>NW_022681469.1:98674750-99874750 GCF_009764315.1 Trachypithecus francoisi | reverse complement strand
TTTAGCCTCCCCAGGACCTCTCAGTGACTGGCTACCCCACATCAGTGACCCGAATATCACCAGTCCAGCAGCACCGTCCAGTGGCCTGGTACGGCACATAGACCATCTGCAGGCCACACCCAACCCTTCGTCCCCACGTCCTCTTTTTGACATCCTTGGCAGCCTCTGCCATGAATTGACCAAAGACCTAGGTGTAAGATAAGGAAAAAGAAGTAGGAAAGCAAACGGAGTTAGCCCATGGAGGCTGGAGGTAGAGAGGTCTTGTCTGAGATACCCAGCTATTAGTCATCAGAGTGTCCGTCTCCAGCCAGCTCAAGGCAACACTAGCCAAGGGTGCTGTGAGCAGCCAGGTGGGAATCAGTGGGCAGAGGTCTAATAAATTTTCATCAAGCACTCCAAGGCTTTGATCTACAGTGAGGAGTGGATGGTGATGGCAATTTATTATAGTATGTCACTAGTGATGTAAATAACCAACTAGAAGGAGAAGGGAGGAAAAAAAGAAGAAATTCACTACGTTTAGAGTTTTATAGTTTTTTGTTTGGTTGGTTTACACATAGTCATGGATCAAAGGGGGAAAAAATTAAGGAGTGTTGACTAAATTATGTGAAATGTCAGGAAATAAATGCTGTATGAAAATAGATTCATTTGAAAGGAATAGCAGAGGCTCTCATGAACCACAAATGCCAAAAACAGAACAACTGTGAGTGGTAGATTCTTAGTACCTATTGTGTTGTTCTTCATGGATGCCTACTATTGTGTAGTAGTTATAAATCCATCAGAAAAAGAGTATATTCAGAGATTAAATGAAATTGAACTGTCCACAGAAAGCAAAATAACTCAGCAGTTATTTTAATCTTGGAAGTATTTGAAAGCATTTAAAGCTATTTTGCAAACATGACATTATGAGCATCTTTTGGCAGAGTAACTAAATAATCTACTAGAAAGGAACAGAAACTTAGACTCTTGAAGATAATAAAAATGTATAATATCATCTGCTTTTTAGATGTCATGGCGTAAGTAACAGGAGGCTTTATATTTTCACCTCAGAGAGGAAAAACAAATTGCTTTGTGATTCTACTGTAAAATGATCTAGACTTTCGCCACGTTTGCTTGAAAATAAAGAATTCAGGACCATTTCTGATTGAATGCAGTGGGCATAGTATAGCTACTCAGAACATTTTGAATTCTTTTTTCACCTTAGGGCAGTAGAATTTGTTGGTAGCATATATTTACATATTACAGTGGTATTCTGTCCTCAGTGGAATAAAAGACCACCGTAGTTTACTAAACATGTAGGCACAAGTTCAAGGACTGACATGTAGACCACAAAACCCTTCCTCACCTTTGGATTCAGAACTCTATGTCATCAAAATCTTTGTGTATAAATCTGTGTTTGTGATTGAGGTTACAGCTACAACGTAAGACAGGAGCCATCTTCGGAGCCCCTCAGTGGCCTGGAATAATTGCTCCCACTTGCAGTCCTTCCGCAGTCACTAGGGAGATTTAAAACCACAAATCCCTATCCCAACATCTGATGATTCTGCTCTATTAGGGATGACATGCAGCCCAGAAATCTATTTTTGGAAGCCACTCACAACCCTGTGAATACTGAGTACTCCAAAACTTCAAGAAAACTCAGTTGGTCATTGGGGGAATCATGGAGACTCTCAGATGTTTTTTCCAGTAGAATTTCAGTTAAAACAAAGGCTGCTTTATCCCCAGTCTTTGTCAGCTGGTGCTAAATATGGGACACTACAAGATTTCAAAGTGCCTTCAGATTGCGTATTAGATAGATCTTCTTTAGGTTAATTCTTCAAAAATTATATATCTTTATTTGGTGTGTGTGGTAACCAGAACATTTAATTTCACTTTTAGACTAAACAAATTTACTACAGATTTAAACATATCTCCTGGATATCAAATACAGATGTTCCTGGATTTATAATGGGGTTATGTCCTGATAAACCCATCATAAGTTAAAAATACATAAGTTTAAAAGGCTTTTAATACACCTGACCTACCAAACAAACATCATAGCTTAGCCCAGCTGGCCTTAAACATCCTCAAAACACTTACTTTAGCCTTTATTCTAGCAAAATCAACTCACACAAACCCTATTTTATAGTAGAGGGTTAAATAATTTACTAAATGCTGTACTGAAAGTGGAAAACAAAATGGTTGTATGTACTCAAAGTACTGTTTCTATTGAATGTGTATTACTTTTGCACCATCATAAAGTCAAAAAATTGTAAGTCAAATTATCATAAATCAGAGTCTGTCTGCAGAATGAAGGCTTCAGCTGTGAGATTTTAGAAGGCAACCATGGTTGTCAATATTCTGTGAATTGGCCCAAAATCCTAGATCACTCATGAACTCGCAGAAATAAGTTGCTTTCAAGGAACACCTATCATTTCCAGACCAGTGTTTCTTCAACTTAAAGTGCATGCAAATCCCATAGTTCTGGGGTGGAGTCTAGGATTCTGCCTTTCTAACAAGTGCCCAGGCAATGCTGCTGCAGCTGGTTCTGAGAACTCCCAGCAAGGGCATGGTGATGAACCACAGCCCCGATATGTGTTGGTTGCTGGTCTAGAGGGAATCAAATAACCATAAAAAATGGACAGGTGTAACTTGACCTGGGTGTGGGAAGTGGTAGTAACTTTCAGAGAGGAGAAGGAGGAAGAACTGAAAAGATCTGATTTTAGGCACCCACAAGGCCTGGGGCTTAGAGAAGAGGTGCAGAGGACCCTGCTGGCCCACACCAAGGTCAGGAATCAGGAGGTGCTACACAGAAGCTCAGGGGGATGATCAGGGGAGCTTTTCCTAGTCCAGGAAATCGGTGCTGGGCATGGTTTGCCCCGCTGGGCTTCCCTGGACATATTACATGCTAGCTGTGTCATAATCCTGCATAAAGTCAGCACCCACACTCAATTCTGCCTGAAATCATGGCTTCTGGATTTATTTGCTTTTCTAACAATGTGTCTAACAGTGGTGTGCTTAAGCCCCAGCCCTAAAAGAAGGTTTAAAAAAAAATTTTTTTTTACTTCAGTACCCCCAGAAGTACCAAAGCGAGTTCTCGATCGCTTTTCCAAAGATCCTAGGTGGAAGAACTATTTTCCTGTGGGTCTTGTGATAGTTTTAAGATGATAATGCATAGTGGGGAGGTGTCCGGGATTATTTCTCGAAATCCAAAATGTATTACCAGTCACACCTTAGCTGATGACAGGGTTCCGGAAAGGGTGTGGCTTAAAGAAATAGGAATTAGACAAGGGGTTTCCTGCAAAGCCAAATGATCCAAATTTTTTTTCTGTCCCTTGGAAGGCCAGTGAGGCTCCAAAATAGAAATGAAGCTCCCTAGGGCTGGCTTCAGTAATACTGCTGGATTGCTAACTGCTAACATGTGTTTTTAGGAAGATCGTTGCTAGTGGAAACAGCTTCAGGCAAGCGGCAGCACCCAAGATTCTCATGTGACCCCTGCAGAATTTCTGGAGGAACGTGACTTTACCAAAAACAATAAATGAAATCTCACATCCGTATGTTTCAGTCAAGTTCAGGGGACTATTTTGTTGGCCTGAGACCCAGACTGAAACAAACTTTTTTTAAAGATTTGGTCAACATTAATGGGTGCAGCACACCAACACGGCACGTGTATACATATGTAATAAACCTGCACATTGTGCACATGTACCCTAGAACTTAAAGTATCATAATAATAAAAAGATTTGGTCAACATTATAAAATGAAAAAAGTAGATAATAGCTGTTCAAATCGGGCACCCACCTACAAAACAAATTATAGTCTACCACTTAAGCACAGTTTATATTTCAGATTACTTGATTTTTCAGTAAAATGTGTCAACAAGCATATTGTTCAAAATAGGAAGCCAAATGGCAAATGGTTGGATAACCAGAAAATTAAGCAATTGGTCTGCAAGCAAGCAAAGGCCATTAAAACCTTATGCGCTGTAGACACAGCCTTTGAGCCACACTTTTTCTTGCACTAGACGCACACATAGAACAATTTGGAATGCAGAGGCTACAGATATGAATCTAACAGCACACCGGGCACATGTATTATGTTCCTTGTTACTAAAGTATTCGGCAAGATGTTGTTCCTTTTATTTTATTTTATTTTATTTTTTTTGAGACGGAGTCTTGCTCTGTCGCCCAGGCTGGAGTGCCGTGGCCGGATCTCAGCTCACTGCAAGCTCCTCCTCTCGGGTTCATGCCATTCTCCTGCCTCAGCCTCCCCAGTAGCTGGGACTACAGGCGCCCACCACCTCGCCCGGCTAGTTTTTTGTATTTTTTAGTAGAGACAGGGTTTCACCGGGTTAGCCAGGATGGTCTCGATCTCCTGACCTCGTGATCCGCCCATCTCGGCCTCCCAAAGTGCTGGGATTACAGGCTTGAGCCACCGCGCCCGGCTGTTCCTTTTATAGTAGTGTTCAGAGGGAGGTAAATAATGTCAGACCATTGGGCGCTGCCCAGTGGGGTAATAACTTTCATGCTAAGCTCATCTGTAGAGGATATGTTTCCATAGTTCCTGTGAAACTTATGTGGAATTTGAATGGTTGCTGAAGGACACGCCAAGGAGGCAAGTGTGGTACAAAATAATTTCTACATCAACGTTGCTTTGTGTCATAGGAATCAAAGAAAGTATGAAAATCAGGAGACAGACTTAAACCCACAAGGCTTTATTCCCAGCTGAAATCTGGGTTTACCTTGACAGAACAAGGTGATGAGAAGCATCAGGATGTTGAAAACCGGGCCCCAGATATCTCTGTGGAATGCATTAACTCTCAGCTAATGCCCTAGAGAAAGAGCTTTGTAGCTCACCCCAAATGACAATTAGCATCACTCATCAAAGAAAGCACAGGCACGCTCACTTTATGGGAAAGCAGCAAATGCTCATGAGAGGGAGATGACTGACTTGAGTACCCCTGGAAAGAAATTAGCCCACACAGTGTTTATGAAACACTTGATTTACACCCTCGTGGCACTAACTTGGCATCATATCGGGGGGAAGGATTGGCTTCCTAATTTGAGATCATCTGTGGAGGAAGTAATGAAGTGGGCCTGAGGTGTCGGGGAAGAGGGAGCACATTATTTCAGACGGAAATGATCGCATTCCTTTCTCACATCTCCCCGGATCAGTCAGTGAGAGACCCGCATCTGGGCCTCATTAGCCATCCAGTGCGCGGCCTCCAGCTAGCAACGGAGGCGTCTACACTACCCTCTCTTCCTCTGCATTGTTTCCCACGACCCTGAGCCTTATCACAACCTGGGTGTGGCCACCAGGGAAATGCCATTTGGCTCCTTACGGAACAGGATGGATTCCCTGTTCTGTCTGCATAGGCCAGGCAGTCCGGATGTAGGGGATGTGAACATCTGTGTTTTAATAGGGGTTCACTTGAGACAGTCCCCTTCTATTCTGGGAAAATTCAGAACTGTATCTGAGGACGTTGCCTCCAGTTATGCTCAGAACCCTGCTGTATTCCGGGTTCTTGTCAGGTTGGCCTAGGCAGGGCAGGCAGGTGAGGCAGGAACCCGTCAATGTGACAGAATTAGTTTCGTCATGAGAAAGAAGCCTCTCTGGATTAAGCCAGAGAAGGTTTGTGCCCCATAAATTACCACCCAAGACTGATCATGCTTGAGGTCATGTGACCAAATAGTGCCTCATCTTACTTCACTCCTAGCACACCTTGCCCCATGCAAAGGCCAAAGCTTGTTTCAGACCTGCCTCCTGCCCTGCTGCCTTTGTGGTTTGTCACAGCAGAGAGCCAAAAAGGCATGTATTGTTGATTGTTCCTTATAATTAGAGTGCCATACAACGGTGTGGGGAACATTCTCAGGCCGATATCACCCTGTCCTTTTCTACTAAAAGCATTGTGGAGGTAATTAAAATCTGTTGTGGTGTCCCCCCTATTTTGAGAAGTGGGTGTTTTGGCTCTCAGCTCAGGCCTGGGCTCTGAAACGTACAAGTTGTGGAGGTTATACAAGTCAGTTAACCTTTCTTCTCTTCTTTCCTCATCTCCAGAGGGAGTATGCTAAGAGCAGCCACCTCATAGGGATGCTGTGTGGATCAAACAAAGTGAAGCACTCCCCATGGTGACCGGCACGTAGTAAATGCTCAATTAAATAAATGCTACTCCATTTGCGATACTCAGATAACCCTTTGCGAAGAGAGTCGTCTTTGCTTTGAATGCTTTAAGACGTTTGTACCTACAAAGGGGAGACTGCACTAAATGATCTGGGTAGGGGAGCTTTCAGCTGCACTATTCTCATCAGTTCTGACCACAGGGTAAGGAGGAAGGCTGCACATAAGACAGTGTGCAGGATGCGTGCAAGAGCTCTGTAAATGGCACTTCTAGCTGTTGTTATTGGTTGTCTTGGTCATTAGGAAAGGAAAAGGCAAATGGGAAGAAAGTCAACAAGATACTCAGCACCTTCTATGTGATAGCACTCTGCTAAGTGTTTCTACATTCGTTACCTTCCATTCCCCTCACTCACCCAGCCCCCAGTGGAGTGAAATGGTGTTGCCTCCATTTTTCTGATGAATTGATTTATTCAGCATCACACAGCAAATAAGTGAGCTGAAATTTGAACTCAGATCTGATTCCAGATTCCCGGAAAAACTGTAGAAATATGCAGTTCCTTGCCTGTCCCCTCCCCCCTTACCCCACTTTCCAGCAGCTTCCCTCCTGTGGGCCATGCTGAAGCTGGCATAAATTTCAAAAACAGCTCATTCTTCCTGCTGGACAGGCCATAAGTAAGATGCATCATAATTAGCTGTGTCTGATTGCCCTCCTGTTGTCCTAAGCTGTAGCCCCTAATTGTATGGTGGTGGGGGTTTTGCTACGGCTAGTTTTATCATTTTGACAGTTTGCTAATAAAAGGTCATCACAGGTACAGAAGCACTCTGATTTACATATGGCAAGTAAAAGGGCATTATGGGAAGTCAGCATCCAAGGTAGGCCTGTGCATTTGTTGCTATTGACACCCATGCTGAGATTCCATAATTGACAAGAAATGCTATTATTAAGCAGTTCTGTTGAGATAATTAGCACTCAGGGTTGCATTTTTAATCGGACTTGAGTCAGATAATTTATCACAGCAGTAGCAAGCTGTCAGGGTCACACAATAAATACTCATTAAGGCTGAATAAAGATTAACTGCAGGCTGAAAGAAAATTAGGCGAAGTAGTAACATTTGATTTCAATATTTATAGTGCTAATTTGGACTGATATTGGCAAAAAGATCAGATCCCCAAATTGAGCTCATTTATGAAGGAAAAAGGGAAGGGATGCTATGTTGAGATGCCTGAGTGGGAATCTTTTTAAAGCTTGAAATCTTATTCCTAATTGATTGCCAAAAATATTAATTTTGAAAGGCTCATTTGGTGCGGCTATTCTAGGAGCTTTGGTATCTCTGCATTAATAAGATGACAACTCCAAACAGAAATTGTGCATCTTGAAGGCGTGCCTAATTTGTTAACATTAGTCAGATACTGCACTTTTAATTTAATGCAACTCACTTGTCTTTGTTCATACATGGGCAGTTTATGGCACTTCAAGTTAATTAAAAACACCTACCATTAAAACATGCAACATCTTTAAAGGAAAAAGGAAGTCATTTCAGGCCACTATATTTCCAGCCCAAGACATTTATGTACTTGCTTATAATTTACAGTATACTAAAGATAGGGAACCAAATGAGAACATTAGTATTTATGAATACAGTAAATTTTGTTGACAAAACCAGTATAAAAGGTCAGATACAGAATCCACAGTAAATGTGCAGTTTGTTTATTGGACTGAGAGGCTTAGATTTTAATGGAAAATTAATTTCAAGGGCTGCTGCGTTGGTGTAAAACCCTTCTGATCAGAGACCCAAGACCCAGGCAGCCTCCACCTGAGTATGCCACCCACCCACCCAAGATGCAGCAGTCAGTCTTTCTTGTGGACTGACTGGCCTCTCAGTGCTATCATCAGACTTGAGGGATTTCAGCCAAATCAGCGGCATCATCAGAGAGCTTTTGTTCAATGCCTAATTGTGCCTGTGGTCGTTCTCTGTGAAACCATGCAGGCTGACTGCTGAGATGGCGTCTGGGCATGTGTGTGTGCTGTGTATTGGAAGTGCAAGCTGTATAATAAGATGCATTACACTGAGGCAGAGGGACTCTGAGGTGCGTCTGGGTCACAGGGTGCATGAAGGAGCTAGAGGTGAGGAGGTGCAAGGGTAAGGCTGATCACAGGGGGTGGCGGGGAGAGCACCCCCACCACCACACTGCCGTGGCCCGGCCCTGCGAAAGATAGGAGAGCAGAAAGCTGTCGCCTTCTTCACCAGCTTTTCCCAGGAACTTATCAAAACTAAACATGAAGAGGCCTTTGTGTTCCGGGCTCACTGAGAATGGTACCAGGGGGCATGCTCAGGGCTGGCGCAGCACTCTGTAGGGAGCAGGTGAGAGGAGGGCAGCGGGCGGGAGCCAGGTTTCTTCTTCCCAGGAGACAGGGAGCTGCTTCCTGCTGTGCCGGGGCTCCTGGCCCACACCTGCAGTCTGGCCCTGCTGCCTGCCTCAGTCCTCAGAACCCTCCTCAGTGGCCACGGCAGCCATGGAATGGCTTTCAACCACTGTTAGCAAGTGGCAGGGTCACTTACATGCAAAGAGGAAAGCAGAGCCCCAGATTCCAATGTGTTCATCCCAATAAACATCATGTGTAGACCCCATGATGAGAACCGAGGAGTGAAAACCGTCTGAATTCTGAAGGGGTTTCTCATGAAGTGGAGAGAAAGACCATGAGTGGGTGTGTTATAGAACCAGTCTCCCTCTTGCGAGTGCCCAAGAAAAGCAACACGTTAGGATTGCTGATGGCAAGGTGACATTTGGCTTGTGGCCTTACACACAGGGTCTTCCCCCTCTAGGAGGCCATGGCCATTTCTTCCCTACACTGGCTCATTGCTGAAGATGCCATTAGAGGGGTGTGGAGGAGGAAAACAGCCTGAGGCCACGGGTAACTGGCAGGTGGGAAAAGGCACAGGGGCCATCTCACCCCAGGGACACACAGCTCATCCCCTTCTCTCCCGATCCAGGGGCCTCTAAACCTGGCTTGGTGCCCTCAGAGTATTGGGGGTATGGCGGGACCTGGGAACCACACCCTGCAAAGGAAGCAAGGCCTCTCTCCTGTCCTGTTGCCTCCCCTGCCATAGTGCTGCTTCTTACCCTGCTACTCAGTCCTTCCCACCCCTAGCTGTGATTTCCACCTATTTTAGCTTAGCTGACTGTCAATTCATCTTTGCTGAGCTGTGAGATAACTAAAGGTTTTCTTCCTCCCTGGAGTTTTGATATTTTAAGCAGAGAATTCCTGATAACAAAACCATTCCTAAAGCCCCAAGTAATGAACCTCTAACTGTATCATTTTCTTCATGTATTTTGAAGTAGGAAGGTTTGCTCTGTGCTCCATACACCTCATGGCCAGCTGCTACTTGGCTCTGCAACACAACGTGTTTTAGAGAAACGGCCTAAGCTTCAGATTTCTTGCTAAACAGTGATGGTGGCAAAAGCGGCATCAGTCATGGAAACAAGTGAGAGGCATTCTCCCTATAGGGGGCAGAAATCAATATTTTCAGTTCTTTAAAACGGAATCATTATGGCCAGGCATGGTGGCTCACATTTGTAATTCCACCACTTTGAAAGACTGAGGCGGGTGGATGACTTGAACTCAGGAGTTTGAGACCAGCCTGGGCAATGTGGTAAAACTCCATTTCTACAAAAAAAAAAAAAAAATAGCTATTTAGGAGGCTGAGGAGGCTGAGGTGGGACAATTGCTTGAGCCTGGGAGGTGGATGTTGCAGTGAGCCATGATCATGCCACTGCACTCCAGCCTGGGCAACAGAGCCAGACCCTATCTCAAAAAATCATGAAAAGCAACCAACCAACTATTAACAATAATGGCTACTACTTATTGAATACCAGCTATTACCAGGCACCATTTGTAGCACTTTGCACTGTATTCATTCAGTCCTCACAATTGTATTATACCCATTTCACCCATAAGGTAACTGAGGCACAGAGATAAGTACCTTGCCCATGGCTGTAGAAGCTGAGGTTAATATGCCCTGGACCTCCCTGGAATTGCTATGGGACAAAGAGCTAGTCAACAGATGAATGGGCCAGGACAGAGAAACAGATTTTCAGAGGATTGTAACATAGACACAGATGCTTTAGTGTTTTGTTTTTGTTGTTTTGTTTTTCCCAGGGAAGAGGTAATGTTGGAAAGGTAAGAACAAAACAAGCCATGCTCCTGGATACAATATAACGTAAGCTTTCTAAAGAGAAGAGGATATAAAAAAGCAGGGCTCGTTTGAGGATGGATGTTGCCATTCATGTCAACAGATAATCATGAAGCTTGGAAGAGCCTTTCAAACATAGAGATTGGTCAGATTGTGAAACTGTTAAGAATTTGACCACAAAAGTGTTCGTGATAGAAAAAAAAAAAATGGAAGTAACCAAAATATTCTTCAGTTTGAGATTGGTTCATTAAATTGAGTGTATCCATCCTGTTTAAAAACATGAGGTAGATCTGTATATACTGACCTGAAAAGATGTCCAAGATCTATTGCTAAGTTTAAGAAGAAAAAAAAGTTGGTAAAGAAAATGCACCCAAAAAATGCAATCCAGAGTATTTCCCGATAACTGACAGTGGCTATTGGGATAGGACTGTAAGAATTTTCCTTTTTTACAGTATCAATAATCCTGTGATGTTTGCATTTTTATGGAAAAATATGTTGCTTTTGAGTTCCAAAGAAGCAAAGAGATAGAAAACAAGTTTAAATGGATAGTTCTATTCACTCAGGTATGAGATTTCCTAATGGAATATAAAGCTTTTTCATAGCATATTGATTCTGTTGTTATACATCCATCCATAAAACCAAGAGGGAACACTGATTGCTTAATTTTTTTTCTTGTTTGTAAGCAATAAACCTATTCTACAGGTTTTTGAATGTTTTCGAGTCAATAATATATTTATTTTACATATGCTCTTAAAGGAGAGGATCATAAGCAAACCAGAATAAGAGGATGTTATGAGAACATCCTAAAGACAAAAGTTCAACAGCAATACTAATGGCAGCCACCTCTATTGAGTGATTGCTATGTACTTCATTTAATACTCACAACAGCCGGATGGAGGAGCTGTCATACTGGTCACCATTTTCCATTAAAGAAAATAGGCAGAGCTAGGGTAAAGAATGTGCACAGAGCTAGTAAGTGGTAGGGGGAGGTTTCAGACCCTGTGTATGAGTTAGTCTTGTGGAGTCCTTGTTAAACATTAAGCCTGTGTGCTTGCTTAAGGAGTAAATGTTGTGGACATAAGAGCTGTCTTCATAATGCACAGATCTCTTTGGTTTGTAAGATGTATACTAAGAAAGTAAATTTGGCAAGGCTTTGACAACTCTAGTTGACATCAAGCAATAGAAGTGCATGAAAAAAAACCTAACACTGTTGGCAAAGCCTCACAAGAAAATTTAAGAATGAGTACAATGCTTATTTAGAGAAACAAATAGAGCAAAACTAAACATTAAAACTGTAAAGCCCAAGCACCTATTTAACTTGCTGTGTAATGGAATACTTAAACTTAGAGTCAGCAAGCATGTCCGTGATTTCAAATATTTGGCTATGATTAAAGCAGGAAAGGGTATAAAAATATGTTTAGCTGGAGCATGGAGCTCATTCTGGAGGGGATAATAAACAGGGAATCTTTGACAACAGCAAATAAATCAGAACATGTAAATAGAAAGTCTGGCCTTACGAGCCGTTTTATACCATCAACAGGCAGGATAGATAATCAGGATAGACATGGGAGAGCATTTTAATCTTTACTACCACCATCTCATGTCAAAGTAAACAAATGGACAAAATAAAGCTGAAAGCTTATATACTCTTTCAGGAATACTTTGTCCCTGAGTTTGTGCATTGGATATAACCATGTAGCATGCAGAGTGTGTGTGTGAGCTTACCTTAGAGAGACTGCATAGATGTGTAAATAAAAAATAAAAGATTGTTGGGTAGCAATAAGGCCACATTTTTATTGTAACATTTATACTATGTCCACTGCACTCACAAAGAAACTCACTAATCCAGTTGAAGCATGTTGGTATAGACACATATGAGGAAGGGAGGTTGCCAATCTAGATTCCACTGGCAGCTGTAGTAGGCATGTTGTGGAAGATCATGCTAGATGAAACTGTTAAAATAAGTGCTGGTGGTACTTCTGGTCATCAGAGAAAGCATGTCCTCTTGGCAAGCATGTATTTTTTCAGTTAGTTTTTCTTCCAGGCTCTGCCTGACTTCTCATTCTTTGGGTTATCTCTCTTTTCCCTAAAGTATTCCCTAAAGTAAAGGGGAAGAAGAAATCTTTTCTTGTTTTTTAACGACGTTTTTAGGGGGAAAAAATGAAGAATGATGGTTGATGCTTTAACAATAGCATTTCTACTTGCAGCTGTTCTTGTTTCGAACTTCCCAGGGAGATGGCATGGAAAGCGGAACCAGGGCTGGGACTAGGGCAAGGCACACGAAGTGCTGGGAGTGAGCACCCCCTTCACTGGGGCAATCCAAGTACCTCACTCCTCACCCTAGTCCTGGCCCTGCTTGGAACTCTGGGCCACCCAGCTCCTGGTCCCACTTCTGCTGCTCTGTGACCTCACCAAGCTGTCACTGTTTCCCCCTTCAACATTGGGTAGAAGAGATTTGCAAACTACAGGATCACAGAGGCTGTGGCTGGTTTATTTTTGTATATAAACAATACCTTCTGTTTTGCTAGGGGCTAGCAATTGAGAACTATTCAACTGAATGTAACAGCTTTGTAGATATAATTCACATACCATACATTTCACGTATTTAAAGTGTATAATTCATTGGTTTTAGTATATTCACAGAACTGTGCAGTCATCAATACAACCTAGTTTTAAAATATTTTTGTCGTCTCTCAAAGAAACCACGTACACATTAGTTGTCACTGCCCATTTCCCCACTTTCCCAGCTCCTGGAAACCACTAATCTACTTTATTCCTTTATAGATTTGCCTATTCTGGATTTAATACATGCGGAATCATATAATATGTGACCTAAAATGTCTGGCTGCTTTCATTTAGCATGACATTTTCAGGGCTCATCCATGTTATCACATATGTCAGTACTTTGTTTTTATTGCCAAAGAATGTTATTGTGTGTGAATATGGCATATTTTGTTTATTCATTCCTCACTTGAGGTACAGTTCCATTTTGAGGATCTGCCAACTGTTTTCCAAAGCAGCTGCACCATTTAACATTCCCACCAACAATGGGTGAGGATTCCAATTTCTCCACATCCTCACCAACACTTATTATTGTCCGTTTGATTATACCTATTCCAGCAGGTATGAAGTGGAATCTCATTGCGATTTTGATTTGCATTTCTCAAATGGCTGATAATGTTGAGCATCTTTTCAAATGCTTATTGGCATTTGTATATCTTCTCTGGAGAAATAACTGTTCAAATCCTTTGCCATTATTTAATTGGGTTAGTGATCTTTTTATTGTTGAGTTGTAAGAGTTCTTTTTATATTCTGGATACAAGTTCATTATCAGATATAAAACTTGCAAATATGTTCTCCTATTCTGTGGGTTGTCTTCACTTACTTGATGATATCATTTGCAGCACTAAGGTTTTAGTTTTAACGAAGCCTAGTTATCTAGTTTTTTTCTTTTGTCAGTTGTGCTTTTGGTGTCATATCTAAAAAACCACTGCCTAACCCAAAGTAAGGAGGATTTATTCCTGTGTTTTCTTCTAAAAGTTTTATATATAGCTTTAGCTCTTAACATTTACATTTAGGTCTGTGATCGTCTTGGTGTATGAGTTCATTCAACTGAATTTTGAACCTTGCAAAATGATCCTTTCTGTAAATTGGATTGATTTTTCTCCCCCTACCCGATGGGATATGGAGCCAAATATAAGTGCTCCAGAGACTACCGCCACGGTGTACCATCTGTCAAACTGCATTTATCATAACAATCTGGTACACTGTAATATGTATGTTTTATATATAATATATATGGTGTGTTATGGTGTGTGTGTGTGTGTGTGTGTATGTGGCAAAATGAAAAATCTTCACTGGTTTTCAAGCTTCATTTAGTTTTTATTGCTATGCCCTTTAGGTGGTGCTATTGCATTTTCTCTTTTTCTTCCTTTTGGCTTTAAAAATCAGAAGGTTCACATCTTGCTTTGGTAAGCCAAGTAATTTACTAGAGAAAAGCCTTCCACCAAAGTAGAAAACTAAAATAACTGCATTTAGATCACATTTACCTGATACGGCTTCTCCGGTTGAAATTCTTGAAGACATTACCCAATGAATATCCTTCTCCAACTGGGTTGTTTTGAATGTGCACCCTAACTAACAAATGAGCATACTGGCTTCTGAGAACTGGTTGCTCAACTGTAAGATCTCCATGTGGAATTAATGATCATTTCCAGCTCATATTCTTTCAACTTCCATGCAGCTAATTAAAAAGTAAAACTTTCAAGTGGCTGACTTCCTAAATGGAAATGCATTCTTTATGTTGGCTGTTTGTAAAATGCCTCTTCTGTTAAGAAACCTGTGTACAGTTTTTACATCTCATTTCCTGGATTATCTTTCCTGTGCCAACTCACAGTGTGGGACATTAGGAAATGGTATGCCTTTTTTGTAACCACTTAAAAAATTCCCAGGAAGGTTTTTTTCCACTGCAACCGCCTTCCCATTATGTTCTGCAGTCTGCCAAGCTTGCCAGAAGTCAGCAGGTAGCCCACATGGTATGCATGCCTGTGTGAGAAAGCTCCCCTGATGTGGACAAGATGTTAGTTGTAAAATGAAGCCAACGTCTTGTCCACAAGTGTGCAAAAATACAGTATATCCACAAGCACCAAGGCCTTAAAGAATATTTAGCGAAATATGGCTTTCTTAAATTACTCCATTATTGTAAATGTGATTCAAAGATGAAAACTGCTAAATCTAGAGAAGAAAATCTATAGCCAAACAACCTGTTTTGTTTGCACCTTTTCAAAAGCACAAAACATAGTAATATTTATGTGTGTTTTTTCTAGTAAACTGGAGAATCCCAAAGGAGGGCCTAGGAAGGATTTTACCGTAGACGATTTCCTACTGCAGAAGCAGCCCTGCTCATTTTCTAGAGCTTATATTTCAGTCAGTTCTTACCCTCTCAGTGCTTGGAGTATTATTTTGAGAAAATCTCTGCTTAGTAGTTATTGGTCAGCTAGTGATTGTTTGCTCTTTTTGAATTCTCCATCTGTATTCAAAATGATCATATCACATCACATATCCATTTAGAATACAGATTGAATATTGTCTTTATTAAACCCTCCACTAATTTGAGAGCATTATTTTTAAAATGTTTAACCATCTTTGTCCTACTTTTACCAGGAACATCTATACATCACTGAGCCCATTTTCCTCCGCTGGAAAATTGAAATAATAATACCCATTCCACAGAGCTGTTTATAATGTCCATCCCGGTAACATTTATAAAGCATCTCCTGGCCTGCCTATATGCTCAGGGAATGATAGCCATCATTACCAGATGCAGCCCTTTCATATTTATACACAATATCAAAAATGTCATAAAGAAGCATAAAAAAATTTATATGTATGAAAAAGTATGTAAACTTCAAAGCTAGAAGAAAATAATCATTGTTTTTCAGTAGCCTATGCAATCACCACACATGTAAATAGTTCTAAATCTCTTCAGCTTATAGGTTTGCAGGAGAGTGCATGAGGAGTCTGTTGAATGTCATCACCAAGTTCATTTTCACATCTTGAAGGACTTTGTTTTTTGTCTTCAGTCTCGATTTACTTCTAGCTGTCGTTATTTAAATAAAAGATTAGTTTGCAGTAAATGGATATACATTAAAATGGTTTGGGATAAACGATGTGTAACTGAAACCTTCATTTAAAGTCTTTCTTTTTAAAAGTCTGTATTTCATGTTG
This sequence comes from Trachypithecus francoisi, assembly GCF_009764315.1. Taxonomy (NCBI): domain Eukaryota; kingdom Metazoa; phylum Chordata; class Mammalia; order Primates; family Cercopithecidae; genus Trachypithecus; species Trachypithecus francoisi. Next base: position 99,858,737 of record NW_022681469.1, on the reverse strand, counting down.
GGAATCATAAATTTATTTATTATTTCCAGCTGATTGAGAGCACAAGCTGTACCCTGTCTTCCACCTGCACCTAGATTATGGATGATTGTATCTGTGACTTTACATGGCAACAGTCCTCATAAAGTATTACATTATCATGTGGGCACACCTATCAGACACCAATATTTTTCTCAACTGTGACAGGCTGTAGAGCCAAGATTGTGCTACTTCAAACCGCATTCTCATTATACATGGATTTACACACAACACATGCCTCCTTTCATCCCTGATTGGACTTGAGAACAGTTGGGGGAAATGTCTTAGGTAACTTACTGCCTTAGTCCTGTCCAACTCCAGATGACCTTCCCAAACCTTGGGTTTCTCTTTCTTTTCCTTTCTCACTCTCCATACACATAAAACTCTTCTCTCTCTTTAACCCCTTTTCCTTTGGCTTATTTCTCCAGTCCCCCAAACCTCCTTTTTAAACAACTTACAATAGCCCATGCTATTAGTTTATCAAATGAGTTCCTGCTCAGGACTGAGCCTGTGATGAACCAGGGAGAATTATTTCCAACTACATTCAAGAAGTCACCCAAACCTGATTTTTTTTTTTTTTCAAGACAGTGTCTCACTCTGTCACTTGTGCTGGAGTGCAGTGGTGTGATTTTGGCTCACTGCAACCTCTGCCTCCCAGGTTCAAGCAGTTCTCCCAGGTTCAAGCAATTCTCCCATGTTCTAGCAATTCTCCCAGGTTCAAGCAGTTCTCCGAGGTACAAGCAATTCTCCCAGGTTCAAGCAGTTCTCCCAGGGTCAAGCAATTCTCCCAGGTTCAAGCAGTTCTCCCAGATTCAAGCAGTTCTCTCAGGTTCAAGCAGTTCTCCCAGGGTCAAGCAATTCTCCCAGATTCAAGCAGTTCTCCCAGATTCAAGCAATTCTCCTGCCTAAACCTCCTGAGTAGGTGGGATTACAAGTGTGCACCACCACACCCAGCTAATTTTTTGTATTTTTAGTAGAGACGGGGTTTCACCATGTTGGCCGGGCTGGTCTCAAACTCCTGACCTCAGGTGATCTGCCTGCCTCGGCCTCCCAAAGTGCTGGGATTATAGGCATGAGCCACTGCGCCCAGCCTCCAAATCTGATTTTTGCCATCATGTGCAAACACACACATTGCTGTGCCAAGGTATCCCAAATTCCCACCTGCGAGTTTATTTTTATAATATAATAGTCCTGTGTCTTTCTGTTTTGTTGTTTTGTTTTTTTAGGATAGACGTTTTAAAGAATGGTTTTATAATTCAACAGTTAGGTTCCTCCACACCAGCAACTATGACTTGTGAGCCAAATCTGGCCCTCCACCTGTTTTTGTAAATAAAGTGTTATTGAAACACAGCCATATTCATTTATGTATGAATTGTCTATGGCTGCTTTCACACTTTCACAAGAGTGAAGTCATTGCAGCAGAAACTCTCAGCCCACAAAGCCTAAAATACTTCCTGTCCGACCCTTTACAGAAAAAGTTTGCTAACCCATGCTCTACATGTAATCTCATTGTAGATGACCTTCCAGAAGGGAAAGATGTAATTACTCCACTGAGAAATTCTCCTTTGCCACAAATTTATAGAAAGGACTTGGACAAGTCATTTAATCTACTTAGATCTGGTTTCACATTCAGTAAAAATGTTATTTTTAATACTGGCTTTTTTTCTGATAGCAAAGTGATCGAAAACTTCAATTACTGTTCATATAATACCACTGCCCTGCTGATGGCTGTGTTATATCTGGCATATCGTTTTGTCAATTTATCTCTTCCTTTTTAAGAAAAAAAATGGCTGTCAGTCTGTAGGAGAAAATTGTTTGGAATATTTGGGCTATAGTGGTAAGATATAAATATAGTTTCTTAAAATAATACAAAATTTAGATTATATGAACGTTTTCTTAGTGGTAGAGCAAAAACCTACAATTTTGAGTTTTTATGAAAGTGTCTAAAAATAACTATTTGAACCATTTTTTCATGAAGAAAAGTTTAATCTTTCCTTTTTAAAAAATACATCACAAAACCAATAAAACCATCAAAAAGTGAACATACTTGTGTTGTATTGCCTTTTCATATGCTATAAATGTGCCTGTTTTCATTAACCTTAGTGTGACCACTTGCAATGTGTTCTTGGGAGAAAAGGAGGACAAGGTTTGGAATGTTCCAGAAATTCTGTCAGGGAAAACAGTGGTCAGGTTTGCAATAACATTTTCTCATCTTGTTCTTCGTAGCCATTTTCTTTATATTTTCATGTAAGATACATTTTAGTATTGTAATAACTTTGTTCTGATCAAAAAGTAATATATGTTCATTATAGAAAATGTAGAAAATTGGCCGGGCATGGTGGTTCACGCCTGTAATCCCAGCACTTTGGGAGGCCTAGGCGGGTGGATCATGAGGTCAGGAGATCAAGACCATCCTGGCTAACACGGTGAAACCCCATCTCTACTAAAAATACAAAAAATTAGCCGAGCGTGGTGGCGGGCACCTGTAGTCCCAGCTACTCGAGAGGCTGAGACAGGAGAATAGCGTGAACCCGGGAGGCAGAGCTTGCAGTGAGCCTAGATCGCGCCACTACACTCCAGCCTGGGCAACAGAGCGAGACTTGGTCTCAAAAAAAAAAAAAAGGCCGGACGCCGTGGCTCAAGCCTGTAATCCCAGCACTTTGGGAGGCCGAGACGGGCGGATCACGAGGTCAGGAGATCGAGACCATCCTGGCTAACGCGGTGAAACCCCGTCTCTACTAAAAATACAAAAACTAGCCGGGCGAAGTGGCGGCGCCTGTGGTCCCAGCTCCTCGGGAGGCTGAGGCAGGAGAATGGCGGGAACCCGGGGGGCGGAGCTTGCAGTGAGCTGAGATCCGTCCACTGCACTCCAGTCCGGGCGACAGAGCGAGACTCCGCCTCAAAAAAAAAAAAAAAAAAAAAAAAAGGAAATGCAGAAAATATGGAGGAAGGGATAGAGAAGGAAATATGTTCTCCTATAATTTTGTTCCCCAGAGATAACCACTGTTGATATTTTGGGGTGTATCTTTCTAGGCTTTTTTTCCCCACATATATTACATGCATTTTTAAAACTTGCTATTATACTTTCTTAGGAATAATAATACTGCCATTTATTATTTGGCTTTACTCTGCACTTTGCAACAGCTTAATCACTTAATCCTGATAGCATTCTTCATGTACAGATGGGATAAACCTCATTTTACCCATGAGAAATTTTACCCAAGAGATTAAATTTTTTGCCCAAAGTCACACAGCTCATGCCTAAACTCACATTCTTAGGTACTGTATGTACTCTCCTACCTACAAACTTCTGCTTACAGTCAATAAGCTAAAGTGCTTGTAACTGGCAAACTAAGTAACTTCTTTGTGGTTAGGGTAATATTTAGTAAAAGTGGTTATTCTGTCATGTACCCTGTAGTGAAGGTTTTCATTGAAGATTCCAGGCTGACCCTCACTTCCTTCTGGGAGCCTGGATCTCCTCCACAGGGCTGCTGGACACACTCCCTGGTCTGCTGGCCACCAGATCTTTCAGGGTGGCCACCATTTCTGCTCCCTCCCCCTGCTGGCTACAGCACCCGATATGCTGTGGGCATGCCACAGGCCACTGGGCAATGCCTGGCTGCCCACTGGAGCCACCCTACCGTAAATCACAGGGAAATATTTTAACCACTAAATAAATCAGAAACCAGAATATAACAGCTCCTCTCAAGGAGCTGGCTCGTAGAAGACTGCTTTATTTATAAGTTTTGAAGAGGACTCCAGAGGGATAAGTTGCTTAGGATACTTTCAGTTGCCAAGAAAAGTGAGTTGCCAGTTTAAATCAAATCTTGAACATGCCCCTCTTGCCCAGGTTAGATTTTGAGCCTGTAGGTAAGCATCGTCCCTGCCCTTCCCATCGCCAACTGCCATGTGCTCTTTTTTTAAGCCCGGGGGTACATATTTTCATATGTACATATGTGGATTTGTTACATAGGTAAAGTGTGTTGGGGGTTTGTTGTACAGATTGTTTCGTCATCCAGGTACTAAGCCTAGCATCCATTAGTTATTTTTCCTGATCCTCTCCCTCCTTCCACCCTCCGCCCTCTGACAGGCCCCAGTGTGTGTTATTCCCCTGTATGTGTCCATGTGTTCTCATCATCTAGCTCCCACTTATGAGTGAGAACATGCAGTATTTGCTTTCCTGTTCCTGTGTGACTTTGCTGAAGATAATGGCCTACAACTCCATCCATATGCTTGCTCTGTTAGAAGCCTGTAACTCAAAGATGTTTAAGAAAGGTACTTGTACAATACCTAGGAAAGGCACTAGCAAAGAACAAAGCAAAGAACTAGTGTCCTTCAGAGCATACTATATCAGAACTTAACACAAGCAAGCTTTGAAGAATTGTGTTTTCTTCTTTGTTAGAAGGTAAATCTAAGATTGACTGCGACATCCCAGTCGTAAAAGGCCTTGCCTGCAATTGGCTTTCCATTGGGAAATCCAATAAAAATTCGTTAATGCAATGTGATTCAAAATTACTATGAAAGTTAAGAATAATAAAGCTGAACCTAAATAAAGTGCTATTAAATGTGTTTATATCTGCATTAGGCTTAAGCTGCACTGGCAATGAAAAGTTTCTACTTTTCATTGTTCAACAGTGTCAAATGTACCAGAAAATGTTGGCCAAAGACTATTGCCTAACTGAAACCAGATAGGCCCAGACTTCCAAAAGCTATGAGAAGAAAATAAATCCCTCTGTTCAAAATAATCTGAGCATTTTAAGTATAGCCATCACATATCTTTTGGCACAATTTAGTACAAGTCTGTGTTGCTTTTCAGTAAATATATAATTAAATAAATACAAATGAACTATTCAAATAAAACACAAACATGTTGACACAGTTATAGGACCTCATGTTGCATGTGGGCCTTGTAGATTCAATTATTATTTCATTTTATCAAGTACATGTAAAATGAGAAGTTTTCATCATAGGGTTCCTGAAAATTGATTTGGGGAAGAAATTCTTGCCTCTAGAATTTACTCTGACCTTCTTGTAGAATACTGATTAGCGTTTGGGGTGACTTAAAGGGTGCTGAGAACTCCTTACCCAAACAGCATTCCCACATCTACCATTATGAATTATATTTTTGGCAACTTCTCTTCATAGTTCTTTTTTATATTTTTGTGTTGCAATATAGAAAACATCTCTTGTGAGATGTTATTCAAATGAGAAATATAGATTGATGATTCTGTGAGGCTCCTGCCCACAAAGGGCTTATAGTTTACTTGGGGGAGGGCCGGGCGCGGTGGCTCAAGCCTGTAATCCCAGCACTTTGGGAGGCCGAGACGGGCGGATCACGAGGTCAGGAGATCGAGACCATCCTGGCTAACCCAGTGAAACCCCTTCTGTACTAAAAAATACAAAAAACTAGCCGGGCAAGGTGGTGGGCGCCTGTAGTCCCAGCTACTCGGGAGGCTGAGGCAGGAGAATGGCATAAACCCAGGAGGTGGAGCTTGCAGTGAGCCGAGATCCGGCCACTGCACTCCAGCCTGGGCGACAGAACAAGACTCCGTCTCAAAAAAAAAAAAAAAAAAAAAAAAAAAAAAAAAAAAAAGCACAGGGAGGCATTAAAATCTCACTACTTGTTAAGTACTATATACCAGACACGATTATCAGTACTTTATATTTATTATATCATTTAATGCTTACAACAACACTATAAGGAAGATACTATTATCCTCATTTTACAGATGAAGATACTAAGGCACAGAGATGTTGAGAAACTTGTCCATTGTCACAGAGAGTAGATGATCAAGCTGGGATTCAAATCACAGCAGAAAGGTTTCAAAGCCCATCCTCTTAATGTTCCTAAGTGACCTTCCCAATAGTGAGAGTTTCTTTGTTCATTTCTTTAGTAAATACTATAAACAGAAGTTCAGGAAAGAAATTGGGATGGGGGCTCCACAGGGGATTCCCAGCGGAGCAGGAGAATGCTGGAACCACTGCCTCTGGGAATCCTGGGAAACTCTGAAGAGGGAGACAGAGCAGCTCCTGGATCTCCTGTGCATCCTCATTCAAGGCAATGAATGAGAGATGAAAAAATAGGCTAGAGTGCTGATATGGTGACTTTTTCCAATTAGTAGAGCACCTATATGTTCTTAGAAGAAAATCTGATGTCTTCTTGACATGCACAAATTACCCAAGAACCCAGTGGTTTGCTCAGTGAAAAAGGTCAGTCTTGCTTTGTAGATGCTAAGGAAAAAGTGCAAGCCAGGACCTGAATGCTGTTTTTCACCATCTCCCTTGTACAGTGTTGCTGTTGAAGGTATGTCCTGCCAGTTCCAAGGATTAGCTGCTATTTGGGGGGTTTCCAGGTCCATTTATGGCTCACACCATGGTAGATCCTCATGTGGGCCTCTGTTCACAGCTTTGTTTTATAATTGTGCTCTCAGCCATGATTTCCCCAAACCCAAGTACTGTGTCCAGGAAGATGGGTACAAAGGAGTTTCCAACTCATCATATACTCTTCCCAAACCAGCCTTCCTCTCCATCTTGAGCCTGTCCTCAAGGTGTGCTGTCTATCTTGAGCCTGTCCACACTCTGCCTGCCCTAATGATAACATCACTTCCCTTTGGGGACTCCCTCATCACTCATGCAGGTGGTTCACTTCTTCTAAGTATTCAGCTCTGCATACCACAGGGGACTCTCCAGGCCATGGTGAGGTTTCTAAGGTTTTTAGTACACCTTACTTTGTAACTATGGAGGTAAGATTCCAGTGTCTTCTCAGAAGAAAGGTGATCTGCATCCAGGTGACCTCAATAGATATTCCTAGTTGTAGAAGGGGCTGCCATGATTTTTAAGAACTCCTCCAACAGACATTTTGCTTCCTCTGCAAAAGACACATAATACACAACATACCAGAACGTATACATCCAAATGAATATTGACCTTGGGCTGGGCACATGGCTCATGCCTGTAATTCCAGCACTTTGGGAGGCTGAGGCGAGAGGATCCTTTGACGCTGGGAGTTCGAGACCAGGCTGGGCAACATAGCAAGAGCCTGTCTCTAGAAAAAAATTAAAAATAAAATTAGTGGGGTATGGTGAGTAGCTACATGCCTGTAGTCCTAGCTACTCGTGAGGATGAAGTAGGAGAATCACTTGAGCCTAGGAGAGGCTGCAGTGAGCTATGACTGCCACTGCACTCCAGCCTTGGCAACAGAACAAGACCCTGTCTCTAGAAAAATAAAATAAATGAATGTTGTCTTTTTAAAAAGTACCACATTGGGGGATGTTTAGCAGACCTATTTCAATGACTCTACCATTGCTCAAAATATGTTTTCAGCTGCTTTTCTGGAATGGTCTTCAAAGATAATTTCCAATCTCATGAAAGGCTGAGATTCTATTTAGCTTCACCTTATTTGTTTTGGGTAAGTTTTTGCTGGATGGTTTTTACTTCAAGGGGTTCTGGGAGCTGAATTACCTACTTTATTCTGCAAACTTGACTACAGATGGCCTTTGGCTCCTCAGTGATAGTTACCACCCTTAGTGATCTTCCATAGAAGTCCAGGTATTTTCCAAAGGTGTTTTCAATAGGAAGTCCAAAATATTTTTGAGTAATAAAATGGCAGCACAGTAGAGTAAGTACATATATCCCCCTAAGATGGCAACGTTAAAGGGAATAACCCTATTTTTAAAAATATATGTCTTGCATTTGTCAGTCACCCTGTGTTGGTAAAGCACTGTTTTCGTGATGGATGTCACTGTTGTGTTCCAAGGGATGCTAGGCTCGTGCTTACTTACAGAGAAACTAACTCGTCATTGTCTTAGCAGAAAAAAATTAAATAAGCTTTATGCGGATTTGCCCAGAGAATGCGCCCAGTACCTTATTGGATTCATAAAAATGAGAAGAAAGTTTTAATGGCATTCATTTTTCTAGGTACCTTCATATGACAGCAAATTGAAATAGCATTAGCTGCCTTCTTGCCTGCTTCAAATTATAGAATGACACAGTTGTCTAAATAATCATTTTTAAAAAATCAACCCCTTTTCTGACTTTCCCATAAGAAGCAGCTTTAGAAAAATGAAAATATACTTCATGGGTACTAATTCATTTTCTCATTCACTTTGTGAGAGATTGCGAAAATGTTTTTATGCTCTTATTATAGTGAACAAAAATTGTATGAAATGTTCAGTTTCTGAAATACCTAATTGTCAGAGCATTTCTGAATTTGGCTGCAGACACATGGTCAACATTGTCTTTAAGGGCCTATTAAGACTGTGAGCTGGGCGCGATGGCTCACACCTGTCATCCCAGCACTTTAGGAGGCTGAGGCGGGTGGATCACAAGGTCAGGAGTTCAAGACCAGCCTGGCCAAGATGGTGAAACCCCATCTCTACTAAAAATACAAAAATCAGCTGAGTGTGGTGGCAGGCGCCTGTAATTCCAGCTGCTTGGGAGGCTGAGGCAGAGAATTGCTTGAACCCAGGAGACAGGTTGTAGTGAGCTGAGATCGCACCCCTGCACTCCAGCCTGGGTGACAGAGCAAGACTCGGTCTCAAAAGATTGTGATATGGCCGCCAGAGGAGAAAATGATCATGAAAACTGTCCCACCATTTTCAGTCCCCGTCCCCATCCCACAAGAATACAATAAAGGTGGCATTTCTTATGCCCAAGAATAAGGCCCACTCATAATTTGTGAGTGAACGTTAAACAACACTTCGTATTCAAACTAATTCATTTCTGTTTCTACCATTAACCCTGGACAAACCCATCCCTGCCAGATGGGTTGCATTTTACATCTCCCTCAGTCTCGTAGTGCTCAAAAATTGGTTCAGGGCTTTCTCGGGTTTAAGGTTAGCCATTAAATCATGTCACCGTGGTGTTAATTTCCGTCCCTCTGCTGAGGATATGCAAATACGTTTGGCCTAATCCTCATCACCTGTCCTCTCCTAGTGTGCCAAGTCTGCAAGCAGGCATTGGTGGGATGGGGCTGGGGGGCTGCAGGGGGAATGGAGCGGGAGGAATGGCTGTAAATGTTGGTGGCGCCAGCCCAGCCGTGCTCCCATCCGTTGGCAGTCCAGCATCTGCTGGGAAGTGTGCAGTTCCATCCAGTCAGCCACAGCCTCCCAGTAGGAGATAAGCCGGATGAAGGAGGCTGAGTCTGGCAGCGGATTCCAGGCCTGATAGAATAATGTCTGACATTCAACTCTGCGAAGTTGGGATAGAGTATGTGGAGACGATCCCACAGGAGCCACCAGCTGGCCTATTTTAACTTTGGCTGTTGACAGTTCATGCTGAGAGCACTTGTTTCTGAATTCAACAAATCTGGAAACTCGACATTTTAATTTCGGGTTTTCATTTGGAAGAGTCATTTTACTGGAACCCAAGCCCTTGCGGACATTACCCTAAGGACATGCTGGTCTTGTCTATACCACTGAATAGAGAAGACTAGAAAAACCTCCAACACCAAATGGCTGTCCTTGGGAAAAGCAGCAGTCAGTTATGCCAAACAACCACAGAAGGCATGGTCTTAGAATGTCACCAGAGTCTCCAGGGAGCTGCTGAGGCTCATCTGGAGACTGCCTCCAACAACCACAGCCTGGGTTCTCACCTCCAGACCACGGCCTCCTCATAACTCCCTTCAGGTCCTTAAAGAGACCCTGTTAAATGATTAAAATGCTATGGAAGGAAATTCTAACATATGCAATATCAGATTCTTTTCATCGTCATATCAGTTCCCATTTTTTTCTACTTATCCTGGCTTCTAGGCGAATGTTGATCATAATGTTTTACTGCCAGGGTAAGGAACTTTGAGGAGACGGCTCTGGCACCTTTGTGAGTTGTTAGAAGCATGTATCTCTGGGTGCTCCAGGAGGTTTATGAGTTACCTGGCACAGATTAAACTCAATAAAAGGAAATATTTTGGTCAAATGCTTCCTCTTTTAAATTAATACTCTCTTGACTACTATGAAAAAAAAAAAACACTATTAAAAGCTGTTAGTACTTTTGCTGACTTGAAAATATTAGGAAAAAATTTCCTATGAAAAGTTGTTGGTTATTTTGCTGACTTTAAGAATATTTTATAAGGCCCGGCGCGGTGGCTCACGAATGTAGTCCTAGCACTTTGGGAGGCCAAGGCGGGCAGATTGCCTGAACTCAGCAGTTCAAGACCAGCCTGGGCAACACGGTGAAACCCCATCTCTACTAAAATACAAAAAATTAGCCGGACATGGTGGTGTGTGCTTACAGTCCAGCTACTCAGGAGGATGAGGCAGGAGAATTGCTTGAACCTGGGAGGTGGAGGTTGTAGTGAGCTGAGATCGTGCCACTGCACTCCAGCCTGGGCGACTGACTAATACTCCGTCTCCAATAAAAAAAGAATATAACCAACATAAAATGTGGTTCGAAAAGTACTGTCTAAATGAAAATGAGACCTTACTTTATTTGTTCTGTTTGTCTTCAATGCACGTCCTCATTTTTATCTTTACATATGCATTCTTTCTGTAATGATTTATATCCATTTCATCCAAAAAGTTTAAAACATATAAAATGCCCTGTAAAAATTTATACTAAGTTCCCTAAAACACTTGAGAAATTCACTGAATTTTTCTAGGCATACACTTCATTCACTCGAATGAAAACTTGGCTGAGGAAATCATGGAGTTTGTATAATTAACTTCTAATTTATTCTTCCTTATACCTAGGCTTCTAAAGCCCAGCTGTGATAGAAATTCATTTTTTAAAATATTTTTCTTTTTTTTTTTTTTTTTTTTTTTTGAGACGGAGTCTCGCTCTGTCGCCCGGACTGGAGTGCAGTGGCCGGATCTCAGCTCACTGCAAGCTCCGCCTCCCGGGTTTACGCCATTCTCCTGCCTCAGCCTCCGGAGTAGCTGGGACTACAGGCGCCCGCCACCTCGCCCGGCTAGGTTTTTTGTATCTTTTAGTAGAGACGGGGTTTCACCGTGTGAGCCAGGATGGTCTCGATCTCCTGACCTTGTGATCCGCCCGTCTCGGCCTCCCAAAGTGCTGGGATTACAGGCTTGAGCCACCGCGCCCGGCCAATATTTTTCTATTTTTGTAGAGACATGATCTCACTACATGGCTGGTCTCGAACTCCTGGTCTCAAGCAGTCCTACCCCCTCGGACTCCCAAAGCGCTGGGATTACAGACTTGAGCCACCATGCCTGGCCAGAAACTGCATTTTTAAGTGAACAGTTCAGAGCCCTATATTTTTCATGGATTATTTTAAGAATTACGATAATGATGAAGATGATATAATCCCTAACTGCAACCCATTATGAAGAGTTACCAGGGGGCCACCAAAATTTTGCTATCAAGGCAACATCCCTCAATCAAGTTAACAGATGTTCTTTTTCAGTGCGTCTTCTGAAAGAATCGATGCCAGTCTGCCTTTATGACAAACATATTTCTTAATGAGATCTGATTTATGAAGTTTTGACAATTACACTTTTCCCCTCTCTTACTGCCACTTTAAGAAAAGTCATGCTGGTAAGCTACACTGCAAAACTTCTGGCCTGCAGAGGGCTCTATAATACCATATTTTCCTAGACAACACTTGTAAAGAGCAAAAGCGGAAAAAAAAAAAAAAAGGTACTTGCTGGAAGGGGGAAGGGGAAGCCCAGAGGCTTTATAATGCTTCCAGCAGGCAGTCTGGTTGCAGTCTGGTAAACAGACTAGGAATTGTGGGCAAAGCCCTTTTCCTTGAGTTTTCCACCGACCATGAGATCAGATGACTCTGTCCGGACTCATTACTTTAATAGCCTAGAGCTAGTTCACATAGCAGCAGGAGTCCACCAAAAAGGCATTTAATTATTGAAACTAAAACTGGTACTTGTAACTGCCGATTAGTAGTAGTCAGATTTTTTCAGTATTTCAAGTAATTTATAAAGCGCTTACACACATAAATAGAAAGCTTTAAATGCTGGTATTCCATAAAAAGTAAATAAAATATATTTTTGTGCATTAAGACTTAATTAAGTGGCATGATTTCATGTCACAAATTTAAAACGGGCAGGTGAGACTTGCCAACATTACTACAGCTGTGTTTTACATTAGGAAATTAATTAAAATGGTCGTTTATGCTTTTTTCCACTTACGGGTATTTAGACCTCTCTATTACACCATATATTTTCCCTTCAATCATTATATTATGGTAATTTATCTTAGCAGGCGACATCTTACTCTGTTGTTGGTGGAAGTGGGGAGCATTAGTCAAATGAAAAATTTGTGCTGGGCTACTGAGGCAGATCAGACAGCTGGAGGCACTTACTGCTGGCCAGGAAAGAAGAGGGTCTTATTCGCATGCCCCCCTTTTATCCCGTCTTAGCAGAATTTATTTTCTATTTCACTAGAACAAAGTTTTTTCTGATGTCAGGAAGGGAAGCAGAGGAAAGCAGAAAAATATTTGACACGCCATATGACACATCGTCATTTAGACTTAGCTGTTACATGAGACCTTATTTGTGAAGCCGACCTGCTTACACAGTTCAGTTATGGAATGTGCTAAACCTAAAGCCAATTAAAACATGCCCCAGCGAATAGTTGATATGCAGTTTGTAATGCAAATAAATAATGTCTTGATTTTATATATCAGAGCTACATAAGGACTCCCTTGAGATGTCAGGAACAAATTGATCACTCTGTACTTATTTACTGTAGTTATTTATGTTAACAATTATAATAAAATTATGACTTGATGAAGTTTTAACGATGTAAGTAATTTTGCTCCCCAAGAGGCATCAGTTGCCAAATGAAGCTGAAGTTTTCAGGAAAGCTAAGAACTCAGTGTACTAAAACATCACCGTAGTGCCTTTAATATTGGATGTACCTTACAATAATGTGGATTAGTTTTGGGTCAGGGCCAGGAGCTTTTGGTTCCTCAAACACTGAAGGCACTTCCCTTGAGGCATTCATCCCTGTAAGACAGTCCCTTTAGCTTGGATTTTAAGGGTAGCAATGAAGGAGGATTCCAAGGCGCAAGCAGTAATACAACTTGCACACAGAGTAAACTCCACAAGTTGCTTATTGTGAAGTTGTTTAGAAACCAGGATTGAATTTGCCTCTACATACATTGTCATTAGTGATATTTAGATTTACAGCCAATTCCCAAGTAGTGCCTTTTGAAATGATTATGTATTAATTATTTAATAAATGGTGTGAGTAGAATTAGACTGCTGGTCCAATCTTCCTTGGCGTTCCAGAGCACTCCTGTAGTCAAATAGCACAAAATTGAGCTTGCTCCTTCCTTCTGTAACCATAAGTCACCCCTCTTTTCTATGACTTCACCCAAGCAAATTTGGCACTATTTTAGTGATTATAAAGATGTTATTTCATGTTGCTGCCTTATCATCATAAGAATGCATCCTCATGCTTGTTCTGTTTTATCCAGCTCTGATAGTTACATTTTTGACAAGATAAGCAGCTACTGAGCTTTAAGGCATTGTTGACATGCTTGCATTTTCCATTTACCTTTGGAAAATTAAATGACTTTTCTTTAACTCTCATTACAGGTTTTGGCATGAATGACCTATGATCTTTATTCCTTATTGGTTTATTTCTCCAAATTTTCCCATTTTAGTTTCTGTTCACAATGGGGGGCCAGGTTCCAAATATTTTTCTCTTCTAAGAGCTCAAAAATCATAATTCTTCAAAATATAATTTTACATTTCATGCTAATGAGATAGTCTACCCACCTATGTTGAGCATTTCCTCTCCTAAGAGCTCAAAAATTATAACTCTCCAAAGTATAATTTTACATTTCATGCTAATGAGATAGTCTACCCACCTATGTTGAGCATTTAAAGTTGCCCGTTACTAGGACCTGTGTTTCAGTGCTACCTTCATCACTTAGTAAGCAAGAGACCTTCACTCAGCCTCTTACCTTTTAAGAACTATGATACTTCGCATGCTCAAAAGCACAAATCTGAAGACCAAGGACTAGGCCAGATAATGTCACAAAGTGCCATGTTTAGATTATTGGTGTTAACAAAACTTAAAACAGGCTGTATTTCTTTTCAGCAATCAACGTTATTTCCCATATTTAAGCAGCAATTTAGTATAAGCTCACCAAATTTCATTTTAAATCTCACTAGCCAATTTTTTTTCTCTTATCACCACTATTTTCTCCTTAATTCATTTTGGAAATGAATTAAGGGAGTGAACAGGACATGTATAGTGGAATTCTTCAGAGAAATGGAAATTTGCATAGGTGGTAAAAATTGCCACAAGCACAGTTAATGAAGCAAGCACGTGGCTACTTATAACTCTGCTCTCAAATTTTCTGTATGACTCTGTGCAGCATATGTGCTCAATAACTGCCTGATTGTGTGCAGATAACACATGGAAAAGTTCAAATACTAGAAAATATTGACATCCATTCTCCAGCTAGATTTTATTGACATCCATTCTCCAGCTAGATTTTATCTGAAGACTACTCATTTTCCTCCTTTGCTCAAGATGACACAAAGATGCCTATGACATGAACTCTGCCCCCCTCCTAAGTCTCTGATGTAGTCGGTGAGGTGATACTAACATATATGGGCAATTATAAAATAATCAAGTGCTAAACCTTGTGATTTTTCTTAGAGTTGCAACTGGTGTTCACACAAAGAGATAAATGTTGGCTAGAGTGATGATGAAGATGTAACTCGAGCCAGAGCTTGAAGTGTTATTAGGATTTTTTTTAAAGGGGCATTTGAGCTTAAAGGAAAAAAATGTATAATTAAAGGGTAGTATAAAAGTTTTACATCCTTTGTATTAGGATGGGTTTGATTATACTGCAGTAACAAATCCCCAAATTTCAGTGACTTAACAGGAGTTTATTTTTTGCTTACTCTGCGTGTCCACCATGGTTCATTAGAGAGGCGCTGCTCCTTCACTCAGGAACCTAGTCTTATAGAAGCTTTATCTCAACCCACATTCTGTAATCACTATAGCGGGAGGTGCCACTGTAGCTCATCATTGTTTGTGCATTTTCCAAATCAAGTCATCTGCCCGTATGTAACCTCAAGGGGAACAAAGAAGTGCAGTACCATCATGTGGCCCAAAAGTGGAGAGTCAGAAATATGTGGGAAACAGCATCAGTGACTGCCACATCTTTTCTGTGTAATCTTTAGAACGAATACAATGCTTAGAGTAAATAAAACTGTCTATGCAAACTTGTCATAGCACGAAAATCTCCAGCTTACCTTCCAGGGATCTTAAAATAGCTTTCTTGGCTTCTGCTTCCATCTAGAATACTGGTATATATGTTGCTAGCATTCTTTGGAGTACTTTTCCCCACTTGCAAATCTAGCTGGAGAATGGATGTCAATATATTCTAGTATTTGAACTTTTCCAAGTGTTATCTGCACATAATCAGGTAGTTATTGAGCACATATTGCTGCACAGTTATACAGAAAATTTGAGAGCAGAGTTGCAAGTAGCCACATGCTTGCTTCATTAACTGTGCTTGTGGCAATTTTTACCACTTATGCAAATTTCCATTTCTCTGAAGAATTTGTACATGTCTTGTTCACTCCCTTTCCAAAATGAATTAAGGAGAAGAGAAAACAGTGGTGATGAGGAAAAAAATCGGCTAGTGAGATTTAAAATGAAATTTGGTGAGCTTATACTAAACTGCTGCTTAAATATGGGAAATGACATTAATTGTTGAAAAGAAATACAGACTGTTTTAAGTTTCATTAACACCAATGACCAGTATCTCAGCAGACATCATATGTCTGCAAAGACCATGTAGAATAGCTCCATTGCCTGTTTCCACCTAAAACTCTCCCCTTCTCATTTGCTGGAAGGGCCATAAAAGTGTATTCAGGTGGTAAATCTTAAATCGTCTAAGCTCCGTGGTTCTCAAACCAACAGCATCAGGATCACCTGATAACTTGTTAGAACTGCAGCTTCTTAGGTGCCACCCTAGACCTACTGAGTCAGAACTCCAGTCTAAGCTGACAGAAGCGACTCATTCCTCATGCCACTGATTGATGTAAACAATATTGTGATATAGTTCTAGTCAGTGAAACCTGAGGAGAAATATGCCAGAGTTGGGAGTGAGGAGAGGCACTCTGGAACAGGTCCTCATTGCCTTTAGAAAAGACTGCCTCCATGGAAAGCAAACTCGGGATGTTACCTAATGCTCCTTAAGGAAATGAAGCCCTTCTCTGAAATATGCAGATAAATAAGAAAATGTTTGACAAGCACTTGAAATGTCCCCAAATTGTGGATAAGCAAATACAATAATATATAGGTGAATGTGTAGTAAGAGCCTGTAGTTTAAGGTACAGTCGTGTTTTTTTGTTGTTGTTAAGAGGTGAGATCTGACTCTGTTGCCCAGGCTGGTCTCAAGCTCCTGGGCTCAAGGCATCCTGCCACCTCAGCCTTCCAAAGTACTGGGATTTCAGGCATGAACCATTGTGCCAGGCCCAGTCAATTGCTATTATTTGTGGATTCGGTGTTTGTAAATTTGCGTTCTTACTAAAATGTATTTGTGTCCCCAAGTGGTGCTTTCATAGTCACTCGCCGACATGGACAGAGTGGTGAGATTCTTGAGTTGACCAGTGCCCACATTCCCAGCTGAGGCTGAGCAAAGCAGTGCTCTAGTTTCTTGTTTCAGCTCTTACATTATACACGTGTCCTTTTCACACTGTATTTAGTGCCATGTTGTTTGCATTTCGAACTTTTTATTGGTGATCTTGCTGTTTAAAGTGGCCCCAAGTATAGTGCTGAAGTGCTATCTAGAGTTCCTAAGCACAAGAAGGCTGTAAGGTGACTTAGGAGAATATATGTGTCAGATAAGTTTACACCAGCATGAGTCATAGTACTGTTGGCCCTGACTTCAAGGAATCAACAATATGTATTACACAAGGTGTCTTTAAACAGAAACACACCTAAAAGAAGTTCATGTATTAATCCATTGAGGAAAATGTTGTGGCCAGAGGCTTGCAGAAACCTAACCTTGAATTTCCCCTAGGAGCACTGGTTCAGCATACACTAACCCAGTTTCCAAGAAACTTAGTGCTATGAATAACAAGTATTCTTATTAGTATAAATAATCCTATTTGAAGGAAAAAAAATTCTGCTGATCCCTTTTACTTTTTCTTTTTTTTTCTTTTCCCCGAACCATCACTAAAATGTTGTGTTTGAGACTTAGGTTGCAACTAATCCTTTAGGTGTAACGAATGTCCTTGTGGTGTTTTATTATGAACTCCTTTTGGAGAGAGTCTAAGAATGACCATACCACTACTGACTTCATCAGAGAATTCCAGCTCACTAGGGTGCAGAGTGCATGATGTAAGGCCCTCTGAGGCCTCCCGTACCCATCCCTGTACACACACACATAAGCACACACACAATTTAAATTCTTTTAAGGAACAAGCAGAGTACAGGGATAAGAGATTTAAGGTCAAATCATTCTAAATATGAACTGAAATTTCAGTTGAATTCTACTTAATTTTTCAGAATCAAATCTTCTCTTGTAAGAACCCCAGTATTTACTGGATAGTATTTCACTGTTATCTTGAATAAGTCAATAAATCAGGTCCATCATGTTTCAAATTTAGTAGCTGCCTTATTAACCAAAATTGAGTATTAATAATAAAGTCAACATATTTACTGCCCTTTTCAGTGGGATGATTTTCATTATTCATTACTCAATTACTTTTGCAGTAAAAAGAAATGAGTTATGATTTGTTTTGGATGAGCATGTTGTTAAATTAATGGCTTGTTTCAAATGTTTCAACCTAAATGTTGTAGTTGAAGAACATCAGTGAAACTTTGCACTTCACCTTATTCAGGATAATAAACCTGTTCTAATCAAAACATTAAAACTTGCTTCATTTTTAATTACTCTACAGCAATATCATATTGTTATATGATACCTGGAATATAAAACTTTTTAAAAAGTGCTAGCGATCAAATTATGCACCTTGATTAATTAGGCAATAACCCATGAAAGATCTGTTGTTACCAGTGGGTAAAGACTAGTTTGCTATTTAATGATCCAAGATGAAGTCAGGCTGAGCTAAGCTGAAAGAAGGCACTCGTTCACCACAGGAAGGATGAGTTTTGCAAATTATAATTACCATATTAAATGGAATTTGGTGATTTATTACAGCCCCCTTTTGAAACATAGCATTATAAAGAATTCCTGCCTTCAGCAAGGCAGGAAGCTTGATCTCCTCCCTGTTTATTTTATAATTACTCAATAAAATCCAGACAAAATTGTTACCAGTAATTAATGATCAGTTTAATAAAGAAGGGAGTCTAGCAGATGGTGATTATTTTTTTAATAGGGCCTGCTTGAAGGAATCATCCTGATAGTAGACTCTTAACAGTAATTTGCAGCTAAGATGCTGGTGGCTGCCATCCTATTGGTTGCTGAGGCTGGGTCTAATCCTCGCTTAAGGGCTGGGGCTCATTTCTTCACCAGCTGGAATCCTTTACGTAAAGTAAAGTATCGGCCATGAATAAATAGATCGGCCACGAATAAAATAGATCCTATGAGCACACTAGAGGGAGGTTCTAGAACAGAGGAGCAGCACAGTGCATGGCTTGTGAAATCCCAAAGCCCGTTTCCTGCAGGGACATTGGGTATCAGATGGAATCGAGGCTGAACCGATCTACTATAAGATCCTCAGAGGCCCCTGCGTGGAAATGAAAGGTAACTGTCTCCCTGTGCTTTTGAAGAAGTGCTACATCTATGTGGGAGATCTAGCAACAATTGCAAGGTAAATGTTGGCCACACAGCCCTCTCTTCCTTGGCTGGTGAGCAGGAGTTTCCATTTTTAGTAAGGGATGTGAGGGCTGCTTCTCTGGCAGTCCTGCTGAAGGCATGAGAAAATCACAATGCAGTCTGGCAACAAAAGGTTGCCACGATTCATATAAACCTGAACAAAACAGAAACTGGGGTTGATGAGCACACACAGTAGTTTTTAACATCCAGGACCAAAGTACAGCCCCCGGCCCCACCCATACACAGTGGTCTTCTGCTTCAGGCCTCACCCCGTGCAAACATACTCCCCACAGTCGGCTTTAGAATTCTTTGTACCCTCCCTCAGACATCTGTTCCAGGCTGTTAGCAGCATTTGGAGAGCAGAGACCCTGTCCCCATCTCCATGTCCCCTCAGCCCATGTACAAGTACTTCCATAACTACTTGTGAAGTGGAGTTACAGCACATGTTGGTCCTTCACTCAGAAGCATCTGAGAATATTGGGAGCAATTCGTTGCATTGTTGACTCAGAACTTTCCAATTTACAAGTATTCAAGAACTTTCAACCCAAATAGCAAACAGGTTGCAGGCGGTGCTGCCCTATTCCTGCCCCTATGCCCTGTCCCCAGGTTTGTTCTCTCTCAGTTCTTCCGCCCCTCTTACTCATTCGATTTTATTGTGCTTTAAATCTTTATCCTGAAGAGCCACCTTACGCACCTTCAGAACTCATGGAAATAAAGAAACACATCAATGAAACCCCCATTTACAGATAAGAAAACTGAAGCTCGGGCCAGGCACGGTGGCTCACGCCTGTAATCCCAGCACTTTAGGAGGCCGAGATGGGCAGATCACGAGGTCAGGAGTTCGAGGTCAGCCTGGCCAACATGGTGAAACCCAGTTTCTACTAAAAATGCAAAAATTAGCTGGGCGTGGTGGCGGGCGCCTGTAATCCCAGCTACTTGGAAGATTGAGAGGCAGGAGAATCATTTGAACCTGCAAGGCGGAGGCTGCAGTGATCCAAGGTCAGGCCACTGCACTCCAGCGGGGGCAACATGAGTGAAACTCTGTATCCAAAAAAAACAAAAAACAAACAAAAAACTGAAGGTCAGAGGTTAAAAGCTTATCACAGGCATATAACTAGCACGTGGTAAAGCTGAATACAGGGCTTGCCTGCAGGTCCCACCTTTGTTTTTCTAAGAGCCCCTGCTAAGTAACAACTCACTGAGAATGAAAGAGAGAATTAGACTTCAATTATAGTAAGAAGAGGGTCAGAAATCAAATGGGCAAGGTATCTCACTGCCTGAATACAAGAGAAATGAGGCATCTGCAAGGGCTCCCACAGGTGGGTTGGATTTTCTTCTGGAGATGTTAATCAGTCAAGGAAGAGAGGGTAAGAGCAGGCTTGAGCTGAGCTCTGACCCGGTGTGAAAGAGAGCAAGGGGTTTCCACCCCTCCTGCAGCAGATATGCTGACCACTTAGCTCCTCAGCACCCCTCCCACCAAGCTCTGTTCACACGGGGTCTCCTTGTTCCCCACCCTCCTCCGCCCACAGACAGCGGAGATGAGACAGACCTAGAGAAGACCTCCCTCCTCATTGTCCTGCTTGTCCAAAAGGTATGGCCTTCTGGTTCTTTTGTTGTTTTTTTCTTCTGCCTTTTTCTTAATACATTGCATGGTTAGAAAATGTCAGTCTGGCTGCAAACACATACACACACACACATAAATATATATAATATATAAAAATATGTATTATATATTATATATGTTTTTATATATTATATATCATATATAAATACATATATATCATATAAATACATATATAACATAAATATATAAATAATACACTATAAATATACATATGTATATAATATATATTATATATTCATCTATATTATGTATGTATGTGAATGTATACAATATATGTATATAAATATATATATATTTATTTTTATATATATGCTGTTCTGTATTGACCTCCCTTTGGTCCCATAAGGCCTAATGAAGAGGCAGATTCTGGAGGCCTGAATTAACTGAATTCTGGAGGTGAATTAACTCTTTCAAAGACACTGGGGTAGCATTCAGTGAATTACCCACTAAGTAGCTCCCAGATATCCTGAAAGATATAAAGTCTCCTCACAAATTCCTCATGTTCTCCGAGGGAGCGATACCGACACAGAGAATGTGTGGTTAATTGTGTAAATGAGGCCAGAGCCAGCTGTATCATCAGCACCGTGAGTGGAAACAGTACCTGCCACCATCACGAGTGAGGACGGGGAAAAGGGGGCTTTGTTTTGGCCGTCTCCAGTCTTTTCCCAGCTGTCATAGGCAACGCTGGCCTTCTGTTTGTGCACTCTCTGCATTTTAATTCCCAGAATTCCTCTTTTCCAAATTCTGCATTGTAGGGTCACATGCTCTGTAAATAGTCACCCAAGCCCCATTGTAAATTATGTAGGGGGGAAAAAAGTTGGAACTATCTTAACTGGCTTTTCAGAACTCTAAATTTCAAGGTTTTTGTTTTAATTTTAACCTTAATCTTAGCAGCCCATTGTAATACCTTTCTCACTATTCCCTCTTCCTTCCTCCCTCTCTGCATCACTCACCTCCATTTATAGGGGTGGGTGAAAATTTTTCTTCTGAAGTCAGAATTTCAGACTCCTATCCTTCCATAGGATGCAGACTATGGAGGTAAACTAGCCCCAAGATTTTTCTCACCCTCTCCAAGGGGAAACCTTTGGTCTCAAAGGTTTGGTCTCAGATCTTACCAAAGTGAAATTCCTGCCTTGTGAGCAGACTTTTCACGCCCAATAAGGAAAAGGAGTCGACTTTTTCTCTAAGTGTTTTTGGTTTCATGGTAAGAAATATAAGGTCGGTTAACATCACAAAGAATCCCCCAGGCAACTGAAAGAAGTGTAAGTGAAAATTACTGTAAAGTACCCTTCACAGCAGGTACCAGTGTTAGAGTTTTATTTCAGCAAATTGTTGGGATCTCATTATTTAGGAGGTTTGTGGACAGAATGAAATTGAATTTGAGCTGCTTATTGCATAAAAGCCACATGATGCCTATGTCATGTATTAATATTTTTCAGTTCCCAGTACACCCCCGTTCTGAGCTGGAAGATATAAATGCTATGCCTTTGAAAGAGAGGACATCTTTGCATAAAACACTCAAATAAATAAATGTACTTTTTCATTTCAGATCTTCACTCTTTTTTTTTTTTTTTTTTGAGACGGAGTCTCGCTCTGTCTCCCAGGCTGGAGTGCAGTGGCCGGATCTCAGCTCACTGCAAGCTCCGCCTCCTGGGTTTATGCCATTCTCCTGCCTCAGCCTCCCGAGTAGCTGGGACTACAGGCGCCCGCCACCTCGCCCGGCTAATTTTTTTTTTATTTTTTAGTAGAGACGGGGTTTCACTGGGTTAGCCAGGATGGTCTCGATCTCCTGACCTCGTGATTTGCCCGTCTCGGCCTCCCAAAGTGCTGGGATTACAGGCTTGAGCCACCGCACCCGGCCCAGATCTTCACTCTTAAGTAATGTTTGTACCACAGATGTTCATCTAAAAACTTAAAAATATTAAGTCTGAAAAAAATATATGAGATCCATTACTCAGTCTCTCCTCCTGCCATTTAAACTGCAGGGATTTCCCCAAGTTTCTCACCTTTCGCCTCTTTTTCCCTGCTTGCTCCCTTAATTTTCTCCTCTGGGTGGATACTCCCAAATCTAGATCGCTGACCTGTTTGTCCACATTTTGAGTATCCCACCACCATTTCACACCCAGCATACCCAGACGGAGCTCTTATCAGTTACAACAGCACTGCTCAGTAGGACTTTCTGTGATCGTGGAAATTTTGTTTCTATTCAATATAGTAGCCCTTAGCCATATGTGGCTACTTAAATTAAGTAAAATTATAAATTTCATTCCTTGGCTGTACTAGCCACCTTTCAGGTGTTCATGGCTTCATATGGCTAATGGCTACTGTATTGAACAACACAGACTTTTTATAGCACTTTGTAACTTTCCTATGGCGTGATATTAACTGTGGGTCCTTGGGCAAACTAATGTCTCAAGCCTCAATTTTGTATCCATAAATAGGACTGATAACCCTTTGCAAGCTGTTATGAGGATTAAATAAGGTAATAATGATAAAGCACCTAGCATATCACATACTAAAAAGACTTTTTAAAAGTCATAGATCTTCTCCCCTTATTCCTTCTTTAATATTAACGTCCAAATATCCACCTGAAGCTTGGATAATGTGAACACTCTCCAGAGCCATTTTAAGAAGGAGTTAGTTTGCACACTGTTGGGAACACCTAAAAATGCTATGGATTAAATCTGGCTTAAAGCTGTAGATCTTCGGTGTTCGGTTGTTGGAAAAGTTCTGAACGATTCTCTGCATCATGGTGTGCTGAGCGATTCTCTGCATCATAAGTGTGCTCGGCAGGGTCTAAAAAGATTCTCCTAGTTGGTTGGAATTATTTTAGTTAGGGTATTTGTCTCATTTCCCAGGGCATAATAACAGGAGGAAAATCTCCATGAGGCTAGCATCTGTTGGAGTAATGATTGAAAGGTAAACCCATCTGAAAATGCCCATTGCTTCAGTGGATATTTGGGGTGGGGGGAATAACCGCTTGGTTTGCATATGTGAACTCAGTGAAAGAGGCTCCCTGGTCACCAAAAGTGGCCTGGGTGTTGGGTGCAGAGGTGTCCAGGATCTTCAGTCACTCAACAAGGAGCCCTCTGCTGTGGACCATTCCTGCATACACAAGTAATAGATTTTAATGGGGGTTTGCCTGGTTTATATCCCGGCTGCAATCCATTAAAGCTTTAATTACACTAATTAGGGATTTGGGATAATCAGGTTGGCTGGCCTGAAATGGGGGCCTGTACTCTCTGAAGAAAAGCTTTGCTAAATAAACCAGCAGGATAAACAGGATTGTGGGACGCATGCATTCCTGGGAGCCAGCTGATGCTAAGCATTAGTGCACGCCTTTGGCATGCAAATGAAGGCTGCTCCTTGTAAATCAGCAGAAGGTCCAGAGGCCCCTCCAAGAAATACTTCATTAGCAGTTAAGTAGTGACATTCTTGAAAAATTTAAAAACACACATACCCCTTGAATTTTTTTCCAGATAACCCATAAATTTGTGCAGGCTTTGCATGGGAGCTATGCATGGGAGGAAGGATGTAGGGGAAAGGTGGCTAGGAGATCTTATAAAATATACATTCATTTCAAAGCATTACTGAATAGTGGTTTTATGTCATTCTTTTTTCCCTCTAACTTAAAAACCACCAAAATCTCTATACTATGTCTAAATCTAAATACTATACTATGCAAGGCAACATACCATTTGACATTATAACAGACTCTCATACCTGAAAGAGTTGGGAACCATTGGCTGATACTTTCAAATTAATAAACATTCAGTGTCATTCAATGGTATAAATTGTATATAACAGTACTCTTCTGCAAGCATTTGGCAGTGTGTTGTGTCCCTGCAGTTATGCTGCTGGCCATCTAAATTGTGAATCTATGTTAGGTATTTCCCAGGAACTATGTTGGAATAATTTCCTTCTCCCTTTGTTCTCTTCTTTCTTTCCTTTCTTCCATTTTTAAAAATCTCTATAAATTTTTAAGTGATTATGTGGACACAAGATGAAAAATATGTGAATTATCAGTCATGGCCTAAAAAGGGAGGAAGGGAGAAAGCTTAAATAAGATAGCAAAATATTGACATTCTGGCGGTAGTTGTGGGTTTTTTTTTAAATTATGCCTAATAAAAAGTTTAAATTATCACCATCTGCGTCCTTTCCATAGCCAAGATTTACACATAGTTTACAGTTTACCAAGTATATTTAGCACTCAGACTAATTGGGTTAACTCTTCAGTAGGGCTGAGGAAAGCAGAAACAGGGAACAAAAGGTGCATTGGTTCTTTTAAAGTCATTTGTTGTTCTCATAGGGGACTTCCAACTTGGGTAAACTGGGCCCCTTCTGATTGGTTGCTGTGACTGTCCTGCTTTTTGGAAAACTGGCCCATTTCAAAGTTTAGCCTGAGCAACTCCATTCTGGTTTGGTCTGCTCAGTTGGGGCCTAGTGCAGAACCTTAGTCCAAAACAGTGACCGTCCATGAATTTTATTTAATGCTCTTAAGTTCAGAAGTAGTTTAATTGAACTCTTGCAAGAAAAGGCAAAAAAGTCACTTTGGAAAAAAATCAGCCCCCAAAATCCATGAGACTTGAGGTCTGTAAGCTTGAGATGCCCACATGCACATGCTTTGTCACAGAGCAGCCCGTGCTTGAAACTGGCTTTGTCCCCAAAATAGTTTCACTGCCATATTATTAATAGTTCATTTAAGAAATACTGCTATAAATTCTGCTCTATCTTTCAACAGTGCTAATTTGCTGACTGCTAGTCTGTGTATAAATAAGTCTCATATACACAGTAAATTTGAGCTGTTGGCCCATACACAATTACTCTTCATGAATAGATGCTGTTATCTGAATATGTTGCTAATATTCTTCCTTTAGCTTGGGGACAGCTCTTGTGTTAGACATACTCAACTTTCTCTCTCAGATATTACAGTGTGCCAGCTTTGTTCTCTGATTCTCTGAGAAGGGATAAAGTATGTACCAAATGCCTAGGCCAGAATATTAGAGCAAATCTTAGTAGATACAGAGGAAAATGTGTAAGTCTGAGATGGCACAAACTTTCAGCTTATGTGTCACTTTCATTGGTTTGTAGTGACTACCTAGGGCACAGTGCTGAAGAAGACTGTAAGGCTGAGTCCCAGAGCAGCACAGGCAAGAGGGCTATAATCGATTAGTTTACACGATTAGAATCATCTTGGGCAGAGTGCATTTAAGTGGCACCAGAGCCACTGTGTGCCATCTCTGGCATAGACAAACCTTACCTATTTGAGACTTCCTCTCACATTGAGAATCTTCTGCCATCTCATTTGCTTCTCCTCCCTTTTCTCAACCCAGTGTTTCATTAAATGGAGACCTCCAGTGTGCCCCACCCCCTGGTGCTAGATTCCCTGGGAGTCATTTGTTCTTAGCTGGATATTGATGGTCACCCACCCCACCTTGTCAGAAGAATTCACCTAAGGGTAAGGCCATGCAACATCAGAGAAGTACTTTTCTTTGGAAATGGAACTGTCCAATCCCAGACTTAGGTACCTAGCTTAGCCTACCTGTGGACTGTATAGGTTTCCCCCAAGAAATTACCTCTTATGTAAGAATTCTTCTAGATGGCTGTTAAATTTACAAACAATTTCTCCTTCCTGGGAAAGGGTCAAGAGCATAGGGCCAGCACCCATGGGAATACCACAACTCTGAGTGGTCTCCTAACGTATATTGAGTATTATGTGGAGCCAAGGGCTTTTCATGCATTTTCCAATGAGATCTTGATAATAACCCCCATGAGGTAAGTGTTAGGATTACCTCTGTTTTATAACGAAGACCCCAAGATGAGAAGGAGTCATTAATTTGCCCAAACTTGAACACCAGCTAAGTCAGATCAAGAGTTTGCCTTCAGAACCTAGATTTTTCATTCACCAGGCTGTGTTCCCAGCTGTATACTGGATTTAAAACTCTCAGAGACCGTAAGTGCAACTTTCTCTTCAGTTTTTAAATTTCTTCTAGTTTATGGGGAAAGTTACGCATCATCTCATTAGCGGCTTACAGTGAAACCTCAGTAACTCATTTAATTTACTTCTACAGGAGGCAAAACAAAACTCAAAAGCTATTTGTAGTTTTATATCACAAAACCTTGTAAAGTGCAACTTCTTTGTTTTGTTAATTAGTCTTTACGTGAATGTCAAATTAGCAATGAAAACCATGTGTAAGAAATAGCCATAGTTATTTGCAATTCAATGAAGGGTATGAAAGGAATGGAAAGGAGGATAGGGAGTTGCCAAGAGAAAGATATTCCATTGGTCTCCAAACCAAAGACTTGTGGTATAGTAGCTTTCAGAAGTGTTTTTTATTCTTGGCATCAATGATGAAAAAGACCATGGTTTATTTTATTCAGGCTAAAGTACATCAAAATTAATTGCTTCACTGATAATTTATGCTGACCTGTGGCTTTAAAGAGTGATTGCCGGAGCCTGAGCAAGCTTTCATTAAGGTAAATTGACTGTATCATTCCATAGTTGTGAAGAACATATACAATATTTGTTGGGAACATACAAAGAAATAGTATTCAGGAATGGGATTATGTTTGCTATTTCAGTAGCTTAACTTTGGTGCCTGGATTTCATTTGAGTGTTAGAATTTAGGAAAAGATACTACTGGTTTGAAAAAGTGGTTCTTAAGTGCTATCCGCAGCACAGCTGCTAGTCTGTTGCTGTTCATGAGGATGTTTCCACTGGTCTGCAGTGTCTGAGCTGCTTGGGGCATGTGGGGCCAGGAACAGGGGGCATCCAGCACCTCACCACCCCTTTGTGTGTCCAGCTGTAAGAGGACACTCAGCTCTTGCTCACCTTCTCCCAGCTCTTGGAAAGGAGAAGCTACTGGATTTGAGTGCCCTTTTATTTGCCTTCTTCGTTTGCTCAGCGTATTTCAAGCAATTCCACCTAAACTTAAGAGTTCTGTTTGGTCAGCATTCCTTGCAACTGAATTTTTTGCAATGATAATAATAGAAAACACATTTAGATATTTTTTAAAATGTGCATCTACAGAATAATTGTAAACAGTATATTATAAATAATACAATATATATTTGATGCAAGTGTAAAGTAATAACATGAAATTTTATATTGTGACTTTTCTTCATCAAAACAGTTTAAGTAGATTTTTCCTGTGTTCTGTTATCCTAATCTCAGAATAAAGAACAGTCTTTCTCAAGAAAGGATTTATTCCAAGATTATGATCTTCCTATATTTTATGTTAAAGTAGTTTTTTCTTCTTAATCACAGGCTGGTGATGATAGATGTTAGTTAGATAAGGTATACATGGCAATATAAAAATTGGCAACCCAATGTTATTTAAATAAATACTAAAAAAGGTATAGAATATCCAAGCTATAATATACCAAAGAGAATATAAATTAACTGTAGCTGCCTTTAAAAAAAGAAAAAGAAATAAAATATGATTGTCAAGACAGTAGATGAAGAAAAGAGCACCTTTTATCTTGTCTTTTTATCTTACCCCACCTTTTCTTCTTCCTTCACCCCCACAAAAAAAAAAGAAAGAAATGAACGTCTGTACACAAAATAAGCTAAAGGTTTGCTATGAAATTGGCTTGCCCTTTATTTATTTTATGCAAAATTAGATTAGAATTCTCCGAAGACCAGGAACTACATCCTTCCATATATGTCAAATATAAACTTAGAAAAGTAGGCCAGATGTGGGTAGCTCATACCTGAAATCCTAGCACTTTGGGAGGCCAAGGTAACAAGACTGCTTGAGCCCAGGAGATCGAGACCAGCCTGGGCAACAGAGTGGGATCCTGCCTCTACAAAAATTAGGTGGATGTGGTGCTCTACAAAAAGTACAAAAATTAGCTGGGTTTGGTAGTGCATCCCTATAGTCCCACCTACTTGGGAGGCTGAAGCAAGAGGATCGCTTGAGCCCAGGAGGTCAAGGCTGCAATGAGCCGTGATGGTGCCACTGCACTCCAGCCTGGCTGACAGAGTGAGACCCTGTCTTAAAAAGAAAAGAAGAGAGAGAAAATAACGTCTCTCTTAATGCAGTAAGTCTGTCAGTTTTAGTTTGGTACCTGAGAACACAGTCTATTTCGTTAGCTGTGTACTTCTCAAATTATGTCCACAACCAGTGTAAAGGTCAATCACAAAAAAATACCCCTTACAAGTTAAGTGCTAAACTGATCTGATCAAATGGAGTGGGTTTTTTTCCTCATGCTGCTTTTAGTTTTATTATTTTGCATTAAAATTTTAATGGCATGTTAAAAGGGGCTCAGAGTTTTGGTGATACTGCAAAAAGTTTTATGAAGCTTCAAAATCCACCCCATGGGCCTCAGATCATGAAGTCAAAAATAACTCTGGGATAAGAAGTGAAACATGGGATTATTTGAAGCATTACTATAAACTTTCTGAAATTAATGTGATTTGGAAATCTAGATTTTCTCTTTTCTACTGAAAAGTACATTTATTAAGTTCCCAGATCACCAAAAAAGGCCATTCTATTAATGAAGGGGTGCTGACAAATGATTACTCCACTTGCTGTTTCTAGGTCATGTTTCACTAACTAGCTGTTTTAACCAAATACACCTTTAGCTTCACTATGGAATTAAGTTGCTGCTAAAATAAGAAGACCCGCCACATGAATTTATTAGCAGACGTACGTTCTAAAAGCCATCATTACATTGAGACCTAGAGCAGCCAGATCCTTTGACATGTGGGCCACACATGGTTGCATGCTGAAATGTACCCATTATTTCCATCACCATTTCCCACAGACACATTTCAAATGTGCCATGCACTGTTTTGCTTGCTTACTGGTTCTCTATCCATCCTTGTCCTGGATTGCATAGTAACAGCCAGAGAAAAGAAAAATCCTTACTCTCCATGTTAGACTGTCCTTCAGAAGGTTAGATTGTTATGTCAGAAATACCATCATCTGGAGCAATGAATTACCAGATTTGGGAGTGCTTGGAATCTCAGGGCCTATCTGCCAACTCCCCACAGCTTTTCTCAAAAGCTTGTTTTTGCTGAAAAATGACAATGCCCAAGGGGCCATTGAAAAGGCAGAACAAAGCTTTTGAACTTCAAATGAAGCGTAGTTGGATGTGGTGTTCTACAGAGGGTCTGCTGGCAGACCAAGTCAGAACCTTGTGCAACTTGATGAATCTCCCAAGCAGAGAACCTTTAGCTGGATGGAAGGATGTCAGTCCAGCAGCTCGTGGTATGGAGGGTCTCCCATTGCCTGTCCTGCTGGAAAGACCCTCTATAATTTGGTTCTACTCTAGAAATCAAGGCCAGGAAGTAAGAAGAGGTCTATGAGTTTATAGGTGGGCCCCGGCATGTTGTCTAATGAGACGAACCTTCTTTTTCTGTTGTGTTAATAGTTACTGTAGCTGCATTCTTGAATTTGCCAGTGATTGCCATTCAATAGATGCCATTGCAATTTAATAAATTCCTGGGCCAGGCATGATGACTCACGCCTGTAATCCCAACACTTTGGGAGGCCAAAGTGGGCAGATTGCTTGATCCCAGGAGTTCAAAAGTAGCCTGGGCAACATGGTAAAACCCCATCTTTACAAAAAGTACAAAAAATTATCCCAGCTACTCAGGAGGCTGACAAGAAAATCACACAACTGCTAGTGAGCCATGATCACGCCCCTGCATTCCAGCCTGGGCAACAGAGTGAGAGCCTGTCACAAAAGCCAAAAAATAAATAAAAATAACATGAATGCCTGCAGAATCAGTAAAGGTGGCTCTTTGCTTTCAGAATCAGCAGAACTCATGATGACAGTATTTAAAATCCTAATATTCAGTGCCCCAGCTCAGAAATAACCAAATGCTAGTGTAGATGGCAGAATGTAAAAGGTTTGCGAGTTAAGATTTCCAGTACAAGTGTTAGTCGCTTCTTTTATGAACCAGGAACCTGACATTTGTCAAGCACGAAGTGTCAGGCCCTGTTCTTAGTGCTTTATGTATATTAACTTACTTCATCCTCACCACAACCGTTGGTCAGGCCTGTTGTTGTCACCATTTATAGATGAGAAAATGGCAGCACCGAAAGGCTAGGTAGGTAACTTGCCCACTGTCATCACACAGCTAGCAGGGCATGGATCAGAGATTTGAATCTAGACAGTCCACCTCCAAAGCCCACCCTCTTAACTGCTACACTAATGTATTCAGACTCCAGGCCATGACCTCCCAGGGGGTCAAGAAGTCAATGTGGTGGTCATGACCATCATGTTTTGTTAAAATGAAATAGAACAGAAAAATGCCAGAGTATATCGTATGTAGTAAAGATTGTTTTGTGAAATTTCTGTTTCAGATATTTACATTAAAATGTCTCATCCTTGAGTCCAGATATGTTTAATAATTCATAATTTTTTAGATTTCATAAAGGTAATATAGTACAAATACTACATATTACATAATACCCCCAGTAGGGTCTGGGTCAGCCCCATGTAATCACATACATTGATATTTATACAGTGAAACACACAAATATTTTCACTAAATACAATAAAATCTGTAAGTAGCCTTTCACCCGGTCAGGTTAGAGTTTGCCTTCCAATGACGTTTTATTGCCAAGCTTTATTTTTTTTAAATTTCAGATTTCAGAGCTTTGGACATTTCAGAATTGCAGGTTGCAGGCCTATTTATACATGTGAGCACACCAGGTTGCAACGTGAGATACATTTCTTACAATGGGTTGAAGTCAAAGTTTGAAAAATACTGCACAATGCTATTGCCGGAATCATTCACTGTTAGAGCTGGGAAGGACCCTAGCAGTGATGTATTCCATATATCCATAAAACCAAATCTCCTCAATTTTAACAAGTAGAAAAACCAAGACCACTAAAGCAAATGCAGTGACTCCTGGAGGCCACCAGTTTCTTTGCCCCAGAGCAAGCCTCCTGGCAACATGCAGTGCAGACCTCTGGACCACACACCTTCTCCAGAGTCATATAATCACAGCCACACCACACCACATATCTTGGAGTTTTCAGTTTTTTCTGAGACTGCAGTTTTGAGTGGTCACTTCCATTTCTGAGTTCTCTGATCCAGTGAAAGCCCAGTGATTTTTTTTTCCCCAGCAGGTCACTTAGACTCAGGTGTTTTGGCCATCAACTGAGGTGGCAATGGAGTCTCTGCCCAGGTTCCAGCAAATACTGTACATTTCCTGAGTTTGTGGTTGAAACTAGTCTCCCTGGACCAGCAGTTGACATTTTCCCCCTGTGGAGTTATATTCATGTTTCCACGTTGAACATGTCAGACTGAATGAACATTGTGGTCTGAGGATTTAAAAGATTTATAATGGAGTCTTGAAAATTTACTTAAGGAATATGTACTTCCCCTAGCAATAACAAATATTACTACAAATGACCATATTAAATTAAAGTTAACTTAGACATTTCTGATTTGTAGGAAAGTTGAAATTAATCTTACAGCAGTTTCAGTTTCAAAATGAAAACATTGCTTTGCCTGACCACAGATTTTCAGGCTGTTAGTCAACAGTGAGTGAAAGAGTCTCAAGTGACTTTTTTTCTTTAAGAAATACTCAGTTTTCTCTGTGTGTAGAAAAATGTTAGAAGGAAAAACCCTAAAATATCAACCATAGTTTTATCTGGGTAATATTTCTCTTAGAAAAAAAAAAGTTTTTACACAGGAAACATCAAAAATTCCTTTCATAAGCTGAATGGCAGGTACACAGATTGCTATTTTATTAAAATCTTTATGCCTGGAAATGTATATATTGATTTGCATATATATTCCATAATTTTAAAAAATACCTTTATTTCATTTCCTAACCTCTGTGTTGGTCAATTAAAACACTTTTTAAACACAAGTCACAAATCCATAAAAAATGTTCTGTAAGTATTTTTTACTGAGATACATTACTTTTTACAATTTTAAAAAAGAAGACTTTCTTATTCATTCCTTGTTCCTTCCCTGATTAATTCCTTTAGTGAATAGGCAAGAAGCCCAGTTCAAACACTTTTTTTCCCCACATTAAAAAATAATAATCACAGCCAGGCGCGGTGGCTCACGCCTGTAATACCAGAACTTTGGGAGGCTGAGGCGGGTGGATCACAAGGTCAGGAGATTGAGACCATCCTGGCTAACACGGTGAAACACCGTCTCTACTAAAAATACAAAAACTTTAGCTAGGCATGGTGGCAGGCGCCTGTAGTCCCAGCTGCTGGGGAAGCTGAGGCAGGAGAATGGCTTGAACCCGAGAGGCAGAGGTTGCAGTGAGCCAAGATCGTGCCACTGCACTCCAGCCTGGGCGACAGAGCAAGACTCCATCTCAAAAAATAATAATAATCACTAGAAGGTGTACTGGCAAATGTTGAACTGACTTGGAGAGGAAAAAAATCCCAATTTGTGGTATTGCCAGTTTCGGTGGTGTAAATACTCCTGTCATAGCCAATTTCAAGGTACCCACATGTTACTGAACACAGAGTAGGTTACTTTGCATTATATAGCATATAGTTATACAGTAATTCTACCAAATAGATAAAATGTTAATGTAAATAACCTCAAGAATATAGATAATATTAAAATGCAGTAAAATAATTAAGTGATGAGCCTTGAGTTAAATATCCTTGTTTTTAACAAAGCACTTGACTTAATTATTTACATAATTTAGTTTTTAATAACGGCTGTGTTTAACAACAGATTCACCAAATCCCTGAAAATTTAAGTCAGCTTTCACAACCCAGTATGAGCCAGCTCCAGCACACTGCAGCTGCCAGATCAGAGCAGTGTCACCATTGCAAAGCAGAGAGAATTCTGGGAGGTGGGCACAGCCAGCCTGCCTTCCCCAGATCGTAGTCCAGTGGGGCTACAATTCCAGAGACCCCCTGCCCCACAACTGGGGAGCCCAGTGGTCCCACACAGCAGGACAGACTGACATTTGGAGGATGAGCCTTTTGTTTTCCCAGCTGCCCACTGCCCCCATGTAAACTGCCAGAGGGGCATTTCCCCAGGCCCCATGCTCCGGCTCCCTGAACGCTTTCAACTGAAAACCATGGCAGAGTCCCGAGGCTTGACTAGGCTCTGATGCCAGCTCTGCCACTAGCCTAAATGACCTCAAACAGGTCACACCACCTCAGTTCACAGTTGCTGTAACAAATGAGGGGGCTGGACCGGATGATCTGACTTAACCAAGGTTCCTTCCTGCTCTAAAACCCAAGTGAGTCAGGTGCAGTGGCTCATGCCTATAATCCTAACACTCTGGGTGGGAGGATCACTTGAGCCCAGGAGTTTGAAACCAGCCTGGGCAACATAGTGAGACCCCATCTCTACAAAAAATCAAAAAATTACCTGGGCATGGTGGGGCATGCCTGTGGTCTCAGCTACTTGGGAGGCTGAGGCAAGAAGATCACTTGAGCCCAGGAGGTCAGGGCTTCAGTGAGCTGTAATCACACCACTGCACGCCAGCCTTGGTGACAGCGAAACTGTATCTCCAAAAAAAAATCCACATCAGCCATGATTATTGAGAGCTTCAGAAAGATCACCAATGGTGTCTAGACTCATTGAGGAAAGCTCAGGCTACTGAGTGACATGACTCCCTTAACCTAAACTCAGCCTTGGGAACATGGTAAACCTTTCCCAGCCCTGATATTTGGTAAAACGGGGAACATAGTCCTCATTTGTTGGCCAGAATTGTAGCCTTTGCTATGCCTCCTTGGCTTCTCTAGACACTCTTGTCTCCCCAAATGGTTCCTTGCCACTGAGAATCTGCTCACCTTTTGACAGACAGCTGTGCTGATGGAACATTGCTCAAAAACTTGAGAATTTAGTAAGTCTCAGAAAATGGGTTAAGTCGTGGTTAATGAAGGGAAGAGGAGCAACATGGTAGTGCAGGGAAGACACGGGCCTATTTTAACCAGGGTTCCCACAGCGCTTGTGTGGCACTCCTGTGTGTGTTTGTGGGGGTGTGTGTGTATGGTTGTCACTAGAACAAATTGTGTAGCTGTGTGCCTTGATATGTCAAGGTTACCATGATTTATAGATTGTATGTCCAAGTTCACAACACCAATCCAAGAGAGGAGGGAGAACTGCAGGAGGAAGTCTTGGCGACAGGGCTTTAAGAATGTGTTTCATGTTTAATGCTTTTAACATGGGTGCCTTGTTCTTGTTTCTAGAAAGCACTATAATAGAAGATACAACCCAAATCCAGATTGCTGTCTGTAGCTGGCCAAACCCATGTGAGGGTGAAAGCGGGGTTTGTGTGTGTGTGAATGTTGTGATGGTTGTTTATAGTTGTTGTGTTATATCTGAGCTGTAGGAGAGTATTTTACAATAAGAGATATGAGTTCTGTAATCCCAGCACTTGGGAGGCCGAGGCGGGCAGAACACTTGAGGTCAGTAGTTCAAGACCAGCCTGGCCAACGTGGTGAAACCTTGTCTCTACTAAAAATACAAAAATTACCTGGGCATGGTGGCAGGCACCTGTATTCCCAGCTATTTGGGAGGCTGAAGCAGGAGAATCACTTGAACCAGGAGGCAGAGGTGAGCCGAGATTGTGCCACTGCACTCCAGCATGGGCAACAGTGCAAGACTCCATCTCAAAAAAAAAAAATGTATAAATATATGAGTTAGATGTAGAGAAGCCTTTCTCTCTCTTCCCTCTGGTTGTCTCTCCCTCTCTGTCTCACACTGGATATGCACCCTCTGGGTTTATTCCATTCAGCCATTCCACAAGTGGAATTTCTGCTCTACACAAGGCATGTGTGTGCTTAGTGCTTTCAGAGCCGTGGGTGTGTGGTGTGTCCTCAAGACACTTGGAGTTGAGTAAGGTGGACAAAATATAGAGACATAACCACATTATAATGCTTTATGTAATTAATAACAGCTTCTGCATTTTGAGCCACTTGCTACATGACGGGCCAGTTACCTCCTTTATCCTCACAACAGTCCTCTGAAGTTGAAATGTTATTGCCCCGTCTGCCAGCAGGTCACCTTCTTAGATCGTGAACATTCAGACTCACAGATGACCATGGGCCACAATAGGGCACTGGGCCCGTTCAGAGGATGGAGGACAGGCCACCTTCTGCAGGCGCCCTTGCAGCAGTGCACATGAGAGTCTGTTCAGGTGCAGAGGGGTAGGAGTGGAAACCATCCTGGTAGAAAAGCCTCATGCCCTACAGGAGCCAAAGCTCTTGCAACATGCTCTGGGCATAGCTCCCCAGTTCTCTTGCAAAGGCCATGCCCAGCTATAAGATCACCATGCTCAGAAAGCCCAAATCAGGATTCTTGGCTTCCTATCAGATAGCTACAGGTTCCTAGATCCTCCCAGGCTGTGCAGTTCACCAGTCAGAGGTGATTCTTTTTTTTTTTTTTTTTTTTTTTTTTTTTTTTTTTTTTTGAGACGGAGTCTCGCTCTGTCGCCCAGGCTGGAGTGCAGTGGCCGGATCTCAGCTCACTGCAAGCTCCGCCTCCCGGGTTTACGCCATTCTCCTGCCTCAGCCTCCTGAGTAGCTGGG
Source organism: Trachypithecus francoisi (assembly GCF_009764315.1). NCBI lineage: Eukaryota > Metazoa > Chordata > Mammalia > Primates > Cercopithecidae > Trachypithecus > Trachypithecus francoisi. The sequence goes on along the minus strand of NW_022681469.1, from coordinate 99,822,888 downwards.
ACTACAGGCGCCCGCCACCTCGCCCGGCTAGTTTTTTGTATTTTTTAGTAGAGACGGGGTTTCACCGTGTTAGCCAGGATGGTCTCGATCTCCTGACCTTGTGATCCGCCCATCTCGGCCTCCCAAAGTGCTGGGATTACAGGCTTGAGCCACCGCGCCCGGCCGAGGTGATTCTTATATAGATAGTGTCACCTGGTAACATAGTTGACATACTGTCTTAGCAGGTTACCAAATTTAGCCAAAGATCAGACTCCCATGCAGAAAGCGAAAAGACTTACGTTAATTCCTTACCTACTCTCTCATTCCCATTTTACAGAGAATAAACCTGAGATTCAGAGAAGTTTATCAACTTGCCTCAAATTACATAATAACCCAGCCAGGATTTGAACCCTGGCCTCACTCCAAATACCATGCTCTTAACTAAAGTGCGAGATGTAAAAATTTTTTTCTATCCCCATAAGCATGTCTGTGTTTATTTTGCTATTTGAAACACTAGTTTGAATTACTTGCCCTTGAGAACAATCAGCCTTCCTGGAAGCAGCAGCCTGTTTATCCTGTGGCTTTGCCACTCCCTGGCGCACTGCATACCCAGTGTGAGAAGCTCAGCACCATGCTAGTTAGCAGTTCTTCTTAGAATAATGAAAAAAAAAAAAAAAAAAGCACTAATTCTTTGCTTTTCTCTGTGAGTCTGTATTTTTAGTAGAGGTTTATGAGGAGGGGAATAAGAAGTTTTAAGGACAATAGAACCAATTTTGCATCTGAAAATAAATGAGTACCTGGCTACCATGTGCAAACAATTCTCTTTTGCATTGACAGTCCTTTTTAAATCATCACTATGCTATAGCACAAAACCTAAGAGCTCAAGGTAAAGCTTTATTACTAAGCTCAGTTCAGCATATAAAATCCAGTTTATATATCTGGATTATATTGCAAGAACCATTCAAGAAATGTGCCATCCATGTTCCAAGTATAAAAATAGAAATTTTAAGACAGCGTAACAATATTACTGTTGTTTCATTGGGTATTTAATTGACTTCAGGCTTTCACCAGGTATTAGAACTATCTGTTGACTTTCAAAACTTCATCATGTAGTGAGGAAAAATACTAAGGAATTTTGTAGACGAAATGTGAAATAGGTCAGGTAAAATACCATGTTTAAGTGCAATGCAGTGAGTTTATGATAAATTGTATTGAAATAGTCAAAATATAGTTCATGCGGAAGGTGTTGGAGAGAGGCCTTGAGAGGCCTGGAATGTTCTGTTTCTTAGCCTAGGTGGTGTGGACAGCTGTGGTTTTATCATCTGAATGCTATCATACATTTATGGACTGTGCTTTCTATGGCAATTTTCAAAAATGCAGTTGACAAAGTTTGCCTGCCAATATGAAAAGGTGAATGTTCTTTAGATAGGAGATACCATTTCACAGATTGTTTTGAATCTCATATTACACGAATTGACAAAATGGTAGATTATACAGTGAGAAAAGAATGAAGTTTGAATATTACCAACATCAGAGAAGCATTGGAAGAATAACTCAAGTTTCCAAAGTGAAACTATCAGGAAAAGTCACCTTTCTCTTTATGAGTAATAAAATTAGAACGTAAACAGATCATCAGTGGTGACCTCCCTCCTTGTGCTGCTCTCTTCCCTTCTGGAATCTTCCTGGGCAAATGTATGCAGTTCTGTCTGTGTTTCCTGAGGTGGGCCTGGCACTGTGCTAGGAACTGGGGACTAGAATCTTTGCCTTCATGACGAGGGAAGCAAGGCCTCAATTAGCCAAGAAGAGTTTTTAAACCCAAATAAAATATGAAAATCAAAGTAATACAAAAAAGAGAGTTTTCATGAGGCCATATATGTTAGGTGGCAGTTAAGTGGTATGAAGAAATACTACCAACCTGCAGATAAAGGAAGCGCTGTCTACTTAGGAGTGGTTGGGGAACTTTGAGGATGTGTGGGCTTCCTATGGGTAGAAAAAGAGCAGACCTTCCAAGAGAGGAAATCTTGTAACTGAAAGCATTACAGTGGGTGCAGATGTATTCTGTGTGTATAAGCTTCCTGGCAAGGAGGATTTGCTAGGGAAGAAGTGAACCTGACTTTGAGGAGCCTTAAAAATAACAAGCTAGAAGATAATTCCATTGCACTGGAAAAGGGAAGCTGTTGTGAGTTCTTGAGATTGGGACTGACCTGTGGCCAAGGTCCTTTTCCAGGGTCGGGCATCTGTGAAACTCTAATGAATGTGAGTCCTCATGCTCTATACGTGGCCTAGGTTCCTTACCTTCTATTGTTGTTTCAGATTCATGACAGATGCTGCCCGCCGAGAGCAGGAGTCCCTAAAGAAGAAGATTCAGCCGAAACTCTCACTGACTCTGTCCAGCTCAGTGTCTCGAGGGAATGTGTCCACTCCCCCACGCCACAGCAGTGGAAGCCTTACTCCCCCCGTGACCCCACCCATCACCCCCTCCTCTTCATTCCGCAGCAGCACTCCGACAGGTGAGTGGCTTGGCCCTACCGCCTTGAGAAGGAGGAGAGGAGAGAGGAGAAAGAGAAAGTGTGTGCGATGTGCTGGGGGCAGAAAGGGGCTGGGGAGAGATGATACAGACCCACCACATCGTTAATCCTTTCACTAGTCTCTATATATTGATTCATTCTTCAGTTTATTACTGAAGAAATATTTCTAGATTATTGTTAATATGCATGCGATAATGGTTTTGTAGATTTTTTTGTCAATATATTTCCCGTTTTTACTGTGCATACCTACATACACAACATTTTTAATGGGCTCTACAATAATAAATGTTTTATCACCTGATTTACAACTAAATATGTTATGAACACTGTCTTCTAAAACAGTTAAAATAATTGCATACTTTAGAGAAAATATAATTTATTAAGCAGTCTTAGAGAAATTTAGATAGAATATTTCTTCCAAGGAGACTTCATTGTTTTTACAATGCCTTGGGAAAAAGAGGGAGTCCTTGTCTTCTCCAGGTTTTTCTGTAAATAGTGGAAACTTGCCCTTCAATTTAGCTTTTTCACTTGCTTCTTTATACCCACCTATTCTCCAATCAAGTAATCCATTTTATTTTTCCCAGCCCATCTCTCCTGTGTGCCTCCTCTTTCATCTCAGTCTCCCTGACACACATGGATGTCCACTACTCCTGCACTCTCATCTCCTCTCCTCCAGGTCCTCGGCTTAAAGAGGCTTCTGTCCTTTTAAGGATACCGTCTTCATTGATTTGGATTAACTCTGCTCAAAACTTTATCCTCAGTTCCACATTAGGATTAGCCTGTAATAATCTGAAGACAATGTTCAGTTGTTTAAAAAATTTATTAGTAAGAAAATCTTGGTAGAGTTAGATGTATCAAGAAACTAGGACTTCAGCTGGGTACTGTGGCTCACATGTATAATCACAGCTCTTTGGGAGGCTGAGGCAGGAGGATCGCCTGAGGCCAGGATTTCAAGACCAGCCTGGGTGAAATGGCATTTTGAATGCCTCGTAAGTGCGAGAAACTGAGCTACTGAGGTGAGCAGAGAGAGGCTCTTTTCCCTGACCACAGGAGCTTACACCTGTTGGAGAATACTGGCATTCTAGAGGCCAAACAAGATCACTTTTGTCTTCCTCTCCTAAGTGTGGAAATGCTTAAACAATAAAACAGCAGTCACAGATGAAGAACAAAATATCAACTGTATTACATAAAGCTAAACCACAGAATGGAGCTTGGATCTGTAACAACTGGGCTTCCTAGTACGTCTTCCCAGAATTCAGTTTATTTCCCAAAGTGCACTTCTCAGCTTACCTCAGGGTGGGAGCTGACCAGAGTGCACCCTGGACCCCGAGCAGAGCGTGCCCAGCCCTTCCTCCCTAGTTCATGCTTCATTAAGTCACTGTTCCTCCTTGGGCAGGAGTGAATAGAGATGGTGGAAGAGGTCCCGCATCTTTGTGCTGTCTGAGAAACAGAGAAATAGCTCTCTTCCCCCAGTGGGAGTATAGACCATCACTAATCAAATCAATACACAAATAAACATAACCTTGTAATCATGGGAAGTGCTATATAGAATTTTGTGATAGGAGGGCATCCAGAGAGAAGTTTGACCCAGTCAGGAAAGGAGTCAACTAAGTAAAGTGGAAAGGTGGAGCAATGTCACAATGGGAACATTTTGCAAAGGCTCCATGGAGGGGGAAAGGCCAGCAGGTCCCCAGTACTGAAAGCAGGCCAGGTAGCCCAAGTATAAGATGAGACTCAGGAGGTAGGCGGGGACTAGGGCATTGGGGGTCTTACTCAAAATTTTGGTTGAATCGAAGAGCAAAGAAAAGCCATTTGTAACCACACCATCATCTCCTTAGCCATGATTAAAATCGTTTATCTTCTCTGACAGTTTATGTATCTCTCTGTCATCCATTTTCCATTGTGCAAAGTGTATTCCAGAATACTAACTTCACAAAATACTAGTTGGGGAAAAGGGATTTCCTAGTAAGTTTGGGGAGATGAGGAGTTCGAAAAAGTTAAATGGATTTATTTAATTCAGGGCTTTAATATGCACTGTTAGTCTCCAAGGGGAGGATTTAGTAAATTTCCCAAACTTAGATGCTGTGATTAGGGAACCTCTTTCTCTATGGGGCATCTCAGGGGACTCATGGTTGACAGATACCCTGTGTTCAATCAGGATTGAACATTTTGAAGACAGGTTAGGTATGGGAGATAGACCAGAGTTCCTGCCTGAACTTCTTTCTTTACAGATGTTGTTAAATTGGGCAAGTCACTAACACCAATTATATAGATTTTGTATCAAAGTTAAATGTTTTAGCACACGTATAACACAGTGCTCAATAAATGTTCATCTCTTTCGTCTGGGGTTTTCAACTTTGTGTTTTAGGAACAGTATCAAGGTCATTGTTCTAGAGGACGAACTAGGAAATGGATAAATGTGTTAGGCATTTATCCATTTCCTTGAATAGACCACCATGTTTCCCTTATATTTTGTTTTGTGAAGATTGACTTTACAGGATCTTTGTGTGACATTTATGTTGTAAATCTAAGGAATGAAAGAGAGTGAAGTGTAATTCTGCAGTCCTCTTTTCTGGGTATTGCTATGATATTTATTCATGTATAATATGAATTATGGGGGCAGTCTCCAACTGGCTGTGTTTTATACCTGAAGTAATATGGACTGAGTCATGTCCAACACCAGATAACTATGACTGCCCCAATTAGTGATGGGTGCCTAGGACCCCCTGAAAATAAAGACAGTTTAAAAGTGAGAGTTTATTATTTTTCATGTAAGAATGTTTGGAAGAAATGGAATCATTTCCTTTCCTTCAGACATAAAGAAATCTTTCTGACACCTTGCCTATTTTAGCAATTTCCCATTGAGAGAATTAATTTATGTTGAGGTAAAGATGTATCATTTTCAATCTGTCAAGATCATTGGTAAGTTATTTGCTGCTGGAAGAACATTCCATGTAAACATCAAAAATTAGCAGGGGAAATGGTTTCTTAAACCCCTACCATGTACAATTTTGATTGTGTACATTTTTCAATGTTTGGAATGTTATTTTACCTGTAGTTAGAGAGATCAGCTTATTTTGCCTGACTAATGTGGTTTCAGTCACTTTCATTGCCAGGTTATAAAATTCCACGTTTCTACCCCTTAAATTCACTCTTCTAAGTTCCATATTCATGGTGCATTCCTACTTCAGAAATAATAGTCATCTTGTAGGAACTTCATTTATAAAATGTTCTTTAAGGTATACTTTCTTGACAATACTGAATTAGAGCTCAGCTTTATCCTAGAGTTTCGAGTATTTCTTTGATATACTTGGAATCAATGTCTGTTCTGCAATTTTTTTTTTTTTTTTGCAACAGGGTCTTACTGTATCACTCTATCACGTAGGCTGGAGTGCAGTGATGCTATCATAGCTCACTGCAGCCTCAAACTCCTGGGCTCAGCCTCCTGTGTAGCTCACCTCAGCCTCCTGTGTAGCTGGGACTATAGGTACATGCCATCATGCCCACCTAATTTTTTGACTTTTTTTGTAGAGATGAGATCTTGCTATGTTGCCCAGGCTGGTCTTAAACTCTTGGCCTCAAGCAGTCCTCCCACCTCTGCCTCCCAAAACTCTGTGATTATAGGCAGGGGCCATGATATATGACCTGTTTTGCCATTTTTACATCCTAGAAGAATCTTTTTCTCTCATTGTTTTCCTTTCCTATCCTTGTTTTCTTTTAATATAGAGAGAAAGTATTCATTTAAGAAAAACTTAGAATAGTTTAAATCATAGATCAGCAAACTTTTCCTATAAAGGTCCATATAGTAAATATGCTTGCAGGCCACAGGGTCTCTGTTTCAGCTACACAACTTTGCCATTGTAATGTGAAAGCAGCTATAGAACCACCTAAATTAATGGGCATGGTGTGTTTTATTAAAAGTTTTTCTAAAACTTCATGTACAAAAACAGGCCAGAGTTGGCCCATAGGCCACAGTTTTCCAATCCCTGGTTTAAATAATAGTGAAATTGAATTTAAAAATAAATGTGATTAAATTATATGAAAATAAAGTGTTAAGATAATTCATACCCTTCTCTTTTTAAAAGTAGTAACATCGGCGAGGCACAGTCGCTCATGCCTGTAATCCCAGCACTTTGGGAGGCAAAGACAGGCGAATCACCTGAGGTCAGGAGTTTGAAACGAGCCTGGCCAACATGGTGAAACCCCATCTCTACTAAAAATATAAAAATTAGCCAAGTATGGTGGTTCATGCCTGTAATCCCAGCTACTTGGGAGGTTGAGGCAGGAGAATTGCTTGAACCTGGGAGGTGGAGGTTGCGGTGAACCAAGATCATACCACTGCACTCCAGCCTGGGTGACAGAGCGAGACTTCATCTCAAAAAAAAAAAAAGTAACATCTAGAGTATAATTACTTAGGAGGAAAGGCAAGTAGCACTTCTGGAGTGTTTGCTATGTGTTCTTACTGTATTCTTCATGTGTGACATTGTATTTAATCTTAACACCAGCCTCACTGAGACATTATTATTCCCACGTATAGATAAAGAAATAGAGGCTTAATAAGGTTAATGACATATCCATGTCTGTCTATTCAAAGAATATGCTCTTTCCAGTATACCCACACTTTCTATCCACATTCGTTATTATTACATTAATACTTTTTTAAAAACTTTATTAGACCATCCACAGTGTGTGTGAACTTGACACCTCCAAACTCAAAATACGTTAACTTACTGAAACCTTGGTTTGACTTCATTCGCCATAACTTCCATTTTCACACAGCCCTACCATTCAAACAGCATGTCATAACAGAAGGATTTAACAGTTTCGTTCAGCCAGGGTTTCTCCTTTTTTTTTTTTTTTTTTGAGACGGAGTCTCGCTCTGTGGCCCAGGCTGGAGTGCAGTGGCCGGATCTCAGCTCACTGCAAGCTCCACCTGCCGGGTTCACGCCATTCTCCCGTCTCAGCCTCCTGAGTAGCTGGGACTACAAGCGCCCGCCACCTCGCCCGGCTAGTTTTTTTGTGTGTGTATTTTTAGTAGAGACGGGGTTTCACTGTGTTAGCCAGGATGGTCTCGATCTCCTGACCTCATGATCCGCCCGTCTCAGCCTCCCCAAGTGCTGGGATTACAGGCTTGAGCCACCGCGCCCGGCCCAGCCAGGGTTTCTCTAAGGGTCAGCTGACTCCAGATAGCCAGTTGTTAAATAATCAGGTTTGCAAGCTGTTTGCTAAACTGTTACCTTGAAATTGGCCATGGTGGGAGTATTTACACCAGTGAAATTGGCAAATGCTACATATCAGGACCTTCCCTGCCTCACTTTACCTTTATACCACTGTTTTTTCCTTTCAGTATTTACCAGGTTAATCTTACTTAGTGTGTAGTTCAAGGAATCGTGGATCCATGTGTCTGCGAATAAACCTAAAGTCAATCACCAATGAATAAATATTGACCATTTCAAGCAATGGACTGCTTTGTAGCCACTCACCACAATGTTGTAGGAAAGGTTTTTACATTATATTGTTACACGAGAAGATCCAATTTCAAAACTGCATAAGCAATATGATCTCAATTTTTTTTTTTTTTTTTTTTTTGAGACAGAGTCTCACTCTGTCACCCAGGCTGCAGTGCAGTGGTGTGATCTCAGCTCACTGCAACCTCCACCTCTCAGGTTCAAGAGATTCTCCCGCCTCTGCCTCCCAAGTAGCTGGGACTACAGGTGCGCATCAACATCACCTGGCTAATTTTTGTATTTTTAGTAGAGGCGGGTTTTTGCCATGTTGACCAGGCTGGTGTTGAACTCTTGACCTCAAGTGATCCTCCCGCCTCAGCCTCCCAAAGTGCTGGGATTACAAGCGTGAGCCACCACACCTGACCCATGATCTAAATGTTATCTTTTACTTCAGAGAAGTTAACCATGTCGTATCTACCTTAATATGATAGGAAGATGAATGTTATTTTCTTCTTTTTCTTTTCCCGTATTTTCTGAAATGAGCTTGTCTTTCTTTTTATAATTAAAGCAACTTAGTCCATATGATTGGAAGATATAGAATTACTGGCCCTAAAAAGAGTTGAATGGATCTCTTTCCATCAAATTAATTGACCTGTGGTGTGAGGTCATCCTATAGCAAAGGCCTATTTGCTTTTGCGTCCATCATTAGAGAGCAGATTGCTTTGGTTATTATTGCCTACAGTTTAGTTAAGAAAGTAATTTATCCCCCCTTCCCCCTTATTTCCCCCTTGAACCTCTTAATACAGTGACTTTTGATCAGGATGAACGTTGAAATCACCTGGAAAAAATTGTGATCTCCCTCCCTCTGCCTGGTTTTCCCCTGCAGCCACTCTGATTCCGTTGGTGGGTGGGGCTTGGGCATTGGGAGTTTTTAGAAAGCGCTTTTGGGTGAGTAATTCTAACCTACAACTAGAGTTAAGAAACCAGTGTTTTAAAACGTGGCCCGTCTCGTTGTAGTATCTGTGTGCCTTCTAGCTTGAATTCTGAACATATTTCCACGTTATCTGGAGAAAGATTATTGTAATCTGTTTCGTTGGCCTCCGGGATGAATCCAGTGAGACTGACAGATGCTCACTCGTGTCTTAATGGAGAAGCTGTGGAGAGAGCTGGCTGGGTTTCTGGTTCTAGTAGCATCACATAGTTACTCCTGTAAAATATTTGTATATATGTTTTGGCATACTCTGGGGGGGGAAATTCAAGTATTAAACCAGAGAAAGGCACCCAAGGAAATTAAACCAATTTTTAGGTTTTCTTGTTTAGATTATTTTTTTTTTTTTTTTTTTTTTTTTTTTTTTTTTGAGACGGAGTCTCTCTCTGTCGCCCAGGCTGGAGTGCAGTGGCCGGATCTCAGCTCACTGCAAGCTCCGCCTCCCAGGTTCACGCCATTCTCCTGCCTCAGCCTCCCGAGTGGCTGGGACTACAGGCGCCCGCCACCTCACCCGGCTAGTTTTTTGTATTTTTTAGTAGAGACGGGGTTTCACCGTGTTCGCCAGGATGATCTCGATCTCCTGACCTCGTGATCTGCCCGTCTCGGCCTCCCAAAGTGCTGGGATTACAGGTTTGAGCCACCGCGCCTGGCCTAGATTCTTAAAACAATGCAGAAGCTTAAATTTTATATTATTTTACTTCATATTCCTGTGTCTTTTGGTATGGCCTTTTACAAAATATTTCTTTATGGCTTTTACAATAAATTGTTCAGATTATAAATATATTGAAAACTTCAGGAGTTATTAATATGCAGCAAATTATTTTAAATAATATAGTGTTAATTTTTCCCTTGGGGTGAACATTACTCTGCAATACAGACTTACAGGACTGATAGAACTTTGCTTGGCATTTAGAAGCTCTATCTGAATGAAGTTGAGGTGAGCTCTTCCCTCATGCCTTTATTGTTAGAAAGCAAAATGAACTTAAACAGGCTTAGTAAGGACAAAAAATTCCAGACAGAAAAAAGATAAGCAAAATAAAGTATAAACTAATATACATCCCCCACCTACCCAAAAAGAAAAGAACAAAATGGAAGGAAAAATCTCAGAGAAATCTTGTTCTCTTTAATAGTGGAAAATGAGGGAGGAAAGTGAAATATTTCAGCCTGACTGAATGTCATGATCTACTTGTGAATTCCTGAGGCTGTGATTTGGTTTTTCTAAAAAATTCCCTCGGCCGGGCGCGGTGGCTCAAGCCTGTAATCCCAGCACTTTGGGAGGCCGAGACGGGCGGATCACGAGGTCAGGAGATTGAGACCATCCTGGCTAATACGGTGAAACCCTGTCTCTACTTAAAAATACAAAAAACTAGCCGGGCGACGAGGCGGGCGCCTGTAGTCCCAGCCACTCGGGAGGCTGAGGCAGGAGAATGGCCTAAAAAAACCCGGGAGGCGGAGCTTGCAGTGACCTGAGATCCGGCCACTGCACTCCAGCCTGGGTGGCAGAGCAAGACTCCGTCTCAAAAAAAAAAAAAAAAAAAAATTCTCCCTAAAGAGTTGGATGTCTGCATGATACCTAAGCAACATTCCCTAAAATCTTCCTATTGATCTGATTTACATTTCCCTTTTCACATAAATTCCCACTCTTATACCTGGAGAATGAGAAGATGTTGCTATATTCTCCGCCTGCATTCTGTAGGTCATTTGCTTGTTTATATACTACTCTGTTCTAATCTCTGTCCCTTCCTCTTCTTTTTGATTGACTGATAAAACCTTTATTCCTCTGCCTGAGTATCATGGTCGAGTCTTATGGCTAATTCTGCTTCCCCAGCATCTTCTGCAGCCACTTATTTTTAATCTCTTCTTGCTACTGAAAGTGTTGCAGTGAGGATGGCAACAAGGAAATGGGATTTATTTTTCCATAGCTATACCACTTAGAAAAAACCTCCCCAAACAAAACCTTTTTTTTGAATTGAGGAAAACAATCAAATTGGCCAGGTGCAGTGGTTCACACCTGTAATCCCAGCTCTTTGGGAGTCCAAGATGGGCAGATCTCCTGAGGTCAGGAGTTCGAGACCAGCCTGGCCAACATGGCAAAACCCCATCTCTACTAAAAATACAAAAATTAGCCAGGCATGTTGGTGCGCACCTGTAATCCCAGCTACTTGGGAGACTGAGGCATGAGAATCAGTTGGACATGGGAGGCGGAGGTTGTAGTGAGCCAAGATTGGGTGACAGAGTGGTACTTCATCATAGATAGATAGATAGATAGATAGATAAATACAAACAAGTCAGTGGTGATCTGTAATCATAATCTTTTTTGAACCTTATAGTGCACAAAAGCATTCACATTCACCATCTAATTTGATCCTTGTTAATATTTGATGGGACACAAGACAAGTATTACTAACTTTTATTTTAAGTCCAGGGTACAAATGCAGGTTTGTGACATAGGTAAACTTGTGTCATGGGGATTTATTGTCCAGATTATTTCATCACCCAGGTATTAACCCTAGTACCCATTATTTTTTCTGATCCTCTCCCTCCTCCCAACTTTTGCCCTCCACCCTCCGAAAGGCCCCAGTATGTATAATTCCCCTGTATGTGTCCATGTGTTCTCTCATCAGTTAGCTCTTTCTCATCACTTGGCTCCCACTTATAAGTAAGAACATGCAGTATTTGGTTTTCTGTTCCTGTGTTAGCTTCCTAAGGGTAATGGCCTCCAGCTCCATTCAAGTCCCTGCAAAGGACATGATCTTGTTCTTTTTTATGGCTGCATAGTATTCCATGGTGTATATGTACCACATTTTCTTTATCCAGTCTATCATTGATGGGCATCTAGGTTGATTCCATGTCTTTGCTATCGTGAGTAGTGCTGCAATGAACATGTATATCTTGTTATAAGGCACTGTGCCAAGTATTGGGGATACAAAAAAGCATAAGGCATAGCCCTTGTGGTTTAGAACTTAGAACCCTTAATAGAAGCAGGCTACATATCTGTGGAACAGACAACTAATGAACATGATGTATACGCATATGGGCTACATTAGCAGCGCAGATGATCAATAAGACAGTATAGAAATACACATGGGGTGATTCTATGCTGTTTTAATGCAATTAAAAGATGTATATTCACACTCATAAAATGTCATAGATAATTGCAAGGCAAATGTAAGTTCCAAAGGAGTTGGAATAAGGTGAGATCACAGGGAAAGTGATTTGGGCAAACAATTTTATAGTCCATGATTATGGAATGTGTCAGGTTAGGGAGTTAGTGAGCAGACCTGGATGCGTTGACTAAAGGTGGTATGCAGATCTAGACTTTTCTGGGAGACCCTCCAGAACTCTGGGAGCACAGAAGTAAAGTGCTAAGAGTCCTTGACACCAAAGGGGTCTCAATCCAAATCTTGGTTCTGCTGCTTGAGAGACAGATGAAATTAAACGTTTTCAAGCCTCAGTTTCCTCATCTGTATAATGGAGGCAGTGTTTACCTTACTGGGAGGATTAATTAAATAAGGATAGGGCCAGGAACAACTGCTGTGTTAACACTGATTCTATTTAAACCACAAGTTCAGAAAATAAATTAGCATAGGAATATCCCCGCTCTGCTTTCAAAATACCCTGTATTAGTAAGTAAGCCCCATGTGTTCAGGAACTGTTGACTGGAATTGGTGGAAATGGCTTATGTAGTCAGGTTAGTTAGGGCTTCTAGAAATAGCTATGTAGCACCTGTAAATCAGAACATTTTTTGCTCTAAGCTGAATCCAGCCCTTTTGGGCAGACAGTATTTCACCAGCCCTAGCCAGGGCTGCTTTTGCATGTTTATTTTTAGTCTACACTAACCTCAGAGAAGGCTGATTCCAGGAATGTACATTACAGGTGGTATTTGCTAATGACCACTCTAGACATGGATACATTTTCAGGAAGGAGATGGGTTCATTTTCTTGTCAGAGTGGATACAAACGCTATATCTAAAGTGTCTATGGGACCAAAGGGGAAAAAAAAAAAAACAGAGAAGTTGGACTTCGTCAAAACTAAACAAATGTGTGCTTTAAAGGACCCTATCAAGAAATTGAGATGACAATCAGAATAGGTGAAAATATTTGCAAGCCATGTATCTGATGAATGTCTCATATCTAGAATATATACGAACTCCTACAACTCAATAATGAAAGGACAACCTAATTTAGAAATGGGGGGAAATGACACCGTTGTTATTAACACAGAAGCATTTAAGATTATCATTTTATAACCAGGGATGGCAGAAGTGAAGATGTAGCAAGTTGACCAACTTTTATATCCTTTTTGTTATTTTAGTAAAGGTAGCAATAACCCTTTTAACGGTGGAGGCTCAGAGTACTAAGAAACAGAGCACTGGATGTTTCCAGCAGGTGAACACACTGGTGAAGGAGCTCTGTCCCCTCTTTTGTTGAAGGATGTGCCCACATAGCCCCGACCATCGTCACAGTTGGGACTGGGGGGACACCCCTTTGTGCCACCCAATTTGGGGTCCTTTTACATTTCAGATTCCCTTTAAGGTGTATAGAATTGAACATCCCACTGGTAAGATTTAAATCAAGGTCAGAGAGCCATGTAAAGGATATCTCAAAGTCTTTAGAACTGGGGGAGTTTTGACTACAGTGTCTCTGAAACTCCCTCCCCTCCTTCCTGTGCAGAGCAGAGAATGTCCTCAAACCTGCTCTGAGGGGAGAGGGCAGCAGATCTCATTATCCCTCTGCCCAGCAGAGAGAGTGAAATGGACAGAGATGTGATGTAGGTTCCTCAGGGCCACAGAGCTGAGTGATGTTGACCCAGCACTTCCACTCTAGGTATTTACCAAAGAGGAATGAAAACATGTATCCACAAAAGACAGGTACAAGGATGTACATAGCAGTTATTCACAGTAGCCCCAAACTGATGAGTAGTTCATCCACAGATAAATGGGTAGATAAACTGATATATCCAGACAGTGGAGTATAATTTAGCAATAAAAAGAAAGTACTGATACACACAAAAAAATGGATGAATCTCAGAAACATTATGCTGAGCAAGACAAGCCTGACACAAAGGGTATTCATGAAATTCAAGTACAGGCAAACCAACCTGCGGCGACAGAAATCAGAACCATAGTTAATGTGAGAATGTGAGGAGGAAGGCGTGGACAAGGGAACTTTCTTGAATGATGGATATATTCTGTGTCTTGATTGGGATGTTGGTTTCACAAATGTATACATTTATCAAACTCATCCAATTATACGCCTGCCCAATGCAGTGGCCTACATCTGTTATCCCAGCATGGGAGGCTGAGGTGGGAGGATTAGTCGAGCCCAGGAGTTTGAGGCCAGCCTGGTCATCATAGTGAGACCTTGTCTCTGCGAAAATCAAAAAATTAGCTGGGCATGGTGGCACATGCCTGTAGTCCCAGCTACTCGGGGATGAGGCAGGGAGGATGGCTTGAGCCCAGGAGCTCACAGCTACAGTGAGCTGTGATTATGCCACTGCACTCTAGCTTGGGTGACAGAGTGAGGCCCTGTCTCAGAAAAAACAAGTATACACTTAAGATTTGTGCATTTCACTGACTCCATCTCAGAAAAAAACAAGTATACACTTAAGATTTGTGCGTTTCACTGTGTGTAAATCTTACCTCAATTGAAACAAAAGAGTGGTGGCTCAGGCAGGAATGAAGAACAGGAGTCCACAACTTCCAGTCACTCGTTGAACTAGCAAATAGCATTTCCTCTGTTACAAACAATTCATTTAGGAACAATGAAATAAATACATGCAGTAGCCTGAGTTTAAATCTCTGGAATTTCCTCTTCATTGAAGAAAGACAGTAGGCGGAATTCTTTATCCTTAGCATAGGAACACTAAGGAAGCAGTAACATGGACAAATAAACAGTTACGGGACGTATTAAGTAGAGAGAAGGAGCAGGGAAGACAAGATAAAGAAGCGCTGTTGCCAAACTCTCCATCCAGTAACACAGTTGAGAATTGGTTAATGACTGAGTGTTTCTGATAGAACTTACAGCACCTACGTCTTCCAATACCCAAAATATTTTGTTTCCCATGAGATAAAGGGTGCTTCCTTACGTTGAGAATATTACAAGAAAGAAAATGAAAGCCACCCAGGTTCAGTCCATGTTGAGCACATCCTCAGAAACTCTAAGTAATCCAGTTTCTTTGATGGGCAGGCACTTAAATCCTCAGATTTAATATCTGTGCTAACAGAAAGCCAATAATTCAGTGTTTCTGTGTTATTTTTTTATACTGTTCATGCAGAGTGATCCTATACCACACTTGACCATTTACATTTAGTTAAAAACCTGAATTTCATCTCTACTGTTAACTGTGTTGTTTAATCAAACTCAATAAAAATAGTATGTCCATTGTTAAGAATTCCCACAAGAAATCTGAAAGGTCTTTACAGCCATATTTCCCTTCGTGCCAGAAACACGGTTAGTGGTGAGGCATTGGTCCTAGGTCCTAGCTGCTTTTTCTTTGTCCCAGCAGGGGTCTCTGCATCGGCCAAAAAATATCAAAAAAGATCACAAGGTAAAGTTGTTTTCAAGAGCACACATTAAGACTGTGCCGCTCACACCCTGTCTCCCCAAGAAAGAATGCCATCTTTTTAAGCCAGCGTCCAGAGCTCGCTCATATGCCAGCATCCATCAGTGCACACTTCTCAGTAATTTTCCTTTGGAAGCACAAACCAGAACTGAAATATGAGTGCTAAAGAGAGCAACATATTGTAAGCCTGGAAAGTGGTGTGGATTCAACTGAAAACATGAATAAACAAACAGACGCCCGAGACTGCCATACACCTCCCTTATGAAGGTGATGTAGATTTAGCACCTGAAGAATTCATAGCCCAGACAAACTCATATATTTCCAAAGACACCTTTTCTCCACGCCCCCGCCCCTGCCACCACCAGTCTACAACACGGCATATTAAAATCAGAGAAGCCCTTTCATCTTTCTGAGTATCACGGCAGCAAACTTGTTTTAATGTCTTTTCCATATGGCTCAAGTTTTAACAATAAAATGATCCCCAGGCACACCCAGCTGCACAGCATTAAAGAACCTGCAGAAAACTGAGAATGCTTTAAGCTAATTTGTTTCTGCTAAAAAGACAAGGGGTAGAATCTCACTGTTCCTGTCCCAGGACTTGTGTCAGATGTTGGAAATGCACTCAGAACAAGCGGTGTTTGACAGGCAGGGAGAAACTGAGGTTGCTGGAACCTTTCTGGGACCATGGATGAAGAGATTGTGCATGTCTGGCACCTTGCAACCAAAATTACACAGTTCCTCCTTGAAAAATTGGACTAGTGTTAACTCATATTTAGCAGTAACAAGTTGGGTTGGTCTTATCAGATCAAAGATTTATTTCATATTCCACTAGGCTAAATAAGTATTTTTTTAAAAAACCAAGTCAATTAGGCTCTGTTTGGTATAGAACACATAGGTAAAATCAACCATAAGAAACTAAAGTTGGTTGGGGGACAACTGTATATGAATTTGACATCTACTGATCTCATGATGGACTGTGTTTTCTATCTCAGTACCCCAATTCTTCAGTTTTATTTTAAGGCAGCCAGAGTATTCTAAATAGGTATAGGCCCCAGGACAAATCATTCTCAGGGAACCTGAATAATTTTGAATGAAGTAGTTGAGGTCCCTGACATTGTCTACCAGCTAAGATGTTTCCTTGCAGCCTGAGACTGGATGCATTTTTATTTTTCAAATAGATTCCTATTTCAAAACTATCAAAATTTTTAAATAAAAAATAAAAATCAAGCAGACTTCTTTCTGACAAATAAAGTGGTGCTTTTCATGTGATCTGTTTTCGTGTGAGCTCTCTAAGATAATCTGTGTCACCGTATAGTAAAAAGTCTCCTCGGAATGTTTGACTTGAAAATGGCTGCCTAGAGTCTTAAATTCAGGGGCAGGAAAGGCCCTCTATATGCGTTTCTGTTGGTGCGTCCTCAGCTCTCCTCCTCTAGACAGAACTGTCTAGGGTTATCCAGGCTGAACTAACAGGGTGCTAACAGTTACGGGGACTGATGCTGGGCCATCAATGTAAGATGGTGTTTTTGAGACGTGATCGTGACTCCCATATCTTGAGCAGGCCCCCACCCTTTTAAATGGTTACTTTATAATATTCCACCAAGTTCTGGACCATTATTGTGTTGAAAGTCTCCCTGAAATTCACCATGATGAAGTTAGTTTTGGCAGAGTACTTAGATGCTATGAACAGCATTTCACTGCCATTAAAAGGAAGCATTCTTTGAAAAAAGTGTTTAATTAAAGCCACTTGGTTTCTGTAATACCAGTATATATAATTCAAAATATGCTATGCTGTGTGTATAGAAAAATTATTAAGACTAACAAAACTTGACAAATGGTTAATATTTAAAAGCATGCAATTAGAATGTCACAACTTAGTTGTGAGTGAGCTACCAAGGGGATCTTGACTGGAGTTGGTTCTGAAGGGCTAGATGGGATACTGCCACCACCTGTGGGCTATGCACCTTAACCTGGAACGGTTCCCCCCACAGCCGGGAGATGAATAGGCCCCTTTTGGAAAGTAAAACCATAAAATTAAAATTATGAAGTAACTGCAAATATAAAAATTGGCTTTTTCTTTAAATCAAAGAAAAATGAAACCATTTCTGGAATAACTGTATAATAAATATGCATTACAGAAACATAAATACAACTTTGGTTACTAATACACAGTACTTGCCAACTAAATAGTAAATTAAAAGTTCAGGCCAGGCACACCAGCACTTTGGGAGGCCAAGACAGGTGAGGCCTGAGGCGCTTGAGCCCAGGAGTTCAGGACCAACCATGGTAACACAGGGAGACCCTGTCTCTGCAAATAACTTTTTTTAAATTAGCCAGGTGCAGAGGCCTGTGCCTACGGTCCCATCTACTCAGGAACTGAGGCAGGAGGATCGCCTGAGCCTGGGAGATTGAGGCTGCAGTGAGCCTAGCTTGCACCACTGCACTCCAGCCTGGGCAACAGAGCAAGACCCTGTCTCAAAACAAAACAAAGTTTAGTAGAATCTAGTTAACCTTTTTTTTTCTTCCCCTCAAGATGGAGTCTTGCTCTGTCACCCAGCGGGAGTGCAGTGGCATGATCTCAGCTCACTGCAACCTCTGCCTCCTGGGTTCAAGCAATTCTCCTGCCTCAGCCTCCTAAGTAGCTGGGATTACAGGCATCCGCCACTGCACCCAGCTAATTTTTGTACTTTTAGTAGAGACAGGGTTTCACCATGTTGGCTAGACGGGTCTCAAACTCCTGACCTCGTGATCCGCCCACCTCAGCCTCCCAAAGTGCTGGGATTACAGGCATGAACCACTGTGCCTGGCTAGTTAACACATTTGTAAGGAATCTATAGGGCTCTGTTTTCTAAAATGAATAAGTAATAAATATTCCAAAAAGGATTTTTTTCCTTCCCTTTTTTGCTTTCCAACAAATATGTGTTTCTTGGCATCATCAAAAGTGGAAGTTTTGCCAGGACTAGAAAGCTTGTCCTTTGCCATGTGGGAGACCTTTAGCTAAAGTTATAAATGTGGCACACTGATGAACATTGTCATTTTAATTCTGTCAAGCAAGGAGGGTAAACTGGAAAATGAATTATGCTATATATAAACTTGAAAGTAGCTCCATCTTCGTGGTAATGTGCCTCTTAAAAATAGCATCTAACAGCCTCCTAGAATTTCTATTTACCTTGTGTTTTCTATTATATAATAGTCTATTTTGGAAAGATGGCAGGACTGAAAAGTGAATGGATGTTTTCTCTTACATTTTGCCTCTTTTGTTATCTTCCAGAAGATGGCAATTTGTGGCTCCTTCAGAGTGTTCGCAGGTTCTTGTCTATGAAGTGTTCTGAGTAGTCTGAATTTATTAACCTAATAAACCATATTGTTACTTAGATGCCAAATTAATAGTTATCATTGGTTTCTCTCATTCAAGTATATTTTCTAAGATACTGAATGAATGTACTTTTAGTATCTTTTCTAAGATACGAAATGTAGGGTGGTGTTTTTGAAGCATGATCATGACCCTATATCTTGAGCAGGCCTCACCCTTTTAAATGGTTACTTTCTAATATTCCACCAAGTTCTAGACCATTATTGTGTTGAAAGTCTCCCTAAAATACACGATGATGAGGTTAGATACTAAATGATACTAACTCATTTAGTACCTTAGAGAAGATACTAAATCGAATCAGTTCTGCATGCCTGTTCATTGTTGTCTTATAAGAAGTCATTTCCCTCTCTGTTCATGATACTTGCAAACTGGAGCTCGGGTGATAGGAGCATGGTGTTAATAAGTCTGAGGTCATGGGTTTAATTCTCATATGGGCCGGTTAGCTTAGCTTCATCCTGGCACCATGAACCATGCCCTTGAAGCTAGCTAAATGTCAAGCAACAGGTAGTGTGGTCCCTTGACTCTCAGAAAAGAGATGATGCTTGGTATGAAGAAATGGAACATACACGTAGGACAAATCACATTCTCAAAGACTGGCCTTACCCTCAAGGTCAGTGTGAAAATATCATGGTTATGCAGAAAACAACTCAAATGAGTGTCTTACTGCGTATGTTTTGGAAATAAAAGAATTGCAGATTTCAGAGACTCCTGAGAGCTCTGTGTTAAGATCTCTGGCCTCCATTTATGCATTGACAGAGTAGCAGCACTGTTGTAACACGTTGTTCATCTTCCTGTTCATCTTTTGTGTTCAGTACAGATGTCCTCAGAATATTCAAAAGAATGGGAAACAGATTGGTAAAAATAATAATAATGTATGTCTTAAGAATGGGGAAGCTGCAACCCATTTTAGTAGTTGTTGCCTGGTAAGAACAGGGATCCTAGTGACATGGATGGAAGGGGGCTGTTTCTACCTACTGCTCTCTTTTAAAATGATGGTCAAATCAAAAAGCTTATCCACCATGATCAAGTGGGCTTCATCCCTGGAATGCAAGGCTGGTTCAACATATGCAAATCAATAAACGTAATCCAGCATATAAACAGAACCAAAGACAAAAACCACATGATTATCTCAATAGATGCAGAAAAGGCCTTTGACAAAATTCAACAGCCCTTCATGCTAAAAACTCTCAATAAATTCGGTATTGATGGAACATATCTCAAAATAATAAGAGCTATTTATGACAAACCCACAGTCAATATCATAGTGAATGAGCAAAATCTGGTAGCATTCCCTTTGAAAACTGGCACAAGACAGGGATGCCCTCTCTTACCACTCCTATTCAACATAGTGTTGGAAGTTCTGGCCAGGGCCATCAGACAGGAGAAAGAAATAAAGGGTATTCAATTAGGAAAAGAGAAAGTTAAATTGTCCCTATTTGCAGATGACATGATTGTATATTTAGAAAACCCCATTGTCTCAGCCCAAAATCTCCTTAAGCTGATAAGCAACTTCAGCAAAGTCTCAGGATACAAAATCACTGTGCAAAAATCACAAGCATTCTTATACACCAATAACAGACAAACAGAGGGCCAAATCATGAGTGAACCTCCCATTCACAATTGCTTCAAAGAGAATAAAATACCTAGGAATCCAACTTATAAGGGATGTGAAGGACCTCTTCAAGGAGAACTACAAACCACTGCTCAGTGAAATAAATAAGGACACAAACAAATGGAAGAACATTCCATGCTCATGGATAGGAAGAATCAATATCGTGAAAATGGCCATACTGCCCAAGATAATTTATAGATTCAATGCCATCCCCATTAAGCTACCAATGACTTTCTTCACAGAATTGGAAAAAACTACTTTAAAGTTCATATGGAACCAAAAAAGAGCCCGCATTGCCAAGACAATCCTCAGCCAAAAGAACAAAGCTGGAGGCATCATGCTACCTGATTTCAAACTATACTACAAGGCTACAGTAACCAAAACAGCATGGTACTGGTACCAAAAGAGATGTAGACCAATGGAACAGAACAGAGCCCTCAGAAATAATACCACACATCTACAACCATCTGATCTTTGACAAACCTGACAAAAACAATGGGGAAAGGATTCGCTATTTAATAAATGGTGCTGGGAAAACTGGCTAGCCATATGTAGAAAGCTGAAATTGGATCCCTTCCTTACACCTTATACAAAAATTAATTCAAGATGGATTAGAGACTTAAATGTTAGACCTAAAACCATAAAAACCCTGGAAGAAAACCTAGGCAGTACCATTCAGGACATAGGCATGGGCAAGGACTTCATGTCTAAAACACCAAAAATAATGGCAACAAAAGCCAAAATAGACAAATGGGATCTAATTAAACTAAAGAGCTTCTGCACAGCAAAGAAACTACTATCAGAGTGAACAGGCAACCTACAGAATGGGAGAAAAGTTTTACAATCTACTCATCTGACAAAGGGCTAATACCAGAACCTACAAAGAACTCAAACAAATATACAAAAAAAAAAAAACCCCATCAAAAAGTGGGCGAAGGGTATCAACAGATACTCCTCAAAAGAAGACATTTATGCAGCCACCAGACACATGAAAAAATGCTCATCACTCGCCATCAGAGAAATGCAAATCAAAACCACAAGAGATACCATCTCATACCAGTTAGAATGGCAATCATTAAGAAGTCAGGAAACAACAGGTGCTGGAGAGGATGTGGAGAAATAGGAACACTTTTACACTGTTGATGGGACTGTAAACTAGTTCAGCCATTGTGGAAGATAGTGTGGCAATCAAGGATCTAGAACTAGAAATACCATTTGACCCAGCCATCTCATTACTGTGTATATACCCAAAGTATTATAAATCATGCTGCTATAAAGACACATGCACACATATGTTTATTGTGGCACTATTCACTATTGCAAAGACTTGGAACCAACCCAGATGTCCATCAATGACAGACTGGATTAAGATAACGTGGCACATATACACCATGGAATACTATGCAGCCATAAAAAAGGATGAGTTCATGTCCTTTGTAGGGACATGGATGCAGCTGGAAACCATCATTCTCAGCAAACTATAGGAAGAACAGAAAACCAAACACTGCATGTTCTCACTCATAGGTGGGAATTGAACAATGAGAACACTTGGACACAGGAAGGGGAACATCACACACTGGGGCCTATTGTGGGGTGGGGGGAGGGGAGAGGGATAGCATTAGGAGATACACCTAATGTAACTGATGAGTTAATGGGTGCAGCACACCAACATGGCATATGTATACATATGTAACCTGCACGTTGTGCACATGTACCATAGAACTTAAAGTATAATAAAAAAAAAACTGAAATGAGCAAGAATTTTAAAAATAATTGTATTAACTGAATAAATAAATAAATAAAATGATGGTCAAAGAGACCAGAGAGTGACTCCATTCCCTATTCCACCAGTTAGATGAGAATTCTTGGGAGAATGGCAGGTGAGGCAATGGCTTCATTATGGAAGTTGTCATTCCTTAACACTCCTAAATTTACAAAGTGCATTACTGCCCTGAACTCCTCCCAATTAAAGAAAACAAGGAAAAACACTATGGCATAAAATAGCATCAGATCTTTAAATATATGGAATTTGGGAACCAGAAATTTATGCAGAGATCATCTTGGCTACTTTTTTCAAACTGAAGTCATATCTCATTGATGGATCATAAAATTAATTGGTAAGTTATAACCAGTATTTTTAAAAGACAAGAAGAAAACAGAAAATAGAGTGTTTCACACTCCATAAGGATAAGTATTAGCTGGGGAAACGGTGTGAGTGTGTGTGTGGGGGGGGTTTTCTAAGTTGTAATGTAAAATATATTTTTCAATGGATCATGGTCAAAAAATATGAAAGCCTGTAAGTGATCTGGGCTCATCTCTTCATAAGTGTAGGGTCAAGGACGTGTAGTTAAATTGCGTAAAACAGTACCACAGTCCAGTCTTCCTGATTCCCACTCTAGTGCTTATTGCTTTCAGTCACATTCTAGCCACTACAAAACAGCAAGTGTGTTTCCGTAATCACACTGCATCATGTTCGTAGTTCACTCCTGAGACCCCATCAAGCCATAGCTATATAATTCCCTCGGGCTTGCAGACCCTGGGACACTCGCAGACTCGGCATCACCAGAATGCATACACAGTCCCTGTCTGGAGCATAACCACAGAGAGGAAGAAAAATGCTTTTTTAAAATATGGCTGGTTTTGTAGATGGTCCCCCTTTGCATACTCAGTTATTCCATTGTAGGTGTGAAGCATTTAGCGTACAAGACCATCATAGGGCCATCAGGGTGAAGTACAGGTGGAGAAGATGCCACACCCTGATGAACTCAACAGGAAGGAGAAGAAACTGCGTTCCTACAAATAACATAGACGTGAAAAAACCACATCTGTGTGAGTGCGAGATCATCTGATCATCTGATGGCAAGGAAAGCCACTGTGCAGGGCCAGTCTTCAAGGGCTTCTTGGAGAAGATGCTGACTTGCCAGAATGGGTTTTGCATTTGGATATGAGACTCGGGAGCACAGGCTGACATCCCTGCACAGAGACTGCTTGTCAGCTGACCAGAACCCAAGGCTTTCTAGACAGGTGTTTTCTCTTGGCTCAGTCCTAGGGTAGGTGAAAGTTATTTCTTCCCCGTATTGAAGGAACACATACAACCACCTACCTCTATTGGCCCTGTAAAACCTGAGGTGAAAATAGTTGTGAGTTCCTCTGGGTTTTAAAACTATGACTTGCTGACATTTGGAGGAGCATTTTATCCCATACCCAGTTCAGACTGTTATACCTTTCCATGTTCGCTTCCAAAGATCCGAAGCTGCTGAGAAAGCTGAAAATGTTTTATGTAGAAAATATACAACAAAAAAAAGTTTGGTATTTCCGTATTTCTGAGAGAAGGCGTGACCTGTCATTCAGAGCCACAGGCACACTTCATTTTTTGTTCTCCACTATTACCTCGAGTTGTGTTTTCTCGCTAGCTCTCTTGTTCCCCTTTCCTGTCCTTGTTTTGACAGGGAAGAAAATAAACGTGGTCGGTGATAAAGCCTGGGATGCTGGCTTTCCAGCAGCGGCCTCTGCCAAAGTCTAGCGCCCTCTCAGTAGCCTGCCCTTCTGAATGCTAATTAGTTGTATGGGAAGTTTTCACAGTAACCTCCCCAAGGAGCAATTTCACCAAAGAGTAACCCTCTTGTCTAGACCATACAAACCCATAAAGTCATCACTAGCTGGGATTTCCAAGCTACAAAGCAGCAATAGAAAAGACTGCCTCTAGTCTTTAAGGGCATTCAAGTATAGAGCGCTCATTGTGGAAACCCCGCCTTCCCACCAGTGCACAGACCTCTCCAGAGAGAGTAATGGAAACTCACCCGCTCAGTTCCATCCTCTGAGGAAGGACACTTGGCTCATGATTTCTGCTTTATTTGAATCCAAATGATCTCTCCATCTCCTTGCGTTTTATACCTAGTCTGCTATCCAGGATCTTATTTTTGAGAAAGATCCAGCCATGCCTTTTACTTTCTTGCTTGCCAAAGCTAATTATTAATTAGTGAGATAAAAGCAGCTTAATACTTGACATTTTAAGAAACTAGGCTGGCAAAACTTACCTGTAGAGAGATTAAAAGGATTCAGAATTCTAATCCAGGCCTCTTTCTGCTTTAAGTACTTAGCAAAATCCTAGCAGTTGTGATGACGGTGGTGTTAATGGGACTGGAAAATGGAAACATGCGCTGTGGAGGGAGAAGGGCAGAAAGGGAGAGTGTGCCCCTCGAGGTCCCATCAGATGTTCTCCCAAGAGTCAAGGTAGAAACAGATGACCAAAGCTATTCTAGAGTCCAGTAGAGTTGACTTTTCAGAAATACTAAAAATCAAGATTACTTAAAAAGGAAAACAAATCAGGAATTATGCTTTATTAGATAAAACAGTTCTGGAAGCAGGTTAAAGAGAGACCCTCTGTCCCTTCCACCCCACCTTGGCCAGAGGCATTAGAGGGTTAGCCCCCTAAAGGAGTAAGAACAACACTGTGAGTTACCATGTGGGGACACCCAGGATGTACTGGGCACTTGGCTAACCATACCCATTTTCTATGTAATTCACATTCCCATTTTCTATGTAAATGTAGACCAGAAGGTAAGAGACGTTAGGTAACATGCCCCAGGCCACACTGCTAGGAAGTTTTAGTGCCTGGATCTTAACCCAGGGCTGCCTTGCTGCAAAGCAGACTCCTGAGTGCTCTCCTCTGCTGCCTCTGAGGACTTAGGAATGACTGGAAATATAGGAAATGTGATTCCTTTTGTGTGTCCTTCCATAACATTCATTTTAGCTCCTAGGATAATTACTAGTTTTCCAGGTATAACTAGGATCGGTCGTCTTGTTAATATACTGAACAAACATCTGAGTGCCTACTGTGTACCTAATGAATGTACAGAGATAAAAGACATAACCCCAGTATCCCAGAGACTAGTGGGGAGACGGATGGTAAGATTCACATGGGGTGGACAATTCTCTGATAGGGAGGAGCTCAGAGCCCACGCAGGGCAAGCACCTACCTAGCCCAGACTTGGATGAAGAGTCAGGAGACTTCTTGGAAGCGGTGATTCCCAGTCTGAGCCTTAAGGATGAGCTCAGAGCTCATCTTTAAAGATGAAGAGGAAAAACAGGAGTGTGAGGCTGGCTGGTTCTGGTGGGTGGGGTGGGGGAAACATGCCCAGATGACAGGAGTTGGCACTGTTTGCTACATGTGAGGGGAAGTCAAGGGAGGGTTTTAAACAGGGGAATGTCATGGTTTGCTTCACATTTTTAAAAGGTTATTATGACTGACCAATGACTGTTGGGATTGGGGCTGTAAAAATGGCTAAAAGGAGGACTCTGTTCCAGCTGTGCAGAGGAAAGAGGAAAGCGATGCGAGTCTGGGACGAGGATCACAGAGCAGGGAGGTGCGGATGAACTCGGAATGTTTTGGAGGTAGAGCCGATGGGAGGTGGATGAGGCTGGAAGGGAAAGCGAGAGAGAAAGACTCCCAGGCAACCAAGTAAAGGCCGGGCCATTTCTTGTGCAGATGGGAGACAAGCAGGTTTTCAGGGGCAGCCTACGGTCAAGGACTCTCTTTTAGAATCAAGACATGGTCTTAAATCACTGATCCCTTCTGTCACAATATATGGTATTTCAGTAGTTCCCAAGCTTTTCCCAGTGACCCTCAAAATACGACTCTCTGGAACCCACCCCACATGTAGTAAGTCAAATTCCAGGGGATAGAGCCTGGGCCTCAGGTCCTTTCTGCAGCTCCGGGCACTCCAGCACTGCCGGTCCAACATCATCTGTAGGTAGTGTTTGCAAGCCACTGCTCTGTTTCCTGTTTGCTGGGGCCAGGTTTGATGATCCCAAAGGCTGTTGACCAGCCTTCCCACCCAGGGGCCAAGGCAGTGCCACGCCACGCCAGCCCTCAGTGATCATTGTCCAGCAGGGCTGCTGGCGATTTCCCCAGATAAGGCAGTCATTCCGAGATTAAAGGTCCAGCAGTTGGCCTGATTCAGGCCATGCTTCCTTGCTATTTTCCCCTAGATGTTGGATGTGTTCTATGGGAGGAACTTTGAAAGAATAATGTTTTCCTAAGTGACAGGAATGCCTTGTATGTTAATGTTTTTTCATAAGGATCTAATCTCGGATGTCTGTCTGAATGATCTGATTCTCATAAATCGACAGATTGGTTCTGGAAATCCCATGAGCCTAGGCTGTCTTGAAAGATTTATGGCACTTCCTGCTCTCATCGGGCCAGGAATAACATGACAGCTCCCTCCGCACTTCTGGTTTTTGTTCCTGAGGGGATGGCAAAGGAGGGCAGAGGTGTGCTGAACCATACCACTTTGAAAGAAAACTGTCGGCCGGGCGCGGTGGCTCAAGCCTGTAATCCCAGCACTTTGGGAGGCCGAGACGGGCGGATCACGAGGTCAGGAGATCGAGACCATCCTAGCTAACAATGTGAAACCCCGTCTCTACTAAAAAATACAAAAAACTAGCTGGGCGAGATGGCGGGTGCCTGTAGTCCCAGCTAGTAGGGAGGCTGAGGCAGGAGAATGGCGTAAACCCGGGAGGCGGAGCTTGCAGTGAGCTGAGATCCAGCCACTGCACTCCAGCCCGGGCGACAGAGCGAGACTCCGTCTCAAAAAAAAAAAAAGAAAGAAAGAAAGAAAACTGTCCAGACTTATTTTCCAGAACCTCGGAAAAAGCCTCATGTTCTGCTAAGGATGTAACAGTCTTCTGCCCCCTCCCTGGGGATTTTCTCAGCCTCAGCTTCTTCAGCCACAGGGGTTCTGTGGTGTGGGATCAGGGCCAGGGCTGGCAGGAGCCCATGGACATTCCAAGGCTGAGCCAGCCTTTGTGGGCAGTGACCTTGGACCTTCAGCAGCAAGGCCCTGTGCCCAGCTGGAGATGAACTCATTCCCACCATGGTTTAAGATTGCTCCAAATCAATGTTAATGAGTTACAAATTAATTCCTTCTTGGCCTAACCAAGGAGAAAGACTAATTATGATGGCCATTCCAATTAGAACCCACGCCTGGCAAATCTGTTTGACTGAATTATATGTGATATTGGTGGAAGTCTGATGGTTTTTAGTCCATATAATAATCACATCAGAGTATCTCAGTCTACCTTCTCAGCAGCATATCAGAGTGGAGTCAGGAAATGTTCCACCAGCTCTCTAGAAGAGAGACAAGCAACTGGCTCTAATGGCTGTACCTTGAAGACCCAGCACTGAGTGCTGGAGGGGATGCAAAGATGAGCCACCCTCAGAGAGATGGCAGTGAAGTCACAGAGGAAAACAAGGGTGTAAATAAATAAAGCTCCTAGGAGACTCTGAACCTCAGTGCCTTCAGTGAACCGCTATCATGGTTAAAAGGGTTAGTAGTCACATCTGCTGGGAACAATTCAGTTAACAATAACCTGAGGAAAGTAGCATTTGAGAGGTTTTCAAGAATGAATGCAGGAAAGGATAGAGGGTGGGCTGAGTGTTGTGTATTTCAAG
Source organism: Trachypithecus francoisi (assembly GCF_009764315.1). NCBI lineage: Eukaryota > Metazoa > Chordata > Mammalia > Primates > Cercopithecidae > Trachypithecus > Trachypithecus francoisi. The sequence continues at coordinate 99,794,947 of NW_022681469.1, read as the reverse complement.
CCAGAAAAACCTAGACAGACAGCCAGGGGATGGCTGGGGACCCATTGCACACCAGTGAACTGGTGTGTTGGGTTCATGAAGCATATGCATAGATTAAGGACCTGAAATCCCACGCTAAAGAATTTGTGTTTGAGTTGGCAGTGGAGCCATTTTTAATAAGCAAAGTAACCAAAGCAGTCAGAGAAGAGCGATATTATGGATTGCAGCTATTTGGAGGAAGGTTGAATGTGGCAGCCAGAAAGACGATGGATTGGAGGGCCGAGAGACTAGAGCCTGGCGTATCAGTTAGGAGGTTATTTCATTAGCTTGGGGTGGAAGTATGAAGACCTTGTCGGAAATAGATTTGATTTTCTTGATGAAATTTCTGCATGTTGGAAGGGAAATGACTTGATGTGGAAGGCTTTTCAGCGCTGTCATGCATAACACACAAATCCCTCCCAGTTGATAGAAACCTGCCCCATTGCTTAATATAAGTAAACCTTGTAGACGCTGGAATGTTTATGTTTGGCCCAAAATGGCTCTGGTTTTTTACACAGCTGTAAAGTGTATTTAACTCCCAAATATAAAACACTTATTGACTACTGGTTCATAGCTTCATAAAACAAGGCTCCATTGCGTAGGTACTTTTTGTTGTCATCCCCTATCTTTTTATGCAGACCTGTTTCCTGATATTGTTATTCCAACGGGAAAAAAAAAATCAACCCCAAGTAAACTACCTTTTTTACAAGCAGCCCGAAGAAGAAAGCTCCAAAGACAATAAGGAGCCTCCACATTTATATTTTTAACCCAAGATTACAGCTGTAACTAGCAGGGAAGCAAAATTGCTTTAATTGTGAATGTTTTTTATTGTGGTTGTGAGTGTAAGTAAGTAACAGATGTTCATTTTCCCCAGTTCAACTGTTTTTAATTCTTTCTTGAACATGGAGAGAGAAATCTTTAAACACTTGCCAAAGTTCAGTTAACATCCCCTGGCTGAAGGTAGAAAATGCCCTACTGTGTTTTTTCTCAGCCATATACCCGCGTGGGCTGCCCTTGCCACAGAGCACAGGGGAAAAAAAGATTCCAGCTGGCACAGGTTTTATTACTCAAAGTTAATTTGCAGAAAAAGCCTTTGGCAGGAGGGGTCTGTTCGACGTTTTATATATTTACTTATTTACTCTTTTTCAGTTATAAATAAAATTGCACTGTAAAACATTGCGGCTTAATTGCAGGAAACCCAATGCATTTTTTATTTTTTTTTTTGTTCTGCAAGTGGTTAATAGCTTGTTTTTTTGTTTATATGGAGTTGTAGAAATCTCGTGTAAGAATATGTTTACAGCCAAGGCTGTGTGACTTGGTTTATCATGTTTTTCCTGTGCTCTGTGGAACAGACGGCTGTTCATTATTGAAAGGCCTTTTTCTGTGGAGAAGGGAGTTTGCTGGGGGGGAAAGAGTTTATGTAAGAATGCAGAATGACTTCCAGAGACTATGGGCACTCTGTGGCTATAAAGCCTCAACAGCACCATGGGCAGTGACATTATAACAATTTGCTTTAGCACCTCAGAAGTGTTTCAGCTGCACTTTCTGAAGTGAGCGCCGCTGAACAAAGCACATGCCACAGATAGTACCACCACTTTCTCCCCACCTTCCATCTTTGACATGTGTGTCTCCCTACCTTCCATCCTTGACAGTTCTCGTGTGACAGTCGGCTGAGGTAGAAAAAGTTCTGCCCACTTGAACCACATACCCTTTACACGCTTCTAATTCTCGAGCCCTCCCCAAAAGATTGGGATCATCATCTAATTAACAGTCGAAGCTTGTTTTTCTAAACCTTCACTTTTTAGAAAAATATAGACATAGAAAACATTTCTCTTGGATGCACAAACTTGAAAATTATGCCTCTGAAGTAGTTTGCAATGGCCATTTACAAATGTGTACTAGGCAGGCTTCTTGGACTTGGATGACACTGCCCATTGCAGAGGTTGTCTGTGTCTCCCCAAAAGGTTTGCTGAGTATCTATTCATTAATCCTGATTTAGCTAACTGGAAAGTACTTTCCTTATCGTCTGTGACACATGGATTATCCCATTAGGACATCTGTGGATGACATATCGTTGGTTTGTCCTGAGATAAAAAGGAGTATTCTCCTTACAGAGCAAAACAAAGCAAGGAAAGAAACAGTTCATAGACTTGAGCTGACAAATGGGAGGTTTGCTAACGATTGTGATCATCTCCTTACAGGTGTCACAACCCTGTTGGCACAAAGCACTGACCTTGCTTCCCAAGGTCGACCTGTATGTCTCTAGATCAAGAATAATTTGAAAAATGAGCCATTTGTATTTAGTGCTGGTCTCAAATCAAACTCTAAACCAGTTGAGGAGGAGCAGCGAAGCTATTCAGTGGTTTGAGAACTTAGAATTAGAAAATCTCTCCTTTTTATTTTCCTCAGGATCCAGCTCTAACTTCTCATTAGAATGACAGTTTAAGAGACACATTTAAACCTGGTATTTTTCCTCTATTCATGAAACTGCGTCTACATACACATACCATTGCTTGGGGGTACGTGAACCCAGTCAAAGTCATCCAGGAAGCATTGATAACTACTCTGGAGTTTTCAAAAGCACTCACTATTCGAACCTCAAGTTCAGAAAAGTAGATAACCAGCTTGTTTGGGTGGACGCAATCGCAGAGTAGTGGATGTGTGCGCTGGTGTATGCCTGAGAAGGAGTTTTAAGCAGCCTTCCGAGCAGCATCTGTGACTCAGGGGGCCTCCCTCACCTGGCTTGCAAATCCTGGTTTCCCATTTATTTGACTTAGGCAGCCACTGGCAGGACCTTGGAGGGGTTGCCAGTGACCTGGGGGCTGGACTTCCACCCTTGCTTGGACCTTTGCTGAGTGTGTGACCTGGGACAGGTCACCCCCTCCCCAGGCCTTGGTCTGTAAGAGGGGAGGTTGGCACAGGAAATCTAAGGTTCTTTCCAGCCTTGAAATATTATTATTCTATGACGCAGTGATAACGTTGTATACAGGTCAAGCTTTGGGTGTTTTAAAATCTGTCAGAAAGTATGTACTGATGGCATACTTGGGACTTGTGTGAGAGAGACTCATCAAACAGGGTCCTAGCCCACTTGGAACTTAAAGCAGATGTGGAATTCATACATGAAAGGGGTGGGCATGGCGAGAACACAGGTAGCAAAGCCGGAGTCAGGGGCAGTGAGCAAGGTGGGGCTGGAGGGAGAAGCACAGCAGGACCAGTACCTCCTCTGAGACCCCAGGAAATGAGCTTATGGGGGCTTTTTAAATGCAGTTAGGGGCCAGGTGTGGTGGCTCACACCTATAATCCCAGCACTTTGGGAGGCCAAGGTGGGTGGATCATGAGGTCAAGAGTTCGAGACCAGCCTGACCAACATGGTGAAACCCCATCTCTACTAAGAACACACACACACACACACACACACACACACAAAATAGCCGGGTATGGCAGTGCGTGCTTGTAATACCAGCCACTCAGGAGGCTGAGGTAGGAGATTCACTTGAACCCACAAGGCAGAGGTTGCAGTGAGCTGATATTGTGCCACTGCACTCCAGCCTGGGCGACAGAGCGAGGCTCCATCTCAAAATAAAATAAAATAAATGTAGTTAGGGAGGCAGGGCCTGATGGTGGAGGGGCTAGGAAAATAAGACACAGAAATTCAAACCAGCCTCCCTTTACTTTGCACGGAAAGTCAGCCCTTGGTAGAAATACCATTTCCTAACCCTAGAAGGGAAGAAATGGCAGAAGGACAGAGAGATAGTGTCTTTTGTTGCCGTGTTTCTATTTTTGTTTTACACAAAGCCTACTTCCTGCTGCACATTACGAGTGGCAGGTGGGGCATCTTCCTGGCCTGCCCCGTCCTGGATGTGATTCTGGAAAACAGGCCAGAACCAACCCCTCGGTTCCTGCATGGGGTCACCACGCTAGGAAGGGACCCAAATAGGCGCCTATGTCCATTTAATCATCTGTCTCAGAAGCGGGGGGAGGAGAAGGGGGATGGCACAGCTAATGCGGCAGATGTTTGTACCCCCATGTTGGTGCCGTCGAGACACCGCTGTCTCGAGTCCCAAAAATACCTAGCCTGTCCGCATGTATTACAATGAAAACTGCTACCCAAACTGGCCACCCACAGTTCAGGCAGAAGCTAATGGAAGCACCTGAGGGTTTTGGAGTCCTACTGGTAAATACGTCATTCATCACATTTCCATTCACAGCAGGGTACGGGGTCCTCCCTTATTTCTGTTGCCGCTTGTTTGGGAACTGATAGGTGTGATTTATTAGACCATGACTGTTCCTGTTTTTCAGCCCTGAATAGTTGTCTAGTAACAGTCTTATTACCAAACCACGTAAAAACCTCTTGCTTATCACTGTGTGGCATTTATGTGGCATCGTTCTGTTCTGCAAGACATTTTATGAACACGCAGAGAAGTTTGCAACTTGTGAATGCAGGATTTCCAGTGTAGCAATACATAACAATACATGTATCCAGAGAGGCCCTGAAGTTGAATGAACAGAGGACAAGAGTGCAGGAAAGAGCCCACATACCTCTATTCTGGGGAAGAAAGACATCGTGCCTTTTGTTCTTGGTGTGACCGTCTGCCCAGGGTCTAGACTGAGTTACTGCTCTCTGCCAGGCACCATGAAAAGCCTTCTCCATGTATTAGTTGCATCCTTACCACAGCGAGCTACTGTTGTGGTTGTCATTTTTCAAGTGGGGTAACTGGGGCTTGAAGAAGTAAGTCCCCAAGATCCCACAAACAGGGTTTAAATGTGGGCAGTTTGACTTAGGTACCATGCTCTCTCTCTTATCAGGAGGCAACATCTCACTGCCAGAGTTAATGCTTATAAGTCACAGCAACAGGGAAATCTGAGTGCCACTTTTGAAGTCCACTGTGTCCAAATTAAAGAAGAATCCAGTCTTGAGAGGAAGTGATATCATGCCTTTGTCACCTAGATAGGCTGGGGCGGCAGGGCAACCGGGGAGCTGACCAGCCAGGCTGGAGCAAGCAACTCCACGCCTTGTTCAGAGTGGATAGTGAGAAACCCCAGCCAGGCGGCCCATGCAGAGGCGGAGGAATCTGGAGAGGGAGGTGGGGGCAGGAGAAGCAAGCGGCTGTCAACCCCACAGGGAGTTGTGGTGAGGACCGAGGAATGGCATCTGCAGGAGCAGGCATGGGCCATATGAGTGACAGTGGGCAGGGGAAATTGGTCACCCATGTTAACCCCAGTGCTCCTGGAGTTCTGTCACTGATCCTAGGCCTTAAAGCCGTTGAGCAAGCAACATGCATCATCCCAATAGACGGTGTCATGTGTGAACTCACGCATCTGCTTAACCAGTGAAAATAGTAACAGGTAGTGCTGATGGTATGGCAGGCACTGACCCAAGCATGTATGTCGTATTCACTCACTGAATCCTCTGAAGTGGGCTCTGTAGCAAGAGAAGAAAATGGCAAATGGAATTGAATGTCTTGCGTGAAGTCACCAAGCGAGTCCATGAAGAAACCAACATGGAACCCAGGCTAGTGGATCACAAAGTGTCATCTCATAACCAGGCGAGATCCTGTGAAAGAAATAGAAATGACAGGAAAAGCATCGCCAGGGTCACTGGGCACTCCCACTGAGACCCTGGCCTGCTGAAACTGGCCACAATGCCCATGTCTACTTAGTAGATCAGCATGTCGGACATGAATGGCACCGGGAGCAGGGACAGCCACGCTGTCTACCTCTCCCTCGGTCTTTGTTGTCATGCCTGGAGTGTAAAATTCTGACTGATTTTTAGAGCATGCTTAAAACGATCTCTTTGAGTGGGAAATTCTTGCCCTTGCAGTTTCTCCCAATCGCTTTTGTCAAAGTTTGTCACCCGCATAACGTTTTACCAGATTTAAATGCAGCCCTGATGGTTATGAGGCCTGCCTGGTACGTGCAGTATGTAAAAGTGACATTGCTGGTGCTCTCAGGAAGCTGCCCTGTTATGAAGCCAAATAGCCTTCTTAAAAATCAGAAGTACTCTCATAAAACTCGTTTTTCATGCGGCACAGGCTGTAGTTTCCACATGGGACAAAGTGTGAAACTAAGCTTTTACGGGCAATCTCTGAGATTTGCGTGAACTTTCAGTGACTCTCACGACATTATTCCCGAGAGAAGCAGCTTATTTTCTGTTGGTGCATTTTCATGTCATATGCGATGTCTGGGCAGAGACAATTACTCTGATGTAGTAGAAACTGGTTCTGGCTGGCAGACCCTAATTATTTCTCATCTTGGTCATTGCAACATTTTTCTCTATATCAATCATCCTCCCTTTCCCAACCCTCCTTTTGAGCTTTCTCTTGGCATAAAAATATCCACCCTGTCTGTAGGTGTACGCTCTATAAATATAGCACATTTTATTTCACAGTTAAGAAGGAAATCATCATACCAAAACAAGCCCCGGCAAGGGCTGCCGCAGTGCAGACACAAACAGCACTGGGTCCAACAAAGACAGTACTCACTCTCACTGCCTTCAGAAGTCATGCCGTTAAGAGTGAGGCACTCCCTTAGTGTCTGGTCCATCTCCGACCTTGCATTCCTCCACGGCATGACACAGTCTGCCCGCCCAAGTCCTGTATCGTGCACCTCGAGGCCAGAGAGACAGCGTGTCTTCTTTATCCCCGGGTCTCCACTAATGTGAATGGATTAATGAAAATAAATTCAGCAATATAATCCTCAGTCAGCACGTTATGTTTCTCCAACATCATTAGGAAGCAGTATTGTAATCGAGTGTATTCGAAATGTAAACTACATTTTAGACATTTTAGTCCACTAATTATAGGCAGATAATTCAAATTGGATTATTGTTAGGTCTTTGTGGATCCGTGGTCGTCGTCCAGATCCAGACATTTAATTTAAAAATGCTGATTACCAGGACTATAGCAACCAGCGCTAATACAGTGTTCACTGTGTGCCGGAAGTCAACCTAAATATGCTTATGAACAGAATCTTCACCACAGCCCTGTGAGGTTAGCTCTAGTATTATTTCCATTTTACAGATGAGGAAATGGAGGCGTGGAGAGGTGAGATATCTGTCAGAACAGAACAGAATCTAGCACAGGCCACCTGCTCCCAAGTGCCTCTCTTAGCCACCTCACTATGTGGGCTCTGGACAGTTGGGTTGAGTGTGTGTCATTGTGCTCATTAGGGTTAATGGAAGGATGAAGCTGTTCTGTGTGTACCTTTGCACATCGCAGTCTGGCCTGTCATCATTGTGGCTCCTTTCATTTTATCATATAGAAATTGTAGTGTCTATTAAGTAAGCAAAATTACTAGGTACAAAATATCCATACTACATACAAACGCCTACGTGCACTGTGTCACAGAGCACCATCCTTCCAGTGCTGGCGGTGCTGCCCTCACTCCATGAAGACAAGCTGATGTCGGGCTGCAAGACTTGAACCTGTCTGCGCACCCATTCTAGGCAGCAGCCCGATGGCGGCCTGAGTAAGGGCTGCAAAGTACTGCATACATGATCATTCTTAGTCCAGCAGAACAGCCCCAAGTGACTTGTGGCCATTCCCTAGAACAGTGTCACCTGCTCAGAAAGCAAGGGTGGACTGCCCTTGAGAATATTCACAAAAAATATGCCCCGTGTCCTAAAGGATACCGAATCAGCCAGGAATCTTCTGCACACTGTCCATCAGTCTGTACGTCTGTCACTTTCGTGTCTGTGGCCGTCAGCTCCCTTCTACTTGCGCCCTTCTGCAGCTACGGAAGTCAGATTGGCAACAGCTCTTCTCCCCGGTTAGACTTTAGGTTCCTGGTGGGGAGGGCTGGTGGGTGGCACTCACTGTTCTCCTACCTGACACAACATCTTGTCGATGGTCGCCAAAAACTCCCTTTCTCTTTCTCTGTTAGCCTGTTTTATATCCTATTTAAATGTTGGATACCATTATTCAGTAATATGTTTTTTTCTGGTTAAATGTTGGTTCTTTTAGAAAGAAATCCTGTAAACTAGATGCTGATGGTTAAATATGGCTGTAAAGGTTTTTACTGTTTCAAGTAGTAAGAACTACATTTTACATGAGAGACAGCACATACACCCCTGAAACAAAAGCTTCATGAACACATCTCTTTTGTCATTGTTTTCTGTTTGGAGACAGGGTCTCACTCTGTCACCTAGGCTGCAGTGCAGGGGCACGATCATGGCTCACTGTAGCCTCAACTTCCCCAGGCTCAAGCAATCCTCCTACCTCAGCCTCTTGAGTAGCTGGCACCACAAGCGTGTGCCACTACACCTGGCTAATTTCTGTATTTTTTGTAGAGACAGGGTTTCACCATGTTGCCCAGGCTGGTCTTGAACTCCTGTGCTCAAGCAGTCCGCTTGTCTCAGCCTCCCAAAGTGTTCAGATTGCATCTGTGAGTCACTGTGCCCAGTCCATGAACACACCTTGTACTCTGATACTCTGTATTCCATTCGTCCCTTTTCAAATGCTCGTCATGCCCCATTAAATGGATCTTACAACCTACTCCTGGGTCACGGTCTGCAGTTTGGAAGCACTATTGGAGACTCTGGGGAAGCAGGTCCTGTGAGGGAGCCCATTGCCACAGGAAAATTTTGTAGTAAGTGTCCCCAAGTCTTTAGCAGCAATGAGAAAGCTAAGGGAAAAGAAGTCATTTTGTTCTCCCTAAGAAGGAAGTAGTGGGACTTCTGAAGTAGTGGGACTTCTGACTTGGATAAGGGATGGGGAAAGGTGTCTCTCTAAGTTCCCTGCTATCCTGAAGAGACATTGGCATTTTTCGTTGCTCAGTTTTTCCTAAAAATGTGGGATATTTTTAAGATACGGGACCTGAAACAACATACGGGAACAATAAAGGCGACAATATTTTCTTGTGCTACTCAGGTGGTTCTTTCTCTTCTAACCAAGCTGGGAGAGCAGGGAACTCAGGTACCAGGAGAAGTCAGCTTGGCCGGAGCCCTCAGCAGGGAGAGGACTCCTGCTAGGGGGACAGTAGGCTCTGAGCTGGGCAAGCCCGCGGGTTTTGACTCCAAACTGAGTAGGTGAGCAGAGGGCTGCTTTGAAGTCGCAAAATGAAAAGAAGAAAAGGATGAAGGGGCCTGGCGCTATAGGGTTAATGAGAAAGGGACTGTTTTTTCCTAGGGTGTGCATTTCTTTTCATCTTTTTCTGAGAATGTGCTTATTTAAATACATGCAGAATTTCTTGTTATGGCTTTGTGGAATTGTCCTAAAATCTGAATTTCCAGTTTTTAGAAGATGTTGATTTGAATAGCTTTGATCTTGACCTCAAATTAAATCACAGCCATGGAGTTAGGGTGACATTCTTCCTTCTTCCCTAATGGAGGATGAGGGAGCCAGGGGTGAGTCACAGCCTCCTCTGTGCGTCATTAGCCGTTAGGATGACAACGGTCTCGTCACAGCGGCCAGGCGGCAGTCAGGCCTCTGTGCTCCTGATGAGTCCGGGCTGTGTTCACAAAGCTGGCAGCTTGGGGGAGGTGACCCCTGCATTCCCCTGCGCTCCTCTCTTTGGCAGTTGACCTAGTGGGAAGTGCCACTGCCCACAAACATTCCACGAACTCGTGAGTTTCAATTCTTTGCCAAAAACTGGCACAGAGAAATGTGACAGGGAATTGGACTAGGTGTGTCACTTGCTGGAAGCTGAATCTCAGGTAGGTGACGTTTTTGTGTGTCTTCACTATGCCTTCCTCCCTTGGGCCTTGTACTTGGGTTTCTGTTCCCCCAGGAACCACATCGCGTAGTCACAAGGCAGTGGCCTGGGGGTCAGGAGGCCCTGTGTTTGCACATTGTCTCTGCCTCTGATTTGTTTCTTCCACAAATATATATTGAGTGTCCACTGTGTGCAAGTCACTTTTAAGGATACCAGGAATTCAGTTTTGCAGAACTTGCATTCCAGTGGGGACGAAGGATGGCAAAGATGAAAACAATATCATTTAGAAAATTAGCTGCACTGCGAGGGAGATACCCAAGTGTGGAGGTTGTGCCTGGGCAAGGACGGGCTCCATTGGCAGGGAGGTGATCAGGGCAGGCCTCCTGGGGGAAGTGACATTTGAGCTGACATGACCTGAATGCTGAGCAGCCACCCATGAGACAAACCAGAATAAGAAAGTCCAAGGAGAGGGCGCCATGAGAAGAAGGCCCTGTGGTGGGGACAGACGCAGCATTTTGTAGCCACCGGTCTCTAATTCAGAGCAGGGAAAACAGGGTCATCTAAAGGACCCCAGCCAGATGGACATGGAGACATACAAGCATCATAAAAGAGAGGGAAGGATAATGATGGGCAGGGAAGGAATAGACAATGAAGTAGCTGTAGGCAGAGAAAATAAATCGCATGTTCACCTGGAATAACATTTTGAAGCACATGTTGATGTCAGCATTAAACTGGAAATGTCAGTAGTGAATTCGTGATCCTAAAGAGAAGCCCAAGGCAGGCCGGAACGGCAGCGCTGCCCAGAAGCAGCCCTCACATGGGACCATTGGGCCACACAGCAGCACCTAGATTTTGGTCTCAGTGCTGTCCTCTATTGAAAGGAAAGGAGCAGACCACATGTCTGAGTAATCTAAGACAGGCCTGGAACTTTTGTTCTTGCTAGAAAAAAGAATGATTTCAAAGCAGCCAGGGAACTTCTAGTTTTAAAAGGTGGTGTGAACACACACATGTACCCAAAATACAGAAAGCGGAATTTCAAAATCATAATCCACAAAGATGAAGATAGAGGTGAGGCAGCAGCAACAGAAGCGTGGAAGCTGGACAGCAAGTGGAAAAGAGGTCACTGACTTAGCAGACTAGAAAAAGCTGGAACTTAAGCTGAAAAGGGTGAGCTCAGAGGTGGGCTGATTCACATTCGATAATCCCAGAAAGCCTCCAAATCTGGAGCAGCCTAATAGGTGCATGGTCTCTCTTTGGAGAGATGAAAATGGTCTGAAATTGATTGTGATGATGGCTGCACTACTCTGCGAATATATGGAAAACCTTGAGCTGTACGCTTGAAATAAGTGGATTGTATAGTATGTGAATGAATACCTCAGTAAAGCTTTATGTTCACTGGGTATTCATGGACATAAAGACAGCAACAGTAGACACTGGGGACCTCTGGGGCGGGGGAGGAGGGAGGGGATAAGGGTTGAAAGCTATTGTTTGCTATGCCCAGGACCTGGGTGGCAGGATCAGTTGTACCCCAAACCTCAGCATCACACAATATACAAACCTACACGTGTACCCCCCAGATCTAAAATAAAAGTTGAAAATATTTTTAAAAAGTAAAAAATAAATCTGTTCTATTTTTAAAATGGAGCTACAGATACCTCTGAATGTGGGAGTGCAGACAAGGCTGAAGTCAGGAGAACTGGCTGACAGTCTCCACAGGATGTCCCTTCCTTTCCCCCTCTGTGTCCTCCCTAACCCTGCGAGGCCAGGCAGCTGCCCTCCCTCCCGTGACAGAGCATAGCTCTAGAGATGCTGAACCAGAGCTGCCAGACAGAGCCCAGGGTGAGGGCACAGTTCTGAGAACAGGGAGACTGAGGAAGAGACTCCATCCTGAGTGGTAGAAGCCTAGTGCCCTTTCCCTACCCATAGCCACTCGTACCACCCAGGACGGCCAGCCCAAGGGAGAAGGACCTGTGAGGTGGCCCCCCTCCGGGTTTACTATGTGGACCTTCACCATTTGATAGACCCACCCATGCACCAGAGCATCCGATCTGCTTTTTATGCCTCATTTTAAATATAAGCAGACAGACAAGGATCCTGAAGGTTTGGGAATGGCTTCCAGGACAGACAGTGTCAGACCAGATTAAAGAGGAAAAAAGGCACACCGGGGAAACAGTGACAGTGCATGGGGCAGGAGAAAATAAAAACAAACGATAACTTTCTCCTTACAGAGAGGAGAAAGCTTTGTGCATGAAAAAAAGAATAAAAAGGGAGTCTTTGGAAATTAAAACAGATGATAGCAGAAATGAAAACATTTGTAGAAAGGAAAGAGAGATGTTTTAGAAAAATCTCCCAGAAAGTAAAAAGGGAAAAAAAAAAATCAGAGATTTAGAAAATAGAAGTGATAAGAATATGAGAGGATTCGTCCAGGAGGTATAATATTAGAATAAAAAGAATTCCCAGAAAGATAGCTAAGAGAGGAAATTATAAAAAAGCAAATTTCAGAGAAATTTCCCAGAACTGAAGGGCGTGAGTTTTCAGGTGGGTGAGTCCCCAGCACAGTAGTAAAAGGATGGCAAGTGGAATGACAGACAGCAGCAAGAAGCTGAGTCTCCTGGGAGGAGGACACAGCTGAGACTGGGAGTCAGTGCAGCTCAGGACTCGTGGGCTTCGACCTAAGAGTAGAATGAAGACATTCTCAGACATTCAGGGACTCCAGATTTTACCTCCCATGACCCAAGCAAGTGGTGAACGAAGAAAGAGGAAGACACGGAACCTTGGAAAAGGCATCGGCCCCATATGGGGAGAAGAAAAGGGAACTCCTGGGACAGTGGAGAAGGGGAATCCCAGGATGGCAGCCATGCAGGGTGGTCCTGGAGCAGGACAGAGGGCACCAGGTGCTTGAAGACCGTCTCTTAGGAAAAAGGAGGGATGAGGGGAGGCAGAGAGGAAAGTGGGGAGGGGGGACCAGAATACCTGGGGGCTTAAACACACTGAGAGGAGGCTTACAGTCCATCCGAGGGTCGGATTGAATTCAGGTGTGCAGCACAGTATTCTGGCTGGGAACACAGACTCTGGAGCCAGATGGCCGGCTGGGAACCCTTGCACCCCCACGGAGGACCTTTGTGACCTCTGACAAGACACTCGGCCTCTCTGGGCTTCCATTTTAGGTAAAATGAAGATAATGTTAGTGCTCACCTAAAAGGGTTGTTGTGACATTTAAATGAGCTAATAGATGTACAGCGCTTAGAGCTGTGCCTGGCCTGTAGTGGGCCCCAGATACACATCAGCCGCTCATGCAATGAGGAGGATGGGGAGGAGGATGAAGATGAGAAAGATCACAACAGAGGTTATGGAGATGGTGTTGAACTCCAAGGAAGATAAAGGTGTGAGCTTGGTTCATCCCATGGCTCAGTGTCATCATAGTGCAGCACTGAATACTAATGAAGCCAAATGCAGGAAGGCCTCACTTAATGTTGTCAAGAGGTTCTTGGAAATTTTTACTTTAAGTGAAAAGACATATAACAAAACCAGTTTTCCCAAAGGCTAATTTATATAAAGAGAAGTTAAGTTCCTACAGTGTATTTCTGGTCACAAATACATCACCAAACTTCTAAATAAAGACCCAAAACACTTCTAGTAGTAAACATTAAAATAAATGTGAGCTATCATACATTTAAGAAAATTAATTAAACAGGATAATTATTTACCCAATCCTTTTGATGCATCAGTGAGTGACAGTGGTCTTCTTGGTAGTGGGTTAAATTAAGGAATAAATGTGTGAGTATTGTAAGGAGCACCTTCTCCCACCACAGTCCAAAAACCAGCCATAACAGATGTGGCAGGCTCGCTGAGCACTTTTGTACATCATCATTTATTGTCGTGCACTTCTACGATTATCGTAGACTTTACAGACTTTTATTTGATAATTTGTATTCATTTTCTTTTTTTATTATACTTTAAGTTCTGTATACATGTGTAGAACGTGCAGGTTTGTTACATAGGTATACACATGCAATGGTGGTTTGCTGCACTCATCAACCTGTCATCTACATTAGGTGTTTCTTCTAATGCTATCCCTCCCGTAGCCCTCCACCCCCTGACAGGCCCCAGTGTGTGATGTTCCCCTCTCTGTGTCAGTGTGTTCTCATTATTCAACTCCCACTTATGAGTGAGAACATGTGGTGGTTGGTTTTCTGTTCCTGTGTTAGTTTGCTGAGAATGATAGCTTCCAGCTTCATCCATGTCCCTGCAAAGGACATGACCTCATCCTTTTTTATGGCTGCATAGTATTCCATGGTGTATATGTGCCATATTTTCTTTATCCAGTCTGTCATTGATGGGCATTTGGGTTGGTTCCAAGTCTTTGCTATTGTGAACAGTGCTGCAGTAAACATACGTGTGCATGTATCTTTCTGGTACAATGATTTATAATCCTTTGGGTATATACCCAGTAATGGGATTGCTGGGTCAAATGGTATTTCTGGTTCTAGATCTTTGAGGAATCACCACACTGTCTTCCACAATGGTTGAACTAATTTACACTCCCACCAACAGTGTAAAAGCCTTCCTATTTCTCCACATCCTCTCCAGCATCTGTTGTTTCCTGACTTTTTAATGATCGCCATTCTAACTGGCGTGAGATGGTATCTCATTGTGGTTTTGATTTGCATTTCTCTAATGACCAGTGATGATGAGCTTTTTTTCATATGTTTGCTGGCTGCATAAATGTCTTCTTTTGGGCCGGGCGCGGTGGCTCAAGCCTGTAATCCCAGCACTTTGGGAGGCCGAGACGGGCGGATCACGAGGTCAGGAGATCGAGACCATCCTGGCTAACACGGTGAAACCCCGTCTCTACTAAAAAAATACAAAAATCTAGCCGGGCGAGGTGGCGGGCGCCTGTAGTCCCAGCTACTCCGGAGGCTGAGGCAGGAGAATGGCGTAAAACCCGGGAGGCGGAGCTTGCATTGAGCTGAGATCCGGCCACTGCACACTCCAGCCCGGGCGACAGAGCGAGACTCCGTCTCAAAAAAAAAAAAAAAAAAAAAAGTCTTCTTTTGAGAAGTGTGTTGATATCCTTCACCCACTTTTTGTTGGGGTTGTTTTTTTTTCTTGTAAATTTAAGTTCTTTGCAGATTCTGGATATTAGCCCTTTGTCAGACGGATAGATTGCAAAAATTTTCTCCCATTCTGTAGGTTTCCTGTTCACTCTGATGATAGTTTATTTTGCTGTACAAAGCTCTGTAGTTAGATCCCATTTGTCTGTCTGTTTTGGCTTTTGTTGCCATTGTTTTGGTGTTTTACTCATGAAGTCTTTGCCCTTGCCTGCGTCCTGAATGGTATTGCCTAGGTTTCCTTCTAGAGTTTTTATGGTTTTATGTCTTACGTTTAAGTCTTTAATCCATCTTGAGTTAATTTTTGTATAAGGTGTAAGAAGGGGTCCAGTTTCAGTTTTCTGCATATGGCTAGCCAGTTTTCCCAACAGCATTTATTAAATAGGGAATCCTTTCCCCACTGCTTATTTTTATCAGGTTTGTCAAAGATCAGATGGTTGTAGATGTATGGCATTATTTCTGAGGCCTCTGTTCTTTCCTATGGTCTATATCTCTGTTTTGGTACCAGTACCAAGCTGTTTTGGTTACTGTAGCCTTGTAGTATAGTTTGAAGTCAGGTAGGGTGATGCCTCCAGCTTTGTTCTTTTTGCTTAGGTTTGTCTTGGCTCTACGGGCCCTTTTTTGGTTCCATATGAAACTTAAAGTAGTTTTTTCCTATTTCTGTGAAGAAAATCAATGGTAGTTTGATGAGGATAGCATTGAATCTATAAATTACTTTGAGCAGTATGGCCATTTTCACATTATTCATTCTTCCTATCCATGAGCATGTTTTGGGGGAAACCAGCCCCCCGTATTTCACGTAGGTTCTTTTCTATTTCCCTAAGTGTCAGCCGGTCTGAGAAATAAAGGGAAAGAGTACAAAAGAGAAATTTTAAAACTGGGTGTCCGGGGGAGACATCACATGTCAGCAGGTTCCATGATGCCCCCCAGCTGCAAAACCAGCAAGTTTTTATTAGGGATTTTCAAAAGGGGAGGGAGTGTACGAATAGGGTGTGGGTCACAGAGATCACATGCTTCACAAGGTAATAAAATATCACAAGGAGGCAGGGCGAGATCACAGGACCCGGACAAAATTAAAATTGCTAATGAAGTTTTGGGCACACATTGTCATTGATAACATCTTATCAGCAGACAGGGTTTGAGAGCAGACAACCGGTCTGACCAAAATTTATTAGGCGAGAATTTCCTTGTCCTAATAAGCCTGGGAGTGCTACGGGAGACCAGGGTTTATTTCATCCCTTATCTACAACTGTAAAAGACAGACATCCCCAAAGCGGCCATTTTAGAGACCTCCTCTTGGGAACGCATTTTCTTTCTCAGGAATGTTCCTTGCTGAGAAAAAGAATTCAGCAATAGTTCTCCTATTTGCTTTTGAAAGAAGAGAAATATGGCTCTGTTCCGCCCAGCTCTCAGGCAGCCAGACCTAATGGTTATCTCCCTTGTTCCCTGAACATTGCTGTTATCCTGTTCTTTTCTCAAGGTGCCCAGATTTCATATTGTTTACACAATTTGTGCAGTTAAATGCAATCATCACAGAGTTCTGAGGTGACATTCATCCTCAGCTTATGAAGATGATGGGATTAAGAGATTAAAGTAAAGACAAGCATAGGAAATCACAAGAGTATTGATTGGGGAAGTGGTAAATGTCCATGAAATCTTCACAATTTATGTTCAGAGATTGCAGTAAAGACAGGCACAAGAAATTATAAAAGTATTAATTTGGAGAACTAATAAATGTTCATGAAATCTTCACAATTTATGTCATCTGCCATGGTTTCAGCTGGTCGCTCCATTCAGGGTCCCTGACTTCCTGCAGCAAGCATGGAATGTTTTTCCATTTGTTTGTGTCCTCTCTTATTTCCTTGACCAGTGGTTTGTAGTTCTCCTTGAAGAGGTCCTTCACATCCCTTGTAAGTTGTATTCCTAGGTATTTTATTATCTTAGTAGCAATTGTGAGTGGGAATTCACTCATGATTTGGCTGTTTGTCTATTATTGGTGTATTGGAATGCTTGTGATTTTTGCACATTGATTTTGTATCCTGAGACTTTGCTGAAGTTGCTTATCAGCTTAAGGAGATTTTGGGCTGAGACGATGGGGTTTTCTAGATATACAATCATGTCATCTTCAAACAGAAACAATCTGACTTCCTCTCTTCCTATTTGAATATGCTTTATTTGTTTCTCTTGCCTGATTGCCCTGGCCAGAACTTCCACTAGTATGTTGAATAAGAGTGGTAAGACCTCGAGGGCATCCTTGTTTTGTGCTTGTTTTCAAAGGGAATGCTTCCAGCTTTTGCCCATTCAGTATGATATTGGCTATGGGTTTGTCATAAATAGCTCTTATTATTTTGAGATACGATCCATCAATACCTAGTTTATTGAGAGCTTTTAGCATGAAGGGGCGTTGAATTTTATTGAAGGTCTTTTCTGCATCTATTGAGATAATCCTGTGGTTTTTGTCATTGGTTCTGTTTATGTGATGGATTACATTTATTGATTTGCGTATGTTGGGATGCAGTCAACTTGATCATGATGGATAAGCTTTTTGATGTGCTACTGGATTTTGTTTGCCAGTATTTTATTGAGGATTTTCACATCGATGTTCATGAGGGACACTGGCCTGAAATTTTCTTTTTTTGTTGTGTCTCTGCCAGTTTTTGGTATCAGGATGATGCTGGCCTCATAAAATGAGTTAGGGAGGAGTCCCTCTTTTTCTATTGTTTGGAATAGTTTCAGAAGGAATGGTACCAGCTCCTCTTTGTACCTCTGGTAGAATTCAGCTGTGAATCCATCTAGTCCTGGGCTTTTTTTTTGGTTGGTAGGCTATTAATTACTGTCTCAATTTCAGAACTTGTTATTGGTCTATTCGGGGATTTGACTTCTTCCTCGTTTAGTCTTGGGAGGGTGAATGTGTTCAGGAATTTATCCATTTCTTCTAGATTTTCTGGTTTATTTATGTAGAGATGTTTATAGTATTATCTGATGGTAGTTTGTATTTCTGTGGAATCAGTGGTGATATCCTCTTTGTCATTTTTTATTGTGTCTTTTTGATTCTTCTCTCTTTTCTTTATTAGTCTGGCTAGCAGTCTATTTTGTTAATTTTTTTCAAAAAACCAGCTCCTGGATTCATTGATTTTTTAAGGGTTTTTCTTGTCTCTACCTCCTTCAGTTCTGCTCTGATCTTAGTTATTTCTTGTCTTCTGCTAGCTTTTGAATGTGTTTGCTCTTGCTTCTCTAGTTCTTTTAATTGTGATATTAGAGTATTCATTTCAGATCTTTCCCGCTTTCTCCTGTGGGCATTTAGTGCTATAAATTTCCCTCTAAACACTGCTTTAGCTGTGTCCCAGATATTCTGATACATTGTGTGTCTTTGTTCTCATTGACACAAGTATCAATAGCTGAATCGATCAAGCAGAAGAAAGGATGTCAGAGATTGAAGATCAACTTAATGAAATAAAGCATGAAGACAAGATTAGAGAAAAAAGAATGAAAAAGAATGAACAAAGCCTCCCAAAAATATGGGACTAGTGAAATGACCAAACCTATGTTTGATTGGTGTACCTGAAAGTGAAGGGGAGAATGGAACCAAGTTGGAAAATTCTCTTCAGGATATTATCCAGCAGAACAACCTAGCAAAACAGGCCAACATTCAAATTCAGGAAATATAGAGAATACCACAAAGATACTCCTTGAGAAGAGCAACCCCAAAAAACATAATCGTCAGATTCACCAAGGTTGAAATGAAGGAAAAAATGTTAAGGGCAGACAGAGAGAAAGGTTGGGTTACCCACAAAGGGAAGCCCATCAGACTAACAGCAGATCTCTCTGCAGAAACTGTACAAGCCAGAAGAGAGTGGAGGCCAATATTCAACATTCTTAAAGAAAGGAATTTTCAGCCCAGAATTTCATATCCAGCCAAACTAAGCTTCATAAACAAAGGAGAAATAACAACCTTTACAGACAAGCAAATGCTGAGAGGTTTTGTCACCACCAGGCCTGAGTTACAAGAGCTCCTGAAGGAAGCACTAAATATGGGAAGGAAAAATTATTACCAGCCACTGCAATAGATACTATGAAGAAATTAGTGGGCAAAATAACCAGCTGGCATCATAATGACAGGATCAAATTCATACATAACAACATTAACCTTAAATGTAAACAGGGTGAATACCCCAATTAAAAGACACAGACTAGCAAATTGGATAAAGAGTCAAGACCAACTGGTGTGGCGTATTCAGGAGACCCATCTCGTGCAAAAACACACATAGTCTCAAAATAGAGGGATGGAGGAATATTTACCAAGCAAATGGAAAGTAAAGGAAAGCAGGGGTTTTTGCTGTCTCTGATAAAACAGAGTTTAAACCAACAAAGATCAAGAAAGACAAAGAATTACATAATGGTAAAGGGATCCATGCAACAAGAAAAGCTAACTATCCTAAATATATATGCAGCCAATACAGGAGCACCCAGATTCATAAAGCAAGTTCTTAGAGACCTACAAAGAGTCTTAGACTCCCACACAATAATAGTGGGAGACTTTAAACCCACTGTCACTATTAGATCAACAAGACAGAAAATTAACAAGGATATTCAGAACTTGAACTCAGCTCTGGACCAAGCGGACCTAATAGCCATCTACAGAACTCTCCGCCCCAAACCAACAGAATATACATTCTTCTCGGTACCTCATTTAACTTATTCTAAAATCGACCACATAATTGGTAGTAAAACACTGCTCAGCAAATGTAAAAGAACAGAAATCACAACAAACTGTCTCTCAGACCACAGTTCAATCAAATTAGAACTCAGGATAAAGAAACTCACTCAAAACCGTACAACTACATGGAAACTGAACAACCTACTCCTGAATGACTACCAGGTAAATAATGAAATTAAGGCAGAGATAAATAAGTCATTTGAAACCAATGAGTATCCACTCATCTTCTAATGCAATTATTTCAGTTCAGGGTCTTGGGTAGCCAGAGCCTATCATGGCAGCTCAGGTCACAAGACAAGAACCAACTCTGGACAGGACACCCTCGCATCACAGGATCACCCACACGCTCACTCAGATGGGCCCATGCAGACACACCAGTGAACCTCACATGCACATCCCTGGATATGGGAAGAAACCGGAGGACCCTGAGAAAATCCACTGACAAGGGAAGAACCGGCAAACTCCACATACACAGTGGCCCTGGCTGGGAATCAATTTATTTTTTCTCATTAGTGTTGCAACAAAACAACATTGAACAAAAACCTGTAATATAATGAAATTCTCCCGGGAGGAGGGAAAGTGCGCAAAGAGGGTTGGGAGGATGTAAAAGATCAAAACTCTCATCTTCAATAGTAGGAAATCAATAGATACCCCAAAACTGAAACCAAAATCCAGCAGTAGAGGCACGTTATTTAGAAATCGGGAGGTAACTGCCAGGTCAAAGACTGGGAAGGCTTCACTGCAGGGAGGGGTAGGACAGGGGACTCCTGTCGTTCATGGCAAGCCTCATAGCCCTATCTGACTTTTTACTGCATGCAATTATAACTTTGATTAAAGAGAAGAAAATTTGAATTAAAAAATAGTAATGGGGATTACCAAAGGAGCCAGGAGGCCACCTAATGGGACTTCCATCGACCAAGATGTGGTAATTTGAGCATCACAGAGTAGGATAATGGCTGGTAATTAATTGAATCTTTGAAAATAAGTGAGTCCAAAATGCTACTCAAAATGGGGAAGGTAGTATAAAGTGTGCCCAAACAGTAGCTATAATATCAGAACAGGTGAAATGTGTTCTGTAAAGTAGATTGCTGTTTATAAAATATAGGTATTGTCTCCATCTCCTTTAGCAGATAGGAAGGGACTTGTGAGTGACTCTACAGTTCTAGAAAAAGTAGGGCCTGGGGCAAGAGTAGGAAAGACTGACCAACACTCTTGGTCACAAACAGGTAGAAAGAGGACCTGAGAGTGGGTTGCAAGATGGGAGAATGGCCCTGTGCCCCGAGAAGAGCGCTGGCCACATTGAGGGAGGTGCAATCTCGAATGACCCTAGTAATTAGACTAGAGGCATCAAAGTGGCAAAAATGGCCAGGTGCAGTGGCTCATGCCTGTAATTCCAACACTTTCAGAGGCTGAGGTGGGCGGATCACCTGAGGTCAAGAGTTCGTGACCAGCCTGGCCAACATGGTAAAATCCCATCTCTACTAAAAATACAAAACAATTAGCCAGGTGTGGGGGTGCAGATCTGTAATTCCAGCTACTCAGGAGGCTGAGGCAGGAGAATCAGTTGAGCCCGAGAGGTAGAGGTTGCAGTGAGCTCAGATCGCTCCACCGCACTCCAGCCTGGGTGACAGAGTGAGATTCCGTCTCAAAGGAGAAAAAAAAAAAAAGTTCTGCTTCTGGAGCAAGCAAACTTTGGTCAAAAAATGTAGGCATCTAGGCAAGGAAACGCAGGCTCACTTTTGAATCATCTTGTCCTGACCAAGCACCATTGTGGGTCCATAACTCAGAACCCCCAGGCATCAGTGTGGGTCCATAACTCAGAACCCCCATCCTCCACTGGCCCGAGGTCAGTTCCTCTGTCTTTTAGGTCTCACCAGATTCTTGTGACCCAGAAAGGTCAAAGCTAAGTATGGAAATTATGAAAAAATAATTCAGCTCTTTAGAACCAACTGTGTAACAGGCTAAATTTAGGCTTGACAGTCATTGTGGCCACTGGTGTGATTTGTTTTTTGGTTTGCATTTTTTCTATTTTTTAGGAGACACGATCTTGTGCTGTCACCCAGGCCGGGGTACAGTGGTGCCATCACCACTTGCTGCAACCTCGACCTCCTGGGCTCAAGTGATCTTCCCAAACTTATCACAGGGTTCTATCCTGGTTTTGCTCATTTCCCGCCTCAGCCTCCTGAGTAGCTGGGGCAACAGGTGCACACCACCACACCCAGCTAATTTTTAAACTTTTATTTGATAGAGATGGGGTGCCACTGCATTGCCCAGCCTGGTTTCAAACTTCCGCCTTCAAATGATCCTCCCACCTAAGCCTCCCAAAGTGCTGGGATTACAGGGGTGAACCACCATGCCCAGCCTTGATTTGTGTATTTTTAAGATCTTTTAAAACTTACATAGTAAAGTTGGCAGGATTTTTTTGAAATATGTCAAATTTGAGTGTGAGTGTAATCAATATTTAAATGTATTAGAACATATTAGTTTAGGCTGGGCTTGGTGGCTCACGCCTGTAATCCCAACACTTTGGGAGGCTGAAACAGGTGGATCACCTAAGGTCAGGGGTTCAAGACCAGCCTGACCAACATGGTGAAACCCCAACTCTACTAAAAATACAAAAACTAGCTGGGCGTGGTGGCAGGTACCTGTAATCCCAGCTACTCCAGAGGCTGAGGCAGGAGAATCACTTGAACCCGGGAGGCGGAGGTTGCAGTGAGCCGAGACCATGCCATTGCACTCCAGCCTGGGCAACAAGAGTGAAACTCCGTCTCAAAAAAAAAAAAAAAAATTACTTTAAAAATTACATTCCAATGTATTATTATTTAATACTATCTAAATATTTATAAATGTTTGTTAGATTTATAGTTGTAAAAGTTTATCATTAAACCAAGTACAAATAGTTAAGTTAAAAAAAAACTGGTCCTTCAGAGCTGAAAGATGCCTTGATAAAGAAACCTTGATAAAGAAAAAGGTCATGATGAAGCCCAGGGCTGCTCTTTGCTATGGGAAGCCACTGGAGGGTTTAAGCAGGCAAGTGAAATAAAGTAATTTTTTTAAAAAAGATTAGTGGGAATCAAGAGTTGAAGCTGTGTAATCTTGGGGCCTCCTTCCCCTCTGAACTCGATTCAGTCGTTCACTAATTCAACAAACACATGTCCCGTGGCTCCTTGTGGCTCTGGCAGTGTCCTGGGGACTGTGAGGTAATGACAAATAATGACCAGAACTCCAAATACCAGAGATGAATCCAACACCGGGACAGCAATTCATTAGAAAGTGTAAAGTCCTATGGAACTATTACTTCTGGCTTGGAGAACCAGGAGCAGTTCCATAGTTAAGGAGGAAACAGGTTCCTCCTTAACTACGGAATGGCGTTCCAGTAATGAGCTGAGGCCCAGGAACAAAGAGGTCAAGAATTTTCCAGGCCTGGCCTGCGGTCCCAGAGCCATTAATGTGTCTTTCATTGTAATCACTCATTGCCAATTCATTTCGACTATTGTTGCTTTAGCTCCTATAAAGTGGGTCAGTACCAATTAAAGCTAATTTATAATGATAAATCTGTAAGACAGAAAGGCAACTCTTTGCTAATGTATTTGCCAGAATTTGATACCCCAGGAAAGTTTTAATTTGCTGTCATCGCAGTTATCACTTTTACATGAATATTAATGATATGCATTATAAGAAAAATGTGGCGTATTGGGTTTCTGGAAAAGGTTGACTTTTATCTGTATGTCACTATTTTATGTTTATGACTACAAAGAATGAGAACTCTGTAGGCAGTAAAACAGAGTTGGGCCATCTCCACAGAGTAAGGAGTTAGCAAAGGGAAGTGCGGGCAGAGGTTCGAGGAGAGTGGGCAAGATAGGAAATCTTCTTGTGGCCAGTGAGAGAGCAAATGTGGCAGAAGCACCCGGCAAGGCCCCTGGGTGGTGATGTGGGCTCGGTGTAGGCGGGCGGCCGGGAAGAGAGGGTGTGTGTGTGTGTGTGTGTGTGTGCGCGCGTGCACGTGCATGCACGAGTTCCAGGCCACCTCAGTTTCTTCATGTGATTCATGAAACTGACACTGATTTTTACCTCCTTTTCCAACAACCCTCCCTGGCCATCCTATGGTATATAATTGTCTTATATACCAAGGGTCCTACCTTGGTTTTGGTCATTTCCCCAACTGAAATGCTGAAATGAGCTCTTGAGGCCCCTCTCGGCTGCTGTCCTGCCCGCCCCAGGCTCCCGCCACAGTGGTTATGAAACCATGGAGTATGAATACAGAAAACTCAACCCAAGAAAGATGAGTGGCAGCCAATTTTTATATGTGACAGCGTCAGGTTAAATTACATTTTCTTGCAGAAACCCTAACATTAGTGAACATTTTAAAATTGATTAATCATATCTAAGACTATGGAGAGCCTTACAAAGACAGCTCTTGTCCCTTGCCTTTGGAAAACTGGACCACAGCCACCTGGATGGCAGGGTCCCATCACTGGCTGTCATGAGGCTTAGCCCGCTGCTCCCACCTGCTCACACACTGCGCACCACATGTGGTTTTGAGCAACTCCATGCATTGTGTTCATTTTCCTCTCTCTGCAGCCCATCTCCAGGGCCTTGCTTTTCTGTCGCGTCTCTGTTCTCCCCATCATACAGGGGATATTCAATTTAAAAATAAATCAAAGGAGCACAAATTTTGAAACCAAAGACCTGATGGGCCTGTTGCTAGCCAGGTGACCTGTGGCACATCCCTTACCCTCCCACACCCTAGCTTTCCCCTCTTATCAGTTGGAGAGACAGGCGGGTGATGTGGAAAGCACCTCTCCTAGGGCCAGGTTCATAGGCGGCACCTCAAGCCTAAATGGCAAAGACACTTCTCTGGTTAAATGCACGTGTGAAAATTTGCCCATTCTTAGGCAGCTAGAATTTTTACTAAAATAAAAAATCAAGTAAGCACATGTAGGTTTGGGTATAAAGGCAAATGCCAGAATTTAAGGAGCTAATGGCTTAGAGCAAAAGGAGGCCAAACAAAAAACAGGCATTTTGACTGCCATGATATGTACACATTCGTACAATCTGCCCATTTGTTTGTTAAAAAATAATCGGGCCTCAAAACCATGGAACTTTCACTGGAGCATCAGCAGAAACAATTAACCATCCCAATAAAAGGGATTGCTGGGCTGACTCTCCACCCTACTGTCGCACTCACCCAGTGTCACAGCCGGTGGATCCTTTGTGTCCTTAAACCTTGTGTCCTTTTGAAAGGTAGATCTCTGCGGGCATTCTCCTCTAATAGAGGATTGTTTCATCAGAATTACAAATCTGATCCAACTAATTTTTAAGTACAGAGGAAGATGAATTCAGTAAGGTTGCAGGATACATTATCAATATACAAAAATCAGTAGCATGTCCATACACAAATAACAACTTAGCTGAAAAAGAAATCAACACAACAATCCCATTTATGATCACATCAAAAAAGGAATAAATTTAATGAAGGAGGTGAAAGATTTGTACACTGGAAACTATAAAACATGGATGAAAGAAATTGAAGAAGACACAAATAAATGAAAAATATCCCTTGCTCATGGATCAGAGGAATTAATGTTCTTAAAATGTCCATACTACCCAAAGTGCCATATGAAATAAGTGCAATCCCTATCTGAATCCTAATGGCATTCTTCACAGAAACAGTAAAAACAATCCTAAAATTGATATGGAACCACAAAGACTCTAAATAACCAAAGTGATCCTAAGAATGAAAAAGTTGGAGGCATCACACTTCCTGCTTCAAAATTATATTACAGGCATGTGGGCTCCGTAGCTCAGTGGTTAGAGCACTAGTCTTGTAAAATTATATTACAGGCTGGGCACAGTGGCTCATGCCTGTAATCCCAGCACTTTGGGAGGCTGAGGTGGGCAGATCACCTGAAGTCAGGAGTTTGAGACCACTCTGGCCATAACCATAAAAAATACCTGTCTCCATAAAAAATACAAAAATTAGCTGGGCGTGGTGGCTGGTGCCTGTAATCTCAGCTACTCAAGAGGTTGAGGCAGGAAACTCACTTGAACGTGGGAAGCAGAGGTTGCAGTGAGCCAAGATTGCACCACTGCATTCCAGCCTGGGCAATAGTGCAAGACCCCATCTCAAAATAAAAATTATATTTCAAAGCAAAGGTGATTATCAAAACAGTATGGTAATGGGATGAAATCAGCCACATAGACCAGTGGAACAGAAGAGAGAGCCCACATGTATTCAACTACTGTTTGACAAGGGCACAAAGGAAACACAATGGGGAAAGGATAATCTCTGCAGTAAATGGTGCTAGGAAAACTGGGTTTCTACATACACTTGAATGAAACTGGTCCCTTATCTTACACCATACACACAAATCAACTCCAGATGGATATAAGACCTGAAGCTGTAAAACTCTTAGAGAACAGGAGAACGTGGGGAGAAAGCAACTTGACATGAGCCTTGTCAATGAATTTTTTGGATATCACACCGGAAGTTCAGTCTACAAAAACAAAAATAAATGAGACTGCATAGCTGGGCACAGGGTCTCACGCCTGTAATCTCAGCACTTTGGGACGCTGAGGCAAGTGGATCACCTGAGGTCAGGAGTTCGATACCAGCCTGACCAACATGGAGAAACCCCGTCTCTACT
The DNA here is from genome assembly GCF_009764315.1 of Trachypithecus francoisi. Classification (NCBI taxonomy): domain Eukaryota; kingdom Metazoa; phylum Chordata; class Mammalia; order Primates; family Cercopithecidae; genus Trachypithecus; species Trachypithecus francoisi. The sequence continues at coordinate 99,768,803 of NW_022681469.1, read as the reverse complement.
AAAAAAAAAAAAAAAAAGAAAAGAAAAACACACACACAGACAAAATTAGCCAAGTGTGGTGGTGTATGCCTGTAATCCCAGCTATTTGGGAGGCTGAGGCAGGAAAATCACTGAACCCAGGAGGTGGAGGTTGCAGTAAGCCGAGATCATTCCATTGCACTGCAGCCTGGGCAACAAGAGTGAAACTCTGTCTCAAAAAAATAAAAATAAAAAATAAATGAGACTACAAACTAAAAAGCTGCACAGCAAAGGAAACTATCAACACAATGAAATAGCAGCCTATGGATTGGGGAAAATATTTGCAAACCATATATCTGATAAGGGGTTAACAGCCAAATTTACAAAGTACTCATACAACTCAATAGCAGAAAAACAAATAACTTGATTTAAAAATGGGCAAAGGACCTGGACAGACATTTTTCCAAAAAAGACATAAAGATGGCCAACAGAATATGAAAAGGTGCTCATCACTAAGCATCAGAGAAATGCAAATCAAAACCACCATGAGCTATCACTTAAAAGACCACACCATTCAGACAGCTCTGATCAAAAAGACAAGTAATAACAAGTGTTAGCAAAATAGAGCTACCATATGACCCAGCAATCCCTCTTCTGGACATATACCCAGAGAAAATGAGATCATCACCTCAGGAAGATGACTGTACTCTCATGCTCTCCCAGCATTACTCACAGTAGACAAGAATTGGAAACAACCAACGTGTCCGTCAGTGGATGAATGCACCAAGAATCTGTGTGTGTGTGTGTGTGTGTGTGTGTGTCACACACACACACACACACACACAATGGAATACTATTCAGCCTTACAAAAAGGAGATCCTGCTATTTGCCACAACATGGATGAGCCTGAAGGACATTATGCTAAGTGAAATAAGCCAGACACAGAAAGAAAACTAGTGCATGATCTCACTTATATGCGGGAAAAGTCAAATATGCAGAGATAGGGAATAAAACAGTGGTTATGGGGTAGAGGGAGGAAATGGGGAGATGTAGCTTAGAAGTTACAAAGTAGTAGGTACATAGGATGAACGAAGCTAGAGAGCTTTGTGGTAGTGGTGAGAAAGCTTTCCTCTTAACCGCCAAACAGGAATGTATCGGGAGGGGTGGTTGGCACATAACAGGTTTTTTCTTAGCACCTTGTCCCTTTCCCTTGAAGCATCCTGGGATTTAGAGCTAGAAAGGGTGGGGTGGAGGAGAGAGGGAATGTGAATGGGTGCAGGCCATAGCGTGATCTTTTCCTGCTTAGAATCCTGCATCATGAGGTAGACCTGGAGAAGGGAAGCCCCCTGAACAGGCTATGGACCACTGTGTGACTGTGGGCCAGTCACTTAACATTTTTTTAAATTTCTTTTTCTATTTTTTTTTTTTCACCCAGGCTGGAGTGCAATGGCACCATCTTGGCTCACTGCAACCTCTGCCTCCCAGGTTCAAGCGATTCTCCTGCCTCAGCCTCTCGAGTAGCTGGGATTACAGGCACTCATCCACGCTCAGCTAATTTTTATATTTTTTAGTAGAGACGGGGTTTCACCATGTTGGCCAGGCTGGTCTCGAACTCCTGACCTCGTGATCCACCCACCTCGGCCTCCCAAAGTGCTGGGATTACAGCCGTGAGCCACTGCGCCTGGCCTAAATTTCTTAATTTTAATTTTTGTGAGTACATAGTAGGTGTATATATTTATGGAGTACATGAGATATTTTGCTACAGGTCTGCAGTGTGTAATCACATCATGTAAAATGGGGTCTTCAGCCCCTCAAACATTTATCTTTTGTGTTACAAACAATCCAATTATACTCTTTTAGTTATTTTAACATATACAATTTATTATTGACTAAAGTCACCCTGTTGTGCTAGCAGATACTAGGTCTTACTCTATTTGTTTTGTACCCACTAACCCTCCCCACTGCCACCCCCAGTCACTAACTTCTTTCTTTTTTTTTTTTTTTTTTTTGAGACGGAGTCTCACTCTGTCACCCAGGCTGGAGTGCAGTGGCATGATCTTGGCTTATTGCAAGTTCTGCCTCCCGGGTTCACACCATTCTCCTGCCTCAGCCTCCCGAGTAGCTGGGACTACAGGCACCCACCACACCCCAGCTGATTTTTTTGTACTTTTAGTAGAGACGGGGTTTTACTATGTTAGCCCCAGGATGGTAAAGATCTCCTGACCTCGTGGTCCACCCGCCTTGGCCTCCCAAAGTGCTGGGATTACAAGGGTGAGCCACCGCGCCCAGCCCCAGTCACTAACTTCTGAGACACCAAGATGAGTGTGGGATTCAGTGGTGTGCAAGTTCCTCCCAGTTGCAACATTCTGAACCACAGTCCGGGGTTCCCCAGCAAAGCTTGCTAGGAGGGTGGCCTTGAGGACACCTGCCAGCCTGTCCCCAGATGCCCACTCTGGGCCCCAAAGGGGTAGATTCATTCTGTGACTCTCACACTCCAAAGATCTTTCCTGCCCCAACTGCTTATAACTATACATATACATGGTTGTTTTTTGCCCTCTTTTAAGGAAATACTGTAAATATATATATATATATATATATTGTTTCGAAAATTGTGTGGAAATTAACATTTGTTGTCTTGGGATGGTGTGAGGCACAAAACAAGAACATCATTTCATTTCCTCATGATCTTCTGTCCCCTGGCGGGACACCCCGCACCTCTCCTTTGGCTTATAGGGGGGCGTTTAGACAGGACCTAATGATCACCAACTCTACCCATGACAGGTGTTGGGTAAAAGTTTGCCATGTGAATAAATGAATGTATTCATCCTTAAGGTCCCCTCATTTTCCCCTAGAGTAGCCCAGAGCCTCATTTCAACCTGATAGCCTCAGTGCAGACTGTGATGTGCCCCGTTGAAGCCCCAGCTGGCATGCAGGGCAGTGGGCTCAAAGTGAGGGGCGAGAAGGGCATATTAAATCTTTATACTTACTTATAAATAATTTATTAAAACTATTCCTGTGTTAAGATATTTATACTCATTTTATCCCTACCCTTTTTGCTGCTTTGCAGATGTGGTTTCTGCAATAATATATTAATACATATATGATATTTATAATAAAAATATTCATACACATTCATACTCAGGGCGGTGCTCACGATTTCTTTTTTTTTTTTTTTTTTTTTTGAGACGGAGTCTCGCTCTGTCGCCGGGCTGGAGTGCTGTGCTGTGGCCGGATCTTAGCTCACTGCAAGCTCCGCCTCCCGGGTTCACGCCATTCTCCTGTCTCAGCCTCCCGAGTGGCTGGGACTACAGGCGCCGCCACCTCGCCCGGCTAGTTTTTTGTAGTTTTTAGTAGAGACGGGGTTTCACCGTGTTAGCCAGGATGGTCTCGATCTCCTGACCTCGTGGATCCGCCCGTCTCGGCCTCCCAAAGTGCTGGGATTACAGGCTTGAGCCACCGCGCCCGGCCACGATTTTTTATTAATTGAAGCACAGGAGTAAAAACTTGGGAGGGTGTTGCTAGGAGAAGCACCTTTGCCACCTGCTGCTTTCCAGGAATGGAGAAGGAGTTCCTTAGCAAAGGCATGGAGACTGCTGGGGATTTGTTCATTCTGCAGTGAGTGTTGAGATAGCAGCTGAAGCAGCAATTGAAGATGAATGAATGAGCTTGGGATTTATTTTCCTCTTGTGGGAAGACATGAGGAAATGGATAACGCAGAGGACAAAGGCTGGCCCAGCAGCTCTGGTGACTTTAGTTTTGGGTATTTCTTTCTAGAGTTCTAAAATGTTTGAAAGGAGACTAACAGCAGTTGTGTTTTGGCCTCAAAAGTTTTCTGCAGGACATCCCACGCCCTGCCAGGGACAAGAATTGGTGCCAGCATCTGAGCGCCTGTGACTCGGGTCCCGCAGCCCCTACGCTGCCCACCCCAGGCCCTCTGGCTGCCGCCTGGTGCTGTGGACACCTGGTTAATAAAAGGGGAGCATTTGGGGTACAATAAGAAAAGCTGTAGTAGAACCCCAGCATGTTCCTCAGGTTTAAAAAGGGGACTGTTCTCAAGAGAGCAAGGGAACAGTAGATGAGATAAACAGCTCACATAGCATTTTATTTTCTTGCCATATACTACTTTAATGCCTACCGTGGGCCAGGCATTGTCCAGCGTCCTAAACACAGGAACTCAGTTATTCTTCACAATAGCCTTAGTGCATGCAGGCATTCACCATTTTACAGTTGAGCAGTTTGAAGCTCAGGGAGGTAGCGTCACTTGCCTTGGCTCTCCGTGCTCTGAGCCCCAGCTGCGCTCCCTCCCGGCCTCTGCAGACTCATGGAGGTGGGGGCTGGAGTGTGCTTTGCTCCTTCTTTGAGCTTAAAGCAGATGGGGCCTGTCTGGTCCTGGAGTCTCTCTTGTGTTTTTTCCAGTAGAGATTCCCAACCCTTTTGGAATTATCTTGTTTGGTTTCACAAAAGGCTCTTCTAAAGATAATCTTATTTTATATGGAATATGTCTATGTAATGTGATTACAAAGATGGCATTGCTTACACTGCCTTGCTTGTTTTCAGTTCATACTCTGTGGAGTCCTCCTATCCCAGGTATTCTGTACAAACTCATTCTGATCCTTAAATTCAACCTGCAAGGAACAGACTTGTGCCCATTTCATGAAAGAGAAAATAAAAGCCAAGCAGCTTGTCCTTCAGCTAATGAAAGCAAAGCCATGAGCCCAGGTCTGTGCTGATGTTCTCTGTTAGAGGACAAAATTAAGTATAAACAAAAGTCCATCTTGTTGCAACCGAGGGAGATGACTAGTTTCACCCAAGGATTTGATTGTAGCTGCTGAGTGGTGTGTGTCTCACCTTGCCTGGGACAGTCCCAGCTTAAAGACCTGTCGGCCCACACGACCTTTCCCTCTCAGAAGTGTTCCAACTTGCAGGGTGAGCTGCGTGGCCCCTGCCTGCCCTGCCTGGGGCTGGATACCACGCGCCTTCCCTGGAGACGGAGACGGTGTAGGCAGCTTCAGCCCCTCGGCCTGATCGCTTTTGATCCAGTGGAGTTTTGAAGTTTTGTCTTCTGTTGGGCTTCATTAAGCTCCCAGTTGGTCTGAGGCGCCCCACCCTCCCCCATTCTAAATGTTTCGTGGTTCTTGGTATTGAGGTTAACAAAGTAGCCCAATTAGATGGATTAATTAGTCATTCTAACTTTCTGAAGTCCCGCTGGAGGAGCTTTGCGAAATAGCATTTATAGTTTTCTAACAAGCAAGTTAAAGGACGCCAGCATGTGGCATTTGTTTAAGAGTAAAATGTCTTAAACAATGCCCTACTTAAAAACAGATTTCAAGATTTGCTCCAGGACAGACCCTGAGCAGCGTGGCAGAGTGGTACCCCTGTGTCGCCTGGTACAAGCGTTTCTAAACCGGCTCTCTTGATTTAGGGAGCTGTGGCCAAGTACAGCGGAATTTACTGAAACCCACATTTAACTCCAAAGCTTCATGTTTGCCAAATTGTTTTTTCTGCACCACCCAAGAATTTCTAACAGACTTCAAAACAGACTGCTTTGAATTCCATCTCAGTATTAAATGGTGAAGAGCCAGCGACTCAAAGGAGATTAAAAAGGAACCCCTCAGTAGAGCATGGCACTGGGGGCTGGGAAGCAATGGGGGAAAAGCACACTGTCCCTTAATGGCTAATTCAGAATGCATAAGCGTTTTAACCTCACTGGGGCTCAGTTGCTCGTGTGTATAAAAGTGACAGTAATCCCCACCTCACAGGGTTACTGGAGGATTGAATGAGATAATGCATATAATGTGCCTGAAACATAATAGGCACTCAATAAACTTCAGGTCCCTTCCTTCCTTCCTGGCTCCTTTCAACTTTTAGCCTCAGATGCTGGCGTCCCTGTTCCTGGCTCAACTGGCTCTTCAAACAATCTTATTAATGCCTATTAAAATGAAACCCAATAAAAGTGCCAATATTTGGTGTTGAAATAATTGATGTAGCAGAGTAAGCCCCTGAAGCACCCAAGCAGGCCCCTGGTACAATTTAGCCTCACACCTGGGGGATGAATTTCACAACTGTAATTGCTACCATATAATTCTTATTAATGTTGTGCTATAATTCCTATTTATTCCACGGGGCTTGTAAATGCATTAGGACTTGTCAACATATTATTTTACACTGTTTATGATCTGTAGAATTACGTCCTTCAGGGTTGTATTGTGCAAAAGCTCCAAATAAATGGCTTTGGGCCTCATTAAAAAAGAGCGAAGCGAGGCTGCCTGTTGAAGTGGTTCTCCATCCCTGCCGTCTTGCACAGAAGTCAGTCGAGTCTATTTCAATTCGATTCTTAGCAGAGCTCTTCACCCTTAGGAATATAAGAGAATCCCTGCTTCCTGTCTGAGCTGTGTGACTGCGATGGGCCAGCCCTAGCAGGAAGCGTCGCATGAGCTGAAGCGCAGACGCAGTGCCTGGGACTGCGTGTGTAGAGGATCGCTTCGTCTTCCAGGACGAGTCGCTGTTGGCGATTTACCCTCAGAGCTCCTGGCCTTCTGTGCCTCTTGCTCCCTAGCGTGAGGGTAACCCTCTTTTAGTTCCAAATTTCCCAGCTCAAATCTATAAAGAAAAACACCTGAAATTCATTCCTACTGGAAATGCCTAAGAAGTCCAAAGCGTAACCCCCGATCCTGGAGATTTTTGCGTTTACTAGGCCAGTAAAGCATAAAGCGAAGGGGACAGGGTTCTGCTCCTTTGGGATTGACAGGCACTAGTGTGGGGGAGTGTGAGGAGCCTGTCATCGTTGCTTATTTTTGGTTTTGGCCCCAGAGCGAGTCTTCCCTGTGCCTTCGCAGCCACAGGCTGGGCTGCCGTAGAACCGAGTTAATGTTCTTGCTCTGCCAACTCCTAGCCGTGAATTGCTGGGAAGCCCTTGCCCTGGTCTCTTAGGTTGGAACACAGGGCTCTTGCTCTCAGGGTTGTAAGGGAATAGCCATGTTTGCAGTCCCTTGGTGCCGCGAGTGCCCTCTCCCTGGGCGTCAGCGCTGCGCTGCCACTGCCACGTCTCCTGTCCTGGGAGTGGCCGGGTGAACCTGTGGGGAGATGAGAGCTCCTGACAGTCCTTGCCCTTCTCTTGTCCTGCAGGCAGCGAGTATGACGAGGAGGAGGTGGACTATGAGGAGTCGGACAGCGATGAGTCCTGGACCACAGAGAGTGCCATCAGCTCCGAAGCCATCCTCAGCTCCATGTGCATGAATGGAGGGGAAGAGAAGCCTTTTGCCTGCCCAGTTCCTGGATGTAAAAAGAGATACAAGGTAACAGAGGTGCTGCGTGCTTGGCATAACCACATGGAAACAGGGCAAGCTTCATGGAAGGCAGCAGCCCTTTCTTGATTTTAAAGCGAGTGTATGGGCTGGGGGCAGACACTCCCCTCTCCTGCATTAGAGTGCGTGGGCCTCACCCCTGCGTGCACACAGGTGCCCTCAGGGCAGTGCTCACCCACCACCGCGGCTTTCCCCTCTGCTCATCTACTTGGGATCCTGGCGGTCAAGAGAGATCTTTTGTAGGAGGATCATGTCTTTGATAGTCTTCACATTCATGTCATATTGGGGGACCCATCAGAACAGAATATCAAATATGTCAACCTATTTATTTGCCAAGCACCTTCCCCAATGGATGGCCCTGCAGGTGGCTCACGGGAGACCACTTTGAAGTTGTAAAAGCCCCAGATGGCTCCCAGAGCCATTTGGTGAGTGTGGTAGGGTACTTAGCCTCCAGCTGAGGAAGTTCTTGCTTCCTTCCACCCACTGGCATGAAAGGGGATCAGGAGAAAAAAGGTCTTTGATATTTTTCTCACCAAACCACCCACTTCAGCTGCCTGTCTGCTGACCCAGGTCTCTGAGGCCTGACTGGGTGTCATGGGCAGCTGGGGGTGCTAAATTTTCTAATAAGGAACAGGGACAAAATGAGCAACACCACAACGGTCAAGTATGGGTCTAGAGGGCATTTTAAAAACAAAATTGCAAACTTCCCCATGAGGTGTTAGCCGCTCTTTCACATCCACCTGTGAGCTAGGAGTAGCAAAATCAGAAACATACCTGGCATGCTCGGTGGTACGCTGATTCACTCATAGCAGATCGACTTTTTTTTTTAAGCTTAAAAGAAAAGATAGCATAAGCACTTATGTTGCCCCTTCTTAAATAGGTCTCTCTGAACACTCATCTATTTCAGTACTTTTCATAGCAGCTGTCGATGTAAAAGCATGGCACACAAATGTACCACAAAGTTAGCATTTCTAGGTTTCACCTACTCTATGTACTGTTACAGTTCCATCATGCAAAGTCCAGATGCTCATTGTTTAAGCTGAAATGAACTCCCCAGGATGCAGATGTGAGAAGCCTCTGAGGGCTGGCAGAGGAGCGCTGCATTTGGGTCAGAACAGGCCTCAGGACGCATCTGTACATTCTGTGTCAGAGCCATGGAGTTGGGAGAGGAGGGAAGGGCCGCTCAGGGGTTACCTTGGAATACAAAACATCCACAGGATTATTGGACAAGCCCATTTTTCCAGAGGGCAGCGCTTCATTGCAGAAAGAGACTTTTTCCTTCTTTCTTGATCTCTACAGAGAAGGCCGTGACTGGCCCCTGGGGCCGGTTCCCACCGCCTCTCACCGCAGCTGTTCCTCCCCACCACTGCCATCCTGCTGCCTGCTCTCCAGGGCGGAGCACCGGGCCAGGGGTGTCTTCCACATCGGCCATGTTAACAGCGGGAGCCAAGTAATGACCTGTACTCAGGCTGACCCGCCAAAACACAAAGGAAATACAAGCTACGCCCTGAGTTCTGGGCAGCGAGTGCAGGGCAGGCATCCCCTCTCTCTCACCTCTAGCTCCATCCCCTTTCCTTATCCGCATCCTTTCCTTCTTGTCATTTCTGACTTTCTTTTACTTTTCCTTTGCTTGGGTTTCTGGCCGTTCCCCTTCCGTTGTCTGTGTCTGGGTTGGTGGGGCTTTTCTGAGTGTTCTCTCTCCACCACTGAGAATTCGATGAGCCTTGGGCTGAAAGAGCTGCCGACTCCAGCCCCGTTGACTGGCAGGTGACATGGGCGGCAGTTGGTGGTCCTGATCCCGCGAGGGAAGCGTGAGTTTCCTTTTCTGGGCCAGAATGCAGGTCATGATACGCAGGGCCATAGCAGGCTTGTGCCCTCACCTCTGACCAGGCACTGGAGATGAGCCACTCCTACATCCCAAGCTGGCGGCTGACTCTTTCTGCCCGGAAGTTGCTGGCTGGAAGGTAGGGTGGTGCTCCAATGGGATTAGTATTTCATCTTATTCACTGCATCATTGCTGGCTTGTGTACTGGAGAGAAGAGGGTGGGATGAGCTGGGTACTGTGGACTCGGGCAGAATCCAGAAGTGCTGCCACCTCATTTGTTCCCAAGGCAAGTCAGACTTTTCTTACTCCCTGCTTGCTGCTGGCAGCAGTCTCTGCCAGCCAAGTCTCCTGGACACTGACTCAGGATCAGCAGTCCTCACCATTTCATTGGCATTTACAGAGCAGACAGAAGATGAGGTACTGAACTCCCAGACCTCATGCTGAGCAGGGAATGGGAGAAGGACCCCACAGTAAAGCCAGGTCTCCACATTTCCTTCCCATGTTAACTCCTTAGCCTAGGATGCTCCCTGCCCTCTGTAGAAGAAAAAAACAATGTTTCCCTCAATCATCATAAGTTCTAGTTGCAACATCTTTTCTGTAACAACAGAGAGATTAACAAGAGAAAAACAGTTTATCAACATGTGTATTTCATATGGGAGACAAGACACCCAGGAAATGGGCGGTTCTCACAGCTTATACAGCGTCTTCAACAAAGAACAGTTAAGTACATTTTTAGAGAAGTGACAAAGGAAAAGGGCTTTGAGTCTCTGGGAGCAGCAACTTGTGGAAGGAAAAAAGAAAAACAAAAGGCAGACAAAAGTCCTGTTAGTGTATTAGCTTGTTACTGTAGATTCCTCCAGTACCATGTCCAGGCCAGAAAGAGTTTAAAGTCCTCTTCATTGGTTAACCTTTGATCTCCCTGGAAGAAGTGGGAGTGGGCTTTGTCTTTGTAAATTTGTGTCCTGTTTTTAGGCACACAGAGGGAGAGCAGGGACTCCTTCCTGCATCTGCTGCTGCTTAACTGCCTTCAGCTAAACAGTCCTTAGGGCAAAGAGGCATATTCCGGTCCTCCGTCCCTTCCTCTCTCCCTCAGTATCTCTCATTTTAATTTCGCTACTTTCTCCAGCACAGCTCCAGTGCCACCACCTCTGGGAGCCCTCACCAACCTCCCAGACCGACTCCCCTCTCCGCCTCTCGTAGGTCAAATTCTCATCCTCCCCACATGCTCTTTCTACATTGAGGCACCATCTCCCTTACTGCTCCCAAAACCCTCAGAGCTCCCTGTCCCTCCTCAGCACCCAGCACCGGTCTCAGATGTGACAGATGCTCTGAGGGCAAAGAAATCAAGGCGTAGCCCATGGGAACAGGGAAATGTGGGCTCCCCACTGAGGCCCGAAGCCCCAAAGCCATGGGGGGATTATTTCCTTTGTATCCTTCCCAGAGGCGTTCCAGGCCCCAACCACTGAGCCCGCCGCCCTTGCGCTGCTCACGCTTGCCTGAATTCAGGGAACAGACGACTTCCCTTCCTTATAATGCAGACAGGTTTAAAAGATGGGTTGAAGTGCTTTGAGGTTTTTTCCCTTTGATAATTTTTATGTTAGAATGGCGAAGATTAAAGGCATTTTAAAGTTTTTTTGTTTTGTTTTTTAAGAAATGTAAAACAGAACAGTACCCCGCCCCCCAAAGTTCCTCTGGAGTCCTCTGCACGGTGACAGTTTCATCAACAGAGACAGACCCAGATAGTGTCCCGTTTTCAAACACTGAGAAACACTTAATGATGAGGGAGTGCTCACAAAGTAACATTAAGTGGAAAAAAGGTATTGAGAGAGAGATTATTAACTCAATTATGTAACTCAAGATATAATTAACTCAAATATTAACTGATAGTATCTGTTCTTTTTTTATGCTCTTCTGTGTTTTCTGAATTTCTGCAATTGTCTAACTGAACATATTACTTAAATGACTGAGGGAAGAGACAATCCTTTTTTTCCTAAAGAACCCACCCAACTTGCTAGACACCCTGTGTGCTGGTGTGCAGTGGCCAGTAGGGAACTGCGTGCGCCTCAGCCCTCCTGCTTTCTGCGGCTGTTGGGGTGTCCACATTGCTGCAAGTGGTTTCACTTTTAACCCCCACCATTACCACTACTACCATCCCCAATTTGTTTTCTTACTCTTCTTCCTCATCAAATCCCCAAGCAACTTCATCTTCTCCATTGTGTACAACATCCAGGCCCCTGGGAAACTGACCATTGGGCTTATCTAGGTCAAGTGTCATGTTGCACACATGAAGGCCTGAGTACTGACAACAAAGATCCCATACAGGTAAGGACAGGATGGCCCAGCTTGGCATCTGGACTTTAGGCTTCATGATTTGATTTGGAGTAGACTTTTTAGAAAAGCCTCTAAATCGCCTGCTATTGACTGGCCTAATTCCATCAGAGGGGACAAGTAGTTCCTAATGGTAGAACCCCCCACCTAAGTCCTCCTTTCTACCTCCTACCTTCCCACTTTCTTCCCTTACTAGCTTGATGTCAGAGCATCATTGTAACTCACAGTTTTCTCCAGACTGTTATCCCAGTCCTTCTTCCCAACTGGTAAGATTTTTCAAAGACCACCAGCTGGTGGTTGTAATTAACGAGTACCTAGCACGTTAGGAGACTACATGAGGAAATATGGACTATGGAATCGGACATCCCTGGGTTCCTATTCCAATTCTGTCATTTACGAGCCATGTGATCTTGGCCAAGTCACTCACCTCCTCTAGGAGTCAGTTCTTTCATCCAGAATATGAGTATTAAATAAGGCAGTTGACATCAGGTACCCAGTATGATAAGCTCTTAATAAATGTTAGCAACCTTCCTTGCCCTTTGAAGCTTGATTCCATTTTTTTCAAAGACCAAAGAATTTCAGCAATTTCAGCATTTCAGGTTTCCGGCCATTATTTATTTTTTTACTAATATTTTTGAAAGATCAAATTTGTTTCAGGACTGATGCAATAAGAAACTTTGGTGGATCTTTTCAGAGCTCCTCTGGTCTTGTAAAGAGGATGTTCCTGCGGCCTCTAACTGAATGGCTGGATGGAGGAAATGTCTTAACATGAGTCTTACTTGACCTTGTACTAACATTTGTGATAAGGGCAACCCACTGACACTTGTCAACATTTTTAATCACAGCAGCAAAGACAAAGGAGTGATGGCACAGCAGGTGCTTTGACCAACCCTGGAAATACCTTATGTTTCTAAATGTGCTTCCTGATTTTTCCATAAAGCTGATGTGTGTGTAGTGTTGGCTGTTTTCCTCACAGTCTCATGCCAGACACACAACATAATGTTTACATTCAAGCTGGGAACGGGCCACAGCACCTGCTGGAATCCCCTCAGCCCTGGCTTGTCCTTCTCTTGATGAACGACAGATCTGACTTCACGTTGGACTGGCTTCTCTGGTTTTAGCAATTTCTGGTCTTAAATCTTTTTTTTAGCCTAATTAGTTATAAAAGCCTCAGCCCTCAATGGAATGGCTAAGCCCTGACACCGTTAAGAGTTGCTCTGCCTTTTTGTTTCTTGGTTAATGCTTTTCTGTTTTTGGTTTCCTGTATTTTCTGACAAGGTTTGAATGGTTCTGTGGCACAGAGGTAGCTGGATTACTAATGATCTGTCCTGCATCAAGTTCCCCATGAAAACAAGGACATGAAATGTTTTAGTAGCCCTTCATCCGCGGAAAAGGACCCTGCTAGGTGCTCAATATTTGTTGAGCTATAAATGGGATATTACTAAGCAGGCAGGTGCGCATTTCTAGCATTTGTAACCCAGGACACTTTCTACCATATTAAAGTTGCAAGTCTTTTTCTTTTTTTTTTTTTTTTTTTTTTTTTGAGGCGGAGTCTCGCTCTGTCGCCCGGACTGGAGTGCAGTGGCTGGATCTCAGCTCACTGCAAGCTCCGCCTCCCGGGTTTACACCATTCTCCTGCCTCAGCCTCCCGAGTAGCTGGGACTACAGGCGCCCGCCACCTCGCCCGGCTAGTTTTTGTATTTTTTTTAGTAGAGACGGGGTTTCACCGTGTTAGCCAGGATGGTCTCGATCTCCTGACCTCGTGATCCGCCCGTCTCGGCCTCCCAAAGTGCTGGGATTACAGGCTTGAGCCACCGCGCCCGGCCGGAAGTCTTTTTCTAATGGCCGTAAAACTAATATTCATTCTCTGTCTCTCTCACACACACAATACATGGCTTAAAACAATTATCTTTTACAGTTCTCTGGGCTGCCTGGTTCAACAAGGTGGTTCTCACCTGGGGTCTCTCACGCAGTGGCTCTAAGGCACCAGCTGGGGCTAGAATCATCTGAAGGCTCACTTGGGCTCGATACACACGTTGGCCTCTTCACTCATGTGCCTGGGCCTCGGAGGGGATGGAACCGCCAGGGACTGGCAGGACATATCTACCCATCAAACATCTCAGTGGGTCTGATTCTGCCACTGCCACTACCCTTCCCTTTCCTGCCCCAGCAGGCTCTGAAACTCCCAACATGCCTCTTAACAAGACTGAAGAACTTATGTTTGAAAAGATTGATGCTGGAAGGACAAGGCTGAGGTACAGAAGGCTTGGAGCCAGGTGTTCAGAGCAGACTGTTTGTCCTGCTTCAAATCACTGGACAACTTTCAGACTCTGAGCCAACTGCTACTTGGCACTCCTGGGCTCAACAAAGTCCAGCAGAGCTCTCTTCCAAGGACTTTTTAAAAACATTAATGTGCATTGCACATCTCTAATGTAGTGGTAATAACCACCAAACATTTATATTTAGTAGCAACCCTTCTTCCATACTAGTGAGGCATGAACTTGGCAAGTGCTGTTGTAACTTCATTTACTCACAGAGACTTACTGAGCATCTACAATGTGCTAGGCATTGTGCTAGATATTCATGAGACAATAGCAGGGAGCTGTTTTCTGGCAGCCTTTAAAGGCATCCCATGAAGAGTGAGAACAGTATTGTGTTGGAATCCTTTAGCTGGGCAAGGGACTGGGCCTGGCATGACTGGATTTAGGTAGTATTTTAGGAAACAGCTCACTCTCCTAAAATCTGTGCTTTTTGTTTTTAGGCTGTCTTCTGTGTTCCCTTACTCTCTAATCTGGCAATTGCTAACTTGGAAATTAAGACCTATGCTCAAATACCACACCTCTGCCATCCCTTCTTAAATCTTCCACCAGTTACTTACTACCCTTGAGTCTGTTTCCTCACCATTTAATTGGGATGAGGATTACTGGTTGTTAAAACTGTAGAGAGTGACTCTAAGAATGGAGTCTTACATAGAATATGCTGGTGAGCTAGCAAAACCGATTAATAGAAATTCAGACAGCATCTTGATAACTTTAGTATCCAGATGCTAAGAAGTCCAATCTTAGTGACTAACATTATATAAATAACCTTAAATTTTTAAAGTTCATTGTATGTTTGGAATGTAATACTTAAGGTAAGGCCCAGTCTGACCACAGGTGCTTATTAAACATATACAGTTGTACAGTGGGGGCACGATTTGGGCAACAAGTAGCTCCCACAGTGGCATCAGAGATACTGGCTTAGGGCAGAGCAGAAAATTGACAAAAACTCTGGTTAAGACATGGTAGGGAACTGTTAACACAGTTGTCTAGAAGCAAGATGTAAATTGAGTTTTCAAATCAAAAATTTCTATACGTCAAACTTTGAGATGTGCCCTAATGTTTTTTTTTTTCTTTAGAAAGATATTTTGTTGGTCATGCTGAGGACCTTTGTATAGGATTGTTCACTGTTAACTTTATTTAGAGTGGAAAAGATTCAGAGGATTTTCTTTATACAGTCTAAGTCCTAAATACATATCTTATATAAAATTGAAAGAAATCAGTAATTTCATTTTCAGAGTAATTGAGGCACATCTGAAATTTGGAGTCAGCTGTGTGTGTGGCCATCCGTACAGCCCATGATTGACACACCAGAATGTCCCTAAGGGTCCCAACTAGAGTCCTTGCAAAAGACTACACTCTAAACAGCTGCCATCCAGGAACCGCAGTCCAGACCCAAACTGAGGTTTCCCAAGTTTGACAGGCATTCTGTGAATCCGTCTAATAAGAAATATTTTCATCTTCTCCACAGAATGTGAATGGCATAAAGTACCACGCTAAGAATGGTCACAGAACACAGATTCGTGTCCGCAAACCATTCAAATGTCGCTGTGGGAAGAGTTACAAGACAGCTCAGGGCCTGCGGCACCACACAATCAATTTCCATCCCCCGGTGTCAGCTGAGATCATCAGGAAGATGCAGCAATAACATGCTGGTCATAACTGTGCCAAGAAATCCTCACCAGCAGTTGCTGATTTTGAAAACAGCCACCTTTTTTCAGGGGAAGCATTCAGCAACCCTTTAAAGAAAAAGAATTAAATGCATGCTTTAAATTTTTTCTGTAATTTTGGAATGATGTATCTTTGTAGAGTTAATGATTTTGTACATTTGCACATGTAATCATCATACCCATTTTCATTACTTTGATATAAGGTGCTAAACAAAACAAGCTCTAGGTTCTTCAGCACATTTCCCCCAAAACAAAATAAAATTGAGGGCATGTTGCATATTGTAGAATTGTATTGCAGTGGTATCAACTGGGGGGAGGAGGGGCTGGCACTGAGATGTTTTTTCAAGATTGTAATGTGATTGAAGTTTTCAACACATCAACTCACATATGTTCAAAACCAAAATAATACCTTCATTATCAAACTGGTTACCATGCCTTACATAATGGAGTTAGTATTTGTGAGTAGAAAGACTTTAGGTAATGGAAATATAAATAAGAAAGAATGTTTAACATAATATGCTAAAAATATTTTCATATTTAAATAACATACATAAAAGGTGTGCTTTCTGTGTTTTATATTATCTTGCAAATCCTTTTGCCCTTTAAAAAGCTGAAAATCTTGCCATCTGACTTACTAGTCATTTTAGTGTTATAAATGGCATTTTGTACAAAATAGTCTATTCAGTTCATTCATTCATTTAATACACATTCATTGAGTGCCTGCTGGATACAAGGGATTCAATTTATGCCTATTGATATCTGCGGACCAAGATACCCACTTAGTGAAATACTTTCCCCTGAAATCTGTTAGGAAACACTTTGAAATACTTAAGTGCAAATTTTGTGTGTGTGAAATTTAGTTATATCTTCATCTTCAGATGAAGTTTTAAAGCACTTTGTAGTTCTCTATTGCCAACAATTTAATGTTTATGTGTTGCCAATTCTTGCAACCACTGCCCTACCAAACCTGTGGGTTGCAAATCAGAACTAAAATTCTAAGCATGTTTCAAAGAGGAACATTTTTGTTAAGACCCCTGTTGCCTCCTCTTCATGCTCATTTTTGACTTGTTTTTAAAAGGCACTTTTCTCATCACATTGTAGAGAGGTCTGCGTTCTCATTGGAAATGTCTGTTTAGCTTTATAAAACACTTTGCTGAAGTATGAAAATGAGCCTTATTGACAATTAAGTGCTTCTTGCAACAGGTGGTCAAAGAAAAGCGTGACTAATCTGACCCGCTAGAGTCACCTACATCTGGGCCGTTCCCGAAGTTTCCGTCACCGGCAGTACCATCATGCCTTGACTGTTCTTTTCTCCCAAGTGCTATTCCTTAAACACGCGACTTTACCAGTTGCCTAATTATGCAATAAAAAATGCTTCAAGATAGCTAGCTGCCCATAAAACAAACTCAAATTGCTTATTAAAAAGTTTCTTCCCATGTTCCCATTTGATGAAAAGTCTTATGTAACATAACTGGGAAGCAGGGGTCCCTCCTCAATTTTCAAACATTTTGAAAGGATGACAATTCTGTTAGCCAGATGAGTAAACCTCTATACTCATAAGTTCTGAATCTCTCATAATGAGGGATTTTAAAGTATTTATTAAAGACACTGCCCTCTAAAAATTTCCTCAGATCTGAAGTATGGCCTTGGTCCTGCATATACAGTGTTAGCCTATGTTTAAAAGGGTGATCCAGATATGAGACGCAACTAGGTGCATAAGAAGGCCCCACTTGGCTATTTCATATCTACCTACAATTGACCAAAAAAAATTTTTTAGGCCAGCAATTACTATTTAGCTTCGCTCCTTCTAGTGCAAGAAACTGCAGGCTGGATCAGTAGTTCAACAGCTAAACAGTCATAAAATAGTCATTGTGCATGTTACATTTCTTTCAATGATAAATTCCAATTTCTATTTACTTATTCATTGTGACAGTATTACTAAACAGGTAAGGATGGGAATATTTTGTTATACTGTGTATAGTGAATGTATTGTACTGTGTCTGTGAAAACTGTGCTTTAAATTATATTTTCATATGTTTTGTTGGGGACAGAGCACATTAAGTCTGAAAGCAACAGAGGTTTGTTTTAGAACTGAAGGCAATTTAATCAAAATTCCTGTCAAGAAAAGCTGCTTATAAATGTAAATGAAATCACATTGAAAATAAACTGCCTCTGACCCAAAAATAAATATGGCTCTTTATTTTCCGTAGTGTCCATTATGAAAAACCAGTATCAAGTTTACCATGGAAATTAATAAATATATCCATTCAGTTCCTCGTTCTAAGGCTGTTCAGCTGATGCACGTAGACTGTATTCCCTTACATTTTTTGCTTTGATTAGGCTGTATTACTTTTCTATCAATAACAAGCTTGGATTTAAACTATTTTAAAATAAGTTCTAGGCCAGTAAGATCAACAGTGTCCACTACTGTAACACTCAAAGGGTACTTGCGGATTAGCTCCTATTGTTGAACATATTTTACCTAAGTATATTCTGCTTGTCATATAACCTGTCAGTCAGGAAGCTGAAACTTGGAGTCTCCAAAGCTATTGCTTCCTAGGACTGCTGTGTCCTAACAGCTGGCATACAAATGCCTAATACTGGTTTGCCCTAGACTCAAACTGTTTTTTTTTTTTTTTGAGACGGAGTCTCGCTCTGTCGCCCAGGCTGGAGTGCAGTGGCGCGATCTCGGCTCACTGCAATCTCTGCCTCCCAGGTTCACGCCATTCTCCCGCCTCAGCCTCCGGAGTAGCTGGGATTACAGGCGCCCGCCACCTCGCCCGGCTAGTTTTTGTATTTTTTTTAGTAGAGACGGGGGTCTCACCGTGTTAGCCAGGATGGTCTCGATCTCCTGACCTCGTGATCTGCCCGTCTCGGCCTCCCAAAGTGCCGGGATTACAGGCTTGAGCCACCGCGCCCGGCCGACTCAAACTTTTTAAAGGATTCTAACAATATACAAACTCTGCTTCCACCAACAAATACAAGTGACATATGCTGCAGTTCACATATAGCAACCCAAAATGCCCCCAAGTCTAAATATTAGGTTAACATCTTCAATAGCTTAGTTTGCTCAGAACAAATGTAAACTATTTTGATAACTACAAAAGCGGCAAAATCAAAAGCTGGTACTTTAAATTATTCACATGCACATTATAAAAGGGAAAGGGAATACAGTTCAGAAGAATGTTAAAGGCCCAAACCAAAAAAAGATGTTCAAGATGCTAGATTAATGAAAAACTTTCACAAATAAATTTGACAACAATGAAATTATAGATCTTGGAAAATGTGTCCTCGTTCTTTAATGTTAGTGAGAGTTCTATACAGCAGAGACATAACTGAAGAAACACATTACTTTGATTTGGGTTTATGCATTGTACTTTTAATCACTTACTGAGAATATTTCAAATTTATATTCTCATCAGGAAAATGTAAAAAAGATACTGATATATATTCTGTGATTTTATGCCACAAACACCCCTGTTATGAGATCATTTAATAGGAAAACAATGATATTGACATCTCTTGTTCCATTTTCCCATTACATATATACATACAACTTCAAGATAGTTTAAAAATAATCATTCAGGTTATTCTAAAATTTTGTCATAAAATTAGCAAAATATGCCTTCTTTTAATTGCTAAAACCAACATTTCACATATAAAAAGCATGTGATCTCATTGTACATGCAGCTCCATTTCTGAAAATTAAAAACCTATCATTTCATGGGCTAAATTATAGAACTCTCTGTATTTGAAGAACTACTTCACAAGACTGTTATGATGAATGCTTTTTATTACATAATATTTAGTAGTCATGCTCAATCAACAAGGTCAACAGAAACTTGTGAATATTCTGCTAAATAATGTAGCACACTAATACATACACATTTTTCAGTGCAGTAACATTGCAATAATCCTTGTATCCTTTATTCAGACAATTCTGCAAACTAGGGAATAAATAAAGATAAGAACACACAAGAACTTTGTTTTAAAGCAAGTAAGATTAACAGATTAAAATTTATTGATAAACCAAAGACTGACCCTGATCCTAGTAACACCGAACTCAAAGTAGCTCCTGGTCAGAAAGTGCAATAGAGGGTACATGAAAGCATCACTCTATGGTCTCCTCAGTGCTCTATCTTAGGTGATTTTTTTTACCGCTAAACTGTCTTAACTCATAATAAAATAACTAGTCAAAATTTAGAACATTCTGATCAAAATGGGTCTGCACATGCCTTTCAAACACCTGCTGGTCATAGTCAGGAGGGAACTGCTCGCTGCACATGGGGCACACCTTCCAGTGACTTTCCACATGTTCTTCAAATTTGCTCTGATCGTAGTTGGGAGGAAACATTAACTCACAGAGGGGACACTTCTTGTGAACATCAAAGCTTAAAGAGAAAAACAAAAGAATTACATATTTCTAATAAATGTAGAACAGTAACTTGTCCATATATGACAAGGTTCCATTTATCTAGTTAGCTGATATTCATACTAAACAACTTACCTTAAAAGTCTTTACTCCAGAAACCTTTCTCTGCTTCTAAATGCTTGCTGTAGACAATTGTGTAACCCATTTATAGAGCCTCTAAATTTAGTTTTACAATTAGATTAACAAAACCTTTTTTCCCCTTAAAACCTCCGAAATCCAATCACAATTATGTGAAATTAGTACCAAGAATTCTTCCACGTTTAACAGAAAATGCCTTTTGTAAGACTGTAAGGATAAACACAACTCATAACTTCCCATCAGTGCATTTGGTTTAATAGCTAAAAGTTTGTATGGCACTGGTTCTCAAATGATTGCATGCATCAGAATCAGTCGGAGGACACGTTAAAACACAGATTGCTGGGCCTATGCCTGGTGTTTCTGGTTCAGCTAGGCCAGGCCCTACATATGTGCATTTCTAATGAGTTCCCAAGGACCACCTTTGAGAACCACTGGCCTAAATTAACCCAAATTCTACAAAGGAAAGAAAAATCTACCTGGAATCAAAGCAAAAGCCTGTCCCATGCCCACGTAAGTGCTGACTTGGAGGATCAGGAGCAGAAGGCACATTCTCATCTTCCTAGGGGAAAAATAATTTTGGAAGTTTTAAGGAAAGTAAAACCAAATATAAATTCCTTAATTCAATCAAGCACATACTGACTGTATAAAAGAAGATTACACTTTAGGAAATTTTCTCTCTGTTATCATTTAATTAGACTTTCAAATAAACATGTTTGAAACTCTGCAGAGTATTTCACTATGGACTAACAATGTGGTGTTCTTGAAATAAAAAGCAGTATTCAGAGGAATAGAGACATACCATTTAACCATACCTGTATGTGTAAATGAAGCTGAGAACAGTAGACCTTTTCAAACCTATATACATAGGTAACTTTTACTGACTTTATCTTTCTGCAGACTGGGTGGCCACATTTTTTTTGAGATGGAGTCGTCACTGTGTCACCAAGGCTGGAGTGCAGTAGCACGATCTCTGCTCACTGCAACTCCTGCCTCCTGGGTTCAAGCAATTCTCATGCCTCAGCCTCCTGAGTAGCTGGGATTACAGGTGTGCACCACCATGCCCAGCTAATTTTTTAGTAGAGACAGGGTTTCACCATGTTGGCCAGGCTGATCTCAAACTCCTGGCCTCAAGTGATCCGCCCTCCTCGGTCTCTCAAAGTGCCGGGATTTCAGGCATGAGCCACCACGCTCGGCCCTACTTTCAATATTGTCAGACTGCATTACTGTCTCAAATGTTCTCATTTAATAACTGTATGTTTAATTTACAAGAAAGACAGTCTCTTTGACAAGATACATCCATTGCATGATATACAGAAATTATAATGAAAAACTAATAGAGTATGTGTGAGTTTGTATATGTATATTCTCGGGAACACACAGCAGCAAATCCAACTGGATTAACACATGTTAAAACAAAGCAATGCACTCAACTACAAGCCTCAAAACTCTGCTGTAGAGGAACAAAATCCAAAATTAAATATTTCAGAGGTTGTCAAGTGAGACTTCTAAAAATGTGTGCATCTAGTTTTAATCAGAAAGAAAACACTGATTTGGAATCCCATGGCTGCATCCCAGCAGTCAGTTTTTAGAGATCTGTACGTGCTACATCAACAGCCAAACACACAGGCTCATTTCACACTGAAACAAGGCACACCATCTAAATTGCCTGTTTCCTTTTTATATCTCAACAGCTGTGAGTTGCTCCAAGTCATGAACTAACAGCATATCCCCAAGTGTAGCCGGCACTGATGAAGTCTTTATGTTACTAGGTAGGCATGCTTGCCCCAGAGCTGCTATTAATGGGTCAGTTAAGTCTGTTATGGGAAGGAGTAGCAAAAAAGTATATATGGTGTGAAGTGCAAAGTGAACAAACAAAAGACAAAATGAGTATTTCTGGTACTTAACTATCCTTCTAACAATATTCCCCTCTTGAAAAGTAAAGGAAGAGGTAAAATACTTTTATCTATGAGTCCCATAGGATATAACTGAGCAAAAGGAAAACAGGACAGATAACCTAATGGGGGATTAAATTGGGAGATAAAACAGGAATACTTTATATACTTCAAAAATTCAATCAAGTAACTAAAATCCAGATAGCTTTTTTTTTTTTTGAGATGGAGTCTCCCTCAGTTGCCCAGGCTGGAGTGCAGTGGCGCGATCTCGGCTCACTGCAAGCTCCGCCTCCCAGGTTCACGCCATTCTCCTGCCTCAGCCTCCCAAGTAGCTGGGACTACAGGCATCCGCCGCCACGCCCAGCTAATTTTTTGCATTTTTTTTTAAGTAGAGACGGGGTTTCACTGTGTTAGCCAGGATGGTCTCGATCTCCTGACCTTGTGATCCGCCCATCTTGGCCTCCCAAAGTGCTGGGATTACAGGCTTGAGCCACTGCGCCCGGCCGAGAATACATTTATTCTATTTTACTCAACAAGCCTGGTTAGTTTCAGAGCCATAGTAGATTAAAAATACTTTAATTGGGAAATGAAGCTATTAGAAGCAGGCTGACTGGCAGTTTAAAAAAAAAAAAAAAAAAGCTATTGGGAAAAAGAAAAGCAAGACAAGAACTCGAAATATCCGATGTTAGGCATTTCACTATTGGTAACAGATCACACAGCCTTACTATGCATCTTAAAAGAATATGACACCATGTAACATTGATTTTTTAAATAAACCTTAATCATCAAGGTTATATTAAATGAAAGCCAGAGAATCATGTATTCTGTTTTAGAAATATTTCTACCTCAAATTATTAAATTATCAGTTTCAGCACTGAAACTTACAAACCCAAAGGGTTTAACAGCACATTTTAAAATATCACCACCTAGTATTTTAGCTAAACTACTAAAATAATCTTGTAAGCAAATTTTATTGAGAATACCGTACTGAAATGTATTTATGAACAATTCCAAATTTTAAGAAAACTGTTCAGAAAACTTTTATTAATATTACTTTAATCCATTTAAAGATCTAAACGCCCTATTGTGTTCATCTACCTTTACACCCATCAGCACAATACTCTTTCCGTTACAAACTGGTTTTTAAGCAAAGGAAACAAGCTACGATTGACGCTCAATTTGAAACCCAAAAGCTTCTCATTATCTGCTCAGGATATACTCTGTACAAAAACATTCTTGTTTTCTTATTAAAAGCATGTGACCACCTTAGACATTTAATAGTAATTTTTTTTTCTTTTGAGACAAGGTCTTGCTCTGTCACCCAGACTGGAGTGCAGTGGCACAGTCATGGATCACTGTAACCATGACCTCTTGGACTCCAGCAATCCTCCCATCTCAGCCTCCCAGGTAGCTAGGACTACCAGAGTGTACCACCACACTCGGCATTTTTTTTAAGAGACAGGATCTCACTATGTTAACCAGGCTGGTTTCAAACTCCTGGGCTCAAGCAATCCTCCCACCTTGGCCTCCCGAAAAGTGATGAGATTACAGGCATGAGTCACCTGCCTGGCCTGATGTAAAGGGGGTTATAACCTGTTGGAAAATAAACTAGGGTTAGATCACACTAACTTCAAAATACAATCATGATCATACATGGTAGTTCCTCAAAAAATTAAAAATAAAATTACCATATTATCTAGCAATTCTACATCAGGGTATATGCCCAAAACAACTAAAAGCAAGGACTTGAACAGATATGTTCAATCACGAACCCATGTTCACAGCAGCGTTATTCACAATAGTCAAAAGGTACAAACAACCCAAATTTTTTTTTTTTTTTTGAGACGGAGTCTGGCGTGCGGTGGCCGGATCTCAGCTCACTGCAAGCTCCGCCTCCCAGGTTCACGCCATTCTCCTGCCTCCGCCTCCCAAGTAGCTGGGACTACAGGCGCCCGCCTCGTCGCCTGGCTAGTTTTTTGTATTCTTTAGTAGAGACGGGGTTTCACCGTATTAGCCAGGATGGTCTCGATCTCCTGACCTCGTGATCCGCCCGTCTCGGCCTCCCAAAGTGCTGGGATTACAGGCTTGAGCCACCGCGCCCGGCGCAACCCAAATTTCTATTGATATGTGCACAGATAAACAAAACGTGGCATATATCCATAGGGTGGAATATTATTTACCCTTATTCAAAAGGAATGAAATTCTGATACACGTTTGCAACATGGATGAACCTTGAAGACATTATGCTAAGTGAAATAAGCCATTCGCAGAAAGACAAATACTGTATGATTCCACTTACATAAGGTACCCAGAGTAGTCAAATTCAAATTACTAGTGGTTTTCAGGGGCTGGAGGAAGACGGAATGGGAATTGTTGTTTAATGGATAAGGAGTTCAGTTTTGCAAGATGAAGAGTTTCCAGAGACTGGCTGCACAGCAGTAAAGTTAACATTACAGAACTATATGCTTAAAAATGGCTAAGATGGCAAATTTTATATTTATTCTACCACAATAAAAAAAAAATGCCATCTATCATGATCAAGTTATGGGAATACATACTCAGGGGTTAATGACTGAGTTACATCATCTATGTTATTAGTATCCAGACTGTGGGACTCTATCTACTCAGCATTTCCCAAACCGTGTTGTAATTCTACCTCTGCTAGGAACTATTAATTGAAATACTTAGTTATTCAGGAATTAGTAATGAATATCAAGGAAGAAAGTTTCACCACTTAACAAAACTCTTACTAAGTTGGTAATTATTACTTTAGTTCAAGAGCATTCACACTTTAAGAAATTTATATATTTGCTAAGACTAAAATCAATACATAAGGGAAAAGAGAGTACCCAATGACTCTGGGTAACTTTTATTTAAAATTTTTATTTAAAACTTTTATTTAAACTGCCCCTCAAACCTTTGTATTACTATACAGTATTAGTATTCCTCCTCTTCTTATGAGATGTTATTGTTTATGCTTTGCCAGACATTAATTTCTAGTAATAAATCAATGAAGAAATAACACTGACCTATATAATTTATCTAATTTAAAAGTATTTAAAATCAGAAAGAAAATAATTTTGCAAATCTCTATTAGTTTTCAAGTTTTACTTTGCTCCATATTCAAAAATTTAAAATAATTTTGCAAAGCTCTATTAGTTTTCAAAAGTTTTACTTTGCTCCATATTCAAAAATTAACTGAAAATAGACCAGAAACCAAATATAAGAGCTAAAACTATAAAGCCCTTATAAGAAAACACAGGAGTAAATTTAAAACCTTGGAGAGACAATGGTTTCTTAGGTATAACAGAAAAGTATAAGCAACAAAATAAACATAAATTCAGCTTCACTAAAACTAAAAAGTTTTGTGCTGCAAACAGCACCATCATAAAA
Organism: Trachypithecus francoisi; assembly: GCF_009764315.1. Classification (NCBI taxonomy): domain Eukaryota; kingdom Metazoa; phylum Chordata; class Mammalia; order Primates; family Cercopithecidae; genus Trachypithecus; species Trachypithecus francoisi. The sequence continues at coordinate 99,743,605 of NW_022681469.1, read as the reverse complement.
GTGAAGACAACTCACAGAATGGGAGACATATTTGCAAACCATATTCTCTAATTTAAGGGGCCCAATTTGAAAACGGCAGAAGGATTTGAACAGATATTCTTCCAAAGAGGATATACAAATGGCCCGCAAGCACATGAAAGATGCTTAACATCATTAACCACCAGGAAAATGCAAATCAAAATCACGACGATGAACCTTTTCACAAAGACAGTAACAAGTGCGGCTGAGGACGTGGAGTAAGTGGAACCCTCATACACTACTGACGGGAATGTAGAGTCATGCAGCTACTGCGGAAAACAATCGGGCAGTTTTTCAAAAGGTTTAGATAAACCTAAGTGTTACCACATGACCCAGCAGTTCCACTCCTAGGATTTCTACTCCAGCAATTACTAGTGGAACTGACCTAGTAATTCCACTTTCCCCAAAGGAGTGAAAAGTTATGCAAACAAAGCATGTATGCCATAGCCAAAACGTGAAATAACCCAAATGTCTAACAGATGAATGGGTAAACAAAATGTGGGACAGGTTGAGTCTCCTTTATCCAAAATGCTTGGGACCAGAAGTGTTTCAGATTTCAGACTTTCTCAGATTTTGTAATACTTCATTATGCTTGCCAGCTGAGCATCCCAAATTTGAAAATCCAAAACGCTCCAGTAAGCATTTCCTTTGAGTATCATGTCAGCACTCAGTTTCAGGTTTTGGATGCTCAATCTATACATCCAAACCAACAAACAAGAATAAAACCCATTCTTCATGTTGAACATGGATGCACGCTAAAACATGGGTAACTCTGAAAACATACTAAGTGAAACAAACCAGTCACAAAAGATAACAATTTTATGATTTGACTTATATGACTGTGCAGAACAGACAAATCTGTAGAGAAACAAAGTGGACTGAGGGTTTCCTGGGCTGGTGGGAATAAATGGGAAGAGGTTAACTGCTACAAGGTATAGGGTTTCTTTTGGTAGTGAGGAAAATGTTCTAAAATTGAATATGGTGATGGTTACACAACTCTGTGAATATATTAAAAACCACTAAATTGTATGCTTTAAATGGCTAATTATACAATATGTAAATTATATCTCAATAAAGCTATCACAAAAAATTAACTACTTTCCTTTTTTTTTGAGACAGAGTCTTGCTCTGTTGTCCAGGCTGGAGTGTAGTGGCACAATCTTGGCTCACTCCAAACTCTGTCTCTCAGATACAAACAATTCTCATGCCTCAGCCTCCCAAGCAGCTGGGATTACTGGCATATGCCACCATGCTCAGCTAAATTTTTTTTGTATTTTTAGTAGAGGTGGGGTTTTGCCATGTGGCCAGGCTGGTCTCAAACTCCTGGCCTCAAGTGATCTGCCTGCCTAGACCTCCCAAAGTGCTGGGATTACAGGCGTGAGCCACCATGCCCAGCCCAACAATTACTTTTCCAAGATGGCCTGAATTTTAAATAGTTTAATAGGCAAAAATGGAACAAATACATTTCTTTAAACTAAAATCATTAATAACATTTAAAAAGCCTCTACTATATAAAAGGTATTATACTAATATGGTATAGAAAAGGGAATATTCAGCATTAAGAGATGCCAACCAGTTATACATTATCTGTTGGAAATAACTGTGTATAAAAAATTTTAAATGGAACAGCAAAGATTCATTTAATCCTTTTGATGACATATTCAATTACAGGCTGAATATCTTTAATCCAAAAATCTGACAAGCAAAATGCTCCAAAATCTAAAACTTTTTAAGCACTGAGATGACACTTAAAGGAAATGCTCACTGAAGCACTGTGGACTTTGGATTTTCAGATTAGAAGTGCTCAACTGATAAGTATAATGCAAATATTCCAAAATCTGAAAAAATCTGAAATTTGAAATATTTCTGGTCCCAAGCATTTTGGATAAGGGATAGTCAACCTGTATCTATTTTTTCTTTGTTGCTTATGCTGTTGGTGTCATATCTAAGAAACTACTGCCTAATCCAAGTTATAAATATTTATCTATATGTTTTTAGTTTTGTAGTTTAGCTCTTACATTTAAAATCCAATTCTGAGTTAATTTCTGCACAGGATATGAGTCAAGGGTCTAATTTCACTCTTTCATCGAACTGGATATACAGTTTTCCCAGTACCATTTGTTGAAAACACTATTCTTTTCCTCTTGAACTGTCTTGGCACTCTTGATAAAGATGAAATTGACTGTAACCACACACTATTTTTGCGAACAGAAAACACATTAAAATTAAATTTAAAACGTAAGATAATACACGAAAAATGGCAAGTTTGAGAAAGGCAAAAACTCAAACAGTGCGTCACATAAATGGGAAACAGGCCTTGACTCTCTCAAGCACGGGTTCTCAATCATTTTGGAGTCACAGACCCTTCTGAAAATAAAAGCTACAACTCACCAGAAAAAAGAAAAAACTGTCTATCAACAAAAAATGTCTTCAGTTTAGGGGTTCACAGAGAAGGGCTCATATGGAAAGTTTCAAATAAGCCACATATTAATAGAATGTGTGGGCTTTCGTCTTTAAGAGATAGAGGAGAAAGGAATGAAAGTAGAAGAGAAACACTAAGAAATGCAAGAACACAACTAGAAAGTAAGATATGAATTAAGGGAAGAGAAAATAATCTGGCCTTGAACAATTGGGGTTAGGAAGTTTTAAAATAGCGTATCCCAAATGTTAAAAATCATATGATCGCCTAAAGATTTTGTTAAATGCCACCTGATTCTCAGTAGGGCTGGAGTGGGGCAGGAGATACTGCATTTCCAACATACTCCTAGGAGATACCACTACTGCTGGTCTACAAACCACTTTTTTGAGAAGCAACGATTTAGACCCATAGTTCCCAAAATGAGGTATGAAAGTACCTAGGGCACCACAGTAAATTCCAAGGATTACTGTGGGATAATTTAAATTTTCTAAAGATATTATATATGCAGAAGTACATAGAAATACTCATTAGAGTTGGCCTCCAACATACAATGGCTAGACTTACACTTTTTGAACTTTAAGATGGCACAAACGCAATACACATTCAGTATGTTCTTCAACTTATGATAGAGTTACGTTCCAATGAACCCACTGTAAGCTGAAAATATCCTTCAAGTCGAAAACACATATTCAACTTATGATGGGTTTATCAGGATGTAACACCATTGTAAGTTGAGGAGCATGTGGATTTGTCATATACCACGTGAACAACTACAATCGCTGGAGACGGCTCACAGATTCAACTTTGAATAGTGCTACCCATTCCTTTCAATGTCATCTTATCTTTGAGATGCTGGTGTTGGCAGCTGCTGTGATATAAAGTAAGTGCCACATTGTGAAAATCAATGAGAAACAGGAAATGAAGGTGGCTTGTCCAATCTGATTCTAAGGCTTGAGGAGTTGTATAGTGGCCAACAGTCACACACATCCCATTAGTAACTACTTATTTAGGAATGAAATAAACACATTAATTTTCTTTCAATTTATGTGTAGTTTTTTTTTTTTTTAATAGTCACTAAATTTGTTAGACGACAAATACTTAACTGTCAGTAAGTCCTTACTTAACATCATAGAGCAATTCTTTGGAACTGCAACTTTAAACGAAAGGACTTACAGCAGGTTGAAAGAAATAACATTATTTCTTTTGTCGGTTCATTATAACGCTGATGAGGGAAAAAACTAGTTTTGTTATACATCATTTGGTTTAAAGTCACAATTTCCAGTAACTTATATATGACATTAAGTGAGGACTTACTGTATTTCTTTTGGCATAGGGGTTACTGTGAAAAAAACATTACTGACATGCTAAAGGTGCCATGAACTAAGAAAGTAGGAAAACCTCTGGTTTAGTCCATTTGACAGGGAGCTAAGACCACAGCTTTTATAGCCAATCTCATGAGGTTCAATCCTGTCTCTACCTACAGCAGCTATGTGATTTGGGGCAAGCTATTTAATCTGTCTCTCGGTTTCCTCCATTATAAAGTTGTGACAGGACTGCTATGAAGAACTGCTATGAAGAACCAATAAGTGACTCTATCTAAAGAGCTCAGCATTAATGGCAAAGAGGGGTATAGAAATGTTTGCTGCTGTCATAATTATGATGTTAAAGTTAGGTAAATGGGAGCCACAAAAGGTTTTCGATCTGACAACTGACCACAGTTTCTGGTGCAGAAGAGAGGAGACATGGCAGGTCTAGGCACCAGGGTAGGCTGAAAGAGTAGGTAGGTCACCTCAACCCCGACTCAAAAGTGCTGGGGCCTGTGGCTATTAATCACTCCCAGGACAGAGAAACAGAAAGAAAGAACAGGTCAATTCAAATTTGCTTTCCATATTCTTACTAAACTTACTTACTAAAACACTTCATTTGCAAGTTATTTTTTATTGTTGTAATGACAATAATTTTTTTTTAATTCTGAATACACATAAGAATTACTTTCTAATGTGAAAAATCTTCTGACTGCAAAATAAAGTTACTCGAGGTGTGCATATTAAAAGTCCTCCATCTCATTACCAAATCTAAGCATGTCAGCAAATGAGCACAAGACTCTAACACTGCTTCTCATGGATTTGCAGGAGGGCAAAGCACACAGATCAGAAAGAACATTCTGCTAATTAAACTGAAGCAGATGACTACAGAAGAGAAAGTCTTGTCACATGTAACATCTGTGCCAAGAATGATCAGATTAAATATGCAAAATGTGAGGTAAAGGTGTGAAAAAGCAGTAAGATGATACTCTAGACCTTAAATAGGCTACAAAAGTTCTGACAGTTTTCCTAATTATTCCCAGTAATGGACATAAGAGGCCAAAAGGCAGGAGGGAGAAATACATTTTTCTCCATTATGGGTGTTGAGCACTAGGGCTAAAATCATGCCTGTCTGAACACTGATCAGTTTCTGCAAAGGTTAATAGCAATTAAATGCAGCAAACTAGATTAAATAAGAAACAGGTCATGATACCACTGTACTTGCAAAGAGCACGATAAAGCATTTCTTTTAAATTCATCTTAATGCACAGGAAATCCAAAAAGAGCTTCTATGAAGAAAAGAAACTATTATCCAAAAAGAGCTACTGTAAGGAAACATAATATTGCCATTAACACTTTGCTGCTTCAAGCCTGGTACATCTATAATCAAAAGAAGATAGTAAGTTACTTAGTGATGTTTAAGATTAAACTATCTGATAACTACAATATTCTGAAATTAGTCCCTAAACTTAATCTTTTACTTTAGTCTATAACTCCTAAAGTGTAAGTCTGAAGCATACTGGTAGATTTTTTTCTAATTTAAATACAAGCAGGTTTTTCCAAAAATCAAGTAGGCAATTGTGTGCAGGCACAAGTACACACTTTCCTTCCACACACACACATGGACACACAAAGATACACATATGCACACATACCCTTAACTCTCTATATAAGCTAAAAAATAAAAAAGGGACAGGTTCACACAATGAAAATTCAAAATTACTTTGCTATCCTCAGGGTCCTCTAAGCCATCAGGTCGACTAAGGTTTCGAGCAGGCTGGCTGCAGACAACATTGTCTTCCAGTCCCCAAGCGGGGACTCTCACAGGTGGCCTTTGTATTTCATCTGGGTAAAAAGCACCATCTGCTCCATCTGCAATAAAATTTTTGGAAGGGTACAGTGAAACCGGTTACTAAAATTAACATCTGTATGTATAGATATGATGAACAGTATATAAAGAACCACTTTGGTACATGAAAAAAATAGATGTTTTTATCTTTAACCCAGGTGATTTTTTAAATTGTGAGCTATATGTAATAAGCAAATAAACTACTCATCTCATGGTGCATCACTTATAGATGAGGCCAGTTACAGTGTTAAATATTAAAACTGCTAATTATACAAATAAAATAATGTTTGTATTAGAGTTGATTACACCAGCAGTTTGCTAATCCATGAAAATATAAACCATAAAAAACTCTCCAGATGCAGCTAACCCCAAACCAAAAATACTGTAATAACCTCTTGTTTCCTGAGATGCATAAGGATTACCATATTGCAGAACTGGTTGTGCATTTGATAGTGTGAGAACATAACCATTTTGCTCTGAGCATGTGTTGAGACATTGAGGACTCTGGAAATTCTGACCTTCCATTTTCCTTTCTGCTTGATTTTCTAGACTCCTTTTAAGTTCCTAAAATTAACAAAAACAAAGATGAATAAGCAAAGCAATAAAATATTTCATAAGTACAGCAGTATTAAACATTTAATCAAAATATAACAATAAAATTATTTCCTATTATGAAGTTGGAATGCAATTGGAAATACAGTTAGAAAAGCTGGCTCTCAACTTCTCATAAATGTATCCTCCACATATAACAAAATCAGAAAGCAGGATAAAGCCAATGTATTTTCAAATTTATTTGTGCCAAGAAAAGTATATCATTCTCACTGAGTTAATTTGGGGTAAACTGTGAATCTCTTACAACAACTTAGCTATGAATAAAAAGTCTTTTTTTTTTTGAGACACAGTTTTGCCCAGGCTGAGGTGCAATGGTGTAATCTTGGCTCACTCCAACCTCTGCCTCCTGGGTTCAAGCGATTCTCCTGCCTCAGCCTCCTGAGTAGCTGGGATTACAGGTGCGCACCATCATGCCTGGCTAATTTTTGTATTTTCAGTAGAGACGGGGTTTCACCATGTTGGTCAGGCTGGTCTTGAACTCCTGACCTTGTGATCCACCCACTTCGGCCTCCCAAAGTGCTGGGATTACAGGCGTGAGCCATCATGCCTGGCCAAAAAGTCTCCTTAAAAAAAGAAAAATGTGAATTCTATCATTTAAGTTTTTTTTTTTTTTAATAAAAGTGTGTCCTGTATAAACTCTTTCAAAATACAAAGAAACATTTCCTAACTTGTTTTACAGAGCCAGTATTATTCTGATACCAAAAACAAGGATTTCACAAAAAAAACTAGAGACCTTATCCCTCTTAAATATTGATGCAAAAGCCTTAGCTTATAGCAAGTCAAACCCAGTATTAAAAAATAAAACATGATCAAATGGGCTTTATCACAAAAAAAGTCACTTCAGCATCCAAAAACCAAATGCAGTTCAACATCCAAAAACCAATAAATGTAATTTACCTTTTAATAAAGGAGAAAAAGAAATATGATCATTTCAATTGATGCAGAAGAAATATTTTACAAAATCCAAGTCATTCATGATTTTTTTTAAATCTCAGAAACTAAAGAATAAAAAGGAACCTTTTTAACCTCGTAAAAGGCACCCTAAAAAAAACCTACTGTGACCCTTAATGGTGAAAAACTAAATGATTCTACTGAAGATCATAATGAGATCCAATAATAATAAGGCAATGATGTCTGCTCTCAACACTTCCATTCAAAATAGCCAGTGGATCAAGGCAAAATTAAGGTAGATTGGAAAGGAAGAAGTAAAACAATCTTTATTCACAATGGTATGAGGATGAATATGAAATATCCCAAAAAATCTATAAAAACTAGGAAAATGGCTGGGCACAGTGGCTCATGCCTGTAATCCCAGCACTCTGGGAGCCCGAGGCAGGTGGATCATAAGGTTAGGAGATCGAGACCATTCTGGCTAACACGGTAAAATCCCGTCTCTACTAAAAATACAAAAAAATTAGCCAACCGTGGTGGCACACGCCTGTAGTCCCAGCTACTCAGGAGGCTGAGGCAGGAAGAATTGCTTGAACCTGGGAGGTAGAGGTTACAGTGAGCCGAGATCACGCCATTGCACTCCAGCCTGGGTGACAGAGTGAGACTCCATCTCAAAAAAAAACTAGGAGTTTTTTTTGTAAAATGAGCATAAATAATTTAGTCAGGTTGCAGTATACAAGATCAATATGTAAAATCAATTGTATTTCTACATACAACAAATAATTGGAAAATGATACTTTTTAGTAATTCTACTTAGAGTAAAATCAATAGATAAAATGTTTAGTAATAAATATACAAAAGATGTGCAAAGCCTATACACTAAACAAAATAATGCATTAAAAAGAGCATAAACAAATGAAGACATATAACATGTTCATGGACTAGAAAGCTTAGTATTTTTACACTATTAATTCCCCCCAAATTAACTATAGTTAGAATGCAATACCTATACAATCCCAGTAGGCTTTTGTACACATTGACAAAATAATTCTAAAATGTACACAGAAATACAAAGGTCCTGTAATAGCCCATATGTAAACAGCAGAACAGGCTGGACATGGTGGCTTATGCTTGTAACTCCAGGGCTACTGAGAAATAGAAGATATATTTAGAACAAGACAGGCATTCAAAAGATATCCTTCAACTCTTGCCATAACTGAAAACCCCAGAGATGCTACTGTAGTCATTCAAGACTGGCATGTGACTACAGAAAAAAAAGAAAGGTTAAATCCAAGAAACATTTCAAACATGATTCAAAAGAAAGAAAAAAAGAAAAGGGCCAGGTGCGGTGGCTCATGCCTGTAATCCTAGCACTTTAGGAGGCCGAGGTGGGTGGATCATGAGGTGTTATTTCTTTCAACCTGCTGTAAGTCCTTTCACTTAAAGTTGCAGTTTCTAACAACTGCCCTATGATGTTAAGTAAGGACTTACTGACTGTTAAGTATTTGTCTTCTAACAAATTTAGTGACCATTAAAAAAAAACTACACATGAATTGAAAAAAAAGTATTGTGTTTATTTCATTCCTAAATAAGTAGTTACTAATGGGATGTGTGTGACTATTGGCCACTGTACAATCCCTCAGGCCTTAGAATTAGATTGGACAAGCCACCTTCATTTCCCGTTTCTCAATGATTTTCACAATGTGGCACTTGGGAGGCCGAAGCAGGAGGATTGCCTGTTTGAGACAAGCCTGGACAACATAGTGAGACCCTATCTCAATAAAACATTTTACAATGGCCAGGCACAGTGGCTCATGCCTGTAATCCCAGCACTTGGGTGGCTGTGGGTGGATCACTTGAGCCCAGCCTGGGCAACATGGCAAAACCCTTACTCTACGTGAAATACAAAAATTAGCTTGGTGTAATGGCATGTGCCTATAGTCCGAGCTACTCAGAAACCTTAGGTGGGAAGATCACCTGAGTCTGGGAGGTCAAGGCTGCAGTGAGCCATGATGGCACCACTGCACTACAGCCTGGGTGACAGAGTAAGACCCTGTCTCAGGGAAAAAAAAAGAAAACAAGAAAAACATTAGCCAGGTACAGTGGCACATGCCTGTAGTCCAGCTATTTCAGAGGCTGAGGCAGGAGGATCACTTGAGCTCAAGAGGTCGAGGCTGCAGTGAACCATGATCAAGCCACTCACTTCAGCCTGGAAGACGGGGTGAGACGCCATCTTTAAGGGGAAAAAAAAAAAGAAAAGGGAGAACAAAGTTGGGGGACTTATGCAACCTGATTTCAAGATGTATTATAAAGCTACAGTAAACAAGACAGTAGAGTATTGGCATAAGAAAAGAGATAAGGAGTTGGCAATCTTTTTCTGCAAAGGGCCAAACAGTAGATATTTTCACCTTTGTGGGCCACACAGTCTCCGCTGCAACTACTGAAATCTGTCTCTGCAGTTGCAGTCACAGATGATACCTACACAAATGGGCATGGCCATGTGCTAATAAAGTTTTATTTATATAAAGCCAGATTTAGCACATAGGCCTTAGTTTTCTGACCCTTGGTAAAAATCAATAAAATAGAAGATAGATTCTGAAAGTAGACCCATACTTATAGAGTATTTTCAACATTTAAAATACCTCAAGATGTAGAGGAAATTCTATGGAGGAAAAGGATGGTCTTTTCAACATGATGTTTAAAAACTGGGTATTTATAAACAAAATAAACTTTGACTACATATCATAGCATATAAAAAATAAATAGATCAAAAATCTAAAGTAAGAGAGCTAAAACTACAAACTTTTGGAAGAAAAAAATAGAATATCTTCATAACTTTGATTTAGGCAAAAATTTAAGATAGGACGAACAGCATGAATCATTAAGACAAATACTGATAAATTGGACTACCTCAAAATTCAGGGCTTTTGCTCTTCAAAAGATAATGTTGTAAAAAAAAGAAAAAACAAACCACAGACTGGAAGAAAACAACATCAAAATATCTGACAAAGGAATTATATCTGGGATATATAAAGAACTGTCGCAACCAAAGATGACAGACAGCACAATAAAAAAAATAGATTTGAACAGAAACTTCACAAAGGAATATGTACAAATGGCCTGTAAGCACATGAAAAGATGCTCAGCATCACTAGTTACCAGGGAAATTAAAACTAAAATCCACAACGAGGTAACACTAATACACCCAGTAGGATGACTAAAATTAAAGACTGACAAAAATACCAAGTGCTGGTGAGGATATGGAGCAGCTGGAATGCTCATACACTGCCAGTGGGAATACAAAATGGTACAGCCACTTTGGAAAACAATTCGGCTGTTTCATTAAAAACATACACTTACCATATAAGCCCGCAATTCCACTCCTAGGTATCTACCCAAGAAAAACGAAAACATATGTCCACAAAAAGACTTGTGTAAGAATGTTCATAGCAGTATTACTTGTAATAGCAAAATATCAGAAATAATTTAAATATCCATCAGTTGGTAAGAAGATTAATGTCTATCAACTAATGAATGGATAAATTCTGTATTATTGTAATTACATGAAATGCTAGAAGCCATAAAACAACAGCGAGAGAAAGCAGACCAGAGGTTTTCTAGGACGGGGGGTAGCGGGAGGGGATGACTGCAAATGAGCAAGACGGTACCTTGTGCAGTAATGGAAATGTTACACTGCTTGGGTGAAATGGTAGTTACAGAACTACATGCATTTGCCAAAAGTCATCAAACTGTATTTAAATGAACAGATTCTATTACATGTAAACTGCACCTTAACAGAGCTGTTTAAAAAAAAAAAAAAAAAGTCAACCAGAGGCCTTATTAACAAAGGATATAAGAATGAAAAATTTAGTCTGGAAAGTTTAGCTGGTTTTGCTGCTTTTCATTTCTTGGGGGTAGAGATGAGACTCTAAGTTAACACATTTTTACCTATATAAATGATCCAAAAAATGGACTAAGTAACCTTAAAATGAAAGTCATCATCAAGAGCAAAACTGGCAAACATTAAGAAAAATGCAAGTCAACTTAGGTTTGGTAAGAGATGGAGGAATTAAACGTTCTTTCTAAGCAAGCCCATTCATAAATACATGTCCATGTATCAACTCTGCCAGTGTAAAACTGTGAGGTTAAGATGGCATTCCTGCCTTTCAATCACTCATTATTTTATTGTAAAAATAAGACTTGTGAAATTTTAAGCAAAAAAAGAAAATACTCATTCAAGATACCTAGCACACCATCAATTACATAACAGGTAGCGTACTAGGAACTAGAGATACAAAGATTAACTGGATATGGATTTTGCCTGCAAGGAATTCAGTCTAATAAAAGGTACAACTCTAGATAAATAATTAACAACTAATTGTGATAAGTGGACTAGTATAGAGATGAAGGTAAAATGCAACGTATCAAAATGGAAACACTGTATATTAGGAAGAGACTATAGAGAAGAGCCATTTGAGATGGATCCTCAGGAATTTTCACCAAGCAGATGAAAAGCATTATAGACATAAAGTAAATAAAAGGATACAGAAGATATGAGAAAGAATAACATATTCAGGCTTGGTAAATGAATCATATGACTAGAGCAAAAGATACATATTAAGAGTAACAGGAGCCAGGAATGGTGGCTCACACCCATATTCCCAGCACTTTGGGAGGGAAGATCACCTGAGCCCAGGAGTTGGAGAGCAACAGAGCAAGGCAAGACCCTATCTCAGGTAGGAGATATAGCTGAAAAGACAAGTTGGAGGTCAGATGTGTCAAATCTGTCATACAATTTACTACAATGGACCTTCAGGTTTTTGAACAATAACAACAGGTAAAAATGGTCCTTGGTAAGGTTAATCTAGCAAAACAATAACGGGCATACGCAAACAAGAAGCAAATTAGTAGGAAGGCAGCACAGCATGGTAGACTGGAATCAGGCTGACCTAGATTTGATCATCAGATCAGCACTAATAACCCTAAGGAATTTATCTTTTCTAAGCCTTACAGGGCTATTGAGAAATAGGACATACATTTAGAACAAGACAGGCATTCAAAAGATATCCTTCATCTCTTGCCATGACTAAAAACCCCAGAGATGCTACTGTAGTCATTCAAGACTGGCATGTAACTATAGAAAAAAAAGAAAGGTTAAATCCAAGAACTATTTCAAACACGATTCAAAAGAAATCGTGCAGTGGCTCATGCCTGTAATCCCAGCACTCTGGGAGGCCGATGCGGGCAGATCATGAGGTCAGGAGATCAAGACCATACTGGCTAACACGGTGAAACCTTGTCTCTACTAAAAATACAAAAAATTAGCCCGGCATGATGGCACACACCTGTAGTCCCAGCTACCCAGGAGGCTGAGGCAGGAGAATCGCTTGAACCCAGGAGGCAGAGGTTGCAGTGAGCCAAGATCGTTCCACTGCACTCCAGTCTGGGTGATGGAGCAAGATTCTCCGTCTCAACAACAACAAAAAAAAAACAAAACCAAAAGGCACAAAAGTAGTTAGAGATAATAAAATACTTCCAAATCTTCCATTTGTTTTGAATTACATTTGTTGTTGCCTTACGCAAAAAGAAGTAGAGTTTAAATTCTTCCGTAAGCAAATAACATACTACTGAAATACAGCCAAGGGTTTCATCAAAAGATTTATGCTGCATTGGTACAGTCAAGCAACTTTATAGAGAGTTCCAACCTAATAGGGAGTTTAATCTAATATGCCTACTCTACCATCAAAGATACAATAAATCCCTTGCAAATAGGATTCAGGGTAAGAATAGGATTGGTGACAAGTAGCTTTGATTCCTCATGGGGGAGAGAGAATGCATGAACATGGACAAGATAGTTAAGGTTAGGTTCTTCTGCAAATCAGAAGACTGAACTCCCCCCTCCAAAACATAATACCTGGACTTAGAGAAGGTTCTTAAACTTGCATTCATTCACAAAGCCCCTCAAAGGGTCCATGTTTAGAATTCAGGAGGTCCATGAACTTACATGGGCAAAAACATTGTGTCTATTCACTAACTTCTAACTAAAATTTAGGATTTTCTTCCATTAGGAATGTAGGCCAAAGAACACAATAATGGTTGTAGTGCCTGCAACTTGGCCACCTACAGAAATCAAATAGATTTGTTTCATATTACATTTGTTGTAGTCATCTCAAAATAGCCTTGATATTCATCACCACTTCAAAATCATGGTCATTATCGGACATGCTGCTAAATCTTCCATTTGTTTCTAATTACTTTTGTTGTAGCCATCTCAAAATAGCCTTTCTATTCATCACCGCTTCAAAATTATAGTCATTATTAGACATGCTATTAAATCTTATTTAACATTTAAAAGAACACGCACATAGTCTACTATCACATAAATCACAAATTTGTCTTAATATTTTGATAACCATAATAATGCGTTTCCTTTGTGATTCTACACATTTTGCTGTACTCATTCTAAATCATTTTCTGAAAACAGACTTCGTCAAAATATCAAAGGGTACTAGAGACAAAAATGGTCAAGAATCCCTGGGGGATCTCTCCTACTGACAAGGGCATGGAAAACATGAGTGTAGCTATCTTAACTGAGCAAAACAATATTAACTGCTGACTCATCATTTTCCTAAAAGAGAAAGCCACCACAGTTTAAGAAACAGATTTTGTCAGAAGTAGTCATCTCTTACTGTTCCAGCTCCCAGGAACAAGTCTGTTTAGCTGGTTGCCTTTGCCAGGGTGCCTAAATACTTTTTTTCTTCAGTACCCAAAATGGCTCACAGTGACCCCAGTTTTACAAATTATTTGATAAGTTAAGGATGTTTCTGATATTCCCAACTGGTAAACAGGAGAAATAATATATTCCTCTTCTCTGCCTTTACGGGGATGCTCTGAGAATAAAGGAGCACGGAGAGTACACCATGGGACAACTAAATATGTAAATGTTACACTCTCCACCCCACCCGCCAAAAAATGAAACAAATGTTGAACTCTAGTTAGATGTGCTTTTCACAGTGTTATGGGTTAGCAATTCTGAAACTATTTTCTGTGTATTCAACACTTGAGTAAATATATCAAGGAAACTGAGACCAGGTTCCTAGTCTAATTAGAAAAGGAAGTTATATTATGGAAAGAGAGAAAACTAGAATTTATGCTGAAGTTTTAGACTACAATTGGAGGTATAAGTATTTACTCATGGGTTTTGTGCGTGTGTGTGTGTGTGTGTGTGTGTGTGTGTGTGTGTTGCTATTTTTTAATATAAAGAGAGGGGGTGAAACGTATTTTCTAGCTGTCTGCTAAGGACTATGAATCAATAAGGGCACACCTACAGCCCAGATCTTGGTTTCTAAACTCCATTCACCAGCAAATGGAACGGGGCTCCTCGGACAAAAGACTGATTCCAGGCTGGGGCAGGAAAATAACAAGATGAGCCTGGAACGTCTTTCTGCACCAGAAAGTAATAAGTGCTCAAAGAATAATGAAAGACATAATAAAAAGCCACAGGAGCTAGTTTGCAGGGGCTCTTATTAGTTAAATATGATACAAGCTGAGTATCAAAATGATTATAAAAATAGACTGTAACCCACTGAATAAAACAGGAATCCATGAGTCTACAATGATAAAAATCAATGAATAAATAAACAAATTAGGGGGAAAGAAAAGATAGCTCTTTCTTACAGAAAAATTCTAATCAATATAGAAGGAATGATGGAGTTAAAAGATCATTAATAGATATTAAAATACCAGGTGAAAGTCTGATAAAGAATACGATATTTACATGGTCTCAAAGTATCTCCCTACAAATTATTTATTAATTACAAAGGGAAAATATTAATTTTACATCAGTAAAACCTGGTGGACAATACCTTAACCAAATAATGAAAGATCACCAGTATTGAGAAGGATATTTAAATTCTGTAGTATTCCTGGCAAAATTCATAACCTAAGTTTCATCATGATGAAATATTAAACCAAAATTAATATTATATTAAATAACTGGCCCATATTGTTCAAAAATGTCAAGGTTAAGAAAGGCTATAAAGTTGTTCCAGATAAAGGAAAACTAAACACATGACAACTAAATGCAATGTATGATCATGGATTAGATCAGGGAAGAAAAGACTATAAACAATAAACAAAGTACTAAGGATACAATTTTAATATGTATTGTAGGTTAGATGATAATACTGTGTCAGTGTTAAACTTCCTAAATCTGTTAACTGTAACATGGCTGAAAGAACATCCTTGTACTGAGGATACAATATGCAGGGACTCTTATGTCTTCACCTCCAGTTACTGTCAAATGGTGGGGAAAGAATATATATGAGGGTTCACTATACTATTTTTTCAACTTGAGTTTGAAATTACATAAAAATTAAAAGCTACAAAAAGTTCAAGAGCCCCACATTCAAAAACAATAACCAGTTACAACATACAATGAAAGAGAAAATCCCATTTTCAAAAGGAAAAACAAAAATACTTAGGAATAAACTTTAAGAAGAATTCTTCCAAACCCATAGGAAGAAAATTACTTAAAATTCCTGAAAGACACAAAACAGATTTGAACGACACATCCCATATTGCCTATTCTTTATTAAAAAGCAGAAATATCACCAAGATGTTACTAATCCCTAAATTAATGTATATACTTAATGCAATATCAATAAAAATACCAATAATCATTTCTAGAGCTAGAAAAGTTGGTATTAAAATTGATATGGAAAACTAACCCTTCAAGAGAAAAAAGCTAGAAAACACTGAAAACAAAGAGTTATGAGAAAGGACTAACCCAACCAAATATTAAAATAGACTACAAAGTTCTTACAATTAAAACATCATGGTACTACCATATGAGCAGACAGATCAATGGAACAGTACTCAAAGTACAGAAAGAGACCCAACTGCACATGGAAATCTATTATACAGTAAATTTAGTATCTCAAATCACTGACACAAAACCGGCATTTTGATAAATGGATTGAGATAACTAGACAGCAATTTAGAAGGAGATAAACTGAGATTCATTCCTTCTGTGATATCTAGGAATAAATTCTAAATGGATAAGAAATTTTAATATAAAAAAAAAAAAAAAACTGAAACTGGCTGGGCATGGTGGCTCACACCTGTAATCCCAGCACTTTGGGAGGCTGAGGTAGGTGGATCACCTGAGATCAGGAGTTTGAGACCAGCCTGGCCAACATGGCAAAACCCCGTCTCTAGTAAAAATACAAAAATTGGACAGGTGTGGTGGCGGGAGCCTGCAATCTCAGCTACTCAGGAGGCTGAGACAGGAGAATCGCTTGAACCCCAAGAGGCAGAGGTTGTAGTGAGCTGAGCTCACGCCACTGTACTGTTGCCTGGGCAACAGAGCAAGACTCCACCTCAAAAAAAAAAAAAAAAACTGAAACTGTATCAGTATTAGAACAAAACACAAGTGAACTCCTCTATAATCTGGGTGTAGGGAATGCTTTCCGTGGAAAATAAAAATTCAAATGCAACCCATCAGTGGTTTTCAAAGTTGAGCATAAATCAGAAACACTTGGAGGGTTTTTGTCAAACACGTATTTTGGGGCATCATCTCCAGAGCTGCTGATTCAGCAGGGCCGGAACAGGGCCCAAGAACATGCATTTTGTTGTTGTTGTTGATACAGAGTCTCATTCTGTTGTCCAGGCTGGAGTGCAGTGGCACGATCTCAGCTCACTACAGCCTCTGCCTCCGGGTTCAAGCAATTCTCTTGCCTCAGCCCCCCAAGTAGCTGTGATTACAGGCATGAGCCACCATGCCTGGCTAATTTTTGCATTTTTAATAGATTTTATTAAAATAATTTTAATAAAATTAAAATTTTTAATTTTGCATTTTTAATAGGTTTCACCATGTTGGCCAGGCTGGTCTCGAGTTCCCAACCTCGGGTGATCCACAAGCCTCAGCCTCCCAAAGTGCTGAGATTATAGGCGTAAGCCACAGCACCCGGCAAAGAATATGGATTTCTAACAAGTTTCCAGATGGTGCTGACACTGCTGGTCAAGGCAGTACCACACTTTACACAAAAATAAAGAACATTTACATGGTAAAAGTAAGCACAGTGAGCATTGTCAAAAGTCAAATAAACTGAGAGAAAATCCTTACTACGTATATATCACAGATAAAGGGCTAATATCTCTTTTAACAGGTGAAAAAATATATATATCTAACAAGGTAAGTAAAACAAACCAAACATCAGAGAATGAGCCAAAGAACTCGCAAAAAAGATAGGATGTTTAACCTCACTCATAATAGAGATGCAAATTAAAACTACACTAAGATACTATTCCTAATCTATCCCATATGCAAAAATTAGAAAACCTGATTACAATTTATATGGGAAACAGATCCACTTCTCATACATTGCCGGTGGAAACAAAAAATAATACAAACTCTATGAAAGGGGATTTGGCAATCTCTAACAAAACTACACATGCATTTACCCTTCAAACCAGCAATCACACTTCCAGCAATAATTACCTTGAAGGTACCACCCCAACACCAGAAAACTGTATCTGCATAGAATCTTTCATTGCAGTATTATTTGTAAAATACTAGAAACTACCTAAATGGACAAATATAGGAGGTTGGTTGAATAAATTATGGTATGTACAATGGAGTACTACACACCTGTTTAAAAAAAAGATGGAGGATTTCTACGAACTTCATATACGGAACAATTTTCAGAATATAGTAGTGTTGAGAAAAAGCATACATAGGTTGAGCATTCCCTGATAAAAAAAATCCAAAATCTGAAATGTTCCAAACTGAAACTTTTTGAGCATTGACATGATGCCACAAGTAAAAAATTCCACGTGTGCCACATTATTTTTTCACTGATGGTACATAATAATTTTTGCTATTAAGTACTTACGTGTGAATAAGTGTAAGAAAATGATTGCTATCAGTAGCCTGAGGACCTCACTTGTAATTGGCCTCTGAAGTGGGAGCAGTCCTGTGGGACTGAGCCCTTAACCTGTGGGGTCTACGCTAACTCATGGTAGTTAGTATCAGAATTGAACTGAATTGTAGAATACCAGTTTTGGCGTCAGAAAATTGTTACTGGAACAATACCACACAGACATACATAAACAAGGACAAAGGAAGGTTCTTTCTTACAGTAGAATGCCAAAGAACAAATGTGGAAAAAGTAATAATAGTTGAAAAATCAGAATTTCACAACTATCACAGTAACCCCATACAACCTTGAGGGCTAATTTGCACTTAGAATGGCTCTTTTATGATACATGATTTTGCAACATCGCTGGTCATTTGGAAAACTACTGGTTCACTGAGTTATGTGGATCTTCCAAATGCTGGCAAATTTTGCTATACAACAAAAAAAATACAGTCTAAATATGACACCCATCTCATTAGAAAAGTTTATAAACATTGGAAAGCATCAAGCTCACAGTGGAAGATAACAACATTTTCAAAATTCTAGTTTTTGCTTAAAAGCTTAAATATTATCAATGGTGAAAAATATTATCAACTGTTTTTCCTTAAAATAACAGGCTCATTTCATTTCACTGAGAAAATATCTGCCAAATACCCAAGTCTGAATATAGAAATTGTTCTTTAAAGTAAAAATGGTTTCCATGAAAAAAGAGATTAGTTCAACTCACAACTCAATCACACAAGCACTTTACCTTTATTAACCATCATACTTCATTAGGCGACAAAAGAACTTTAGGGGTACTTTCCGTTTAATCACACAGAATACTAAAAAGACATGTACCCAAGGGTCAAGCGTCAATAAAATTAACACATTTTACTGTTTTAACATCTTCAGTACAACTGGCTTTTTTTTCTCTGTTGTGAGCACACGGTGGTGATGAATACAATAACTACTAAAGCAGTTTGGTGCCACTGCCTTAATTCATAATAATACACAAGCAGTTTTCCACACTGCTTTCACACAGTGTGAATATAACAGCGGGGAGAAAATCAAATAATGTGGTAGTATTATTATGAAAACCATTTCTTTGCAGGCCCCTGAAAGGGTACTGAGGACCACCAAAAGGACCACAGACCACACTCAGAAATGCTGCACTATAGTGTCTTTTACATTACCAATGTATTGCTCTATGTGACTGTGAGCTTTTGCTGTAAGTCATTAAACAACTTCAAAAATGTTTCCTATTATAAAAGAAAACCAGATAAACATTTCATGTAATTTTCAGAAATTTCACTGTTTTCCTAAATTTGAACACTGTACTGTCACATGAACTTTAAAATGTGTCCCTTCATAAAGTTCTATTATTATTCAGTTTCATATGATACAAATTTTTTTAACTACATTGCTCAATACCTTCTCCCTGGCGAGGTTTTCCAAATGTGAAGTCAGACCACTTATTTCTTTGTCTTTCTCTGCCAATTGAAGCTAAATAAAGAAAGAAATTTCATTATTTTTTTTCATTACCTCTCCCTCCTTGCAACTTTGATAACTGGTTTATACTGCTTTATGAAAATAATTCCTATTACTAAATCCATGTATTTTCCTCAGCTAATTCTTCGACTTCTCTGAATTATTTGTCATTTATTGACCAACTTGCCATGTTCTTAAAACTATTCCTTTGGTTTATGTGAAATTGCATGAATATTTTCATCATCCCATGCCCTTTTTTGTGTGTTTTTTTCTTCCCAATACAAATATGAGTATTCTCTAAAGTTTCTTCTTTGGCCTCTTCTCTCAATATTCTCTCTGAAAACTCACTTTCTTCCATACCTTCAAATATCACCCCCCTGGGAATAAATCACAAATATTAACTAATGTACCATTTTCTCTTTCCCAAGTTCCAAATCTGCCTTTTAAATTGATAGTTAATGTCCCAAGCCTACTTTCATACTGTCAACAGAACTCAATCTCAGACTACACTGTGACTAAAGCTGAGAAACTATATTTGGAATACTTTTCCCTTTTCCTGTTTCTCCACTCTCCAACACTTTCAGTCTCTAAATCATTCATTCATTCAGCAGTCACCCACTGATCACCTATTACAGTTTAAGCATTAATGGATACAAATAAAATCATTCTTCAATGGTTCTTCCCTAAAGATGTCTTTCACAGCCTTCTCTAGTAGCTATATAATCCATTCAATGGCAGGTGATCAGGGAAGGTACCCAAAAGGAGGTGATCTTTATCAATTCATTTTAAGAATATTTCTACCTGATTTCCTCACCTTCAAACCCTTCCCACCTCTAAACCCTCTTCAATACTGCCAAATTATTTTCAAAAAGACTGTGATTGGGTCTCTTTTCTCCTAGAAAATTCGTAATAGAACTAGCACCGAAATTCCATTTTAGGCCTAAAACCTGGCTTCAAGCTATCATTCAAGCCTAAGCTACTCTATTACAGACACAAGTCCTAATGATCAAGACTGCTCACAGTTCGCAGACTACGTGCTCCATTTCTCAATTCCAAGTGTGTCTTAATGCTCTTCCATCTACACAGAATGCTGCTGCTTCCTTTCCCTAGCTCTGCTTCTCCTCCCCTCCATTTTTTTCTTTCAAAGGTGTAGTTACTCCATAATGTCTTCCCCCTAAATATTTGATTGGAAACAACTCTAAGGCAATTAAACTTATCATTCATGTGGAGCTTTATCACATTTTGCCTTGTCTGGTCAGTGTTAGTCCATGTCAAAATAGTACAAAATAGGGCAAAAGGAACTAAATAAAAAGCCAAACACATTTACCAGCTACATAATTTTAGATACGCTGTTTGATCTCAATGCTTACTTTTAACATTAATGAAATAAAATTATCTCTTCAGCTTCCCATGGTTTACAGAAGATTACCTAGGGTGGTGTGAAAATTTTGTGCACACTACCA
This sequence comes from Trachypithecus francoisi, assembly GCF_009764315.1. Taxonomy (NCBI): domain Eukaryota; kingdom Metazoa; phylum Chordata; class Mammalia; order Primates; family Cercopithecidae; genus Trachypithecus; species Trachypithecus francoisi. The sequence continues at coordinate 99,722,660 of NW_022681469.1, read as the reverse complement.
TTACACTTCTAGCAATCTACTAGATTATAAACTCCTTAAGCATACCACTGTGCCTTATGTGATTGCCCACATATCTAACATAGTACTTTATGTAAAATAGGCTTCAGTAAACATTTAATAAATCATTTTCCTAGTCAATATGCAAAAATTCTTTTCATATGAATTCACGATTCACACTTAATAGTTAAGGAAGTTGCCAGTTACTGAAAAGAATATCCACAAGGGTCACAGAAATAATAAGCTAATGTATCTTAGTCTGTAATGTCCTACATCTCCAGCCCCTACAGGGAAAAACTAAAGTAATTCTAATTTTAAAATTAGATCACAGGTAGAATTAGCTATGATATTTAAACCATTTAAAATTCCTGGTCTTCAGTCAAAAAAAAATGTAAATTATATCTATATACATTTCTTAAAATATATTATACTTTATTCCTTAGAAGAAATACATATTTCTACTTATTAAGTAGCTAGACAGCCTATGTTTTTTGTTTTTTTTTTTTAGTCTAACATTCTTTTTTTTTATTTAGTTATTTATTTATTTATTTATTTATTTTGAGAAAGAGTCTTGCACTGCCACCCGGGCTGGAGTGTAATGGCATGATCTTGGCTCACTGCAACCTCTGCCTCTAGGGTTCAAGTGATTCTCCTGCCTCAGCTTCCCAAGTAGCTGGGATTACAGGTGCCCACCACCACGCCTGGCTAATTTTTTGTATTTTTAGTAGAGACAGGGTTTCACCACATTGGCCAGGCTGGTCTCAAACTCCTGACCTCGTGATTCGCCCACCTCAGCCTCCCAAAGTGCTGGGATTACTGGCGTGAGCCACAGCACCTGACCTTCTCTAACATTCTTACAGTTACCATTTATTATTTGGGCTTGTCTGTTGCCTAAGATTATATTGGCAAAAATAATTTTCTTTCTTTCTTTTTTTTTTTTTGAGGCAGAGTCTTGCTCTGTCGCCCAGGCTGGAGTGCAGTGGCCGGATCTCAGCTCACTGCAAGCTCCGCCTCCCGGGTTCCCGCCATTCTCCTGCCTCAGCCTCCCAAGTAGCTGGGACTACAGGCGCCCACCACCTCGCCCGGCTAGTTTTTTGTATTTTTAGTAGAGACGGGGTTTCACTGTGTTCGCCAGGATGGTCTCGATCTCCTGACCTTGTGATCCGCCCGTCTCGGCCTCCCAAAGTGCTGGGATTACAGGCTTGAGCCACCGCGTCCGGCAAAAATAATTTTCATTAGTTAAGATTACATCACTCGCTTTTATAGTATTTCATTTAGGATCACAGTCACATACTTTGGTGACAAATGGTAAAACTCTAGCCAAATTTTTAAAATTACTGATGACATATTATTGTACTACAAAAAAAGTCAAGGCCCTAAAATAATTCTTTTTATTTGTTTATTTTTATTTTTTAGAGACTGGTGGGGGGTTGGGCATCTCCCTTGTTGCCCAGGCTGATCTCAAACTCCTGGACTCAAGCAATCCTCCTGGCTTGGCCTCCCAAAGTGCTGGGATTACAGGAGTGGGTTACTACACTCAACCATTCTAAAATAATTTTACATAAGCATTCATGTTTGTTTCAAAATGAACAGGAGGATAATGATCACTTTTCACCTTTAAAAATAAATACAATTAAAAGATGTAATTTTAACAGCCATCTGAATCCACAGAATTAAAGCCACAATAGCAACCCAAATGGTATCCATTTTCTCAATTCAAAGTTAATGAACAGTATTCATGTAACTAAATATATAGTACATTTTTACTTGTAGAAAAAACTATCAATTATCCATATTTAAAATGTACATTAGATTGAATAAAATTATACATAACAAATTTTCAAAAGTTTATGCCTTAAGTTTACATACAATGAGTACCAAACTTACTTTATAATTGTCTTGTACTTCAGCTAGTTCAAATTTTACATTTTCAGCAATTTTCACTTGTTCTTTCCACTTCAGCTCCATTTTTGCAAGTTCATCAGCATATTTATTGCATTTTGCTTTCTCATCCTAAATGAAATTAGTATAATTACCAAAAGATTTTAAATCCATGTAGAGTGAAAATCTATAGCCACGTACTTAGATGGCTTAGAGGGCTGGGCTGAATGTTTATTATAACACTGTTGTAACAGCATAAAAACTGAACTAATCAAATGTCTATTAATAGACAATCGGATAAATCATTTTCTATCCACACAACGAAATACTATATATATTTTTAAATAAGGCAGATGTACAAGTTGACAAGAAAAAGTGTTAAGATACATTAATTGAAAATAGCAAGTTGCTAAAAAAGAAGATATAATATAATCCATTTTTGTTTATAAGTTGTTTTACACAGTTATAATATCTATGTTTGTGTTGTATACAAAAATATAAACCAAAATATTAATAGTTCTTATCTCAGGGGACCAGAATGATAGAGGTAATTTTTGCCATCTCTACTTTTCATTTCTGGAACACTACAACATTTCACAGTAAGTATATATTATTTTTGCAAAGGGAGGAAATAATGTCATATTTATAATGCTGTTGTTTCCATACATTGATAAACTCCAGGATTTGCTGACCAAGATAATTTTTAGGTTGACTTCTTATACATTGATCTTCTCTACAACCCAGATTATCATAAAGGAGGAGCTACATATCATGACAAAAATGTAATTAGGCCAGTTCCACTTGGAACATTTTGTTCAATGTGAACACCTAAAAATATACTTTGAGCAATTCAATGGAGAGGAAAATCTTTTAAACAAATAATGCCTGGTCAGTTGAATATCCATACCATATATTCCATATCTCATACCATACACAAAAATTAAAATGATTCACAGACCTAAATAGAAAAGCTGATTATAAAACTTCTAGAAGACAACACAGGAGAAAATCTTTATCTCCTTGGATTAGGCAAACCACTCCTTAGAAGGTAAAAATCATAAAACATAAATGAACTGATAAACTATACTTTATCAAAATTAAAATTCTGCTTTTCTAAAAACATCATTAAGGAAATGAAAAGGCAAGCTACAGACTTGGAGAAAATATTCACCTTACCTATATCAGACAAAAGACATATCCAGAAAAAAAGAAATACAACTCAAGGTGAACAACCCAGTGTTTAAACTACCAAAAAGATCTGACCACTCACACAAAAAGAGATAAAGAGCAAATAAGCATAAGAAAAGATGCTGAACATCAAGTAATTACAGAAACGCACATTAAAACCACAATGAGCTGTCAGTACACACCCATTAGGCTGGCTATGTAAAATGATACAAACACTTTACAAAACAGTTTGGTAATTTCTTTTTTTTTGAGACAGAATCTCACTCTGTCACCCAGGCTGGAGTACAGTGGCGCAGCCTTGGCTCACTGCAACCTCCACCTCCCAGGTTCAAGCGATTCTCCTGCCCCAGCCTCCTGTGTAGCTGGGATTACAGGAGTGCACCACCATGCCCGGCTAATTTTTGTATTTTTAGTGGAGAAGGGGTTTCACCATGTTGGCCAGGCTGGTCACAAACTCCTGACCTCAAGTGATCCTCCCACCTCGGCCTCCCAAAGTGCTGGGATTACAGACATGAGCCACTGCACCCAGCCAGTAATTTCTTACAGAGTTAAACATTCAACTGCTGTATCACCCAGGCAATTCACTCCTAGATATTTACCCAAAAGAAACCAAAAAATCCGTATGTCTATAAACAACTTGTAAACAAATGTTCATAAGAATCTTTATTTGTATCAGCCAAAAAACAACCCCAAATACCCATCAAGTGGGGAATGGATAAACAAATGATACAATAAAAAGGAATAAATATAAGCAATAGTATGAATAAATCTCAAATAATCATGCTGAAAGTGGGTGGAAAAAAGTACATATTACATGACTCCATTTTATAAAATTGTCTAAAATGTAGGCTAATTGATAGTGACAGAAAGCAGGCCAATGATTTCCCGGAGATAAGGATAACGAAAGAGATGTGTTGCAAACACGTACCAAAAAAACTGGAAGAGTGATGGCACTGTGGTGATAGTTTCACAATTGTGTATGTCAAAACTGATCCAACTGTATACTTTAGGTATGTATAATTCATTGGATTTCAATTATACCTCAATATGGTTGTTAAAAAAAAAAAAAAAAGCACCCTGAGGAAGGTTTTTGCTTGAACATTATTCTACCTTCCTTTCAATACTATTTCTACAGAAAAATCTTGAAATATTCATCCAGAACTGTTTCATCTTTAATGAAAATGTAGTTCAGTCCTACAAACAACTACCCTGAACTCAAAACTGTTCTAATCAACCATTCTACAAGATTCTCTCAAGCAAAAAAAAAAAAAAAAAAAAAAATTCATTTTAACTTTGGTTAAAAGATTTTGCTATTTATAACTAACAAAAATATTTTAAATAATTACTGTAAATTAAATTACAGTAACATTAAGCTAATGTGTAAATTTTATTCTATAGCTCTAAACAAGGTCCCTCCCCTCCCCAATGCACACAAAAACACACACAAAAAAGCACATTTAATAAAACAAACAAAAATCACATACACAAACAACACTTTTTCCTCTCCATGCCAAATTGATATAAATGAGAAGCATTTTCCCTTTTCCTTTAAATATTCCAGTAGTGAATACTACACCAAGAAGGCTGCAAACCAGAAAAGTCTGAATGATGCTATTTAAAATAATCAAAATAGGCTGGGCACGCCTGTAATCCCAGCACTTTGGGAGGCCGAGGTGAGCAGATTACGAAGTTGGGAGATCGAGACCATCCTGGCTAATGTAGTGAAACCCTGTCTCTACTAAAAATACAAAAAATTAGCCAGGCGTGGTGGCGGGCGCCTGTAGTCCCAGCTACTTGGGAGGCTGAGACAGGAGAACGGCGTGAACCCGAGAGGCGGAGCTTGCAGTGAGCTGAGATGGCACCACTGCCCTCCAGCCTGAGCGACAGAGTGAGACTCTGTCTCAAAAATAATAGTAACAATAATAATAATGAAAATAAACAACACCATAAGAGACAACTCATGTGGTTAACATTCCCTTTTCCACTATGCAAGTCTAATCACTTTAAGATGTAAAAATCTTTGCTATTATAATAGTAATTTATTTTATTTTATTTTTTTGACAGACGCTTGCTCTGTTGCCTAGGCTGGAGTGCAGTGTGCAATCTCGGCTCACTGCAACCTCCGCCTCCTGGATTCAAGTGATTCTCCTGCCTCAGGAGACTGTAGCTGGGACTACAGGCATGCTCCACCACGACCTGGCTAATTTTTGTATTTTCAGTACAGACAGGGTTTCACCATGTTGGCCAGACTGGTCTTGAACTCCTGGTCTCAAGCGATCCACCCACGTCAATCTCCCAAGGTGCTGAGATTATAGGCATCAGCCACCGCACCTGGCCTATAATAGTAAATTTAAAAACAGCACTTTCCTTTTATGAAGTTCAAATATTTCTCATGAATCTTTATACGATGATAGATAATCATTTCTAACCTCAATTAACTATTTGCCCATTACCCAAACAAGAACACTTTATGAGGTGAAAAGAAAATAATAACTTTAGGTCTCATGATGTTACACACATGCCTATGTGAACAGGTACACAAAATGCCCACATCATCCCAAAAGTGAAACTGAGTAACAGTATATGGGGATGGGAAAGAAACTCAAAGATACCAATCAATCAAAACAATAAAAGTAAGCTAAGTCATCAAGATTTTATAAACCTCTTTCATTTACAAGGTAGTTAACTTACCTGCAAGAGTTGTTTACATTTATTATACTTTTCTGTTTTGTCAGCAATTTCTCTGGTCATTTCACAGACTTGCCCCTTTGTTACTATGTCAAAATCTGTCTCTGCTGTAGGAAGGCAGAAAATAAGACTGTTAAAAAGTATTTTGCCCCTTATATTATCTTCCTGTTCAGAATAACTTAAAGGTCAGTATATTGTAAAATATAATAAATGGAATACTGAAGGACAGAAATATCTATTTATATCCTAGATATACAAAGAAGGATATATAAACTCTAGTTGAGAATTTTTAAATGTGCGTTTAGCTAGAACCAAGTTCACGTTCAATAATAAAGGATTATTCTTTGATTTTTAAAAAATTTGCTAAAAAGTGGCTGGGTGTGGTGGCTCATGCCTGTAATCCCAGCACTTTGGGAGGCCAAGGCGGGCTGAGGTCGAGGCAGGAGATCAAGACCATCCTGGCTAACACGGTGAAACTGTGTCTCTACTAAAAACACAAAAAATTAGCCAGGCATGGTGACACGTGCCTGTAGTCCCAGCTACTCAGGAGGCTGAGGCAAGAATCGCTTGAACCCGGGAGGCAGAGATTGGAGTGAGCCAAGATCACGCCACTGCACTCCATCCTGGGCGACAAAGTGAGACTCCATCTCAAAAACAAAAAAAAAAAAATTTTGCTAAAAAGAGTTCCAAAACAGCACAAAAATTGTTCTCCTTGTATAAATGAATAGACAGGGTAAGTAGGAAAACCATACTCTGAGAATTCTCTTTCCCCTCTCTGAAAGCCAGGGTCTCACTACGTTGCCCAGGCCAGCCTCAAACTCGTGGGCTCAAGTGATCCTCTTGCCACAGCTTCCAGCGTAGCTAGGAGACCACATGCTACCACACTCAGCCAAGAACACATTTTAAATCATTCTTCTAGCCCTTCATTACCACTAAGTCTTTATTAAGTAAATACGCTATAACACCATTTTAGTTACTACAAAGGATACATGGAAACAGAAGACTCAATTCTGTCCTACAGGGAATAAACCTAATATTTAATAGTCTAAGATGTTTACATTTAAAAAGACTTAAAAGATCAATTACTCCATACACTAAACAAGAAAATATACTTTCTCTAGTATTTAATGTCATTACTGTCAAATTTACATAAAAGTGAAAAAATTAGGACAGATGAAAACCTAGTTAACCCAAATTTTCATATTATTCATGTTTTCACTATGTCTTTCTATTCTGTTCTATAAGGTAATAAACTAATAAAAACTTAACTCCATCAGCCAACAGGTACATTGACAAGGGAAGAAGTACCCCATTGATCCAAAGCAGCCAAAAATAAATGAATAAACAGAAAAACATGAGAATAATAAGGGATTACTTTCCCCTGCAGAATTTAAAAATTAAAATCCACAAATAAAATGCTTCAAAATTCCATAGGTTTAATGGAACATCAAGTAAAAATTCAATTTGTGGCTTTTGTCCTATGTAGCCCAAATTAGTACTCACAAGCACCAGCTCATTTTTAACATGTGTGAATAGTCTCAAGAAGATAACTACTAGTTTACATTCACATTTTATATATTCATGTTTTGTATATTCACCACATGCATGACTCTATTTTACATTTATACCCTTATTTTCTCGTTGCCTCAATTCCTTCACTTATCACATGAAAATTTTTATGAACACCCTGAAGTTCTTACACATGGAAGAAGGCAGTATAAGTACTTTCCGATGTACACCACCCTCCACAAAAAGTCTAAAAGATTTTTACCTGCAGAGGGTGATGGCTTTACATCTACAGTAGAGGCAGAAGTGGCTGGGTCTGTGTTTACTGAAGCATCATTCACTTTCTGTTGATTCCCCATTTTCTTTGTGAAGACATTACTATTATTAGCCTATTCGAAAGGTTAATAAGTTGTTAAATGAGTCAACGAATTAGTTATATTTCCTTCTTGCAGTAACTAAGTAAATAATATTTTTACATATTACTTTAGGAAATCCTAAGAAGTCCACAAAAGCTGCTCTTGTTTTAAATGCCAACGAAGACTAAAGTTATACACATCATTTTCCTCACTGACCTAAATGTTGCAAAAGAAATATACCATATTTTGCTTTTTCTTATAAACTCATCAAAACACCACCAAAATAAGTCATTCACAGAAATCTACTACAAAGTTATAACGTACTCAAAAGGCCCCAGGCCAAATTCATACATGTGGATGAGTCATACTTAAAGTATCATATTTTTTCACAAAACCCTTCCTACTTTACTACATGCTTGTCTCCTCTGATTTAAAAAAGTAGGACCAGGAAAGTAGCACATGCATCATATTCAGGTTTTAACTATGTTTCTTCTACATTTCCAGGAGTTCATCAGATAGCAAGCCCTGTATTTAAGTACAATTTAAGGACCCAAATTGAAACATATATACCTCAAAATAAAAACATTTTCTTGGCTGTATTACAAATCTACCTACCTATTCTCAAATGGAATACAAAAGAATTAGCTAACACTCTTTAACTGTTCCTAATCTAATAGGAATAGGAATCTTCCTAATACGAGTAGGAAGAACTTGCCACTTACAATTGAGAAACCATCTAAGACCAAGGGATGATTAATGGTGAACTCCAATGAGAATAGATGTCATTGTCACAAAAGTCAATAATAAGTATTGAGTTTTAAGTGATAAAGATATTCATCAAGAACTTAAGAGGGAAATTATCTAGAAAAGAGGACTGTTTTTTCTCTTTGTTTTTTCCTTGCTGCTGCCCTTGCTTCCTTTGTTGGCTGTCCAGTAAATTAAAATTCCAGACTTTTTTAAGGAAGAGTTATGACAATATTCGGCCAATGACTTGAAATCAAGCAGAGATAAATTATATTTAAAAGGTTAATATTTAGAATATTACAAATTTGATTTTCAAATAAAAATACTAACAAGATATTTTCTATGCGTAAATTTAATGATACTTACTGATTGATCTGAAAGTTTGTTTATTTGTTTTTGAAGTCTTTGGCATTCCTTAAATTTTTCTTTATAATGGTCTGCAGCCATCTGAAGACGGAGTTTCAGATCTTCAACTTCTCTTCTTAGTTCATGTTCCAGTGTATCAGTCTTGTCCTAGAAAGAAACAAACATTCTAAGAAAAAATAAAAATCTGGTATCTCCTAATGTTAACAGTAACCTCAACTTCAATCTTACTTTTTTCTTTTTTTTTTCTTTTTTTCTGAGACAGAGTCTTGTTCTGTCACCTAGGCTGAAACACAGTGGCCCAATTATGGCTCACTGCAGCCTTGACCTCCTGGCTCAAGCAATCCTCTTGCCTCAGCCTTCTGACTAGCTGGGACTACATGTGCACACCACTACACCTGGCTAATTTTTGAAATTTTTTTTAGAGATGAGGTCTCACTATGTTGCCCAAGCTGGTCTTGAACTCCTGGGCTCAAGCTATCTTCCCACCTCAGCCCCCCAAAGTGCTGAGATTATAGGTGTGAGCCACGCTCCTGGCCACTTTTTTCTTTATTTTGGGATTTTGGTTACAGAGCAACACAGGGTCTCTTGTTAAGTCCAGTTTTACATTCTTAGGACTAAGGTTCATTTAAAAAACTAGAGAAAAATAATCCACCTCCTGAAGAGCAATTATTAATCTCTTAACCATAATACGTTTTATACAGCTAGTAAGAAATTCCAAACAAAGCAATACATATCTGACATCAACATATTTAATAGGGCAGCTTTCACCAACCATTAAGAATTCGCTCACACAAGTTTTTCTTACAGCATACATTAACTGTAAGCCAAGAAGTCACAATGACTAAACAAAAGGAATGAAAATTTAACATTCTCTGATCAGAAATCTGACCTGCCTTATTTTAACACAATTTACAATTTTGTGAGATTATAGTGGTTTTTTAAATCAAAATGCAAATTCAAAATTAACTTGCTTTACCTGATCTTTTTTCATAGCATTTAGTTTAAGTTCTGCCACTGCATCAGCTAACTGCTTTTTCACTTTCTCATTTTCCAAGCGTGCAGTATGCAGGTCTGCCATTGTTCTGTCTCGTACGTTGACAGCATCACTAAGTTCTTTAGCCAGAAAGACAACTTCTTGCCGAGTTGCCTGAACCTGTTCCTCTGCTTTACGAAGTTGCTCCTTTAAAAAAAAATTATCTTCCTGAAGAAAGCAGATAAATATATTTGTAATTCAACCACTCAAGTAAAAAACAGAAGCAGAAACAATTTTCGTATATTTGAACAGGGCCAAAATTTCAGATATTGATTTTGCTACTCATGACTTACAAAGTATACGCCTACAAAAAACTTAAGAAGTAACTTTGTTTTAGGTTCCCTCTATAACAACCCTATGTACTTCGTTTCACTGCTACTACTTCATACACAAGGAACCTAAAGTACAGGGAGTCAGGCAACATACCCAGTGCTTAAGGACCTGCCCAAACTGAGGCTCAAACAAAAGATCCCATCCCCCAGAATCTCCCCTCCTAGAAATACTGACCCTCATTTTGTATGACTACCCAAAAAAATCATTCCAAAAGCTTCTTTGCAACACCAAAAATTTTGGTTAAAAGATGTTTCCTACTTTCTACCCTAAAAGACATCGCCAGGCGCGGTGGCTCACACCTGTAATCCCAACACTTTGGGAGGCCAAGGTGGGAGGGATCACAAGGTTAGGAGATTGAGACCATGCTGGAGAACACGGTGAAACCCTGTCTCTACTAAAAATACAAAAAAAATTAGCCGGGCGTGGTGGCGGGTGCCTGTAGTCCCAGCTTCTCGGGAGGCTGAGGCAGGAGAATGGCATGAACCCAAGAGGTGGAGCTTGCAGTGAGTGGAGATCCCACCACTGCACTCCAACCTGGGCGACAGAGCGAGACTCTGTCTCACAAAAAAAAAAAAAAAAAAAAGACATCAAATATAATCTAACCTATTTCATATCATTATAAAAACACAGAACAGATTTAGGCCTTAGTTCTTTTTTTTTTTTTTTTTTTTTTTTTTTTTTTTTTTGAGACGGAGTCTTGCTCTGTCGCCGGGGCTGGAGTGCAGTGGCCGGATCTCAGCTCACTGCAAGCTCCGCCTCCCAGGTTCACGCCATTCTCCTGCCTCAGCCTCCCGAGTAGCTGGGACTACAGACGCCCGCCACCTCGTCCGGCTAGTTTTTTGTATTTTTTAGTAGAGACGGGATTTCACAGTGTTCGCCAGGATGGTCTCGATCTCCTGACCTCGTGATCCGCCCGCCTCGGCCTCCCAAAGTGCTGGGATTACAGGCTTGAGCCACCGCGCCCGGCCTAGGCCTTAGTTCTAAAAACAAAATATTGATATACAAGTAGTAAAGACGAGCCACTGGGAAAATGAAAAGTAACACATACTACTTGACAAACCTAAAAGTATCTTTAAAAAGCTAAAATTGCCATGATGAAATTATTTCCTTTAATATTAATGTTTAAACATTATAATATTTAAACATTATAAACACAATAAATTTAGTTTATTCAACTTCCTGCTTTTAATCTCTGTACTAAAAATAATGTAAAATCAGGGAAAAAAAAAAGGCAACCCAATATTGGTTTCTAAAGTGTTAGCCCATTAGAAGAATATGTAAATGATGATTTTACGCAGTGTTGGCATGGACAAAATCTTCAGAGGCATCACACTAATAGATCTACCTATACAAATATTGCCAACTTCTATATGTCAAAGGAGAAGAAAAAGAACTAGAAGAAAATTATATGTAATATATTCAAGAAAGGTATAATAATACTTGACATAAATAACTTTTCTAGTCAATAGGAAAAGGAGAAACAAAACAAAAAAAGTCAAAAGTCATGAACATACAAAACTTTTTAAAGAAATAAATGCGACTATGCAGTAAAAAATTCAACTCACTAACAATCAAATAAATAAGTAAAAATAAATGCCATTCACCTTGCAAACTAACAAAGATTAAAAACCAGTAACATTCCAATATTTGCATGGGTTTTGAGAAACTGGCACATTCACAAACAGGTGGGCTTATATAAACTGTAACTGGCACCTTTTCTCATCAGATGTTTACGACATTCATCAGCAGCTTAAAAATTCTCACAGCTTTTGATCTAGCAATTTTATTTCCGTAAGTTTCCAAGAAAATTATCAAAGGGCAGACATAGGTTTAGCTTTACAAGGATTCAACAAAATACTAAAATAATGAAAAATTATTAAGAACCTAAAATGTCTACCAATATGAGAATTTATGATAAGCTACGATATACTACTCCCATATTATCAAAGTCTGTGCAGTCATTACAAACAATACATATCTCATATACTCTTGGTGGGAATAAAAAAAATTAACAGAACATTTTTTTTGAAAGGTAATTTGAAAATAACTATCAAAATTTAAATACTCATTGACCCAGTAATTCTACTTGAAAGAATTTATTCTATGGATTATAAATGTGCCTACATATTGCTATAAGGATGTTTACTGCAGGATGCTTATAAAAGCTGAAGACTATAAACAATCAAAAAACATATACTATACAGTTGTTAAATGAAGAGAAGAAATACTAGGCAGCTGTTACGATGTATGAAAAAGATCCACATGTGTATCACAGTGCAAGATATCCATTTATAAACTTGTTAAAAAAGGAAAAAAAGTACAAATTCTAATTTGTGTTAAAATATAAATATACATATATTCATAAATTCAATATTGACTTATCTGAGAAGGGAAGAGGGTTACATTTTACTCTGTACCCTCACATACTGTTTAAATTTTTTTATAACCATAACCTCAAACTACTTTTACAATCTTTTAAAAAGCTTTAGCAACTAGTACTCATTTTTCTCAGGTACTTCCATAACTATGCTTTTCCTCACAGAAGTCTTGCTTAAATAGGAAAAAGATGCTTAGAGAAATTTTTAGCATCTTATTAAACAACAAATAATCAAATACACTTCTCAGGTTTGCATTGGCAATCTGTTACATTAAAAAGTAACAAGGATTGGTCGGGCGCAGTGGCTCAAGCCTGTAATCCCAGCACTTTGGGAGGCCGAGATGGGCAGATCACGAGGTCAGGAGATCGAGACCATCCTGGCTAACACGGTGAAACCTCGTCTCTACTAAAAATACAAAAACTAGCCGGGTGAGGTGGCGGGTGCCTGTAGTCCCAGCTACTTGAGAGGCTGAGGCAGGAGAATGGTGTACACCCGGGAGGCGGAGCTTGCAGTGAGCTGAGATCCGGCCACTGCATTCCAGCCCAGGCGACAGAGCGAGACTCTGCCTCAAAAAAAAAAAAAGAAAAAAAAAAAGTAACAAGGATTAATCATTAATTCTAAATGTCATGCACTTCTGACATTTTAGGTATTACATTAACTATGTCTGAGTATTTTTAATAGCAAATTACTAAAAATAACATCATAAGAAATAATGAATCAATCAAGGCAAATCTATATAATGGAATATTATGTGGCCATTTTTTTCAAATGAGGAAGATCTATACGAACTGATATGGAATAACTAGCAACTTATTTTGTTCAGTGAGAAAAAGATGCAAAACGGTATGTATAGTAGTGCCACCTTTTTTAAGAAAGAAGAGGATAAAGAAGTATGTATGTACATGTACACATGCATATATAAGCTTATTTGTACAAAAAGAAACAGAAGAATAAACTAGAAACTTATGAAAATGTTTACCTATGGGTATAGGTAAGAAAAGGGTTTAAAAAAATAAGGAAAAGATTGAGACCTCAGAGTAAAATTTTTCTATCATTTTGACTTCTTAACAAAACAACTGTTTTACATATTCAAAAAATAAAATTAAATCAAACAGAATAAAAGCAAACATTAAAATTAAATACAAACAAATGAAATTATATTACAAATTTATAATATATGTATGCAAAAAAAATAGTTCAAGTAACTTTTGAACATGGTGATCTATATATCCTTAGTGAAACATCTTCTAAGAAAAAAGGGCTGTAAAAATACCTTAGCTTTATTTAGTAGATTTATTATTGGAAGTGGGAGAAGAGAGATAAAAATATGGAATGGAGCAAAGGAAAGAAGAAGCCTAAGGTACTAAACCTGAACTGGAGCTATCAATATAAATTAAAGATGCAAAATACCCACTGAAAGTGCAAAGCAGCAGCCCCATAGTAGCAACAGGATCCAGTTCTTGATTTCAAAATACCATTACCTACTAAAAAAACCAGAGTTTCTTGGAGAAATGGTAACATCAGGTCTGGGGGAACAACCTGAAGTTAGAACATACAGTTGTGCCATAAAGCAAGTAAGTATTCAAAGCATTATAGGAACATATCAGGACAAAAAAGCAGGCTTGAAAAGATTCCCCTGGTTAAATTCAGAACAATTTGGGTACGAAAAAGAATAATGATGATTATTCAAAATATGCAACAAAAAATCTGTAAGTACAAAGTTACATTAAAAAAAGAGGGAGGGGTGACAGGAACTTCCTCATTATAAAAGATTACCTACAAATAAACATAGAAGGAATAATAGAATTTTTTAAATCACCATTTTTCTATCATTAATTATTACCAAGGTAATAGCTGCTGCAGGTAAGGAGCATCAAAGGACTATAAAACCATTGGGGAAAGGCTGTTGGAGAATAGGGTGTTTATACAGATTGCTTAATAATCACAAAGAAGAAAAGAAAGGCACCTATACAGAGACAGGTAGGCATAACTTTAAACAAATTATTAAACCTAACATTATCAAGAATGGAACAAATCAACATTATATAATTTCTGATATGACTCCAACAGGATGGACAAAACATCATCTATGTCTTTTCTTGCAAAAATGTCTCACCTGAATCTAGTCATGAGAACAGACAAATCCAGATTATAAACATTTTCTCAGACTAGCCTGTCTTCTCCAAAAATATCAATGTCATAAAAAGTGTAGGGACACTATTCTAGATTGAAACAGACTCTAAATACAACAATCAAAATAATATATAGTCTTTAACTCTGAATCACAAAATTTTAAAGGTTATATAAGAATATATTTGGGGCAATTTGAATGTGAACGAACTATATACAAGAATGACTATTAATCAATGCTAAATTCTTAGGTGTAATAATGGTGTTATGACTATGGAGAAGAATGTACTTGTTCATAAAGGAGATATGCTAAAGTATTTAGAGTAAATTATCATAATACTTGCAATTCACATCACTCAGGAAAAAAGGGCATATAAATGGGGGAGATGAAACAAAGAAAAGCAAAATATTTTAGCATACATTAGTATACACTGTTCTGTTCTTCCAATTGTTTTGTAAATTTGAACTTTTTCAAAACAAAAGGTTGGGGGAATTAAAAATGAAAATCATATTGCATACATTTCATAGGTATGTTTTACAATCTTCAAATACATACAGCAAAAGTACTTACTTTACTTGAGGGTGTAAGCAGGAAAGTCCTTTGCAGATTTTCCTTTTCAGCCAAACACAACTGCAGCCTGCCAATCTCTTCTTTGAAATGAGTAATCACGCTTTCTTTATTCCCATCTAAATTTTTTAAAGTCTGGACCTCTGACATAAGCTTGGTATTTTCTATTTCTGTATTCTTCAAATGTACCTGTAATGGTGTTTGAAAATGTCAAGAATATTCTAACTCCATGACCTAAGTTAGTCAAGGTTTAAAATACCATTATATTTCTAGCCCAAAGATAATGAAAGGAAGGAAAGACATACTAGACTAGGATTTAGGAGACCCAGGTTCTGCCAAATGACTAGTTAAGCATGCAGGAGCAGAACACAGCTTTTCTAAGCTTTTTTATTTTCCATAGAGATTATTCTAAGGCCTAACAACATTACCTGATCTCTAAAGTCTTTTCCTTTGATTTAATGGTTTCAGGTTCTCTTTAAAAATGCAAACAGATTTGGCTGTTGTTTTGGGGAAACAAATTATGTTACTTGGCATACTCAAATCTGGCATGACAAGACTCTGGAAAACTAGAAGGGGTACATTCAAAAACAACATCTCAAACAATTCCATTTTCTGCAGGCTAAAAGTACGATATCACTTAGTTTTAATGTGCCGAAAAATGTATTTGTTGACTAACCCAACTATGTTGATTTTCCCGTGACTTTCGCTATTGCAGATTTGCTCCTAACAGATACACAAATCAAATTCAATAACTGGAATTGTAAAAGTACAGACCCCTAGTGTCCACTATCAAGTATATCTTACTTTGGTTAAGAGTACTGAGGAGAAATGAATTAACTTACTTCTTGAACTTTCCTCTTTAAATGTACAGAATGCTGAAGGACTAATTCTTGTTCACAAGGATAGAATATTAACTCCTGATTCTCTGAAGGCATCAGCAGCCAACACCCTTGCAGCATCACTTTAAAACACTACCTGATTTTCATAATCATCAGCTCATTAAACTGACTTAACAAGAAATGGACTTAACTCAGAATGTTCTTGAAATTCCTCATCTGGAATTGCCTTCAGGAAATGCTTATGAGCCACTTAAAAAAATAAGTCTCAATCTGCACCCACAACATTATTAGTGACAATTAAGCTAACTACCCTATATTTCAGGGTTGCTTAAAAATAAAATAAAATCAAAACTGGCTGGGTGCGGTGGCTCACACCTGTAATCCCAGCGCTTTGGGAGGCTGAGGCGGGCAGATCATGAGGTCAGGAGATCGAGACCAGCCAGACTAACATGGTGAAACCCTGTCTCTACTAAAAAAAAAAAAAAAAAAAAAAAAATTAGCCAGAGGTGGTCACAGGCACCAGCTACTCGGGAGGCTGAGGCAGGAGTGTGGCGTGAACCCGGGAGGTGGAGCTTGCAGTAGGCTGAGATTGCGCTACTGCATTCGAGCCTGGGTGACAGAGTAAGACTCCATCTCAAATTAAAAAAATTAAAACTTCAAGCGGTCAAGATTTGTTAGCAGTGATGATATTTTTACAAAATGACATCTCTGAAGATATTCTAAAAGTCAAACTCTAAAACAGGATCGTTACTAAATCAATGTTCTCCCCAAGGTATATATATATGTATGTTCTTAAAAAGGAAAAATAGTTACATGAATTGTGATAAACAAGTATCTTAATGTCATTAAACCTCTTATTACACACTACCTGTTAAGTATCTAAAACAGAAGCAAATTAATTTCCTGAAAACTAACTTTTAGGGGTGATACACAACATGACTGTGACTTCCTCCTTGCTCTCTCCTGGATCACTCACTCTGAGAGAAGCTAGCTGCCATGCTGTGAGGATATCCAAGCAGCCTATGAAAAGACCACTTCAAGAGGAGCTGAAGGGCCTCCTGTCAAAAGCCACGTGAGTAAGCCATCTCGGAAGCAGATCTTCCAGTCCCAATCAAGCCTTCAGCTGACTGAAGCCCCTGCCAACATCCTGACTGCAACTACACAAGAGACTAGAGCCAGAACCACTCAGCTAAGCTGCTCCTCAATTGCTGACCTACAGCCCCTAAGCTGTGGCGTCATTTCTTTTGAAGTAACAGGCAATAAATATGGAACAAATGCATTACCTTATAAAGTTCCTTCTCATCCTTCTCTGTCTTCAACTGACATTCAAGTTGTTCTCTTTCATGTTGTGCCTTCCTGAGTTTGTCCTTTAAACTGAGATAGGTATGATAAAGTAACATTATAATGTTTTAAAGTTTTAAAATTTTTATTGAATTTATTTTTTAAAAGCATGAGAAATACCTGTCTAACTCAGTTTCTTTTTCAATTGCTTTATGTGTTACTGACACAATATCTTCCTCAAGCTGGAGGGCTTTGGATGTAGCATCACTGAACCTCTTCTTAAACTCTTCATTTTCCATTTTTAAACTTTGTGTTACTTCAGTAAGACCCTGAGAAGTGAGAAGGTATTTTGAGAAACACAGAAACATAACCAGTAAAGCAAATTTGCATATCTTTAAGAAAACCATGTATTCTTAGAATTTTAGTCCCACATTTGTTCCCTCCAAAATTGAGAAGCTAAGACTATAAAACCTGAAATGATAACATATATTTAAATTTTCATATACTAAATTAATCGATAATTTGTTTTTTGTTTGTCTGGGGTCTCACTTTGTCACTCAGGCTGCAGTAGAGTGGCGCAATCACAGCTCACTGCAGCCTCGACTTCCCAAGCTCAGGTGATCCTCCCACCTTAGTCTCCCAGGTAGTTGCGACTATAGGCACTCCCACCACATCTGGCTAATGTTTTGTTTTTATTTTTTTAACAGAGACAGGGTTTTGCCATGTCACCCAGGCTGAAACTCCTGGGCTCAAACAATCCTCCTGCCTCGGCCTCCAAAAGTGCTGGGACTACACACATGAGCAATGATTACTTTTTTTATTTTTTATTTTTTATTTTTTATTTTTTATTTATTTTTTTTTTGAGACGGAGTCTCGCTCTGTCGCCCAGGCTGGAGTGCAGTGGCAGGATCTCAGCTCACTGCAAGCTCTGCCTCCCGGGTTCACGCCATTCTCCTGCCTCAGCCTCCGAGTAGCTGGGACTACAGGCGCCCGCCACCTCGCCCGGCTAGTTTTTTGTATTTTTTAGTAGAGACGGGGTTTCACAGTGTTAGCCAGGATGGTCTCGATCTCCTGACCTCGTGATCCGCCCGCCTCGGCCTCCCAAAGTGCTGGGATTACAGGCTTGAGCCACCGCGCCCGGCCGATTACTTTTTTTATATACATTTTCCCCCCACCTTCAGACTTTTCATGCACCCTGTGTGTTGATTTTACTAACTTTTCTCCACCAGGGGGCAGGCAAGAAAAATGAGGAAAAATTTTTAAAAATTAGTCACGACAAATCAAGTCTTACACGACACCATCGAGGTTAACACCCACTTTTTCTAGCACAGGTAACTAAGTCCCATCAAAGCACTAAAATATGCCTAAAGCCATGTTCCTAATGTTCTTGCCAGTGTGACTCAGACGCCTAAACAAATATTGAAAGATACTAAGACAAATACAAAAGAGGTAGTTAGTGCAACAAATTGCATGTATTTCTACTTGGAATATTCTACTTTAAATGGACAATTTATAAGACTCAAATATAACAGTGTATACAGGGAGGTGCTTTGTTATAGAAAACTATACAATAAAAGAATTGGTAAATTAAAATAAAATTATTTTTATTAAAGAACAGTTTTAAAATTTCTCCCCAAAACAGTAATACTTACCTACCCGGCAACGAAAACTTAAAAAATTATCATTCTGCCAGGTTAAAAGTATGAAACATTATATAGTATTTATATTTCACTTTAATTCACATAAAAGAACTCACCCAAATATTTTGATAGAATATCATTTTAAATATCTTGCTAGAATATGCACATTGCTACATTATTTTATAAAAGTCAGATACACCCTATTGATAAATTTTTGTTCAAAGCAAATGTTTGTCTGACTGAATTTGTAACACTAACCAAAAACTGTTGTACAAAATGCTTTTTTTGTTCCAATGCCATAATACCAGAGAAAAAACAAGTAATATTTATTTCCTCTGCAATCATAATGATTGCTGTGAAATTGGGCACATTTTCAGGATTTGTTGTGTTGATTTATAAAGACAGCCAGAGAGGTTTCTAAATAAAGTTTACATTTTTTTACATTTTTAGTTTTACCAATGCTCTCTTGGCACTGCAAGTACACTACAGATTTAACCCAAGTATTTCTCCCTAGGACAAAATTAGCTTCCAATCCTGAAAGTAATGAAGCCCTATAATGAGTATACAGCATTCTACAAAACGCATAGGAAAAGAGAAAAATATCACTAGCAACTGAATGTAAATCATGAACTAATTGCTTTGAGTCAGTTAACTTCACAGTGAATTATATATTAACTCTAACTACAAGCGTTTAGACTCTTTCTCTGGTGCCCATAAAGGCACCTGATAGCTTCTCAGCATCCAAGCCTCCTTTCAAAAGACATGAAAAAGATAAAGTAAGGATTAGTCTTCAGGCCTCTAGTTTTCACATCTGAGTTAAGCATAAGCATCTTCAATGTGGCTCAGTCCTCCTTAGCATGAAAAAGTTAAGAGCTTTGCCATTTCAGACAACTAGGAATCATGCTTTCAAAAATTAACTTTAAAAGAGTAAAATCTAAAACACAATTTTTCTAAAACACTTTTGGTCACCATTTGTAAATGATGCCAAGAGCACATCATAATTCTAATATTAAAACAAAGAAAACCTCCATCAGATAATTAAGCCTGCTAAATTGTATACCAATAAGAAAACAATCATAAAAATTGGGGCAAAGGGAGATAAAGAGATATGAGTACTTCAGATTCATGCAGGGACTTTCCTCTCACTCCTAAACTGAAAAATCACTGTTTCCAAGAGCCACTACTACCAATTCCCGTAAGTCATAACTCTCACATATGAATAACCAGATAAAAAGATTATGAATCATTCATCTAGGTGGCTAAACACATTTTAAAAGTATTTAAAATAACAGAGCACATTTATTCTCATGTTAAAAAATAAAATTCTGATTATAAACAAAAGCATATGAAGAAACCAGATACATTATCACTAACAATTATCTAGAAAAAAGGAATGGTATTCTAGATTCACACACATACAGAGTAAAATTTAGTAAACTAGCAACTGAACACTTTAAATAGCAAATTATTGACAAAACAACTGTTTATGAAAATTGCTAGTCACATTATAAATCAAATCTCACTCATTTTACTTAATCTGGCTTTTCTCGAACACCCTACTTTTGAAATCAACTAAAATACCAAGTTATGATGACAGCTACACAGACTATAAATGCATCTTCTCTGGTTTCTGGAAATCCACCAGACAAAAATAACAATATTTGGCCAGGTGTGGCAGCTCACATCTGTAATCCCAGCACTTTGGGGGGCCTAGGTGGGTGGATCACCTGAGGTCAGTAGTTCAAGACCTGCCTGGCCAACATGGTGAAACCCCATTTCTACTCAAAATACAAAACAAAAACAAAAACAAGAAAAGTAGCTAGTCGTGGTGGTGTGTGCCTGTAGTTCCAGCTACTCAAGAGGCTGAGGCAGGAGAATTGCTTGAACACAGGAGGCGGAAGTTGCAATGAGCCTAGATCACACCACTGCACTCCAGCCTGGGCGACAGAGCAAGACCCCATCTCAAAACAAAATAAAATAAAAAAAGAAAAGAAAACAAAAACTTTTTAAAATCGAAAAAAGCTTATGGAATTTGGATACAAAGAAAGAGTATTTTTGCACAGCTGTACATGTTTGCGTTTTGAGCTAAGAGTTATTTCAAAAGAATCAAAAACTTTTTAAAAATAAAGTTAGAGAGTGAAAAAGTTACAGTAAGCTAAGGTTAATTTATTTTTGGAGAAAAAATTTTTTTATAAACTTAGTGTAGTCTGGCCAGGTGCAGTGGCTCATGTCTGTAATCCCAGCTTTGGGAGGCCGAGGCGGGCAGATCACCTGAGGTCAGGCGTACGAGACCAGCCTAACCAACATCGTAAAACCCTGTCTCTACTAAAAACATAAAAATCAGCCAGGTGTGGTGGCGTGCACCTGTAATCCCAGTTACTCAGGAGGCTGAGGCATGAGAATCACCTGAACCCTGAAGCCAGAGGTTGCAGTGAGCCGAGATCACACCACTGCACTCACTGTACTCCAGCCTGGGCAACAGAGCAAGACTCCATCTCAAAAATAATAATAATAATTAATTAATTTAGTGTAGTCTAAGTATACAATGTTTATAAAATCTACAGTAGTGTACAGCAATGCCCTGGGCCTTCACGTTCACTCACTACTCACTCGGTGAATAACCTAGAGCACTGCCAGTCCTGCAAGTTCCATTTGTGGTAAATGCCCTAAACAGGTATAATAAATTTTACATTTTATACAATATTTTACTGTACCTTTCCTTTTCTAAGATGTCTAGATATGTTTAGATGCACAAATATTTACCATGTGTTACAACTGCCTACAGTATTCAGTACACTAACATGCCCTACAGGTTTATAGCCTAGGAGCAATAGGTTATACCATATAGCCTAGGTGTGTAGTAGGCTATACTATCTAGGTTTGTGTAAGTACACTCTATGATGTTTGCACAAAGAGGAAATCACCTAACGACCCATTTCTCAGAACATATCCCCATTGTTAAGTGATGCATTACTATAGTAAAAAGTGTAATGAGGGCTACCTTCAATTCACTGAAAAATCTGCTATGAACAAATGCACTTAAATTCAACTTTTATAGAAAATAACAGATCCAAGCATTATTTTTGTGGTTGGAGTGGAGAGGAGGGGGAAGAGAGACAGGCTACAAATATACTAGTGTCTAAATAATTTCCTGAATATGAATTTATTCCACAGACTACTGATTTTTTTTTTGAACATTAGGTTTCATATACATTTTTAAAGAGTTAGGGAATAAGTACAAAAATTTAAGGTAGTATAACTTAAATTACCTTTTAATTAGATTGAATGGGAACTACTCAATGATGTAGTCTTATGAAATAAACTATAAAAATGCTTCATTTTATAGTTATGTACTTATCAATACAAAAATTATGGATTTAAAAGTATATAAATATATTGTAGAAATAATACATTATGAATTTCTTAAAACTTACTTTGTAGAGCAGGTACAATATTAAAGTAACTGGCTTGAAAGAAATATATTGCTATGTATACATAAGTCATAATCATCACCCCATGTATTAAAATTAAGCCTTTTGTATCTTTTCTTGATGACAATCGGCAAAAACAAACAAAAACAAATTCAATTAGATCATAAATTCAAAATCGGTTTTTGGCAATTCCATGTATTAGATAGTAAACGCCTTAAACTGCTTCTGTCCAAAACCAGGTACCTAATGCTATGATAACAATAACAGCTATCTTGAGAGCTACTGTGTAGGAAATTCTATGTGCTTTATGCATAATACATTCTCATTTGATGAGCCCACATGGCCTAGGAATTAGGAACAACTATGATGCTTGTTCACATGAGAGAAGTGAGCCACAGAGAAGTTAGGTAGTTTATCAAAGGTTACACAGCTAGTAAATGGAAGAACTGAGAATGATTTCAACTTTCCAATATTCTTAAAAAGTTTTCTAAAATAATAACTGAAAATTTTAATAAATGAGGTATTGAAATTTTGGTAATTTGATTTTTATCTACTCTTGATATGACCTTTCTTAACAGTGGTACTAATAAACAGATTAAGCTATAAGATACTCTTCAAAGATAATTTCCAGATCTCATTCATAAACTGCTAAATTCAAAGACTACTACATTGGTGTTGTGTTGTGGCAGAGACTGCTGGTACTACATTGGTGTTGTGTGTTGTGGCAGGGACTGCTGGTTGTCTGCCAAATTATGATCTCCTTTCAACCATAGTAATTACATATCACTGCCCAACTACACTTTATTCCCAGCTTCTCTTGTAATGCATTATAGTTATCTAAATTGTCATCAGTTAAATATCAATGAAATTATATATATTACTTCCACCTCTAGAACTTACATTATTGATCATGCCTTGTCTAAGATCTCTTTCCCCTTTTCAGCCAGCTGAAACCAGGATATGCCAGTGACTAAGTTTCTATCATGAAGACATAAATTCTCTAGGAATCTAAGGGTGGGCAGTGGAATGATATAAAAGGTAACAAGGCCCCTGAATAATCATGTAAAGCCAATCCACGCTCCCTTCCCCAGACTTCAATGACTTATGACATAGACTGTTACATTAACAACAACAACAAACACTTTACACTGTTGGATTTCTTTGTCTTCACTCTAATTCATTATTTATCCCTGACTAGTATTCAAATCAAGTAACCCATCTGATACACTGCCATTAAGACAAAAAATTAAATTGGCTATGTAATAAAGTATAAGATATGCACCACTGATCATATCCAAATTCAACTACTATTGCAAATTACTTTAAATATCTGATTCTTGAAGAGAAAATGTAGCAACTAAAAGCCAAAAATAAGGAAATTACAAAGATAGTTCAAACATTGCTATGATACTGAGTATACTTAATCTAAAAACAGCCAATTTGAAGGGCAACAAATACATATGATAGAGGATCTCAAAACAGTAAAGCACTTGTCAGAAAAATATTTGCCTCAAAAATCAAAAATGTAGATATGAGCCAAGCACACTGGTGCACACCTGTAGTCCCAACTACTTGAGAGGCTGGGGTGAGAGGATGGCTGGAGTCCAGGAGTTTGAGGCCCGCTGGGAAACATAGTGAGGCCTTGTCTCTATATTTTAAAAAAATTTTTTGGCCGGGCGCGGTGGCTCAAGCCTGTAATCCCAGCACTTTGGGAGGCCGAGACAGGCAGATCACGAGGTCAGGAGTTTGAGACCATCCTGGCTAACACGGTGAAACCCCGTCTCTACTAAAAAATACAAAAAGCTAGCTGGGCAAGGTGGCTGGTGCCTGTAGTCCCAGCTACTCGGGAGGCTGAGGCAGGAGAATGGCGTAAACCTGGGAGGCGGAGCTTGCAGTGAGCTGAGATCCAGCCACTGCACTCCAGCCTGGGCGACAGAGCGAGACTCCGTCTCCAAAAAAAAAAATTTTTTTACATCAAGATACAGAATATTATTAAGCAATAAAAAGAAACAAAGTACTGATCTATGGATGAACCTCAAAATCATTATGCAAATGCAAAAAAAAAAAGGCAAATACAGAGACACAGAAAGTAGACTCGTGGTTACCTAGGGATGGAGACGGGGGTATGTAAGGAGTGACTGTTAACAGACTCAAGGTTTCTTTGGGGGATGATAAAAACCATCCTAAAATTAAATTGTGGTGATGGTGGCATGACTCTGTAAATATACAAAAAACCATCCAATTGTATGCTTTTTTTTTGAGACGAAGTCTTCTGTCACCAGGCTAGAGTGCAGTGGCACGATCTCAGCTTACTGCAACCTCCACTTCCCAGGTTCAAGCAATTCTCCTGTCTCAGCCTCTCGAGTAGCTGGGACTACAGGCATGTGCCACCACACCCACCTAATTTTTGTATTTTTAGTAGAGACAGGTTTCACCATGTTGGCCAGGATGGTCTCAATCTCTTGACCTCGTGATCCGCCCACCTCAGCCTCCCAAAGTGCTGGGATTACAGGCGTGAGCCACCGCACCTGGCAAACTACATATTTTTTAAAAATCAAGATAACTGACGTTAATATAGGTTGGCTTTTGGATGCTTGCTTTCTTTTATATCTGAAACTGAGTAATCCTGGGTACAATCTTACAGAACCTATCTATATTCTTGAGTCCAATAAAAAGCATATTAAATAAAAGTCCACATTTGTTAAACTAAGTAAAGTACAAGCAGCTACTCAAGAGTGTGACTAGGGGAACAGTACTAGACCACCGACAGTTACCAGGCTATATCAAGACAAGACACTTATAAAAAATATAAATCAACTATATCACTAACCACACTGTTGGGTTCACCTAATAGCTTTTCACAGCAATACTTTCTCAATGAAGGAAGTAATGCATTTACATACATTGCAGTGTACATTTTTCATTCCAACACAGACCAGTAACAAAGTTTCTGAACCAGCTACTTTGAGTACCATGGAAAAGAAAACTAAGAACAGAAGGCCAAATACGTGTAGAAAAACCATACAGGCTTTTAAACCTGGGTACCTAGAATACCAGATAATTCAAATCATTTGAGAAAGAACATCTTGGTTCCTCTAAATAAACATTTCTTCTGATAGCAACTCTAAAACACACAAATAGATGCAACTAAAATAGTGCCAAGATAGAATAACAAGAACTGAATGAACTCTACCACCTGAAAACTAAAAAAACTGAATGAAGAACAGCTCTCAAGCCACTGGACGTCAGGATAAAAGGTTAGTGATCCCCAAAAGAAAAGAAACAACACAGGTCACCTCTATAACTGCTCTACCTTATTACTGTCTAGAGTGACTTTTAAGGCCACAGGGCAAAGAGGGCCAACTCAGGCAGAATCCAGTGGTCTCCCTGAGTTATGGGGAGAAACTGAGAGTCTAGGAAAGCTAAGGAGAATAGAGTTTTCAGGACAGAGTACCAGAGAAGGATTATGTAGAAAAAGAACTCAAGAGATCTGCAAGGAGTCCCCCTCAAGTCTTAGCTGATTACTGAACAGCACATGCATGTGAGGAAATTAACCCAGGCTGGAGAAAAAAATTACCCAAAAAGGACTACAGGGAACAGTGCCTGGAACTCAAAAAGGGCCAGGAATAGTGGTTATTCCTACCAGCTAGAATGGAAAAACTCATAATTCATGGGAGAACTATTACAGTATAGTCTTTTCTCAGTAGTGGAGAGAGAGTAACCCCAGTCTAAAATGCTGCTCTGGTACCACCAAGCAAAGCGTGAAAACAAGGCTCAAAAGGATCAAACTGTTGCCAAGTAATTAAACCACATCCCAGAACAAACCTCAAGAATATTTTTAGGAATATAAAAAATATCCCAACACCCAGCAAGGTATAATTCACAATATATGACATCCAATCAAAAATTACTAGGCATGCAGAGAGGCAGAAAAATATAACCCATAATGAGTAGAAAAGCCAATCAATCAAGACTGATACAGAAATGAGCCAGATCAAGTTAATGAATAGACATTTAAACATGTGTATTCCATATGTTCAAGAAGCTAGAAGAAAATTGAACACAGTATACACAGAAACATGAAAGACATGAAAAAGACTCAAATCAAACTTCCAGGAATGAAAATGACAATGTCCCTGTAATCCCAGCACTTTGGGAGGCCGAGATGGGCGGATCACGAGGTCAGGAGATCGAGACCATCCTGGCTAACACGGTGAAACCCCATCTCTACTAAAAATACAAAAACGAGCCGGGCGAGGTGGTGGGCGCCTGTAGTCCCAGCTACTCAGGAGGCTGAGGCAGGAGAATGGCGTAAACCCGGGAGGCGGAGCTTGCAGTGAGCTGAGATCTGGCCACTGCACTCCAGTCTGGGTGACAGAGCGAGACTCCGCCTCAAAAAAAAAAAAAAAAAAAAAAAAAGAAAATGACAATGTCTGAAATAAAAAATATATATACACTGGATAGGACTAATGGCAGATTAAATATTGCAAAGAAAAGATTAGTGAACTTGGAGACATACAAAATTTAACTATTTAAAATGAAACAGAGAGAAAAGAGACCAAAAAAAAAGGCACGAGTGGAAAAAAAAAAAGCACGAGTGAGCTCTGAAACAACTTTAAGCAACAAAACATATGTGTACTCAAGTCCCTGAAGAACAGGAAAGACAGAAAAAACAGCTGAAGAAATAATGGCCTAAAATTTTCAAAATTTAATGAAAACCCTAAGTATACAGATACAAAAAGGTCACTGAACCCCAAGCATGAAAAATAAAGAAAATAAAGAGGACACAACATAATCAACTGCTTAAATTCAATGATAAAGAGTAAATCCTAAAAATAGTAAGAGGGAAAAAACACATTAAATACAGAGGAAGAAAAATACCAACGACATTGAATTTCTCATCAAAAACAATAAATGTGAGAAGAACCACATTTTTAAAAGACTCAAATACAAAAACTATCTATCTAGAATTCTATACACAACAAAAATCTCTTTTAAAACTAAAGGTAAAAATAAGACTTTTCTTAACTTAACATGCAAAGGTTGAACAAATTCATCAATAGAAGACCTGCACTACAAAAATGTTAAAGAAAGTCCTTTCAGGCAGAAGGAAAATTATACCAGACAGAAACCTTTATCTACACATTTTACCAGGTTGGTTCTTTATAAGAATCCTCAAAATTACTTACAATACACTGAAGAATACTTTAGTACTCCAAAAGATGCCACTACCATTTTGAAGGGAAAATGGTTAATTCAATTTCCTAAATGTTAATGTACATTATTAGAATTTCAAATTCGAAATTTTATTAAAAACTCCTTAAGCATTATGTACCATGGTAAATTTATCAGTAAGCGCTTAACCAGATAAGCAAACAGCTGGGGAGAGAGAGAAAGACAGACAGATGAACAGACAGACTGAGAGAGACACTAAGAGATTTGATCTTGTGTAATGGTAGAAACTGGAACTAGTTTGTGTAAGGCAGGCAATCAAGAAAGACATTTATAAAGTGGGAAAAGCAAGAACAAAATAGGATCCACAATCACCAGCTGAAGCCCACCAGAATGGACTGAAAACTGAAGTCCATGTTGGTTTTTATTCTGACCCTGATAGTCTCAAGGTGTCTTGAGCATGCTGGGGTCCTTCCTGACAGACCTAACCCAGGAGATGGAGAAACTGAAAGAGGATTCCACAGAAGGTAGGGCAATTGCAGCCTGGCTACTATTACCTCATACCAACAAGGTGAGCCAGGAGAGAAGCCACAACTTGTATAAGCTACAAAAATGGCTGCTGCTTCACTTCTGCCTCATCTCATGCAAGAATCTCTCCTGTGGCTCATTCTAAACAAATTACAGAGAAGGGAACTCTGGAAAATAAGTTCAGCCTAGCAAAGCTGACATATTACAAAGCTCCCACCATAAAATTCCATTTATCAAAAAGAACTCCATTTGACTTAAGTTCTTGCAACTCAAAATTCTAAACTTTAAACTTTTAATGCATATGATCCTTCAATTGTATTATCAATGAGTTTCATCTAACCATACCATTATGTGTCCTAGAATATTCTGATAAGAAAAGTTTCTTCTATAAATGAGAAAACCATTTCAATGACTAACATCCACAAAGACATTACATTACTGTACTAAAACTATATGCTAATTTTTTCCCACAATTTATCCTTTCTGAAACGGTGATGTATCTTACAATCAATGGCATGTCTTAGTTTACTTGGATTATTTCTTCCTGGAAGTAATAACGTATTACCATGGCTTCTCAGGCTCAATGAAACAAGATAATAAAGGCTTCCCAAAATCTTTACAGGAACTATTGATTTTCTATTAAAATTATAATCAGGACAATCTTAGATAAATGTAAATCAAATTCCATAAAATGTGAAACATAATTTAAGACGTATGAAACTAATTTTTTCAGGTTTTCAATCAAAACATGGTAAGTAAATGGGCAATGTGGCACAGTTAATGTGATCGCTAGAGGGAGACAAATGACTGCTGAGTTTTAGTAATACAAACTCTTTCATTTGTTAGCTGTTACAAACTGGTATTTTCGTCCCTTTAAATGCCAGAATACCCACAATATTTGTAAAATGATAAAGTGCAAAATAGCGCTCTTTTTAAAACTTCTTAAAAGAACTGGAAGGCCACAGAAAAACACTAAAGATGCATAAAAAGAAAACACTGTAAATAGCTTACATATAGTAAACCAGGACTGTCCAAGAATGATAGTTTTTATGTTTTTTTTAATCCTTTTCAAGACCATAAAATCCCATATCCAAAGCAAAATGTCACCTTCAGATCCTTCTTTTGACTACAATAAAAACTGGTCAGAACGCCACAAGCCCCAAAACTCATTGTTACCTATTTATTCCACAAACACTCGATGAATAAAGAGACATACCACACTTGCGTCTGTTATTATAAGCCATTGTAATATAGCAACAAAAACATCTATCTTGGTTTTTCAGGTTCTCAACTCTGCCACTTGTTAACCAGATGAGTTATCCATGAGGAAGCCTGAACTCAGAAAAACTAAGTGACCACCTTTTGAAAGCAATTTCAATGAGAATAAAAAGGAAAACTCCATGTGATGACAAGTTATTCTTTGGAGTATATGCTGTCACTCTACAACAATGCGAAATATGTTTACATTTTAGAGAAGAAAAAGCCAAAAAGATAAAGATAGCTTAAGAGGTCCACACTAGCCAGAGAAGAGATCTTGCACATTGTCTCACTCCTATACCTACGATACTTCCCAAATACCTGGTGATGTCTCCTACCCAGTTTGTGAAACTTAAGAATCAAAACAGTATGAGTACATTTAACAGTTTGTAACAGCCTCCATTACATCGTTTTGGCAATATTACTTTAATATTCTCAAATATAATATAGTTCCAAAATGTCTTGAAGTACATTATATCCATTTTGTTATTCAAGTTGAAAATACAATTATATGAAAAAACTCAATTCATACTTTAGGCTCCAAAAAATTATAAACTAAACTAACTGAAAAATTTAATAGGGGCACAGCTCTTTTTAGTCCTGTTTGAAAAACAAGATTCAAAATCATTGGTTCTCTGAGCCTCAATTTTAAATCTTTCAATTTCCAATATGTATCTAGCACTCCAAAATACAAACGAGAACACAATGAAACATACAAACTGCTAATTTTCACAGAAGTCTTTGATAAATGTAAAGATGGGGTTTTTAAAAAATACTCATCAGTACAACAGATTATTTGGCAATAAAAGGAATGAATTAATAATATATATTACAACATGGATGAACCTTGAAAACATTACGCTAAGTGAAATAAGCCAGTCACAAAGGCCACATATTATATAATTCCATTCATGTTAAATGTCCAAAATACACAAATCCATAGATACAGAAATTTCAATTAGTGGGTGTCAATTAATTCACTGAGTTAAAGAATTGTAATTATCAGAATTTCATTTAGTTTTAAATATTAGAGCACTTTAGAGTGATAAAAGTCAATGTGATAAAAGATGAAAAA
This sequence comes from Trachypithecus francoisi, assembly GCF_009764315.1. Taxonomy (NCBI): domain Eukaryota; kingdom Metazoa; phylum Chordata; class Mammalia; order Primates; family Cercopithecidae; genus Trachypithecus; species Trachypithecus francoisi. Next base: position 99,692,269 of record NW_022681469.1, on the reverse strand, counting down.
TTTTATTAATAAACAATTACAGACATTCAATTCACTTTTATTTTTTGTCAAGTATGGAATGGGTAATAAGCTAGTCATATTATTTTATAAAAGAATCGAAATGCAATAAATTTCTATTATGAAGAAAATGAAGGTCTCTGCTTATTACATGGAGTATCCATTATAAAACTGTAAATAAAATTATAGATGATACATCAGAACAATCTTTCAGATATTCAACAGTTTATATACTCAGTACCTCAAATAGAAGACCTCTAGAACTACTATAGGATTCACACCATGGAACAGATTTAAAACAAATGCCAAGAAATGTCACAGATTTTATAAGCCATCCAACCAAACCAGTTTGAAAGTCTGGAGCTGTAGCAGCCCAGAAGGAGACTAATTTTGGAATATGAAGCAAATTCATAAAAAAATAAAAAATAAATTAAACTAAAAGTCCGTTGATAGTAACAAAGAGGAACAAAGAGGAACTTTGGGCAAACACGTTTTATCCCCAGAAAATAAACAATTGTCACCACATATGTTTTATAACTTAGAGTGTTTTTTTGGTTACAGTATATATGCATCATACTTTTAGAATCTGAGGGAAATGCTATGAATTTCCACTCCTGTCGGATGACACTTTATATTTTAGTCCTTCCTTGATGATTCTCTGGTTCATATTATAAAAAATAGTAAAATAGGCCGGGCGCGGTGGCTCAAGCCTGTAATCCCAGCACTTTGGGAGGCCGAGACGGGCGGATCACGAGGTCAGGAGATCGAGACCATCCTGGCGAACACTGTGAAACCCCGTCTCTACTAAAAATACAAAAAAAACTAGCCGGGCAAGGTGGCGGGCGCCTGTAGTCCCAGCTACTCGGGAGGCTGAGGCAGGAGAATGGCGTAAACCCGGGAGGCGGGGCTTGCAGTGAGCTGAGATCCGGCCACTGCACTCCAGCCTGGGCGACAGAGCGAGACTCCGCCTCAAAAAAAAAAAAAAAAAAAAAAAAAATAGTAAAATAATAATAGCTACTTACATTTAGGGAGAACCTCCCATGCATCAAGTACCATTCCAGGTACTTTTATCAACCTTTTCTATAATATGGAGCATCATTTAAAAAATCACTTTCACGCCGGGCGCGGTGGCTCAAGCCTGTAATCCCAGCACTTTGGGAGGCCGAGACGGGCGGATCACGAGGTCAGGAGATCGAGACCATCCTGGCGAACACTGTGAAACCCCGTCTCTACTAAAAAATACAAAAAAAACTAGCCGGGCGAGGTGGCGGGCGCCTGTAGTCCCAGCTACTCGGGAGGCTGAGGCAGGAGAATGGCGTAAACCCGGGAGGCGGGGCTTGCAGTGAGCTGAGATCCGGCCACTGCACTCCAGCCTGGGCGACAGAGCGAGACTCCGCCTCAAAAAAAAAAAAAAAAAAAAAAAAAATAGTAAAATAATAATAGCTACTTACATTTAGGGAGAACCTCCCATGCATCAAGTACCATTCCAGGTACTTTTATCAACCTTTTCTATAATATGGAGCATCATTTAAAAAATCACTTTCACGCCGGGCGCGGTGGCTGAAGCCTGTAATCCCAGCACTTTGGGAGGCCGAGACGGGCAGATCACGAGGTCAGGAGATCGAGACCATCCTGGCTAACATGGTGAAACCCCGTCTCTACTAAAAAATACAAAAAACTAGCCGGGCGAGGTGGCGGGCGCCTGTAGTCCCAGCTACCTGGAAGGCTGAGGCAGGAGAATGACGTAAACCCAGGAGGTGAGCTTGCAGTGAGCTGAGATCCGGCCACTGCACTCCAGCCTGGGCGACAGAGCCAGACTCCGTCTCAAAAAAAAAAAAAAAAAAAAAAAAAAAATCACTTTCAAGTGCCTCCCAGAGAATATGCCCTAATGCAAGAATGGCAGCAGAGAAGTAGTCTCCTCCAAGATTAGTGAGTGTCATCAAGATTTAAGAGTTGCCATAAAAACTTCTGCTGAAGACCTCTTCTGAGCACCAAGGCCACAATCTCCTACAAGTTTTGCTTCATTAATCCCCTGACCTCAGTCTACCACTTTAGTCTTGCCTGTAGTCCTTAACCCCTTTATCACCTGGAAAGGACAGAGAATGTGAGACTGTTTAAATCTCAGCTAATACTCAAATGAACCACAGAAATGGCCTGATGTGCGTATATATATGTAATTTCACATAAATGAAGGTCTATCATTCTGCCATTCCTATTCACACAATCATCCATTCTTTTCTTGGATTTCAAAGTAATCAGAGTTAAAACCCCAAAGGCCACATTTCAGGATATTCTTGATCTCATGGGCTTACGACATGGTGAAATGGGCCTTTTTCATGAGTATCTATCTCACCTTGATCCCTCTGGCTTGTAATACAGTGGAAAAAAAAAAAAAAATAGTAAAATAATAATAGCTACTTACATTTAGGGAGAACCTCCCATGCATCAAGTACCATTCCAGGTACTTTTATCAACCTTTTCTATAATATGGAGCATCATTTAAAAAAATCACTTTCACGCCGGGCGCGGTGGCTGAAGCCTGTAATCCCAGCACTTTGGGAGGCCGAGACGGGCAGATCACGAGGTCAGGAGATCGAGACCATCCTGGCTAACATGGTGAAACCCCGTCTCTACTAAAAAATACAAAAAACTAGCCGGGCGAGGTGGCGGGCGCCTGTAGTCCCAGCTACCTGGAAGGCTGAGGCAGGAGAATGACGTAAACCCAGGAGGTGAGCTTGCAGTGAGCTGAGATCCGGCCACTGCACTCCAGCCTGGGCGACAGAGCCAGACTCCGTCTCAAAAAAAAAAAAAAAAAAAAAAATCACTTTCAAGTGCCTCCCAGAGAATATGCCCTAATGCAAGAATGGCAGCAGAGAAGTAGTCTCCTCCAAGATTAGTGAGTGTCATCAAGATTTAAGAGTTGCCATAAAAACTTCTGCTGAAGACCTCTTCTGAGCACCAAGGCCACAATCTCCTACAAGTTTTGCTTCATTAATCCCCTGACCTCAGTCTACCACTTTAGTCTTGCCTGTAGTCCTTAACCCCTTTATCACCTGGAAAGGACAGAGAATGTGAGACTGTTTAAATCTCAGCTAATACTCAAATGAACCACAGAAATGGCCTGATGTGCGTATATATATGTAATTTCACATAAATGAAGGTCTATCATTCTGCCATTCCTATTCACACAATCATCCATTCTTTTCTTGGATTTCAAAGTAATCAGAGTTAAAACCCCAAAGGCCACATTTCAGGATATTCTTGATCTCATGGGCTTACGACATGGTGAAATGGGCCTTTTTCATGAGTTATCTATCTCACCTTGATCCCTCTGGCTTGCAATACAGTGGAAAAAAAAAAAAGATTGACATTACACTTTGGAAAACTGCCAAATCCAGGTATAAATCATGAGAAAAATATGTAAAGAATGGAGAAAAAGAGAGTAATAACTACACAAAGCAGCAAGAGAATTACAACAAATGAGTAAAAAAAAAAAAAAAAAAAAAATTAGCTGAATGTCCTAATAGTCATGGAGGGCACATATTATGAGATTTCACTATATTTGAATATTTGGTATACCTGCTTGAAAGGTTCAAATGAAAAAAGTAGTTCCTTAACCAAATGGAAAATCCTACTCCTATAGTCCTACAGTCTGCTGCAGGACACTAAAAGTAAAACTGGGAAATACTTGCATATTTTTAACTAAAAAGACTAACAATAGAAAAGACAGAAGTGAAGACTTCACAGACATTTATAAGGAGATTTGTAAATGTACATAGTACTTGACATTATGTTTACCCTCTAACTGAAAAGAGCAATCCTCAAACAAATAGAACAAAGCAAGGAAAATCTTTTCAGAATTTAAGACTTACTTATATAACATCTCTGCCCAGGTATGCAATATATAACCACTCCACTGGAGTATAAAAATGTTTGAGCATCACAGGACTAATAGTTCATTTAGCAATTATTAAGCAATTGCTGGAGGCCTTGTTGAACAGAAGGATAACAGAACAGACCCCATTCTCAGGAAACAACAGCTCAATACTGTCAATGGGCATAAGTATATCCCACCAGCTCTACTATAAGTGAGACTGTAATATATATGATCACAGTCTGTATAAGTTTCATCAGAACAAATTGCTTTTCTTGTGAAAATATTAAACAATTCAATGACTAGATAACTGTTTTTTCACTGTTTTTGGCTTCTTACAAGTCTATTTCTATTACTAATGAAACCACAATGTTTTCTGCTTGCATTGTACCTGTCTCTCTTTTTCTTAGCTCAAGAAATTCTGCCAATTTTAACTAGTTTGTTTCTTAGGATAATATAACATTTCTCCCATTAAAAATTTCAAAATTTTGTCTAATACTACATCTTATTTCACCAAATTACACTATTTTGAAAAGTAATTTTAATTTATGTATTCTATTTTTCCTTTATTCAGTGCTTATCATTTCTAATTGTATTTCTAAACAAGAACAAAAAATTTATCAAGTATTCTACAATTAGATGTAAAACATCTGGAAATAGTTGTCAGGGACTACCTCTACAAGCCTGGTACCAAAAGTCTAAAAGTATTTTAACCATCTTACAAACATAAAAGCAGCTGTGGCAGAAGGTTAATAGGAACTGACCTGTTCTTATATAAATGTCTATCTAAAAGGCTACTTTTCTCAATACCTGGTTTTTGCTTACTTAATTGGTTCAGCTCTTTAAAAAGGTGGGTTTCAGGCAATATACTATCAACTTCAGTCAGTTACACAAGACACAACTAACCTTTTGTTCCGCTTGCAGTTGGTCACATCTTTCCTTCTCATGGTTAAGTTCTCTTTCCATTCTCCCAACTTGTTCTCGAAGTTGTGCTGTCTCTTTTTCCAGAACGGCAATTAACTTTAACAGTTCTTCTTTTTCTTTCATGGTTTTCTCAATTTTCAACTATAAAGCAAAAAACTCAAATTAAATAGTTTTTTGCTTAATCCTAAAATATGTTATTACAAATTTAGTTTTCCATTTCCAAAAAAAATACTGAAGACATTCACAGAAAGAACTTTTACATTCTACCTACTTTATATCAATCAGCATTTTTTAGCCTTCAGTTAGAAAAATTCATCAATCATAAAATTAAACCTTCTTTTGGTTGAGCAAAGAAGAAAATATTAAAAGAAGATATAAAATGAGAGAACTGTATTATGAAGTTGGCTGCTAATCATTTTTGAGATCAAAACTAAAAAAAAAGGCATATTAATTTTTCCGTTAATTACAGGGCTTTCTGATCCACAGTAATAATCAGATACTCCAAGAGGAAAAGTTGTACCTCTTCTGGAATGCAAACCTATAAGAAATCTTTGAATCTATCACAAACATATAGTATATAAGGCCTTCATCTATGGAATTACTATTGAAAGTGCTGATTCTTTAAGACATCAAGAAATTTATAGTTTCTATATATAAAATGGCCTCTACTTGGCTAAATTAAAACACTCTTCATAAGTAAAAATACAAATTTTAGGACAAACATGCAGACTGTAACAATATATTAACAATATACCTGATTCTTACAGGAACAGCCAATAGTTCAGGAAAATATGAACTTCAATATTCTAAAATATTACTAAATTAATGGTCATAAGATAGTAAAGTTAATATTTCTCTTACAGGAAGAATGAAGACTCAGAGGGAAGACTTAACAAAGGTGGTATTATACATTTAACTGGTAAAATGTTTTTCCTCCATACACCCTAAACTGGTTTTCCAGGGTCATGGAATTATGAAATCAAACTGATTAAATTCTAAAATGGCTCTTATCAAAGTTGAATAGCTGCAAACTTTCTGAATGACTCTTCTATCTGTTCTAACAAATCAAACCAAAAAGCCAGGAAAAGTTTATTTATTCAATCATTGAATTTCTTTTATATCTTATTTTTTAAAAATGATTTGAAGTGGATTGCAATAAATGGCATTCAATAAAGACAACAGAAAATTAGAACCAGGCAAGTATATTACCCATAAAGGTTAATATCATTATTAATTTGGCATTAAATCTGGCTCAAAACTATCTGGCAGCTTAAAAATAAAGATATATCTTGACAAAGCACAACACAGACTTTATAAAAGAATCACCTTTTCCAGTGATTTATTTAATTCACATATACTTTCTCGAGTTCACTAAAGCTTAAGTAGACATTTTAGAAGAATTCAAATTAGATAAGAACGTATATGTCTCATTTCTTGCCTCAATTTTGTATTTTGAAATATGTTAAGAATACAAAACAGTTAAAATTTTACAATGATCATCCAAACATCCATCACCTAAATTCACTAATTATTAATATCTTGCCATGTTTATTTTATCTCTCTTTATATACTTAAGCTTATGTATCCTTTTTTCTTCTAAGCCATTTGAAATGAAATTGCAGACACTTCACTTCTAAATACTTCAGAGCAAGCATCACCTAATAAAGACAGTGGCTTTAAACCACCACTATTATTACAGCTAAGAATATTAAGAATAATTTTATATTCTCCAATAGGCCACAGTCAAATATCCCTCACTATCCCCCCAATTTTTTTCTAAATCTAGGATATAATCAAGGTCCACACATGGCAAAATTATGTCTCATTAATCACTTTTAATGTCAACAGGGCCCCAGATAATGTCTCACATTTGTACTAATTTTGTGCAGTTTTAGATAAAATAAAAACTTTAATGAACGTGGGGATTTTAAAGACTCATCAAAATATTGGTTAAAAAAATTTAATCTTAGAAATATTTACTTAAGAAACAGCAATTTTCGTTTTCTTTATAAAGTACCCTTTGCAAAGCAGGAAGGAGTGAAACAGAATGTGGTATGTCTCAATCTACTTGAAGAAAAAAGTACAAGATAGATGTGAATGCCAAAATGCCCATCACTTTTCTGTTGGAGGCCCTGAAATGAGGGTGGTCTAATAAGTATTCAAAAAGCTACAGTATAAATACTAACTGCATTCTTAAGATCTGGGCTTGTTTCAGCATCTTTGACTGGCATTCAAATACAAAGCTAAAAACCTTGATCATCAAGGCAGTTGCACCACAAAATGTTTTAGTCACCCTATAAAAGTTACATTTCTTTAAGATAAGAGAGGAATTTCTGGAAAGGGGAAGGAAAGATATGAAAGAATTCACAATAAAAAATGATTGGTTCCTCCTAACCTAGTTTGACTGTCTAATAAAAGTATTATATCTGTAACCTCTTGTCTTTTTGCTCCAGTCTCAGTTCTTTGAGGTAAATAAAAGTAAAATCAAAGGCATTCAATATTTACATGTTAAAAAAATCTATCCAACTATAAAGAAAAAGCAACGGCTGCAATAGAAGAAATATGAATATAAATTAGCCAAAAATGTATAATGAACCAATTTGAGAAGCTATTTTTCTTATTATTATAATAGAGAGCACTATATATAAGTAATCACAATAACTCAAATATAGCACTGTAATTTTTTAGGTATAGGATAAAGATACTGAAAAATGTGATCTTAAAATGAGAAAAGAATGTCACTCTATTTTCTCTGTCAATGACTACTAAAAATTAATACATAAGGCATTATTAGACCATCTACATAGTAAATTTATATTGAAGCCATTATCATGACTCCATATTATATTTACAAAAACAGTAAATAGTAAATAGCTTTTTAAATTTTCTTTTTAAATTATGGTTAATCTAAGCTTATCCATTTCATCAGAAATACAACAACAGGAATCATTCTAAAAATGTTCAATCTAAATTAAGAGACTGGGAAGCTCTCCTGCCTCACTGCCACACTTTAGAAAGAGAATGCTCATGGTAGTGAAACCAAGTTCACATCTTACAGTTAGATTTACTGATTTACACCATTATCCCAAGCAGCTTCATCCCCAAATTGGTAACATTCTACAATGAAATGATTACTCCACCACAAAAAGTTAGGCAAAGGAACGTAGGAAAGCTTTAGACCTACACTCTCCCAATCGGTACTTACTGCACTATCTACTATGCACAAAATAAGGACAGGCCCTAGGGACAGTCCCTGCCACAGTGGAACCAACAGCATAATTATGTCCGAAAGATTTTTTAAGCATTTCAAAAAGACACTCTAAATTTATTATTTTAGTTAAAAAGCATTGGAATTTTTTTTTTTTTTGAGACGGAGTCTCGCTCTGTCACCCAGGCTCGAGTGCAGCTGCGTGATCTCGGCTCACTGCAACCTCCGCCTCCCAGGTTCAGGCCATTACCCTGCCTCAGCTTCCCGAGTAGCTGGAATACAGGCGCCCGCCACAACGCCTGGCTAATTTTTTGCATTTTTAGTAGAGACAAAGTTTCATCATGTTAGCCCAGATGGTCTCGATCTCCTGACATCGTGATCCTCCCACCTCGGCCTCCCAGAGTGCTGGGATTACAGGCGTGAGCCACTGCGTCAAGTTAAAGCATTCGATCTTTGTGGCAACTCTCACGTAACCTTAAAGTTCTTAAAATGCCAACCAACATGAGCTCTGTTCTTAAAGTTATCAGTGAATCACTATCTCACTGTGAACACCAACCTCAAGAAGGCCTGCTTTTGTGGTCACCACTAACATGTCAGAATTTCCTTCATCTTCCATAGTAAGCAGCTCTTCAACTGGAGAAGAAGCTCGAAACTGGAAAGGTGTACTTGCTCCACGAATTTCACCCTTATGGGTAACATAACAGAACTGATAAAATTCTCCATCATCATTTGGAAGGTAATATCCTAAGAGGAAGTTAACAAACAAAATTATTAAACTTCCTATTATAAAATTCATGTTATTTCAATTTAACAATACTTGCCGTACCTCATTCCACACACTGTTCTTGGCACATATCTAGGATATGTCCTTCCTCCTTTCACAAATTATCAAAACTAGACTCTTCCTTCCTCCTCAAAGTTAAAAACTTTTCTTCTCTTAGGTTTAAGCTTATATCCTTAAGCTTAAACCTGGGAGGATATCCCCCCAGAATATTCTTTCCCCTTGTATCTTTTAGGGCAAAACCCACTCATCTGGGAGAAGCAAGTATATACTTTAAAATGGGAAACAGGCTGGAGGAGGAGCAAGCGAAGAACCAATATAAAAATCTACTGAGGACTGGGAGTGGGGATGGGAATATGTCATGTAAAGAAATCTTCCCTCCAATTTGACATTCATTACATGTAAATGAGAGATATTAACTAAAGGAATATGCTGCACACATGAACTATATGAAGGCAGAAAAGAAGATGAGGTCTGCTAGTGTAGTATGGTAAAAATAAGCTTTAGAACCCAGTGCAGTGGCTCATGCCTATAATCCCAGCACTTTGGGAGGCCAAAGTGGACAGATCGCTTGAGCCAGGAGTTTGAGACCAGCCTGGCCAACATGGTGAAACCCTGTCACTACAAAAAATACAAAAATTTGCCAGGTGTGGTGGCATGTGCCTGTAGTCCCAGCTACTAGGGAGGCTGAAGTGAGAGGATCGCTTGAGCCCAGGAGGTCATGACTGCAATGACCCATGATGGTGCCACTGAACTCAAGCCTGGGTGACAAAGTGAGACTCTGTCTCAAAAAAAAAAGCTTTAGAACCCCACAGCTCTATTCAGAATTCTAGCTCTACCACTATTATTTATTTATAAATAAATAGGCCCTTAGGCCCTTAATCTGTTTTAAAAAAAAAAAAAAAAAAAAACTAGGGGTAGTGGCTCATGCCTGTAATCCCAGCACTTTGGGAAGCTGAGGCAGGTGGATCACCTGAGGCTGCGAGTTTGAGACCAGCCTGACCAACATGGAGAAATCCCGACTCTACTAAAAATACAAAACTAGCCAGGGGTGGTGGCGCATGCCTATAATTCTAGTTACTCCGGTGACTGAGGTAGGAGAATCGCTTGAACCTGGGAGGTGGAGGTTGCAGTGAGCCAAGATCGCACCTCTGCACTCTAGCCTGGGCAACAAGAGCAAAACTCCATCTAAAAAAAAAAAATTAAAGAAAAAAAAAGGCCATCTGTCTCAGAGATCCAAAATTTTAACAAATAGATAATATATTTATAGTATCTAGAATAATGTGTTCAATATTTGCCCCCTTCTTTCCTCAATTTGTTATCCCATTTTAAATTTTGCTGGATTATTGCAACTTAAAATTAATCTTTGCCTCCCCCCCAAAGCTCACACAGTACTTTTTATATTAAAAAATAAACATTTCCTATCGCTTCTCAGCCTTTTTGGCTAAGATCAAGCGTAAAAATTACATACCTCCACAGTAAACCTAACATTACTAGTTACTATGTACATGCCTTACAACTACATCAAACCTCTAAAACACCATAGATACCACACACACACATTGCGGGCACATATATGTGTACATATTTGTGCATATACATATTAAAAAATTCAGAATTCCCCACAATGACTTGTAAAAAGAAAACAACAATTGTGAAACGAATAAACAAAGATAAATATCTTACCTTATTAATATCTACCCCAAAAGCTATAATCACTATGCCTGCTGTTCTTTCATGCCTTGAAATTTTCAGCCTCAGTTATTATACCTACTTTGCCTGATTTCACTCTTTAAAAAACAGCTGGCTTTTCTCCTTACAAACATAGAGGATAAGCTGGGCACGGTGGCTCACGCCTGTAATCCCAGCACTTTGGGAGGCCCGGGCAAGCGGATCACGAGGTCAGGAGATCCAGACCATCCGGGCTAACACAGTGAAACTCCGTCTCTACTAAAAACGCAAAAAAAATTAGCTGGACGTTGTGGTGGGTGCCTGTAGTCCCAGCTACTCAGGAGGCTGAGGCAGGAGAATGGCATGAACACGGGAGGCAGAGGTTGCAGTGAGCCGAGATTGCGCCACTGCACTTGAGCCTGGGAGACACAGTGAGACTCCATATCAAAAAAAAAAAAAACAGAGAGGAGAGGCAGTCAATATATAACGTAAGATAAATTCTTGTGGCGCTTTAAAGCCAAGTAGCAGTCCACAAAATGAAATTAGGAGGGGTGGAGCATGTCAAAAAAAGTACAGGAGCCCACTTGAAAAGCTCCAATGGCTAAAGCTGAAACAATTAAGTAACAAAAAAAAATACGGTATTAGACTTTATTTCACAAAAGAAATTAATGATTCCACGGAGAAGAAGACAATTCTTTCTAACATAATGATCAACTAATAAATACACAAGTAATGAACTTCATTAGACAAACACCACAATAATCATAGGCAAGATGCACGGAGGGATACTAAAATTAGTGGCTGAAAATATGAGGAGAAACAAGATATTTCCACAGTCTCAAAGTAGCTCCCTTTTAACATGCATTAATTACAAGGGAAAAAATAATAACTTTATTTACAGTGGAGAAACCCAGAAGACACAATTTTAAGCAATCAAGATTATAACCAGTAATAAGATACATGGACATCACATACTCCCTGATAAAATGTACTGAGAAAGGTACAGTACTATTTCTATGGCATTCTTCCCAAAAATGCATAACTTCAATCTAATGATGAGAAAACAATGAGCAAAACCAAGATGAGAGACAAGCTACTACCAAAACAAACAACAACAACACAAAATGCTAACAGTACTTTACAAGAAAGTGAAGGTTATGAAAGATAAGGAGAAACCAAGGAGACTAAGACAACATGACAATTAAATGCAAAGAGGGATTAGGGACGGGATCTAGGAACAGAAAAAGAACAGTAATGGAAGCACTGGTGAAATCTGAGTAAGGCTTGTACTTTAGTCAATAGTACTATACCACTATTAAACTACTGTTTTCTTAAATAAATGTACCATGGTCATGCAAGATGCTCACATGAGAGGAAGCTGGGCAAAGGGCATACAGAAATTCTGTGTACTACTTTCGCAAGTTTTCTTTACATCTAAAATTACTTCAAAATACAAAGTTTAAATAAGCAAATATCATAGACATGTATCTGGCAATATACATTGTTAAAGTTTTTAAAAATCCACCCTTCTAATCTCTACTAAAAACTTACTAATTCATACCAACTTCCAAATAGCCACTAGGCTTACTTAAAAGCTTAACTAGAAAACAAATATGCAGCATAATTAATCAGCTCTGGCATCAAGACATTAGAAACGCTACAAACTAGGTATTCAAGGTCTGACTCTTTTTTTTTTTGAGACGGAGTCTCGCTCTGTCACCAGCTGAAGTGCAGTGGCCTGATCTCGGCTCACCCCAACCTCCACCTCCCTGCTTCAAGCAATTCCCCTAACTCAGCCTCCCGAGTAGCTGGAATTAACAGGCGCACGCCACGACGACTGGCTAATTCTTTTGTATTTTTAGTGGAGAAAGGGTTTCACAACGTGGCAAGACTGGTCTCGAATTCCTGTCCTCAGGTAATCCACCCATCTCAGCCTCCCAAAGTGCTGGGATTACAGGCGTGATCCACCGCGCCCAGCCTCAAGGTCTGATTCTTTAAAAAACAAAAACTTCACTAAAATAAACTGCTAAAAAATATGGTTCAAAACCATTTGAGATAGACCTAATTATTCAGAGCTGCAATTTAAAGCTGCCTGGAAAAACTGTTGTCAGATAGATACTGAAAATAAAATGGGAAAAAGTAAAAACAAAATTTTCGAGTCGAATTTTACAGACTGTGCCTTTAGTGTTCAACAAGATTATAATAAACAAATAAGGGTTCATTTAGGAAAACAATCACGTTTAGGTACTGCTAGATGTTTTGGGTTTTGCATTCCAGGATTCTCATGACTCATCCACAAAATGAGCAAAGTGATTTGCATTATGCTTGAAAGCCCTTCTATAACTCTAATATTTGATGACTAAGCTTTTCTTGACTTCCTTACGCAACAAAAAAGTTCTAGGCAGGCATATGCTTTTATTTCTGAATTTCAAAACTCAAAAATGAACTGCTGAATTTTCAGAAACTTGTAAAACATATTGCATTTATGCTTAGTGCCCATGAATTTTGGAGACAGGGTCTCACTCTGTCGCCCAGTCTGGAGTGAAGTGGTACAATCTCGGCTCACCGCAACCCCAGCCTCCTGGGCTCAAGTGATCCTCCCCACCTCAGCCTCTCAAGTAGCTGGGACTACACGTGCACACCACCATGCCTGGCTAATTTTGGGGATATTTTTTGTAGAGATGAGGTTTCACCAAGTTGCCCAGGCTGGTCTCAAATTCCTGGGCTCATGCAATCCATCCTCCTTGGCCTCATAAAATGCTAACATTACAAGCGTGAGCCACCACATCTGGCCCAAAAATCTTTTTGAAGTATTAACAGAAATAAACTGGATGCTTTTCTCTCTCTCTCTTTTAACCACTTTTAAACTTATTCTAAGTCCCTAATAAACAAATGCAATAGTCACTATAACACATTAAATAACTTTTTTTGCAACAGATGGAGTCTCGCTATGTTGCCCACACTGGTCTCTAACTCCCGGTCACAAGCCATCCGCCTGCCTCAACCTCCCAAATAGCTGAGATTACAGGTGTGAGTCACCACTGAAAAAATAAGTTAACCTGGCAGTTAACTTATTTTTTAAGAGGAAACCAATCACAATAAAAATTATTAAAAATAAAACAACAGCCATTAGGAAAGAAGTTTTAAATGTAACAAAACTGGTTCCAATACACACCTAAATTTTATTATCTAAAAAAAGCTATTAAAAGATAAACTACATATATAATTTATAACATTTCCTTATCCAAAAACATCTATGAGGACCTAAATCATTGCCCATATTACACCACAAGTTTTATCCTCTGCATATTGGTTTCCTGGCACAGAACATAAGGAAATATCTTTATATATGCAAGCTCCATGAACTCACAGTGCCAATTAATGTTTAGACCAAACATATGCAAAATTCAGAATAAAGTGAAAAAAAGTTTTTAAACAAACAGACCACCAAAATCCAAAACATCAAATGCTGCTGAAATGTGGAGCAACAGGAATTCTCATCATTCATTGCAGGGAGGAATGCAAAATGGTACAAGCCACTTTGGAAGACAGTTTCGCAGTTTCCTACAAAACTGAACCTATCATACAATTAATTAATTACATTCCCTGGTATTTACTCAATGAAATGAAAACTTATATACACACAAAAACTTGCACAAGAGTGTTTATTGTAGCTTTATTAGTAAGTGCCAAACGTGGATGCAACCAAGATCTCCTTCAATAGATTAATAAACTATGATACATCCATTCAATAGAATATTAATCAGTAATAAAAGAAATGAGCTATTCAAACCACTAAAAGACATAAGGGAATTTAAACAACGTATTACTAAGTAAAAGAAGCCAATCTGAAAAGACTACATATCATATGATTCCAACTCTATGACATTTTACGGCAAACTGTGGGGACAGTAAAACATCACTGGTTGCCAGGGTTTTACCAGGAGGGAAAGAGAGATGAGTTGGTGGGACACAGGAGACTTTTAGGGGAGTGAAGTTATTGTTCTTTACGATACTGCAACAGTAGGTATACGTCTTCATACATTCATCAAAATTAACAGAATTTACATCACACAGTGAACACTGATGTAAACTACGAACTCAGACAATAATAGTGTATTAATATTGGTCCATCAGTTGTAACAAATGGAGCACACAAGATGTTAAAATTAAGGAAAGCAGGGAAGGGTAGTGTAAGGGATTGCAAGAGAACTACTTTTCATTCAATTTTTTCTGTAAACCTAAAACTGCTCCAAAAAAGTGTATTAATTTTTTTTAATTAAACCATCTGAAGCTGATTAATCTGAGCCTAGTTATTTTAGAAGGCTGCTCTGCACATGTCACCAAAATCCAGTCAGATATTGCCTGATAAAAAACAGGACATTTTAACTTGGATAAGACCGTATCAATTAGATAATGTTAACAATTATTTGCTAAAAACTGTCTGCCATGCCACTGGCTCCCAAACTTCAACATAACAGAATCACCTGTTGATCTTTCCAAAATTCTAAAACCCAGGCCATACCACAGACCAATTAAATCACAACATCTGGAGGTGGGACATAAATTTCTGTATGTCTTAAAGCACTCCAGTGATTCCAAATTACAGTTAAGTTTGGAAATCACTATACCAAAGCTATGTGCATAGGCTCCAAGTTATGCTGCCCTTAAAACAGGCTGATGCTCTCTCTTAGCAACTATAACAAAAACTAAAACTCAAGGGAGGGATCACTATAAAAATTTTTGGCCAGGTGCGGTGGCTCACGCCTCTAATCCCAGCACTTTGGGAGGCCAAGGTGGGCGGATCACAAGGCCAGGAGATCGAGACCACCCTGGCTAACACAGTGAAACCCTATCTCTACTAAAAATACAAAAAAAAATTAGCCGGGCGTGGTGGCAGGCACCTGTAGTCCCAGCTACTTAGGAGCCTGAGGCAGGAGAATGGCGTGAACCTGGGAGGCAGAGCTTGCAGTGAGCTGAAATCACGCCATTGCACTCCAGCCTGGGCAACAGAGAAAGATTCTGTTTCAAAAAAATAAAAATAAAAAAAAGAAATCGGTAATACTAGAAATGTTTATCCCAAATTCAAACTGTTTTTTGGTTCCTTTCTGAAGCAAGCATTTGCATACTAACAAAGTATTTTCATTAAATAAATATTTTAGTATAGTTTGGTTTTTTAGAGGTTTTTCTTTTAGTTTGTTAAAACAAATTTAATTTTTAACATTCTGAAGATGGTAAACCAGATCAGATAAGGGAGAAATGATTTGAGGTTTCATTTTAAAGATTTAGGGCCAGCCATGGTGGCTCACACCTGTAAACCCAGCACTTTGGGAGGCCGAGGCAGGTGGATCACCTGAGGTCAGGAGTTTGAGACCAGCCTGGCCAACATGGCAAAACCCCATCTGCATTAAAAATACAAAAATTAGCCAACCGTGGTGGTGAGCACCTGTAGTTCCAGCTACTCAGGAGGCTGAGCCACAAGAATCGCTTGAACCCAGCAGGCGGAGATTGCAGTGAGCTGAGATTACACCATTGCACTCCAGCCTGGGTGACACTGGTACTCCGGCTCAAACAAAAAAGATTTACACGATTTTTAAATTGCATTAAAACATGTGAAAATGTGTGAGACAATAAACTTTATTTTAAATCATTCATCTCATAATCCCGAGCACTTTTTTTAAAGTAATGATTCATAAAATGTAAACTTCTGTTAACATAAGAACATTCTTAATAGAGCCCATTGCTTAAACACATGAGAAACCCAGAGGAAAAAGTCTTAATTATTAATAGCCAGTCCCAGGGAAGAGCAATAAAGTCCTAGAATTTTTTTTTTAAACACAAAGGCAAATAAAGTTCTCAATAGCAAAGAGGCAGTTTTAGAGAATGCTCAACCTGGGGTCAAAGGATAAAGAAAATTCAGGTCATCCATCAACTTTAATGGTAAAAACATTATATTTTTATTTTTACTAACATTTAACTAAAATTTTAGCATGTACTTTGATTATCAGTATTTGTGATTTTTGTCACCAACAGGAATTACTTATATGTTAATACCACATTACAATTGTTAGAGGTATCTCAATGTTATCTTACTTGGAAATCATGGCAGTGATTAAATCTGCCAATAAAATACATCTTGTTACACAGATTTTGAAGCACATGTATTAATATATCAAAAATCTGTTACTGTGATATTTTAATTAATCCAATATAATTGGTTTTCTTTGCAATTTTGTCTTATTTTATATTCATTAAAATATTACTCTGAGACAGAGTCCACAAACTTCAGCAGACCAAAAGAAATCTATGACATACACAAGAGTAAGAATTCACTTTAATACAACCCTAAAGTCAGTAAAATTATAATGCAAAATTACTCTGCAGTAAATTCTTTGATAGATGTCTGAGTAAGTGTTATTTTTTTTTTCAAATTTTTAAGTTGTGGTAAAAAACACATAAAATTTACTATCTCAAGCATTTTAAAGTGTATAGTTCAATGTTAAGCACATTAATATTGTTGTGCAACCAACATTATCTCCAAAATTCATCTTTCAAAACTGAAACTCTCTACCCCCATTAAAACAATAACTCCCCATTCCTCCCTTAAGGGAACCTGAACGCCCTGCGGACCACCATTCTACTTTCTGCATCTATCCCTACTCTAAGTACCTCATATAGTGGAATTATACAGTATTTTTCTTTTTGTGATTGGCTTATTTGACTTATAACATCCTCAGTGTTCATCCATATTGTAGCATATGTCAGAATTACCTGAATAAGAGTATCTTTAAAATTCTGTAAATTATGCCAAGCTAACACAAAAATGAATTTTATATTACTTTATATTCATTTTATAATAAAGGAACTTACACATGACAGAATTCAAATAACTATAAGTTCTGTTAATCATTTTTGTGGTTTTCATCTGGACTATTTCCTCACCTCTTTTTTGTTACATTATTCTAATATCTGTTATCACTATTGTATTGTTTTCTCACTTGAAAAACAATCCCCAAAAATTAATATCTAACAAGAAACCCACTCTTCAGTGAAAGTTAAGACAACAAGCAATAACTTTTAAATGTCTACATAAAATATCATGTGGCCTACACTAGACAGTTACATTCTTAGGGCTTTTGCTAAGTAAAGACACAAATTAATTCAACTTTGCTACCCTGGACATACCTGAACAAATCATTACAATGGAGTACAACATCTTTAACGGCAATAAGACATCTAGTTTCATCGAGTCCTGCAGTTTTCAGTCCTTACCTTGGAATGCTAGTACACAATTGACTGTTGATCCTTCCACATAATGTTCAGGCATAGGGGACCATAAAAACGTGTAATAATCACGAGCAGTACTCCATCCAACCTAAAGGGAAATAACAAAAAAGGCAGATTTATAAGCAAATAGTTTAATATTAGGCTCATACAGCATTTTTTAAATTGTATTTTACAGTTAAAATATACATTTAATATGTTTACAAATCATGAGTATTTTAACAAGCATGTCAAATTATTTTTAAATTAAACCACAGCCTAATGCTATAAAAATCTACATAAATTGAACAGAATTTCTACTGTATTAAAAAGGAATTTGCTTCCAATTTCTCAAGGGTAATCTATCCACATGATCAAATATAAAAACTTGTTTTGATTAAAATTTAATTTCACTAAACACAGCGAGTTTTAAATACTTGTTATTTATTTTTTATTGACCACAGAGTATTATTTTCAAAGGTGGCACATACTGAATGTCTAGTAGATCCAACAACTGAGGGAGTTATAGACTAAAGAAAATTAATATTTAAAACATTAGACATGCATTACAAATTCACCTCTGAAGAATTTTCAGATATATCAAAATTCAAAAAACTTAATTTATACCTCCAATTTAAGTGTTTTATTTGTTTTACTTAGACATCTGCCTCCCCCTAAATCCACTAAATTCACTAATCCCTCATCTCTGGCAAGTCTTGCCTGCACCCAATTGGCAAATTTTGTAAAAAGACCTTTAGCACCAAGATGTTTATATATACACAGATAGATCACTCATGTCTCACCCAACACATTTTCTACTTACAACATGAATACATACATATCTCAATCCGTATTTTCCAGATGGACTATACCATGCTAAATATTGAAAACTGGAGATGTTTAAAACAGGTATTAGAGATCCATTCACTAGTAATATTACAAAAATGTATGCATCAGCCAAAAGGTTAGATTATACCTAGGATTGTGATTGGCTTGATTATAGACAACAGAATACTGAAGCTGGACGAACCTTAGTCACCTTTAGCCTCCAAAGGAATGGTTGAAACTACAGGTTATAACCCAGTAGGAAGTGATAAAACCAATTTAGCGGTTCATGACTGGCATTTATTTTGTAACTATATAGAAGAGAAAGTACTGGAGTACATTAAGGGTAAGTGTTTCACGAAATTTGGTTTCTGGTATATTTGCATGCTGGGACAAATCCTACAATTTATTCTGTTCTGTCTCAAGGTAAAAAACATCTGACACTATTCATCTCTTTACAGATATGAAACCTGAGGAATCAGTGAACAAGTCATTTACCTCACCTGTTTGAACCAGTTTTTCCTTTCACAGTTGTTGGAAGAATTAAAGAAGATAATGAACCTAAAAGCAGCACATGAAGTGCCTAATCCATGGCAAACACTCCATAAATGGTAGTTATTATAGGTGTAGTATTTTGTAATAATTAAGAGCATACAGTGTGAGGGTCAGTATACCAGAACAGATCATTTGCTAGCTGTATGGTTTTGGACAAGTTATTCATTTCTATTTTCTCCTCTGATAACAAAAACAGCCTCTAAAGGTTGTGTCTGTATTAAATGAGATCATCCCTGTAGAGTATTTAGCACAGCACCTATCACGTAAGTGCTTCTTAGCAGCCTGAGAACTGAGCCTACCAAGAAGTTGGGGGGCGAGATACAATCCTGAGCAAAAAGTCAGAAATACAGAACTACACTTCAAACTGCTTTTAAGTAAGGAAAACTAAATAGTTCTTAAGTTACTTAGAGAGGGGCATGTTAGGCATACATAAAAAATAAATGTAGAAGTCTCTCAACCTGGAAAGACACAGGGAATGGGCTCCTTTGGGATGTAACTGTCTTATATCAAGCTCCCTCATGAAAGTATGTTAGAGTGGACAGTACTGGAAGGAACACAAAAGATGAACATCAGGAAATTATGTAGGAGTCCACTGCAATAATAATAAATCTAATTAGAAGGGTCAATAAACCATAATGTGTCCAAACCAAAGGTTGATTCTCTGTTTTATTTTCCTGGTCACCAGGCTAGAACTTGCTTCTCAATGCTACAGGACACACTGAAATGCAAGAAATCTTGTCTTTTAGTCCACCATTACCAAGTGAAAAGAAAATTATTACACTTACAGTTGATAACAGCAATTTTCAAATATTGAAAAATGGCAGGGAGAACATGGCAACACTTCGGACAATGGGACAAAATAGCCAGTTATCTAAAACTGCCAAAATATATTGCTTCTAGGAGATATACCTGAATCTAGTTAACCAGTTAATTGTAGTCACAGATACCATTGGAGGCTGTATGTATGTTAAGAAAGAAACTAAAGCAATGAATATGTCACATACTTTAGTTTGAAGAATTACAACAGCACTGGGCATCATTCTTGTTACTACTGCAAGAGCAAAATAAATGAGAAAATGGAAATTAAACAAGGGTGACAGAGAAGGGAGAAAGCCACAATATATTCCTTTTAAATAGGATTAACATTTCAGAAAAACACGTTGGGTAAGTTTTGATCATAAAGAAAATTCTGAGAAAGAACATACAGAAGACCAGAATGACATCAAAGTTACCTAGAAAAAATAAAGATAATAAATCCCGGAGAAACACTGAGGAAAAGACAGAAACATTAGGGTGAGGAAAGCATACGAGAGACCAGTTGGAAAGAAAGAAACAGAGAAGAGGGGCTGATGTTTGGAGATGAATAAAGGGAGACAAGCCTCGGAGGAGGAAAGGCACTGAAAATAAATGAGCTGATTACATATGGATATAGGAGGATTCCCAAGAAATATAATTAAGTGAGGAAAAAAGCCCACAAAAAAAGTATAAAATGAGCCTATGAATTTTTCTAATCCAGAAACATACAACAACAGACATCACTGGGGAAGGTAGGAGTACAATGGGTAGGAGCATTCATTTTCCTTCTTTTGTATACAATGTAGCTTCTAAAAATCATGTTACCAGAAAAGTTCCTTTAGGAAAAAAATAACTGCAAAAATGCCTAGATACACAAAGGGAGTATGCAACATTGATTCAAGAGAGAAATATCATAAACAGCATAAATTCCTCAACGAGATAAAACGGTACAGAACTAATTGTAAGTGATTAAGTGAAAAAATCACGGCATTAAAAAAGACATGAGATATGCCAGCAACATTCAAAATATATATATTAGAAAAAAGACTGAGGATGGGCGCGGTGGCTCACGCCTGTAATCCCAACACTTTGGGAGGCCGAGGTGGGCGGATCACAAGGTCAGGATATCAAGACCATCCTGGCTAATACAGTGAAACCCCGTCTCTACTAAAAATACAAAAAAAAAAAAAAAATTAGCCAAGCGTGGTGGCAGGCGCCTGTAGTCCCAGCTACTCGGGACGCTGAGACAGGAAAATGGCGTGAACCCGGGAGGCGGAGGTTGCAGTGAGCCGAGATTGCGCCGCTGCACGCCAGCCTGGGAGACAGAGCAAGACTCCGTCTCGAAAACAAAAACAAAAAAGACTGAAAGTCTCCTTCCACTTAATAAAACAAGGCTGGAAGGAAATACAACATTAACAGTGCTAACCATTGATATTAGGTAGGGATATACTTTGGTAGTGGGACTATAGGACGTTTTAACTTTATAATTATAAATAATTATAATTATAAATATTTATATATTATAATATAATAATTATTTTTTTTAAACCAGAGGACTTTTTTTTTTTTAAACAGAAAATGAGTGGAATGAGACAGGACCGAAGGGGAGACCAAGGCAGGAAAACAGAAGGAGGAGGAAAAAAATTTGAAAAGGAAAAGGAAAAACAAGGAACAAAGAAACAAAAGCTTGAAACAGGATATTCAAGAATAAAATCACTGTTTAGATCCACCTTCTAATCAGGCAACTTAGTTTTTCATGTGCTTGGCAGCAGGATGCAGTGAAAATAGTATCTTATCGGGAGGTTTTGTTTGTCTAGTATAGGGTACGTCATGCATTAGCAATGTGACTTTGAACACATCACATGACCACTCTGCACTTCCAATTTCCTCAACTATAACAGTATCTCGGAGATGTGAGAATTCCAATCAGAACAGTATCTCGGAGATGTGAGAATTCTAAGACTCTAAAGTTTAAAAAACAAAAACTCATGGACTTTTAATGTTACTACAGTAGTCATCCTTTATCTAAGGTGTCACTTTCTGTGGTTTTAGTTTCCCGAGGTCAAACAGACCCCAAAATAAGTAAGTATAGTACAATAAGATATTTTGAGAGTGAGAGAAACCACATTCACATAACTTTTACTCTGGCTGTTTGGTTAAGTGAAAGATCTGATTATTCAAAATTAGCAACAGAGTTGCTAATGATGCAGGCAGGGTATCAGGTAATGTAACAATTACATGTTATAATTGTTCTATTTTTAGTTATTGTTGTTAACTCTTACTGTGCCTAATTTATAAATTAAACTTTATCATAGGTATGACTGTATCAGAAAAGTACAATGTAAACAGAGTTCATTACTACCTGTAATTTCAGGTATCCACTGGGGGTCTTTAACTGTAAGGTAATTTAATTTGTACTAAGCACAAATCTAAACATACACCAATTCCTCATGCTTATGTACTTATACAACTAAGACCAAATCAAATTCATAAACACAAAACAGAACAAAACTCAAATATAATATAACATATAATGTTTTACTGCAATTAATGTTGGTTTAATAATAAAGATACGGCATCAGGTGCAGTTCTTTTTATTTTTTTATTTGAGACGGAATCTTGCTCTGTCGCCTAGGCTGGAGTGCTCTAGTGCAATCTCTGCTCACTGCAACCTCCACCTCCTGGGTTCAAGCGATACTCATGTCTCAGCCTCCTGAGTAGCTGGGATTACCAGCACGCACCACCATGCCTGGCTAATTTTTGTACTTTTAGTAGAGTCAGGGTTTTGCCATTTTGGCCAGGCTGTTCTCAAACTCCTGACCTCAAGTGATCTGCCCGCTTCAGCCTCCCAAAGGGCTGGGATTACAGGCATGAGCCACTGTGCCCGGCCAGCATCAGGTGCAGTTCTAAATCTTTTCCTGTAATTTTTACTTCAATTCTGAATCTTTTCCTGTAATTTTACTTCAATTCTGTCACTAAAGAAAATCCACGCTGAACTTATTAGCAACTCTGTTGTTAATTCTGAATAATCTGATAGCTCAACCAAACAGCCAGAGAATAATTATTGAATGCCAATTTACATAAGGTTCAAATCTCAGCTCCAATGTGTAATGGATAACTTTGAACAAGTCACTTTAATCTCTGGACCTCAGTTCCATCATCTGTAAAACAGGCAGTATAATGCTCAGATGAGATGTGAACGTATAAAATAATAAACATGTTATATGTTTATTTTCATTATAATTAAAACGAATCAATCAATACTGCAGAGGGAGTAAAAAAAACTAAAAGGAACAAAAACCTCCTACTCAGTCTATATCCCTTGTTTGGCTTCACTCATTTCCCTACCCAACCTGGACTTCACTATCAGTCAGTCATTTCAATAATATACTCAAAACCACCATAGTATCCTTTGTCCTCTTCCCTTCCCATTCCCACCCTTTTCCAACACCCAGTTTGAATGACAGCCACTTCTGGCGCTCTTGACACAATTCCAAATGCTGAATCTCTCTGGAGAAAGTCATAAAATTGCTGCTTAGTAATCTTCTGGTTAAGCTACTCCAATTCCCTGTGACATTCTTCCACAGTAGCAAGGACAATTATCTATACTCAAGCCCTCCCCAACTTTTAACACATAACCTTGCTCCTCCTTACTGAGACGCCATAGAATGAGTGCCAGTCCTAATTCAATTGACTGTTGACATATCCTATGAATTCTATTTATGGATTATTACACACAACTTACTTCCTTCTCCACTTTTGGCTTTCACTACCTCACATAGAAAATTAGGATAGTCTAAACGTTCTCTTTACCTCCATTCTCTTCAAATTCCAATTTATCATACTCAGCGCTATAAGATTAAGCTTCACGTCTAAACTTTATTACTCCTTACTTAAAAACTATCCCTCAAATATTAAAACAATCTACAACATGATCCAAACTAACCTTTCCCATCCATCTTCTAAAACTGGTATCTGCAGCTGGGCACAGTGGTTCATGCCTACAATCCCAGCACTTATCAATCCCAGCACTTATGTAGGCTGAGGCAGGTGGATTGCTTGAGCCCAGGAGTTCGAGACCAGCCTGGGCAACATGGCAAAACCCCGTCTCTAGAAAAAATAATAATAATAAATTTTTAATTGATAGCTGTCCCAAGCAAATCAAATTCCTTAACACTTTCTCAAGCATACCACTTTCCCATCTTCATTCCTCCTCCCTTACAATCGCTACCCAGGCACTCTCTTCCTGCCTGCTTGTCAATAGGGTGTCTATCAAAATCACTTTAGAGGGCAATTTGCGGTACACATAAAGTGCTTAAAAACATACAATGCCATAAACATGGTGATTCTACTTCCAAGAACTTACCTTATGAAATAAGTAGACAAAATGAAGATAGGTAGACATTAATACTTTATTAAGTATTAATGATAAGCATTTAGCAACAATGTAAATTCCAATAAGAAACTGGTTCAATGAATATATACACACACTATGATGCATCAGTAGTATGTGTGTATATATTTATTACACACACATTATGCATGTGTATAATTATTTGTAATTTTATTACATGTAGCTATATACCATTATGTTAACAACAGTTAACACTAGGTAAAAGTGTTAAGCATGATTATTTTCTTCCTTGAGCCTTCCTGTATTACCTGAAATTTTTACTACATGCTTGAACTTCCTATTGAGTTTTAAAGTTTTATCCTGGCAAAAAGGATGGAAAAAGTATTAAACAGAAGATTTTTTTTCTTTTTTGCTGAGAGAAAACTTACAATCCTTAAAGTGCACAATGAAAGAAGTATAGTTCAGCATTACCAAAGCAAAAAAGCAGCAGCAGGAATGACCAAAAATGAAGCTGGAAATTAAATCTTATACAGGAGCCCTGTATGACTCTAGGTTATTTGGTCTTGGCATTATTCCATAGATGATGAAGAACCAATGAAGAGTTTCAAATAAGAGAAAGACATGTTCAGGTTTCCATTTTACAGCTTATATAGAGCAGTTAAAAAACAAAGGTTAGAGGACAAGAATAAAAGTGGGTAGGCCGGGCGCGGTGGCTCAAGCCTGTAATCCCAGCACTTTGGGAGGCCGAGACGGGCGGATCACGAGGTCAGGAGATCGAGACCATCCTGGCGAACACGGTGAAACCCCGTCTCTACTAAAAATACAAAAACTAGCCGGGCGAGGTGGCAGGCGCCTGTAGTCCCAGCTACTCCGGAGGCTGAGGCAGGAGAATGGCGTAAACCTGGGAGACGGAGCTTGCAGTGAGCTGAGATCCGGCCACTGCACTCCAGTCCGGGCGACAGAGCGAGACTCTGCCTCAAAAAAAAAAAAAAAAAAAAAAAAAAAAGTGGGTAACAGGTGACCTATTGCAATAGTCTTGGTAAAAAATACGGAAGGCATGAACTAGAGCAGTGATATTAAGGATTTAGAAATATGTAAGTAATAAAAAGGTTAAAACTGATGTTTGGATTTGAAGGAAAAGTCACAGGCTTTCGGCTGTTAAAAAATGAAAAAATACAAGAAATTAAAAAGGAGTCTGCAGGAAAAAGGTAATAATTCATCTTCCTGAAACATAGTATTTCAAACAACCCATACATATACAAAGACTTCTCACTGCCCTTTAGAAAAAAGTCTATAAACTGTCTAACACTGAAGGTCTTCCATAGACAGAATGAAACTTACCTCCAATCTCATCTTCCACAACTTCCCTAACTGAAGCTTATGCTGTAAACTGACTTACTCATTCTCATGAACATTCCTACCTCCGAGCCTCTGCTTTTACAGATTCAGTATCCCTTATCCGAAATGCTTGAGACCAGAAGTGCTTTTGATTTCTAAATTTGTCATCAGATTTTGGAATATTTGCATTATACCTACTAGTTGGGCATCCCAAATCCAAAACATAAAATGTTCCAATGAGCATTTTCTTAGCACACATGTCAGCATTCAAAAAGTTTTGGATTTCAAAGCATTTCAGATTTCAGATTTTCAGATTTAGGATGTTCAACCTGTACCATTTTCCTGCTGGAAATGCCCTTCTTTTTCCTCAATCACATTTCTGTTTTCTTCCATTCTGCTCTGTTACTACAGAAAACACCAATTCTCAATCAGTATCTTTAACTTGATACCAGTATCTCCCATAAAATCGAAACTACTACTGAGGCCAGGTGCGGTGGCTCACACCTGTAATCCCAGCACTTTGGGAGGCTGGGACACGGAGGATCACTTAAGCCTAGGAAGTTAAAACCAGCCTAGGCAACATAATGAGACCCTGTCTCTACAAAAAAAAATTTAAAAATTAGCCAGGCGTGGTGTATCTATAATCCCAGCTATTTGGAAGGCTGCAGGGAAAGGATCACTTGAGCCCAGGAGGTCAGGTTGCAGTAAGCCACTATCTCACCACTGCACTCCAGCCTGAGTGATAGAAAGACCCTGTCTCAAAAAATAAGAAATAAAATTTAAAAACTACTACTGATTTCATAAAATTGTTACAATGAATGTTTCTCCATTTTGGGATCTGACAAGCCTAAAAAACTGACACAAAAAGTAAATAAATGGTAAATAACTACAGTAAATAACTATTATGTTGTATTCAGAAACATCAAGAAATGAGGAATTCAAAGAAAGGAACTAAAAGTCATTAAATGCCAAAACTTTGTTTTGTCCAAATGTTTTTCTGCCTTCCCATCAGGCTGGACTTCTACTTCTAGACACTTTCAATGTGCCTAATTTCTAGCAGCTATTCATTTCTTTCTTCCTTGTTGTTTAACTTTATACAGATTAGACAATCAAAATATCAAGCCCATAAAAATCCTAACTAAAATAAAACAAACTGATTCTGAGGAAGAATACAGAATAACACAGGAGAAAAGTGAATGTGTTTTACTGTTTGGACATTCATGACATTATTTTGACTGCTCAGAGGACACTCTTATGTTTTGGTTTTCCACTACATTCTGAAGAGTTAAAATTGCCAGAAAACATCCTGCATAGTGAGGTGTACCACTGTAATGATCACTTTTATTTTCAAGAAAGTATTATACAAAATCACTCGTAAAACGTAAGAACTGGAACTCCTGCCATCAAAGAGTTTACTATTCAGTCATGTTAAACAGAATACTTTAAAACTGTGTAATACAAACAGAATACTCTTAAAACTGTGTAATACAATCTGAGCAATATTTAAGCCATGCAGGACAACAGTAGAAGGGATAATAACATGGCTGTCAAGCTGTATAAAATTAATTTCAAATGACTGGAATATACAGTAAATAATATAAGAACCCAAAGAAACAGATCATTTTTTTTTCAGGTAATGAACAGAGAAAATAGGAAAAGAAGATTCTGAAAAAATTTTCACAAGTTCTTAAGTGAAGGTAAACTTTTTCATCAGAGAGAGGAAAATCTGGTGAAATGGAGTTCCCAACATTCATTTTATCTACTCCCCACTGTTTACAAAAATGAGTCTTATTGCAGAATTAAGAAAAGGCAAGTACAAGCTACTTATCAATCTGTTTTAAAGAAAATTAAAAGTGTTTACATGGAGAACATATTCAGAAAGCTTTCTTACCTTGAATATACCAACCCAATCTTTTGGATGTGGATGAATATATGGAGTTAAGGTGTAATGACATTCCAGGTGTGCATTAGGAAGGTAACTCTTGGCCACATTTTGAAAGATGACATGGGCAAAGTTGGAAGTCTGCAATGGGACTTCTTGAAAGGATGTCATTGTGAATCTGAAACAAGTAATTCATACAAGTTAAATTATACCAACTAAGAATAAACTTATGCCTTCAGAAAATACATAATATTTAATATAAATTTCATGAATATTTGCATGTCATAATTAAGAAAATATATACTTTGTAAATACTGCAACTTCTTAAAAATATGATTAAATGTAAAAATACAGACAAACTGGAAAATAACTAAAACCCATTTGGCTCAGAAAGTTATATGGGCATTTAAAAGTTAAAAAACCAAACCAAAAATCCAACTCTCCTGGAAAGCCTAGCCCTCTGCTTCTATCTGAATCAAAACCAAATGAACCAGAGCTGTTTTCGTGCACATGCTGCCAATATAAACCTGCTGGCTCCTAGTAACCAACACTAGAAACAGAAACAAGGACAATTAAAAGTCAGTATTTTATTGGCTATGGGTCAATTAACTTTTCCTTCCTATGAGAACCCTTGAGCTTCATCATTTTCCTCCCTAACCTAGCCCATCCCATTCATCTCTTCCCCTCCCCCTAGGTTTTGGGATCCTATAACTAAATCTGATGCTAACATCTCTGTGCCTACATTCCTGCCCTTCTAAATCCCCTGGACCAGCATTTCTCAACCCTGGTTACACATTAGAATCATTAGGGGCCTTAAAAAAAAAAACAGATGACAACGACCTTCTGGGAGTGGGGCCTGGGAGTGTGTGCATGTGTGTCTGTCGGTGTGTATACGAATATACATATCCCTGCCCCCACATCTCCCCAAGTAATCTCAATCCTGTATGCAACCAGAAAAGAGAACCACTATCCAACAACTTAAGTCTCTACTACTAACTCTCACTCATTTCCACAGATCCCAGACCCAGCCTATCTTCTTGGGCTTCTGGTACAAGCTTGTTCAAATCTCTCAAAGTATGTAAAATCTTAGCTGGTCTACTTGAAATGGCTCAGCTTATTTGTTCTTCTCTACCTATAAAAAAAACCTATCATTTCATCCTAGGTCCAATGATCCTACTTCGACTGCTAGTATTCATGTACCCTTTCCACATGTTTACTGATTAAAATAAACTTATATTTAAAAATAAAAATAGAAATGTAGTGTTAATAAAATACATACTGTTGAAAATCTATTAGAGATTCATGAACGCTCACTGGCTTAGTAAACACCAAGCACTGTATAGCAGATGAATGGTGAAAGCAGATTATAAAAACTGCAAGATCCAAATGTTTTCCCTATTTTGTGCTCTACTTTTGAGAAAACAGAAACAAATGAGGATTTACCCAAAAAAGCAATCTGCAGAGTTTGTCACAGGCTCAGTACAATCACTAATTCTATAATACACATAAGAAACTATGACTGTCCTGACCGCACTTGCTTGAGTCATTAAAACAGGCATCTCTGTAATAATGGGGAAAACTGGGGCAAGATTTTTGCTAACCAAATTAATCTAATTTACTTCACAAATCAATGAAGTTTCTACAGAGCAAGCACAGCAGTAAGGCTCTACTCATATCTTAGCCATTAGTAAGAAGGCTTATTGCTAAGATCTGAAACAGTGTGCTTTTACAACTGTTTCTTTTGCTGACCTGTTTGAAATACTAAGGCAAATTTTTAAAGTTTTGTAATAATAAGCACTTTAAAAAATACCAACTTTCTTCTTATGTCCCCTCTGCTTCTGTTACGGCCAAAGTCCTGCTTTACTGAATATAATGAATATCCCAAAAAGAGATTGTGAATCATGAACCTGGAAACCACTGTAGAGTATCAGGCTAGTTGTCAGCCTCTCCCTACCTGAGGTTTGCAAGCATTCCAAGATAAAGAGTATATTCAGTAGCAATCTTCCTTTACCTCTGCACTGACAAAGGGACTTTGCTACCAGCAACCATATTTCATGGAAAGACTTAACTATGTATACTCTCTACCTGGTAAACTAAAGCCATCAGAAAAATGAAAAGGTAGCATTTACAAACACTGGAGAACTCTGTCTAAAATAACTGAAGAGTTCTATTATTTTGTTTCTTTGAGTTGTCTGAGCTAATTTGGGCTCCCAGGGAGGTCATATTAATGAAGTCATTAACGATAATCTCTTTTCAAGTCAGTGGCTTCACAAAGAGAAAAAAAACACCAATTC
The DNA here is from genome assembly GCF_009764315.1 of Trachypithecus francoisi. Classification (NCBI taxonomy): domain Eukaryota; kingdom Metazoa; phylum Chordata; class Mammalia; order Primates; family Cercopithecidae; genus Trachypithecus; species Trachypithecus francoisi. Next base: position 99,662,508 of record NW_022681469.1, on the reverse strand, counting down.
CAGTTCTTTTAAAAAAAAAAAAAAAGTCACTACTGGTTATAAGATACCAACAAAAGAAACTATAGCTAAATCAACTGAACCAACATCTATTAAATACAACTACCAAAACTGAATCAAGAGAATATTTTTCTATGAAGCGAGTGAACAGTCACACTTCCTTTGAGAAAGATATTCAGTATGAAGGAAATAAACTAGCTTAGAATAAACGTCCCATGTTTTTAATCAAAACCTGATTAAGGATAATACTTTTTTCTTAAAATTTAACATGTCATTTCCTAAAATAAATTAAACAACAAAGCTGTAATAATTTTTTTTATAAGACAAGGCAAAAGTGTTTAAACTTCTGTTAACCTCAATTAAAACAGTTTTTAAAAATCCACAATCCAACCTTATACTTTTAGTTCACTGAAGTGTTTGAGGTACAAAATAGCACATAGGTATACATATATGTATTTGTATATGTTTACAAATGCATCAAAAGGAACTCAAGAAGTATACACTATAGAGTTAATAGTCTTATAAGGGATGTGTGTAAAAACAAGACTTAAGGACTTTAAATTTTACATCAATGTATTGTTTGAATTTTTACAAGTATATATAAATGTATTATTTCTATTGTTTTAAATAGCCCTATTAACCAGAAATTCCATTTTTAAACCCTCCCCCGAATTTCACATTTTCTCATAGAAAACACTAGTATTTCACTTTAAAATACAGTATTCACAATGTTTACAAGTCTGAAAAGTAAAATAACTTGTGATTATCCTATTAATCGCCTTCATTAATCTCTCTCCAACACTCCAATCTTTTTAAAATTTAATTGCTATAATTACAGAAATATTTTACAAAAGTCATTCCAGTACCTTGTCATTTTTTACTCTTCTTATTAAAATATAGCTACGAATCATTTAAAAAGTTTACATGGATGAATGCAATCTAAATATAATTGTCATTAATCAACCCATTTTAAATAATAAAATTTCTAATTCCCACATAGTTCCTCTGGTTCACTCCTCCTACAGATAACAGACTGAAGAGACAGGCAAGCTTATAAAAATGTTGGAATTCACTGAGAATGTCAAGGTCGCAGGGGAGTGGAGAAATGATATGCAAAGTCACTGCATCACCTTGTGGTAATGCCTGGGAAGTGTAGCCTCACTAACATCCTGAGAAAAAGTACAAACCTAGTCTCAGTTGGACAGAAGTACACTCCCTACACAAAAAGGAAAGTAGAAGCAAGCAGCTTTACCATGTCAAATTCTGATTCCCCTTCTCTAAAGTGCATCTCCACAAATAGGAGTATAGTAAGTTGGCAAGCCAAGGATAAGTACAAAACGTCCAGTCAACAATCAAGGGACCAGACACATTTGGCTGGGAAACAAAGTCAGAAATGCTTACACATGCTGACTACAGTGCCCTCTTTCAGGTTTCCTCCTACATTCCCTCGAACTCCAATGCCTCTAGAATTTCTTTATGTGTTATGCTATAAACTGTATATTATAGAGTCTTTGGTCTAAATTCCAATTTTATTATTTTGCAAATGCATTAATGTCTATAAAAAAGATAAACAATACATAGTGGGCACTCAGTTATGTATACAGCTAAAATAACCATGGGGTGGGGGGGAAGCATTTCAACATTATCTTTTTTTTTTTTTTTTTTTTTTTTTTTTTGAGACGGAGTCTTGCTCTGCCGCCCAGGCTGGAGTGCAGTGGCCGGCTCTCAGCTCACTGCAAGCTCCGCCTCCCGGGTTCACGCCATTCTCCTGTCTCAGCCTCCCGAGTAGCTGGGACTACAGACGCCCGCCTCGTCGCCCGGCTAGTTTTTTGTATTTTTTAGTAGAGACGGGGTTTCACCATATTAGCCAGGATGGTCTCGATCTCCTGACCTCGTGATCCGCCCGTCTCGGCCTCCCAAAGTGCTGGGATTACAGGCTTGAGCCACTGCGCCCGGCCTCAACATTATCTTTACTTACTCCTCTTGGAACTTTTTCAACCCCAAAACAGATTTGACTTTTGTGGTAGTATTTTTCCAGTGGTTCCCAATACTTGTTTTACTTTAGCCCAAAAATAGAAGCCTGAGTGAACTTACTAAAAAATAGACCATAGTAAGAACTTCTGTACATTAAACATATGAAGCCAAATTAAGCTTTTTAATTTAGATAAATATTAAATACAATTTGCCAGTCCTAACAATTAGAATTCAAAAATAATTTTGTTATGTGTGATAATATAATTATGGCAATTCTGTGTTTTTCTAAAGTCCTTATCAGTTAAAGATGCTAAACTAACTGTAAGTGAAATGTCTTGATGTCTAAGATTTGCTTTAAAAACTCCAGGGGAAAAAAATAAATGTTAGAGGGGGTAATAAAATAAGATTAGTAAAGTGTCAGTTCATTTTACTGTTCATTCTCCTTTGTGCACGTTTGAAAATTTCCGTAATAGGAGAACCAAAGCAAATAAAGAAATGAAACAGATTAGTAACACTCCACATATGACCTACTTGCAGCAGAAACATTGCATTTTATAATATGAACACTTGGTATCTTTAGAAGTGTTATAATTCAGGTACTGGTTGACAGAGTTACCGAAAGTTTTTCACATCCTCAGCTAAAAAACCTTTAGAATTATCTCCAAACTTCAGTCCGATAGGACACGCAAACATATGAAAGCAAAAAATGTCCAGCATTCAAACAGTTTCCAATTACTCACACTGTGGCTCAAAGAAAGAAAAACTTAACAACTATAAACAGACCTCTGCTTTCAAAAAAATGTAAGCAGCAATTTTTCTAGGAGGCAAAAGCAAAGGCCCCAGTCTATTAACTTGCACCCTTGCAGACATCCCTATTTCCAGAATCCTTTACACCTGAGTGCCAAGACATTCCGCTCAGGTGCACCCGCACCACTTTTACTTACTTTTTAGATTTTGTAAGTTGGTTTCTAAAATGCTATGATCTTGGCCCACATATATCAGGGGAGAGGCCATTTTCATCTTCTTCTGAAGGTTTATTTGGGACAAAATAAGCTTTAAAAAGACAGAAATGCATAAAGCCCAGATTTTACATATCCATTCCAAAAGAATACAATAAAGTCCCCAAAAGAAGTATACAAGGAGCATCATTAAGATCTTTCATAATTATTTCAACAACATTAAAAAGGTTGAAACTTTGAATTCCAAAATTTTACTTTTGTTATGGAAAAGATATTTACTGGTTAATTCTACAAACATGGCTACAGTGAGAACTACAAACAGCGGTCTACAATTTAAGAACGTGATGGGCCAGGCGCAGTGGCTCACGCCTGTAATCCCAGCACTTTGGGAGGCCAAGGCGGGCAGATCAAGAGCTCAGGAGTTCGACCCTAGCCTAACCAACATGGAGAAACCCCGTCTCTATTAAAAATACAAAAATTAGCTGGGCGTGGTGGCGCGCGCCTGTAATCCCAGCTACTCAAGAGGCTGAGGCAGGAGAATCGCTTGAACCTGGGAGGCGGAGGTTGCAGTGAGCCGAGATGGTGCCACTGCACTCCAGCCTGGGAGACAGAGCAAGACTCCGTCTCAAGAAAAAAAAAAAAAACGTGATGGCTATAAAACAAAAACTACAATAAGATCTTCTTTGAAGTTGAACAGCTTGAAAAATAAATAAATAAAACCTTATTAGAAGTCGGCATCATCAAACAATACTTCAAGTTTACCCTTGAAAAGAACAGAACGAAGGAGAAAGAAAGGCTGTCCTCAGCTCCTGCTCTAAACCCGAAAAGCACTGAGGACAATCGACCCACTTTTAGTTTCTTTTCAAATGATCTCTTTAAATCCTTTTGGAATTAAGCACCAAACTCGTAACTAGTAATTGTTCGTGCACAGCTCGTAGAAATTTTAACATCAGCAGAATGCAGACAGTTGAAAAATTAAGATTATCCCATCTAAAGCCTAACATAATAGCAATTCATAACCACTGTGTGAAACCGGAAATCTAACACTGTACGTCTAAAGTCATATGCCAGTGTTGTCCAACAACTTTTACCAATAAGGTGTGTACACACACCCACACAAACGCATGCTAAGCTCTATTTTTTACTAATAAGGTGTACACACGCACGCTAAACTCTAGCCACAGATTCCCTAAGCGAGGAATGCAGGTCGGTCGGGACTAGTCCACACCTCGCGAACCTACGGGGTGTTGGGGCAGGGTGGGGAAAGGATTCCAGGTGAAGCAGGAGATCAGCCAGAACAGCCAACTCCGCCCGCGGCTCTCAAAAGTAGGCGGCGCAGGGAGTCTCCGCCCCCTTCGCCACCCGCGACTCAAACCAAAACAGCTGGGTTTCGCTCCGCAGAGGCAAACCCCAGCGTCCTTCTCGGACGCGACCTACGTGTTTCTCAGCTTACTGCGCCGGTAACACCCACATGGCCCTCAAAACAGTCATCCCAGAGTTGAGCCTCGGACACCAGAAGCTTTTCCTTCGGTGGTCGCCAGCGTCACTCGTCCCCAGCCAAGGGCACCCGTCCCACACGCCTCCCCCAAATCGCGAAGGCCTGTCCCGCGGGCCTCCCTCCGCGTGGGGCGGCCACCCGTTGCTATTCCAAAACTCTACGGCTGATTCGAGTCGCCCGCACCCCCGTCACAATCGCAGTCCGGAAGGGAAGGTTTGTCCTCGGGAAGGAAAGCCTCGTCACCACTGAGACCTCTCCCGAGACCGGCCAGGCCCCTACAGTACAGGGGCAGAGGGGTGTAGCACGACCCCTAAAAGAGATGCAGCTGGGGTCCGCCCCGCACAAGGCGCTGGGGTGGACCGGGGAGGCGCCTTACCCAGAGGAAAGACTCCCGGACCAAGGGAGAAAGTTACACAGGCTTCCGATCCTGATCCGCCATCAGCCGCCGAACCTCTTCCGCCACTACCGCCTAACCCCAAAGACCGGCTACACCTACCCTCACAGCCGACAGTAGGCCTTGCGTCACTTCCGCCCACGGGGCGGTCTCTTCCGTCTCCTGCAGTGGTCGCCCCGCCGCTCCGCGACGACACGCCCCCAGCCCGATCCGCCCCGGGACGCGAAGCTGGGCCCGGGCGTGCCTCTTCTCGCAGGCAGGCTGGTTCTCGCCTTCCTTCGACCTTGCCATTTTCGCTCAGCAACTTAATCGCAGAAAAACAATGCGTCTGGATTTACATTCTGATTTTATATTATTATTTTGATATACGAAATGGGGAAACACACCAGAGATTTAAGTAACTCATCCGTACTGTGTCCCTTCCTGCGTCTCATTCCGCCTAAACTAACCCACCGATTTTATAGATAAGGAAATAGCCAGAGAAGCAAGGGAGTTACCACACGGCTAGGGCTGCAAACCCCTGAACTCCAAGACTGTCTCTCAACTCCTGGCCCAGTCCTGTGCTTTTTTGACTACGAAGTTTTGTTCACTGAAAGCTCCTAGGAGCCTTTCAGTTCTAATGCCATCTGATTCTATTTGCTCTCGGAGAGGCCTCTTTTCTATCCGCATTTCTGTGAGTTACCGGCTTTTGTTATCCATATCATTTTCCGTGTTTGAATTTTGTCCCGCGTTCTGTTATTTCTAAAATCACTTTTGCCTTTTGTATATATTGTCTTCCTATATTAGACATTCAGTTTGAATCGTAACTTCACAGAAGCCAGTGTGTCCCATTCGAATTCGTCATATTCATCTGTTGCCATAAAACCCTGATAAAACTTGCAATAGCACCTGAAAGGATATGTAAATTAGATCGCATTAAATGTTGAAGCACATTCTAAATACAGAACATTCAAAATTATCTTTCATATACTTTCATCTTTACTTCCAGTTATTTCAGAAGACATTAGCTTTGATAATACAGGTTCTCAGTATTTACAGACTGATTTCTTTCCTATGTATTGACATTTTTTAACTTGGTCTTGTGCTGGGTACTATACTTAATCATAGAATTTCAGAAGAACCTTAACAGGTCATTTAGTCCCACTCTCCTTATTTTATGGATGAAGAAAAGGGTGTGAATAATCAACATAAGTTATCACTCGCGTTACTGGTAGCAGCCTTCTGGTAGTAGAAATAACTGTGTCCCTTAAGAAATGTAAACATAGCAGTGAACTTTATAAGCACAATTTGTCAGAGATGTCACTCCTTGTATGTTTAAATCATATTCCTATTCACATGCAATAAATTTTTAATTACCACTAATTTTCAGTTAATGAAATCAGAAAAACAGTATGCCTAGTAAAAACCACAATTTAAAGTCTTTTTGGGGGGGCGGGGGGAACGGAGTTTCACTCTTGTTGCTCAGGCTGGAGTGCCGTGGCGCAATCTCGGCTCACTGCAACCTCCGCTCCCGGGTTCAAGCGATTCTCGTGCCTCAGCCTCCCAAGTAGCTGGGATTACAGGCGCCAGCCACCACGCCTGGCTAATTTTTGTATTTTTAGTAGAGACGGGGTTTTGCCATGTTGGTCAGGCTGGTCTCGAAAGACATTTTCACAGGTTTTTTTTACTTTGTTATTCTTTTTTTTTTTTGAGACGGAGTCTCGCTCTGTCACCCAGGCTGGAGTGCTGTGGCCGGATCTCAGCTCACTACAAGCTCCGCCTCCCGGGTTCACGCCATTCTCCTGCCTCAGCCTCCCAGGTAGCTGGGACTACAGGCGCCGCCACCTCGCCCTGCTAGTTTTTTTGTAGTTTTTCTTTTTAGTAGAGACGGGGTTTCACCGTGTTAGCCAGGATGGTCTCGATCTCCTGACCTCGCGATCCGCCCTTCTCGGCCTCCCAAAGTGCTAGGATTACAGGCTTGAGCAACTGCGCCCGGCCTACTTTGTTATTCTTAATAATTTCTTGAATTTTTAGACCTTATTTTCCCCAGGAAGGTATTTGTTCTGGAATTTTAACTTGCTTCATTCATTTTAATAATGATCCTTTAATTTTTACACCACATTTTCCCCGCCAAGATAAATAGATACCCTCTTAGTATTTAATTGAATTTCTGGGTTTAGTGGGGGCGGGGGTTGGGTTTTTTGTTTGTTTTTTGAGATAGAGGCTCACTCTGTCACCCAGGGTGTAGTGCAGTGGCATGATCTCGGCTCACTGCAACCTCCACCTCCCAGGTTCAAGCAATTCTCCTGCCTCAGCCTCCCCAGTGGCTAGGATTACAGGCGCACACCACCACACTGGGCTAATTTTTATATCTTTAGTAGAGACAGGGTGTCTCCATGTTGGCCAGGCTGGTCTCGAACTCCTGACCTCAGGTGATCCGCCTGCCTCAGCCTCCCAAAGTGCTGGGATTACAAGCATGAGTGACTGCACCCGGCTTTAATTGAATTTCTTAAAGTTAGCTTATTATGTGTATGGCAGTGAACTACGGCTAGAAGAGATATGGATTCACTTCCTTTAAGTGAAATCTTTCTGCCAGAGGGATTTCAGAATTCAGAATTTTTCAGACTTTAGAGAGGTGTGTTTTATGTGACATTCCTCACTCTCTGGGGCAGCACCCACAGTCAACCTTTTTTTCCAGAACAATTATGAATATCACACTAAGATAAATGAGGTATATAGTCTCACTTCAGATCAAGTTTTTCAGGTCAGGTTCTGCCACTTTGCTCTTGGGTTCAGGTCAAGTTTTTTTTTTTTTTTTTTTTTTTTTTTTTGAGGCGGAGTCTCGCTCTGTCACCGGGACTGGAGTGCAGTGGCCAGATCTCAGCTCACTGCAAGCTCCGCCTCCCGGGTTTAAGCCATTCTCCTGCCTCAGCCTCCCGAGTAGCTGGGACTACAGGCGCCCACCACCTCGCCCAGCTAGTTTTTGTATTTTTAGTAGAGACGGGGTTTCACCATGTTAGCCAGGATGGTCTCGATCTCCCGACCTCGTGATCCGCCCGTCTCGGCCTCCCAAAGTGCTGGGATTACAGGCTTGAGCCACCGCGCCCAGCCTCAGGTCAAGTTTTAATGACAAATGAGTCAGGTCAAACAGGTTTTGCCACCAAATGTTAAGAAAACATTTGATTTTCAGAGTTTTTTTTTTGAGATGGGGTCTCTGCCCTCTGCCCTGTCACCCAGGCTGGAGGGCAGTGGCAAGATCTTGTCTCACTGCAACCTCTGCCTCCCAGGTTCAAGCTATTCTCCTTCTGGGATTACAGGCGTGAGCTACCGCACTGGCCAATTTTCAGAGCTTTTCAGATTTCAAAATGGTGAATAAGGGATTGCAGACCTATTGAGAGAATTATTGGAAAGTAAATCAGTGAGTAACCCATGATTTTTCTGGAGCAACTACAGTTTCAAGTAGTTTGTAGGCAGTTGTCCTGTGTTTTGATTGGGAAAATACGCTGACTATATTTAAAAAACAGTGTTCTTTCATTAGAGGAACTTATGATAGCAAAAGGAAGAAAAGAAATGAGCCCATGAAAATGTAGGTAACTAAAGTGTAAATAAATGAATAAGAAGACAGATATTCAGAGATGAGAGAAAGTATAGGCTGGTGTTAGCAGTACACTTTTCATGGGAGAGGCAGGCCTGGACTGTTAAAGTGAGGTATGATTTTGATGAGGAGATACAGGGGGAAGACTTTCCAGTCAGAATTTAAGAGCTTGGGCAAAGGAATCAGGAAGAAAATTGTTAACCAAAACTAATAATTTCCTCCAAAGTTCATGCATTCACCATTGTGTCATGTTGCTTCTTACTAAGAGCATTTTGTTCATTTACTATGTGCTCTGGGAAAAACAAGGAATCAAGCATGGTTTCTTCCCTGAAACTGCTTAAAATCAGGTCAAGATATTACAGGATGGTATAGATAACTGTCAAATTTGCAGGAAATGGACTCTGAGAAATAAAGTAGAAAGATATCCAGAATAATTTTGAAATTAGCTAGACTTTGTAAAAGAGATTGGTTTCTAAACTTCAAAAGACTGATAAGATTTGAAAAGATGAAGAAAAGGCTTACATAGTGAGAATAATATAATTTAAAAGGCACAGATGGGACAATTAGATAGCAAAACAAGGATTGAAAACTTTTGAAAAAGTTCAGATAGACATATTTTATTAGAAACATTACAGGTTTTAAAAGCCAGGCAAATGAGTTGTTCTCCTTTCTTAGAACAATGGTTTACATTATTTGCTATAAATTATTCTTAATTTTAAAAAAAAACCCTTTGTAAACCTTTGTTTTAGAAAGAGAGCTATTTTTTTTTTTTTTTAAGACAGAGTCTCACTCTGTCACCCAGGCTGGAGTGCAGTGGCACAATCTTGGCTCACTGCAACCTCTGCCTCCCAGGTTCAAGCAATTCTCCCACCTCAGCCTCCCAAGTAGCTGGGACTATAGGTGCGCGCCACCATGCCCAGATAATTTTTTTGTATTTTTAGTCGAAACAGGGTTTCACCATGTTAGCCAGGATGGTCTCAATCTAAAAAGAGAGGCTTTAAAAATGAGATTTGAATAATGGTAGGCTTTGGATAGGCAAAGAAAGAGAGGATTCCAAACCCTCTAAAATAGGGTTATTTTCTCTTTCCCTATCTATTAGATTTTATTGATGTACTCATTGCTCCTTGTTTCCCAACCATTACCTACCTAGATGCTTGTAAAACACCTTTGCTTCTTTGAGGTATACACTGTTGTGTTACGCTCCGTCTTCTCTCCCTGTGGCTGTCATCTTCTGATCTCCAAGTCACTGTTCCTCATTCAGTGAAGACTGTCACCTAGTGCACAGTCTCCTTCTCCATTCTAAGCCATTCATTGTCTACTTGGATGAGATTAAAATGAAAAGGCCAACATCCCAGCATTTTAATTTCCTGAATCCCCCATCTCAAATACTCCACTCCACTCCAGATACCTATTTCTGTGGTCACACCTTGGCCCTTGTCATCATCTTGAAAAGCAAGCCTCCTACTCTTTGACCACAACCTCCTATTCTTCTAACTTGCTCATTCAGATATGCCCAGCAGAACTATTTTTCAAACTCATCAGCATCTCAGTCCATTTCTTCTTTTAATACTTCCCTCAGTATCCAACTTAGAGTCCATAGGCTATAATTTCATTAACATGACTTCCAACACCGTAAACTCCCTTGACTTCCTATCTTGCACATTAAAGAAAATTTCCTATAACAAATGCATTACAGACTTTGTGGTCATCACACGCTTTACACTAAAGTTTACGTCTGGAAATACTAAGCAGAAACTTTGAAGTTAAAATAGAGTGTTTTGGGAAGTTTCTTGCACTATCAAAAAGAGAAACTGTAATTTATGATACTAAGAAACAGAGCCTGCAGAGGTTTATATTTCAGAAAGACCTTTGCCCCATTGGCTCCTAACAGTGTTCTTTGTTCCTTGTGCAACTAAAAGGTCACTAGAATGTAAATATTCTCTAACCTCTCTTCCTCATCTTACTGAGAAGAGTAATAGCCAGCAAAGTACTTTGAATTTTTAAGGTACTTATGTCAACAAGATTCTTCCTTCCCAGTGTTTCTTATTAAATACCTGTATTTTGTGAGTCACTGTGTATCAATGATAATTAAAGTTAATAAAAATTATTTTAAGGAAATGTTATTAAGATAATCTTCAAATGTTTAATTTTAACCAAGGCTAAATCAAAGTTTTAGGCTCAAATATGTTTTTATTTCACAGATCTCAACACCTCCCACCTTCTCAGGAACTCTACATGATCTCGTTTTTATATTCAAGACCCCCATCTCCACGAGATCTTTTCCGTTGTCTTTTTAAACATGCTGAAGTCTCTTCAATTTTTAAAACTTTTCCAGCTCCCTATTTCCTTCCAGCTCCTATTGTCTTTTGTCTTTACAAGCAACTTTCTTGCTTCTGGAAAGGATTGTCTATATTGTACTCCCTCATGTTCCATCTACTTCCAGCAAGTTCCACAAGGCATATTTCCAGCAAGATGCAGAGGGCAGATTTCTAGCAAGTTTCAGATGGTAGATTTCTGGCAAGTTCCAAAAGGTGAATTTCCAGAAGTTTCACCATCTCAGCAACACAAGGACTTCTCTGTGAGACTTCTCTGTGGGACTTTATTCAGGGACCCACAGCCGTGCCCTCTTCAGGGCCTAGATGTCAGCCCTGAGAGGTGATCTTGCTTGGACAGTCTATCTCAGTCCTAGGGGTAGTGGCTCTCCTTATATCAGCCATTCTTATATTTTTTAGAGTTCCTTTTACTCCCGTTAGCCTTGTGACTCCAATCTCCTGTTATAGTTAATAATTCTTTATATTAGACTTTCCTTGTTCATATCACCTATGTGGTTTTTCTCTGCTATTTGGACCCAGACTGACAAACCACTCTACTGCTTCATTTAGCTTCATAGGTAGACCCTGTCTTGTTTATTTTTCTTTCTTCCCCTGAAGTAATTGCTCAGAGTTCATTTGGTTCCAACCAAGTAGGGTTGCTGCCAAAATGTAGGTGTTTGTTGTACTGCAATTTTCTACTGCTACTTGATGTTAATTATGATGCATAGGGGCTAGAATTTCTTCAGTAAGGTATAGTTTAGGTTGCAGAATTCAATGAATGATGATTTATTGCCATTTAGCATTGGGTTTAATAGATGAAAGAAATGCCTTTATTCTCACAAGAGACCATGGCTAGGCTGATCCTGCCATGAGGACAAAAGGAAACATGAAATTATTACTAAGTACTTAGGCTGAGCATCTTTAGAAAGTAATTTGTAGGGGCCGGGCGCGGTGGCTCAAGCCTGTAATCCCAGCACTTTGGGAGGCCGAGACGGGCGGATCACGAGGTCAGGAGATCAAGACCATCCTGGCTAACACGGTGAAACCCCGTCTCTACTTAAAAATACAAAAAACTAGCCGGGCGACGAGGCGGGCGCCTGTAGTCCCAGCTACTCGGGAGGCTGAGGCAGGAGAATGGCTTAAACCCGGGAGGCGGAGCTTGCAGTGAGCTGAGATCCGGCCACTGCACTCCAGCCTGGGTGGCAGAGCAAGACACCGTCTCAAAAAAAAAAAAAAAAAAGAAAGTAATTTGTAATATATTTTATTAGTTAATTGTGAAAATTGGCTTCTGAGGTTACGTAGTGTGATATAGCAAGTTCTAAGACAAGCTGTAAGTAGACAAAATTCCCCTTCCTGAATCTTTCTTTTTCTGTACTTTTTCCTCTTTTTCAGATACCCTTCACAGGTTTAACAGACCCACCCCTCGGGCATCAAGCAGTCTTATCCAGGGGGGAAAAAAAAAACTGATGCTCAGTAATAATCTCTGTGCCTACGAGGAACTTAATGCAAGTCTTAGGATCTCAAAAAAGGACCTACAAGCATAAAGTAATGAGTCTCTCCAGCAAGGTTTCCATGCATGGGGGGAGGATCTCTTTAAGTAAGGAACCTTCCTTGTGCTTCTTTAAGCACAGTTGCTATCATTCTGGAAGAAGCTCCTTTTAACCCATATCTTCTTCCAACTAGCATCCTATTTTTTTTCTTTCCTTCCCAGCTGAACTTCTTAAGGATCAATCTATATGATGTTATAATATATTTGAGATATTAACCTATTTTTCTTGGTATTTTCCCCTTGTATAGCTTGCCACTTTCCCAACCTTCACCCATAGATGTGTTGCCTTGAAGAAAGGAGGTAGAAAGAAAATCTTTCTGGCTTTTGTTTCCAGACTCTCGAACCCCACAAATGGGGAGAGGATTCAGGCTGCAGAGAAATGGCTTGAGGAGAAGCCAAGGGCAGGGGTATATAGGTGGAGGGAGAACAGCCAGCATTTTCCTCCCCCTCAACTCTAGAAACAGTTTTCTCTGGGCCAGAGAGGATGGGAGGGTACCTCTAGGTGGACAAAACCACACAGCTCGTTTAACCTTCCTAGGTCTCCAAGACATCCCCTACCTTATCTTAGTACAGAGCAATATTTCAAAATCCTGACAAAACTGGAATGGAGCGGGGCGGTGCGCGGGGCTGGGCGGTGGCTGGGGCGCGTGCTCTCGCGCGGGCCAGTGTGCTGAGGCCTCCGTGCCGCCCGCGCCTAGCCTGCCGCGGCACTCCCGGCTGCACACTTTGCTTGGCCTCGCCATGCCGGTGGACCTCAGCAAGTGGTCCGGGCCCTAGAGCCTGCAAGAAGTGGACGAGCAGATGCAGCACCCGCTGCATGTCACCTACGCCGAGGCAGCGGTGGACAAGCTGGGCAAAGTGCTGACGCCCACCCAGGTTAATAGACCCACCAGCATTTCATGGGATGGTATTGATTCAGGGAAGCTCTACACCTTGGTCCTGACAGACCCGGATGCTCCCAGCAGACAGGATCCCAAATACAGGGAATGGCATCATTTCCTGGTGGTCAACATTAAGGGCAGTGACATCAGCAGTGGCACAGTCCTCTCCGATTATGTGGGCTCAGGGCCTCCCAAGGGCACAGGCCTCCAACACTATGTCTGGCTGGTTTACGAGCAGGCCAGGCATCTAAAGTGTGACGAGCCCATCCTCAGCAACCGATCTGGAGACCAACATGACAAATTCAAGGTGGCGTCCTTCCATAAAAAGTACCAGCTCGGGACCCCGGTGGCCGGCAGGTGTTACCAGGCCGAGTGGGATGACTATGTGCCCAAACTGTACGAGCAGCTGTCTGGAAAGTAGGGGTTTAGCTTGGGGACCTGAACTGTCCTGGAGGCCCCAAGCCCTGTTTCCCAGTTCAGTGTTACATGTATAATAGATTTCTCCTCTTCCTGCCCCGCTTGGCACAGAGGACACCTGACCAGTCAGATGGTGGTTGAGGGTGACTTTTCCTACTGCCTGACCTTTATAATTTTACTCACTCACTCTGATTTATGTTTTGATCAAATCTGAACTTCATTGTGGGGGATATTTTGGTACTGTGATGGGGTCATCAAATTGTTAATCTGAAAATAGCAACCTGGAATGTAAAAAAGAAAAAATCGGGTGGGAAGAAGACCAGGTCTACAGTGATAGAGCAAAGCATCAAAGAATCTTTAAGGGAGGTTTAAAAAGAAAAAAAAAAGATTGGTTGCCTCTGCCTTTGTGAACCTGAGTCCAGAATGGTACACAATGTGTTTTTATGGTGATGTCGCTCACCTAGACAAGCAGAGGCTGGCATTGAAGCGGACCCCCAACACGGTGCATCTCAGGTGCCTCAACAGGCATCAGCATGTTGCTGTGACCCCTTTAAAGAGCAGTCCTGGAAGAGGCAGGAGGGAGAGTGGCTTTGCTGCTGTTGGGACGTGGCCATCGAGACCGGCAGCAGTGCTCGCTGACAGCTTAGGAGGAATCCTTACATCTTTGTCTGTTAAATTGATCGTTCTTCATGGGGGTCAGAAAAGCTGGTCTGGAGTTGCTGAATGTTGCATTAATTGTGCTGTTTGCTTATAGTTGAATAAAAATGGGAACCTGAGTAAAAAAAAAAAACTAGAATGGAGACTCAAAACAGAAATTGAATTGGTGGAATATATTAAAACATACTTCTTTACAAGCTTGAGTTGTGGGCTAAAATTCATACTACTACATGTTCATTAATCTTGCATTCCTCACCCCATAAAATGTGCTCAGGCTGGGCATGATGGCTCATGCCTGTAATCCCAGCACTTCGGGAGGCCAAGGCAGGCAGATCATCGGAGGTCAGGAGTTCCAGACCAGCCTGGCCAACGTGGTGAAACCCTGTCTCTACTAACAATACAAAAATTAGCCGGGCGTGGTGGCGGGTGCCCATAGTCCCAGCTACTCAGGAGGCTGAGGCAAGAGAATCGCTTGAACCTGGGAGGCGGAGGTTACAGTGAGCCAAGATCGTGCCACTGCACTCCAGCCTGGGTGACAAGAGCAAGACTCTATCTCAAAAAAAAAAGTGTGCTCAACCCCTACCAGTCCACTGAAAGTTACCATGGTAAGGTCATCAATGACCCTCATTTCCCAACCTACTTTTCAGTTCTCAGACCTTATTCCACAAACTTTTCAACCAAGAAGTTCTAATGATAGAATTGTTCACTCCTTCCTGCTTCAAACTTTTTCCTTATCCCCTTTGGGATACAATTGCATCCTGGTCTTCCTTTTATTTCTTTCAATATGCCTTCTCAATTTCATTTGTGGGCTTCTCATTTTGCCGTTGCTCCCATAAGTACTAATCTTCCTCAGAGTCCAGCCATCAGTCCCTTCAGGTTTAAATTATTTCCGATTATGATTACATATTTTCAATTGCCAAATATACTAATATATTTATTAATAACTACCAGAGCTACCAAATCTACATCTCCAGCCCGGGCTTTTCTCCTGACATCAACCCTATATATAATAGATATCCACTTACATGTCACACAAACATCCTAAACCCCAGCTTTTTTTTTTTTTTTTTTTTTTTGAGACAGAGTCTCGCTCTGTCGCCAGGCTGGAGTGCAATGGCACAATCTCGGCTCACTCAACCTCCGCCTCCCGAGTTCAAGTGATTTTCCTGCCTCAGCCTCCCACTACAGGTGCATACCACCACGCCCAGCTAATTTCTGTATTCTTAATCGAGACGAGGTTTCACCGTGTTGACCAGGATGGTCTCAATCTCTTGACCTCGTGATCCGCTGGCCTTGGCCTCCCAAAGTGCTGGGATTACAGGCATGAGCAACCATGCCTGGCCTCTTTTTTTTTTAAGAGACAGAGTCTTGCTTTTTCACAGGCTGGAAGGCAGTGGCACAATCACAGCTCACTGCAGCCTCGACCTCCTGGACTCAAGCAATCCTCACATCTCAGCCTCCTGAAGATCTGGGATGACAGGCATATACCACCACACCTGACTAATTTTTCGTTTTTTGTAGAGACAATGTCTTGCTATGTTGCCCAGGCTGGTCTCCAACTCCTAGCCTCAAACGATCTCCTCGACTTGGCCTCCTAAAGTGCTGGTATTGCAGGCATGAGCCACCATGCCCAGCCCCACATTTCTAAAAGCGAATTTGCCATCTTTCTCTCACCTCACTCCCCTTCACCTGTATTCCTTTTCTGTACCACTCAAGGTCCTGGCAGGAAATGGCTGACACACTCTGTAAGTCATTGATGAGAGTTTAATGATGGGACCCTTTAAGAATCCTATAAAGTTTCTCTCTAGCAACAGAAGGAGCAGCAACAGAGAGGAAGCTGTTATCTCCCAACTAGGTCAGGGAAGCATTTGAGACCTGGGCATGGAGGAAGGGCTCTCTGACAGAAGCTGTGGCCTCTCTCTGATCTCTTGCTAATACCAGTCATTGGCCAAACCCAACCTGAAACCAGAGATAAAAGGAGTCCAAAGATTTGGTCTCTTGAGGTCAGCTCCTTGGGGCAGAAAGTAGTGAGGTAATGGGTGGAGAATAGTTCTGTTGGGGCAAATGGACAATCACCGGCCTATCTCCTCAATGAATGGCAACACCAAGGACCCGGTCTTGCTTGCCAGGAACCTGGGAACTTGTCTCAACTCTTCGCTCTTACTTACTCCACTACATGCAATCAGTCACCAAATCCTGTCTATGTTGCATTCTGAATGTCACATTTATCTCCTCCTTGCCATTCCCTACCAGTGCTCCCATCTCAGGTCCTTATCTCTTTTCACCTTGATAAGTGCATGCATTTCTTATCTAGTTTCTCAGCTTCTAGCATCAAACCATCCCTTTACCATCCCTTCACACTGCTACTGAAGTTTCTTTCCAAAAGGCTAAGATCTAAGTGCTTTAATGACAAGACCATTCTTTTCTCCCAAATTTCTTTCTTTTCTTTTTTTTTTTAGTTTTTAAATAACAAAAGTCATATACCATAACTCCCAAGGAAACCCAAGCTGAACTGAAGTGTATTAAATAAAATGTAAAATCCTCTGAAGAGGTAACCGTTGTTAATAATTGTGTTATGTTTTTCCAGATAGATATTTTTCTAAATTTTTTATTTTGAAATAATTAGACTTATAGGTAGTGGCAAAAAAAAAAAAAAAAAGTAAAGGGAGTGTGCTGTACCCTTCACCCAGTATCTGAGTTGAATTGTGTGCCCCAAAAAGATATGCTCGAGTCCTAATCCCAGGAACCGATGAATGTCACTTTATCATTTCAGATATAATCAAGTTGAAATGAGGTCATACTGGATTAGGGTGGGCCGCAATCCAGTGGCTGGTGTTCTTGTAAGAAGAGGGATATTTGGACATAGGTACACAGAGAATCAGAGAACACCACGTGACAACAGAGGCAGACATTGAAGTACTATATGTACAAGCACAGGAACACCAGCGATTTGAAAGAAACCACTAGAAACTGGGGAAGAAGCCAGAAACGATCCTCCTCTAGACTCTTCAGAGAGCGTGGACCTGCCAATACCTTGATTTCAGACTTCCAGCCTGCAGAACTAAGAGAGAACAAATTCCTATTATTTTGAGCTATCCAGTTTATGATAATTTATTACAGCAGCCCTAGGAAACTAATACACTCGGCTTG
Organism: Trachypithecus francoisi; assembly: GCF_009764315.1. Taxonomy (NCBI): domain Eukaryota; kingdom Metazoa; phylum Chordata; class Mammalia; order Primates; family Cercopithecidae; genus Trachypithecus; species Trachypithecus francoisi. The sequence goes on along the minus strand of NW_022681469.1, from coordinate 99,645,146 downwards.
CCCCATGGTAATGTTTAGTATAACTATAGTACAATATCAAAGTAAGGAAATTGACATTAGTACCATACTGTTAACTAGACCACCGGCCCTGTGCAGATTTCACCTCTGGTTGATTTTTTAATCATACAAGTGCATACACACACACACACACACACACACGTCTCTTGCTTTTTAAATTATTTGTACTCAGTTTAGATAAAGTTTAACCATTAGTAACATGACAAAGGAATTTTTTTCATAAAGAGCACCTTCGAATTAAAAAAAAAAAAAGACTAACCAATGGAAAAATGGATTAAAATATGTAAACAAGCAATGCATAGAAGGAAAATTATAAACAGTCAATGAACGTGTGAAAAGTTGCTGAGCTACACTAATGATCAGGGAAACATAAATTAAAATCACAATGAAATGCTTTTCACCATTAAATTGGTACAAATGTAGAGACTGATAACAGAAAGAGACCCTCATATTCAGAGGTGGGATGTAAATTGGTACAAAATTTTTTAGAGGACAATTTAGCAATATACATAAAATTTAAGGTGTTTGTACTATTTGACCAGCAACTGCACTTCCAGGACTCTTGGAAATACTTACACATATGCAGAAAAATATTTAATAGGACTTATTACTTTGAAAAGGGAAAACTTAGACAAGCTAAATGTTGACTAACAGGGGAATGGTTAGATTAATTGTGATATGCCCATAATATGTAGCCATTAAAAGAATGAAGTAGACAATCACATATTGTAAGTGAATAAGGAAAATAATAAACAATAGGTATTAGAGAGGCTGTGTTTAAAGAGTGTATGCTCTATCTGAATTCACAATCCTGGCTCCACCACTTACTAGTTCTGGAAACCTGGATAGTTTAAATATTTAGTTAACCTTCGGTTTTCTTTTTGTTTGTTTGTTTGTTTTGTTTTGTTTTGGGACGGAGTCTCGCTCTATCGCCCAGGCTGGAGTGCAGTGGTAGGATCTCAGCTCACTGCAAGCTCCGCCTCCCAGGTTTACGCCATTCTCCTGCCTCAGCCTCCCGAGTGCTGGGACTACAGACGCCCGCCACCTCGCCTAGTTTTTTGTATTTTTTAGTAGAGACGGGGTTTCACTGTGTTAGCCAGGATGGTCTCGATCTCCCGACCTCGTGATCCGCCCGTCTTGGCCTCCCAAAGTGCTGGGATTACAGGCTTGAGCCACTGCGCCCGGCTCTTCGGTTTTCTTATAGGAAAATTAGTGATAATGTTAGTACCCGTATCAGAGGATTGTGTTGTCAGCCGTAAATGTGTTAGTTTACATAAGCAATATTTCAAAATGGTATCTGGTATACAGCTATTATTCAGTAAATGTTGGCTACTACCATTATTATTGTTTATATAAAATACATTTTTTTACCAGTATCTTATATATCTATATGTATTTATATCTATCTGTATATATGGAAGGATACATGTAAAATTGTGATGCCTTCTGGAAAGGGGTATAACTCTTTTTTCATATGTCTCCTATGTGTCTGTGAAGGAGTATAACTTTCATCTTCAATAATACATACCTCTGGGCTGGGCGCGGTGGCTCACGCCAGCACTTTGGGAGGCCACCACGGGCGGATCACGAGGTCAGGAGATCGAGACCATCCTTCCTAACACGGTGAAACCCCGTCTGTCCTAAAAGTACAAAAAAATTAGCTGGGAGTAGTGGCAGGCAACCGAACGTAGTCCCAGCTACTTGGGAGGCTGATGCGGGAGAATGGCGTCAACCCGGGAGGCGGAGCTTGCAGTGAGCCGAGATCACGCCACTGCACTCCAGCCTGGGCGACAGAGCGAGACTCTGTCTCAAAAAAAAAAAATGATAATAATTAATATATACTTCTGTAGCTGACCTTTGTTATTGTTCTTGGCCAATTAACATCTTAACCACCTTGCTTTGGGTAATCCCCCATCTTATGAGGCAGATTTTGTATTCCATTATAAATACTGAAAAGGTAAGAAATGTGTTTTTTCATACTCCCTTGTTATCAGGGCCTGGGCTCCACCAGTTAGCTGCATATAGAATTCATTCTGGCCCAGGAGAGGCAGCAGCTCGGTGGAAACTATCGGGTCTCCAGAGGGAGACATGACAGTAATTGTAGCATCAGTGTTAGCAGAACCAGCTGTGTGGACAGTGGGGGAAAGGTGAGTAGTTCTTGAAAGGACTGGTCCCCTATATTATGATTTTCAAGCCTTCCCAGAGGATCTGTGAGCTGTCCACTACCGGTTCAGTAAAAACTGTTTTCCTGATAAGCCAGAGTTCATTTCTTTACTAGACACTAAAAACACTGATTTTTGAAATGAAAAGCCTCCCTAACTTTTTATTATGAATAATTTCAAACATATAGAAAAATTAAGGCCGGGTGCGGTGTCTCACGCCTGTGATCCCAACACTTTGGCAGGCAGATCACCTGAAGTCAGGGGTTTGAGACCAGCCTGGCCAACATGGTGAAACCTTGTCTCTACTAAAAATACAAAAATTAGCCAGGCGTGGCGGGATGTGCCTGTAATCCCAGCTACTCGGAAGGCTGAGTCAGGAGAATCTCTTGAACCCAGGAGGTAGAGTGCAGTGAGCAGAGACAGTGCTACTGCAGTCCAGCCTGGGCAACAGAGCGAGACTCTGTCTCAAAAGAAAAAAAAAGTTAGAAGAATAGTAAAATGAATAACTGCATATCATCCATCCAGATCCAACAATTAGTAATATTTTTATATATTTGCCTTATATGTATGCTTTCTGAACATTTGAGAAAGTTGCAAACACCTAGGAAAATGAATAATAATTTCATAATATCTTCCTATAAATCAGGCATATTCAGAGTTCATCAAATGTTTAAAGAATGCCTTTCGTACCTATTTTTTTTCAAGCCAAGTTCCAATAAAATACATTTTATTTGGTTATGTCTGCTCGGTGTCTTGTAAATAAAAAATGTAATAAAAAAAGGGCAATATATGGGTTTTGATCTTTATTGTTTCTACCTAGTGACTGAGTAGATAAATATGAGAACTAACAATTACTTATTACTAATCAAATGCCAGGCCTATGTGAGGCGATGGGCATATCAATATGAATAGGACAAGGTCCCTAACCTCAAGGATATAGTCCCTCTGTGTTCCTCCAAATGCACACAATTTATCTGCCTTACTTTTGCCCAGCTTAAGGAACAGAAACGGACAGGGGATATTAGAGTTAATCATTTTCTTGACCTAGAGCCACAGTGTGGAGTAGGAGAGCTGAGCAGGGCTGGATGCACACGTCTAACGAGTTATCTATCATTCACTTCTTTACACATCTAAGGAGTTATCTATCCTCTTTCTTTTTTTTTCTCCCTCTCTCTCTCTCCCTCCCTCGCTCCCTCCCTCCCTCCTTCCCTCTCTTTTTGGCTGGAGTACAGTGGCAGGATCTCGGCTTACTGCAACCTCCGCCTCCTGGGTTCGAGTGATTCTCTTGCCTCAGCCTTTCAAGTAGCTGGAATCACAGACGTGAGCCGCCATACCCAGCTAATTTTTGTATTTTTAGTAGAGACGGAGTGCCACCATGTTGGCCAGGCTGGTGTGAAACTCCTGGCCTCAAGTGATTCGCCCACCTCAGCCTCCCAAAGTGCTGGGATTACAAGTGTGAGCCACCAAGGCTGGCTCATCCACTACTTTCTTTTATTTATTTATTTATTTATTTATTTATTTTTTTTTTTTTTTTTTTTTGAGACGGAGTCTTGCTCTGTCGCCCGAACTGGAGTGCAGTGGCCGGATCTCAGCTCACTGCAAGCTCCGCCCCCCGGGTTCACGCCATTCTCCTGCCTCAGCCTCCTGAGTAGCTGGGACTACAGGCGCCCGCCACCTCGCCCGGCTAGTTTTTTTTGTATTTTTTTAGTAGAGACGGGGTTTCACCGTGTTAGCCAGGATGGTCTCGATCTCCTGACCTCGTGATCCGCCCGTCTCGGCCTCCCAAAGTGCTGGGATTACAGGCTTGAGCCACCGCGCCCGGCCTCATCCACTACTTTCAAACACCCATACAAATTAATGGCCATCAGGGACTATCAAAGGCTGATTCCAGTCTAACTGTCCAGCTGCATCTCTCACCACTTCCTCTTACAAAACTCAAACTAGACCCACAACTTCTGGAATATATTTCATGTTTTCCCATCCCTACATCGTACTGAATTACTTCCCCCCATCTGTATCTTCAAACTCCTATCTACACTGCAAGGCCCAAGATATATGCCACAAGCTTAGTGAAAATGAATCTACTTCTAACTAGAAGAAAGCTTTCCTTCTTTTGTACTCTAGCTTGTATATCTCTTATTTTGCTTATAAGTTTTATTTTATATTATCATATTGTGCTTTTACCCTAAGTAACTCATTGAAGGGAAGAACTTTATTTTAGTACTTATACTACTCATCACGTAGTACGTGTTCAGTTTTTGTGAATTTGATTATAACTAATCATACAACTTAGAAAGTAATTAGAGAGTAACTTTGGCAAAACACCAGCCATTAAAAAGAATTCTAAAGAAAATGAGATTCAAATGGCTGATTCTGTATACCAGGCCCTCTTCACCTTAAACATGACTTTCTCAGGAAAGCCTTCTGAGACATTCCCAAACTAAGGCATATTTCCATTAGAATCTTTCAGCACCACATACTTTTCTTTATTCACATTTCATAATTATATGCCTTTTTGGGGCCAGGCGTGGTGGCTCACACCTGTAATCCCAGCACTTTGGGAGGCTGAGGCAGGTGGATCACAAGGTCAGAAATTTGAGAAAAATCTGGCCAATATGGTGAAAGCCCAACTCTACTAAAAATAAAAAAATTAGCCTAGCGTGGTGGCGGGCGCCTGTATTTCCCAGCTACTTGGGAGGCTGAGGCAGGAGAATCAATCACTTGAACCCAGGAGACAGAGGTTGCATTGAGCCAAGATCACACCACTGCACTCCAGCCTGGACAATAGAGCAAGACTCCATCTCAAAATTTAAAAAAATTTTAAAAAAATTTATTTGGTGATTATTTCATTAATATATTTAGCATTAGACAGAAGATTCTGTGAGGTAAAGAGTCATATTTGGTTTTGTCCATCATTATGGCCCCAGAACCAAAGTGAACAGCATCTCACAGTATTATTTTTCAAATATTTCATAAATATTTGTTGAATAAATTAATGAATAAATAAATGGATATTGTATAATCATGGAGCCCAAGAATCAAATGTTTATAAAGGAAAATACTAATGACTATGTAAGAAATAGTCCCAGCAGCGTGACCAGACCCTTAAGCTACAAAAGGACACGTACATCATGCTGTGTGCAGTGTCATTCTTTATTGATGATCATAAGTTTTAAAAATTACATGTGGGCCGGGCACAGTGGCTCATGCCTGTAATCCCAGCACTCTGGGAGGCCAAGGTGGGCAGACTGCCTCGCCTCAGGAGTTCAAGACCATCCCAGGCAACATGGTGAAACGCCATCTCTACTAAAACGCAAAAAATTAGTCAGGCATGGTGGTGTGAACCTGTAATCCCAGCTACTCGGGAGGCTGAGGCAGGAGAATCACTTGAGCCTGGGAGGCGGAGGTTGCAGTGAGCCTAGATCACGCCACTGCACTCCAGCCTGGGAGACAGAGAGACTCTGTCTCAAAAAAAAAAAAAAATTAAAAAGTTACATGTGAATTAATCTAATGGAAAATCATTTTAATGTCTATTTTTTTAAACCCACTGCTACATATTCTAAAAATAGTAGGCAGTTTTTTAAAAATGCTTTTCCTGGCCAGATGCTGTGGCTCAGGCCTGTAATCCCTACACTTTAAGAGGCCAAAGCAGGAAGATTGTTTTGAGCCCAGGAGTTTGAAACTAGACTTGGCAACATAGTGAGACCCTGTCTCTACAAAAAAATTAAAATTTAGCTGGGCAGGCCGGGCACAGTAGCTCATGCCTGTAATCCCAGCACTTTGGGAAGCCAAGACAGGCGGATTACCTGAGGTCAGGAGTTTCGAGACCAGCCTGGCCAACATAGTGAAACCTTGTCTCTACTAATAATACAAAAATTAGCCGGGCATGGTAGCGTGTGCCTGTAATCCCAGCTACTCAGGAGGCTGAGGCAGGAAAATCGCTTGAACCCGGGAGGTGGAGGCTACAGTGAGCCAATTCGCACCATTGAACTCCAGCCTGGGCAACAGAGTGAGACTCTGTCTAAAAAAAAAAAAAAAAAAAATTAGCTGGGCGTGGTGCACATGACCGTAGTTCCAGCTATTCAGGAGGCTGAGGTGGGAGGATTGCTTGAGTCCAGGAGTCCCAGGCTTCAGTGAGCTATGGTCATGCCACTGCACTTCAGTCTGGGCAACAGTGCAAGACTTTGACTCTAAAGAAAAAAAAAAGTTTTCCATATATATGTATTTGAATATGTGTGTACTGTTACTAGATACATATATAATATGTACGTATTATATATCATGTATTATGCACATATGTTTATATATTATATATATGCACATGGCCTTCTTCAATTGGTTTATTCAAAGTTTTTTTTTTAATTTGCAAGAAAATGATCTTGCAGGCCAGAGTAATTATTAACACTGTGTCTAATTTGAAGAAAGTAAAATGGAGATATAGGAATTTTCTGATTCGTGGGATAAAGACATTCAGTTGACAATATAAGCCAAAAACGTAAAGGTATCTAGATTACCAGTTTATTTACATTGATCATATTTTCTGGATAATTTCTAAATCTTCATTTTCATTGTGGGGAGAGTAAGCATAGATTTTTATTCTCTAAAATTTATCATTAAAAAGAACGAATAAATTCCTTTTCAACGTACTTTTAAAACTCTTCAAAACAGTCTGACACCTTAGACTCCAGTACAACTACTGTCTTTGGCACAAGCTGAGATCACATGGTGTTAACATTTCTTATTAAGGAAAAAGTCCCTCTGTATGTTTTCTATTTTCATTTCTGACACTTAATTAGAGTTAATAGTTACCCCATTTATAGATTGCAAGAGCTGCCAGGGCTCCCGAAACTGTACTAGAAAGATGGATGAAATTTGTGACTTTTCTCACATGAGACCAAATGAGATCAGACACATTAATTCTACACATGTAGCTGAGAATGTGTGTGCCTCCATGTCTGTGGCAAAGAAGCTCAGTGAACTTAAGGCGTGATCTTTGGCAGCTTTATGCAGCGTGATGTGCATGAAGAAAAATGTTTATAAAAGAACACATTTGAATCCTTGGTACCTCTCGGTGTGATCACTACATTGTCAAACAGTAAAGGAATGTATAAGCACAAATAAATTATGCATTCCCTGAATGAAGTCTGCTCCCTGGTGTGTAATTACTGGATGTGTACTTGGGAGTTCCAAGTTTGAGCAAGTGTTTCATTTCTCACTTAAGGGATTCAGCACACCTCCTGGCACCTACCATACAGTAAACAACAGCATCCAGATGCCAAAACACACTCCTGCCAGCAGCCAGCAGATGGCTGTGTGGATGGCAGACAGGATGCCCTTACACACTGCTCCATCCTGCTGACTGGCTTGTTTTATTTATTTATTTGATAACTACAAAACAAGTCACGTAGTTAATTTCTGAGCTTTGAAGTGTTATAATAAAATAAGCAGCCATTAACACACCACCCAAACTTAAGAAGAATGACAAATTATCTATTTTCTTCACCTACCTGTATATGTTTCTCTCCTTTACGTCACAGAATCTTCTCAATTTTCTGCTGCCTTTTCAGAGGTAATTGAAATCTTGATTTGTTTGCATTTTGTTTTTCCTATGTTTTAAAAAACGGTTTTAGTAGATAGATATAATATAAATACACAGATATTTAAACTTGGCACTGTTTCATCTTCCTTGTTTTGTGCTTTATAAAAACAACATATTTAAAATAGTCTTCTGCAACTTTTGTTCACCCAAGGGTATGTTTTCAAGATTCATCTATATTGTTGCTTGTAGCTGTAGCTCACACATTCATTTTCACTGCTGTATAAAATTCTGTTGTGTGACAATAGTGTGATTTATGAATTCATTCTACTGTGAATAGAACTACAAAGTATTGTTGTTGTTTGCTGTTATGAATGATGCTGCCATGAAAGTCTCCTGTAAAGAGGTACAAGAATTCCCCAGGAATAAGGCCTAGGAGTGGAGTTGTTGCGTCTTAGAATATGCAGAAGTTCAATTTTACAAGACAGTGCCAAGCTTTTCCAAAGTGATTTTATCAACTCACATTCTCACCAGTGATATGTAAGAGTTCCTGTTAGTCCACATCCTCACCAACAGTTGATATAGTCAGCCTTTCTTTTTACTGATCTAGTAAGTATAAAATAGTCTCTCAGTTGGGGTCATTCCTGAGCTATTTTCATGTTGCCTAACTTTGACCATATTCCAAGCCATCCAAGACCTGTGGATCTAGAAAAAATAAAGAAAGTAGAGAGAGGTAGAAAGTATCATGTTGAGCCATAGAGACACAGAAATTGATCTGAAATGAGTCGATCCCTGCAAAAGCATTTTTGGTGAGACCCAAGATTATACAACATGTACATTGATACCTTAAATTAATATATATATTTTTGTTTCTTCCACGTGCCAGTTAGTTTTCTAGGTCCAAGGATATCACAGTGCATGAAACAGACAAGGTCCTTGCCCTTGTGATGGGGACAATAAAGAAATAGATTTAGGATATAACATCAGAAAGTGAAGGTCAGTTTTGGGGCCAGATAGGCCAGTGCTCAAATTCATTCTCCACACCACACCAGACACTTGACTTCTCTGAGCCTCTTTCATCTTTTATAAACAACAGTTATCATCTTGCAGGGCTATTGTGAGAATTAGGAGCTGGTATATAAAGATTAGTATTCTCTCCTGTCTGGGGCAAGAGGATCCAAGGATCTCAAGGATGGGGCATCTTCTAGATTGCTCCTCCTGGAGCTGGACCCACAGGACGACACTTCTCATGAATGTTGACAGAATCCTGTGCACCTCTGCCAACCAGCACTGTCCTGTTCATTGCATCCTCATAACTACTGATCACCTTCTCCCACTTCCTTTCTTAATTCCAGTCCTGCTTTTTTCCCCTCTCTGTGAAGCTGTAAGCTTTGGTATTGAGCTATGTTCTTTCCAGCCACACCATCCTCCTTGCTATTTTTCGGATGTTGTAGATAACCTTATTTCCATATTGATTTTTAACAAACCAACTAGTAAAAATATATATAAGTCAATCTGGGAAAGTTGAACGCTAGTTAATATTCAATGATATTAAGGAATTGTTGACAATTTTTGAAGTATGGCAGTGATGTGGTATGTCAAAGGAAAGTGCTCCTATCTTTAGGAATACATACTGAATTTTTTTGGGTGATATTATATGATGTCTTGATTTGCTTTAAAATAATCCAGTGGGAGTGTTGATTAATTGGTTGGCAGTATAACAGCAGATTAATGAATACATGGAGTTTGTTATACAATTCTGTCTACTTTTATATAGTTTAAATTTTTCCATAATAAAAAGTAAGAAAAAATGATGCAAATATGCTTCTGCCTTAGGACCTATGCACATACTGTCACCTCTGCCAGGAATATCGTCACCACGTAGTGTGCTTCCTTAATTTATTCTGGCCTCTGCTCAAATGTCACCTCTTAAGAGGGGCCTTCTCTGACTACCTTATGCAAAACAGCATCCCTCTTATCCTGTTTACTTTTCTAGTCCTTCAGCCTACTTACTTACTCTTTTTTCTAGTCCTTTATCCTGCTTTTTTTAAAATAATACTCTTCATTAACTCACATTTGTCATCTTTGCGATTGTAAAAATTATAGGCTCCATTTGGAGAGGGACTTAGTTTGTTTCATTCACTGCAATGTCTCCATGCCTTGAACAGTGTGCTCACGTAAGAGAAACTCAAAAAATATTATTTAAAAAAATAGGCCGGGCGCAATGGCTCATGCCTATAATCCCAACACTTTGGGAGGCCAAGGCAGGTGGATCACCTGAGGCCAGGAGTTCCAGACCAGCCTGGCCGACATGGCAAAACCCTGTCTCTACTAAAAATGCAAAAATTAGCTGGGCATGGTGGCGCATACCTGTAATGCCAGCTGCTCAGCGACTGAGGCACAAGGATCACTCCAACCCAGGAGGCGGAGGTTTTGGTGAGCCAGGATTGTGCCTCTACACTCCTGCCTGGGTGACAGTGAGATTCCATCTCAAAAAAAAAAAAGTATATATATATATAATTTAAATAAATGAATGTACACGTTATACAGCTCAGAGTCCTCATCAAAGCCAAATCAGTAAATCTGCTATATTGAGTTACTCTAGCTGCCACCAATTGATTATCTGTCCAGAGTCTGACTCATGCATTTAGGGATGGGAGAAAACACTTTGCAAATGCCAAGGCCCTATATAGTTTAGTCATCATTATTTCCAGTCCAGTTTGAAGGGAATAAAAGAATTGCCAGATTACTACACCGAGGTCAGCAGTGTAGTAATGTCTTAGAGAAGCTTCCATTTTAGAACAGGCTCTTCTTGAGGTCACTGCCTAGAAACAAATGTACTGTGACTAACTTAACCCTTAGAAACGTAGAACATTGGCTAGGGGTGGTGGCTCACGCCTGTAATCCCAGCACTTTGGGAGGCCGAGGAGGGCAGATCACTTAAGGTCAGGGGTTTAAGACCAGCCTGGCCAACATGGTGAAACTCTATCTCTACAAAAATACAAAAATGAGCTGGGCGTGGCGGCAGGCGCCTGTAGTCTCAGCTACTCAGGAGGCTGAGGCAGAAGAATCGCTTGAACCTGGAGGTGGAGGTTGCAGTGAGCCGAGATCGCACCACTGCACTCCAGCCTTGGTGACAGAGCAAGACTCCATCTCAAAAAAAAAAAAAAAGAAAGAAAAGAAACATAGACCATCATATTATTCCACAATTGAACTCTGGCTCCTCCGTTTCCTGGACATAATGGAACTGCCCTGTCCTTTGAAAAACAATTTTGGATTGCATTTCCAATAGTACTGAATTTACTCTGAGCTCCTTACAGCCGTAGACTGATCCTTTTCTGTACCATTGTGCACATTAACACAAGACTGACCAGGCCTCTGCCCATGGAACCAAGGAAATCAGGGTCCTGTCTTCATTCAGCAAACCAAAGGGACTTGAAGGACACATGCCTCTCATTCTCCCTCCTTACCTTCCCTGCTCTGTTTAATGTGATATCAGTCATTTCTGGACACTCTTGCCAGATCTTGACTTCTGGGACTTTGGTTCTGTTCCTGATATTCCCCACACCTGTTTCAAGGAGTTAATAGTAAAGACAGCTACTGAGTTAGAAGGCTTTAGAGCTGACCATTCCACAAAGACTTGCCCACAGGTAGAAGGTAAACAACTCCAACAAAACTTCAGTGTTTTTTAATGAAGCAACAAATTTTGAAAATCACGAGTTTATGTAAGGATTTCAAATTTAGTGTATTTTACTTCAGACAAATAAACACACTTCTCCAAGATTCTATGAACAATCGTATTGCAGTCATTACACATAACACATATGTAGCATGTGTGTATGATTTCAAAGACCTTTCTTATCTGAACTATACTCATAAGGGAATGTTACATAATTGCTGTAGTAATGCATAAAAGGAGAATACTGGTGGGCGCGGTGGCTCAAGCCTGTAATCCCAGCACTTTGGGAGGCCAAGACGGGCGGATCATGAGGTCAGGAGACTGAGACCATCCTGGCTAACACGGTGAAACCCCGTCTCTACTAAAAAATACAAAAAAACTAGCCGGGCGAGGTGGCGGGCGCCTGTAGTCCCAGCTACCTGGGAGGCTGAGGCAGGAGAATGGCGTGAACCCGGGAGGTGGAGCTTGCAGTGAGCTGAGATCCGGCCCCTGCACTCCAGCCCCGGCGACAGAGTGAGACTCCGTCTCACAAAAAAAAAAAAAAAAAAAAAAGGAGAATACTATTTTAATATGAGAAATTCTTAAACATACTAAAGTTTGTGTAAATAGTGCTAAATGAGCATTTTCAAAATGTTTGCTTTAATATCTGCCTTCAAGGAGATTTTTCTGCTTAGAAAAGACCAAGTAGACCCACTATTAGTTTCCCACATTTTGTAAATCCGACTAATATGGATTGTGGCTCTTTCACATATAAATGTTTATGGAAAAGAGCCTGGAATTCTGGGAAGGGTCACTCCCATGCAGTAATGATGCCTTATTTTCAATAGTTTCCATGAGAAAGGAAGCCTAGAACAAAAATACAGATAGCATGACCGACTTCTGCCTCATGCAAAGGTGAGGCCAGGAGGAGACAATGCAAGAACTGAGCAAGGAAGCAGAAATATTCACCACAGTGAGCCTTGGGGGAGGCTAGGAGTGCTTTTAAGCTCCTTCTGAGAATAAAATGTCACACCTCACATTAAAATGAAATCATTTTTCACAGACTTTGTAGAGAGAGGACTTTCCCTTTGTCTAACAACTAGTTTCTAAAATGAATTCTGAGCTTGGGGGACAGCCAGTGATGAAGAAATATTGATCACTGGAGGACAGGAGAAGGAAACTCATGGAAGGATGGCTGGTTAGTAAATAGTTCATCGTTATCAAGATGTATGATATAGAAGTCTATTTTGTGCTTCACTACCCTAGCCTAGATGAATTCATGAAATTATATGTATATTATAGTTAATTTATCATGAAATATTTCAGACTTTCAAAAAAGCATAAAGAATAATAAATGCCAGGCATAGTGGCTCACACCTGTAGTCCCAGCACTTTGAGAGGTTGAGGCAGGCAGATCACTGGAGCCCAGGAGTTCGAGACCAGCCTGGGCAATATGACAAAATCCTATCTCTACAAAAAATACAAAAATTAGCTGGAGGTGGTGACATGCGCCTGTAGTCCCAGCTACTCAGGAGGCTGAGGTGGGAGGATCACCTGAGCCGGGGAGGTTGAGGCTGAAATGAGCCATGATCATGCCACTGCATTCCAGTCTGGGTGAAAGAGTGAGACGCCGTGAAAGAAAGAAAGAAAGAAAGAAAGAAAGAAAGAAAGAAAGGGAGGGCCGGGCGCGGTGGCTCAAGCCTGTAATCCCAGCACTTTGGGAAGCCGAGACGGGTGGATCACAAGGTCAGGAGATCGAGACCATCCTGGCTAACATGGTGAAACCCCGTCTCTACTAAAAAATAAAATACAAAAAACTAGCCGGGCGAGGTGGCGGGCATTTGTAGTCCCAGCTACTCGGGATGCTGAGGCAGGAGAATGGCGTAAAACCTGGGAGGCGGAGCTTGCAGTGAGCTGAGATCCGGCCAATGCACTCCAGCCTGGGTGACAGAGCAAGACTCCGTCTCAAAAAAAAAAAAAGAAGAGAGAAAGGGAGAAAGGGAGGAAGGGAGGGAAGGAGAAGGGGAGGGGAAACTAAGGGAAGGGAAGGGAAGGGGCGGGGAGGGGAGGGGAGGGGAGGGGAGAAAACAAAGAATAATAAATTCTCATTTACCCTTAATCCCCCTTAAAAATAAAACCTTATCAAAACTTTATCAATATTGACTTTATCAATCAAGCTCTCAGAGTATTGATTTATTGATAAAGAAGGGCTCTGTGTACTCCCAGAGATTGCATTCCCCTCCATATAGGGGTAACTAATATTCCGAATTGAGTGTTTATCATCCCACATATTTCTTGAAAATTATATTTCATGCCAACTCTGTGGAAGTTATTAACATACTCTTTCAATTCTAAAGCTCTAGGGCACTTTTTAAATTGTGCTAAAAATATCTCTCACTGCTATAATAAGTTTATATTAAAAATATTTTTAGCATAACATGAAGCTTTCCACCATACATTATTTTAAATGAGTCAACTAATTGGTAGTAAATATCCCAAGTCAAATAATAGTTGCAAGTAATCTGGGGACTCTGTGGATTAAATTTATGGTTTTCATTCTAACTTATTTTAAACTGAAAAAAAAAAATCAGCCATTCAAAAGTAGAAGGAACCCTTGATTACCTGGAGCTTGGCCAATGCTCATGGCATATCTAATCAATGGGCAGTAGCCAGAATGAAACATTTTAAAGGGGCTAATGACTAAACAGTGTACTCTATACTCTTTAAGGGGAGCAAAATTCCCAATGAACTCCGCCTTGTGTTTGACCATCCCTACTTATAACTTAGGCATGTTTCAGAGTTGTGTGAATGCTTGTTAACCAGCAGGGCACCCTTTAATAAATCTCTGTACTGTTACAGTCACCCAAGAGGCCTCGTCTACTAGAAGCCAACTACTCTTGCCAGAGTGGGAGAACAATTGATGCACTTAGAAAGGGCATTGTTTTAGGCTGGATAAGGAAAATATGAATGGGTCAAACAAAGCACAGTTTATTTTGTGAAGGGCCAGGTCAATGACACAATGACAGAAACTGTCAGTAAGGAAAGCTATAGTCTAGCACTTGGTTTGTTGGGCTTTAGTTCCTAAGACAAAGACCTTGTATTCTTTTTTTTTTTTTTTTTTTTTTGAGACGGAGTCTAGCTCTGTCACCCAGGCTGGAGTGCAGTGGCACGATCTCCGCTCACTGCAAGCTCCGCCTCCCGGGTTTACGCCATTCTCCTGCCTCAGCCTCCCGAGTAGCTGGGACTACAGGCACCAGCCACCTCGCCCGGCTAGTTTTTTGTATTTTTTAGTAGAGACGGGGTTTCACCGTGTAGACCAGGATGGTCTCGATCTCCTGACCTCGTGATCCACCCGTCTCGGCCTCCCAAAGTGCTGGGATTACAGGCTTGAGCCACTGCGCCCGGCCGGACCTTGTATTCTTAATACAAGTCCATAATGTTTCATCTGAAATTTTGAAATCCAAAGAACTCTTGAAATTGACAATTTGTCACATCTCAAAATGCCAAACCTTGGACTAGTCTGAACTCATTTAGTGGCAAAATTATCACCTGAACTGATGTCAGACTATTTAAAATCTATTTAAACCATTTACTGTTACTATTTATATATTTCACTGCAGAAATATGAATGTATTTGATCAGAAGGCTTTGCTCCAGACTCCCTGGAGGTGCTATAACATATGGAATTACTATTCTAAAGTCCAAAACCTTCTGAATCTTAGAATATGGTCAGCCCTACAGGTTTCAAATAAGGGATTGTGGAACTAGAATGGCTAACACTAATTTAAGAGATACCATGGGCTGGAGCTGTTAGACTTTTGACTATCTCATTTGATTATCATATCGACCCTATGATTGAGATAAACATATTTCTGCACCTTTGCTGTTGCATGAATATACATATAACTGAAAGCTAAATAAGATTTTTCCTGTCGCCTCTTGATTGCTGGGAAAACCCCAAAGCTGAGAACATCGGATCCTAAAACTGAGCAAAATAGGTGCTTGTACTTCCCACTCATAATTCTCAAGAAAACCTTTAGCTATGTGGTGAGTCCCCTCTCTTCACCACGCTTCTTTTGTGCTTCTTCTTTCTCCATTCCCAAGCCAAGCCACATGAGGAGGACAGTAAGAGAATCTCTGGTAAATTTGTACATTTGGAAAGGGCCTGTGTGGAGAGAGTCATTCCCCGGCTGAAGTTATAATTATGACCTGACATTACTGATTTATCCTTTGTGCCCATTTGAGCATAAGGAAAAAGGAATCAGGGAGTGACAACAAGGAAGGGAGAGGGGACGGTTAAGGAGCAGGCTGCTCCCTTGCTGAGGTAGGAGGACAGCTGCACTCAAAGACAGCACCATGTTAGCCTTAGCTGATAAAACACAAATGGGTCAGTGGAAACAGTTGTGTGTTTTGATTTTTTCTTTTTTTGTATGAGTAATTGGTCAGATTTCTCTTGGGCTTGGCAAGGATCTGAGTGGACCCTAACGAAGACAGATAGGCTTGAGCCATCTTGGGGGTGCCCCGCCCAAGAGGGCTGCCTCTGGGCAAGAGGACGCAAGATCAAGGGGCGGCAGGACTGGAAAAGAGGGAAAGGAGAGGGGGTTGGTGGATTTTAAAAAGCATCAGGCTAGCTTCTCTCTAGTCAGAGAACTAAACAGTGGGGAGGACCCCTATAGGGGTCCTCAGAGAACCCTACATATGCTCCACTGGATGCCTGTTTTGCAGAGAGCATCTACAGTCAAGAGGGGACAACATAGCAAGGTGAAGTAGAAAGATGTTCACCATTTTTCATTGCCCACTCCCTTGCAACGGTACATAGAGGAGAAAAGGACCCAGGAGTGTGTGTGTGCAGATGGGTCACCCTTTTAAGCTTCTCACACTTTGATATCCACTGTTAACTCCATGCCCACCCCCATCCTATCACATCCTTTCCTCTACCCTTGGCAGAGAAACTCTCTGGCTCAGACATAAACAAAAGAACATTGTTACTCTCAGCACAGCAAAGCAAGCTGGAATTTCCCAAAGGAATATGATTGAAGACAAAAGAATGTAAAGAAAACACAAAGTTCATAAGTACAGTGAGGCTGAGAAAGCACAGATTTCCCCCCACTACAATAACCGAACAGCACTAGGCTCTCACCAGTGGTGTCCACACCCTCCTGAGAATCCCATCCAGTGAAACTGCATCTCAGATCACCCACATACTCTCTCTATACACCCTTCTTAGTCTTCATGCCTTCTTAGAGGGAGATTTGAAGAACATCCTGGCTGGATAATAGGTGATACACACATGGATAAAGAAATAGTACTGTTTCTTAGCTTTTGAGTCTGATAGACCTGAGTGACCTTATGAAAATTACTTCACCTCTCTGAACCTTTTTATCATCCATATAGCACCTATTTCATAGTTATGAAATATTCACATAAGTGCCTGCATATGATAAATATTCAAAAAAGTTTCCTATCTGTAATGGACTGAATGTATCCTCCCCTCCACACCCTACATTCATATATTGAAATCCTAGCCCCTAGTGTGACGATATTAGGAGGAGGGGCCTTTGGGAGGTAATATGTCGTAAGGATGGAGCCCTCATAAGTGGCATTAGTGCCCTTATAATGCCTTCAGAGAGCTCTCTTGGCGTTTTTCTGCCTTGTGAGAATCCATTGAGAAGTTGGCAGTCTGCAACCTGGAAAAGGGCCTTCCCAGAACCAACCATGCTGGCACCCTGATCTCAGACTTCCAACCTCCAGAACTGCATCAAGTAAATCTCTGTTGTTTCTAAGCCGTTCAGTCCATGACACTTCGTTGCAGCAGCTCTAACTGACTAAAATACTATCATCATCATTATTATTACTAATATTAATGATATCAGCATGGGAAGACACCACCTGTCTTCCTTCTCTCTACATTTATTGTATTAATTTCCTCATTCTTTCTCTCATTCCTCCTACCCTCATGGGTAGGTAAAAGTTTATTTCTTTTCCCTTTAAACTGATTGCCCTGTTGATTGAATAAATTGTATTATAGGTTTGTTGGAATAAACTGTATCAAACTCATCAATCCACCCCTAGGCGAAGCTTGCCTTCTTTACCTAGAGTGCTAGCCTGGCATCTGGACTTTAGTATAATGACACAATATTACATCCCAGGTGATAGGTTTGGCTCTGTGTCCCCACCCAAATCTCACGTCAAATTGTAATTCCTAACGTTGGAGGAAGAACCTGGTGGGAGGTGATTCAATCATGGGGGGGATTTCCCCCTTGCTGTTCTTGTGATAGTGAGTGAGTTCTCACAGGATCTGGTTGTTTAAATGTGTGTAGCAGGGTCAGGCGCGGTGGCTCACGCCTGTAATACCAGCAGTTTGGTAGGCTGAGGCAGGTAGATCACCTGAAGTCAGGAGTTTGAGACCAGCTTGGCCAACATGGTGAAACCCCATCTCTATTAAAAATACAAGAAATTAGCTGGGCATGCTGGCAGGCACTTGTAATCCCAGCTACTCAGGAGGCTGAGGCAGGAGAATCGCTTGAACCCAGGAGGTAGAGGTTTCAGTGACCCGAGATCATGCCATTGCACTCCAGCCTGGGTGACAAGAGCGAAACTCCATCTCAAAAAAAAAAAAATGTGCAGCACTTCCCCTTTGCTCTCTGTGTTCTGCTACAATATGTAAGAACATGCTCACTTCCCCCTCACCTTCTGCCCATGATTGTAAGTTTCCTGAGGCCTCCCAACCAAGCTTCCTGTAGAGCCTGTGGAACTGTGAGTGAATCACATCTCTTTTCTTCATATATTACCCAGTCTCAGGTACGTCTTTATAGCAGTGCAAGAATGGACTAATACATCAGAACTAGCTAAACATTTCTATTTCATATTTAAAGGATATCTTTATTTTCCAAACCCTAGTGGTGAACCTCCTGAAGGCCAGCCATTCATCACACATTCCCCGACTCATATAGCTCACGCTTGAGCCAGGTAAACCACAGCCTCTTTACTGCCAGCCAGGCATCAGACAAATCCAAGCTCCAACCTGGGCTCAGTACGAAATTACTAATAGTAAGTGCTTAATCTTTCTAATTTTCAATTCACTCTTTATGGAATTGTGATTAGGATATCTCACACAAGAGTCTTTGCGAAGGTTAAATTAGAAAATGAATGTCAAGCGCTTAATGCAGAGGCTGGTCCACATCACCGCAGGCTCAGTAAATGGTGGCCAACATCATCAGTACGTGCTCATGATATCACAACTACTTTACATCAACAGTTAGGTGGACAATACATATCAAAAGAAAACAGGACTTTCTTTTACATAGTCTCTCACCCACGTAGAACCTACTTAGTAAACCAGTGGTTCTCAACCTTGAGATACACATTAAGAGTCACCTGTTTATCCCTGAATCTTAATAATGTCCTACTCACTTAAGATAGAAGTACAAATAGCACACGTACGGACCTGGGTACTATTGATTTCTTAATTATGATCTATCTTTATTGACAACTCCAAATCATAATTGAACACAGTTTCCCTGCATTTATTGTTCTTAGGAGTCTGATGGCTAAAGGCAAGAAATTGGACTTTAACACTAACGTGTTGATATTTCACACTCACATTTACCAGCTGGGGCCACATGCCCCAGCCTGACCTTTGTTTCTATCCAAAGTCCTTTCTGCAAAGTGCAGTCATTTCTGCCCCATAGCAGGAGCTAAAGCACTTGTTAAATGAATGAATTCACAGCAGAGAATGGCTAAATGCCCTTCATGTTACAATCTTGGATGAACAATTAGTGGTTCATGGATAAGAGACGTGGCATACTGGCCAGGCCTGGTGGCTTATGCCTGTAATCCCGGCACTTTAGGAGGCCAAAGCGGGCAGATCACCTGAGGTCAGGAGTTCGAGACCAGTCTGACCAACATGGAGAAACCCCATCTCTACTAAAAAATACAAAATTAGCTGGGCGTGGTGGCGCATGCCTGTAATCCCAGCTACTCGGGAGGCTGAGGCAGGAGAATCGCTTGAACCCAGGAGGCGGAGGTTGTGGTGAACCAATTTTGCACCATTGTACTCCAGCCTGGGCAACAAGAATGAAACTCCATCTCAAAAAAAAAGAAAATAAAAGAGAGAGAGACGTGGCATCCTTTCTTTGAAATATACCAAGGGGAGGCAATGAAATGAACTTCTGAGTCAGACACATCTGTGACCCTGGGAAGATCAATGAACCTATCTGAGTCTCTATAAGGATGAAGACAATGACAGCACCTACCTCCTGTATGGTTGGGAGGATTAAATGAATCCATCAATGAGCAGTGCACAGCTTTTAAGACACAGTCCCCTTGGTGCTGATCTCACATCCTTTCTTTTTTTTCTTTTTGAGATGGAGACTTGCTTTGTTGCCCAGGCTGGAGTGCAGTGGCACCATCTCGGCTCACTGCAACCTCTGCCTCCTGGGTTCAAGCGATTCTCCTGTCTTAGCCTCCAGAGTAGCTGGGATAACAGGTGCACCACCACCACGCCCAACTAATTTTTGTATTTTTAGTAGAGACGGGGTTCCACCGTGTTGGCCAGGCTCGTCTTGAACCCCTGACCTCAGGTGATCCGCCTGCCTCGGCCTCCTAAAGTGCTGGAATTACAGGCAAAAGCCACTGCGCCCAGCCTCACATCCTTTCTTGGGGTTGCCCCAACCTCTCTTTCTTATTTTCATTCACTTTCTAGTTTCTGACCAGGGATCTTCTTTGGGAAGATTACATCTGGAGAATCATGTTTATTTCTGAGCATTTGAAGAGGGCTTTGACCAGGACTATAAAAGCCAGAAAACTGTCATGTGAAAAGTGGACTTTTAGACGTTAGGTAAAAGCTAAGGCAATGTGAATAAAGTATGGACTTTAGTTAATAATATCAGTTTATTAGCTGTAACAAATGTACCATAATGACATACATAATAGGGGAAACTAGGTGTGGGGTATGTGAGAACTCGCTGTGATATTATTGCACCTTTTATATCAATCTAATACTATTCTAAAATAAAAAGTTTATTCACTGTTAAAAATATTTATCAATATTAAAACCATAAAAGTCAAAACTTACATATATGTTTATAATTTAATCCTATATGTACATGGCAAGAAGTTATCAGAATAAAAGTGAATTTTCTTTTTTTTTTTTTTGGTAGAGTATGGTAGAGTCAGTGTCTCACTATGTTGACCAAGCTGGTTTCAAACTCCTGGCCTTAAGCAGTCCTCCCATCTTAGCCTCCCAAAGTGCTGGGATTACAGGCATTGAGGCACTATGCCTGGCCAAGAAATTTTTTTAATGGGCCTTTAGTCAGGAATAAGAAACACATTGGGGAGACGATAATATTGGTTACTTTCTTAAAATATTTGCAGGCCTCTATTGTGTGGAAGGTAAGATATGTGCTGTATAGTTCCCAAGGCACAAATAATGAGCAGAAATGGCAGATAATCCAGTAGATAGGAAGTTGCACTTGACAAAATTGTGTATATTTTATGATCATTTGCTTATCCTTACATCCATCGGTTCTACCTTGCCCTTTTCTACCTTCATCCTTTTGATCCATTAAGTTTTGAATTTGAAAAGGACTTCAGAGACTGTGTAGTTCTTATCTGGGGTATGATTTTCTGACAGTCTTCTTGACCCCCGGTATTATAGGCAAACACATCACTAGGAATCCTACTTGTTCAGCTTAAATCACTATTGTTTGTTCTTTCTTACTCTGGCTCAAGATCCTCATTTCAGGCTTTTCTTGCTTTGACAACCTATTTGGAGTCACTTCTCTAGCTCCAACATTAGAAATCTCACAGATTTGTTCTTGCCCTCCTGACATACAACTGGAGCCATGATTGGTCCTTCTGCCCCATACCACGCCATGGACCTACTGGGCAATCAGAAACAAAAACCTGTCTGTGATGGATCACTGCCCTGGCCCTGAGGCTGACATCCAGACTGAGTCATTATTTTCATGTGACATATTGCTCAGATCATGGCCTTATATTAAGTGCACAAATGGATCCTAGAAATGAAATAGAAATACAACTTGGAAAATGCACTATGACTCACAAAACAGATAAACTGCACCAAGCCACAATGTGCCACACACACAATCTAAGATCAAATTAACCCTATCTCCTTCAGAGCCACATCTTCCAGGTAAGACCACAGATAAACTGACTTAACTGAAAATTTGCAGACTCATATCTTGTGCAGATGGGACCACTGACTCTTCTAACAGGCCACTTCATTTACATATTCTGACCAATACCTGCTGAGACCACACTTACTATCTGCCACCTAAAACCACCTGATGATTAACTGCAGCCCCGACCCAAGTACCCTTCCCTGACTCCTTCCTTTTGGGACACCATCACAGTCATGCTCTGCCTTGCTCCGTATGCCTAATAAACCCAGCTTTGGACAATCAACAGGTACTCCTAGTGATCTTTGATTAGAAAATCTAACAATTCTTTTGCCTAATTATGCTCATTTTCCTCTTGTTTCCCTAGCACACACCTACTCTTGCTTCAAGAATCAACTTAAATATCATTATGAGTCTTCTCTGATTCATTCTTCACCTTTATCCTCTGCACTACTAGTTACCTCATCCTCTGTGTTGTCCAAGCACTTGGCCCAGACTTCCATTAGCTTTCCTCTCACTATATTTTCATTCTTTTGTTTATGTCTGCCCACTCCTTCCATCTTTCCTTAAAAGCAAGAACACATTTATGCATGTTTCTAGGTTCAATGTTTACACTGGTCCTAGATACCAAATAGGCTTTGAATAAATAATTGTTACTTAAACCTGCAAACACAGCTTTAAGGGATGCATGTGTTACTTATTCTTTCTCAGCCATCATATATGTATAAGGGAGCCTCACGTACAATTTTCCACAAAACCCATTCCTTCGTGGTAAGAAGAGTCTCTAAAACCGGATACTGGGTGGCCAGGGTCAAAAGTGGTGATATAGGATTATAGGGACCCAGGTGATGGGCATGACAAATACTGTTTGCAATTCTATCTTGCAAAGAGGAAAAACAGCCCAGCAGTTTCATTTTACGAATTAGTTTAATTATTCTAATTAAACTGCCTGGTGGTTACTGGTGGAATATGTCCAGGTTCTTGGTGTTTTAAACAAAGAATTGGACAAACGCACAAACAAAGCACCAACAAAAGCATAGATTCATTAAAATAAAAGTACACTCCACAGAGTGGGAGCAGGCTTCAGCAAGCAGCTCAAGACCACTGGTTACAGAATTTTCTGGCACAAGGCAACCAGTCAGAGACTGAAGGGAAGTTACAAAGTTAAACCCTATGCAAATGTCTGATTGGTTGCAGGAGGTTACCAATCAGAGGTACTTTCCTTTTTTCATCTGCAACACAGAAAGTGGGGGGTGTTGCAAAGAAAGTAGCCTCTGATCCTTTTGTTACTTGTGTGTGGAAAGTTGGAGTTTTCCTTTTGATTCAGTTCTAGGAAGTCAGCATAAATCAGCCTTAGGTTCCCTGACTCCAGACCCTATTCTCCTGCCTCATGCTGGGTGGGATGGAAAAAGTTTTCTAAATTAATTACTAAAACAACACATAACTTAGCTTGTAAAAAACAGCTGGGTGTGGTGGCACACACCTGTAGTCCCAGTCACTCAAGAGGCTGAGGCAGAGGGATCACTTGAGGCCAGGAGTTTATATATGTAATAGAGAAAACTAAAGTCTCTTAGAACACCACTTCCATCCTGATGCAAGCACTACTTTTCCAAAGGTATTTGCTGTTATTAGTTCAATATGCATCCTTCCAGATTATTTCCATGCATTATATACACAGGAAAAATATAGTACTGTTTTGTGTGTGTGTTTAATACAAATGTAATCAAGACTAAATGTCTCTGTTTATTTATTTTTGAGATGAAGTCTTGCTCTTTTACCCAGACTGGAGTGCAGTGGCATGATCTCAGCTCACTATAACCTCCGCCTTTCAGGTTCAAGCGATCCTCCTGCCTCAGCCTCCCAAGTAGCTGGAATTACTGGCGTGAGCCACTGTGCCCCGCCAAGACTAAATGTCTTTAGACCTTCATACGCATGTGAGATATGGATGGTAAAGATTTCATGAAAGATGTTCATTTACTTGGCTCTGTTACTTAACCTGTGTCTAAGTAAAAATGTTAAGAACTGAACATACTCGGCCAGGCGCAGTGGCTCAAGCCTGTAATTCCAGCACTTTGGGAGGCCGAGGTGGGCGGATCACGAGGTCAGGAGATCGAGACCATCCTGGCTAACACGGTGAAACCCCGTCTCTACTAAAAATAACAAAAAAACTAGCCGGGCAAGGTGGCAGGCGCCTGTAGTCCCAGCTACTTGGGAGGCTGAGGCAGGAGAATGGCGTAAACCTGGAAGGCGGAGCTTGCAGTGAGCCGAGATCCGGCCACTGCACTCCAGCCTGGGCGACAGAGCGAGACTCCGTCTCAAAAAAAAAAGAACTGAACATACTCAGAGCATGTGTGTATTCTGCATATAGCATATTAATACTTATATTAATGAATATACATCTATTTTACATTATCCTTATGTTACCCAAAGATAATGACTGATTCCCATTATAGCTCAAAGGGAATGTTGTGAAGATTAATGACAGCGTTCCTAAAACTATTTCAGTTCTTTAGAATGCAAAAGCTAAAAATAAAGCAGTATGCTTTATGTGATCAAAAATATCTGAATGCACAAGCCACATATTATCTTTAGTGGAAAAATAATTATTACTTTATATTGAAAAGGCTCATGCCTAGTCATAAAATTCTTATTCAACACTAGAAAAATCATAACATAAATATCGCTTTTTTCTCAGTTACTTACATAAAACTCTAGTTTACCTGTGTAAATGGGTCATCATTACATGTATAATTTTGTACTTTGGAATAGGAAAATCACATTCATGCTCAATAATTTGTTTTCAGTGCCAACTTGAAGTTTTTCCAACCAAACATTGAGAATGCACTTTTGAAATGTATGATGAAAAAGTATCAAGGAATGATGAATTGATGCATTCACAGTTGGAAAGTAGTAAGAGTTTGTGGTTGTGAACTATATTTGCTAATAAATTGTGTTTTAAAAGCTGCAAAAGGCTTTTAGAAATGCAATTAATATGCACATTAATAAGCATTCCAGAAAATCACCAGCTCAACATGGAAAAGTAATATGAGTAAAACACATAGTCACTACAACACTGTGTTTATATAGCCCCTACTTTATGTGTAAAGGCCTTTTCTATCATAAACATGGTTGGAATAGGCAATGCACATTTATACCCAGCTAAGAGTTAATTCTCTCCCCACTTAATCATCCAAACAGAGCCTCATTGTAACCAATCTTGTTGGTATTGGGTCATTATCCTGTGCTTTCCTCAGATACAGTGACGTTTTAAGAGGTCACTTAAAAGGGTCAGTTTTACTAAGGGATCTAGGCTAAAAGAGACTACAGTGAAATTAACCTCTAGGTTTTCTGTCAGATAATATATTAGTCAGGGTTATCCAGATAAATAGAACCAATAGGGGATGGTGTGTGTGTGTGTGTGTGTACATATATAAAGAAAGAGAGATTTATTTTAAGGAATCGGCTCAAGCAATTACGGAGACTGTTAAACCCCAAATCTGCAGTTCAAGTGTGAAGGCCATATGCCACTAGAACTCCCTCTGCGGGTGGTAGAAGTCAGCCTTTTGTTGTAGTCAGGTCTTCTTCAATTGATTGGATGAGGCCCATCCACATTAGGGAAAGTAATCTGCTTTACTCAAAGTCCACCGATTTAAAGTTAATCTCATCCAAAAATACTCTCATAGAAACGTACTGAATAATCCACCTATTTGGGAACTGTGGCCCAGCCAAAATAACACATAAAAGTAACCACCATGGAGAACTATGGCAGAAGAGCCTTTGAGATCTCCCATAAGGAAACAAGAATACCTGCTGGCACTGCTAGTCAGCAGCCTATTGGAGAAAATTTTGAAATCCATGAGAACCAATTAGCTCCTGTTTTCAACATCAATGCTGCTGTTCCTAAGAAATCCCTCCCAGTCCTGCTCCAGCCCTGGATCTTATCTTTTAAAATCACTTCTCATCAGATAAATATGAAATAGCTCCCACTTATTATTACAGTTAATCTTCTTGCTAAGCATATTTTATTTTATTTTTATTTTTTAAAAATTTATTTACTTTTTAATTTTTTAAAAAATGTATTAAAAAACAAAACCAAAAAAGAATCTTAAAAGAGGCAGAATATTGGCCAGGCATGGTGACTCATGCCTGTAATCTTAGCATTTTGGGAGGCTGAGGTGGGCGGATCACTTAAGGTCAGGAGTTTGAAACCAGCCTGGCCAACATGGTGGAACCGTGTCTCTACCAAAAATTAACCGGGTGTGGTGGCACACGCCTATAGTCCCAGCTACTCGAGAGGCTGAGGTGGGAGAATCGCTTGAACCCAGGAAGCAAAGGTTACAGTGCGCCGAGATTGTGCCTATGCACTCCAGCCTAGGCGACAGAGTGAGACCCTGCCAAAAAAAGAAAAAAGAAAAAAGGGGCAAAATATTGTAATAGAAAATGTCCTGGACTGGTAGATAAGGCATTGATGATGATGATGATGATGATGATGATGATGGCCAGGCACTCTAACAAGTACTAAGCATATTTTATTCTCTGTATTTATGCAAGAGAAAATTAGGGTTTGGATATCAGCTTGCCTGAGGCCACATAGCTGGTAAATAACAAAGGTAGTATCAAAGCCAGGTTTCACACACACTTCAAGTTTCATGCTGTTGCTCCCTAGAGCAAACAGCTTCAAGCAACCAAACTTGCTTCAAATTTTCATTGCCATGAGGAGTTGTGTTGGAGGTCTGTGGCAAACTGCTAGTTGCCTACCCAATATCCATTCTGACCTTCTTCTTTAGTGAGTGATAGGATCACTGTTTTATTCAGGCAGCAGTGTGCCCAACTAAAAGACTACAACTCCCCAGCCATGATGTAAGCAGAAGTTGCTGAATGATCCCATGTGTCCTGCAACTCCCACTCCTGCTTCTTCCTGTCTGGAATATGAACATGATGGCTTCAGCATATACAAATGTAGCCTGATCTTTGACTATAGTCATGAGCAAAGGGAACATATTAGAAGAAAACAGACCATAAGTTTTTTTAAATAAACTTTTTATTTTGAAATAATTTTAGATTTACAGAAAAGTTGAAAAGACATAGTACAAAGAATTCCCGTACCTTGAAAACATTATGCTAAGTGAAAGAAGCCAGTCTTCTGACTACTCTCTCTAAAGCCCACATATTGTATAATTCATTTACACGAAATATCTAGGACAGGCAAATCCACAGAGACAGAAAATGGATTAGTAGTTTGCCAGGGACTGGGGAGAAGAGAGAGTGGAGAGTACTTAATGAGTACGGGGCTCCCTTTTGGGGTTACAAAAATGTTCTGGAGTTGGACAGTGGTGATTGTACATAACACTGTACATAACACTGTGAAGGCACTGATTCCACTGAATTACTGAATTGCACACTTAAAAATGGTGAGTTTTGCCACTATATAAAAAAGTTCCCTTCTACCTTTCAACAAGCTACCCCTAATATTAACATCTTACCTCGGCATGGTACATTTGTCAAAACCAAGAAATCAACGATGGAACGACACTGGTAACTAAGGATTTCTTCACTGTACATTTCACATTCTCCTCTTTTCTGAAAAGGTGTCTTCATTGCAATTACCCTATTTATGCCCTTTTCCTGCCACTCCCTTCATTCTGCTTCCTGCTAGAATGTAGATATGATGGCTGGAATAAGGACAGAAGCCATGCAACAAGGATAGCAGTGCTTGGGTCCCTGGTGACTTTGTGAAGTCTTTACATCAGCCCTAAACTGCCATGTCTGGACGTATTTTATGAGCGATAATAAACAATATGTTTAAGCTACTATAACTTCAGTCTGTGTTGCCAACAACTAGCCAAATCCTAAATGATATCAGGTTATAAATTGCTTGGGGTTAACCTTCAGCGTGCATGAAATTTTCTTTCTTTCTTTCTTTCTTTTAGATGGAGTCTCCCTTTGTAGCCGAGGCTGGAGTGCAGTGGCATAACTGAACCCATTTGAATCCAAGGTTTAAGCAATTCTCCTGCCTTTGCCTCCCGAGTAAGCTGGGATTACAGGCACCCACCACCACACCTGGCTAATTTTTGTATTTTTAGTAGAGACTGGATTTCACCATATTGGTCAGGCTGGCCTCCTGACTTCAAGTGATCGACCCGCCTTGCCCTCCCAAAGTGCTGGGATTCCAGGTGTGACCCACCACATGCAGCCATGATGGGAAACTTTCCAGGCTCACAAGGGACATTCAGGAACTGTCAATAATATTGTTTCCATATCATAGAATAGGCTATGAAGGGAGAGACTACAATATGAGGTGATTTAGTCGATATTTTATATTTGAGCTCCCATTAATTCAGTGATAATCCCAGCATAGAGATTTGCCAATTCTCAAACATATTTAATATCCTTTCCACATGTCTATTCTTCTGACTAATGAATAATTGTGATGCTTACAGATTATAGAAAAATTTTTGACAATTTTTTCTAGCTGAGAATAAATGCAAAAGATTCCTTTAGCGTTTGCTAATGTTCCTGAGATGACCTCAAAACCTCAGGTTTAAATACTTAGATTTTTATTTCATAGTTTGTGATTATATGAGAATGAGTTGCATGAACAAAATATTAAAGTCAATTTTGTTTTTCTTTTAAAATTATCATTACTTTTAGCTCTTAGTGGCTATGATTTTCATCTTTTCATATTTTACATTCCACAAGACATTGTATTAACAAAGACTTCTTTAAATCTACCTTTTCTGGAAAAGACATTTTTATGTTCACAGGCATTCTGCCTTATGTTTATAGAAGCATCTAGGGAGAAAAAATGCGTTAATGTTGAGGATGAGTGAATTTTGTCACGAAGGATAAGCAATTTTCACAGACCCTCGTTCTATCTAGGCTTTCTCCTTCTCAAGAGATGGGGTCTTACTCTGTTGCCCAGGCTGGAGTACAGTGGTATAATCATAGTTTACTGTAACCTTGAATTCCTGGGCTCAAGTGATGCTCCCACCTCAGCCTGCCAAGTAGCTGGGACTACAAGTGTGCACCACTATACCTGGCTAAATTTTTTTGTTTTTTATAGAAACAGAGTCTCACTATGTTGCCCAGGCTGGTCTTGAACTCCTAGCCTCAAGTGATCCTCCCACCTTGGTCCCCCAAAGTGTTAGGATTACAGGCATGAGCGACCACACCCACACCTGGCCCTCTATGTAGATTATATCTAAATCTCAACTTATTAGATGCATACCTTTGATTGATAACTACTTTTCTACAGCAGCATAGAAATTGGATTCAGAAATGACCAAGTAGATACTATGCACTGTCTGAAAGGCAACTTAAGTCATCACAAGTCAGTCTGTTTGTATTAGAAAACTATATTGATTTAGTGGTATTAGTTAAGATGCTTTTGGATGCAAGTAAAAAAATCAATTAACAAGTGGCATTAAAAGATAACTTATTTTTTGGTGCATGCCTTTAGTCCTAGCTACTTAGGAGGCTGAGGCAGGAGGATCACTTGAGCCCAGGAGTTTGAGGTTGCAGTGAGCTATGATTAAGCCACTGTACTCCACCCAGGTGACAGCCTGGGTAACAGACCGTAAGTTGCCTTTTATCCGTTGTCTTAAGCTTGATCCTCTTTGTCACAAAACGGTCTTCTGGGCTCCAAACATCACATCTTTTACATGATCACATTAAAAACAGAAAGCCTAGGCCGGGCGCGGTGGCTCAAGCCTGTAATCCCAGCACTTTGGGAGGCCGAGACGGGTGGATTGCGAGGTCAGGAGATCGAGACCATCCTGGCTAACACGGTGAAACCCCGTCTCTACTAAAAAGTACAAAAAACTAGCCGGGCGAGGTGGCGGGCGCCTGTGGTCCCAGCTGTTCAGGAGGCTGAGGCAGGAGAATGGCGTAAACCTGGGAGGCGGAGCTTGCAGTGAGCTGAGATCCTGCCACTGCACTCCAGCCTGGGCAACAGAGTGGGACTCTGTCTCAAAAAAAAAAAAAAAAAAAAAACAGAAAGCGTGGGATTTGTGGTGGGGAGAAACTTTTCTTTCTTTTCTTCTTTCCAGAAATTCTCAGCAGACTTCACCTCACATAATAAACCAGAACTGGGGTTACAGGGAAGCTAGGAATGGAAGCACTGGATATTTTCTGTCTCTGTTGTAGAATGTAGATGGCCCTGCCCACAAGGAAGGAGACTTTGGGAAGGCAGCCAATGAGGTTTGCCACAGGGGTCTTGTAGCTATCGTCACTCCATGTGCCTTGCATCTTTCTTATGGCCAGTGAGCTAAAATATGGAGGATGTGAATGTCACATGGGGTGGAAGGAAGAAGAGAGGGCTAAAAGACACATGGCGGCTGGGTGCGGTGGCTCATGCATGTAATCCCAGCACTTTGGGAGTGCTGAGGCGGGCAGATCACGAGGTCAGGAGTTCAAGACCAGCCTGGCCAACATGGTGAAACCCTTTCTCTACTGAAAATACAAAAATTACCTGGGCCTAGTGGCAGGTGCCTATAATCCCGGCTACTTGGGAGGCTGAGGCAGAGAATTGCTTGGACCTGGGAGGCGGAGGTTGCAGTGAGCTGAGATTGCACCACTGCACTCCAGCCTGGGTGACAGATTGAGACTCCATCTCAGAAAGAAAAAAAAAAAAAAAAGACACACTCCTGGTATAGAATGGTAGTCTGATGAATATGTAATGTGCCAGAGTCAGAAAAACTGTAAACTATCCCTAATCCACAAAGCTATTCATGTCAGCAGAACAAAACTTCGAGGTTAATCAGGTGAATATTGGTATTTAACATTCAGCTGATTTCCCTCAAAAACCTTCAGTGGATCTTTTTCCTACTGTCTGAAGCCTCACATATATTGAAAGTGATCTTTCTGTTAGAATTTTCCCTCTTAATGGTTTGACTAGTTTTTCCTCATATTTATTTGTTCATAATTGTTATTCAAGAGCTCTCGTGTGCTGTCCTAGGCTCTGGGTCATTATATGGTAATTCATGGTTAGAAATCCAGAAACCAATGGATACAGCATTATTTATTCTGGAAGATAAGATAATCCCTCATTTGCATTTATTAATGAGGAGCCCCCCCCCCGACTTTTACAGAATACAAAGAAAGATGGCATGCCAAATTTGGGTTTCATTCAATAAAATTGTACTTTCCTATCAACCTACCAACAGCTATTTTCAGCATTTTCCTTAGAACAAAACAGTTAATGAATAGCAAACCAAAAGGGAAGGTTGGCTGCTCACTGTGTATTGTAAACTGTAGACAAACATCTTTTGTTTTGTTGTTGTTAATGAAAAACATGATAATGTGCATCTTAATCAAATTTAAAATGTGGGTGTTTGAATATTTTTAATTAGAAGGAGTAGTGCACAGTGCCACCTTTAGTCAAATCTAGAGTTCCCATTTCAGGCTTAAATAATAAATGTGGGCATTATTACCTTTTACAATACACCATTGATAGAACACCAACTTTAAAGCCAATTAAAGGTTGGCAATCTTCCTACCACTGGCAAAGTAACACTTGTTAACAGTTCCCCTTGTGACACGTTTCAGCATAATCACTGATTTCTGGAAACCTTATTTAGCACTTACGGATATTTTGAAATCTCTAATGAATTTCTTTTTATAGACATTTTCACGTTTTA
This sequence comes from Trachypithecus francoisi, assembly GCF_009764315.1. Classification (NCBI taxonomy): domain Eukaryota; kingdom Metazoa; phylum Chordata; class Mammalia; order Primates; family Cercopithecidae; genus Trachypithecus; species Trachypithecus francoisi. The sequence goes on along the minus strand of NW_022681469.1, from coordinate 99,613,992 downwards.
TTCTAATTTTTTAAAGGTGTTCAGGTAGTTTAATTTTGTACACTCAGATGTGCATGTACCCAGATATTTATATGTGAAAGACAAAATGTCAGAATATGTAGAACTATACTCTATAATAACAGTTTGCTCATAATACTCAGATTTTAATGGTTCCATTTTTTAAATCGAATTGTGCCCAAATTCATTCAGAAAAATCTCACATTGGAATCGAAATATGCAGAAATTGTTCTGTTTAATAAACTACAAGTTCTTGTAAATTTAAAAAACTGGTCAGAATAAGTAAATTCTTCCACAGTTATTTACTTGAAATAAAAATGTTGTGGAGGCTAGTAAAGTCTTTTTTCATTTCACATGGAAATAATTTGATAAGCCTGGCAAAGATGTGAGAAACATAAAAATGAGCTAAGAAAATTCAAATTATTTCAGCCTTAAGTTACTAACACCAGAGGACTAGTTTTCACCAATTAAAGAACAGCTTGATTATATGCCATGTAAAATGCTAATGCAGAAATGAACAATAGCTATTTCTCATTTAAACTTAGTTATCTGGAATGCTTCAAGTAGATAACATTAATGCAAGATGATACAATGCATCCAGATATTGGCAGTAGATTGATTTAGGTAGACATAAATGATCTTTAAAAAATCAGCAACCTTTAGAAGCTGCTTACATCACTTTTGCTTTATGTAATGTAGTCACACATTAATTAGCAACACTGTACAGGAACAGAAAATCATAATTTAGGCCAGGCATGGTGGCTTAGGCCTGAAATTCCAGCACTTTGGGAGGCCAAGGCAGGCAGATCACTTGAGGTAAGGAGTTTGAGACAAGCCTGACCAATATGGCGAAACTCCATCTCTACTAAAAATACAAAACAATTAGCTGGGTGTGGTGGCACATACCTGTAGTCCCAGCTACTCGGGAGGCTGAGGCATGAGAATCACTTGAACCCAGGAAACAGAGGTTGCAGTGAGCCAAGATTGTGCCACTGCACTCCAGCTGGGTGACAGAGGGAGACTGTCTCAAAAAAGAAGAAAGGAAAGAAGAAAGAAAGAAAGAAAGAGAGAGAGAAAGAAAGAAAGAAAGAAAGAAAGAAAAGAAAGAGAGAGAGAGAAAGAAAGAAAATCATAATTTAATGTATCTTTATCTTAGCCATCTATTCCTCTACCCACAAGGTCAAGTTTATGTCAGGACTAAATATCAATATAAACATTCCATTGCCCTCCTTTTTAAAAAGAACTCAACTGTTATTGTTGCAACTTTAATTAAATACATATTATTTAATTTGATTTAATAAACAGAAAATTATTCCAAAGAAGTGTACTTGTTATTTCAGGATGTGTTTTTTAAAAATTTAGAGCGAGACACAATTGAAAAGTTTGGAAGTAATGTTGATAATGGTGAAAAATCAGATACAACCCATGTAAATAAAAATTAAGGTTTGTGGCCGGGCGCGGTGGCTCAAGCCTGTAATCCCAGCACTTTGGGAGGCCGAGACGGACGGATCACGAGGTCAGGAGATCGAGATCATCCTGGCTACCACGGTGAAACCCCGTCTCTACTAAAAAATACAAAAAACTAGCTAGGCGAGGTGGCGGCGCCTGTAGTCCCAGCTACTCGGGAGGCTGAGGCAGGAGAATGGCGTAAACCCGGGAGGCGGAGCTTGCAGTGAGCGGAGATCCGGCCACTGCACTCCAGCCTGGGCGACAGAGCTAAACTCCGTCTCAAAAAAAAAAAAAAAAAAAAAAAAAATTAAGGTTTGTTTACATATTTTTTTCAGTTGGTATGGCAGGGACTGTTGGTTGCCTACCCATATCCATTCACCTTTATTTCTTAGTAACAGCCTTATTTCTTGCTAGGTGGCCATGTATGCAGCAAAAAGACTACATTTTCCAGCTGTCCTTCAAGTTAAGTGTAGTCCCATGACTAAGTTCTGGCTAATGAGATGAAAGCAGAGCCAGGCTTCTTCGAAGTCTCCCTTGAGGAAACTGATTCAGCCTAAAGGGGAGACTCCTTTGCACCCCTTTTGCTGATGTTGAACTTCAACAGTCAGCTTGGACCATGAAGTGACCTTGAGGTTGGAGACCCTCATATGAAGGAGGAAAAAGATAAAAGAAGACCAAATCCTGGAAGATTTGGAGTGTGCAGTCATACAAGGACCTCTGCTCAGAAGGGCCTCACATGTCGTTCAATGACCTATTTCTTTTCTTTTTTTTTTTTTTTTTGAGACGGAGTCTGGCTCTGTCGCCCAGGCTGGAGTGCAGTGGCCGGATCTCAGCTCACTGCAAGCTCTGCCTCCTGGGTTCACGCCATTCTCCTGCTTCAGCCTCCCGAGTAGCTGGGACTACAGGCGCCCGCCACCTCATCCGGCTAGTTTTTTGTATTTTTTTTTTTGTAGAGACGGGGTTTCACCGTGTTAGCCAGGATGGTCTCGATCTCCTGACCTCATAATCCACCTGTCTCGGCCTCCCAAAGTGCTGGGATTACAGGCTTGAGCCACCGCGCCCGGCCGGTTCAATGGTCTATTATTGCTGCCTTGAAATTCTTAATAACTGTCATCTTTGACATTGTATTTTTTGGTTTTGTTTTGTTTTTTGAGACTGGATTTCCCTCTATTTCCCAGGCTGCAGTGCAGTCTCACTGCAACCTCTGCCTCCTGAGCTCAAGTGATCCTCTCTCCTTAGTCTCCAAAATAGCTGGGACTACAGGCATGCGCCTCCACGTCCATTTTTGTTTTGTTTTGTTTTGTTTTGTTTTGTTCATTTCTTGTAGACACAGGGTTTTGACACATTGCCCAGGCTGCTCTCAAACACCTGAGCTCAAGTGATCCGCCTGCCTTGGCCTCCTAAAGTGCTGTGATTGAAGGCATGAGTCACCACACCCAGCCTGAGGTTGTGCTTTCTACATAAAGTCTAGTAGAACAAGGAAGCATGAACGTGAGAAGAGAAGTTACACACAATCAGCACATCTGCTGTTTCTTGTTGCCCTATTTGCATGTAGCCCCATGAGCTCTGAATTCCAGAGGCCCCACAGTTGAGTGGGAGTTCAGTGAGACTCAGAGTGTACAAGGAGAATGTGTTAGATCTGTGACTAATTAATTGGAGTACTGATGGCCCCAAGAGGCCACACTTCCCATCTGAACTAGAACTTGCTATGCAGAAAGAAGGCAGTGGCATTTCTAGAAACATAAACAATCAAGGAATCCTGTTGTGTCATTTTTTACTTACGTTACTTCCCCGTAGTAGTCAACAACTTACCCTGAAAATAATAGCATAGAAGGAAAAGGGAAGATAGACAGCCCATAGTTCCTTTTAATTTCAGTCCTTCCTTACTCATCAGTAAGCCAAAGGTAGAGAGTGTTGGTAGAAGGTGCTCGTATCAAGAAGTGAAATAAAAACAGTTAATTTCATTTTGGGCAACATTTTCATTCTTCTGGTTAAGAACAAAGTACAAATGCACACACATCCTATAAAATATGAATTATGTGATTTCAGTGATCTCAAGTACATACATTAAATGTTCTTATATTTGCATTTAAAACTAGCATTGCTTAATATAAAGATGAAGGGTAAAATTCATGCTATCAATTTAAGTTTTTATGTATTTTTTGTTACTTAGAACAACATTAAAATAGGAAATTTTAAAAAACACCAGGGCAAGTCAAGAGAGAGGTCTCAGTAGAAAAGAAAAATCTTTATATTTCAGTACTCTTTTTTTGGTTGTTTGTTTTGAGACAGAGTCTCACTCTGTCACCCAGGCTGGAGTGCAGTGGTGTAATCTCGGCTCACTGCAACCTCTGCCTCCCGGGTTCAAGCGATTCTGCTGCCTCAGCCTCCTGAGTAGCTGGGATTACAGGCACCCACCGTCATGCCCAGCTAATTTTTGTATTTTTGTAGAGACGGGATTTCACCATATTCACCAGGCCGGTCTTGAACTCCTGACCTCAGGTGATCTGCCCGCGTAGGCCTCCCAAAGTGCCTAGATTACAAGCTTGAGCCACCAAAAATATTTCAGTACTCTTAATGAAACACTTTTAAAATTTTTGAACAGGGGCCCCCACGTTTTCATTTTGCGCTGGGTCCCACAATTACATAGTCAGCCTTGACATCAAGGAACCACCATACCATCCCTGAACTGCCTGCTTTTGTGTTTAAATCACCGTTTCATTTTAGTCAAATATAATCCTTGCCCTTATAGTGTACAGTATAGTCACTATACTGCTGCTAAAGAAGGATATTTGATTTTTTGGAAAACCTTTGTTGGGCTTCAAAAACAGTGGGGTATAGACAGTATTTTTTTTAATTTTTGTTTTAAATATACAAACATACACATAGCACACACAGGAAAAAAAAAAAGACCAGAAATAATTACACCAAAATATATTCATAGTATTTATCTCCAAGAGTTGGAATTATTGATGTTACCTATTTCCTTTGGGTTTGTGTGATTTTCTGTGTTGTTCAGTATTTCTTAAATGAATATTTGATATTTTTATAATTAGACGAAATTTGGAAAATTTACAAATGAATCCTGAATCAGTATGAAATTTACTGCTGAATCTAGAAACTACATAAAACTTAGTCGTGTAGTTTTTTATACTTTCCTTAATTTGGGGATTTTCAAACAATAAAAATGATACAGGCTAGTTGTAATAACTGAGATTATACAAAGTTACATTTTAAAAAAACAATTTTTCCTGGCACATGGCCTGTGGTCCCAGCTACTTAGGAGCCTAAGATAGGAGGATTACTTGAGTCTAGGGGTTCCAGTTAGCCTGGACAACACAGCAAGACCCTGTCTCTTTTTAAAAGTCAAAAAACTATTTTATCTCTATATTCTGTCTCTGCCATCTAAGGCTAACATGTTAAGTGACCAACATGCATCATTTCACAAATTATGTAATATAATCTAGCCTATATAATTTGCTTATCACACACACAAACACAGATTGATTTTTGAGTTTGTTTTCTGTGAAAAAGAATTATAAAAGTGAATCTACAATTTACTATTTTTTAGTTAACGTATCACAAACTTCTCTACAAGAAAATATATAAATTTATCATGTTTCTTATTTCTCCATGTGTACATACAGACATATTTTAAATGCCATTTTAAACTTCTCATTTTGGAGCTTGGAGGTGTCTTTTGACAAAGATTCTTTGCTTGACCAAACTTTAGTCAGTCTCCTGAACCTTCTCCTAGGCCCATCTATGCTCTTCCTTGTAAAATCTAATTTTGGCAAGAGCCCTGCTAAGTCAGTTTAGCAAGAACTCCCCACCCTGCATATCCTATCACCTTTAATAGCTTGATCAGGTTCCTCAAACTCCACCATCCAGCAGGAGATGTCTGATCGTTCTGGCCTGTCTTCAGCAAGAATCCTGTTAGGTCAATTTCACCAGAATCCCCCTCAACGTTAATGTTTCCTCTTAGTAATTTTTTATCCATTGAGCCCTACCTTGCTTCTTGGCTATAAATTCCCACTTGCCTGTGTTGTATTCAGAGTTGAACCTGTTATGCCCAGACCGTTTGTTCCCCGAAAAAGACCACCAGAGTCCAGAGTCAAAGCCAAGCGGCAAGGATCTTTAATGCAAGTTCGAACTTGGTCCCTCCGTTCCACAACATACAGGAGGGCCCTGAACAATGCGTGCGCTTGCCTTTTATAGCCTAATGTAAACAGGACTTGTAAAGTTGCAGAGGAACGAGGGAATTCTCTAGGTTACAGCATTACAATTGGTTAACATTTTAAGTTTATACATTTAGCAGTTTTTTTATTGGTTCCCGTGCTCTCACAAACGGCTGTGTTCTTATCGGGGATTTTCCAGGTGGTGTCCTTCTAAAGTTGAGATATATGGTAGTCTTTGAATTGAAAGATATATGGTGGGGAGACATATGGTGGGATGAGCCCAGGAAGTTGAGGGATATATGGAGGGGAGACATATGGTGGGATATGTTTATACTGGGCTCAGGAAGTTGAGAGATATATGGCAAGCACTAGTAATTAGAACAGAAAAAGAACAAGACAGGGACTTTCACATTGTTTGTCTATACAACATCTGAAATCTATAGATAACATTATCGGTTAGGTCCGGCGTCAACTTTTAACTAGGCTCAAGGCACCGCCCGGGCTGTTTGCCTGTGGACTTCATTTCTGCCTCTTAGTCTCTTCATTTGATCTCTTTCAAACCCAATCTCTCTCCTCCACTGCAAAATCCCCTTGCCATGGTTCTTACACTTATTGCAGTGTTCCTGAATAAAGTCTTCTTTAGCATGCTTTAACTAGCATCTTTGGGCCGGGCGCGGTGGCTCAAGCCTGTAATCCCAGCACTTTGGGAGGCCGAGACGGACGGATCACGAGGTCAGGAGATCGAGACCATCCTGGCTAACACGGTGAAACCCCATCTCTACTAAAAATACAAAAAACTAGCCGGATGAGGTGGTGGGCGCCTGTAGTCCCAGCTACTCAGGAGGCTGAGGCAGGAGAATGGCGTAAACCCGGGAGGCGGAGCTTGCAGTGAGCTGAGATCCGGCCACCGCACTCCAGCCTGGGCGACAGAGCGAGACTCCGTCTCAACAAAAAAAAAAAAAAAAAAAACTAGCATCTTTGAATACTTTTTTCTGTAACACTTTTAAGTATACATTTATTAAAATAAACATTCTGTCTGTGATGCTGTGGAGGGCAGAGGGTGGTTTTCTTGCGAGTGGGATGTTGCTTCCAAGTAAACTCATTCTGCCGTCTTGATCAGAGATTATGGAAGGGAATACTTTAAATTTGTGTTTCCAGACAAGATATATTTCACAACTATATGTGTCCTCCTTGCCTGCACTTTCTTATGCTGTATTTCATCCCATATCATGCTAAAACGTTGAGTCAGTCCTCTAGTCTGCAGTATGCTTTCTGGTACATCATTCTCCTATTGTCTTGATGGAAAATAGGTTTGGTGCCTTGAAGAAGTAAGTCAATACATAATTCAGTGTTGATTAAATTAACCTTAGAAAGCTAGGCATGGCCGGGCGCGGTGGCTCAAGCCTGTAATCCCAGCACTTTGGGAGGCCGAGACGGGCGGATCACGAGGTCAGCAGATCGAGACCATCCTGGCTAACACGGTGAAACCCCGTCTCTACTAAAAAAAATAGCCGGGCGAGGTGGCGGATGCCTGTAGTCCCAGCCACTCGGGAGGCTGAGGCAGGAGAATGGCGTGAACCTGGAAGGCGGAGCTTGCAGTGAGCCGAGATCCGGCCACTGCACTCCAGCCTGGGCGACAGAGCCAGACTCCGTCTCAAAAAAAAAAAAAAAAAAAGAAAGCTAGGCAAACAGGCAAACAGAAGCTTTACTTTAACAGTATCTGCTGAGGAACTGGGGGAATTGGGGGGATGCTTATTGGGTTGCAAAAGTTGTAAGGTAGACTATACTGATTTTATAAAATTATGATTATTCCTACATGATAGTGAAAACAGATTTGTAAGGAACTGTGTCAAAACTGATGACTTTGAGCCCTTGCGTAGACAGAGTCTCAGTGAATTCCTCGGTGACCTCAGTGTCCTTATTAGTATGAAGCAGTTGGCAAGAAGATTCTGTCTACTCTCTAGTGCACGTGTATACACTTAACTGCATTTAAATCTTCATTTAATCTGAGCTGAGGAAGAGTTCTGGACCAATGAATGATTTCCTTATCATTTTAAAATATATTACATGAGTAATTAACTTGTTTCTTCTTGGTAACATGTGCACCATTATAATTTATAATGAATCATACTTTAATTTTGCTTATGTATGGTTTTATCCTTATTAACAGTTATTCATTGTTCATTGGCTGTGCTCTGCAGTCTCTGCTTATGAGACTAGAAAATGTTCCCATCACCACAGGGAACAGGTAATTACCCTTTTGGGATTATATTCTTGAAAAAAAATTGGGGAGTTTTTACTCCTCAAATGAGTCAACAGAAAAATCTTTACAGGATGCAAGTGCAAAATATAGATGAATCAGCCACTACATCAAACATATTATGGAAACGAGAAAAAAAGAAAAACTCTTCCAAGTCTACAGCTAGAATATCTTTTTCAAAGCTCGATTTTTGTCCCAAAAGCTGCAGCTGCACCTAGTTTATTATTGCAAGGGCTTTACCTACACGGCAGATAGAAAATAAAAATTAAGTGCAGAAAAGCTAAATTAAAATTAACCCTCTGTTCCAAATATATATCAATATATTACTATGTCTCCCCAAACCAAGGTCATCCCAGGTTAAATGTGGTGATTAAAGAGGGCCTTGTCCTCAAGGCCTGGCTTGGCCAGAAGCAAGCTTATGCAATAGGAAGTTTGTCTCTGGCACATGCACATCTCCAAATAGCTCCCTTTCTCTTTGCAGTCACTTCTTCTCCCTCCCTCTAGCTCTCAGGGGTCTCCCTGTCCCTGCTAAATTTTTCTTTCATCTGGCAGCAAATTAATGGGTAAGAGGGTACCGTCTGTGGAGAAAATTGTGCTGCTTAGTATTTATAGTCTTTATATGTTTCAATTTTTTTTTTTTTTTTTTTAGTTATTAGAAACAGGGAGGAAAATTCTGGTAGAAAAACCAGTTTGGCTCTGGGTCAGTGAAACTATCCGGCAATTTAATATAATCAAACCTTAGTAATTAATTTTGCATTATAATTGTGTTAAGTGACCCTAAGGTATCTAAGCAGCAGAGGTGGAAGAGGGAAAGTAAAAGTTAGTAGTACTTTCGCGATTTACTTTTTCATAGAGTAGAAATAGTCATGGGATCTACCAGACTATGCGGAAATTGCTATTTTCTTCTTTTTTGAAGAAATATTTAGCAGAAGGGAAAAATCACCACCAAGAGAACTGCAATCACAAACTTTCACTCTTGTAGGGGTTAAAATATAAGTATAATGGGCTTAAATATTGGGAAAATAGAATTTAGACACCAGGCACTTCCCACCTACAGCATAAGCAAACAGGCTAAAAGATGGTAGGACTGAAAGCTAGTATGTCCTCTGGCCAAATTCTATATTCAACAGGAAAATCCCCACATTTGACTAGACTCAAGAGTAAAAAAAGGGCTGGGCACGGTGGCTCATGCCTGTAATTCCAGCACATTGGGAGGCCAAAGCAGGCGGATCATGAGGTCAGGTGTTCAAGACCAGCCTGGCCAACATAGTGAAACCCCGTCTCTATTAAAATACAAAAAATTAGCCATGTGTGGTGGTGGGCTCCTGTAATCCCAGCTACTTGGGAGGCTGAGGCAGGAGAATCGCTTGAACCTGGGAGGCAGAGGTTGCAGTGAGCCAAGATCGTACCACTGCACTCCAGCCCAGGTGACAGAGCGAGACTTGGTCTCAAAAAAAAAAAAGTTTGCTTAGTTAACTGAAATTTTACTAACACATTATGTTCTTTTCCATCCTTCTCTTTTCAATGGGGTATTTTTAATAATTATGGCTGTAAGTATATAGTTATATTTTCTTAATAGAGTTTAAACTGTTTAAAGTATTTTTCTGGTTCTTTAGACCCAGGACCTTCAAAATTCTTTGCAAATTTAGTCTCAAAAGCATTTTGAAAAACAATGGATCTCTTGAACATTTTACATGGATATCTAAAACATTGTATCAAGTTTAAGTCACTGCAAATAATGTATTTTCTGGTGTACTGTAATTTGAATATGTACTTTATTTTTTGGGACAAGGTCTTTCTGTCTATGGCCCAGGCTGGAGTGCAGTGGCTTGATCATAGCTTACTGATGACTCAAACTCTTGGGGTCAAGAGATCCTCCTGCCTCAACCTCCCAAGTAGTAAAACTACAGGCACACAGCACTGTGCCCAGCTTATTTTTCATTATTTTGTAGAGATGGAGTTAGGGGAGCGGGGTGGCAGTCTGACTATGTTGCCCAGGCTGATCTGGATTTCTGGCCTCAAGTGATCCTCCCCCTCAGCCTCCCAAAGTGCTGGGATTACAGGCCTTAGGCACAGTGGCTGGCCTCATTTTATTTTTATCAAATCCTTGGAGCTGCAGGTTTAGCTCATTCACTTTATGGAATAAGTCCACCGCACAAATACATTACTGGAGCCGGGCGCGGTGGCTCAAGCCTGTAATCCCAGCACTTTGGGAGGCCGAGACAGGCAGATCACGAGGTCAGGAGATCGAGACCATCCTGGCTAACACGGTGAAACCCCGTCTCTACTAAAAAATACAAAAAACTAGCCGGGCGAGGTGGCGGGCGCCTGTAGTCCCAGCTACTCGGGAGGCTGAGGCAGGAGAATGGCGTGAACCCGGGAGGCGGAGCTTGCAGTGAGCTGAGATCCGGCCACTGCACTCCAGCCTGGGCGACAGAGCGAGACTCCGTCTCAAAAAAAAAAAAAAAAAAAAAATACGTTACTGGAGAAGCCAGTCTTCCCTGTCGAACCAATCAGCTAAATCAGACTTACTGCCTATCATTTCAAAATTTAAATGAATGGCATATTATTGTGAATCTTAATTCTATAAGAGAGAGACAGAGACAAGGTAGAGAGAGAAGGCATGGAGATTTGCCAAGAGTTTGTTGCCTGGATAAAATAAGGCTTTAGCAATTTTTTTTTTTTTTTTTTTGAGACGGAGTCTCGCTCTGTCGCCCAGGCTGGAGTGCAGTGGCGTGATCTCAGCTCACTGCAAGCTCCGCCTCCCGGGTTCACGCCATTCTCCTGCCTCAGCCTCCCGAGCAGCTGGGACTACAGGTGCCCACCACCACGCCCGGCTAATTTTTTTGTGTTTTTAGTAGAGACGGGGTTTCACCATGTTAGCCAGGATGGTCTCGATCTCCTGACCTCATGATCTGCCCGCCTCGGCCTCCCAAAGTGCTGAGATTACAGACGTGAGCCACTGTGCCCGGTTAGGTTTTAGTAATTTTTACTGATACTTTCTTTACTCTTGTTTTCTTTCTCTCTCTCCTTCCTTCCTTCCTTCCTTCCTTCCTTCCTCTCTCTCTCTCGCTGTTTCTTTCTTTTTCTGTTGGGGAGGAATGAGAAGAAGCTCCCTCAGAAGCAGTACATTTTAAATTATCCCCTTATGAGTTATCCTCAAGATTTGTATACCCCAGAGCAATGCACCAAGGTAAGATTCAGGTTGGGAGAGAGACAAGTCTATGTCTTCTCTGAGATGGAAGAAGGGTGAACATGTAAAGGCAGATATTGGCAGGCCTTAAGAGGAGGGCTCTCAGGAAACCAAGTTGTAGAAGTTGGGAATCTGGAAACTGATTGCATTATCCATCACCATATGCTTTTGTAAAGTCTTCATGTACCCTAGGAATATGAGTATCCAGTTTGAAGCCTACTCCCCTGAACTCTTTTTTAAAGTGCATGTGCTATGAAGATGCAAGATAAAAGATAGGCTTCCGGTGGTGAGGCGTGCAAACAGCATCAGACCTTCCAGAAAATCAGTAGGGCAAAAGGAACTCCTTCATGAACACGCCCTGCTATTGGCAGAACTCAATTCCAAAGTTGAATTCTTTTCTTTATTTTAATCTATATGTTTTGAATTTTTAGAGATGAAAAAGTCTGTAAGACGAAAATATAAAACTAGAATAGCAGAATAAAAAGCAGTGGGATTATTTTCCATTTTTGGACTCTACTGAAGTAGTATAAGGCAGCTTCTGATTTATTTTCCACTGAAGCTCCTAAATTATAATGATAGCATATTAAGGGAGAATTTAAAGTAACTCCACATGTCAGAGAGTTTGAAAGGATGCCAAAATCATGCCCCCGCTTTGATAATGCCAATGATATGGGTGAAAATCCAAGCTTCATAATAGACAAGCTAATATTTCAAAGGAATGCTTCAAAGGACATTCTTTAGCATCACTTTATGGTAAATATGTTTTCATTTTACCATTCTTTCCCAAAGCATATCATTCCCTATTTTCTCCATGAATTGTAAAACATCCCAAAAGTGAGAACTAGCCATAAGGAAGGGTCAAATCTCTACCAGTAGGGAATGTTTGTTGCATTTATTCTCTCAGTATTTCTGTCTCCCATCTTCAGGTAATACTTTCCCACTTCTTTGAGGATACTGCTCCTCCTTCACTCCATGCAATTCCGGGTTTTCATTTATATTCTTACGATCATAGAAGTTATCGTGTGATGCAGGTCTAATCATTCATAGTATTCCATCCTCCTGGCCACACACTGGCCCAGTAGTAGGCATATGACCCAAGCTGGGCCAATTAGAGTCTTTCTCTGGGATATTTATATGAAACTGGGAGCACTTCAATGAGGCTACTGAAGCACAGAAATGCTGAGTTGTGTTAGATTTCTTATGGAAAATGATAAACAATCAAGTTTTCCCATTAGGATCTCATATGGAGCAAGCCATGCAGATAAAGTAAACAATGGAAGACAGAAAGACACAAATACATAAGGACACACAAATTATAAGAACTTGAACCCAGGCCCTGGAATGGTATTCGGACAAAGCATTGCCTGCATCAATGAGAGACATAGAGGGCCCTGGTGACTTATGGATGACAGAGTCTAAAAATCAGATGTCAAAAGGTAGAAGTTGCCAGGACAGATGCAACAGGAATGAAGTCCTATGCAACAAAAGTCCTATGATAGGACTTTTAGGCAAGCAGAATGCCCACGGGCTTTTGGCAGTTAGGGAACTTCCTGCACTTGAAAGGAACTGCGTGTGAAAGGAGACAGGGATGTGAGGTTTTTAGAAGAGATGTAGCCTTTGCATGACTGAGGACAAGCTGGGGGCTGGGTGCGGAGGGGGGTACTGAGGCAGCTGCAACACCTGTGTTTCAATAGTGCCATCATGTGGCTATGACACCAGCAACAGCCTAGATCTGGCCCAATGTGCCACTTTGAGCCAAATTTCTGGTTTTCTCTTCTAGAGGCAGGTCTGACTATCTAGTCCCTGAGGTGTACAGATTTCCTATGGTGGAATGTGGGAATGGTCAGAGAGATGGGGTTACAGAGAAGAAAGATATTTTCATGTTGGAGAAGTATGATTTGGATAACAAAAATAGATGGTTCCTCATTTTGTCCTTCAAGTCAGAGAAGTAGAGTTTGTAAGTGATGGTGTGCTGGAGTTGGCTTGTACCAGATTGTGAGAGCTGAGTATTAAATTTTCAGGAATTTTGCAAGCTGGTTGTTAAATGAAGCCATCATGAAAAAAAAGTACACATGTCAGATTTAATGACAAAAGATTTACTGGGGAAAGAATTAGCAGATTGAGATGCAACTCCATTTGTCAAATCATTGCTCAATTGTAACCATATGTTGGCTACAGAAACAAAAGTTTGGCAAAAATTCTTACAAACACATTCTTCACAAATCCATTGGCTACATGGAAGTTACAATAAAAGTATTGTATATTTTATTATTATTTGTAAATTATATGTTGTATATCTTTTATGTCACAAAATTTATAATAAACTTATATATACACACACATAAATATGTATGCACACTTTTATTCCCTGAAGAGTCAGTTTTCAAACATTTACTAGCACACCACTACTTCTTGGTAATACGTTTGTAATTAATTGCTAATAGTAACAAAATATGAATAATGCATCATTTCATTCCACTCGCACTCAGTTCCAGACTAGTATGACTCCATCCTAAATCATACTCCATCAATGCTACAAAAAGTTCAGGCTGTTACCAGTGCTTAATAGGAATTCCCATTCAGTTATTTCCTTAAATACTTTGGTGACAAATAGACAATTGAACTCCTATGAGATCTATGGTGAGACTTTAAAACCATGTTGAAGTGCTAACTGCATAATATTTTTGGAAAGTAACATTTTATTCCCACCTATATAGTTCAATTTTATATAATTATATAAGAGGTTAGATCTTACCATGAGCCACTTTTTTTTTTTCTTTTTTGAGATGGAGTCTTGCTGTGTTTCCCAGGCTGGTCACAAACCCTTGGGTTCAAGTGATCTTCCCACCTCAGCCTCCCACGTAGCTGCAATTACAGGCACACATTATAGTGCCTAGTTCATGGAAAAAGTAGAAAGGTGGATTCTTATGCTTGATGACAACCAACAACACAATCTTTGCGACTCTAAAAAATAAAAAGGACAAGAGAGAAGCTTCCATTTTCAATGGCAGACTATACACATGTATTTGATCTGGACGCCATTAAAATGACAATAAAGGAACAAAAATTGGAAAGGAAATAAAATCGCAAGAATGAAGAGAATGGAATGAGAATCACCAACAGATGAGATTTGTTTTAAATTTATGGAAGTCAGAAAAGAGATGGAATCATGTAACGGATTAAACAGAAGGAAGGAAGCCATAACCCAGATACAATCAAGAGGGGCTACAGTGGCAGTAGGAATGAATTTAACCAGCGGCACTTCAGAGAAACTCTGAGACTGGAGAACTTGGAGTCAAACCATCAAGTAAGCATGAAAAGAAGATAAAGATACTTTAGGTCTCAGAAACTCCTTTTCTTTGGAAGTTACTTGATGTACCCAAGAAAAAAGTAAGAGGGAGGGAAATCAGAAAGAAAATGACTTAGAATACAGAAAATGTGGAACTACTCAGGAGTTCAATAAAAAGAACTTATTTTGGGTACTGCAGGCCTAGAAATAAGTCTTTCCAAATTGGAACAAGAATTCAGTGGGGACTAAAAAGAACATCTTCAGCAAGAAAGGAAAGAATCCCATGTCATAGGTAGAATGAATAAAATGTTGGAAGATATTTGGATATGACAAAGTAAGCATATTCTTTTTTTCAAGAAAAAAAAGGCAATTAGAAACTCCAGGAAAACAAAAATGCTGAAATAAAGTTGTATTACTAATATTAATCAATCTAAAATACAGTATAATTTAATTGTATATTGTATTTATAGTACAAGGATTATATTGTATTTAGAGTAAAAGGAAAATACAATACAGTATAAGGCAGAGTATAAAGGAAATACAATACAGTATAAGGAAATACAATACAGTGGAAGGCAGAGTATAAAAAACAATCTGGCCATGTGTGGTGGTGCACACCTGTAGTCCCAACTATTTGGGAGGCTGAGGCAGGAGAATCACTTGAACCCGGGAGGCAGAGGTTGCAGTGAGCCGAGATCATGCCATTGCACTCCAGCCTGGGAGACGAGCAAAACTCCATCTCAAAAAACAAAAATCAAAACAAAAACAATCTAGTTGACCATGATGTCAGAAGTATTCTCCTTCATGTATATGCAATCCTAAATGAAATCTACAGTTTGAAAAAAGCAAACTTCCTGGCTGTCTATTGAACAATACCTTTATAGTGTAAATAATAAATGTGTTATTAATTATGATTCAACTTTTAGAATCAATTTATAGACAAGATACAGAAAATGTTACTATGTTATGGCCACAGAACAGAATATAAACCATTCTTGACAATATAAAAGAAAGATAAAGCTGATAGAAATTGGTAGGTAAAAGTTGAAGAAGAGAAGTAAATGGAAGCATAGGGACACTAATAACCTTTTTTTAAAAAAAAAACATAATGGGGAATTAAGAAATACTGTCTTTGAGTAAGAGAACAAGAAATAAAAGCTTAAATATTACAAACTTTAAAAATGACACAACAATCAAATATCTAGAAGAGGAAAAATGGAAAGAGATGAGTGAGTTAAATCCTCATCTTTTAAAGTGGGAGATCAACAAATAAATCAAGCAATGAAAATATGAACATATTATTTAGATGTATGGAAGTCTCTACTAGAAGTAAAATCACAGTGATTAAAAACTGTGGTTTCTGGGGAGCAGAAGACTATTGTCTCTCATTATAGTTGCTTTTATAAGATGAAAAAATTTTAACCATATATACATATTACTTTGATAAATATAAAACTCAAAGTAAAGTAGTGAGACAGGATAGTATCTGACACATGAGCTCTGAAGTCAGTTTATGAGTGTTTAGTCTCAGCCTCACCATTTCCTGGCTATGTGACCTTGGTATGTTACTTAATTCTTTTGTTCCTTACTATTTGTGTGACCTTGGGCATATTACTTCATCCTTTTGTGCCTTACAGGACTGTTCTGATTATTAAATAAGCCAGTGTATATTAAGTGCTTAGCAAAGTGCCTAGCATATAGGAGATGACCATATTGTCTGCTAATTTTGAAACAGACAACAGCTAAGGCTTTTGGAAATCTATGAGGGTGGATAAAACTTTTTCTATTATCTAAACCTATCTTATTCTTGAATGTAAATGTATAGAACCTCCTTAGAAGAAATTTTGGAGATTGCTGTTAAAATGTAAAATGCATTTTTTTGAATCAGTTATTCCATTTCTAGGAATATATTCTCAGATTTCTATTCACAACTTTGTCTAAAGATGTAAATTTAAAGATGTCCATTTCATCACTATTTATAATGGTAAAAAATTAGAATTGGTTAAATGAATTGTGATATATCCATACAATATAGTATCAGGCAGTATTTAAAAAGGGAGATAGATCTATATGTATTGATTGAAAGACATACAAAGTACAACAAACAAGATGTAAAACAATGTGTAGATTGTCTTGTATTTGAGCAGAAATGAAACACACACACACACACATATACACACACATATACACACACACATATACACACATATACACACACACACACATATACACACACACATATACACACACACATATACACACACACATACACACACACACACACACACACACACACATACACACACACGAAACTTGTTCTGAGGTTGACTCTGGAAAGATGAATGATGCCTGAAATGAGAGGGACATTTACTTTGATTGCTCTTTTACACTGCTTGAATTTTACCATATGCTTATAATTTTTTTTTTTTTTTTTGAGACGGAGTCTCGCTCTTACTGCCCAGGCTACAGTGTAGCGGCGTGATCTTGACTCACTGCAACCTCCACCTCCCGGGGACAAGTGATTCTCCTGCCTCAGCCTCCTGAGTAGCTGGGATTACAGGCACTCGCCACCATGCCTGGCTAATTTTTGTGCTTTTACTAGAGACAAAGTTTCACCATGTTGGCCAGGCTGGTCTTGAACTCCTGATCTCAGGTGATTTGCCCACCACAGCTTCCCAAAGTGCTGGAATTACAGTTGTGAATTAAGGCTCTAAAATACTTCAAAAGTGAAATAAAATTAAAACTAACTCACTATTTCATTTAGAATGTTTTTTGAAAGTAACAGAAAACCAGACTCTGCTTAGTTTTCATTGGCTTATGTAACTGGGAATTTACATAACGGAAGTCCAGAGTAGGGCAGGCTTCAGGTTTTGCCTGATTCGGGCTGCCAGGACTGTTATTTATTCCTGTTTGTTGGATCTATTTTCTTTCTCTTTTTTCTTTTTGAGACAGGGCCTCACTTTGTCACCCAGACTGGAGTGCAGCGGTGTAATCACGGCTCACTGCAGCCTCAACCTCCTGGGCTTAGGTGATCCTCCCACCTCAGCCTCTGAGTAGCTGAAACTACAAGTGTGCACCACCAAGCCTAGCTAATGTTTGTTTGTTTGTTGAGACAGTCTTGCTCTGTCACCCAGGCTGGAGTGTAGTGGTGCAATCTCAGCTCACTGCAACCTCCACCTCCCTGGTTCAAGCGATTCTCCTGCCTCAGCCTCCCAAGTATCTGGGACTACAGGTGCAAGCCACCATGCCTGGCTAATTTTTGTATTTTTAGTAGAGACAGGGTTTCACCATATTGGCCAGGGTGGTCTCAAACTTCTGACCTCAAGTGACCCACCCGCCTTGGCCTCCCAAAGTGCTGGGATTATAGGCATGAACCACTGTGCCTGGCTGGAATCACTTTCACATTGGCTTTTCTCATGACCAAATGCTACCTTCACATCTGCTCTCCTTAATGCCCAAAGACAGAGAGGAAAACTCTCAGAAGGTTCTCCATGTGTCCTCTTATGTCTCATTGGCTTAAACTGGTTCTTATGTCATTCCTGAACTACTACTTGTGGTCAAAGGAATGCCATATGCACATAAGCTTAGGCCTGGGTTCCTGTACCAGTCACTGTGGCAAGGAAGATGGCATTACCCTTCATTCAAAATAGTCTTCCTCTGAAGCTAGGTGTAACAGTGTTTCCTGAAGTACAAGAGAAGAATTATACTGGAACCTGAAATTAGGAAACTGTTAGAAAAGGGAAGAGAGGGAAATTGGTGCCTTGCAGGCAACCAACAAAGACCATGACTCCCTCTCTAATCTTCCTCAATACTATTATAAAAGGCTTTCCACTATTGCCTCCAAAAAGTTCTCAAATTATTGTCAAAGAGAAGGAATTAATTTCTATTCTACAGCAACAGAGTAATGCCTGGCAATAATGATCATAATATATCTTATAAAAAGATGTAATTTATAGGAAGTTCTCTCATTTGATACAGATCAGTTGTTAGACTATCCTATGAATTAGAATACAACCATTGGGGGAATAGAAATAGAACTATATCTTCAAGGATGTCAGGCTTGGAGAGGATATAGAATAATTATCATGATGATGAATGTATAATTTTAAACTCCAAAGTGGGATTCATTAGGTCTAACTTTCCCTCACTAATGATTGTCTACAAAGAAACAGTGTAAAGGTTACAGAGAGAAGCCCACAAAAACCCTAACAAATAAGTTACAGAATCTTTCCTCGCTAATAAAAATGATGTTAAAAATTTAAAGTTATGTTAAATTTATGTTAAAATTACCATGAACATTCTGTCTTTCCCAGATTTAGCCCAATATAGAGTAAATATTGACGCTATCAAGAGAAACAATGGCAACTGTGAACATTCCAGCTTATTTGTTTTTCATTGTATGCCCAGCAAAAGGAGATATTCCCAAAGAACCTCATAATGGAAGCAAAGCTGAATGTTTCATGGACACCATCTACAAAACAATTATTGTTGGCTGTATTTCAGACTTCAGAGTCTAGTCTTTTAGGTCTCAGAGGCTTGATAGTTCTTCTGGGCTGCATGGGATTCTCTAGATGAGTTGTGGTAGTGGTGATTGAAGTGAATAATGGAGAATTATTTGGGGTGTGTAATGGACTCTATGTCTGTGTCACCCCCAAATTCATATGTTAACTCCTAACATACATTCAGTGGTAAAATTTGAAGATGGAGTCTTTGGGAGGTGATGAGGTCATGAGGGTGGAGTGCTCATGAATGGGACTAGTGCCCTTGTAAAAGAGGCCTCAGAGAGATCCCTCACCCCTTCAACATGTGAGGACACAGCAAGAAGACAGCATCTGTGAACCTGGAAGTGGGCCCTCACCAGATACTGAATCTCTTGGTGCCTTGATCTTGGATTTCCCAGCCTCTAGAACTATAAAAAAATAAACTTCTGGGTCGGGCGCGGTGGCTCAAGCCTGTAATCCCAGCACTTTGGGAGGCCGAGACGGGCGGATCACGAGGTCAGGAGATCGAGACCATCCTGGCTAACACGGTGAAACCCCGTCTCTACTAAAAAAAATACAAAAAACTAGCCGGGCGAGATGGCGGGCTCCTGTAGTCCCAGCTACTCGGGAGGCTGAGGCAGGAGAATGGCGTGAACCCGGGAGGCGGAGCTTGCAGTGAGCTGAGATCCGGCCACTGCACTCCAGCCTGGGCGACAGAGTGAGACTCCGTCTCAAAAAAATAAATAAACAAATAAACTTCTGTTGTTTATAAGACACCCCGTTTATGATTTTTTTAAAAAACAATAAACGTTATTGTGTATATTTAAGGTACACAACATCATGTTACAGGATACATATAGATAGCAAAATAATTTTTAGAGTGGAGCAAATAAACATATGCATCATCTCACATGGTAACTCATTTTGTGTGTAGAGGGGGTAGGAGCAGGTAAAATCTACTCATTTAGCAGGAATTCCAAATACAGCACAGTTTTATTAACTCTAGCCGTACTATAGCTATGGTGTTGTACATCAGCTCCTTAGACTTGTTCATCCTACATACCTGCTACTTTGTGACTTCTAACCTACCTTTCTTCCCTATCGGGAGAACCCGCTCCCAAGGTTTAACGTGGGTTCTTTTCTATTTCCTACGTGTCTCAGCTGGATTGAGAAATAAAGGGAAAGAGCACAAGAGAGAGAAATTTAAAGCTGGGTGTCCGGGAGAGACATCACTTGTCGGCAGGATCCGTGATGTTTCCTGAGCCGTAAAACCAGCAAATTTTTATTAGCGATTTTCAAAAGGGGAGGGAGTGCACGAATAGGGTGTGGGTCACAGAGATCACATACTTCACAAGGTAATAAAATATCACAAAGCAAATGGAGGCAGGGTGAGATCACAGGACCACAGGATGGGGCGAAATTAAAATTGCTAATGAAGTTTTGGGCACGCATTGTCATTGATAACATCTTATCAGGAAACAGGGTTTGAGAGCAGATAACCTGTCTGACTAAAATTAATTAGGTGGGAATTTTCTCATCCTAATAAGCCTGGGAGCACTACAGGAGACCGGGGCTTATTTTATCCCTTCGGCTTCGACCATAAAAGACGGCACACTTTGAGAGGGCCAGAGGGCCGTTGGTAGGCCTACCCTCAGGGCGCATTCTCTTTCTACAGATGTTCCTTGCTGGGAAAAAGAATTCAGCTGTATTTCTCCTATTTGCTTTTGAAAGAGGAGAAATATAGCCCTGTTCCATCCGGCTCACCGGCGGCCAGTTCAAAGTTACCTCTCTTGTTCCCTGAACATCGCTATTATCCTGTTCTTTTTTAAAGATGCCCAGATTTCATATTGTTCAAACACACATGCTCTACAATTTGTGCAGTTGATACAATCACAGGGTCCTGAGGCGACATTCATCCTCCTCAGTTTACAAAAAAGATGATAGGATTAAGAGATTACAGTAAAGACAGGCATAGGAAATCACGAGGATATTCATCGGGGAAGTGATAAGTGTCCATGAAATCTTCACAATTTATGTTCAGAGATTACAGTAAAGACAGGTGTAAGAAATTATAAAAGTATTAATTTGGGGAACTAATAAATATCCACGAAATCTTCAAAATTTATGTTCTTCTGCCGCGGCTTCAGTCGGTCCCTCCGTTTGGGGTCCCTGACTTCCCGTAACACTTCCCTCCACCCCCCTCACCCTGATAACCACTGCTTTATTCTCTATCTCTGCATATTTGACTCTTTTTTTCTAGATTCAACTTATAAGTAAGATAATGTAATACTTTTCTGTCTGTGTCTGGCTGATTTCACTTAGCACAATGTTCTCCAGATTCATCCATGTTATGGGAAATCACAGGAGCCCTTTGTTTTTGGAGACAGACTCTTGCTCTCTCACCCACGTTGGAGTGCAGTGGTGTGATCGCGGCTCACTACATCCTTCAGTTCCCAGGTTCAAGTGATTCTCCTGCCTCAGCCTCCCGAGTAGCTGGTACTACAGGCTCCTGCCACCATGCCTGGCTACATTTTTGTATTTTTTTTCCCTGCCCTGGGATGGAGTCTTGCTCTGTTGCCCTGGCTGGAGTGTAGTGCTGCAATCTTGGCTCACTGCAACCTCCACTTCCCGGGTTCAAGCAATTCTCTAACCTCAGCCTCCCAAGTAGCTGGGATTACAGATGCCCACCACCACGCTCCGCTAATGTTTGTATTTTTAGTAGAAATGGGGTTTCACCACATTAGCCAGGATGGTTTCGATTTCCTGCCCTCAGGTGATCCTCCTGTCTCAGCCTCCCAAAGTGCTGGGATTACAGGCATGAGCCACCACACCCGGCCTTTTTTTTTATTTTTTATTTTTGGTAGAGATGGTGTTTCACCATGTTGGCCAGGCTGGTCTCAAACTCCTGACCTCAGGTGATCTGCCTGCCTGGGCCTTCCAAAGTGCTAGAATTACAGGCGTGAACCACCGCGCTGGCCTTTTTTTTTTTTTTTTTTTTTTTAAAGAGACAGGGTCTTGTTCTATTACCTAGGCTGGAGTGCAGTGGCATGATCATGGCTCACTGTTATCTTGAATTCCTGGCCTCAAATGATTCTCTTGTCTTGGCCTCCCAAAGCACTGGGATCACAGGTGTTAGCCACTGTGCCTGACCAAGGTCTCCATTTTTCAGGCGGAATAAATATCCATTTTACACACACACTGTGGTACATATATATGTAAATGCATTTGTATTTTTACACATATATGTAAATATTTATGTATATACACAAATATAGCACACTTTCTTTTTTCTTTTCTTTTTTTTTTTTTTTGAGACAGAGTCTCTCTCTGTCGCTCAGGCCAGAGTGCAGTGATGTAGTCTTGGCTCACTGCAACCTCTGCCTCCCGGGGTCAAGCAACTCTCCTGCCTCAGTCTCCCAAGGAGCTGAGATTACAGGTGCCTACCACCACGCCTGGCTAATTTTTGTAATTTTAGTAGAGACGGGGTTTTACCATATTGGCCAGGTTGGTCTCGAACTCCTGACCTCAGGTGATCTGTCCGCCTTGGCCTCCCAAAGTGCTGGGATTACAGGCATGAGCCACTGTGCCCAGCCTCCACGATGTCTTTATTCATTCTTCTGTTGTCAGGTGATGTTTTGTTACAGTAGCCCAAATAATCTAAGACAGAGTGAAATCCATAATTGTAGTAAGTATTTTAAATATTGGCTGAATGGAGTTATTTTTAAAAATTTCATAGTGTGAAGTTTGGCTTATTAAGGGCAATTACCCTATTAAGAAGATGCCCTAAATTTGAAGTATTCTAGCACGTGGTTGATGAATTCTTAGCCGTGAGTTTAGGGGTAATGGGAAGTACATTCGGACCTGGAATTGATGTCTTACAAGGCGAGTCACAAGTGTAGGTTCTCTGAAGGGTTCTGTGTGACAGGAACCTACTCAGTGGTCTATACTGTTCTATCACATTTTGTAGGTGCATGGTTGAGTGTCCAGTGTTAAGTGTAGTCAGGCACAAGTGATAAATAAAACTATCTTCATTAACAGCTCCATCGTCCCTGAGATGAACCCAGATAAACAGGAAAGTTTATGATTAAATTGAATGACATTGTCCCCTAGGAGGCTCAGGGGGCAGAAAAAGGAACAATAGCATTTTGGGAATCACCCATTTATTTTTGGCCAGGAGTACCATTTGCACTTGCCTGACTAATGAAAGAAGTTATGTTACACACGGGACCATTAGAGTCCCTAATGAGTCAAATTAGTTTCCTTGAAAGGGCCCCAGGGGCCCTCTCAGTTTGCATCCTGGCACGGCAGGAAGACCTGGACCCAGTCCTTGTCTGCTGGGACATGTAACTGGCTGTACTTGCATGGGAGGCCTTCCTTACTCTTAGTTCACATGGCTGACTCTCAGGGTATGTTCAGAGCCCTGTAAGCTTGGACGGATACAGAAATTTTGTTTGGTGGCGCTGGTGAGTTTTGCCAGTCCTTTTGAGGTTGTAGGAGTATATAGTAGAGGTTTTTGAGTGAAAGATCTGGAAAGGGGGTAATTTTCTGACTTCTTGGTCTCAAAGCCATCTTAAAACCTAAAATTAACCAATGGAAGAATTAAGCCTCTGGCCTTTATTTCTAGGGGCACATATCTGCTGAGGGCTTCATTCTGAACTTACTAGGAGCGCTAAGTCTTTTTTCTATTTTTGAGACAGGGTCTTGCTCTGTCACCCAGGCTGGAGTACAGTGGTGAAATCATGGCTCACTGTAGCCTTGACCTCCTGGG
This sequence comes from Trachypithecus francoisi, assembly GCF_009764315.1. Classification (NCBI taxonomy): domain Eukaryota; kingdom Metazoa; phylum Chordata; class Mammalia; order Primates; family Cercopithecidae; genus Trachypithecus; species Trachypithecus francoisi. Next base: position 99,590,377 of record NW_022681469.1, on the reverse strand, counting down.
TTCAAGCGATCCTCCCACCTCAGCATCCCCCACCCCCACCCCCAGTAGCTGGGATTACAGGCCTGTGCCACCACATCTAGCTAATTTTTGTATTTTTTTTTTAAGTAGAAAAGGGGTCTCACCATGTTGATCAAGCTGGTCTTGAACTCCTGGCCTCAGGCGATTCACTTCCCTCGGCCTCCCTAAGTGCCAGGATTACAGGCATGAGCCACTGTGCCTGGTAATAGATCTTTTTGGGGTGGGGTCTTTAGGCGTGGAAGGTGAACTTTATGGTGAGGAGCTGCTCTTCTACCCTAGTAATTAAGCTCATCTGGCATCAGTCTGTGTGAAACTACTGAGCATGTAGCAGGGCACCTCCGCAGGTGTTTTCTTAGGACAATGGCATTGAATGCTAATGTGTAGGGTGCATTACAGGGTTGCTGACTTCCTGACTGCTGGATTCTGAGTGACCCCCTGGCCTTTCTCTAGAACTTCAAAGTCCCGTAGAGTAGCCACTGGCCACAGGTAGCTACTGAGCACTTGAAAGGTAGCTGGTACGAATTGAGATGTACTCCAGGCATGAAATAGAACCCAGAATTAAAAGGTTTAGTCTAAAAAAGTGTAAAATAGGCCGGGCGCGGTGGCTCAAGCCTGTAATCCCAGCACTTTGGGAGGCCGAGATGGGTGGATCACGAGGTCAGGAGATCGAGACCATCCTGGCTAACACTGTGAAACCCCGTCTCTACTAAAAAATACAAAAAACTAGCCGGGCGAGGTGGCGGGCGCCTGTAGTCCCAGCTACTTGGGAGGCTGAGGCAGGAGAATGGCGTAAACCCGGAAGGCGGAGCTTGCAGTGAGCTGAGATCCGGCCACTGCACTCCAGCCTGGGTAATAGAGCGAGACTCCGTCTCAAAAAAAAAAAAAAAAAAAAAAAAGTGTAAAATATATTGTTAATCATTTTAAAATATTGATTATATGAAGAAACAATATTTTTAGTATCAGGTTAAATAAAATATATTATTAAAAATAATTTCAGTTATTTCTCTATACTCTTTTGAAATGTGGCTACTATAACATTTAAATGGCTCAAATTATGTTTATTTTGCACAGTGCTGCTCCAGAGAATAGTCAGTGGGAGAGTTAGGCTAGTGAATGTGTGGCCAGAGGCTGTGAAATCCAAAATCTATGAATGGATATTGGATCTGAGAAGGTGCTCTCTATAAGCAAGGCATTCAGAATTTAATTTCTTCAGTTTGCCTGGAGATCAGCATACCACATCCATTTCAGTCCAGGACTTTCAGCACCAGAGGTGTGTGAGAGGCAAGATCCAGGGACCAAATAAGTCTATTAGTTCAGAGAGTCATAAAAAAATGTTGTTAATCAATTGCTAGGAAATTAATATTTATAGCCAGTATTCAAACATCTGAACTGGGCTTGGAAAAATTGTTTTATTTCTTGAGAGATATGCCCAAGGCTTTAGCCTCCTCAGAGGTCTAACTCCCTGATGAGCCTCTCAGGGCCTATTAGTACTTGCTACAGAGGAAGTGAGTGGATAATGACACCCTAAGGTCACTGTGGGCAGGCCACAGTATTCCTGACATAGGGTCTCATTCTTCCCAAGGAGCATGGGATGCTGCAGCCCGGTTTGAAGTGAGGCAGGGGCTTTTCTTCAAGAATAGTTGGCTGTATGTTGTAGGATATTACACATATAATTCAGCACCTGCCACAAATACATCATTGAAAGATTGGGTCATGTCAGACACTGCAGAGTTATTAGACTTTGGCTGGAAACAAATGGAAAAAGTAAATGGAAAAACCAATGAAAAACTCAGAGCACTGGCTTTCTAATACAAACCCTCACCTCAGTGACCTTTCTTCCCTGAGGAATCTTTGCCATGTCATGGGGGGCATCTGGAGAGTGTTTGCCAATCTTGACTCTATACCTTTAAGTTGCTTGATTCACCTATGCACCTGGAGGGGTAACTTTGGGCACCCAGCAGCATTTGGGACCAATCAGTTCTGACCAAAACATTCAGTGGGTTGTACTTCAATCAGCTTCCTGCTTGGTTTCCCATTTTGGCTTTCTTTCCCATTCACTGTCCAGCTGCAGACCTTTGGACTTGACAATTATGTCTGGTGACTCCAGCCTCAGACCCTTGGCTCCCCCTCAAGGGATTTGCCTTAGATCTGTTCTATCAGATCTCTATTTGTATTTCCTCAGATATTTAAAAAAACAAAAAAACAGTTAACATAGCAGGCCTGGCTCCTTACCAGGTTCACCCTTGGCTGACATCTGCGAACTTGAATTTGGGAATGGTTTCTACCATGCTAACTGATAAAAGCGGCTCACTATACCTAAACTGTACAAACAATGTGAGTTTATGCTGAATATCTGCTTTCTTTCTGGGAATCTGGAATTTGGTGGTAGGCAGAGGATGCCTATGTGATTTAACCACCAGTGAAAACCCTGGGTGCAGAGTGTATAATGAGCTTCTGTGGTATAAAACATTTCCCATGTGTCATCACAATTCATTACTAAGGAGTTAGGCATGTCTTGTATGACTTCACTGTGAAAGAATTATCAAAAGTTTGAGCTTGGTTTCCTCTAGACTTTGCTCCATGTGCTTTTGCCTTTGCTGATTTTTCTCTGTATCCTTTTGCTGTAATAAATCATAGCCATGAGTGTGACTATATGCTGACTCCTGAGTCCTTCTAGCAAATAACCAAATCTGGGGATGGTCTTGGGGGCCCTTGACATATCAGTTAATATACGGAAACTACTGGAGGAAGTCTTGAATGTAATTTTTGGTTTGATTATTTTTCTTAGAGTTCAGAATGGGAATCCCTGAATACAGCAAGCATTACCTAATATGGTTGGGAGATTCAAAGCACTAAAGCCGAGGCTAATAACATGTGGAAAATTGGCATATGTTGTTGACTTCCCAAAAGATCCCTGTTAGGACAAGTTACATAGGGTACACTCAGGAGAGATCAGTGCAGGAAGACCAAGGAAGGTTTGAAGGATTCAGTATGGCAGAGAGACATGCAAATCAGAGACAGGACCCTCCTTAAACAGAACCCAAGACTACATCCCAGAAAAGGGGATAGACAGACAAGGGCTGGTATTATCTCTGTCACATTGGCTGAGTAGGTTAAAATCAGAAAGCGTGTTGGAAAAACAAAGCAAAACAAAGCAAAGCAAAGCAAAGCAAAACAAAACAAAACAAAACAAAACAAAACAAAACAAGGACCTGCAAGAAAGAATAAACTTCATTTTTTCTGGGGGGAGAGACAGTGTCTCTGTTGCCCAGGATGGAGTGCAGTGGTGCAATCTCAGCGCACTGCAATTTCTGCCTCCTGGGCTCAAGCGATCCTCCCAGCTCAGCCTCCTGAGTACTTTTAGTGGAGATGGGGTTTCACCTTGTTGCCCAGGCTGGTCTCAAACTCCTGTGCTCAAGCGATCTGCCCACCCCAGCCTCCCAAAGTATTGGGATTACAGATGTCAGCCATCGCATCTGGTCACTTCTTTTTTAAAGTATACTGTTCTTGATAAAGCTTCAGTCAGGAATATTTTTAGGGAAAAAAGTTTACAAATAGAAATAGTAAAAAAAAAAAATTTATTGAGAAGCATTTTCATTAGTCTACCCTATAAAATGAAAGTTTTTTGTATATGGATGGTATAGATTAGGTTTAGCACTGAATATTTTTAATGTATTAAATACTCAAAAAAAAAAAAAAGAAAAAGAAAACAAAGCCTTGCGAGGCCTCATTAGTTTTGTTTTCTCACGGAAAACCACAGTTCAAATTCCCAACGGGGGTGCAGCCCCTGATTTTTTGAAAGACAGAGTATATAGTGGTTATGAGCATGGACTTTGGAATCAGATGCCTTTTTTTGAGTTCTAGTCCTATTTATAGCTGTGTAATCTTGGATAAGTTAACAATCTCTTCATTTCCTAATTGTCTTATCTTCAAATGCAAATAATAATTATAATTGCTTCAAAGGTTGCTGAAAGGATGACCTGAATTAATTCACATAAATGACTTACATAGTGCCTAGCATATAGAGTATGCTCAATAAATGGTAGAGATCGTTATTATTATTATGACATGATTCCTGTGCTCTTAGAAAGTGAATTCATAGGATGTTGTAAATAATTGAGAGCTATAGTGATATGCATTGATAACTTACAAATGTGATAAAACAAAATGCCCCTAAATTTTTAGTTATAGAACTAACTAAAGGGAATCACATGAAGGATAGCTGGAAGGCCCAGAATTTTTTTTTTTTTTTTTTGAGACGGAGTCTCACTCCGTCGCCCAGGCTGGAGTGCAGTGGTGCCATCTCGGCTCACTACAAGCTCCGCCTCCCACGTTCACGCCATTCTCCTACCTCAGCCTCCTGTGTAGCTGGGACTACAGGTGCCCGCCACAACGCCTGGCTAATTTTTTGTATTTTTAGTAGAGACGGGATTTCACCGTGTTAGCCACGATGGTCTCGATCTCCTGATTTCAAGATCTGCCCGCCTCGGCTTCCCAAAGTGCTGGGATTACGGGCGTGAGCCACTGTGCCCGGCAGAAGGCCCAGAAAATTTTAACGAAACCAATTTGAAGTTATTATCGCATCTTAAGGATGTATCAATCAAAACAAGTAGTTGTTCAACTCTGGCAGGACAGAACAGTAGTTCCAGGACTTCAAGTTTTATGACTGAGTTAGAAAAAAAATTGTAGAATGTGATGAAGTGCTGCCAACTTTTCAATTTACCCAAGACTGGCATGAAAAAGATCTAATAGTCTACTACCACTGTCATGTCCTAAAAGAAAAGATGTTTTATCTCCAAAAAATAACAAATAGCATATCTTTAGAACAAAGATAGTACTTCCCAGAAAGTCTACTAATCTAGGGAGATTTTTCCCCCCAACAGGTGAAAATCTCCTTGAAGGCAAGCAACACTCTTTGGATCAGTCCTTGGGATAAGAAAAGTCACAGTTGGGGCTGGGCACAGTGACTTGTGCTTGTAATCCCAGTGCTTCAGGAGGCTGAGGTGGGGGGATTGCTTGAGTTTGAGTGATGAATCTGAGTAGTGAGGCCCCCTGCTCTGCCTGCACAGTCTGTACAAATTTTTTTTTTTTTTTTTTAATTAGCCAGGTGTAGTGGCACATGTCTATAGTCCCAGTTACTCAGGAGGCTGAGATGGGAGGGTTGCTTGAGTCTAGGAGGTTGAGGCTGCAGTGAGCTGAGAACATGCCACTGTACTCCAGCCTGGACCACAGAGCAAGATCCTGTTTCAAAAAAAGAAAAGTCACAAAAGCAAACACCACTAGTGTCCACTGTCCAAGCAAAAGGAAACTATGCCACCTAAATTTGACCTATTCCTGGTTCCATTTGCAACACCATTTATTTTTTCTTTCTTTCTTTTGTAGAATCAGGGTCTCACTATTTTGCTCAGGCAGGTCTTGAACTCCAGGCCTCAAGTGATTCACCCACCTCAGCCTCCCAAAATGCTGGAATTACAAACCTGAGCCAACTGCGCCTGGCCTTGCAACACTATTTCCAATGTGAAGATAAGTATAGGAGATTTAGGCACTGGCTTTGAGTACTTCCTGTTAATATAGGTCACAAAAGTAACAGGATATTCACTAAACATTTGATTTATCTGTTTCTCTTATACTCATGAAGCAACCATCTAATTCCAACGTAGGTCAACCAGGGAGAGCCTGGGTTGACCACCTGAACTTCAAACATTTCTAGCAAATCATGGAAATGACTTGTGAATATGGCTTAGCTTCCTATGTAGCTTCATTACAGGAGTGGGAATATGCTTATTATGTCCACAGGGGTATTGCTGTTTTATTTCTCCTAGTAAATTAATATATTTGCATTCTGGTATCTATTTTGGTCTCTTGTGCTTTTCAGACAACTTGTCCCAGTCTCTCAGGGCCTGATTACTCCCAGGCACTGAGAAAATGACATTTCCAGGATGTGGGAGCAGCTGGTCTTCTTGTATACCATGGCACATGCACACTATTCCATCTTTTTTTTGCTACTTTATTATTATTATTTTTTAATTATACTTTAAGTTCTAGGGTACATGTGCACAACGTGCAGGTTTGATACATAGGTATACATGTGCCATGTTTGCTGCACCCATCAACTCATCATTTACATTAGGTATTTCTCCTAATGCTATCCCTCCCCCAACCCCCCACCCTCTGACAGGCTCCGGTGTGTGATGTTTCCCACCCTGTGTCCAAGTGATCTCATTGTTCAATTCCCACCTATGAGTGAGAACATGCGGTGTTTGGTTTTCTGTGCTTGTGATAGTTTGCTCAGAATGGTGGTTTCCAGCTTCATCCATGTCCCTGCAAAGGACATAAACTCATCCTTTTTAATGGCTGCATAGTATTCCATGGTGTATATGTGCCACATTTTAAATTTTATTTATTTTTCGGCCGGGCGTGGTGGCTCAAGCCTGTAATCCCAGCACTTTGGGAGGCCGAGACGGGCAGATCACGAGGTCAGGAGATCGAGACCATCCTGGCTAACACAGTGAAACCCCGTCTCTACTAAAAAATACAAAAAACTAGCCGGGCGTGGCGGAGGGCGCCTGTAGTCCCAGCTACCCGGAAGGCTGAGGCAGGAGAATGGCGTGAACCCGGGAGGCGGAGCTTGCAGTGAGCTGAGATCCGGCCACTGCACTCCAGCCTGGGCGACAGAGCGAGACTCCGTCTCAAAAAAAAAAAAAAATTATTTCTTTTTCTTTCTTTTTCTTTTTTTTTTTCTTGAGATGGAGTCTCGCTCTGTTGCCCAGACTGGAGTGCAGTGGTGCGATCTCAGTTCACTGCAAGCTCTGCCTCCCAGGTTCAAGCCATTCTCCTGCCTCAGCCTCCCGAGTAGCTGGGACTACAGGCACCCGCCACCACGCCTGGCTAATTTTTTGTATTTTTAGTAGAGATGGGGTTTCACCATGTTATCCAGGATGGTCTCCATCTCCTGACCTCGTGATCCACCTGCCTCGGCCTCCCAAAGTGCTGGGATTACAGGTGTGAGCCACTGTGCCCGGCCTATATGTGCCACATTTTCTTAATCCAGTCTATCATTGATGGACATGTGAGTTGGTTCCAAGTGTTTGCTATTGTGCACAGTATTCCATTTTTAAAGTCATGCCTATCTATTGACATTTACAAAAAAAATACATGGCAGTGGCTTTATTAGTCAAGGTGCAAGCTAAGCTGCTATAATAAAGAGACTCCAAAATATATTGACTTAAATAAAATGAAGTTTCTTTCTCTCTTATAAGTCTAGAGTAAGAGGTCCAGGGCTGGCCTGAGGGTCTTACTTCATTAGAGCAGAGGCCTGGGTTTCATTCGGATACCCAAGTTTCTTCTGTCTCCTTGCTTTACCACCTCTCTAGGTATTGTCTTCATCCATATGATAGAAACTGGCTCTCTCCATGTTTATATTTTAGTCTGTGGGAATGGAAAAAAAAATGTTGAGGGCAAGGGACTCTGGCTTTAAGGAAAGATGTGGAAGTCACACACATCACTTCTGCTCATATCTTATTGGCCCAAATTTAGTTATATAACCACAGCTAGCTGCAAGGCAGGCTGGAAATGTTCTGCTCAGTGTCATGCCCTGTGACTAAGAATATATAAAACATGTTGATTTCTCTAAATCATTGATCCAGACTCATGGAATAATCCTTGCGAAATTTTCCTGACCTTACTATTATGTAAAGAATAATAATAAACCTGCCTCCCCTTCCTCCCAGTCAGAGATAACCTCTAACTGAAACTTGTGGTAATTATTCTCTTGCTTAAAATAATAGTTTTAGGCTGGATGTAGTGTCTCATCCCTGTAATCCCAGCACTTGGGGAGGCTGAGGCGGGTGAATCACGTGAGGTCAGGAGTTCGAGATCAGCCTGACCAACATGGAGAAATCCCGTCTCTACTAAAAATACAAAAATTAGCTGGGTGTAGTGCTGGGTGCCTGTAATCCCAGCTACTTGGGAGGCTGAGGCAAGGGAATCACTGGAACCCGGGAGGCAGAGATTGCAGTGAACCGAGACGGCACCACTGCACTCCAGCCTGAGCAAAAAGAGCAAAACTCCATCCAAAAAAAAAATAAATAAATAAATAATAAATCATCATCATAGTTTTACTATCTGTATGTGTATTCAAAAAATGAAATACTTTTTGTTCTGCCTGGTTTGAGTACCATATAAATGCACTTATTCTTTTGCGACTTGCTAAACATTGCTTTGACCTCTGGTTCCTTTTTGCTTGACAATTTCATCTTCAACTATTTTCTCTCCTGTTGCATTTTACTGTAAATGGAAGGAACCGAACCCCTCCTTTAACACTGCTTAGAAACCTCCAATTTCATCACTTGTGAGTTCTACCTCCCATAAAACACTAGAACATAAACACAATTCAGCCAACTACTTTGCCACATGTATAAACTAAATGGGGAAGTTTGTTTTTGTTTTTGAGACAGGGATTCATTCTGTCACCCAGGGTGGAGTGAAGTGGCATGATCATGGCTCACTGCAGCCTCAACCTCCTGGGCTCAAGCAGTCCTCCCACCTCAGCCTCCAGAGTAGCCGGGACTACAGGCATGCACCACCACACCTGGCTAATTTCTTTTATTTTTTTGTAAAGGCAGTGTCTTACTGTGTTGCCCAGGCAAGTCTTGAATTCCCGGGCTCAAGGAGTCCTCTCACCTTATCCTCCCAAAATGCTGGGATTACAGGTGAGAGCCACCCTGCCCAGCCCTCTACTCGTTTTTTCCCCTTAGCATTTAAACGTACTCAAATCTCTTTCCTCTTTAAAATGAAAACAAACAAATAAAAACCTTCATTAAATTTGCTGTCTTCTGATTTCTCCTTTCCTTCACAGGTCATGTTTCTTGAAAAAGTGGGCAAGATTCGTTGTCTTTATTTCCCCATTTCTCATTCTTCCCTTGACCTATTGTGACTGGCCCCACCATTTCACCGAACCTGCTCTCCCTTATTCAAGTCAACAATAACTCTTAGCTGTGAAAGCCGATACAGACTTTTCTGTACTTACCTTGCCAACTGATTATAATAACCAGTACTGTGAAATATTCCTTCCTTGAGCTTTGCTGCTGCTTCAACTTCTATGACATCATTCTAGTTTTTCTCCTCAATGGTCCCTCCTTCTTCATCTTCATAAACTAACTTTTCTACACCCCTTCCCACCTCCTTAGGGGTGTTCCCAGGGGTTTTATCAACAACCATGTTCCCTTCTCATTTTATAAATGTTTGGATGACCCCATCTACATTGATGATTTAAGTATCATCTATTAGCCCACTACTCCCAAATATATATCTCTAACTCACACTTTCCATATGGCCAACTGCCCTTGAACGTGTCCACTTCCAACTCAGTGTTACCCAGTTCCCTGTCTTGGGAGATGGTACTTTCATCTATCCACTCACCCAACAGCCTGGGAATCTACCTAGATTACCCATCCTCCTTCAAGTCTCCTTCAACCCCTGCAAGTAACTGATAGCATCAACTTTGCACCCCAGATATCTCTCATACCTGCCTCTTTCTTTCTATGCTTGCTATCACTACCAGCATGATTTTTCCTGAGCATCCCTTTTTTTTTTTTTTTTTTTTTTTAGACAGAGTCTCGCTCTGTTGCCCAGGCTGGAGTGCAGTGGCGTGATCTCGGCTTACTGCAAGCTCTGCCTCCCGGGTTTACACCATTCTCCTGCCTCAGCCTCCTGAGTAGCTGGGACTACAGGCACCTGCCACAACACCCGGCCAATTTTTAGTAGTTTTAGTAGAGACAGGGTTTCACCATGTTAGCCAGGATGGTGTTAGCCTCGATCTCCTGACCTCGTGATCCACCCGCCTCGGCCTCCCAAAGTGCTGGGATTACAGGCGTGAGCCACCACGTCCGGCTCCTGAGCATCTCTTATGTTTTAGATAGTTTTACCTTTTATGGCAGTGGCTCTCAATGATCACTGCAGAGCAGAACTTGAGGAAATTAAAAATAAATTCGGCCAGGTGTAGTGGCTCATGCCTGTAATCCCAGTACTTTGGGAGGCTGAGGTGGGTGGATCACCTGAGGTCAGAGTTCGAGACCAGCCTGACAAACATGGTGAAACCCCATCTCTACTAAAAATACAAAATTAGCCAGGTATGGTGGCACATGCCTGTAATCCCAGCCACTCAGGAAGCTGAGGCAGGAGAATTGCTTAAACCCAAGAGGTGGAGGTTGCAGTGAGCTGAGATCGTGCCATTGCACTCCAACCTGGGCAACAAGAGCAAAGCTCCATCTGAAAAAAAAAAATCAAATATTTGATGACTCACCTCAGAAATTACTTTTGAATGGGGACTGGACTTTCACATTTTGAAAAAGTTCTAATGTGCACTTAGGATGGCAAGCCATTGCTTTATGATCTGTGAAGATTAATTGGAAGTGGATTGGAAGATAAACTGAACCATCTTGGGCCAGATGTAGAAGTAATCTGACTAGGAAATATCAGAGTGATCCAAGGCTACCAGAATTATGTTGTAAGTCTCTGGTAATTATATTCTTGAACAAAACCAAATAAACAACAGCAAAACCACATACTTCAGCTATTTTTGTTATAATTGGTTCATGGGATATTGAACAAAGTTTATCCACTGCTTCCTCAATCACAAAGGGGCCAGTAGCTCACATAAATATACGATGTCAACATGGGAGACTGCCTGACTTCTCCAAAGGCATCTGATTCCAATTTTTTCTTTTTCTTTTATTATTTCACTCTAATCCCATGACAGATTATGATTCCAATTTTTTTTTTTTTTTGAGACGGAGTCTAGCTCTGTCGCCCAGGCTGGAGTGCAGTGGCGCGATCTCGGCTCACTGCAAGCTCCGCCTCCCGGGTTTACGCCATTCTCCTGCCTCAGCCTCCGGAGTAGCTGGGACCATAGGCGCCCGCCATCTCGCCCGGCTAGTTTTTTTGTATTTTTTCAGTAGAGACGGGGTTTCACCGTGTAGACCAGGATGGTCTCGATCTCCTGACCTCGTGATCCACCCGTCTCGGCCTCCCAAAGTGCTGGGATTACAGGCTTGAGCCACCGCGCCTGGCCTATGATTCCAATTTTTAATGTGCACTGCGGCACATTTTGAAGATGAGCTTTTACCTGGAGCTGCCAGTCTAAAACCCTGTTTAAAGTAACATCTAAGTATTAATTTGCTCAGTTGCTGTCTGAGGTCAACATCCATTGTTGTTATCCTGTAGCCCTTCATCCTCTTGTGGGTTAAAAAACCCGGAACACATTTTTCCCTCATCTCCCATGCTCAAGCCATTTAGTTTGAGTGAGAATGACCTCAACTTAGCTCCACTGTGAGCCCAGATACCAGAGCTTTGTATTATTCCATTGTTGTGGCAATAGTAATTGATTCAGAGATAAGCAAGAATCTAATCAGTTCTGTGAGGACAAAAAGTTTCTGTCTTCCATAAGAAAGTTCATATCCACCCCAGGATAGTTCAGCATGAGGATGTAAAGCAGCCATAGCCACTGGCCACTGCCAGGGGAGCAACTAGGACAGTGCATGATGCTTGAAGATGAAGCCAAGACCACAGCAGGTAGAGTGGAGCAAGTCTCTCTACTACAGACTTTTCAGTAATGCAGAACACCCTCTTTTTATTTCTTTAAGCAAATTAAAATTTTAAAATAATTTGTGCTATGGTCTGAATGTGTTCCCCAAAATTGATAGTTGGAAACTGAATCCTCCACGCAACAGTGTTGGGAGGTAGGGCCTTCTGGGAGGTGTTTAGGTCATGAGGGCTCTGCCACTATAAAAAGGACTTGAGGGAGTAGATTTGCACTCTTTCACTCTTCTGCCATGTGAGGACACAGCCAGCAGGCCCACAGAAGATGCCACCTTAATCTTGGACTTCCCAGACCCCAGAACTCTGAGAAATAAATTTCTGTTTTTAACAAATTACCCAGTTTGTGATATTCTGTTATAGCAGCACAAAATGAACTAAGACAACTTGTGACATAAAGACTGATTTAATATGTGGTCTTTATTAGAATTAAAATAGTTTTGGCCAGGTATGGTGGCTCACACCTGTAATCCTAACACTTTGGGAGGTGGAGGTGGGTGGATCACTAGAGGTCAGGAGTTCAAAACCAGCCTGGCCAATATGGTGAAACCTCGTCTCTACTAAAAATATAAAAAATTAGCTGGACGTGGTGGCGGGTGCCTGTAATTCCAGCCACTCAGGAGGCTGAGGCAGGAGAATCGCTTGAACCTGGGAGGCAGAGGTTGCAATGAGCCAAGATCATGTTATTGCACTCCAGCCTGGGCAACAAAAGTGAAACTCCGTCTCAAGAAAAAAAAAAAAAAGAAGTTTTATCACTTGTATACATCCCTTTCTAATACTATTAATTCGTATGCTAGTTATTTTTTTTTTTTTTGCTAGTTATATAACCAGCAAAAAAGTAAGGATGATTTTGAATCTTCCCATACTCAGAGGTCATAAAAATTCAGGTCCGTGATTGAGAAACAAAATTATCAAGATGGAACGGGGATTTATGGGAATTTGTAACACCTTTACCCCATAGACGTCATCAAAAGAGGTAATTACGTCTCAGGCTCCTTACTATCATGCCATATTAGAAAATACGCCAGGCACAGTGGCTCATGCCTGTAATCCCAGCACTTTGGGAGACCAAGGTAGGTGGATCACTTGAGGTCAGGAGTTGGAGACCAGTCTCACAAACATGGTGAAACCCCATCTCTACTAAAAAAAATACAAAATTAGGCAGGTGTGGTGGCGCACACCTGTAATCCCAGCTACTTGGGAGGCTGAGGCAGGAGAATTGCTTGAACCCGGGAGGTAGAGGTTGCAGTGAGCCAGGATCACGCCATTGCACTCCAGCCTGGGCAACAAGAGTGAAACTCCGTCTCAGAAAAAGAAAAGAAAATAAAAGAAAAAAAGATAACGAAAGATGTAGTGCATTGCTCAATAGTAGTTATGAACATTAACATGTTTGGATATGTTTTACAAAACAGAAACAGAAGAATATACTTAATTCATTTGATTAAATGTTCATATTGAATTTGCATGTTGAGGACCACATAGTAAGTAAAATAACCTAATATAAATTAGATTGTATGATAATAATAATTGGCAGAATCAACAGATATTTATTGAATGGTAATTAAAGTTATTCAATAACGTAATTGTATTCAATAATGCAATTTTGTAATCCATATTTACAAGAGATCTTGTAATCTAATTACAAGATAATTGTTGACCACCACAGTCAAAGACATATAGAACTGGAAAACACACAATTGTTGCTACTGGAGTATAAATGCTTCTAGGTCCCCTCAGATGACAGAGCAAAGAGACTGTGTATACTAACCTGTGTCTATATATACACATTGAAAAAAACATTTCTATATGTAATCATCCATATCTATGTTATTTCATACTGATGTCTCCAACTTTAATCCATTTAAATTAATGCAATAATATGTACTTAGATTTGCTCTCATCTTAGGACACAACTCAATTATCTTACCAGGGTTTTGTGTTCCAAAATTTTTGAAACTGCCTAGAACAAAGACTTGTCATGCCATCCAAATCTTATGGCTAAGTGACTAAGTTCTGGCCAGTGGGAAGGACAGTTGTAGGGTGGGACTTACAGGAAGGCTTCTGAAAATGAGAACAGTCTGCTGACACACCTCTTTCCTTTACTTTTCCCTCCTTTTCTTTCCTCTTGCCTGGAACTCAGACAAGATGGTTGGACCACTAGCAGCTATCTTTGATCACAAAGTAATTATGAGGTTAGAAAATCATTTTAGATAGTAAAACAAAATGAGAAGCTTGGATTTTTGACAACTCAGAGCTGTCAAACTGGCCCTGTTTCTGCCTACCTCCACACTGCTTTTATGAGAGGAAAAACCAAATTGCTATCATTTGGACTTTGTTTTATCCAACCAAACCTGATGCTGGTAGTTTTTGAAAGTGATTTTACGCCGGGCGCGGTGGCTCAAGCCTGTAATCCCAGCACTTTGGGAGGCCGAGACGGGCGGATCACGAGGTCAGGAGATCGTAGACCATCCTGGCTAACATGGGGAAACCCCGTCTCTACTAAAAAATACAAAAAACTAGCCGGGCGTGGCGGAGGGCGCCTGTAGTCCCAGCTACCCGGAAGGCTGAGGCAGGAGAATGGCGTAAACCCGGGAGGCGGAGCTTGCAGTGAGCCGAGATCCGGCCACTGCACTCCAGCCTGGGCGACAGAGCCAGACTCCGTCTCAAAAAAAAAAAAAAAAAAAAGAAAGTGATTTTACATATAGTTTCTTAATCAAACTGGATTGTTTTTATGACTGCTTATATATTATTCAGAAAAAAACTTCTTGAGGAAAGTCATATTGAGTCCTAAAAAGTGGGGAGTGTAGAAGCGACATTAGAATGTGTGGAAAAGAAAAAAGGAACGAAAGAAGAAAAACAGAGAACCTGAGGAACTCAGAGTGCTCTGCGAAAGGGAGAGAGTACTGCATTATCAGGGAGGTGAGTACAGAGAGAATGATATTTTAGGAATAGGTGTAAAAATGATAAGATAGTGTGGGCATTGTTGGGAAAGTCTTTTTCCTCTTCTTCCCAGATTCTGAGATTCTGATGACAGGAATGTTAGTTTTTTTTTTTTTTTTTGAGACGGAGTTTCACTCTTGTTACCCAGGCTGGAGTGCAATAACGAGATCTCAGCTCATTGCAACCTCCGCCTCCCAGGTTCAAGGGATTCTCCTGCCTCAGCCTCCTGAGTAGCTGGGATTACAGGTGCCTGCCACCATGCCCAGATAATTTTTGTATTTTCAGTAGAGATGAGGTTTCACCATGTTGACCAGGCTGGTCTTGAACTCCTGACCTCAGGTGATCCTGAGATTAGGGATGCTTGGGCCTCCCAAAGTGGGATTATAGGCGTGGGCCACCACACTCAGCCAAATGTTTGATCTTTTGTTAGAGTCACAACACACACCCCTGAGCTTTGTTGCTTTTTAAATCCCAGTCTATTTTCTCTCTGTTTAGATTAGATGGTTTCTACTGTTCTATCTTCTAGTTCAGTGATTCTTTTCTTTATTCTGCTGTTGAGTTAAAAATTGTATTTCTTGCATTTTTTTAGTTTTAAAATTTCCATTTCTTCTTTACATGTTGTTTCTTTGCTGAGATTTCTTTTTATTTAATTCAAGCATGTTTTATTTATTATTTTATTTTTTGAGAAAGAGTCTCACTCTGTCATCTAGGCTGTAGTACAGTGGCTCACTGCAACCTCCACCTCCTGGGTTCAAGTGATTCTCCTGCCTCAGCCTCCCGAGTTGCTGGGATTACAGGTGCCTACCACCACACCTGGCTAATTTTTGTAATTTTTTGGAAGAGATGGGGTTTTACCATGTTGGCCAGGCTTATCTTGAACTCCTCACCTCAAATGATCTGCCAGCCTCGGCCTCCCAAAGTGCTAGGATTACAGGCATGAGTCACTGCACCTGGCCTCAAGCATGTTTTAATTGCTTCTTGAAATATTTTCTGATGGATGCTTTCAAATCTTTGTTAGATAATTTTAACTTGTCATCTCAGTGTTGGTACCTATTGTCTTTTTATTCAGCTTGAGATCTTCCTGGGTTTTGGTATCATGAGTCATTTTTTAATTGAAATCTGGTATCATGAGTGATTTTTTATTGAAATCTGGACATTTGGGTATTATGATATTTTGGATATTACTTAAGCTTTTATTTTAACTATCTTTTTCTTGACACTGCTCTGGCAGGGGGCATCAACTTGTAAATGGCAACTGGTGGTAGACGTCTAGGTTCCCTATTCCACCTCTGTTGACACCAAGGGTGGGTGGTTCCTTGTTACTGCCGGGCAATGGTGGGAGTTTCAGCTCCTCACTAGTTGTCCACTGATACTTCCCTAGTTTAGAGGGCTTGGAATGGCTCCTTACTGCCCCCACGTAGCCTCCACTGACACCATGGAGGGGAATGGGTGACATCTTTACCACTGGGCAGTGATGAAAGCTCTGACTCTCCAATACGCCTCCAATTACACCATCTAAGCAGGGAAAGGGAGGGGTACCTCATCACTGTAAGGTAGGAGTGGAAATCCAGGCTCATCCCTGTGGTTTCCAGTGACACCGATGGTAGGGAAGGATGTGTGTGGAGGATCATTCGTTACTGACCAGTTGAAGATGAAAGTCTCATCCCTCTCTTCGGTTTTCTCTGACATTACCTTAGATGGGTTAAGGAGTAGAGTGATTGGGGTGTTAGGATGCTGGCATGTCTCATCACAACCTGGAGAGTGTGGAAGTCTAGGCTCCCCACTCAGCCTTTGCTTTATGGGGTGGGGTCAGTGTGTGTGTGTGTGTGTGTATTGTTTGTCTACAGTAGAGTGATTATCTTCTAAATGTTTTCTTTCTTGCTAGGCTGCTCCTTTTTCATCGCTTGGCTAGAAAGAGTGGCCTTTTATTGGGACACTTTTTGTCTATCTATGCCTCTTGGCATTTTAGGGTTTCTGGTTTTTGGCTTCTCCAGCACCCAGTTTGGGATACATAAGGCTACATGAAAACCCAAGGAACTTCCCACTGTGTTCCTCTCTGGACCCTAGCCAATGTGACTTCTCTCCACCTTTCAAAGTCTCCCTATGTTTATCTTATATATAATGTCGAGTTTTTAGCTGTACTTACAAGAATAGGGAGAAACCTATCTACTCCATCTTCCTGGAAGCAGAAGTCAGGGGCCACTATAAGGCATTGAAACGATTTCAAACAAAAACGCATGGCAAAGACTCAGGAAGGAGTTGCAGTGCCTTTCAAACAAGGGCATCAGGAGGGCAATCAAATGAAGAAAGCTCGCCAGCCATAGGCAGTAACTGCATTTGCCAGTACAATAATATTTGCAAGCACCTTCAAACAGTAAGAATTACTTAAAAATTCATAACGCCTTTTTAAAATCATAGAAACCTAAGAAAATTCCTTAGTTTATGAATCAATGTAGGGCTTCTTGGAGGAGACTTATGTAGGGCTTCTTGGAGGAGACAGAGTTGAAAGGCCAATTGCACTTCAGGAGTTAATTATAGAAATCTGTAGGGCTGGAGGAAGAAAAGAAACCTGTAGGCCCACATTTATTGGTTGCAGGAGATCTATTCCAGCTAAAACCTGATGAAACCAGGAAGAGAGGTACAGGTGGGGAATGCTCCAGAAACTAATTAACCCCTAGCAGGGGTGGGGACCCAAATCTAGGAGAAGGTCTAATTGCTGAAATGAGTATTTTCTCCCTCACTCCCTTTCTCTCTTTCCTTCCTTCTTTTCATTTAGTGTTGGGTAGAAGGTTGGGGTGGAGAGATGGTCAAAGAAGGGAATTATTTTCCTCCCAGTTACAGATAGGGACCTTACACTCTGTACAGGTTTTTGGAAACGTTGCCAGCATGCCCAGAAACATGAAAGAGCCCAGGTGGAAATGATCCAATTTCTTTGCTTTCAACTCCATGGGTTACTGGGTAGAGTGGAAAAAAAAAGGTCAAAGTCAAATTTGTTGATTGTGCTACTTAGGTTGGGGTTCGCATTTCCCTACCTACTCCATACACACTCTCTTTCCTGCTTTATTGCCATTCTCCAAAGGCTATATAGTCTTGCTTTGGTGCGGTCATGGCTTCCAACCCTTTGGTGGAGTCAGTGGAGATGAGAAGGCCTGCAATTACCCTCAAGGGGTTTACAGACTCGAATAGGTACACCAAGAACTGACAGAAGAATGATTGTCTCTCCGCACGGTTCAGTGGCTCACGCCTGTAATCCCCAGCACTTTGGGAGGCCGAGGCGGGAGGATCACTTGAGGCCAGGAGTTTGAGACCAGCCTGGGCAAAATGGCGACACCCCGCCTCTACTAAAAGTGACAAAAAATTAGCCGGGTGTGGTGGCGCACGCAGGCCTGCAGTCCCACCTCACCTACTCCGGAGGTTGAAGCAGGAGAATCACTTGAACCCGGGAGGCGGAGGTTGCAGTGAGCCGAGATCGCACCACTGCACTCCAGCCTGGGTGACAGACTGTCTCCAAGGAAAAAAAAAAAAGGTCTGTCTTTCTAATACACATACATATACTACTACTTTCTGGATTTTATATTTAGTTTTGCTTACAAAATGGATTTAGGTTTAGAATTTTCAAGTATTAGAGAAATATGCCTTGAAATAGAAAGTGCAAGTTTCTAGTAATTCTTCCCTTCAAAGATAATGTTACCAACTTCTTTTCCTACTCTTTTTAGAATTTATTGAGAAACTGTTGTGTTAAACAAAATCAAATGAATTTAAAAGTTATTACACACATGGTAGCTTGCTCAGTGTTTTTCGAGCTGCGAGTCAGTTTTGTCCTTTTAAACACGCAATACAGCTCTCCGTAGGGCGCTTCTGGGGCCAGGTTTTCTAAAGAGGCGGGAGCGAGAGACGGCCACCTCCTCCCACACGCCCTCTGCTTTGGTAAACAAGGAGACTCCCGCCCGCAGGCTGTAAATGAGACACGAGCTTGGGGGCAGAGCCAGGGCGCCTGACGCCACTGTTCAAAAAGACCTCTTATTGGTCCTTCGCGCAGCGGCGGATCTGGGAATTCTGATTGGTCTGTTTCCCTGTCCATAAGGGGATTGACAGGCCCTGCCGCGTCAGGCCTCTCCTCTCTGCTCCGCGCTCCTTCTCTCGCGCGTGGGCACCCGCCCCCGAGCGGTGAGAGCGCGTGCGCGCGCGCCTTTCTCCGTAGCCGAGCAAGCCAGTCCCGCTGCACACGCTTGCCGTCTGTGGGGCCTCCGGGAGGCGGCGGCGGTCACCGCGGGGAGGAGGGGCGGGGGCAGCATGGCAGCCTCCTTACGGCTCCTCGGAGCTGCCTCCGGTCTCCGGTACTGGAGCCGGCGGCTGCGGCCGGCAGCCGGCAGCTTTGCAGCGGGTAAGGACCTCACGCCTCCTCCCCCTTGTCTTCTTTCGGCCCCTCGCTTCTTCTGTCCAGACGGCCGAAGAAGTCTTTTCTCGGGAGGCGCTGCGCTTGGGCTGGGGCTTAAAAACCAATATTTTGGCTGTTCCTAAAGGCCTGTCCTCTTCTGCAGCCGCCACTCCGCGAGTACCCCCGTCTGCCTTCCCTTTCTCCCCGGCTCCTGATGAACGGGTTCAGCGCCCTTTTTGGTATTTAGGAAGAGGTGGGGAAGAGCTTGAGCTGAAGGGAAGAGTGTTTGGGATCGCGGCACGCAGCTTTGGAGTTAGGACTCCGAGGACTTTTGGAGGGCCCGACTCCAGGGGCAACCCCGCACTCACCCCAGCGACCCCTGGCCTTTCAGCGCCCCCAGGGTGCACCTTGGGTTGGGGACACACTTGGGCAGCAGGGCCTGATGTTTAACCACCTGAGTACGAGGGAATGGCGTTATTACACAAGCGGTGTCTGTACAAGCCAGGCAGTAAGTCTTCCAGCAAAGTTTGAGTCACCCTTGACCAGCAAGACGGGCTTCCCCCTCTACTGTAACTGTGCTATCTAACAAATGTCATTTCTGTCAAATTATGAACCAAAGCATGTTCAGCGTCCTCAAGATTGTGGGCAGAATTGATCCTGCCTCCCTCCTCATACCATTGTAAATTGTGGAAGCTAGCCATGAACTTACGAAGAGGCAGTTTTTAGAGCCAGGATGAAGATCCACAGTCTTTCATATTCCACACGAGGGACTTGGATAAGTGAATCAGGATATTCCCAGCAAGATCTAGGAAGTAGTTCTCGATTCTTCCTAATTCCTTCACTTTCTATCACACCAAGACTCCTCTTTAATTGAAAAATTGGTTGATTTGTGGGGACACTGCCGTTGTCTTCCTGTGAAAGTTTGAGAGTTGTAACAGTGCACCTTTTAGCAAGATCATACTGAGGATTAATCGCAAAAATACCTTGGCATTAATTTTTTCTAATCTTTGGTTACAAAAATGTAGTAGGTTAGGATTTGAGCCTCCCTCATCCTGCCCCCCCCCTTTTTTTTTTTTTTGAGACAGGGTCTCTGTCGCCCAGACTGGAGTGCGGTGGCCCAATCACACTGTTCACTGCAGCCTCGACCTCCTGAGCTCAGGTGATCCTCCCACCTCAGCCTCCCAAGTCGCTGGGATTACAGGCATGTGCCACCATGCCCGTTCAATTTTTGTATTTTCACTAGGGGCGGGGTTTCGCCGTGTTGCCCAGGCTGGTCTTGAACTCCTGGGCTCAAGTGAGCCTCCCAGAGTGTTGGGAATATAGGCATGAGCCATCGTGCCTGGCTGGGAATTGTAAGAACTTTCTCTTAAAATTCTTAACAGCTTGCCATTCTCCCGCTCAGTGAAACCTCTGAATTTCGTTTCTGGTTGGAGAAGGACAGAGGTTTGGTGAGATGCAAGAGAGCAGTGTCTGATACAGAACCTCAGTACCAAGATAAAAACTCAGAATATGCCAAACCTGAATGTAATCACTATTTGAGCTTTATATATTGAGCTACAAAAATGCTTCCGACTTTTGAGATAACCTTAAAAAAAGACACTTTTCCACAGTAGCAGCACTTTTCACATGAATTCACAATTCTTTCAGTTCTAATTAGCCAAGGAAGACGTATTTGCTGTTTAGTGGTTTTACAAGGTGTTCTAATGGTATTTTAATGAACCCTTGATGTACCTTTTACAGTTATGAAAGTTCTTACCAGTTCATGGTGAAAGAGCCTGAGGCCTAAGACTGTAATAGGTGCCTCTGTAAACTGGGAGGGCCTACCTCAGAGTGCTGATTAGACTACTTTGGCATATGGTCTTGTACTTTGGGTTCTTTGGCCCAAAGATATTGTAAGAATGTAGATTTCTGATAAATTTTAAATAGTTATTTTGTGACGAAGTGGTTAGATCACTTCACCAATTGTTTTTTTCTCAGGAATTCTTTTTTTTTTTTTTTTTTGAGATGGAGTCTCGCTCTGTTACCCAGGCTGGAGTGCAGTGGCCTGATCTTGGCTCACTGCAAGCTCCGCCTCCCAGGTTCACGCCTTTCTTCTGCTTCAGCCTCAGGAGTAGCTGGGACTACAGGTGCCCGCCACCACGCCCAGCTAATTTTTTGGTATTTTTTAGTAGAGACGGGGTTTCACTGTGTTAGCCAGGATGGTCTCCATCTCCTGACCTCGTGATCCGCCCACCTCGGCCTCCCAAAGTGCTAGGATTACAGGCGTGAGCCACCGCACCCCAGCCTTTCTCTGGAATTGTTTTAAACATTTAAATTTCTGTTAATTTGAGTTTACTGCAAAAGTGTTAACTTTTTTGACATTAGATTCTTAAAGAGTAGAAAAAAATCTACCTGCAAGTTTGGAGTCAAATGACATTAAGGAAAAGAACCATGTTCAGGCCGGGTGCAGTGGGTGGCTCACGCCTGTAATCCCAGCACTTTGGGAGGCCGAGGCGGGCGGATCACGAGGTCAGGAGATAGAGACCATCCTGGCTAACACGGTGAAACCCCGTCTCTACTAAAAAAATTAGCCGGGTGTGGTGGTGGGTGCCTGTAGTCCCAGCTACTGGGGAGGCTGAGGCAGGAGAATGACCTGAACCCGGGAGGCGGAGCTTGCGGTGGGCTGAGATGGGGCCACTGCACTCCAGTCTGGGTGACAAAGCGAGAGTCCGTCCACTCCAAAAAAAAAAAGAACAAAAAAAGAACTATGTTCAAATAATAATGTGTGATGTTCTGAATTCTCTTGGATATTTGTAGTATGTTTAAGATGTTTATATTGTACAAATGATAATATAAGGATCTATATAATTTATGTACTGTTTAAAAAAATGAAACCTGAAAGTTGCCGGTTAGTAGCACATCTTTTTAATTTTTTTATAAATACGTTTTAGAGACAGGTCTCCCAGTGTTGTCCAGGCAGGAGTATAGTGGCACCTACTTAGCTTATTGCAACCTTGAATTCCTGTACTCAAGTGATCTTCTGCCTCAGCTTCCCGAGTAGTTAGGATTGCAGGGGTGCACCACCATACCTAGCTAATTAAAAAAAATGTTTTTTGAGACAAGACTAGTTGCCTGCTACGCTGGTTTGGAACTACTGGCCTGAAGCCATCCTCTTGCCTTGACCTCCTTAAGTGTTGGGCTTGCAGGCGTTAGTCACTGTACCCAGCCTGCCACATCTTAATTTTTAAATGTTTGTTTGTTTGTTTATTTATTTATTTATTTGAGATGGGGTTTCTCTCTTTCTTGCCCAGGCTGGAGTGCAGTGGTGCAATCATGGCTCATTGTCACCTCAACCTCCTGGGCTCAAGCAATCCTCCTGCCTCAGCCTCCCAAGTAGCTGGGACCACAGGGGCACACCATCACGTCTGGCTATTTTTTTTTTTTTTTTTTTTTTTTGTGGAGATGGAGTCTCACCATGTTGCCCAGGCTGGTCTTGAACTCCACGGGTCAACTGATCCTCCTGCCTCAGCCTCCCAAAGTACTGGGATTACAGGCATGAGCCACTGTACCTGAACCTAATTTTAAAATACTTAAAGCATTGAAAAGGAAATAGAAGAATGAGAAATATTAAATTGTATGTATATTACTATTTCATCACCTGTTTGATAAAATTGTGTGTATTATTTTACAAGGTAATTTAGTTTCAGACTTGTTTGTACAGAGAAAAAAATCTATGGATGTAGGCCCTCTACAAAATGTCTCATTGTGACTCTCCAGCTTGTACATGGAAAAATAAATCACATCAGATCATCTTGAAGTGACCACCTGACCAAAGGTAGAATGGAAAAATTAGCATCATGTGTAGAAACAGGAATACAATTTTTAATATTATTGGTCCTTCTGTATACATGAAATTTACTTTCAAAGTAGCATAACTCATTGGATAAATCAAATATATAATGGCAGTTTTTCCCTTTACGGTAGCTTCTAGGGCTGCACATGAAGTTCTGAAAAGCTTCTCGTGGTCCTGGGACTAAAAGTTGACCCTAAACTTGTGAAATTACATAAGGAGCATATTTATTACTAAAATAAGTTAACTGAGACCGTAAAGGCCTTTACAGAGAAAGTCCTCATCCTTAGTTTAGTAACTCTTAATAGTAAAGCAGATACAGTGCTTATGACGTGGTATTATGTGATAAAATAGACATACATTGTATAGAAAACCAAATGATATAATGAAAAATGCAGTCAAAAGACTGAAAGTCCGTGCAAAATGTTTTTATTTTTGTGTAATGAGATTGTTTCCCCTTATGACTGTATACTTTTTTGTTCTAGTTTTCTACAATGAAAATGCATTACTTTGAATAGAAAAGAAGCCTCAGAAACGTAATTAACTTGTTAACAATTTTTGCATTTTGACACTTAGTGAAACCTGGTTTTTGGTGGCACTTAAGGTTGTCAAGATACGGATGACTCCCTTTGTTACATTGGAGAAAGAGGTCATGATTGGTAAATTTGCATCTATAAATTTAGAAACAAACTTTGCCAAGTTTTCTAGCTAGTTTCTTTACGTTGGTCCTCAGTAATAGACACTAATGTTAGTTTCTTAACCGGTCAACCAGTATCACCTTTGTATTTTGTTGATTGATTTTCTCCCAGTTTGGTTTTATTTATGTTTTAACTCTACTTTTTCCACACTCTACTGTCAGAAGTTATTTAAAGAGAGATGCATTATTTAGGTTTGAAAGTTTTTAGGGCAATAATCATTCCATTATGCTCATGGATTTCTGCCCCTTTGGTTGCAAATTCTTTTGTATTTGCCAGGTGCTTATTCAGGTGCTTCACCTTAACTAAAAGCTTTCTTTCCCCAGATACAGGGCTTCTCCTGCAGGCATCTATTCCTTTTTCTATCTCTTTGACTCTTACTTCTAACCCACTAGGCTAAATGGGGCAGTTCGCATAGGAGTTCACCTGTACGGCTACTTCATAACCATTTTTAGTAAGAGTAAGTAATATGTATTATCTGTCATGTGTCAGGCACTGTTTAACGCTTTATCTGCATTATCTCAAGTAATCTTTACAATAACCTTCTGAAGTAGGTACTTTTATTGATCAAACAATGTCTCGAGAAGTTAAGTAACTTGTATACATCTGAGAAGTGAAATTATCTGGATGGGAACCTAGGCCTTCCCAACTCAGAGAAAATTTTAAACATTATCACCATCAATAAATAACTTCTCTTTTGACATCAGGTCATCTAATTATACTGCCCTTTCTTTAACTTTGCCACAGGCAAAGATGAAATAAAGAGAGCTGAGCCCTTTGAAAACTTTATCTTCATTCACAGTCACGTTGGCCCATCCAACATGGCCTCGTTCTTCACTTCTTCAGCTTCAGTAACAAACATCAGCACTCTACTTCAGCTTTTCTAGGATCTTAGTAGTAGGAGTGATTCTCTTGCTGAGATTTCACCAGCAGAACTAGTCTTCTGGTTGACTTAACCCCCTCTGTGATTCTTGTTCTAACAAACATAATGTTACATAATGCTCATCACCTGGTCCTTTGACTCCCTCCTTTTCCTCCAAGTACATAGACATACTTTCTTGTTTCCTCATTTCGTCAGGTCTCTCTCTAGGTTTGTCTGTATCCAGTCTCAGACTTATTTATAATTAGGAATTTCACTGATGCCTAATACTATTTTTTTCAGCCTCTTGTTGTATTTCTGGACAAATCCGTTGTTGTCTGTTTGTGCCTTTCCTCACCTGTCACTTAACTTAGTGGTATTGAGAGTCACAGAAGTTTGCTGATTAGATACAATGCTTTCATTAATTTCTTATTCATTCCCCATTACATTTGCAGACTTTCCACAGCATTTCCAGAACTTTAACTTAGGGCTGGCAGCTCCTGAACTAGTCATTTGGCAGAAGGATGACATTACCATGTATTAGTTTAGGCAGTTTGGAACTTGACCTCGGATCTAGGGGAAAGAATATTGGAGAGTCAACCTGCAATGTGTAATGGTTGCTGTGACACTGTTTACCTTTACACAATCCACTTTTATCAGCATCATTACTTTGTAATTGCTTTAGAACTGGCTTTTATTCCCATATGCCCATTTGATGAAACTTACCTAGTTTATTATTCATTCACATAGCATATATTAAATTTCACTGTGCCACTTCATGTATTTAATTTTATTATAAAAGTAATTACAAAAGTTACATGGTCATGGTAAAAAAATGGGAAAGGTTATAAAATGTAGTATTTTCTTCAACTCTGATCCAGTAGTCCAACTCTCCAGGTGTAAGTACTGTTTCGTGTGTCTCCATACAGAAAATCAGAAAAATTAATGCATATGTATCCTATAGATAATGTTCAGCATTTTGTGTTTTTTTTTTCCACTTAATAACTTATCCTGGAGATTTTTTCCTATAATTTTAGATAAATACATCACCTTTTTTTTAAACATTTGCACATTTCATTGTATTGATTTACTGTGAATTATCAAGTGCCCTACAAATGTATATTTAGTTATGAATTAAGTGCCCTATTAATATATAATTAGTTATGAACGAAGTGCCTTATTAATATATAGTTATTTGCAGTTTTTTGGCTGTTACAAGCAGTGGTGTAATAAACTGTATCTTTGTGTTGTTCAGAATTTAATACATAGTAGGGATTGCTGTGGCCCTTAGTTGGGCACCTTTTTTGTAAATAAAATTGTATTGGAACACAGCCATACCCATTTGTTTGTATGTTGTCTATGGCTGCTTTCAAACGAGTAGATGAATGAAATAGTTGTAACAGAATGAAATAGTTGTAAATAGATGAATGTAATAGTTGTAATAGTTGTGAGCCTTATGGCTCACAAAGCTGAAAATAATTTACTGCCTGACCCTTTAAGACGAAGTTGGCTGGCCCCTCATGTGTACTATATATTCTTAGAAATGGAATTGCTGGGTCAGAGAGTATGCATGTTTTAAATTTAAATTTTAAATAAAAGTTCAATTTTTTTTTTTTTTTTGCCAAATTACCATCCAAAAGGTTAACCTACTATACAGTTGGACAGTATATGAGAGCATATGTTTTCATCAGTTATTTCTTACCAAGAGTAGTTTTTATCAAAGAAATAAAACGTATCCAACAGGTGAAAAATAGTATTACATCATTTTGTTTTGCATTTCTCTAATTATGACAAGTTGGGTATATTTTTAGAGGTTTTTTTGGGGGGTAATTTACAAATTTTCTGTTGTCATTTCGTGATTTTTGCCTACTTAAAAAATTCCATTTTCTTCCAGATTTTAAGGTTATTTTACATATAAAACAAAGTAGCCCTATTTTTGTCATGTGTTGGAGTATTTTTCTTATTATTTGTATTTTATCTGTTTGTGATATTTTTTCCATATAGATGTGCTAAACTTTCCCCCTTGTTTTATTATGAAAAATATGAAGCAGCAAGTATTGAAAGAATAATATAACTGACATCCATATACTCTTTCCTTAGAAACAACAGTTGTTAATATTTTGCCACATTGTCTTTTTTTATTCCACATATATACCTATTCTACTTGAATGTAAATTGCTGACATGACACTTTAACCCTAATGCTTCAGCATGAATCTAAGAATGAGGATATTCTATGTAACCAAACTACCATTGTCCTACCTAAGCCAATTAGCAGCAATTCCATGGTATCATCTAATGTACAATTTATATTCAAAATTTCATTATTTTCTTTTTTTTTTTTTTTTTTTGATACGGAGTCTTGCTCTGTCGCCCGGGCTGGAGTGCAGTGGCCGGATCTCAGCTCACTGCAAGCTCCGCCTCCCGGGTTTACGCCATTCTCCTGCCTCAGCCTCCTGAGTAGCTGGGACTACAGGCGCCCGCCACCTCGCCCGGCTAGCTTTTTGTATTTTTTTAGTAGAGACGGGGTTTCACCGTGTTAGCCAGGGTGGTCTCAAACTCCTGACCTCGTGATCCGCCCGTCTCGGCCTCCCAAAGTGCTGGGATTACAGGCTTGAGCCACCGCGCCCGGCCTCAAAATTTCATTATTTTCTTAAGAAAGTCTAGCTTTTTTTTAAAATGTCAGGATCTATTCAGACTTCCTACTTTGCATTTGATTAATCTATCACTTTAGTATTTTTTAATTGAAAACTGTCTTCTCTTGTTTGTTTCTATAAATATGATACTGACTTTTTAAAAACAGCTTTATTAGCAATATAGTGACATATGATAAATTGTACATAAAGTATACAATTTGGTAAGTTTTTATGTATATAAGCCAGTGAAGCTATCATCACAGTCAAGATAGTGTGGCTTGGTGCGGTGGTTCATGCCTACACTCCTAGCACTTTAGGAGGCTGAGGCCTGTTGATTGTTTGAGCTCAGGAGTTTGAGACCAGTCTGGCCAACATGGTGAAACCTCATCTCGACAAAAAAATAGAAAAATTAGACGGGCGTGGTGGCATGTGCCTGTAGTCCCAGCTACTTGGGAAGCTGAAATGGGGTATCTGAGCTTGGGAAGTTGAGGCTGCAGCGAGCTGTGATCACGCCACTGCACTCTAGCCTGGGCAACAGAGACCCTGTCAAAAAAAAAAAAAAAAGTAAACATATCCGTCACCATACCCTGAGATTTATTCATACCTCTGGAATATACAAATATTTGTATATTTTTCCTGGTTATAGATTTCTAGCTTGACAGTTGTTTTTTCCTTCTAGTGTTTGAAAAATGTTGCACCACTGTCTTCTCACTTGCATTGTTTCTGATGAGAAATCTGCCTTTATCCTTATCTTTTACCCTTTCCACATAGTGTGTCTTTTTTCCTGTGGCTGCTCTTATGTGTTTGATTGTGATGCCTCTTGGTATGGTTTTCTTCATGTTTTTTGTATTGGGGTTCATCCAGTTCCTTGGATGCATGGGGTGTTTGTAGTTTTCATCAACTTGGAACATTTTTGGCCATTCATTCTTCACATATATTTTCTGCCCCACTTCTCTCCTCTCATTTGAGGACTCGAGTTACATATGTGTTTGGGTGGTTGAAGCTGTCTCATAGCATATTGATGCTCTCTTTATTTTTTAAATTATTTTTTTCTCTGTGTTTTGAGTAGTTTCTATTGCTTTATCTTCAAGGTTATTAATCTTTCCTTTGGTATCTATTCTTTGGTTAATCTTCTGGTATAATTTTCATCTCACACATTTTATTGGTAGATTTCATCTCAAGAAATTTAATTTGGATTGTTAAAAATATCTTTCATAATTCTACCTTTGGAATATATGGACTACAGTTATACTTTTTAATGTCCTTGTTTCCTAATTCTAACATCTGTTTCAGTTTAGGGTTGGTTTTGACTTTTGAGTATACACATTCCCTTGGGCTTCAGAGAGGTTCAGCTTTTGACCTTCAACCTCTTTATACTCATATGGTGATTTTATTAACTTTTACAGATTTCACCTCTTACTTTGAGACAGGTGGCTACCACGTATATCTCTTTTTTTTCTCATCCTATAACTGAAACCTTGGTCATGATGTTTCTAATAGTCTGTTGGATGTCTTTCAGCTCATTGACAGTTCATAGTTACCCTGTGTAAAACTGAGCCAGATCTCCTTGATTTTTTCACTTAGGTATTGATAACACTATTCTCTTGCTGTCATTTTGGACCTCACCCTTATTTTAGCTTCTAATACAATCCATTGTTATATCCTTTTACTTCTGTCTTTGAAATATTTTTTATACCTGTCTTTTCCTGTGGCTACCACACTTTATTAACTTTGACTTTGTTATGGACTGAAGTTTTATGTCCCCACAAAATTTTTATGTTGAATTCCTTTTTTTTTCTTTTTTGAGATGGAGTCTCGCTCTGTCACCCAGGCTGAAGTGCAGTCGTACAATCTTTGCTCGCTGCAGCTTCCACCCCCTGTGTTCAAACGATCCTCCTGCCTCACCCTCCTGAGTAGCTGGATTACAGGCGCATGCCACCATGCCTGGCTAATTTTTGTATTTTTAGTAAACACTGGGTTTCACCATGTTGGCCAGGTTGGTCTCAAACTCCTGACGTCAGGTGATCCACCCACTTTGGCCTCCCAAAGTGCTGGGATTATAGGCCTGAGCCACTGCGCCTGGCCAAAATTCCTAACCTTCAATATGATGATATTAGGAGCTCAGCCCTTTGGGAGGCAATTAGATCATGCAGGTAGAGCTCCTGTGAATAGGATTAGCGCCCTTATACAGAGAGACCTGAGAGCTGCTTCTCTTTCTGCTCTCTACCGTGTGAGGATTCAGTGAGAAAATGGCCATCAGGAAACAAGTAAATGGACCTACCAGACACTGGATCTGCTGCCACCTTCATGTTGGACTTCCTGGCCTCCAGAACTATGAGAAATAAGTGTTTGTTATTTAAGCCATTATGGTATATTTGTTGTAGTAGCTCAAACTAAGGCATCTAGAGGATTACTGTTGCTTTTATATTGGTCTTCTTGCCTCCAGACTCTTTTCTTTAAGTTCATTCATTGTACACTGCTGCCTCTTTTCTGTTCCTAAAGTGTAAGTCTCATCTGTCATTTCTCTTGCCCACCATTTCAGTAACTACCTCTTGCCTACAAAATACAAGTTGTTTAGCATCCTTCCATCCTTCCACATTATGGTTGCATTTTTTAAAAAATCTTAATCTCTTGCTGTTTTGTTTCTTTGTGCATTCTTTAGGAAGAATAGAGGGCAGTATCATACAGTGTTTACAAGTGGAGACTCTGAAATTAGAATGTCTGGATTTGAATCTTGGCATTACAACTTAGTAAAGTATTGGGTATTTTACTTCAGCTCACTAAGCATCAGGGTTCTCAGCTGTAAGATGGGCTTCATATATAGCATATGGTAATAGGTCTGTTTATAAAGTGCTTAGTACAGTGTCTGGCATGTAGTAAAATTGCAGTAAGTATTAACTATTACTGTGATTTCTTCATGGCTCTCCTAGTTCCTTGTATATATTCATGTTCCTTTTTCTATATGGAACTTTTTCTCCTTACCCTCCTATCCATTTGAAATCTTACCCCTTGCTTAATATCCAGGTCAGATGCCAACTTCCTCAAGTTCCCACACCATGAATTCTCATTTTTCATCAGCATTGTGTTTTTAACTGTCTTATGTCAGTGTTTATGTGCATGGTTTATTTCTTCTTGGGTTTTAAACTTGTTGAAGGCAAGGACTGTATCTCTTACCTTCCTTGGCATCTCTTTTGGTACATGTGATAGTTGCTTACTGTTTGTTGAATTTGTGAATGAATTGTGGTTCTACCTGACCGTACTTACGAAGTGTTTGACCTAGAGTGAATTGCCTGTTAAATTAACTGTCTTTAAATTATAATCTTCCTAGTTTCTAATGTTTTTAGATTGCTAAATTATACCTTTTCAACCTTAACACAGTAGTCAGGCACAGTAATGCCACATTTTCTTTCTGGCTATTATTGATAGTTTGTTTATGAGCATTAGTTAGGGTTCTCAATGAAGTGTACTCATTTTTTTTAATATAAAAATAAAATTTCAATTAGGTGTCACTTTTCTGTTACTGAATTCCTCGTGGGCCAGAAGGACAAATTATACCAATGTACTATTATATCAATGTATTAAACTTAGCACCTATTAAATGATGTTGCACAGAAATGACACCCACATTTAATGGAAGTGTTAGTCAATCGTTAAGTTAAAGGAATTAAATATGCTTCTAACCCAAGAAGACCTCTAGTTCTTAAGCATTAGGGCTTCAAATAGTTTGCTTTTAACAAGTCTCATTCCATTCAGATTCAGTTCAGGGAAGAGCAGATTAAGTTCAGTTGAGGGGACCTGAAACTTAAAAGAGGGACTGTGATTAGTTGTTGCACTACAAATTTTAAAGCTGGAGTTCTTGAAAGAAAAAAGAAAAAGAATGCTGGGAAATGAAAAGGCAAGGAGAGTTATTTCTCTTTCTTCCCTCACTAGACTGTGAGCTTTTAAAGGACAGGGACCATACATTGCTTGTGTCTGTTTCTGAGCTCTGTCATAGTACTTCATGCAATGAATATTTGTTGAGTGGAGTTCTCAATTTAGAAAGTGAAAAATTGCATCTAATGTTATTTCCACAGTAATATAAAGCCTCCCCACTCTGTAATGCATTACTTTGATTCATATGCCCACAGAGTAATTTGAAAAAGTCTTATATGAAAAAGAAAAGAATAAATAAAATCTGTATAGTTTTTAAGGCTTTTTTTTTTTTTTTTTTAATGGCAGCTTGGTCAACATAGTGAAACCCCGTCTCTATTAATAAAGTACAAAAATTAACCAGGCATGGTGGTACGTGCCTGTGATCCCTGCTACTCTGGAGGCTAAGGCCTGAGAATTGCTTGAACCCAGTAGGCAGAGGCTTCAGTGAGCCGAGGTTGCATCACTACCCTCCAGCCTGGGTGACAGAGCGAGACTCCATCTCAAAAAATAAAATAACATTAAATAAATAAATAAATAAAATAGGGAAATTTCTCTTTTCTGAAAGTTCAGAGTTGTTAGACCAAGGTCCTGATACTGTTATACTTGCCATTTAAAGCCTATGGAAATATCTCCGCTTTCTCCCCCAGGACCACCTTTATAAACTGATGATTCCATTCTCCTGGGTTTAACATCTTTTTGAGATTTTTTTTTTTTGTTTTTTGTATCATTGGAGGAGATGGTTTCTGTAACTGTGGGAGTGGGAAGGTAAAGAGCTTTTCCATTCTTGGAGCTGGTCCGAGACATAGGTCTTATTGAATACTTCTGTCTTTTATACACATTATTAAGGGAGATAATATAGAATACTTCACATTATAAGTGAATTACATATTAGGTGTTTTGTAAATGATAACGTTATTTAGTTTAGTGTTAAAAATGGTAAAGGAATGTTATATAGGTACAGGAAAAATGCTTAAAATTTTGTGACTATGCCCCAGAAAACTAAATAATTAGAACTTAGTCTGCCTGCACATTGTTAACTTTAAATGTGGTTAGGTCCATTAGTTTAAAATTAGCCTTTTAAAAGTTAGTGGGTTTTTAAAAATATAAATGTATTATTATTTTGTGTATTTTTGAGATGGGATCTCATTGTGTTGCCTAGGCTGTTCTAAAACTCCTGGGCTTGAGCAGTCCTCCTGCCTCAGCCTCCCAAGTAGCTAGGATTATAGGTGCGCACTACTGCACCTGGTCCTAAAAGTTTCTTTTATTTAAAAAAAAAAAAAAACTAACAATTGACTTGCTAATATTAAATGAATGTTTACAATAAAAAATATTATTTGCCCCTATTGAAAATAATGTATTGAAATCAGTGTGTTCTAGGTCAGTGGCTTCAAAGACTCCAGTTGGATTCATTGGACTGGGCAACATGGGGAATCCAATGGCAAAAAATCTCATGAAACATGGCTATCCACTTATTATTTATGATGTGTTCCCTGATGCCTGCAAAGAGTTTCAAGATGCAGGTGAACAGGTAAGACCTTTTCTTTAGATTTGTTTTAGATTTTGAGGATTAAAAATGAATATACATTCAAATAAGTGACAGCTTCTTAGAAGTATACCCAATGGAATTGTAAACCTGATTCAGTGTTAATTTTATATATATGTAAACATTCATCCAACATCCAGATTTGCAGTAAAGGAGAGTTCTCATCAGACATTCAGGGGTATCTATTCTTTGGCAGGTGACTTGGAACATTCTGCACATTTGGTGAGAGGGCCTTGCTTTAGCTCTGTATCAGTTTTCTGAGATAGTAACTTTACTGATTGTGCTGTTATTTAGTTTGGTGGAAATAATCTCATGTGTTACTAAAAGCACAATTGTCTTTAAAACAAGGGTAGACTGAGAGATATAAAGTTTAGTTTGAGTTCTAGTTCAGGTAGACATGCTTTCTTACTGGGGGCAAGTTACATCACTTCTGCTGATTTCCTCATTCTTAAAAGGTGAATGATGACAACCTACGCCGTTAGGTTGTGAAGCTCAAATGAGAGAATGTATGTGAACATACTTTGTAAACACCATATGGCAGCACTTTGTGCATAATTATTAGTTATTGGCCATAAACCAGGAGACAACCTAAAAACACTATGTCCTATAATGAAGAGTTGAGTTATATTGAATCTCTAGTGTTTTTTTTTTTTTTTTTTTTTTGAGATGGAGTCTGGCTCTGTCGCCCAGGCTGGAGTGCAGTGGCCGGATCTCAGCTCACTGCAAGCTCCGCCTCCCAGGTTTACGCCATTCTCCTGCCTCCGCCTCCCAAGTAGCTGGGACTACAGGAGCCCGCCTCGTCGCCCGGCTAGTTTTTTGTATTCTTTAGTAGAGACGGGGTTTCACCGTATTAGCCAGGATGGTCTCGATCTCCTGACCTTGTGATCCGCCCATCTCGGCCTCCC
This sequence comes from Trachypithecus francoisi, assembly GCF_009764315.1. NCBI lineage: Eukaryota > Metazoa > Chordata > Mammalia > Primates > Cercopithecidae > Trachypithecus > Trachypithecus francoisi. The sequence goes on along the minus strand of NW_022681469.1, from coordinate 99,557,068 downwards.
AAAGTGCTGGGATTACAGGCTTGAGCCACCGCGCCCGGCCGTGTTTTGTTTTTAGGCTATCATTCATGTTAAAGAATTTTGGTACTAGAGTTTATCATGTTGGATGATAGTATCTGCTGGTTAAGGCTTGAATTGTTTGGATTTGTTAAACTTTATTAATAACTCAAATTATAGGAGACCATGTATCAGTATCTGAATATAGAGTTTGTTTTTTCTAGATATGAGGAAGTTCTTCTTGGTCAAGTTGTAGAGTGGTAACTGAGGATAGTATGTGACCCCAAAACAGAGAATACTAAAAAATTCCTGAGAAAAAGGTGAGAGAAAAAAATTAAACAGTCAACTTCTAGATAATAGACTTGAAAATAAATACTGATAAATGCTATACCTAGATACAGAACAGCTTTAGGTAACTTAGAGGCCATTTTCAGAACTAGATGTCTGAATCTTTTCCCTTTCCATGGTTTTTGTGCCATATGGAAATTGCAGCAGTATAGTGTGAGGATGGAAGTATGACTTTGAAACTTTTCAGGGTAGTGTTGTGGCTGCTTCTGCCTGTTCAGTCACTGAATACGGATACTATACTCCCAGTACAGCAGGCTTATGGGCTTAATTAATATAGGGACTTAGTAGCCTTGTTGGAGAAATTTGATCAGTTGTATAGTAGAGAATCTGAGAAAGGTGGCCTTTTACCATCTTCAGAGATGGTGAGCATTTCAAGTTGGTATTCAGTCTGAGATGAACCAATTAGTAGTTATTTTGAGGAGATGGTTATTATTTTCTGGGATAACACATCTATTTGGTATTGCCGTTTTACAGTGGTTTATCTGTTAGTAAGAGTAACAAGGGTACTTCATCTTTTTTTTTTTTTTTGACACGGAGTCTGGCTTTGTCGCCCAGGCTGGAGTGCAGTGGCCGGATCTCAGCTCACTGCAAGCTCCGCCTCCCGGGTTTAGGCCGTTCTCCTGCCTCAGCCTCCCGAGTAGCTGGGACTACAGGTGCCTGCCACCTCACCTGGCTAGTTTTTTGTATTTTTTAGTAGAGACGGGGTTTCACCGTGTTAGCCAGGATGGTCTCGATCTCCTGACCTCGTGATCCGCCCGTCTCGGCCTCCCAAAGTGCTGGGATTACAGGCTTGAGCCACCGCACCCGGCCTACTTCATCTCTAAACAGAGGAAATATCTTCAATTAAATACAAAATTTGACCAAAGAGTGGAATAGGAATTGAATGGAGACTATTACCCTAGACCGGCAAAGCAGAAGCTTGTGACCTTTTAAATTGTTACTGACACAGGTACTTTTCCCTCTATGCCTGTAGCACTTCCAGCTTGTCTGTGGAACAACTGTAATGATCATCACTGCTTTGTGAATCTCTCCTGCGTTTTCCCAGAATTCTAGAGCTTTCTGATGCTCTGCCTGAATTACCTCATACTCTGAAGTTACCAGGCCTACCTCTATTTCCCAACAAGTTTATTATTTCTTTTGTGTTGCTAATTTTAGGTAGGTATGAAGGAAGCCTACCTTAAGAATAAGAGAATCTGGGCGGGACGGGGGCTCAAGCCTGTAATCCCAGCACTTTGGGAGGCCGAGACGGGCGGATCACGAGGTCAGGAGATCGAGACCATCCTGGCTAATACGGTGAAACCCCGTCTCTACTAAAAAATACTTGTAGTCCCAGCTGGGAGGCTGAACAGGTGATTCATGAGAGCTACTGCATTAGAGCAAGACTCCGTCTCAAAAAAAAAAAAAAAAAAAAAAAAAGAATAAGAGAATCTGGGAAAGGTGGCCTTTTACCATCTTCAGAGATGGTGATTCACCCTGCGTGAATGAAATATTTATATTTTGAAAGGGAGAGAAAAGAATCTAATATAGTATTTAGTGAGCACCTACTGTGTGTCAGATCTTTTGCTAAATATTTTGTGTATATTATCTCATTTTGTCTTTGCAACAGAAGTGTTATCAAGAAATTGATGCTTGGAGAAGCTAAATAATATCCCTAACGTTATACAGTGGTTCTTACTATCTATAGTTTCACTTTCTACAATTTCAGTTACCTATGGTCAAATGTGGTCTGAAAATGTTAAGTACAAAATTCAAGAAATAAACAATTTATAAGTTTTAAATTGCATGCCGTTCTGAGTAGCAGGATGAAATCTTGTGCTGTCCTGCTCTGCCCACCCTGGATGTGAATCATCCCTTTGTCCAGTGTCTCCATGCTGTAGACACTCTCTGGCCCATCAGCCGCTTACTAGCCGCCTCGGTGATTGGCTGTTGTGATATTGCAGTGCTTATTTTCAGGTAACCCTGACTTTATTTCATAATGGTCCAAAGTGCAGGAGTAGTGATGCTTGCATATCGTTATAATTGTTCTATTTTATTGTTGTTAATTTCTTACTGTGACTAATTTGTAAATTAAACTTTATCATAGAAGTGTATATTTAAAGAAAAACTGGCTGGGCGCTGTGTCTCGCGCCTATAATTCCAACATTTTGGGAAGCCAAGACAGGTGGATCACTTGAGGCCAGGAGTTCAAGACCAGCCTGGTCAACGTGGCAAAACCCTGTCTCTACTAAAAATACAAAATTTAGCCAGGCGTGGTGGCATGTGTCTGTGGTTTCAGCTACTTGGGAGACTGAGACATGAGAATCACTTGAGCCCGGGAGGCGGAGGTTGCAATGAGCCGAGATTGCACCACTCTGGTCCAGCCTGGATGACAGAGGGAGACTCTGTCTCAGAAAAAAAAAAAAATTAGCTGGGCACGGTTGTGTGTGCCTGTAGTCCCAGCTACTTGGGAGGCTGAGGTGGGAGGATTACTTGAGCCTAGGAGGTTGAGGCTGCAGTGAGCTGTGCGCTGCAGCCTGGGTGATGGAGTGAGATCTTGCCTTAAAAAGGAAAAAAAAAAAAAAGGAAAACATAGTCTGTATGTTTATATAGACTATGTTCTATAAACATACAGAACATGAAGTGAAACATATAGACTATGTTCTATAAACATATAGACTATGTTATAGGATTTGGTACTGTCTGTGGTTTCAGGCATCCACTGCGAGTCTTGGAATAGATACCTCTCAGAGGAAGGGTTACCACTGTGCAGTGAATGAATAGCAAGAGCCAGTGTCTAAACAAAGGTCTTTGACTTTGGAGTTTTGGTTCTTTTAATTACGTGATGTATAGTCACTAATTAGTGAAATTAATGTGAAAGATATTTTTGAGTGTGTGTGTGTGAGACATCTCTGTTGATGATTCTGAAATGTAGCTACCTGTTAACCTATTTATAAACTAGATTGCTGGAAAATAAAGTGCCTAGATCAGTCAAGCCACTGATCATTTGTCTCCCTTACCCTTTCTCTTGTGTGGTTCTGTACCCATGGAATTAGAATTTAATAATAATTATCTATTGTATGGGTTGTTTAGTGGGTTGAATAGTGGCCCACCTCCCCAACCCCCAAAGATGTCCTATAAAATTGTTAGGAGAAAACACAGAGGTAAATCTTTATGACTTTGGATTTGGCGAAGGATTCTTAGATATGACATCAAGAGCATGAGCAACAAAATTACAAATAGGTAAATTGGACTTGATCAAAATTAAAAACTTGTGCTCCAAAGAACACCATCAAGAAAGTGAAAAACAATTCACAGAATGTGATAAAATATTTGCAAATCATGTATCTGATAAGGAATTTGTATCTAGAATATATGAAGAAGTCTTACAACGGAAACATAAGACAAATAATTAAATGGGCAAAGGATTTGAATAGACATTTCTCCCAGGAAGATATATGAATGGCCAGTGAACACGTGAAAAGATGCTCAACATCATTAGGCATCACAGAAACGTAATCAGAACAGCCGGGTGAGGTGGCTCACGCCTGTACTCCCAACACTTTGGGAGGCCGAGGCAGGTGGATTACTTGAGGTCAGGAGTTCAAGACCAGCCTGGCCAACATGGTGAAACCTCGTCTCTACTAAAAATACGAAAAAAATTAGCCAAGTGTGATGGTGCACATCTGTAATCCTACCTACTCAGGAGGCTGAGGTGGGAGAATTGCTTGAACCCAGGAGGTGGACGTTGCAGTGAGCCGACATTGCTACCACTGTACTCCAGCCTGGGTGACAGAGTAAGATTCTGTCTCAAAAAAAAAATAATGAAAACCATGAGACACACCCACTAGAATCTAGATTAAAAAGTTAGATAGCAAAATGTGTTTGTGAGGTTGTAGAAAAATTAGAGCCCTCATACACTGCTAGTGGAAATGTAAAATGGTACAGCCACTTTGGGAAAGAGTTTGGGAGTTCCTCAAACAATTAAGCATTAGAATTATGCCATGACCCAGCAATTTCACACCTAGCTATATACTCAAGAGAAATGAAAAATTTGTATCCACATGGAAACGTGTATTTAGCACCATTATTCATAATCACGAAAAAATGGAAACAACCCAAAAATCTATCAGCGGATGGAATGTCCAAACAAAATGTGTTATATCCATACAATGGATGATTATTCAGTAATAAAAAGAAATGAAGTACTAATACTTGCTGCAACATTGATGAACCTTGAAAGCATGTTGCGTGAAGGAAGCCAGTCATAAAAGACCACATACTATAGACTTTCCAGGAAGGTCCAGAATAAGGAAGTCTGTATAGAGACACAAAGTAGATTAGTGGTTGTTTAGCACTGGGGAAGAGGGAAAGTTGGGCATAGAGGCATGATAGCTAATGCATATAAGGCTTCTTGTTCTTTTTTTTTTTTGAAATGGAGTCTCACTCTCACCAGACTGGAGTGCAGTGGTGCGATCTCAGCCTACTGCAACCTCCGCCTCCCGGGTTTAAGTGATTCTCCTGCCTCAGCCTCCCGAGTAGCTGTGACTACAGGCACGTGCCACCACACCCAGCTAATTTTTTTTTTTTTGAGATGGAGTCTTGCTCTGTTGCCCAGGCTGGAGTGCAGTGGCACAATCTTGGCTCACTGCAACCTCTGCCTCCCAGGTTCAAGCAATTCTCCTGTCTCAGACTCCTGAGTAGCTAGGATTACAGGCACATGTCACCACACCCATCTAATTTTTTTTTTTTTTTTTTTTTTTTTTTTTGGAGACGGAGTCTCACTCTGTCACCCAGGCTGGAGTGCTGTGGCCAGATCTCAGCTCACTGCAAGCTCTGCCTCCTGGGTTCACGCCATTCTCCTGTCTCAGCCTCCCGGGTAGCTGGGACTACAGGCGCCGCCACGTCGCCCGGCTAGTTTTTTGTAGTTTTTAATAGAGACGGGGTTTCACCGTGTTAGCCAGGATGGTCTCGGTCTCCTGACCTCGTGATCCGCCCGTCTTGGCCTCCCAAAGTGCTGGGATTACAGGCTTGAGCCACCGCGCCCGGCCTCACCTGTCTAATTTTTGTATTTTTAGTAGAGATGGGGTTTCACCATACTGGCTAGGCTGGTCTCGAACTCTTGACCTCAGGTGATCCACCCGCCTTGGCCTCCCAAAGTGCTGAGATTATAGGTGTGAGCCACCGCACCCGGCCAATTTTTTTGTATTTTTAGTAGAGACGGGGTTTCACCTTCTTGGCCAGGATGGTCTCGATCTCTTGACCTTGTGATCTGCCCACCTCGGCCTCCCAAAGTGCTGGGATTACAGGCGTGAGCCACCAGGCCCGGCCAGGTTTCTTCTTGAAAAGTTTCTAAAATTGATTGTCATCATGGTTGCATATGTCTGTGAATATGTTAACAGGGCCTTTGGTACACTTTAAATGGGTGAATTGTATGCAAATGATATGTCAGTGAAGCTATTAAAAAAGATATATTCAAGTTCTAACTCCTAGTACCTGTGAATGTTTTTGGAAACAGGGTCTTTGACGATCTAACTAAGTTAAGATCAGATCATCCTGGATTTAGGGTGGACCCTAAAGCTAATGACAAGTGTCCTTACCAGAGACAGAAAAGAAGACACAGAGACACAGAGGGGAAGGCCATGTGAAGATGGAGGCAGACATTAGAGTTTTGCCGCTGCCAACCAAGGAATATCAGGAGCCATCAGAAGCTGGAAAAGGCAAAGACAGATCCTCCCCTAGAGACTTTGTGGGGAGCGTGTCTCTCTTGACACCCTGATTTCAGACTTTTGACCTCCAGAGCTGTGAGAGAGTAAATTTCTGTTTTAATTAAGCGACTATGCTTGTGGTAACTTGTTGCAGCAGCTATGGAAAACTAATGCAGCAAACATTGGGAACCTACAAAATGTGTGGGTTTTGAATCTTTCTTTACCACTTAGTATCTGTGCGATCTTGGGCAAGTTTTTCAGTGTCTCTATACCCTTGTTTCCACATGTATGAAGGATAATCATTCTGTTTTCATGGAGTTGTTACAGGGATTAAGTGAGTTAATTATGTATGGAGCTTAAAATAGCATTTGGCACATATTAATCACTGTATGTTAATGTTAACTATAAATTCGTTTCTGTATGCCTTAGTTTCACCTCTGCTGTACACAGCTTTTCCTCTTCTTATGCGCTCCATTCAAATGGTAGTATCTGATATTCTCTTCTTTTCTGTGAAGAAAAGTTACTTTTTATTGCTCTCATCACTATGGGTTAAGGCTACTGTAGACTACCTTAGCAAAATGGGGGATAGGACCTTCATTAAGTCACTAATTTAACAGATGTTTCTCGAGAACTTTCTGTGTGCCAGGCACTGGGAATACAGCTCAGAACAAGATAGTCACAGTCCTTGCCTTTAGGGACCAATAGGGGGTGTTAGATTATCAAATCACACAAATATGTGATTCCAAACTGTGATAAGTCTAAAGAAAAAGTAAAAGGTCACATTAATTTTTAATAAAAATATGTGTTACATTAGGTGAGAGAGTGGTTAGGGGAATTCTCTCTAAAGACTAGACATTTAGGCAGACAGCAAAAGAACAAATAGGATTTATCCAGATTAAGAATGAGGACAAAGGAGCAATTTCCTCAAGAAGTGGCGCCTCAGTCTTTGCTGAAGACTGTTACTTTAGGTCATCAGAGATAGCTTGAGTAACTACCATATGTCTAGTAGTTTACCTAATGCTGTTGGGGAATAAAACAGGTTGAGTTGGATGTGACAAGGTGTTGGATATGTCTTAGGTGGCAAGACCAACTAATACTGCAAGGAAGTTTCCTTCCAAAATTGTAATTTGACTATAATTAAGTGCTAAGGCAATTTTTGAGGTAGAAAGAAATAAGCAACTCCTAAGGGTCATTTCATTTCTGATAGGGAATTACAGGATGATTGCATATAATCTTTACTCACCCAACAAAGATTGTATTATCTTTGTAGTCTGAAATGAAAGTCATGAAGGACAAGGTCTCCAAGATTCCTGCATAAAAATTTGAGGGTTCCAGGACACAGACTCAGTTACTGGGTTTTCCTTTTTCTTCTTCCTTGCAATATGTCACTGGTTGTGAAGAAGGAAAGAAGGTGGATTCTGGGTCAGTGCTCCTCCCAGATTAGTGAATAGCGAAGACTTAGCTTCTTGTGTACGGTTGCCACTCCTCCCCCAATACACAGTGGGGAAAATTCTGTGTGTGGTTCACACTGAGGCAGGAAGCCTGGAAGACAGAATCTTCTTGCCTCTCTTCCTCACATCTCTCGTTCTCTTAAGCATCTTGACTCTAAGAGGTCCTTTGAGTATTGATTTTAACAGCAGTGGAAGGTAGGACAATGTGAAATTCAGAAGAAGTGAGAAAGGTAAAGGGTGAAAAAGCTTTGGTCCTGAGGGCAACAGAAAATGAAAGCATTTGTTGATAAATGATTTATGTTGGCAGCTTAGAGACTGTTTTGAACAGTGGCAACATCATCAGAACAAGTGTGTTCTTAAGCGCACTACTTTAAAAAGTAATATTAATTTGGATAAGTTCTGATATATTAAAATGTCAACATTCTTATTTCATAGCTATGTTTAGTTTTTTAAAATGTTGGATAAAAGACAAAATGAATTTCATTCTACTACTATAAGGCCAAGATACAACTTGGGATGAGATGGAAAAGTATGTGTGAAACCTTGAAACTTTTTGCCACAATAGTGCCCTGAAGGGTTTAAAGGTTAAAAAATTCAGGGTATATTTGAGTTGACTCATACATTTTTAAGGATGGGTGTCCATTTCCTCCTTCTGTGTTAACTATATCAAGTCAAGCTGATGAAGTGAGAGCCAAAGAAAACAAGCCCATCCCCCAACACCCCGCCAAGATTGCAGAAATGCTGGCTAGTTGATTTTTTTTTCTTTTCTTTTTTTTTTTTTTTTTTTGAGACGGAGTCTTGCTCTGTCACCCAGGCTGGAGTGCAGTGGCCAGATCTCAGCTCACTGCAAGCTCCGCCTCCCGGGTTCACGCCATTCTCCTGCCTCAGCCTCCCGAGTAGCTGGGACTACAGGCGCCGCCACCTCGCCCGGCTAGTTTTTTGTATTTTTAATAGAGACCGTGTTAGCCAGGATGGTCTCGATCTCCTGACCTCGTGATCCGCCCGTCTCGGCCTCCCAAAGTGCTGGGATTACAGGCTTGAGCCACCGCGCCCGGCTTGGCTAGTTGATTTCTAATGTCAACTGTTCTTTCAGTGAGAGATTTGCAGGGAGGAAAATCAGATGTCGTTTTGAAGAAGTGCTTTTCTTTTTTTGAAAGCAAAAACTGAGAATTTATTGTTTCATGTATTTGAAGAGTTGGGGAGTGGTCTGACCTCTGGCAGAGTTGAATTTAGTGACATAGATAACAGCCAGATTCTTGTCTTTTCTCTTTGCCTCTTGGGTCTGCTTTTCTCCCTCAGGCTCCTCTCTCCCTTCAAGGTGCAAGATGGCCACCTGCAGTTCCAGGTGAAGAAGTGTTTTAGAATATTATGACCCTGGAGGCTTTTCTTCAAGCTTTAGTAAAACTGTAGTCATGCACCTCACGAGGATGTTTTGGTCGTGGACTGCATATAGGATTATAATAGAGTATTTTTACCGTACCTTTTGTATGTATAGATACGTTAAATACACAAATTCTTTTTTTTTTTTTTTTTTTTTTTTTGAGACGGAGTCTCGCTCTGTCGCCCAGGCTGGAGTGCAGTGGCCGGATCTCAGCTCACTGCAAGCTCCGCCTCCCGGGTTCACGCCATTCTCCTGCCTCAGCCTCCGAGTAGCTGGGACTACAGGCGCCCGCCATCTCGCCCGGCTAATTTTTTGTATATTTTAGTAGAGACGGGGTTTCACCGTGTTAGCCAGGATGGTCTCGATCTCCTGACCTCGTGATCCGCCCGTCTCGGCCTCCCAAAGTGCTGGGATTACAGGCTTGAGCCACCGCGCCCGGCCCACAAATTCTTACATTATGTTACAGTTGCCTACAGTATTCAGTACAGTAATGTTGCTGTACAGGTTTGTAGCCTAGAAGCAATACACTATACCATGAAGGTCTGTAAGTGCTTTCTCTGATGTTTGACACCATGAAATAGCCTAACAACTGTCAACCTTAAATAACGATTCAGAAATTGTGATTAGGTATAGAGTTTATTCAAGCCCAAAAGGTGGAAAATGTCCACCTGGAAGCATAAATTCAAGTTGCCTTGAATATATATGATTACCAGATGTTACAAGTGATTTTGTTTGTTCATTTCTTTTGAGACAGGGTCTCTGTCACCCAGGCTGGAATGCAGTGGTGGGATCACAGCTCACTGCAGCCTCAACCTCCCAGACTTAAGTGATCCTCCTGCCCTGTCTCCCAAGTAGTTGGGACCACAGGCGTGTACCACCATGCCCAGCCAATTTTTTTTTTTTTTTTTGTAGAGACAGGGTTTTGCTTTGTTGCTCAGGCTGGGCTTGAACCGCTGGGCTCAAGTGATCAGCCTGTCTTGGCCTCCCAAAGTGTTGGGATTACAGGTGTGAGCCACTGCACCTGGCCCCAGGTGAGTTTTTAAGGAAAAAAGAGGCACTTCCTAAGTTGTTTAGCAAGAGTTTATGTTAACATAAATTATTAATTGGCTGTACACTGTTCTTCGTATTCCAAATTTCAGGAACATGACCATAATAAGTGAGGCAGCTAGTCAGGAACAAAAATGCCTTTAAGCAATTGCCACTGGGCACGGAGGGTGGCGGTGACCAAAGTCCTATGCTCATGTCTCTCTGGGCCTGATAAATTTTGCAAACCTCACATAGCTCAGATTGCTCCAAGTTGTTTTTCTTTTCTCACAACGCATTTCTCAGAACGTATCTCTTTTGCATGACTGTACGTGGATTATTAGGGAAATAAAAACTTTGATATGTTTAATATGTTTTACATGACTACTTAATAGCTTGTTTATGCCTTGAAGTGTTAACCTATTCTGATAGGGCATTTGTAATTGGTTGAACTTGTTGTGGTCATTTTCATAAAATATGTGGACATGTCTATTTCTTTATCCCCCTTTTTTTTTTTGAGACGGAGTCTCACTCTGTCACCCAGGCTGGAGTGCAGTGGCGCGATCTCGGCTTACTGCAACCACCACCTTCCACGTTCAAGCGATTCTCTCGCCTCAGCCTCCTGAGTAGCTGGGATTATAGGCGCTTGCCACTGCACCTGGCTGATTTTTGTATTTTTAGTAGAGACGGGGTTTCGCCATGTTGGCCAGGCTGGTCTCAAACTCCTGACCTCAGGTGATCCGCCTGCCTCAGCCTCCCAAATTGCTGGGATTACAGGCGTGAGCCACCATGCCTGGCCTTATCCCTTTTTAAAATTTAAAAACATCAGAGGGAAGTTTTTATTATATAAGCATTTATTAAAATAAGTTGGGCAGAATGATGGACTCAGAAAATGAGTGTGTTTGTAGGGCAGCCTCCAAGGCCCGCAGGAAGCTTGCAGTTGATGATGTTTTTTAACTTTTAGGTTCAGTGGTAATGTGCAGGTTTGTTGTATAGGTAAATTGCATGTCACAGGAGTTTGGTGTACAGATTATTTTGCCACCCAGGTAATAAGCATAGTACCTGGCAGGTAGTTTTTTGATCCTCACCCTCCTCCCTCCCTCCACCCTCAGGTAGTCCCAAGTGTTTGTTGTTCCTTCCTTTGTGTCCATATGTACTCAGTGTTCCAACTCCCACTTATAAGTGAGAACATGTGGTATTTGGTTTCTCTCCCTGGATTAGTTTGCTTAGGATAATGGCCTCCAGCTCTATCTATGTTGCTGCAAAGGCCATAATCTCATTCTTTTTTATGGCTGCATAGTATTTCATGGTGTATATGTACCACATTTTCTTTTTTCAGTCTACCATTGATGGGCATTTAGGTTGATTCCATGTCTTTGCTATTGTGAATAGTGCTGTGATGAACATATGGGTGCATGTGTCTTTATGGTGAACTGTTTATATTCCTTTGGGTATGTACCCAATAATGGGATTGCTGGGTTGAATAGTAATTCTGCTTTGAGTTCTTTGAGAAATCACCACACTGCTTCCACAATAACTCATCTAATTTACATTCCCACCAGTGGTGTATAAATGTTCCCTTTTCTCTGCAACCTTGCCAGCATCTGTTATTTTTTGACTTTCTAATAACAGCCATTCTGACTGGTGTGATATTGTATCTCACTGTGGTTTTGATTTGCATTTCACTAATGATTAGTAATGGTCACATTTTTTCATATGCTTGTTGACCGTGTGTATGTCTTTTTTTGAGAAGTGTCTGTTCATGTCCTTTGCCTACTCTTTAATGCAGTTGTTTGATTTTTGCTTGTTGATTTAAGTTCCTTATGGATTCTGAGTAGTAGACCTTTGTGGGACGCATAGTTTGCAAACATTTTCTCCCATTCTGTAGGTTGTCTATTTTTTGTTGATAGTTTCTTTTGCTGTGAAGAAGAAGCTCTTCAGTTTAATTAGGTCCTATTTATCAAGTTTTGTTTTTGTCGCAGTTGCTTTTGGTAACTTTGTCTTGAAATCTTTTCCAGGTCCTATGTCTAGAAACAGTATTTCCTAGGTTATCTTCCAGGGTTTTTATAGCTTTAGGCTTTACATTTAAGTCTTTAATCCATCTTGAGTTGAATTTTGAGTATGGTGTAAGGAGGGGTCCAGTTTCAATTTTTTGCGTATGGCTAGCGAGTTATTCCAGCACCATTTATTGAATAGGGAGCCCTTATTGCTTGTTTTTGTTGACTTTGCCAAAGATCAGATGGGTGTAGGTGTGCAGCATTGTTTCTGGACTCTATTCTGTTCCATTGGTCTGTGTGCCTGTTTTGTTCCAGTACCGTGCTATTTTGGTTACTATAACCCTGTAGAAAAGTTTGAGTTTGAAGTCAGGTAACATGATGCCTTCAGCTTTGTTCTTTTTGCTTAGGATTACCTTAACTATTTGAGCTCCTTTTTTGGTTCCATATAAATTTTAAAATAGTTTTTTTTCTAATTCTGTGAAGAAAGTCATTGGTAGTTTGATAGGAATAGCATTGAATCTATAAATTGCTTTGGCAATATGGCCATTTTAGCAAAGTTTATTATTCCTATCCATGAGCATGGAATGTTTTTCCATTTGTGTCATCTCTGATTTCTTTGAGTGGTGTTCTGTAATTCTTGATATAGAGATCTTTCACCTCTCTTGTTAGCTGTATTCCTGTATTTCATTCTTTTTGTGTCTATTGTGAGTGGAATTGTGTTCTTGATTTGGCTCTTGGCTTGAGTGTTATTGGTATATAGGAATGTTACTTATTTTTGCACATTGATTTTGTGTCCTGGGACTTTGCTGAAGTTGTTTATCAGCTTAAGGGGCATTTGGGCTGAGATTATGGGGTTTTCTAGATGTAGGGTCATGTCTGCAAACAGGGATAGGTTGACTTCTTCTCTTTGTATTTGAGTGCCTTTTATTTCTTGCCTGATTGCTGTGGCCAGGACTTAAAGTACCATATTGAATAGGAGTGATGAGATAGGGCATCCTTGTCTGGTTCCGGTTTTTAAGGGGAGTGCTTCTAGCTTTTGCCCATTCATTATGATGTTGGCTGTGGGTTTGTCATAGCTTATCCCTTTATTATATTCGTGTTTCTGTTGGAAACAGATGCATCATTTCAACTTTTAGCATCTTTTTAAAAAATGTAACTGATAATAATGATCAGATCTTCATGTTTTAGAAATGTTGAATCAATAAATTGTGAATGTAGTGATTTAAAAACATAAACCCTGGAACCAAACTGTCTGGCCTCAAATCTCAGCTCTGCCATTTGATAGCTGTGTGACTTCAGATGACTTAACCTTTCTCTGCTTAAATTTCTTACTCTTATATAAAATGGGGATAAGAGTATCTTTCTCTTAGCTCAAAAGAACCTGGCACATAGAAAGTACCACTACTGCTGTTGCTACTACTATTACTGCTGCTGCTGTTGTTATTGTAGCTATACCATTTTTCTCCAAAATCTTTATTCTCCAACACACCTCAAACACCACTGTCTTGGCTGCATTATTGAGTCCAGAATATGTTGAAAGAGAGTCATAGATATATTTTCATTCTTGATTATAGCCCAAAGGCCAAGAAGTGATATGGAGACATATTTCTAAATGAAAGAATGAAGATACAAATTAAAACCAAGCTAGGGGGTAAAGTGATTTGGCAGCATTCCTGTGTAAGAGTCTGTTCTGTACTGCCCCTTCTGACCCACCTTTATTTTGCGGAAGATACTGGTTTTTGTTTTTAACTTAAGCCTTAGCATCAAGGACATGCGACTTGTGCTTCGTTTTCATTGTCTAGGATTTTCCTTGGAGATGCTCCTGATCTATGCCAAAAGTCTGGGATGTATGCACCACTTCTGTGTGAGTTTTCTGATTGAACTAGGCTTAATTAGTTTCTCTTTTCTTTTATTTTCTCTTTAAAAACTTGGAAACCATTTTGTTGTTCCTGAGTTGTAAGGCTGAACATGTTTGCTTAAGTAAATCTCTTGGGATCTAATCTGGCATCCACTCAGGTCTTGTTAAATGAGAGCTTTAAAAGCCTCTTGCTGAGTGGGCTCCATCATTGTTGACCAAATGTTTCAAGATGTAGGCACGAAGCACTTTTGTCAGTTTTTCAAGTGTAGTGTAATTTTGAAGTAATTGTGCTTTTCTACTTTTAAAGTATTTAAAAAGTACTTTTAAAGAGTACTTTTGAAGATTAAAAAACACAGGAGTGGCAAGTTTAACAAGATCGAGTTCTTCTTGTTTCTTTGTAAATTTCTGTTACCCATCTGGTTTACTTGGAAGCAGTGCTGAACTTGACTTATGTGACTGTTTTATCTAGAAGAGGCAGCAAGATTTTTCTCTTCATGTAAAGCAACTAGGTAACAGTTGTCTTCTCCCAATGGATATGTAAAAAGAGGGTGTAGTCCCTTCAGATTACTCTTGGCTCTTCACCCCCCTCCTCATGCAGCAAAGCAGATTTTTGTTTTTATTAAACACATTTTAAATTTATTTTAGCAGATTTTTAATTTATTCAGTCCTCTGCTCTTTATGTTACACACCCGCCGTTGATGCATACTGGCATACAGATAAATCAAAGTTAAATTCAGATAAGTTGGCTGCAAGAATTCTTAAAGACTGTGTTGTGGTATACACAGAAACCAATTTCCTGTAGTCAAAACTGAGATAATAGAAGAGTAGAATTGTTTTAATTCATAATAGTATAAGTGTGAGGCAGTTGGAATTAGCAGATCTGTCTGGGGCAGCCTTGCCAATCAGAGCAGAGCTATGTCCCAGAGTCAGCCAGGCCAGTGACCATCCCCAGGTAGGGAGGTGTTGAAAACCTGCACGGTGAAAGTCCTGCTAATGCTGTGCATTTGTGCTGAATCATTGCACGTGCTTCCAGTCCCCTCAGCCCTTTTTCATGGGAACTATACCTTCTTAGAACTTGAGATTACTAAATATGAAAAATATCTCTGCCTAAGTTTCCTTTTTACTTTGGGGATGGGAACGCTGAGAGATAATCCAAATCACTGTTTTTATTTTATAGATTTGGAAACTGAAGCTGGAGACGTTACATAGTTTACACAAAATCACCCGTGACTTCTTGGCTGAGCTGCAACTAAACCCGGGTCTCTGGCTTCCCAAATTAGTGTTCCTTTCACTGATCCATGCTGGCTTTGCTTATCTATTCAATTAGCAAATGTAATTGAAGGGACTCTAATTAGTTTGGCTTCTAAAGGCTTTTGTAGTTGATGTCAGACTGGCAACAAGGTTGATTTTTTTTTTTTCTCCCAGCTTTTGAGTTGTGGCCAGATTTGTCAGTCAATTATTTCAAGGTCTTGAAGTCATCACATGGATGGTGAGATTATTTGAATGTCTGTTTATCTGTCTAATAAACATGCCTTTGTAGTACAAATTAGAGACTGTTAGGATGTACCATATATACATATATATCTGTATGTCTATATATTTAGATATATATATATAGAGAGAGAGAGTGTGTGTGTTATTAGATTTAGAGCAGTTGTGGCCAGTACAGTGGTGACATTCCAGCTATCACTACCGTTGTGTGTTTTTTCCGGGCCTGTGAGCTTTGACACTACTTTCCTGTATAATTGAGGGGTTAGCAGTATTCTAGCAATGCAACCATCTCAAGAAGCAGATGCTAGAGATGCAGGGGGCTGATTGGCCACCCCATGCACTTGGCAAGTGCCTGAATTGGCACTGCCAGTTCATGGGATTAAGAAACTTGGAGGTGTGAAACACCCTTGACCTGTGAGCTAATTGTTGGTGCCCTTCAGGGCCCCTCTAAAGAAATTATGTAGATGGAATTTAATTTCCTTCAGTGAGAGAGAGCTCAGTTCCTAAGAGGAAGTCTGGAATTAACTCAGACCTCACGGCTTACTGATGTCCTTGAAAGATCTAGAAGGATGGAGCTGCAATAGAAGGAAAGTATGCCATTGTTTTGCATTGTGTTTATGAGAGTAGGATGAATAAATGGGGCCGTCTAAGTAACATATTTTTGGTATAGTATAGGAATAGAGAAGTATGACTACTACAACTTATTTTTCTTATTTCACTGAGCTCTGTTTTTCTTGAGTAAACTTCAACTGTTTGCCAGGAAATAGTTGCCTCTTCTAGAGTCTCAATATTTATGAAGGTGTAGGAAAGGTTTTCATGCAACTTAAGCATTTCTTTGTAATTTGATGGAAAATTTTTTAATTTTTAGAATTATTTGTAGCAAATCCTCATTATGTATCAAAATATACAGGTTGAATGTATCTCTGTATATTCTAAAATGCTGCATTGTCTTTAGAGTGAAACATTAAAAGAGAATTTTTGTTTGTTTTAGGATCTGAGATGTTTTATAATGTCATTTCCTACCTTGTTAATACACCATATGCCAGGATACTTGATTTACTGAAATTTTAAAGTGTGACTTATGAAACAGCTTTTTGTTAAAGCTACATTTATCTTGAATTTGATTTAGAAACTCATAGTCTCTTGTGGAAAATTGAAATGTAATTACTTCTAGCTCTTAATATTTAGATTACACACTCTCTTTGGCTTCCTATTCTTTTACTTTCATCAAATGCACGTAAAATATAAAAAGAAAATGTGTAAACTTCTACCACATGAAAAGCAGAGGCATTCCTATTTGTAAGATGCTTACATGTCACTTCACATTTTCTAGTGACATGTAAGCATACATGTTTCTGCATGCATAATGTATGTAGAAATATGTCTGTTTTTCCATATGTAACTCATTCTGGAGAGAAATCTTCAATAATCTGCCTGATAGTCTTTTGTCTTTTTTCAACGAAGAGAAAAAAGGCTTTACAGAAGATGTTGTGACAGTTGGGATGCTGGATTTCTTTTTTAAGAGACAGGTCTCTGTTGCCCAGGCAGGCTGGAGTACGGTGGCGCGATCATAGCTCACTGTAACCTCCAACGCCTGGGCTTTTTTAAGTTATCCTCCCATCTCAGCCTCCCAAGTAGCTGGGACTACTGGTGCGCACCACTGCACCCAGCTAATTTTTCTATTTTTTTGTAGAGATGGAGTCTTGCTGTGTTACCCAGGCTGGTCTCGACCTCCTGGGTTCAGGCAGTCCTGCTCCGGCCTCCCAAAGTGCTGGGATTACAGGCATGAGTCATCGTGCCCAGCTGATTCTTTCTATTAAAGGGTAATTTGAGTCAAGGAGGGAGCTCCTGGTCTCTCCTGACCTCTTTAGTTGCCAGTTGACTGGCCAGGTTTATCAAGTTGAGTATGTGGAAAAGAGCGAGAGAGCTGGGGGTGGGGGATTTGAGCAACAGTGCATCTGCTCATGCATGCACCTATACAAACAGGATAGACAGTGCAGCTTTCCTTTGCAGTATGTTCGTGGTCATTATTAAAGCAGAAATGAGGGTTGAGAGAGTGCCCTGATGCCTATTCATATATCTTTATTCTGTATGTAGTTTCCACATAAGTTTCGGTAGCTCATACTGTTAGCCTTCCTGGTGGTACTTGCAGTCATTGTAGTAAGTGTTTATGTCCTTGTCTTGACCTTATCTTTTCTGAAACAGACTTACATTTTCTTCTTTTTTTGCTTGAAAATAGAGACTGGAGGATGGTGGGGATTGGGACTTGAGATTTTGTTAAGGGATTTTGCTGCCCACCAAATCACTAATGAGTCCTACAGTTGAGTTACCAGTGTTGTTATACTATAATATTTTTATTAGTCAAAGTGTATACCAAAGATTATGCTGTTTAGGAATCCAACTTGGAAGAACCCATGAGAAGTGTGTCTGTTCCCAGGACTGCTGGGTTTTGCCCTTTTACCCTCAACTCTCTTCACACTTTTAAAAATAAACGATAGATTTGATTTCACAGAAACTGCATCTGTATATGTATAATGATGTGCCTTTATTTTGGGCAGTAAGCTTTTTTTTTTTGGTCGTTTGCAAACAAGGATTAGTTTTTATGCACTGTCACTGTTACAGGCATGCATGAAAAGTGGATCCTGTTTGTGCTCTAGAAACTGCTTACATTATAATTTAAATAATGTGCCTTTGCAATTTTTTTTAAAGGTAGTATCTTCCCCAGCAGATGTTGCTGAAAAAGCTGACAGAATTATTACAATGCTGCCCACAAGTATCAATGCAATAGAAGCTTATTCCGGAGCAAATGGGATTCTAAAGTACGTATTTCTCAACTGTGGATATTTTCTTGTTATGATAGTTCATGAATTTCACATGTTAGAACTATTAGGAAATTACAATTGTGTTTGTTAAACCTTTCTATACTGTTCTTATTTCATAAAGTGAATAGTGTGGTTTTCTCTTTGTAAAAGGTTTATTTTTTTCGCTGAAGTCAAGTATGTGACATTGTGTATAAATTTTTTTGGTTCCGTTTTTTTCCTTTAACTCTTGCATTAAACTTACCCTTTCATTGGTAACATGTTTAGGAGACGTTTAAAGCTTACATTTTAAGCTGCAACTATTAATAATATAATTTTCTTCAGCTTATAGAAATTCAGGAAAAGAGTTTAAGAAAAATATAGCCAAACATTGGAAAGAACACCATTGTCTAACATTTTATTATATGAAAAAAAGTTATCGTATGTCCTGTGGGTTAGTATGTTTTTAGTAGGAACTTTGGGAAGTTGGAATTAAAGGTTAGCAGTAGCTCTTTAACCCATTTATGTCGGAGGTTGCAAATTTTTTTGTGAAAAATCAGACCTTGGCAATGACCTTGAGCAGTAGGATGTAAATAACTCCCACAAACTTAGTGTAAATGGAACAGTAGGCATAAATGGGCTAAGTAAAATAAAGTTTAGGTCAGAGTTTCCTAATCAGTGCCTGTCTTCTCTGGCTCTGAGAAACCTTTTGGTTAATTGCTGCTTATTGCCAAACCCTTGTGGTTATGTTACGATGATAATGTTTGAATTCCCAACTTAGTTTTCTCATCTCACTGTTTCTATTCCTAACTTATTTTGTTGTTGAATTTCACCAAAGAGCTAGAGCAAACTGTTAGATGCTGTAGTCACAAGAAGGGCTAAAAGAAAGGGTTTAATTTCAGGAAACTGTAAAATGTGAAATTTGAAGTTTTTGGAAATTGAATTGTGTTGGAAAACTAACCAACTTGGAAGGAAGCAAAAGACACTTGGATATTAGGCAGAAAACTGATAAGATAAATGTTTAGATTTCAGGGAAGGTTAAAAGACACTCATTTTGGATGGAGCTCTCAGGGCCACAATGTGTGTGGTCCGGAGGCATCCTAGCTGTCCTGTTACCTAGCCTGTTTCAGTTATGGTCCTGCTTTACCTCTGAAGGAAAAGTTACTAAAAATTTCTGAGGAGACATAGCCCTACATTTGTTAATATCCTTTGCTAAGGAATGTGGTGACTAGCTATCAGAACAGTTTGGTCCAGGATGTGTTTTTAAAAAGTTTGACTTTACCTTGAGCTATAATTTGCTTCTTACGGGTGGTTATTTTTTTCTGGGTAAGGATCATTTCCATACACCCAGTGCATGTATAATTTTTTGGATGATTTTCCATTTGTTTGAAGGTTTAAGATCTTAAAATATTAAGATCACAGATTGATAAACTTAATTCTTATTTTTTTAGGCCAAAGAGAAACCTACATACTCTTAGAGTATGCTATTTCTCTTCTGTGAAATATACCCAACCATTGCATTTGAATTGTAACAATTCATATGTCTAAAATTGTTTAAACAATTTTTAATGTATATATTTTTCTTTTTATTTTAGACAAGGTCTTGCTATGTTGCCTAGTCTGGTCTCCAACCCATGGCCTCAAGTGATCCTTCTGCCTTGGCCTCATAGAGTGCTGGAATTACAGGCATAAGCCACCATGCCTGGTTATGTTTAAACCATTTTGTGTGCTATTTTTTTAATAGAAAGATTTTTCCTTTTAGTAGTTTTTATCAATGATTTTTCTGTTTTCTTCTTCAGTGTTTAATTTATTCAGTTTTAATTTTCTAATCATGATTCCATGTCCTCTGGGTTAGTATATCTATAGTAAGAACTTTGGAAAGTTTAGCTAGGCACAGTGGCTCACACCTGTAATCCCATCACTGTGGGAGACCGAGGCAGGATGATCGGTTGAGCCCAGGAGTTCAAGATCAGCCTGGACAGCATGGTGAGACCCCATCTCTATAAATATAAAATTTAAAACTTAGACGGGTATGGTGGCATGCACCTGTGGTCCCAGCTACTTGGGAGGCTGAGGTGGGAGACCATGTCTTAAAGAACTTTGGAAAGTTTGAATTAAAGGTTAGCCATACCCTTTAAAGAAATTATAATTTAGGTTAGAGTTTCCTAGCTAGTGAAGATAGACAGTGCCTTATAGTGTATATACGTAAGCTACCCTAAAAAGCCAAAAAGACTGTGAGATTTCCAGATTCTTTCATATATTTTCCTTTCTACCTGTTTGATATTTTATTTTGTCATTAAAAAGTTACAGTTATAAAGTAATATGCCATCCCAACACAAATGGCCAGATTTTAATTGCTTATGTTTATTCTTCATAGTGGAAATAACACAGATATATGAAATTTGCAGTATGGCTTGTTAAAGACAAGTAAATTACTTTTTAAAGACCCAGCTACTTCACAAACAAAAATTTAAGTCCTGTCTAATACCCTTTTAAAGTTAATAGGTGTTTTAAATTGCTTGCATCTTAGCTTCGTGTTTATTATTGTGGTTAGTGTGTACTTCACCTGAAATCAGAATTTATACCATGTAATGTATCAGGTTTTTTGGATCTTTTGAAAGAGTTTGACTTTACTTTTGAACTATAATTGATCTCAAAAATAATATGAGATTTTTAAACCTATTCTAAAATAATGTTTTTAATGCTAAACTAAAATCCTCCTTGATAATATGGCAGCTTTTTAGCAGATTCTAATTCTATAGGTAGTTGCATGAAATTTTTACTCAGAATTGTAAACTAGAAATATTTTTATTTATTTATTTAGAAAAGTGAAGAAGGGCTCATTATTAATAGATTCCAGCACTATTGATCCTGCAGTTTCAAAAGAATTGGCCAAAGAAGTTGAGAAAATGGGAGCAGTTTTCATGGATGCCCCTGTTTCTGGTGGTAAGTGGTAGCTAAAATATATGCAAACCTATTTATGTTTATCAGAAGTAGCAATTATGGTTTTGTGGTACCATATGGTTTTGTGGTAGTTATTTTTAGACTTGTTACAGGATTCTCACTCATTAAAAATAAAAACAAACCGACATGTTATTTAGTACTCTCAAGTCTAAGTAACATTGTTAGTCTTAAATTCAGATAAAAAAGTGTCATAACTTTGAAGTGTTGTGAATTTTTGGTCCATTTACTGTGGATAGGAATATATCAGTTTTTAGAAAATTTTTTTTGGAACTAATGTAAAAAATAATCAGCTTAAATAATCCTGTAACTGTTAAAGAAATTGAACAAGTGGAAAAAAAGAAAAAAAGTTGTTTCACAAGGGAAACATTGGCTCAGATCATTTTACAGATGAATATTACCAAAATTTCAAGGAGCAGATCATCTAAATTTTATACAAACTTTTCCAGAGAATAGGAAAAGAGGAAATACTTCCCAATTCATTCTGTAACACCTGTATAACTCTAATGTTTACACCAGATAGAAATGTTATAAAAAAGAAAAAATAAATGTAGGTTTATTTTAGTTATGAATATAGATGTAAAACCTTTATATTAGCAAACTAAATCCAACCATGTATGAAAGAGATTAAACACTATAACCAAGTTTCCTTTAGCCCATGTATGCCAAGATGGCTTAATTTTAGAAAATCTGTGCATATAATTTACCATGTTAACATGGTTAAAAGTCATATGATTGTCTCAATTAGAAGAAAAGACCCAGTAATGAAATTCTAAAAACTTACTATTAACTCATATATTAATAGTGGGTATCTGGGTAGTTTGGAATGGCAGGATTATAGTATGGCTTTTCTGTAATTTCCAAATTTTCCAAAATTACTGTGTAATCAGAATTACTGTGTACACATTTATATTATGTATTTGTAGCAGTATAGCAGTAGGCAGCAGATGAATTTTATTCCAGTTATATTAAACTGGATTGTGGGCTTTAGAATTAAAAAGTAAAATATAGAAATTTAAATCATATTGTATTTTTTTTATAAAGAACTTAATGATCTTGTGAAGGTACCTTATATCCCAAATGATTTTTGAATATAGATGGAGGAATAAAAAATTGCTAGCTCTTCTGATTGTTATATTGAATTACTTAAACAGGATTTAGGTATAAAGATTTATGATGTGGTATAGGTACTTTGAGTAAAAGTACCTACAAAATACTAATAAGCGGTTTTAAGGTTGGTGTTTGTGTGGTTTTTATTGGATGGAATTAATAAACTGAACAGGTCTTTCTTAGAGTGGTTCTACAGTTGAATTTGAGAATTGGTATGGTACAAATGTTCTTGCCATTGATTGATTTTCTTTGGCCTCAGGAGTACAACTTGAAATTATAATCTGATAATAAAAAATACCAATTTGGGTTTTAAACATTATTTTAACCTTTAAAATACAATCTTGTGAGAAAACTTTGAAATTACTCTTTTGTTCTCGTCAAGCAATTTTTAAACTTTGGTTTGTTGTTTTAGTGTACAAAAATGCTAATATAACTGAATACACCTGAATCTGCACTATATAGTAGATTAAAAGCTTTGTGCAGGGATGATTTGTGGCAATTTATTGGTTGACACATGATCATTATGAGGTTAACCAGTATATAATAACAGCTTATTTATATTGGTCTTATTGTTATTATGTTTATATTTTTTAACATGGTATGTTACAGACTGTTCCACCTTCCCACTTAAATGGGCTGGTTTAAAAATTAATTGTATTTTAACTAAATAAAGTTAAACCAAAGTGTTATAGGACTACTGGGTTTGATTGCTTGTTGCATGGTAACAGACCAGTATGCAGACACAATGGGAGTTGCAGTAGAGGAATAATTTAATAATTGTAGGGCAGTCAAATGAGACAGAGGAACCTTCAAATCCTCCTCCCTCAAGGGTTTGGGGATGGAGCTTGTAAAGGGTCTGAACAGGTAGGGCTAAAATGTCGGGACTGCTGATTGGTCAGGAAGCAAGGGGTGAATTCCTGGGACAGGGAGATAAAGAAACCGCGTTCCTTTGCGGAGTTCTTTGGTTCCTTGGTTGATGTCTTTAGACTGGTAGGCTTCAGCCATTCTGCTGGAATTCAAGACCTGAAAATACCATAAGTAATTCTTGGGTAAAAAGGTCCAGTGTCAGAGATTCTGTCTGTAGGAACAATGGGGGAGCAGGTGGTCAACATGCCACATGACCCTTGGTTACTTACCAGCTACAGGGAAATTGATTGAAGTACCTCAGTGCACCCTGGTCAGTGCCTGACTATAATTCTGCCTAAAGCCTGGCTTGTACTTCTCCATCAACTCTGTGAGGGTGGTTTCAAAAGGGATGTGGGAAAAGCATGGCTTAGATACCCAAAATGGGCCCACAGTTTTATAGAAGTCCTGTGTTCATCAATCTTGAAACGTGGAGTCTTTGAGATCATTTGAACAAAACTTGAGGAATTTCTCCCCATCCCTTTCTCCCAAGTCTTCATCTATTTCCTATTCCAGACTTTTAAAAATGCATCATGGATTTATATATAGGTACATACAAATAGAGTAGTATTCTAAAACTGTAAATGGGAACATACTATACTTCTATTATTCTATGGTTAGTATTTTAAAGAGAAGTTTTTTAAAAAAACTCAGGTGAATTTAAAATAGTATTGATTTTTGAGAAGCAATTGGTTTATTCAGTCAAGCGTTTCCTCCTACTTCCTGCTAAGTATTATTCTGGGGAGTAAAGTAAGAATTATTACTTTATCATTTTTCTAGCCTATGGAGTAACAGATTGAAAGTTTTCCTCAGGTTTCATTTTGATACTTATTAGACCCACTGTGTAATGGCTCCTGCATACATTATCCTTATTAGAAAGAATATAATTATATTTAAGTGCTGTATGACTTCTTCTAAAAATCAAAAGTAAGTAATGCTTAAACTGTTATATTTATCCTGAAACCAGTGTGAAGAACTACTTTAATATTGGTGTAGTTATCACTTTATAGTATAGATAGTAGTTTATAAAGCACTTTGGCATGCCTCAGCCTACTTGGTGCTGCTATTTGTTTGTTCTAATGTTAATTTTTGTGGGTATATAATAGGTGTATATACTTACAGGGTAGATGAAATGTTTTTATACTGGCATGCACTGCGTAATAATCACATCATGTAAAATGGGGTTGGTGCTTCTTTTTGAAGCTGTCAAACTGTACATCTTTTTTTTTTTTTGAGACAAAGTCTTGCTCTGTCACCCAGGCTAGAGTACAGTGGTGTGATCTTGGCTCACTGCAACCTCTGCCTCCCGGGGTCAAGCAATCTTGGCTCACTACAACCTCTGCCTCCCGGGGTCAAGCAGTTCTCCCTGCCTAAGCCTCCCGAGTAGCTGAGATTACAGGCGCCTGCCATCACACCCGGCTAATTTTTGTATTTTTAGTAGAGACAGGGTTTCGCCATGTTGGCCAGACCTTTGGTGATCTGCCCTCTTCAGCCTCCCAAAGTGCTGGGAATATAGGCGTGAGGCACCATGCCTGGCCTTAATGTGTATATCTTTATCAGAGCCCACATCACACTGTGTTTATAGGCTATGATTCTCTTCCTCTTGAGTTTAAGCTTTTTAAGTGCAGGGAGTAAGTTTTTTTCCCCAGTTTTTAAAATTAAATATTGAATATATGTACAAGATATTTATAAAATATATGTGCAGTATAAAGTATAAGTATACATTGAACTAATACGTACCCCCTACTCAGTTTAAGAACTAGAACCTTACTATTTATTTCCTTTGAAGTTCTTGCTTCCCTGATCCTATTTTCTTTTCTCTCTGATGAGAGGTAACCAGCTTCCTGAATTTCATGTCTCATTCCTATGCTTTTTTTTTTTTTTTAATAGTTTAGCTCCATATGTTTTTATTTCTAAACAGTAGTTTATTTTGCATCTTTGGAACATTGTAGAAATGGAATCATAATGAGCATATTCTGTGACTTGCTTTTTCCCTTTACATTGTATTTCTGAATTTCATCCCTGGTGTTACTGGAGCCACTGGCTTACTTGGTGCCTGTGTGAGCATTAGAAAGGGCACCTGTCTGTACCAAAATAGCCCTTCGGACAAGCAGAATGAACCTTTGTGTAAAGAAAAAGGTATGCCTTTCTGTGGACACATGTGGCCTTACGTCAGGCTTTGCGGTTTGACACACTGAATGTAGATTAAATGTCAGCCCCTGCTCACCTGTTTGGCTAGATGCCCATGTGCAGTACATAAAATGTATCTCCATTACATGGTTGTTACATGTAGTTCATTAATTTTAGCCGCTCTGTAGTATTCTATATAAATACATTACTATTTCTTCTTTCTATTGTGATATACATTTGGATTATTTCCAAGTTTTAAAAAAACTCACATTCTTACGCACTATGAAACGTGTCTCTTTAGTCTTTGTTTTTCCAGTGTAATGCTTAGAACATGGTTGGTCTTCAGTAAATGTTTAAAAACTTGGGTTGACTTCAACTGGAAAAACAACCATGTGAAAATAGACAGGATAAGCAGTGATACTCCCATTTTACCAAGGATGGAAGTAACACCAAGAGATACTGGATAACTTACCTCAAGACCATACTATTAATTACTGGCAGAATTGAAGGACTGATATGATAGTTCTTTTGTTTTTTTTCCAACTTTTAGAGACTGATGTTTATTTTCCATCAACCATTTTTCCATGTTGCTTAAGAGCCGGTGCAAGAACAGCTTAAGACCATTCAGTGGTTCCTCCTACCCATTCAGTGGCCTGAGCAGTGGGAGCTGCAGACCAGTCTTCCGTGGCAGGCTGAGCACTCCAGTCTTCAGTAGGGACCTGCTGAATAGCCACAGAGGGCACCTGCACACCTTCAGACAGTCTGCAACCTCAGGCTGAGTAGCAGTGAACTCAGGAGCTGGAGCAGTCCATTCACCCTGAAATTCCTCCTTGGTCACTGCATGATAGTTCTTTAATGCATATTCTACTGTATTAGGAAATAATATTTTCTAAAGAGTTCTCATGTATTTCAAGAGGGAAATAAAGATTGCTAAATGGAAGAATTAGTGCCCTTAGGGCTGAGCAGCAGATGAACATTCCAGCTAGACTCAATCTAAAGTGCTTACCAACAGAATTGTGAACAAGTAAGGCCACTACATTTGGGGGTGGGTGTTATGTAGCAGTAAATAATGGATGCAGCCAATAAAGTTGATATTTCCATAATTATGTAGTAATGTTGCTTGTATTATCAGTGTGCTACCTGTGCTTATTTAGTACAAGTGTTATAAACTCTTTCTGAAGGAGAGTAATTGTAATGTGGTTTTGATACGAAGGCCAGCTTGACATTACTATAGCCTTGGAATGTTTTGAAGTCAGGTAATGTGGCATCTCTGGCTTTGTTCTTGTTGCTGAGGATTGATTTGAATATTCGGGCTCTTTTCTGGTTCCATATGAATTTTAGGATTTTTTTCCTAATATTGTGAAAAATAACTTGGTAATTTGGTAGAGATTGCATTGAATGTTTATATTGCTGTGGGCAATATGGTCATTTTAACAATATTAATTTGGCCGGGCACGCGGTGGCTTATGCTTGTAATCCCAGCACTGGGAGGCCTAGGCAGGTGGATCACCTGAGCTCAGGCATTTGAGACCAGCCTGGGCAACATGGTGAAACCCTGTCTCTATTAAAAATACAAAAATTTGACTGGCCGCGGTGGTGTGTGCCTGTGGTCCTAACTACTTGGGAGGCTGAGGCAGGAGAATCAATTGAGCCTGGGAGGCAGAGGTTGCAGTGAGCTGAGATTGTGCCATTGCACTCCAACCTGGGTGACAGAGTGAGACCTTGTCTCAAAAAACAAAAAACAGTATTAATTCTTGTGATCTATGAGCATGTCATGTTTGTCCATTTGGTTGTGTCGTCTTCAATTTCTTTCATCGGTGTTTTGCAGTTTTTCTTGTAGAGATCTTTTACCTTGTTAGTTAAATTTATTCTTAGATACTTTATTTTTCATAGCTATTATAAGTGGGATTGCCTTCTTGATTTTCTTCTCGGCTAGATCACTCTTGGTTTATAGAAATGCTACTGATTTTCGTGTGTTGATTTTGTATCCTATAACTTTACTGAATTTACTTATCAAATCTAAGACTTCTGGGTTGAGTTTTAGGTCTTTCTAGGTGTAAGATCTTATCATCAGCAGAAAGGGACAATTTAACTTCCTTTATTCCGATTTAGATGGCTTTCATTTCTTTCTCTTTCCTGACTGCTCTGGCTAGGCCTTTCAGTACTATGTTAAATAGGAGTGGTGAAAGTGGGTATCTTTGTCTTGTTCCAATTCTTAGAGAAAAGTCTTTCAACTTTCCCCCATTCAGTACGTTGTTAGCTGTGGGTTTGTTTTATATGGCCTTTATTATTTTGAGGTATGTTCCTTCTATGCCTAGTTTGTTGCATGTTATTATCATGAAGGGATGTGGAATTTTATCAAATGCATTTTCTGTGTCTATTGATCATACGGTTTTTTTCTTCATTCTGTTGTTGTGATGTATCACATTTATTGATTTGCATAGAACCATCCTTACATCCCTAGTACAAATCTCACTTGATCGTGGTGTATTATCTTTTTGATGTGCTACTGGATTCTGTTTGCTAGTGTTTTGTTGAGAATTTTTGCACCTGTGTTCATCAGGGATATAGGCCTGTAGTTTTCTTTTTTTGTTGTGTCCTTGTCTGATTTTGGGATCAGGGTGATTCCAGCTTCACAGAATGAGTTAGGGAGAATTCTTCCTGTTTTTGGGAATAGTTTCAGAAAGATTAGTATTAGTTCCTCTGTGTGTTTGGTAGAACTCAACCATCAGTTTGTCTGGGCCTGGACTTTTCCATGTTGAAAGATGTTTTATTATTCATTCCATCTTGCTAGTCATCATGTCGGTTCAGGTTTTCTATTTCTTTCTGATTCAATCCTGATAGGTTGTATGTTTCTAGAAATTTTTCATTTCCTCTAGGTTTTCCAGCTTTTTAAGCATATGATAGTTCATAATAGTCTCTGATGTTCTTTTGTATTTCTGTGGTATCAGTTGTAATGTGTCATTTTTCATTTGATTTTATTTGAGGCTTCTCTCTTCTCTTCCTGGTTAAAACCTGTGGTTTATCAATTTTATTTATCTTTTTGAAGAGCCAAATTTTTGTTTTGTTGATCCTTTGTATTTTTAAGTCTCTATTTCATCTAGCTCTGCTCTGATCTTTATTATTTATTTTCTTCTGTTCATTTTATGTTATGTTATAATCTTTGGGCATTTATTGCTATAAACTTCCCTCTTAGTACTGCTTTTGCTGTATCGCACAGGTTTTGGTATGTTGTGTTTCTGTTTTCATTTGTTTCAATAAATTTTTTAATTTCCATATTTTCTTTTTTCTTTTAAATAACTCTTGCCCTGTCATCCAGGCTGGAGTGCAGTGGTGCGATCACAGCTCACTGCAGCCTTGACCTCCTGGACTCAAGGGATCCTCCAGCCTCAGCTTCTCAAGTAGCTGGGACTACAGGTGTGCACCACCACACCTGTCTAATTTTTGTAGAGACGGATTCTCACTGTGTTGCCCAGTCTGGTCTTGAACTCCTGGGCTCAAGTGATCCTCCCATCTTGGCCTCCCAAAGTGCTGGGATTACAGCCATGAGTCATGGTGCCCAGCCTTTATTTTCATCTTAATTTCTTAGTCAACCCAATGGTCATTCAGAAGCATGTTCCCCCCCGACCCCACCCATGTATTTGTAGAATTCTTCTTGGTATTGATTTTAGTTATATTTTATTGTGGTGTGAAGAGATATTTAACAGGTTTTCAGTTTTTTTGTTTGTTTTGAGACTGAGTCTCACTTTGTTGCCCAGGCTGGAATGCAGTGGCGCCATCTCGGCCCACTGCAACCTCCACCTCCCAGGTTCAAGCAATTCTTCTGCCTCAGCCTGCTGAGTAGCTGGGATTACAGAGTTGTGCCACCATACCTGGCTCATTTTTGTATTTTTAGTAAAGACAGGGTTTCACCATGTTGGTCAGGCTGGTCTCAAACCACTGACCTCAAGTGATCTGCCTGCCTTGGCCTCCCAAGCTGCTGGGATTACAGGTGTTAGCCACCACGCCTGGCTGTTTTCAGTTTTTTAAAAGTTATTCATACTTATTTTGTGGCCTAACAAAAGGTCTTTTCTGGAGAATGTTCCATATACTGATGAAAAAAATGTTCATTCTGCAACTGTTGGATAAAATGTGCTGTAAATGTCTTTTAGGTCCATTTTGTCTGAACTCCAGTTTAAATTCAATGTTTATTTCTTGACTTCCTGTCTAGGTGAGCTGTTTAACATTGCGAATTGGGTGTTGAAGCCCCCAACTATTATTGGATGTCTCTTTTAGATCTAGTAATATTTGCTTTATGAATCTGGGTACTCCAGTGTTGGGTGCATATAAATTTGGAATTGTTATATCATCTTGCTGGATTGATTCCTTTTTCATTATTTAATGCCCTACAATTAATGATTGTCTTTTTTTATTGTTCTTTATTTAAGTCTGTTTTTTTCTGATGTAAGTATAACTATTCTTGCTTGCTATTGGTTTCTGTTTGCATGGAATATCTTTTTCCATTCTTTTTCTTTAACTGTGTATGTGTCCTTATTAGTGAGGTGAGTTTCTTGTAAGCAGTTGGATTGTTTTATTTTTTTAATCCATTCAACCATTGTGTATCTTTTAACTGGAGAATTTAATCTGTTTAGTTACTATGAAGGTTATTACTGATATGAGAGGCTTTGTCCCTGTCATATTGTTAATTATTTTACAATGGTGTTATATATTTTGTTTCTTTCTTTTTCTCTCCTTGTTAGTCATTATGGCATGGTGGATTTCTGTATTGGTACCATTTGAGTCCTTTTTTCTTTGTGTGATTGCTTTGCCAGTGAGTTTTATACTTTTGTGTGTTTTCATGATAGTAAATGTCTTTTTGCTTCCAGGTTTAGGACTCCCTTGATTATTTCTTGTAGGGCTGGGCTAGTGGAATGAATTCCTTGAGCATTTGCTTCTCTGGAAAAGACTTTATTTCTTCTTCATCGTGAACAGTAATTTTGTTGGATACAGTATTCTTGGCTGCCAGGTTTTTGTTTTTTTTTTTTCTTCCTGTCAGCACTTTGAATATATTATCCTATTCTCTTCCGGCCTATAAAGTTTCTGCCGATAAATCTTCTGTTAGTCTGATGGGGTTCCCTTTATAGGTGACCAGGTGCTTTTGTCTTGCTGTTTAGCTTAGACTTTATTTATTTTACGGCCGGGCGCGGTGGCTCACGCCTGTAATCCCAGCACTTTGGGAGGCTGAGGTAGGCAGATCATGAGGTCAGGAGATCGAGACCATCTTGGCTAACATGGTGAAACCCCATCTCTACTAAAAATACAAAAAATTAGCCGGGCGTGGTGGCGGGCGCCTGTAGTCCCAGCTACTTGGGAGGCTGAGGCAGGAGAATGGCGTGAACCTGGGAGGTGGAGCTTGCAGTGAGCCGAGATTGCGCCACTGCACTCCAGCCTGAGCAACAGAGCGAGACTCCGTCTCAAAAACAAACAAACAAACAAGACTTTATTTATTTATGTATTTATTAGAAACAAGGTCTCAGTCAGTTGCCCCAGCTGGAGTGCAGTGCTGTGATCAAAGTTCACTGCCCTGGGTTCAAGTGATTCCCCCCAACCCCAGCCTCCTGAGTAGCTAGAACAACAGGTATACATCATGCCCAGCTAATTAAAAAATTTTGAGGGCCGGGCGTGCTGGCTCAAGCCTGTAATCCTAGCACTTTGGGAGGCCGAGACGGGTGGATCACAAGGTCAGGAGATCAAGACCATCCTGGCT
Organism: Trachypithecus francoisi; assembly: GCF_009764315.1. Classification (NCBI taxonomy): domain Eukaryota; kingdom Metazoa; phylum Chordata; class Mammalia; order Primates; family Cercopithecidae; genus Trachypithecus; species Trachypithecus francoisi. The sequence goes on along the minus strand of NW_022681469.1, from coordinate 99,526,193 downwards.
AACCCGGTGAAACCCCGTCTCTACTTAAAAATACAAAAAACTAGCCGTGCGAGGTGGCGGGCGCCTGTAGTCCCAGCTACTCGGGAGGCTGAGGCAGGAGAAAGGCGTAAACCCGGGAGGAGGAGCTTGCAGTGAGCTGAGATCAGGCCACTGCACTCCAGCCTGGGTGACAGAGCAAGACTCTATCTCAAAAAAAAAAAAAAGAACTGAACATACTCAGAGCATGCATGTGACTAGAAGCATGCACCACCATGCCCGGCTACTTTTTAAATTTTTTTGTAGTGATGGGGTCTGGCTGTGTTGCCCAGGCTGATCTCCAACTCTTGGGCTCAAGTGATCCTCCTGCCTTGGCCTCCCAAAGTGCTGGGATTACAGGTGTGAACCCCTGTGTCTGGCTGAGCCTGCTGCTTTTAGAAAGAGAATGTAACTGGCTGGGTGCGGTGGCTCATGCCTGTAATCCCAGCACTTTGGGAGGCTGAGGCGGGTGGAACACCTAAAGTCAAGAGTTGGAGACCAGCCTGTCCAACATGGTGAAACCCCGTCTCTACTAAAAGATACAAAAATTAGTCGGGCTTGGTGGCAGGCAGCTTGATCCCAGCTACTTGGGAGGCAGCGGCAGGAGAATCGTTTGAACCTGAGAGGCGGAGGCTGCAGTGAGCCGAGATTGAGCCATTGCACTCAAGCCTGAGGGACAAGAGCATGACTTCTCTTAAAAAAAAAAGAAAGAAAGAAAGAAAATGAAAAGAAAGAGAATGTAACTTTAAAAATCAAGGTCTGGGCCGGGCGCGGTGGCTCAAGCCTGTAATCCCAGCACTTTGGGAGGCCGAGACGGGCGGATCACGAGGTCAGGAGATCGAGACCATCCTGGCTAACATGGTGAAACCCCGTCTCTACTAAAAAATACAAAAAACTAGCCTGGCGAGGTGGCGGGCGCCTGTACTCCCAACTACTCGGGAGGCTGAGGCAGGAGAATGGCATAAACCCAGGAGGCGGAGCTTGCAGTGAGCTGAGATCCGGCCACTGCACTCCAGCCTGGGCGATAGAGCGAGACTCCGTCTCAAAAAAAAAAAAAAAAAAAATCAAGGTCTGCATTTCTTTCTTCAACAAAATATCTTGTACTTGAAATTATTTATATGGTCCTTATAAGATTATCTACTTGTTTCTGATTATACACTTTAATCTCATCTTCTGTATTATGCTGACAGCATCTTCACAAGGGACTTGCCTCATTTTCCAGTTCATACAAAGAAGGTAGAGAAATACTCAGAACAAGACGAAGGGATAAGGCTTTAAAGATACTCAAAGTCCTTTGCCTCTTGAAACTGACAGAGGAATAGAGAGAGTTAACATAAAAATAATTTCAGTGATAATTGCTATGAAGGAAAAAAAAAAGGAAGAGTGACAGTTTGGGAGATAGAAAGTATTGAGAGTGCTCTTTTGGGCAGAGTGGATGGGATGCCCTTTCTGGGGAAGTGATATTTAAGCAGAGGTTTGAATGAAAAGGTTTAGGGAAGAGTGTTTCACTGAAAGGAGTTGCTCTGTTAAGAGCCCTGAGGCATTGAACTAGCTTGGTGTGTTCATGGAACATTTATCTTTGTATCAACAGACTTAGCAGTTGTTTCACTCAGAGTTTGTTAAACTGAATAACCTGTACCTGACTCACCATATGTCTAATACCATGCCTTTGTTTATCAGTTTGTTGTTTCCAAAGTAAAGCGAACTGGGCTTTATATAAATTAGCCCATGACACAGGTCTCATAAGTATGATGCCCTATTAACTTGTGCAAATCACATTTTTATGAAAGTTGTAATCCTTATTTAATGTCTAATGTTGTTTAGTCATGCCATTTTGGATACATGCACGTGTGTGTATGTATGTGTGTGTGTGTGTGTGCACGCAGTGGGTCTGCTACCACAGTGTTGGTTCCAGCTTGATCAGCTCTCATCTATAATGAATGCTAGACATAGAGCAAATTAAAACTAAATTAAAAACTATTGCTAGTGACTGATGACCAAATACTGTTCACTCTGCTCCCAGGGCATCATTATAGCTATGCTTGAATAATTGAAGAATAAACTCACTGATTGCCCAGTACATCTGTAGATTTGCCCAGAGACCTTAAGTTGAAGTGATTCTGAAGTGGCGCTTGTAGTTAGCCCCAGGCACTGCATGCTGGCAAGCCTCATTGATTTGCTAAACTGTATTGTTCCAGGTAGGAGTTAATGTCAAAATTAAATAATTGAACTTATGTGTACATGTTTGTATAACAGTTCCATGCCAGAAAACCACATTTTATACTCTACTTGGCTGAGTTAAGTTTTACTAATTTGTTTGAGGCATTCTTAGAATAAGCACAAAACCTATTAAGAAATTTCTCTTAGAGTGCTAGGCTTGCTTGGTAAATCTCAGTGAGTTTCCTATAGACTTCATTATTGTTTTTAAAATCAACCATTCAGGTTTGGCCTTTACTGCTCACTGAACTGGATACCTACTGTTTTTCCACTAGATCTGTATCTAATTTATGGTACAAGGACCACAAAAAATTATTTCTATTTTGGCACCTAACACTGTTACAGTTAAGGGTCTTTTGGCATTTCCATTAAAACGTTTTCTTAGAGAAGTTTATAACTTGGCAGTTTTACTTGGCTTTGGGCTGAAACATTGCTATTTTTGTCCAAAAAGCAAATTCTTCTATCAAATTTCATATAACTGAAATTATAATGTGTAGAGGGGGAAGGGCTATCAGAATAGGTCTTTTTTTGATACTCTCACAAGTGCTTCGATTATACAGTAGTCTTGTGTGTGATATTTATTCTTACGTTTTATTCTTACCTCAGTAAGAATTTATTTTTGTTATGCAAGATGAGTAAGTTCTAGAGAGCTGTTGTAAAATATAGTGCCTATAGTTAACAATACTGTATTGAGTATTAAAAATTTGTTAAGAAGGTAGATATCAGGATAGGTGTTCTTACCACAAAGCAACCACCACTACCACAACATGTGGGGCATGAGGAAACTTTTGGAGGTGATGGAAATGTTTATTACCTTGAATGTGGTGGTGGTTTTATGGGTATTTGCATATGTCCAAACTCACCAAATTGTATACATTAAATATGTATAGTATATCAATTATTCCTCAATAAGGCTGTTTAAGAAAGAATTTTAAAGAATGATTTGAACTATTTTGGTAAAATAATTCATCTCCATGGGTTCCTCTCTTTAAAGAGTTATAGTACTATTACGTATTTTAAAGTTACTTTTGGCCAGGCGTGGTGGCTCACGTCTGTAATCCCAGCACTTTGGGAGGCCGAGGTGGGCAGATCACCTGAGATCAGGAGTTCGAGACCAGCCTGGCCAACATGGTGAAACCCCATCTCTACTAAAAAGATATAAAAATTAGCTGGACGTGGTGGCGCTTGCCTATAATCCCAGCTACTCAGGAGGCTGAGGCAGGAGAATCGCTTGAACCCAGGAGGCTGAGGTTGCAGTGAGCCAAGATCGCACACTGCACTCCAGCCTGGGCAACAGAGCGAGACTGTCTCAATAAATAAATAAATTTTTTAAAAACTTAACTTTTTAATTAGCAACTGCTGTTATTTATTATAAAAATTAAAGTACTTTGTGCATTGACTATTATATGAAAGGCTTGAATTACACTATCTTAAAAAAAAATTAAGTAAAATAAGACTTTCCTTGGTCCAACTCGCTATTATTTAAAACTTTGGTGACTCTCATAATTAAAGTATCCCTTACGTTGTTTGAGGGACAAATCCATTTCCTTAGAAATGAGTTAAGATTCATCAGTACTAGTACACAGAACTGGGTCAATTATGTTAGCCATTTACATTTTCCCATAATTTTACTTATCACTCTGTATCCATAAAGTATCCTTTCTGTCTCTGGAGAATATCTTTAGCCTGGGATTTTCTACAGTTTGCACAAGTAGTTCAGAAATGTTTGGTAAATAAATTCCAAGGGTTTCTTTGAAATTAGTCCTGAAGAAGAGGTGCCCATAAAAATTTCTTTTTACATTCTTTGGCATGCCTAAGACTGCCTTACAACAGTTGTCATAGACAAGAATTCGTTATATAAAGTGTTAAGTTCTTAACACATTCAAAGAAGACTGCTGACTCACTGCCCAAGATAACATGGTTGAGGCAGCTCCAGCAGTTTGTCTCCTAAGAAAATTACAGAAGAATGTGTTAGAGAAGGCAAGGTGATCGCTTTTACAGTATTTTTTAATTATTGTTTTCATTATTTATTGTTAGTGATAATTACTATTATTGCCAACAAGTTACTTTATTTCTAAAAATTTACTTTCACAGTTTGACCAAACCTGAAGGCCAAATATTAATTGCATTGTAATTTCCAATCAAGTAACCATGACACCAGCTGCTCTTGCCAGGCTCTATTCTGTGGTGGAGGGGGAACCTGTGTTCTCTTCACATGGTTATGCTGGAAAGTGTATGGGTAAGGCAGGGGTCCTGCCTGAAGTAATCCCAGTGTATTTTTAATGTCCTTTAATTGCCATTCAGGATGTAAGTCAGACCAGACACAATTGGGTCTGGTCACAGTTTAGGACTACTGAGCCCTGTTTATATAAAGGTGAATTTAGGAAATAAATCTGGAGCTATTACTTATGTACAATTTATTTTTCTTTAACATCTATTGATTTCTAAGCAATGTGAAACTAGTTCCAGAATACTCTATGTATTATATGTCTTTATTTTGCTTTGTTTGTGACCCCTGGATAGCATTGGCAGTGAAGTGGGAGGAGGAGATGTAATTCAGAATTTGACAAGGGCCTTGCTACCATAATCAAACTGAAACCTTATCAGACTTATTTGAAGTTTTCAAGAAGTCCAATTTTCTTAAAGTTTGATAATGTTAACAGATGAAAAGTATATGAAGTTTTTTTTTTTTTGAGACGGAGTCTCGCTCTGTCGCCTAGGCTGGAGTACAGTGGCCGGATCTTGGCTCACTGCAAGCTCCGTCTCCCGGGTTAACGCCATTCTCCTGCCTCAGCCTCCCCAGTAGCTGGGACTACAGGCGCCTGCCACCTCGCCTGGCTAGTTTTTTTTGTATTTTTTAGTAGAGACGGGGTTTCACCGGGTTAGCCAGGATAGTCTCGATCTCCTGACCTCGTGGTCCGCCCGTCTTGGCCTCCCAAAGTGCTGGGATTACAGGCTTGAGCCACCGCGCCCGGCAGTATATGAAGTTTTAAGTCTGTCTTTCTATATATTTGCCATAACATTCTGTTTTGTTTTGCATTGCTTGGGTGATGTAGTTGTGAACATTTTAAATTTACATGCAAATTTCATAGTAGTCATCTTTCCTTCAGGTCCAAGGAAAGTACGGCAGCAGGTATGCCTTCTGTCTTCTGCCTTGGAAGGATTTTGACCTGACCTGAAGATTAGAAGATTGTTGTTGTTTTGCATTTAGCTTAGGTTACCTACAGGCATAGGAAAGATGTGGATTCCTTTTAAAAGAGTACTAAGAATTTTAACATTAGCATCTGACATCTTTTTACACTGAGTTATTATTGACTCAGTTTTGGTTACCATCATTGTTTATCTACTGCAGCCCCTAGGAGGACATTGTTTCTAGGGAGATTTTAAAAACCAAACTTAGTATGAGGCCAGAATACAAATAATTTTATCATTAATTACATTTAATTTCCCCTAATTCTTCTTATGTGTGAGAGTAATACTTGTTCTTAAGTGATCAACATTTTTAATGTACTATGTCCATATATTAAAAGAATAGAAACCAGTCTTGGCAGACGCTGGAATAGTTAATTGGCTTTTCAAGCCAAGATAGGTTTGTAAAACTTTGTGAAAATTAAGAAATGGGAGGAAAAGTATGTTTCTATGCACTAATGGCATATTTTATTAACCCTTTACCTTAGGCTATAACATTTTTTTTTTTGCAGCATTCTTTCATTAGATAAGCAGCTGGAGGAAGGAGGCTAGTTAGTTTACTGTAAGTGTTAAATATCTGCAAACATTCAGATAGTTAAAATAATTATTTTCATATAAAATCCTGGGTAGAGATGAGGTTTTTCAAAAAAATAAATGATAATTTTGAGAAAGGAATAAGAGCAGTGACATAATTCTGACTTTGAGACCTGTGATCTTTAATAGCAAACTTTTTTTTTTTTTGAGACAGAGTCTTGCTCTGTCGCCCACACTGGAGTTCAGTGGCGTGATCTCAGCTCATGGCAACCTCCGTCTCCTGGGTTCAAACGATTCTCCTGCCTCTTCCTCCCATGTAGCTGCCATTATAGGCATGAGCTACCACACCTGGCTAATTTTTTGTATTTTTACTAGAGACATGGTTTCACTGTGTTGACAAGGCTGACCTCGAACTCCTGACCTCAGGTGATCTGCCTACCTCAGCCTCCCAAAGTGTTGGGATTATAGGCGTGAGCCACGGTGCCCAGCCGCAAACTTTTAAAAACAGCATTTAGAAAGGTTTGATGATATCATGTGGTCTTTAATTGGACTGAACTTTTATATTCTTATTAGTACACGTATAAAATCAACAGCTTTTCATGATTCGGCATTTACATCTTAAATCTTGCACTCTGCTCTGTTAGGAAATAGAGCAACACTGGATATTTTGAAGGTAATAGGAAAAGTCTACATTTGTTACGTAAAAGTTACCTTACGCAATATTCAAGAGCAAGTGAACAAGGGTTGGGGGGTGGGGGTGCCAGAGAGCAGAGCATGCAAGAATGAGAGAGCGATTACATTGTCCTCTTCCATTTTAGTTGGTAGTTTGTACCGAAAACTGTAAAGTTAAACTTTTTGGAATTGTAACTATCCCAAGTGGGAATGTAAACTATATTGAACAAAATTTATTTAGCCTGTTAAAAAGTCAACCTAAAACTATAGTTAATTAGTTTATATTATTACATCACTTTTAATAGAGACTCACAATCAGTGCAGAGTAAGAGGAGCTATTATCAGGTGAGCTGACTGCTACCCATATGGGGCTTTAAGATAATGATGAGTTTAAATTTCCTCTTAGAGCTAAGTGAGAATAAAACTGGAGGCAATAAATACTCTTGGCCAAAGCCATTAAATGAAAAAGCTGGGAATTCTCCAGCTCTTGACTTAAATTGTTTGTTTATCAGCTGGCGCCTAGTCTGGAGTCAAGAGCTGGAGATTTCTATCTGTGACAGAACTTTGAAACTCTTGCAGGACACTTTCATTTCAACTTAAGGTAACTTGAGTTTATAGCTTTGGCTTTAAAGATTACTAATGATTTACTCATTTCCTTACCATTTAACCAGAGTGGACTTTTTCCCAGGAAGGGATCTGTGTTTATTTAGGGCCTTTGTCTGCGGAGGGATTAAAAGGCAGCCCACCAGCATTGTGAACTTGATGGTAATAAAAGGTCACCAAAACACACCATAAAAACATTCTTACCATGGAATTAATTATACAGTGTAATTTTACAAAGCAACTTGGTTACTCCATCTTACCCCCTCCCCCATATTTAAACATTTCAACTTTTAAAAAGTAAATCTTCGGTATAATTTTGGTTTATGAAAAAAAATTTTTTTGTTTTTTGAGTTTAAACGCTGAGGAAGTTGTCATGTGCATATGTACAGTTTAATTGCTTAAAAATCTTTAAAGTTTTTAAATAAAAATGATCATTTATTGTTAAACTATGGGATGAATAACTTGTTTGGGAGGTTATAGTAGTCAGAAGGGTTGGTTAGTATTTCATAGAACAGCTCAGTTTCTAAAAACCTAAGTCCAGCTAAGAATTTATCTGTGCCACCAGGTGGCATTGCATCCAAACCTGCTAATGATAAAAGAAGGATTATAAAATATATTTTTTTTTGTTAAAGATATAAAGATTTCGCTTTTCAAGTTGATTTAAAACTACATCTGATACCAAGGTTAAGTATATCTCCAAAGAATTGAAAAGATTTCTAAACTCTGTAAATATTTGTTTTTAGATTGTTGATATTAAAATGAAAGTAAATGAAAATTAAACATTTGGAGGGGATTGCTATTTTTCATTTAGTAAAATAAGCATTTAACATTTGGCTTTTTTTTTTTTTTTTTTTTTTTTGCTCGTCTAAACACTGGAGAGGGGAATCCAGCCTATAAAGGTTCTCACAAATATTTCAAATCCCCGCCCCCTACCATGTGGCAAGATTCCACCCCCCTCCCTGGGTCTTGTAAAAAAAAAAAAAAAAAAGTGTCAGCAGGTTTTACTGTATGGGAATTTTTAAAAAGAGGGAGACCTCTGAAAGGTGCAAGTTGGTCCTTTTCACAAGCCTCACCATGAGATTCATTAGGCAGTTCATGTTCATGTCTTAAAAGTTGTTTTTGGGAAAGTAAATTCTTGAGTTTCCTGTACTGGTTTTCAGGGAGTCTTTATAGTCTTTTGAATCAGCTCATTTTAAAACAGTGATAATGTAAAAAGCACAATAAAAAAAGGCTCATTATAAATTTTATAAAAGTGTGATTTTTTTCATTAAAATACGTATTCATGTTCCATTTTTATGAAGCCATAAATATTAGTTAATAAACTGTAGCAGAAACAATTAAATTACTTAATACAGCTATCCAGGTGCTAGGATATGTTGTCAGAATAAATAAAGCTCAGTGTATATTCTATTGATTTTTATTCTTTTAAAAAATGTATTCACCATGCAGAGAGATATTTAATGCTTAGCTTTGATCATTTATCAAAAAGCTTAGTGCTACTCATTTTATACTCTTGCCTCTTCTCTGAGGCTTCTTAATGTGCACAACCTGTTTAAGAAATGTATATGTTTTCAAAGTAAATGTTTGACCTCCCACCTTGGTGTTCCCACTTAAAAGCAAAACCCTTCACTCCCTTATATTTTGAATAACTTGATGAGAATGTGTGTTGTACTAAAACTAAATATATGTACCCTTCAGTATTACCAAAAGAGACCTTTTGGTTTTAAAAATTAGGAAATTTCACATTTGAAAGTAATCTAGACAAAGGTACTCATGACATTTGACCCTGAAATTTTTACTTTTAAACTTGATACAACAGTCTGCTTCTTAGCTTTGTTGTATGCTAATATTTCTACTTATTTAACATCAAAAAGATGTAGAGGTTTCTCTTTATAGATTAGGCCTGTGTTCTGGAATTGCCTCCCGTGGTCCATGAATTGCTTCTTGGCTTGTTGTGTTAGAATTTCTCACCAGGGTCTTTTGTGAGCTATGTAGCCAACTTTTAAAAAAAAAAAAAAAAAATCAAATTTGATAGAGCAAACTGGATTAGTAAAAATTATACTTACTATTCATAATTGAGGTTTCTTGGCTAAGCATATCAATTTTATGCAGTAAGAGTAAGCACATGCAAATCTCATGTAATGATATGCATACATATAGTTGCCCACAATGACTGTATTTTTCTAGTTATTTCTGTAATATTAAAATGATTTTTTTGCTGAAATTCCAGAAATCTAAAAACATTGAAAAATACTGATCATGAGAAAAACAATTCTTACTTGTTAGGGTATATGTTATTTAGTAATGAAGCATTTGGATTTTGGATTCCGTAATTTCAGTTGGAAATAGTATTGGTGTGAGTGAGTGTTGCCATGGGAACCTCCACATAGATATAAAAGGCAATACTGTCTAAGTGGAGGAGGAGGGGCGATGTACTGAAATACCAGTGGCCTAAATGATCTATTTTATGTATGTGTTGGTGTGGGGGTGAGAGCTAGGATGAAAAGGGGAGAGAAAGTACTACAGAAAGTAAACGTTAGCAGTCAAAGCAATTTACTCACACTTTTGGATTCTTTTAGATGGAAGTGTTTTAAAGCTTGAAATGTGATTCTTAATTATTGGTATCATTTGCACATACTAGGGAGTCTTTGCATACCTTATTTTTAACCTACATTGGAGTATGTTTAACTTACGTGGTTTTAGATAAAATTTAATTTAGTGAAATTTGAGAGTTAGGATTTCAGTCTTTGAAATGGCTTTAATTATACATGTTGTTAAAGATGGTTATATTTAATTCTTTTTAAATATCTGAAATTTAAAAAAACTAAACCAACTAGGACACAGTTAATGTGACTTTCAAAGAAAAGCTGGCATTTTGGCTTTATAGTATTTTTAATATTAGATTTTTAGTAATTTTCTATAAATATATAGGCAAGGAAACAATGACTTACTGTATCTACATGTATAATATTTTATGGTTTAAAAAAATAAAGAATGAAGACAACAAAACCTAACATAAAATCTTTTTATATCCCTTAGGAGCACATAAAGATTATAGAGATAGAGATGATTAGAGAACAACCAATTTAACTGCATGCAAAGTAACATTTTTGTTTTTTGTATGCTTAGGTTACAAAAAAACAATGAAATTGTGCCTAACCTGAGTTAGCCTGGTAAAATGCAGCATCATCATCATGGCAGTTTTAACACTATGGATTCTGGTTGTCAGATACAAGTATAAAAAAAAGAAGAGATATTAACCTGACAGAAACTGTTTAAACTTACCTTTTTAGTCAATCCAGAGAAAAAGCTGCCAAGGTAATAAAATATCCAGAAGTTTTTAAGTTAAAATGAGTAATTTAAATTAAAAGAGGTGAGGGGGCATGAGCAAGCAAGGGAGAAGAAAGAGAGGTGAAAACGACAGGCACTTTGCTTCCCGGGCCTGGCTGTATCTGATGTAAATTAACCAGCAGTGGGGAGTGTATTGTTTCCAACTCCACATAAACAATGCTGGGTATCTCTTTGGGAGTGGGTGGGTGCTGGGATGGATGGGGGTTGTTGAGAAGGGAACTGGCAAGCAGAGTTTTATAATCTATTAGTGGATTTTTTTGGCATGCAAAACATAGTAGGAAAGAGAGTAAAGAATGAGAAAGTATGTTTGCACCTAAAATGGATCAAGTGAAACCTTAAAATGATGTGAAATAATTCATAATTGTTAGAGAATGCTTAGTTGTCAGTAATCTTCAGGTTAAAAAAATTATTTTTAAAAGACTGATCCTTATAATGTAAAACGTTCAGCAATGAAGATACCCAGTTTTAAGTATACTTTTCGCATAGTCGGCTTAGCTCTAAACATGGCTTCTAAAAACTAAAAGACTAAGGAAACGTGTATTTCTTGGAAAAATAGGTAACAAGGGATGAAAAGTCAAGTTTATTTTTAAAAATAAGAGAATGAAAGTAAGAGCTACAACATCCATGTTGCTTTTCTGTTTCAGTTTTTGCCTGCTGCTTTTTCTTCCCCGCACCTTCTTGGAGTAAAATCTGATAGTCTTAACGGAGTGGAAAGTGTGAAAATGCACACAGCCTTATCAATAAGTAGATTCAAAACATCTCTAATCACCTTAAAGTTTTATAGTGCAGAATTTTCTAGAAGTCAGCTCATTTATTAAGTACTTTTTGTGTGTCAGATTACCTCCCTGGGTTGTTTCTGTATTTTAAAACATTTCATCCTTATAGCATCCCCATGAAATGCAGATTATCCTCACTTTTTTTTTTTTTTCCAGTGAGGAAGTTGAGTCTCAGGAAGGCACGATAGGACAATATGTAATTTTAAGAATTAGCCTGATTTAGCAAAAAGAAGACAATTTAGGTAGAGGATTTTCAATATTATGGCAGGACTAATACATTCAAGTTTGGAGTTTCTTTGGGTTGCTAGAATAACTAAAAGGCTTTGGTTTGTTTCATTTAAAAACAAAATAGAGAAAAATACTTTTTCTTGCTCTATCGATATCACACCATTCAATGACCCCACTCCCACACACACACCCACAATCAAAGTACAGAAAGAATTGTTAGCCAGCCAAAAAAAGTTCACATAGGTAATCTAAAGTAATTTTATTTTTGGTTTTAAGTGCTTTAATGTAGTTAACCAAAGGAACAGGAAGGGCAAGCATGTATAAACAAGTGAAAACCAGAACTTTTAACCTTCTAACATAATTTCCTTCATAGGTCTTTTAGCAATTGGATTAGTAAAAAGAGCCAGAATATCTTATTTAGTCATTAATTGTAATATGAGTACACAGGACAGCTTTACATATTTTCCCCTTTACCTTATATTTTTAAATTTTTATTTTGTAACATTACCCAGTTAAATGCACTTTTGTAACTTTTTAAATACCCAAAATTGACCTTTACAAAATATCAATGAGAATTTCAGTATTCAACATTAATCACTGATAAGCTTTTTTTAAGTATGTTTATAGTATAGATATATAACGTTAATACATGATTAACAGTGTATCAAGCTTATTGCACGATCATAATAAAATACACCATTCAGTGCTAATTAGACATTGCAATTATCATTTGGTGTTGTACTGAAAGAATTATATTGGTAACTGATGATTTTCATCTTGTTAGTATTTTTAATCCCTCTCAACATATATAATCTTTCAGTAGTTTCATCAAAAGAAATCTGTTCCAACAACTTTAAACAGAGGACCCTTAAAGAGTGTGAGATGTGTGTGTTTTAATAGTTTTATCTTGAAGAGAACTCAGTGAAAGATACTTTCTAGAGTATGTTAGAAAGACCCAACCAACCAGCCCATACTCATCATGACTTAACTTTTGCAGTTTTATACATAGGTTTCATTGAAGGCTGTAAGAAAATCTGATGTTTATATAAAACATTTTCCTTTGCCAGTATTTGTCTGAATTTTGCAAAGATCAAGTATCTAAAGTACGAAATGCTAATGTATTTTCGGAAAACAAACCAAAATCCACTTGCCCAATATATTTTACATATTCTAAGAATGAGAATTCAATAGTCTGATAAGTCTGGCTTCATAACTCATAGATTTCTTGCGCCAAATAAGATTGTCAGCAGTTTAGAAAAAAGTAAAGAAGAGGCTCTTCTTCTTACATTGGTGTGTTCAAAAGTAAAATATAAACCAGTATTCTTGTTACTATAGCTTGGAGCACTAAAGAAGAGCCGTCTACCAGTTTCCAGATTGTTTTAGAAGTAGTGTATGAAGACCTTTTCATTTCCACTTGTTCTTATTCTAAAGATTCCTGGCTCGTTATATACTAAATTGTTTCTAGAAATGCTTACTAGATAGGTTGCTATGAAAGGAAAGGTTTAGAAAAGGGTGAATAGAGAAAATTACTTTTGAAGATATATTCTGACCCTGACCTTCAGTGGGATAAAGTTCCAAGGGAATAAAGATTATTGCTAGCCAGAAAATTGCCCAACTAGATAGTGATGAAAACTGGAGTTTAGCCAACTCTTATTTTTGTGTGATTTTACTCACTCTTTTCCTGTAGTTGGTTGGGTTGGCAAAGACGTTTAGTGGGTTGTTTGATTATGGCAGGACCAAGGTCAAGTTTAGCTTTGCCTGACTTCAGTGTTATCTTTTCAAACCAAAATGCCTTATGATGAGATTCTTCATTGGAAAAAAAAATGAACAATTCTTTATCTTTATGCATGTTTTAAGTGATGTGTTTTTTGAAGATAGAGGCAAGTTTAAAAGGGTGGATTGTTATATTCTACAATATAACAATTGGTGAAGTATGCTAAGTGAACATGACAGTGTTTTCATAAAGGAGAGATGATATGGGAAAAACATAGCAATGAAGGTGAAGAAAAATAAGGAACGTGAAAGAAGACCCTTTCTGTTTTTGTTGTTTAAGGGAGAGCTCCCTGACTCTGTCAAAACATTTTAGCATCTAAGAAATAAGAAGTTACTTATCTCTGTTATTTCTTCCATATCCTTTAGTAACTTAAACTTTGATTTTTTTTCCCATTGGCGACAAAAATGTGATATAGCTTCCTTTTATTTATGTCTGAGTTTTGAATTTTTTATTTGATTATAAGACAGTATATACAATTATAAAGGACCAACAAACATTTACTTATAATTTTCCATGCAAACCTTTTTTGAAGAAAAAAACTTTCCTTAAAAAAAAAAAAAACTGAATCTTTTAAACAATTGGTATTTGGTTTTATTTGTATTATTTTACTTTCTCTTGTTCAGTTTTAATCAATTTTTAAAACTAATTAAAAATTGAAATACAAAGGATTTAAAACAGAGTTTGGGAAGGGAAATTGATCTAATTGACTGCTGTTTTTCTGCGTTTTCTATAGAAATTCCTTTAAAAAATGTTCTTTCATTTTAATCCTTCTTTAAGTTCAACCTAAGGAATGCATTTGATAAACTTTTTTATTTGGATCCAAGATAGCGACTCTGATGGACTAATTGGTACATACCTCATATGTGAACACATCTTTGATACGATGTTTGCTTTCTGAAGGGCTGCTTAATTATTCCCTCCCCGTAATGAACTAAAATTGTTGAATGGGATCAATCACATATCATTGTAAGGTGTTCTGCATTTGATATAGATGATTATGTTACTGTATGTCGAGTTTGAATTGTACTGACTTTATGCCTCTTGGTGGTCATACTTTTCTTTTCAGTGCGCACTCAGTACATAAAACTTGTGTGGGAAAGAAGTCCTTGTTTCCTGTCTTTGTTGGTATTTGTAGGTTCCTAATCTTCCAAGAGTCTTGGGATGTAGATCCGTACATCACGACTAGGGTTGGGTAGTTTTTATGGTGAGGAAGAGGGGAAAAGATAGTATTGAAGCAATTCCTGTCTAGGTCTGCAAAGTGCAGATTGCATTTCTCTTGCAGTGGTGTTAGGTATATGGCCTTTTTTTGGGAAAGTGCTATTAAGTGTTTGGAGACCTTTATCTTTCTCTGTTTTGTTGTAGCAGATGGAGTTGTCCTATGGTGTTTTTGCTAGGTATGATAAATGTTGTACTAAAACTGCTTGGTGGAAGTTTGATCTGGAAAGATTACTGTTCCTTTCAGTTTCCTGAAGAAAATGGAATCATAGTATTCAAACCATTAAGCAAACAAGTCCATGAGCAGACCAGCAGTAATAATGTGTACTTCTAATTGATGCTTGTGATTTGTTTTCTTTCTTTAAAACAAAAGGTTTAGGAATAAAAACCAGGAATGATTGTTAGTTTTGTCTGAAATAAAACAAATGGTAGAAATAGTCAAACCTTTTTCTTCAGAGCTTCTAGAAGAAATATCTAGATAATGAAGGATTGTCCTTATTTTATAAAAGAAAAATAAAAGCAAAGAGGTTACATGGTTCTTTCATATTCCAGAAATAAAACGTTCAATTCTCCCATTCATGTAGCATAGCAGTCTTTAGTTTTATTCTGATTAGTTTGACTAGTAGTATTTTTAGATAATTGTGTACTTCTAATAGCTGTTATGCAATCTGTAATTTATCTACACTTGTGTTGAAAGCTGTTAGCCACCACTTATCTATTGGATGGAAATAAATTTTTGATTAAATTCTCCCAACAAATAAACTTGTTACTAAAAACAAGTAGGAGGTTCTAATCAAATTGCTTGGCATTTAAAGACAGAGTTTCTTTCTTCTTTCTTGGGTGATTCCCACTGCAGATATGCTCTGACACAATTGGGAGTCAATTTATAGCCTGAACTGAGTATGTGGGGTGATTTGCAAACTTTTATTATCCTCCATCTCAGCTATTTGCCATTAATATTTTCTTACACTAATATAGGTAATTAGAAATTGATGTTGGATCTGAAACTCCCTCTTTGAATTCCTTTGTATTTTATTTTCTATCTTGTATGTATTCTTTCCTTCAATAGTTAGGAGCAAAATAAGATAGCAGCAGCATCCGCAGTCTTAAGCCCCTCTTTTTATTGGTGTTGGGGGAAAGTGGTGAACTATGATCAAAACAGTAAGTGGTCTCAGTGGTATCTGGAGTCCACTCATGTCTTTGACTGAGATACAGGATGCAAAGGAGTCTGGTTAGGGGGATTCTGGTAGTGCCTCTTACAGTGGTGCTGCCTCTGTACCCAGCATACTATTCTAAGCCTGAGAATACAGGATTATTGACTGGGAGCATCATGGTTTTTTTTTTGTTTGTTTTAACTGAGGCTGTGGGAAGCTCGGAGCTACATTTTGGTACCCCATAATAATCATCGTTTTTCCCTGGCCTTCCTTTTTTTTGTGTGGTTTCTATTTTCACTTGTGTCTTTAGCTTAAAAAATATTTATTTAGTCCCTGCTATCTGCTAGGCACTGAGAATACAATGGTATACATGAGAGACCTGCTTTCCTTCCTCTTAGTGCTTATAGTCCATATGTTTGTGTCATCTTACAAATTATCTCAAAATCCTTTTTGGAAGTAAATATATGAATTATAGGGCCATCAGGTTTTTGTGCTACTCTGTCTCTTTTTATTTTTTTTATTTTTTATTTATTTATTTATTTATTTATTTATTTATTTATTTTTGAGACGGAGTCTCGCTCTGTCGCCCAGGCTGGAGTGCAGTGGCCGGATCTCAGCTCACTGCAAGCTCCGCCTCCCGGGTTCACGCCATTCTCCTGCCTCAGCCTCCCGAGCAGCTGGGACTACAGGCGCCCACCACCACGCCCGGCTAGTTTTTTGTATTTTTTAGTAGAGACGGGGTTTCGCTGTGTTAGCCAGGATGGTCTCGATCTCCTGACCTCGTGATCCACCCGTCTCGGCCTCCCAAAGTGCTGGGATTACAGGCTTGAGCCACCGCGCCCGGCCTCTTTTTAAAATCTTTCTCTATGTACTTTTATTCCTGCCTTAATTTTTATTTTCTTTGCTTATTTTTTCTAATTTTTAAATAAAGACTCCCTACCTCTACTTTTCTCTTAACTCTTGCCTTAATATTTTAAAAAAGTTTTTATTGCATATATATGCATATACACACTTTTTTAAAAAACAAAAATGGGATTTTTTTTGCAAATTACTTTTTAAAATTTTCATATATCTTTTCATATATACAGCTTGAGCATCTGAAATCTGAAATTTGAAATGCTCCAAATATGAAACTTTTTGAGCACTGACATGATGCTCAAAGGAAATGCTCACTGGAGCATTTCAGATTTTGGATTTTTGGATTTGGGATGCTCAGCCAGTAAGTACAATGCAGATACTCCAACATCTGAAAAAATCTGGAATCCAAAACACTTCTGGTCCCAGGCATTTTAGATAAGGGACATTCAGCCTGTAATAAATTTACTTTATACTTTCAAATTACTACAAAATATTTTATTTTGTAGACAGCCTTCTGCTATTACAGAGGCTACTCTGAATATTCTTGAGCAGAGATATTTTCATGTAAATGCAAATTTATCAGTAGGAGAAATTTTAAGAAATGGTATTTCTAGGTCAAAGACTATGTGCATTTTAAATTTTGGTAGATATTGCCAGTCTTTTCATCAAAGTTTTTACTTCCACCAACAATGCAGGAGAATGTTGTGGTCTGAATGTATCCCCCAGAATTTGTGTGTTAGAAACTTAATTCCCAATGCAACAGTGTTGGGAACTTTTGGGAACTGTTCAGATCATGCGGGCTCCACCCTTGTGAATGGATTAATAATGTTAGAAAAGGGCATGGTGGAGGGAGTTTGGTCCTTTGGTCCTTTTTTGCTTTTCTGCCTTCTGCCCTGTGAGGACACAGCATTCCTCCCCTCCAGAGGACACAGCATTCAAGGTAACTTCTTGGAAGCAGAGCTGGAACCCTCATCAGACAACAGACCTGCTGGCATCTTGACTTGGACTTCTTAGTCTCAGAAATGTGAGAAATACTTTTCTGTTCTTTATAAATTACCCAGTGTCAGGTATTTTATTGTAGGATCACAAAAGGAAAAAGAGTATTTATTCATACGTTTGCAACAGTCTGGTTGGGGGAACTGATATATTATCTTTACATTTCTTTTCTTCTAGTCTAATAAGAAGTAAAAAATAGTATAGTGTGGTTTTGATTTTCTTTTCTTTTTTTCCTCCAAATTATGATCTTGTTTGAGCATTTTAAGAACACTTATTGGCCATTTATTTGCCTTTTTAAAAAGCGATTGCGAATTCGTGTCCTTTATGCATGATTTTATTAGATTTATTCATTCAACAGCTATTTCTTGATTACGGTGTGCCAGGCACTGTGCTAGGCATTGATCTTTTCTAATCAGTATGTATGAGTATCAAATGCTCATTCATTTATTCAATAAATATTTAGTATCTGTCATATACCAAGTACTAGTCTAGGCCTGGGAATATAGCTGTTCACACACACACATACACACACACACACACACACACACACACTCCTGCCCTTATGGAAATTACATTTTTTTTTTTAATTAAAAAAAAAATTTTTTTTTGAGACAGAGTCTCTTTCACCTAGGCTGGAGTACAGTGTTGCGATCTAGGCTAACTGCAACCTCCGCCTCCCAGGTTCAAGTGATTCTCATGCCTCAGCCTCCCGAGTAGCTGGGATTACAGGCACGTACCACAACGCCTGGCTAATTTTTGTGTTTTTCAGAGAGATGGGGCTTTTTCATGTTGGCCAGGCTGGTCTCGGCCTCCTGACCTCCAGCAATCCGCTCACCTCAGCCTCTCAAAGTGCTGGGATTATAGGTATAAGCCACTGCGCCTGGCTGGAAATTACGTTTTAATAAGTATGAATATGTGTGGGAAGATAAAAATGTTGCAAATATTTTCTGCCAGTTTGTCCTTTCTTTATTCAGTTTATGGTAATTTTTAAAATACGGAAGCTTGGAATTACTGTACAGTTGAGTGTATCAGTCTTCTCCTTTATGGCTTCTGAGTTTGATGTCCTATCCAGAAAAGGTTTATTGTCTCTAAATTTGTAAAATTAAAAAGAAATTTATGTATATCTTCTTTTAGTTATTTTATGATTTCATTTTTAGAAACTTAAATTTTTGATTCCTTTGTAGTTTATTTTAGTTGAAGAGGTGAGGGTAGAAATCTAGATTACTTTTTCTTTTAAAAATTTATTGAATGAAAATCTGTCTTTTTCCCCTTAATTTCAAATGCCCCATTAATTTCATACACTCAGTCCCAATATGTATTTGGGTCTTTTTCTGAGCTCTCTGTTGATATCTCATTGTTTGTTGAGTGTTTCCTGAGTAGGACAACTTTCCGTTGCTTTATTTTACTGTCTGGAAGGGTAGTCGTCTTTCATTGCTCTTTTTCCCCCGCTCAGAATTTTTCAGACTACTTCTGCTTGTTTATTGTTCCGAAGAGACATGAAAATCATTTTATCATGTTCCTCCCAAAACATACTGTTAATATTTTCGTTGGGATTGCACTGAATTTATGGATTAATTTATGGAAAATTTACACAGCCAAATCTTTCTATTTAAGAATAAGATATACTCATTGATTTCTTTTTGTGTGTCTCTTACTAGGACTTTTAAGTCTTCTTTAGGCTGGGCGCAGTGGCTCACGCCTATAATCCCAGCACTTTGGGAGGCCAAGGCGGGTGGATCACCTGAGGTCAGAAGTTCGAGACCAGCCTGACCAACATGGTGAAACCTTGTCTCTACTAAAAATACAAAATTAGCCAGTCGTGGTGGCTCATGTCTGTAATCCCAGCTATTTGGGAGGCTGAGGCAGGAGAATCAGTTGAATTCGGGAGTTGGAGGTTACAGTAAGCCAAGATCGTGCCATTGCCCTTCAGCTGGGGCAACGAGCGAAAATCCGTTTCAGAAACAAAAAACAAAAAACATCTTTATGTAACAACCTAAACATTTCTTCAACAGCTTATTCCCAAGTCTTTTTACCTTTGTTGTTACTGGTATTATTTTATTTATTTATTTATTTTTTTGAGATGGAGTCTCGCTCTGTCGCCCAGGCTGGAGTGCAGTGGCACGATCTCGGCTCACTGAAAGCTCTACCTCCTGGGTTCACGCCGTTCTCCTGCCTCTGTTAGTGGTATTACAAACTGACTCCTCTTTTTTTAAAAAAAAAAAAATTTCCATTGATGTTTATACATATGAGAGGTATTGATTTCTATATATTAATTTGAACCCTACTTCCTTTTTGAATTCTCTTATTCTGCTAGTTTTTCAGTTGGTTCTCTGATTTTCTAGGTCTAAAAATGATCATTTTTTGCCTTTTTTTCCTAAATCATATTGCCTCTTTTTGTTTTTTCTTTCTTTCTTAACTGGTTATTAAACATTTGGTTAATACTTCCAGAATAATACTGAATAATAGTAGTGATAACAGGTGTTCTTGTCATGTTCCTGACATTAATGAAAATGCTTTCATTGAGTTAATTTTGAACACAGTGGTAGTTTTGGTTTGAAGGAGATTTTTGAAAAATTATGTTGAAGAAATATCTTTTTATAAATGTATGTTTGCATTATTAATTTTTTCAACCAATATATAATGTTTCTAGTATGAGTCAGTCACTGCATTGGCCCTGGAAAGTGAGCAGTCAGAATAGGCACAATCCCTGCCCTTGGAACTTACAGTCTGTTTGGGGGAACTGATACCGGTTGATTATAGATTTGCCAAAATGCTTGGGACCTGAAGTGTTTTGGATTTTGAAATATTTGCAGAATACATACCTGGATGAGCATCCCTAATTTGAAAATCCAAAATGCCTTAAAATCTAAAGCTTTTTGAGGGCTGACATGATACTCAGAGGAAGTGCTCATTGGAGCATTTCAGATTTCAGATTTTTGGACTGGGATCCTCTCAACCTGTATTAATCATATAATCATAAAAACTGTACCATATTTTGCCCTGTGCTACAGCAGGGTTACATCGAACCATAGGAGTATTTACCTAAGGTGGATTTTCTTGGAGGTCAGGAAAGTCTTGCTGGAAAAAGTAACCATTGATTGTGACCTTAAAGGAGAGTATGAGTTAACTAGACACAGAGGAAGAGTATGAGTTAACTAGACACAGAGGAAGAGCATACCTGGTGGCACATTTTAAATAGGGAAGTATGGTGTTGGATGAGGCTGAAGAGAGAGGTTGGGCTGGACTATCAAGACCTTTTTCACCACGTTACTAATTTTGTTCATATGCTAAGAACAGTGGGAAGCCATTGAAAGTTTTAAGTACGGAGACAGCATAATCAGATTAGGATTTCTAAAAGATTATGGTAGCTATAGTGTGGAAAACATTTTAGAGACAGGGTGTGAGTAAAAGCTGGGAGACAATTGGGAGTCAGTTGTAGTAGTCCAGGCACTAGAGAAAAGTTGTCAGTTTTTTTTGTTTGTTTGTTTTCTTAAAAGTACCTTAAGTTTAGGCTTTACAAGAAGTCAGCCTATGATATTCACCAAGAATAACTCAGGATGAATGGGGCCGGGTGAAGGTGTGGCTTTTGGGATAAAAAATAACCAAGTTGGTCTGAGTACTTTTTGTTTTATTGTTTTTATTCTCATCCTGCTCTTTTTTCTCATCTTTCCTATTTTGGTTTCTGACCTAAAAATTCAGTCTCTTTTCTTCAGATAGTCTCTTCGTTACCTTAAACATCCTTTCATCCAGCAAACATTTGAGTACCTCTTGTATCATGCATTCTGCTGAGTGCTGAGGAAAAAGATAAATGGACCCTCAGGGACCTCAAGATCATCATAATGTATTAGGTGAGACAGATGCATATTCATAAAAAACACATTGCACTAAATGTAACCCACAAAATGAAGCTGTTGATACATTTGAGGGCATCATTTAGAAGCCTTTCTAGAATAGGTGAGGTTCAAATTATGTTTTAAAAGATTAATAGAGATTTTCCAAGTGAGGAAGGGGAAGGCTGTTTTCAGGCAAAGGGAATATAGCATTTACAAAGACACAGAAGTGTGAAATAATACAATGTTTTTGTTGAAATTTGGAAGTTTGATATTTCTGGATTTTGGCATTTCTGGTTGTAAATGGAGAGGGAAGTGGGAAGAGATGAGATTGGCTTGATTGACAAGATACTCACATGAAGGTTCTTCTAGAATCACTGTATTCAGAAAAGCATTTACATTGGGGGATATAAAAGGCTAGCATGAAAAATTAACATAGCAATGTATTTAGATTTTAGAAGCCCACAACTCCATTTAAAAAATGCCCTTTTTACCTAGGTTAACAAGTAAATTGTTAAACTAAGTTTCAAGGGGACGATTTAGTTGTACTTTTTAGAAAATACTGTCTTAATAAATGCCTTACATTGTATGTATATGTAAATGCTTGCAGATAAAACGAAATAATGAAAGTTGAACAAAATCATGAAATTCCCATGCTCTTCACTGAAGGCAGTCAGAACTTGTGCTGGGTTAGGTGATAATCTTAAGTGAGCTGAAAGGGCTCAGGTCCTCACCAAACTTAAAATTTACTTCTAAGGAGAGACTTGGATAGTCTCTGAGATTCGTAGAGAATTTTTTAAATGATGTTTTGATCATACCCATTTAACTAACTGAGTTTATATAGTGCCTCGATTTAGAAAAACTGAAAGCTAAACTTCAAATTAAAAAAACTTAGATGAGACCAGTTGATACCAAAATATGATGGTATCAGTTAAATTCCGTATAAAAAGAAAAATTGACTTTTCTCTTGCAGTGTTAGTATTTTTCCTGAGCTCCTGTCTCCTCCCTTTAAGCATTTTTCTGTTATTTGAGGGAGATACTCAAGGATTGAAGCTAACAGAGTCCCTCACTGAAAGGCTGGAAATATAATTTCACTTAACCATACCTGGTAGCATCTTCTTAAATGGTATAAGAAAGTGCTTTTCTTATTCAAATGATTCAAATAATAATAATTGCTAATATTATGACCAAACTTTGAAGAAAGTGATAGTTGTATTTTATAGAATTAAGTGAGATCCTTATCTGGGACTATGAAGGGATTAACAGATGCCTTCAGAATGCTTTACACCTGAGGTGTATGTAGATCACTGTAGAGCTCTAAAGGGATTAGATGGGTGGTGGTTAAGTAATAGCAGATGTCCCTTTTAAAATCTGCAAACCAGAGGTCTATTAAGTACAGTGCTTATTTTTTGCTGACTTGGTTCCATGAGAAACCTTGATGTTTGTAAGTGCTTCTGAAAGTATCAAGAAGAAACTATTCAGATGATTTGGAAATTTGGGGCCTACTCTTTTTGCTTTGTAAAATGGATAGTTTTGGATAAGCAGGGAATTCTGACTGATGGGCAGCAGAACAATTAATTACAGTATAGAAGTGCATTAGATATAGTCAAAAGAGCACTTACATGAGAAATCTGAAGACAGATCTGAGTTCTGTTACTTCCTCTATCAGCTGTGGGACTTTGGGCAAATTAACTTTTCTGAGCCTCAGCTTTTCTGGGTGTAAATAAAAGTGATGGGACTGTTGGTGCTGAGTCTAAATGCATTGCTTATTTTGAGACTTAAATAAAATGATGTACCATTGAATCTCTTGGAGTGGGCATATTCCTTTCTCTAATGCCATTTTTAGGGCCTGTGCTTTTTGTGAACATCAAATGAGATTTTGATGTTTTCTTTTTTTCTCACCAAAATCCTAACCTCAGGGATGACTTTATCAGAATGTTCTAATGTAATCATTGTGGAAAGATACAGATTAGTACTTACTTGAGAATGTGATAACCCAAATCAGAACTCTTACTCTGGTTCACAAAATAGGACTTCTAGAACTTTGAGAAGAGGCAGTTTGGTGTGATGGAACGATCACGGGATTTGAATTCAGGACTCCAATGTAGGTCACTTACTAGTTGTACAACTTGGGTATATTCACACATACCCAAAAGTGAACCACAGAGTCTTTGGCACAGAAAAGGTTGCTCAGAGAACATAACTGTCTTCATTTTATACACAGAGAAGTATTTCCCCAGATTGCCTTTTTACTGATTGTCTTACAATCAAGTGTTTGATTTCAGTTTTCCTTTTAGTTTCTACCATACATTTGAAGACAATGGAGTTAGAATCACTTTCTCTGATGCATACTAGGCAAATGTCCTAGTTATTTAATATCTCTGTGCCTTACTTTCTACATCTGTAAAATAGACATTATTATGTAATACATACCTCAAGGGTTGATTTCTCAAGGGTCTAGAAAAGTACCTGATCCACAGTATGTGCTGAATAGTGTTAATTACTCCCATTGTTATTAAAATCACTGTTGGAATTATTAAGGGGAAAACACGAATTTCTCATTTAGTCAATAAGAATTTGAGAGCTAGCAGCATAGTTTAAGGATAAATTCTAGTTACTGCTTTTCTACTTGTGTATAAAGATTTGAAGGAAAATATATTATTCACTATAAAAATTAAAACAAAAAAATTAGGTTTTTCCTAATTCAAATATAAGCATTTTAGTGATTTTTAAAAATGTAATAGAAGCATACTTACCCTTTTTTGTTAATCTGAATTTATAAGTGGAAATATAATATGTTGATAAAACCATTTTGTTACATAAAAATACACATTTTTCAATATACTTGTATTACCTAATAATGCCATTCCCACATTTTAAAAGTCATTCCTGGCCGGGCGCGGTGGCTCAAGCCTGTAATCCCAGCACTTTGGGAGGCCGAGACGGGTGGATCACGAGGTCAGGAGATCGAGACCATCCTGGCTAACACGGTGAAACCCCGTCTCTACTAAAAAATACAAAAAGTAGCCGGGTGAGGTAGCGGGGCGCCTGTAGTCCCAGCTACTCCAGGAGGCTGAGGCAGGAGAATGGCGTGAACCCGGGAGGCGGAGCTTGCAGTGAGCTGAGATCCGGCCACTGCACTCCAGCCTGGGGGACAGAGCGAGATTCTGCCTCAAAAAAAAAAAAAAAAAAAAAAGTCATTCCTGTGGGATAGCTATATGTCCCTGCAAATGCAGATAGTTCCTAATTTTCATACCTATTATTCACATAATTGAGTGAAATAGTTTGCTTTCAGTTTTAACTAGTATAATTTAAAATAACTTTGGTCGGGTCTCTCAAAACGTAAGAGATACTGATTTTAAAAAATGATTACAAATGAGGCATTTGAAAAGCAGTTCCTAAACAATTGGATTTTAGGGGTTTAAGGCCAAGCATATAGGCACTCTTTTTCATTTCTGATCAAGAACAGAGTTCAAAAGTAAAAATAATTAGAGAATATAACACTTTATGCTTTTAGAGTACTGATTGTTCAGATGGAATTGAGAAAATTTTAATAATTTCTAGAAGCAAAATTATAGAGTTACTAAAATCATCTTAGCAGAAAATAAGATGGTTTCATTATATATTTTAAAATACTCTTATACTGGGCCAGGCGTGGTGGCTTATTCCTGTAATCCTAGCACTTTGGGAGGCCGAGGCAGGAGGATCACTTGAGGCCAGGTGTTACGAGACCAGCATGGGCAACATAGCAAGACCTTGCCTCTACAAAAAAATTTTTAAAACTTAGCTGGGTGTGGTGGCATGCACTTGTAGTCTAGCTACTCGGGAAGCTGAGGCAGGAGGATCACTTGAGCCCAGAGTTAGAGGCTACAGTGAGCTATGATCATACCACTGCATTCCATCCTGGGTGACAGAGTGGGACCCTATCTCTTAAACAAAAGAAAATAAAAAATAAAAACTGTTTACCAAAACTTCTTGCTTGTATTTATCCTGGACCTCCTTTCCTTACACGTTTTCCAAGTTCACTTAGAAAATGAAGCAGGCCGGGCGCGGTGGCTCAAGCCTGTAATCCCAGCACTTTGGGAGGCCGAGACGGGCGAATCACGAGGTCAGGAGATCAAGACCATCCTGGCTAATACGGTGAAACCCCGTCTCTACTTAAAAAACTACAAAAAACTAGCCGGGCGAGGTGGCGGGCGCCTGTAGTCCCAGCTACTCGGGAGGCTGAGGCAGGAGAATGGCGTAAACCCGGGAGGCGGAGCTTGCAGTGAGCTGAGATCCGGCCACTGCACTCCAGTCTGGGTGGCAGAGCAAGACTCCGTCTCAAAAAAAAAAAAAAAAGAAAATGAAGCAAACCAAAAAAACCAACAACCCTCCATTGTCCATAAGCTTTAAACCTGAAACACTTGTTGCATTTGACTTGTGCCTGGCCAGCAGCCTTTTCATTTTTTTAGTTTTGTAATCAACAGTTAATTGTTATTTTCAGAGTAAAGATCCTAAAGATTTGTGCATTAGAAACATTCCTTTGGGACTGATGTCCAAATAGCACTCTCTCTGTAATATCTATTTTAGCTAAATTTCTGTTGGTATTTCGTATCATTGCATGATTCATAAACAGACATTACTTATTCCCTGTCTCTTCTAAACTGCTGTACTCATGTTTGGAAACTGCTATTTTGAAAGTGTAACTACTGATGGACTCTTTTTCTCTTAACCTCCTCAGTTGTTTAAAATGTCTCATTTTGTGATGAGGTTGCTTGGGTGAGACTCTTGGAATTACAGCTGTACCTTGGAATCTTTTCTCAGTTGTCTTGAATGGATTAGAAATGGTTAAATGCCTTCCAATACTCATCTCAACCTTGAAATCACTGCTGGGTTAAAATGAATTATTGAAAAAGAACAAAACCTAATTGTAGCTGTAAGGGGAGAGGGTATAGGCAGTGGGGAGAGGGAGTGCACGTGTTTGGGAGTGGCATGGCTAGGGCTAGAGGGTGCAGGGGAGGGGAGAAGGTAGACAAGGCAGTGAGCCATCAACATGAACTTTACCTGATGAAATTTCTTGTCACTTCTTTCCTTTTTATTTAAAAGTAGGTATTAGTAAATGCTACTACAGCATTTTCTCCTAATAATTTTTTTTTTTTTTTGTCTAATATAACTTGTTATACCAGATTTTCCTTTCGGTCATTAAGATTTAAATTTCATATTTCTGGTAGTAAAATCATCTCTGTCAAGTGTAGGGAATCTGCAGCTTTAACACCACTTCATGTCTGATTAGAAGGTTTTCTTTTGCAATTAATTTTCCTCTCAGCTCTTTGTGGAGAACAGTAGCCCACTGCAGAGAGGTTAGAATACCGTGGACTTTGGCTGTTCAGCTTTAATGATACAAGGAGGTAGCAAAGCAAGAATAAATGAGGTACTTTTTGGTGAACAAAAAATGTGAACTGTCAGTGTGAGATCGGTTCTAGGAGCAGTTAGCCAGCAGTAATAGGGCACACTTGAGTAATTGAATTTGCATAACAAGGCTTGCTGAAGAGATCTGACAGGCATAGAGATTTGTCTAGCTAGAGCGCTCCAGATGGACGTGACCATGCAGCAGCTGGGTGGCACGTTGCTCAGCATGGACAGCACCTCCCAGACTGGCAGCTGGACCCTGGCGACTGCAGGGCTGTGGCAGGCCAGCTGGTGGCTTCTGACAGCCAGTGGCCCTGTTAGAGAGCCTTTTTATAATGGCCTGTCAGGGTACTGTAACTGCAGGGACTGGCAGGAGAATGTCACAAGTCACCAGTGAGGGTTGTTAAGCTGAATAAATCTGTCCCAGGAAAGTAGAGATGGTCACTGTTGCAACCACAAAGCTAACGCCTCATAGAGTGATTTTCCTCCTTTTCTAAGAGTGCAGGGCTCTTTTCTTTTTGTTTCCTCCTCCTCTCTCTTCCCTCTCCTTTCCTCCCCTCCCCTTCCCTTTCCTTCCGTTTCCTTCCCTTCCCCTTCCCCTCCCTTTCCTTCAGTTTCCTTCCCTTCCCCTTCCCCTCTCTTTCTTTCCCTTCCCCTTCCCTTTCCCCTTCCCCATCCCTTCCCCTTCCCTTCCCCTTCCTTCCCTCCCTTTCTCCTCCTCCTCCTTCTTCCTCTTCTTTCTTTCTTCCTCTTTCTTTCTTTTTTTCTTTCTTTCTTTCTTCTCTTTCTCTTTCTTTCTTTCTTTCTTTCTTTCTTTCTTCTCTTTCTCTTTCTTTCTTTCCTTTCTTTCTTTTCTTTCTTTCTTTTTCTTTCTTTATTCTTTCCTTTCTTCCTTCTCTCTCTCTCTCTCTCTCTCTCTCTCTCCCCCCCCTTCTCCCCCCCCCCTTTCTTCCTTCATACTGCAGTCACTCTGGATTACTGCAATATTCTTAAAACCTTGAAACCCAGTTGCCAAACTTCCTGAGAGCTCATACAGACGATCACTTGGAATGGAAAAAGAACGTTTCTTTTTGTGTTTTCCTTCTGTTTTTGCATATTTGCAACAAGGGTATATTTGTTTTTTTAGAAATTGGTGATAATCTAATTTATATTAAATGTATTGTTCATAGGGAAAAAAACATGTTTAAAGAATAAATTGCAGAGAAAATGAGTGAACTGATGTGAAGTCAGTTTAAGTCACCTCCCCCTTTACGTCCAGGTGGACTGAATTTATGTGGAGGAATTACATAACCCCATATCTTCTTAGATTAGAATAGAATAGCATGAAAGAAGGCCAGCTCTCTACCTGCTATTAATAAAGTTTACATCTGTGTTATTAAATTGAGAATTTTGTCATCTTATAACATTTTCTCCAAAAAAATAAAAATAATAATAAAACATGTACCTAGAAAATACAACCATTTTTAAGGGCAGGAAAACTCTAGATTCATTTTTCACTAAAACAGAAAACTTAAATGTTACAAGCCTGAAAAGCCCGAAACTCACTCACTTTTAGGACAACCAAAATCTAGTGAAAGCAAACAACTTATATACTTACTTTGAGTGTGTGTCATTAACATTTGATCTGTTTCTCTTTGAATTGTCTTACAAATGCTTTTTACTTTTTCATTCTTTTCCTAATTATTTCTCATACCATCCCAGTGAATTAGGGTAAATAATATCTTCATTTTGATGGGATGAAATGTGAGCCACAAAGAAGGCAAATATATGTAGTGTCTCCTGGCTAATCTGGGGCCACCCAGTCTTTCTGGCAGTCAGGATGGTTCTGAAAAGTTACTATGTTTACTTTCAGATTGGCAGAGATACAAAAGTCTAGTCTTAGCATAGATAGGGAAGGTGTGTAGCCTCATAGACTGCTTTGGTGATGTAAGTTATTTGAACCAACTCAGAGAACAGTTTGGTAGTATGCATCAAAAACTTAACTTTTATGCATACACACACGTGTGTGCGTATACATAGTGTGTATATATGCACGTATGTGCACATGCATATACGTACATGCACACATACACACGTTTTATACGTATGTGTATATACACACATATACATATATAATATATAAAAAACATCTGTATGTATGTATAAAAGCTGTATATTTATAGATCTATAAATTTACCTAGTAATTTATATATGTATATTTTTACAAATATATATAATTTATCTAGTAATTCCACTTCTAAGAATTTATCCCCCCAAGTTAAGAATATTTCTGTAACTTTAGTTAAAGGTTTAACTAAAGTATAAGAATGTACTTTTAGCATTGTTAAGAACATTGGTTCCCAATGTGCCCTCCATGGATCCCCAGGAGGCCATAAAGTGAAAATTATTTTTCTAATAATAGAGTAATACTCATGGTGCAAAAGGAATGGTGAGTAAAACTGCTGCCCTTAGCAAGAGTCAAGACAGTGGTATTGTATTCTTAACAGCTACACATAATGCAGTTCCACTTAATGTTCCTTGATGAAGGATTAAAAATTATTAATTTTATTAAATCTTGATGTTGAGTACATGTCTTTTGTGTATTTTATTTGACATAATGGAAAATATGCCCCAAATGATCCTGCTACAGTTGGTATTGGGGTTGTCTTGAGAAGTATTTAGGTGATTGTTTGAGTTGCCAGCTAAACTGTCTGCATTTTTGTGGAACACCATTTTTATTTCAAAGAAGAACAAGACATTTTATAGCAAAAAAAAAAAGTGAGTCTTACTTCAAGGAAAGCATCTGAGGGCATTTGTAGCTAATGATAAAACTGGATCTTTCAAGTAAAAATTAGAATGTTGGAAAACTTGTATCTGACCATATGAACTTAACAACTTTCTAATCCTTAAAGACTTTTGTGAAAAGATTGTTGGTGCAGTTGAAGAATGTGTTTCTGCTATTGTATACTGGGAATTTGGAATATCTACATAACTAACTGAACCAGTATTTTCCAAGTGACCATTGTATGATGTTACAAAATTATGCCTAGATAAAGGATGCAGACAAAGTACAAAATAGAGGGATAGATTTTAATGTACTGTAGTATAAAAAGTTCTTTCCACATTGCAACAAGCCTTTAAGAAACTACCATTTGTCAAGTTTGGGTTTAATATAAAAGAAGGATATCCACAATTATCTGAAAAAGTTATTAAAATTCTCTCCTACTTTTTTAAACTGCATTATCTATATGAGGTCAGCTTTTCTTTATGTATTTCAACCAAAACAACATATATCTGCTTCTGCATTTAATCTACTATGAAGATCCCAGCTGTCTTCTATTAAGCTAGAACTAAAGAGATTTGAAAAATTGTAAAACAATGCTACTCTTCTCACTAAAGTTTTTTGCTTATTTTTCCCAAAATATGTTAATATGTAGTAGGTTTATGATTGTTGTTTTTAAGTCAATTAAGAAATGTTTTAAAAATTTGTTTTGATTTCTAATACAGTAAATACCAATAGATACAATTCACATAAACAAAAGCTTTTGTGTCCCCCAAAGTATTTAAAGAGTATAAAGAGATCCTAAGACCAAAAAGTTTAAGAATCACTGGTTTAAAATGATAAGGACTTGGAAATAACCCAAATGTCCAATAAGGGAGAAATGATTAAATTACATATTATGAATCAGTGATGTAGATAAACATTTGACATGAAAATATTTTACAGTATTTTGTTAGTAGTAAAAGCAGGTTATGAAACAATACATGATTTAATGTCACAAAAAACTATTAATATATAATATACTTAATATTGTATTCTATAATACTTAGGTATTAGGCAGCTTTTTCTTGAAAAGGAAGGTAGAAAAAGTTTTTTTGAAGTTATCATAAGAATATTAGACTGATTCGTGAGATACTGTTTCCTTCTGGCTTTTGATGAAGGTATTTGCTCTTTACTAGTTTTGTAACATTGTCGTAAAGATTCATTCCACAACGTTCACTTAGAATAATGTAAATGTGTAAAACCCAGTGCCTTGTATATCGTAATTATTCAGTAAGTGGGAGTGAACTATTACAATCATTCTAAGACTAAGCCAGAAGTTTAGGTTCCTGTTCATAAAATAGGAAAAGAAAAACTTCCCATAAGCCCACAATCCCTTACTTGAAACTCTTAGAATCATGTAAGCTTTGTTTTAGAATTATAGAAAGATAATATGTACATTTACCATATACTGTGTAACATCCCTAGCAGAGACCAGGGCAGCCCCCTGTAATCAAAACACATTAATTTCTGTGATGAAATATATGCATATTCACACTAAGCAGAAGAAATGAAGACTGTAGCCTTGAATCAGTTCAGGTAAAGTTTTGCTGCCAAATGAGTGAAGAAAAACTCTTTTGCATTTCAGAGCTTATTGTATAAGAGTTGAAGGGAAGGGATTGCATACTTGTAAAGCATACAACAACATTTCAAGAATAAAGAGGCATCAATTACTAAGTTGAATAGACAAGTGAAATCTGTGTTCAAAAGACTCTTAATCCTAAGTCAAAGCATTAAGTCTTTTTGGCTCCTGATTTCAAATGCTAATAATTACATCCAAAGAGAGAAAACAAGCATCTCTTATTTTATCTTCTTTCAAATAAGTATGTGTCACTTTAAATGAAGTTGGGGACTAATATCAAGTACCATATTTTTTTCTAGAGGATCTGTGTTTATTAAAGAAAACACAAGAAGCTAAATCCATTTGAATTGGTCTTTCTTTGTAGATTCCTTTTCATAATAGAATCTCATTTCTTTTAAATGAGAATGGAAAAATGATATTCTGTATGGTAGTCTTTAAATGCTAAAGGATCCACAAATACTAGATTCTTCTGAACTTTGAAAGAAACTAAATTTGGCCACTCCTGAGCAAAAGTAATCTAGAAAAAGCGGTAAGTATGTAAGGTGATGGATATGTTAATTAGTTTGATTTAATCATTGCACAATGTATACATTTATCGAAATATGTTATATATCATAAATCTATAAAATTTTTATCAATTAAACCTTAATAAAGTTGGAGGAGAAAAATCTATCTTCCATCCTTCCGTAAAATGAATTGAATAATTCTAAAGGAAGGGAATTTCAAATTTTAGGAAGATAAGCAGTTATAGTTGATGGCAGTACCTGTTGTAGATAAAACTGAAGCAGGATAATTAAATGCCTTATTCTTTATCTATGCCCTCTTCATGTCCTAACTTCCTTCCCTACTGGTTTATATTCCACTGTACATGATTACACATCCTCAGCTCCCTCATTCTTCCTTCCCTTTATTGAATTTGACCCCATCCCTGGTCAAATCCAACTGTTCATTTGCCCTGCATTGGCCCTTGAGTAGCTGAACATGGTTGGAGTAAATGGATGACCATGTGGGTCTGGCTTGAATTTTAAATTAATGATCACTAATCCCAAGTTGGCCTTTAGGGCTGCTTGACAGTTCCCCTTCATTTCCGTAGTCCATTCACTCTTTTCCATCACCTAAACAATTATTTCACACCTTCTCTTATCTCTGTGCCTCTGGTATTCTCTCCCAGTGCCAGCTGATGACCTTCCTTTTTACTTTCACTGAGAAAAGACACAGTCGAGAAAGAACTTCCACATGATCCACCACCCCTTAACCTGCATGCATTTGTATGCACATACTCTGCCTATCCTCCTGTCACAATTGGCCAAGCATTAGTGGTCTCTCTGAAGTCAGCCTTTCTACTTCTGCTTTGATCTCCACCTCTCTTACCTTCACCCCCATTAAATCAATTTCTAGGAGTTGTTCCTTAATACGTAGTTGGGATTGAGAACCACTCTGCTAGAATATAAACTCCACAGACCAAAGATTTGTTCTCTTGCTCACTGCTGTATTCTCAGTGTCTGTAACAATACATAACCCAACAGTAGGCACTCAGTCTTGTGTTGAATGGATAGATGAGTGAATGGATAAATGAACAAATGAATCTTTCTGGTAAAAAAGATATATATTACAGTACAAGCTCTGAAGAGCACAAAACATACTTAATAAATAATCTTTCCTTGTGTTGTATGATCAAATTGGAGCTAAACTGTTCATCTTACAATGTTCATTTAAAGAGTTTTCTGCTGATTTACTGTAACTGTCCTCACCTGAAAACTTTTCCTAGAATTTTTATGCAGACAGTCCTAGTTATCTGGATTTTTGTTGTTGTTGTTACTGGGAACTGAGATTTTTCTGATTTCTAAGTGGTTAAGCTTTGCTTTTCAAACAAATTTTTCTGCTGGCAGTTTCACAAGTGAATAGATCTGTATAAATCCAGAACTGTTCATTTTACTCATTACTGCTACTTGGAAGACCTGAGTTCAACTGCCTGCTCCATCACTTTGTCTCACTGAAGTGAATCTGGGCATGATTCTTGTATTAAGAAATGCCTAGTGTAGTCTCAATATAATTGATTGCATTTCTTTCATTAAAATCAGGGGAAGCATGTTTGTTTCCTTGATACCTGTGCTTCATGAAAAATCATAGGAAAACAGCCACATGTATTTTGATTTGGTTCTGTATCTCTTTTCCCTGAATCCTACTTTGTAGAAGTGTGGCTGTTCAAACAGACTCTCATGTATTTTGAAATACATGCAGTGCAGTTTTAGTATGGGAGCAAGTATTATGGATTTTCTTGG
The DNA here is from genome assembly GCF_009764315.1 of Trachypithecus francoisi. NCBI lineage: Eukaryota > Metazoa > Chordata > Mammalia > Primates > Cercopithecidae > Trachypithecus > Trachypithecus francoisi. The sequence goes on along the minus strand of NW_022681469.1, from coordinate 99,492,726 downwards.
GCTATAACTTAGTAACGTGGCAGTATGTTATAGAACCAGTCCATGAATCCTGCAGTTCTTACTAATGTGAGTCAAATGGTATTATGATAAAGATGCCTCGCTTCTTTTTTGGTGGCTGTGTTTTGTAAGACAACCCTAAAATGGAACTCAGCTAGGTCATTTCTAAACATAATGTTGTAGTTGATACCCTAGAACAAACACGATTAATGTGGTTAGTCATTTACTTGGAAAGCTATTGCCAGGGCAGACTCAGAGCTACTAGAGACAGAAAGCACATAGGTAAACCTGCTTGTTACAGTGGAGATAAAGAGTAACTCAGCAATGTAATAATAGAATAACACAGCAATGGAGTAATATAAATTAATGGTTAAGTATTCAGTTTACAGAAATTTGACTCAGATGTTTCAATAAAATATCCGTTTTATAAATCAAAAGATAACTATTTACCTCCATTGGTATTTGGGACCAAAGTTTTTCTCCTTCACTTTCTGCCCTTTTGGGAGACACAGTAAAAGTAGAATTTATGATACATTTCTAAATAATGAGTGTATAGAGATTCTCTTTATGTGTGGTATCAGTGCTCTGCTATCTAATTATTTGTTATATTTTACATTTCAATTTATGTGTTCTCTTTTGCCCCCTTAAGCCCCCTGCCACGTAATTTTTCTTTTTGGTGGAACCATTCAGCCTTAAATACTTTTAGTATGTATCTTCTGAGAATAGGCACATTCCTCTATATAACTCCAAGACTACTATCACACCCAAGAAATTTGACTTTGATTCAGTGCCATCTTATTTGTATAACCCATATTCAAATTTTCTCAGTTGTCCCGCAAATAACTGGACTTTCTAATTTTCTTTGAGCCAGCATCTAATAAAAGCTCATAGATTACATTTAGTTGTTCTGTTTCTTCATCTTTCTTTAATCTAGAACAGCTCCCATGCCCTCTCTTTAAAAATTAAAAAAATCTTTCTTTACATTTCTGGAGTCTAGACCAGTTATTGTATGAAATGTTCCTCATTCTGGGTTTGTCTGATTATTTTCTTACTGTTAATTTTAGGTTAAATCTTTTTGGTTACCATATAGAGTCTGATTATTTTTTAAGAATTTTAGCATTCAGTTATAGAGAATATTTAGCATTCAGTTATAGAGAATCTTGACTTGTTCTGCCTGCTTGCACCTGCTTTTCTTAGAGTCCTAACCTCTCAACTCAGGTGCAAGGAAGCAGAGTTTGACTACTTTTTATGGGTACTAAAGACCTAGCTTTTTTTTTGTAACAACAAAAAATTTCATTTTGTTTTTAGTAAAAATCAGTGTCCAGTATGTGCTCTAAATATAATCTAGTTATTTTTGAAATTTATGTTAAGAAGTAAGCATTTGGCTGGGCGAGGTGGCTCACATCTGTAATCTTGGTACTTTGGGAGGCCAAGACTGGAGGATTGCCTGAGTTCTCGAGTTCAAGACCAGCCTGGGCAACATGGTGAAACCCTGTCTCTACTGAAATACAAAAAATCAGCCAAGTGTGGTGGTGGGCGCCTGTAATCTCAGCTATCAGGAGTCTGAGGCATGAGAATTGCTTGAACCTGGGAAGCGGAGGTTGTGGTGAGCTGAGATTGTACCACTGTACTCCAGCTTGGGCAACAAAGCGAAACTCTGTCTCTCAAAAAAAAAAAAAAAAAAAATCTAAACATTGAACTTTAGAACCAAAATGAAATCTTACTGTAACCCTAATGTACAGTACTAAGAAAACAAATATTTTCATTGATATATTGAACTTATAAAATAATGTATCTTCAAAAAAAAGTTTCTCTTGGTTTTAACAAATATTCATGTTTAAGTAATGTCTTCAGTTTCACATTTTCAGAACCCTATTGACTCTCACTTAGCAAAATTAGCATACTGAACTCTAAACTATTTCTTTTATTTAATGATTTGATTTATATATTTTCATACTAATGAACAATGGATGCTAATAACAGTACTCTGTGAGGAGTAAGGTTTTTTTTGAGGTCAGCAGTGTTTAGATTAATCAGGTTGACATTTCTTGCTGGTGGGTCATGAACTGTTGATAATAGCATTAAATGGTGATTCAGTTGTTGCAGAAGGTACAACTCATTATCCAGCTACTATATTAAATCATTGCAGAAACAACTGGCACTCCACACCCATGTGTTCTGCAGCAATGGTACATCAGGGAAGTATATTTGTTTCTGTTATTTACATCTTAAATTTTTTGGAGGCTTACTTACATTCTCAAAGGATGCTACAGCATTGCCACTACTTTAGGGAACCAGGATGATTATCTTGACTGATTTGGGGGGATGAAGGGATATATAATCCTTTTAATAACACACCCAAAGTCTTCTCTTTATATCGTGAGCCTTTCTGAAACCTTGTTTTCATAATGAGTGTACCTGGGTTGCAAGTAATAAAAACAAATATATTTATGGATTTTTAAATTGGGTTTAAATTTAACATAAATTATTATTATAAGGATATGGGTCTTTTAAAAAGATTTGTATTCATTTTAAGGGAGAAATGATGCTTGGAAAGTTCACAAATGTGCTGTAGAAGTAATTTCTTCCGAAAGGTCATTGTTATAGAAATCTCTTTACGAAAAATTTAAGAGATGAACTGGATTTGTTTTTTACAGTTGTTAATCTATTGCCTTTTAAGATAAACCTCAGTAGTTTGGTATGCATTGAATCAGAAATTATTGATGTCTTTGAATTTTAAAATCAGGTATGTTTTCAGTATGTCCCGTGTGTATAGGCAGTGAATAGATAGTAGCATGACAATTGTATTAATGTTGATTTCATTTCTCATTGGATAGTAAAGAATTAGTGAAGTCAGTTTCTAATTATTAATAAAATATCTCAAACACCCAGCCCCAGGGTTTCACAAATAGGTGCTCGATCATAATTTGTTAATGAATGTGTGACACTTCGGGTAGAAGCAGGAGAGCTTTTTGGCATTTTGTATTTGCCAGAATATACTTTAAGGAGCTAAGTGCAGGAAAAAGGAATATTTCCCTTTATAATGAAAAGGAATATTAACATCTTCAAAGTAATTGCCTTATTTAGGGTAAATAGGTTCTTCAAATCTATGCTGACTCTAAGAGAAACAATATAGCATTGGAAAATTATGGGCCACTAGAGGTCACTGTTTAGTAATCAACTTTTAATGAACCAGAACGATCAGGAGAGCCAATAAATTACAGTGTTGGTTTTTCTAATTATGGATTCATGTTTAATCATTCAATGACAGGTTAACTTTGGAAATGGTTCTATGTACTTTGCATACGTGGTTATGCTAATACACTATTATATTTCTCTGATGTTGGTCCTCCATCATTAGAATAGAACATTGCCAAAGGCTTTGTTATATAATCTTAATTACTAATTATGAGACATAATTAACATTACTGCCTCCACATCTTTTGTGGGCCACACGGTTTTTGGAAATAAGTTTTACTCTAAATAACAATTACTTTTAAGTGAACATAGGTGTAATGGTTATGATCAGTTCCTTCTTCTCTCTCATGTCTTGTCTTCCTGCTTCATTTTTGGTTTCTGTTGCTCCCATCCCTGTTCTCTGCTCTCTCATTCCTTTCCTTCCCTCCTTTGGATTCCTTTTCCACTTTATTTTGTCAGTGATTGAGTGTTTCTTCTCAAGCTTTCCAGCCTTGATTCAATGAGTAGAAGAATGTGACTTTTATTGCATATGTTAAAGTAATCCTAGGGTGGGTGACTTGAGCTGAGCCAACCAGCAGTGCAAAGGAAGATTGTATGCATATAAGCAAGCATGCTGCTGCTGTTGTTGCTGCGAGCAGATGGCTGTCTTCAGGCTGTCCAGCCCAGAATCCATTCAGGAAAAGGCAGATTTCCGTACTTATGTGATAAAAACTGTTTTCCTCCTTACAGGCTAGGCTAGTTGCCCAAGAGGAGGCCTCATGATCATAGGGAAAAAACAACATGTGCACATGTGTTTCCTTTTTTTGAAAACAGCCCTGTGCATTCTTTCTTAGAAAGCAGGCATATCACACCATTCCTCAGACTTCCTCTACTTCTTGTTGCTTTTACCATCCCTGCTGCTATGCCAACTGCTATACAGTTATATCCACCTCACTGTTCTGAGATTTGTTTCAGTCTGCCCAAGATATACTTCTGATAAATTGTTCAGAAACCTTCTCTGGTTCCTGATGCTCACCCAGTCCAGCCCAGTCTTCCTTCTCAGCCTGCCGTTCAAGGCTCTCCACAGTCTGGATCCAACTTACTTTTCCATTCTTATTTCCTGCTACTTCTTTCCACATGCCTTAAATTCTAACCAAACTGGACTATTCACTAATTCTTTTTTTTTTTTTTTTTTTTGAGACGGAGTCTCGCTCTGTAGCCCAGGCTGGAGTGCAGTGGCCGGATCTCAGCTCACTGCAAGCTCCGCCTGCCAGGTTTACGCCATTCTCCTGCCTCAGCCTCCCGAGTAGCTGGGACTACAGGCGCCCGCCACCTCGCCCGGCTAGTTTTTTGTATTTTTTAGTAGAGACGGGGTTTCACCATGTTAGCCAGGATGCTCTCGATCTCCTGACCTCGTGATCCGCCCGTCTCGGCCTCCCAAAGTGCTGGGATTACAGGCTTGAGCCACCGCGCCCGGCTATTCACTAATTCTTATTTACTCAAGTCCCTGGTGCTTATTTACACTTTTCTTCTACTAGGATTTTAACCTTTTCTTCATTTTTTATCTGTCAAATTCTAAGCCCAATGTAGATACCACCTCCTGTGATCCGTCCTTAGGTAGAGGTCACCCTCCCTGTGAAGCACCATGACAGGTAGGGTCTCACCTCACATTGTAGTTACTGTGTACCTATGTTCTCAGCTACATTGTAAGTCCAGAGATTTTTTTTTTTTTTTGAGACGGAGTCTCGCTCTGTCGCCCAGGCTGGAGTGCAGTGTCCGGATCTTGACCCACTGCAAGCTCCGCCTCCTGAGTTTACGCCATTCTCCTGCCTCAGCCTCCCGAGTAGCTGGGACTACAGGCGCCTGCCACCTCGCCCGGCTAGTTTTTTTGTATTTTTTAGTAGAGATGGGGTTTCACCATGTTAGCCAGGATGGTCTTGATCTCCTGACCTCGTGATCCGCCCCTCTCGGCCTCCCAAAGTGCTGGGATTACAGGCTTGAGCCACCGCGCCCGGCCAAGTCCAGAGATTCTTGACAAATAAATCAAGAGTGCTAAAATTTCCAATTAAAAAACCTATTTGGCAGAGTATCTGGCTTTCTAATTTATTCTGGGAAAAGTAAAATAATTTTATAATGCTAAGGTTTGTAATATTAGGGAAGACTGTGGGATATCCTTTGCTAGAACTCTCATCTACAAAAGATAGGCCTTTGTCCAATAAGTTGACCTCTGTCTGAACACATGAGTATAGTAGTCAGCTTGCCCTTCTCGATTACCTGCTTTGTAATATCACTGGGAATACAAACAGTCCTATATTAAATCTCCTAAATGAAAGGAAAATGCATTTTATAATTTAAAATGGTATGTACATTTTATATGTACATGGCTCTATTTTGAAGAAATTGAGTTTTGTTAAAACAATCTTTTGCTTATAACAGCTCCAGATGGTTTGTGTTTTGGTAAAAATAAGAGATGTGGAAGATACATGAATTTTGAACTTGACCTATATTTTGGGGGCTCTTTTCAAGTGTTATTTCCAGTGGCTGAGTACAGTATATAAATTTTCATTATTATTAGAGGGGGAGATGTACATAACCCCTTTTTTTCTCTATCAGAGCAGCAATAATAAAGTTCTGCATGTCTGAACCTATTTATGTCCTTAGTTATGATAGAAGCTAACTTGCAGTGTTTTTTGTTTACAAACAAAAAAGGTAAAGAGTTACCTGTTAGAAGTTTGGAATGTACTTTTCCTTGGAAAAATATTTCCTAATATATTTAGGTCCCTATTTTCAACCTCACATATATTCAGAATATCCCTAAATTATAACACAATTAGCATCATATTTCTGTGGGAAATGATTTCAGAGATCCTTCATGGGATACCAGTCCCTCCTATCCTATCCTTTGAGGAAAAAAAATCACCTACTGTCTCTTCCTCCCTTTTTCTAAGCTGTGGGATCTACAATTTTCTCTGGGGATTCACCTGCTTTTCCAAAATTTCAACTATCTCGTTTCTAAAGAGATTTTCTAACTCTGTATTTCCATCACAGACTTGTCTGATTTCTGGATCTGCATTTTTATTTATTGGACCCCTTCAATCAAGCTCATTTTTGGAGTCAAGCTTTTCCGTTTCAGTAAAACCAGCTTTTCCTCTTGGTCCTCTATAGTATATTACAATTTCAATTTTTCTGATCTTTTAGGTTCAATAGAAATGTAATATAAGCCACATGTGTAATTTAAAATTTTTTAGTAGTCACATTAAAAAAGTAGTAAGAAACATAGGTGAGGATACTTTCAGGAATACATTTTTTTAACCCACTATATCAAAAATATCATAATTTCAACATGCAGTCAATATGAAAATTAAGATATTTCACATTTTTTCATACTAAGTCTTTGAAATGTGTGTATTTTACACTTAAAGCACATCTGAATGTGAACTAGCTATATTTTAAGTTCTCAACAGCCACATGTTGCTAGTGGCTACTCTGTTGGACAGGACACAGCCTTAGAGTCTGCCGCTACATTTTTCTCTTAGCCAGTGACATATTCTGGTTCTTCACTGCCTTTCAACGTTTGTTAAATACATGCAAGGAAATTTACAGAATTTTTCTTGTTCCTTTTTCCCCATACTTCCTACATTCCTGTTTTTAGAATAATATGTGTATCAGCCACTTTGTTAGAATAAGTCATAGCCTTTGCTCTCAAGGTGCTCATACTCTAGTCTAGAAGATGTCTAGTCCGTGAGATGGGCATGGAAAAAGATACTCTGTTACAGTGCAGATTGGTAATTGCCATAACAGAGATAGAAACAAGTTCCATGATAAGACGATGATGTAGTTAGGGTCATCCACATTTACCAGATCTGATTGCTAGACAGTTGCTTTCCTGAAGAAGTAATCCATGTTTACCATATATTATGGGGTTGGATGAGGACATTCCAAGAAGAGATAGTATTCAAAGTTGAGAATTCGAAAAGGGCATGGCGTGTTTGAAGATTAAATGAGAGTCATTGTTTCTGGAGTTTTGTTTGTTCTAACTTCAGCTACGTAGGATTTTCTGCACAAATCCCCTACTTTTTTCACCTTTAAGCATTTGCTTTTGCAAATCACTTTACATAGAATTTCTCTCTCTGTCCCGTCATTTCTTACCAGTATATGTAATCTTAATCATCTTTCATGGCCCGTATTGATCTGATCTTTTTAGTGAAGCTTCTTTTACTCTTCTGTTGTAGTTTTATGCCCCAAATGAATGTGATATTTCTCTTCTTGGAATTTTGAACATTTTAACTTTTGTATGACAATATTTTTTGTATTAAAGTTAATTTTATAATGTAGTAATAGTCTGGATCACCAAATCAAATTCTTAATTTTAGCAAGAATTACATATTAATTATTTTTGTATACCCTGAGGAGCTGAGAGTGGGTTCCTTGTATACAGAAGATATTCAGTAAATACTTGATTTGTGGATAATAAATATTTTTATGAAATATTTAAAACAAAAGCACAAAATTGAAGTGATCTAGAGATATCAAGTACCTAATGTTTCTTGCAGATTACTTTCATGGAAAGTCTTCATTAACATGATTGACTGCTGTATGTAGTTGGATGATTTCTTGATTTCATTTGTAAAAGTAGATGCCATAAAAGCAACAGTCTGCTGTAATAATGAATAATGAAGGTGCTAATGGTAAAGATGAAACCTGTTTTATTATGAGAAAACAGTTAAAAGTATCTTGGCATAAAAATACAATGGAAATCAATTTTTCGTTTGACATTTAAGGGCCTGTTTTGTTTCTTTACATAGCTGTCTACTGCTTCTGGCAATACGGTGGACTAGGGTATATAAAAATACCCTGCTGCAATAAAATACCTGTGCTGGATAAATTATAATAAATGTACTTTTAAATGTACTTTACATTTCTCAATAGAGAAGGGAGATCTTCAATGACCAAATAATTGAGTAGTAATATGAAATAAGAATAATAAATATAGCCGAAAGCTCTGGCTGACCTGGAAGCAAATGCTGATTCCAGAAAACAGGGGCTCTGGATGTTAACATTCGTGAGTAAAACAATCATGGGGTAATGGAAACCTAGGCCCTATGCTCACACAAAGTGAGGAAGCCAACCCTTATGCCCCAACAAAGCCAGATGCCCAAAGAGACTATAACTTCTGGGAGAAAAGGTGGTCTGTGGATAATAAGCCTGCTAGTTAAAGAATCTGGGAAGTCTGTCTGTCTATGCTGGTTATAGGTTAAGAAATAAAATATATTAGTTTCTCCTGAATCTTTATAACAGTAGCTCTGAATTTATGGGCATAAAGTTCAAATTTAAATTACTCATCCAGTTGGGAAGATACCTAACGAATAATTAAATTTAAGACCTTAATTTGGTAGGGCTAGCACTTGTCATCCATAGAAAGAATAAAAATTCTTTCTGGAGAAAATCATCCTTAATCCAGAAATCTTAGAACTCATAAATATCAAGTACAATAAATATAAGCTCACAGTTAAAAAAAAATTACCAGACACATGGGGAGACAGGTCACCAGACAAGCCAACAGGAACAAAAATATTCAGTCTCTACAAACTGTAGACACTGACGTTTCCAAAACAGAATGTGAAATGACTATACATAAAACATTTAAAGAAATAAAAGATAGCTGGGAGCAGTGGCTCACGCCTGTAATCCCAGCACTTTGGGAGGCTGAGGCAAGTGGATCACCGGAGGTCAGGAGTTTGAGACCAGCCTGACCAACCTGGAGAAACCCTGTCTCTACTAAAAATACAAAAAAATTAGCCAGGCCTGGTAGCACATGCCTGTGATCCCAGCAACTCGGAAGGCTGAGGCAGGAGAATCGCTTGAACCCGAGAGGCAGAGAGTAAGCCAAGATCACACCATTGCACTCTAGCCTGGGCAACAAGAGCAAAACTCCATCTCAAAAAAAATTAATAAAAATAAAAAGACAAAATGAATAAGGATCCAGAAAATGTCAGAAATGACTGAATTTAGAAAAATCATTGAAATTTAAAAATTAATAGATAAGTTAAATGGTATATGGGAGCTGAAGAGACAGAATTAGTAAATAAGGAGAGAGATCTAAAGAAATAACTCAAAGATACTACAGAAAGAGCTGGAAATGGAAAATATGAAAGAAAGGTTGAGACATGAATAGAAAGCTAGAAAGAAAAAGTGGTCAACATGATGAAATCAGAATTTTTCAGAATTGACAGAAACCCACAAACAGGAAGCACAATGTATATCAAATATGAGTTTAAATTTTTTTAAAAAAGAAATCTTACTAAGTACATGATAGTAAAACTACTAAGTACCAAATACAAATGTTTAAAGCAGCTAGGAAAAAAAGACACATTAACTATAAAAGAACAATACAGACTGATACCATACTTTCTTTTTACTCCCCCCACCGCACCCAGCATTATTGAGGTATAATTTGTATACAGTAAAATTTACCTGTTTGAAGTGTAGAGATCGATGAATTTGGACAACTATATGTAGTTGTGTAACCGTCATCACATTTAAGGCAGAGGGGAGTTTCTGTCACTCCAGAAACTCCCCGCATGCTTTTTTTGAAGTCAGTTCCTTCCTCAGCCCTAGGTAAACACTAATTTGCTTTCTGATACTATAGTTTTGCCTCTTCTAGAATATCATGTAAAAATATCATGTAAATATCATGTACATATGCATGTAGAATTCATACAATAGGTAGCCTTCTATGTCAATAGCAGACTTCCTAAGAACAACTGAAGCCAGAAAACAGTAGAACAGTATCATCAAAATACAAGTAACTGTCACCTTAGAATTTGCATCCAACAGAATCAAGAATGATAGTAAGTTCCAGTGTGGTTAAAATGAAGTGAATACACTGTCCTTTCTCTCCTACTGAATATGTCTAAAAACCTTGGGCAGAATGCCTGGGGAAGCTGTCTGAGGACTCTGAAAGGTAAATGATAGCAAGTAGCTTGGAGAAGGAAAATAGAACTTTAAGTACAAAAGCTCTGGCGGTGAGTTTCCTGCATCCTTTCCCCACTTTTTGTATCTCCGAGTCTGAATTCAAAGACAGCATGAATCCTAGGACTGTGCACAGGTGCAAACGAGAATTCCAAGGGAAATTTCTGATCCAAGGAGCAGGAAGAGAGGCTCTATGAGACAAAGTGGAAGAAATGCTATCTCTTGTTTTTCTTCCCTCCCAGCGCTGCCACATGATCCTCACTTCTGAACCTGCAGTTTTGTGGTAGCAGCAGCAGCCAACCAGACACTTAAAAATCCAAGGGAGGTGAATACTCTCTGATCAGAGGAACTATGGTCCAAACAGTGCAGAATGATTCCTATTGCTTTTTTCTTTTTTTAATTCTCTTGCTGTTTGGCCCCAGAGACAGATATAGTTGTAGGAAGTACAAGACTTTCTAGTCAGAGGACTGGGTGGCAGTGGGGGATGGAGGTGGGGTAGTAGAGTGTCAGAGAGTGGGGCCCTTCACAGATAAGAGGGAGCTCATAAAAGGGACCGCATGATGTTATGTATGAACTTCAGGGCCCACCCTTGAGCCATACAACATGGATCTGACCCTAAACAGCATACCAAGTAGCTATGGAATAGACAGCAGACTGACTCCTGACTGATGCATATCTAGGACAGATTCAAATACATCCTGTTCGTCATAGAATTTGAGCAAGATCTAGAGTCTCATAGCATCTTATATCCCAGATGTTCATGATATGATACAAAATTACTTGACACAAAAAGAACCAGGGAAGTCTGATTAAGTCTCAAGGGAAAAGACAAGCTACCAACCCTGAGATTACCCAGATGTTTTGTATTAGGCAGTGATTTTAAAACAGCTGTTATAACCATGCTTTAAGAAATAATAGTCTCAGTTAAGAAATAGAAGCTGTAAAAAAGAACCAAATGGAAATTTTATAACTGGAAAATAGAATAATTAGAAATTTGAAGAAAATCACTGGATATGTTCAAAAGCGGAGTGCTTGTGACAAAGGAAAGAGTCAGTGAGTTTGGAGATAGAAATTACATGAATGGAAATTATCTAATTGGACCAAAAGAGAGAAAAAACCCTAAGAAAATGGACAGAGCCTTGGGATCCTCTGAGATAATACCAAGAAATATCAACATTTGTGCTAGTGGAGTTTCATGCAGAGATGAGTGTGGTACAGAAAAAAAAACTTGGAAGAAAAAAAAGGTGGCTGAAAGCCTCCTAAGTTTAGTGAAAGACAAACTTAGAGATTTAAGAAGCTCAGTGAGCCCCAAATAGAATAAAGAAGTCTATGCCCAGATTATCATAAACTACTGAAAACCAGACACCTAGAAAAAAATGCCGGCCGGGTGCTGGCTCACACCTGTAATCCCAGCACTTTGGGAGACTAAAGTGAGTGGATCACCTGAGGTCAGGAGTTTGAGACCAGCCTGGCCAACATGGTGAAACCCTGTCACTATTAAAAATACAAAAAAAATTAAAAATAAAAAAAAGTTAGCCGGGCCTGGTGGGCAGTCACCTGTAATCCCACCTACTCGGAGGCTAAGGCATGAGAATTGGCTGAGCCCTGGAGGCGAAGGTTGCAGTGAGCTGAGATAACACCACTGTACTCCAACCAGGGTGATAGAGACTCTGTCTCAAAAAAAAAAAAAAAAAAAGTCTATTTAAAGAAATAAAATTTTTTGAGATCAGCTAGAAAAAAAATGATGCATTACAGGGGAACAATGATTGCAACAACTTCAGAAAAAAAATATGGGTCAAAAGACCAGTGGAATAACATTTTTGAAACCAGAATTTTATATGTGACAAAAATATCCTTCAGGAATGAAGGTGAAATAGAGATATTCACAGGTAAAAGAAAACTAAGAAAATTCATCTCCAGTTGATTGTTTTCCAAAAAAAAAAAAAGATAAAGGAATTTCTTCAGGTAAAAGGAAACTGATAATAGAACTATAGAACCTCAAGAAAGAAGAAAAAGAAACAGAAATTGTAAGCATTTGGATAAATACAGTATTTTTTCTACTTTTAAGTTCTTTAAAATATGTGTGATGGTCGTGATTAAAAATTGCCAATGCCCCTTGACTTACAGTGGGATTACATCCCGGTAACTCCTGCATACGTTGAAAATATTGTAAATTGAATGTGCATTTTCAACTTAGGATGGGTTTATCTAGATGTGGCCCCATGGAAAGTCAAGGAGTGTACTGAATGCATATGGCTTTTGTACCACTGTAAAGTGAAAAAAATTGTAAGGCAAACTAAGTCGAAGGCCATCTGTGAAACATTGGTGGAATTTTGTATGTATGTAAATGTAATACAGATGACAATAATATTAAAGGTAGTAAGGGCAATTTTTCTACATTTCGCTTGATGTAAAATATTAATTTTCAATGGACATGAAAAGTTTAGTATGTATATTGTAATCCCTAGGTCAGTCACACATGCGTGCCCACACACACTATATACAGAGATGCAATAGATAAAATGGAATATCAAAGAAATATTCAAATACTGTCATGCAGAAGAAGGTGGGAAAGGAGAAAGAGAGGAACTAAAAACATAGTGGACAAGCAGAAAATAAACTAGTAGACTTAAATCCAAGCCTATCAATACTAACATTAAATGTAAATGACCTAAATACACCAACTAAAAAGCACAATATTATCAGATTGGATTTAAAAAAGAGACCAGGCCAGGCATGGTGGCTCACGCCTGTAATCCCAGGACTTTGGGAGGCCGAGACAGGCAGATCACGAGGTCAAGAGATTGAGACCATCCTGGCTAACACGATGAAACCCCGTCTCTACTAAAAATACAAAAAATTAGCTGGGCGTGGTGGCGGCTGCCTGTAGTCCCATCTACTTGGGAGGCTGAGGCAGGAGAATGGTATGAACCCGGGAGGTGGAGCTTGCAGTGAGCTGAGATGGTGCCACTGCACTCCAGCCTGGGCGACAGAGCGAGACTCCATCTTGAAAGAAAAAAATAAAAAAAATTAAAGAGAGACCAAAGTGTGTTTACAAGCAATCCACTTTAAATATAATGATGTAGGCAGATTAAAAGTATAGAAAAAGATATACCATGTAAATACCAGTTGAAACAAAGAGCAAGGAAAATTACCAAAGGTAAAGAAGGACATTACATAATGATAAGAGTCAATGCACCAAGAAGACACTAACAGTCCTAAATTTGTAGGTACCTAATAATAGAGCTTCAAAATACATAAAATAAAAACTAACAGAATGAAAAGGAGAAATGAACAAATCCAGAATTATTATTGGAGACTTCAACACTTCTCTCTCAGTAATGGATATGACAAGTAGACAGAACAATCAACAACAATATGAAAGAATTGAGCAACATCGTCAATCAAATGAACCTAATTGACATGTATAGAACACTCTGCAGCAACAGCAGAAAGCACATGTTACTTAAGTGCACATTTACCAAGATGGATGTTATCCTGGGTCAAAACCACCCTTAACAATTTGAAAAGAACTAGAATTGAACAAAATGTATTCTTTAACCATAAGGATTTAAACTAGAAATCAGTAACAAATATATATGGAAATTTACCCCTCAAATATTTGGAAACTGAATAACACATTCCTAAGTAATCTGTGGGTCAAAGAAGAAATGTTAAGGGATATTAGAAAATATTTTGAACTGAACAAAAATATAAATACAACATATTTATGGGATGCCCCTAAAGCAGTGCTTAGAAGGACATTTATAAAATTAAATGCTTGTATTAGAAAAGGAGTCTCATATCAGTAATTTAAGTTCTATTGTAAGAAACTAGAAAAAGCAGAGTAAAATAAAACCAAAGCAAACAGAATAAAGGAAATAATAAAGAACAGAAATTAATGAAATTGGAAACAGAAAAACATTAAAGAAAATCAATAAAACCCAAGGCTGATACTTTTGAAAAACCAGCCTAACCAAAAAATAAAAGAAGACACAAATTACCAATGTAAGGAATGGAGCACTGTAAGGAACTTTATTGACATAAATTTTGCAGTGTAAATGAAAGAGACCTTTTTTTTTTTTTTTCCACAGCCACAAACTACTAAAAATTACTTAAAAAGAAATTAAAGCATGAATTGTAGTTAAAAACTTTCTGAAAAAGAAAAACACAAGCCTAGATGTTTTCTTTGGCGAATTCTACCACATATTTTCTTATTTAAAGAAATACCAGCAGTTCTACACAATTTCTTCTAGAAAACTGGAAGAGTATGCAGTATTTCCCAACTCATTTTTTGAGACCAGTGTTACATTGATACTAAAACCAGATAAACTATAAGAATAGTACAGATTAGTATTCTTTATACTGTACACATAAGAATTCTGATCAACATATTAATAAATTGAATCAGCAATACATAAAAAGAACAATACAACTATGTAGGATTTATCTTAAAATGCAAATCTTGTTCAACTGAAATCAATCTTTGTAATAGCTAAAGAAGACTTCATGCTAATATGTGTGTGTATATATGTATACAGAATATATATGTATGACATATATGACATATATCTATATGTCAGAATTCAACATCCATTCATGATAAAAGCTCTCAGCAAACTAGGAATAGAAAGGAACTTCCTAAAACTGATAAAGGCATATACTAAAACAAAAACAACCTATAGCTAATGTTATACTTTATAGTGAAAGACTAAATGCTTTCCCCCTGAGATCAGACAACACAGGATATCTACTCTCACCACTCAGTCTCTCACTAGAAATCGTAGCCAGTACAATAAAGTAAGAAAAAATGAAATAGAACTATTCATATTCACAAATGACATGATTGTCTATGTCGAAAAGTTCAAGGAGTCTACAAGTAAATGCTTATAAACAGTAAATGAGTTTCCTAAGGTTATAGAACACAAGGTCAACATGCAGAAATTCATCATATTTCTCTATACTAGCAATCAACATTGGTGTTTTAAGATACAGAGTTTATTATTAAGCAGGTATAGTGAGGCCAACAGATCAGGACACCACTACCATTGAGAAGATAGTTTATTACTCACAGTTCCCAAGAGGAGGGGCCATGTCGCACCACACAAGACCATATGGGGATGCATCAAGGTCGATGAGGAGGAAGAAGGAACAGGAGGAAAACGGGGTCAAGAGACTTTGTTGTGGTTTCCACATGAAAGAATGTGTGAGGCAGGGTAAGCAGGCTTAGGCTTGGCTAGTTTGAATAATTTCAGCAGTTTTGGGGTATAGGGGCTATCTCTTAAGGGTCTGGTACTTGGCCCTGGGGTGATTAGGGCAGAGGAATAGTGGCCTGGAGCATAAGAGCTGTATAATGGAGGTCGTTGGGGATATGAGCTTTAGATTGGTTGGTTTGCATATGAAAGACACGCTTAAAGGTTAGTCTTTTACTCTCTCTAGGAATTGATTAGCCCTGGGAGGGGCAGTCTCTCCAGGATCAGCAAGGGCCCAGATTTCAAAGCATCAGAAATAAAAGGCATAATTAATGCAATTGGTAACTAACATTTAAAACATTATTTACATTCGTTTCGAAAACAAAATTACTTGCTATAAATCTAAATGCGCAGAACACGTGAAAACTACAAAAGTTGATGAAAGAAGTCAAAGAAGACCTAAATAAATGAAGTGTACTGTGTTCATGGATTGATGGATTTGAAGACCCTGTGTAGTAAAGATGTCAATTTCCCCCCATTTAGCACTATTACTTTTTATTGCATCTATAGAGAAATTGACATTAATTTTATATGGAAAAACAAAAGAACTAAAGTAGCCAAAGCAATTTTGAATGTGATGAATAAAGTTGGAGAAGTCACATTACTCAATTTTCACACTTCAAAGCTATATTAATTAATACACTGTGGTATTAGTGAAAGAATAGATATATAGAGATCAGTGAAATAGAGAGTTTAAAGTAAGACTCGTGAATTTTTTTGTTTTTTGACAAAGGTGCAAAGGCAATTCAGGGAGAAGGGATGGTCTTTTCAATAAATGATATTGAAACAATTCTGCATATATTAAGAAAAAAGATTGTTGATCTATAGCTCACATCTTATATAAAAATTAAAATGAGCTAAATGTAAAACTTTCAGAAGAAAATATATGAGAAAATCCTTCTAGCCTTGGGTTTGGAAAAAATTCTGTGATGATGTGGCACCCAAAGCATAATTCATTAAAAAAATTGATAAATTGTACTTTATGAAAATTAACAAACTTCTACTCTGCTAAAACACTGTTAAGAGGCTGAAAAGACAAGCTGCAACCTAAGAGAAAATGTTGCAAACTGCATATTCAACCAAGGCCGTGTAGCCAGAATACAAAAACATTTCTCAAAAGTCGACAATAAAACAACCAACTCAGTTAGAAGATGGGCAAAAGATTTCAACAGACATGTCACCAAAGAAAATACCTGGTTGGCAAATAAGCACATGAAAAGATGCTCGACATAATTACCATTAACAAAATTCAAACTAAAACCACAATGAAATACCAGTATACATCATTTATAGAATGGCTACAACAACTTTTAAAATACAACAGTTTAAGTGCTGATGAGAATATGGAGCAACTGGAATGCTCATATTCCTAGTGGAAATGCAAAATAGTACAGCCACTTTGGAAAACAATTTGTAAGCTTTTCATAAAGTTAAACATACATTTATCTAAGTTTCCAGCAATCCTACCTCTAGGTAAACCTTTATCCTAGCCTGGATAAATGAAAACTTGTGTACACACAAAAACCTGTACCTGAATTCATGATCCACTAAAACTGAAAACGACTTAAAAATCCTTCAATGGGTAAATGGATAAACAAACCGTGCAACCTCCATACAGTGAATATTACTCAGCAATATAAAGGGATGTGCTGCTGAAACCCACAATAACAGGTAACTCAAAGGCATTACATGAGTGAAAGAAGTCAGTGTGAAAAGGTTATATTCTATATGATTATGTTCATATAACATCCTGGAAATGCAAAACTATGAGAATGAACAACAGATTAGTAGGATCAGGAGTTGGGGAAGGCAAGAGGGTTTGACCACAAAGGGGTAGCATGAGAGAATTTCTGGGGGGTGAGAGAATTATTATGTATCCTCACTGATGATGGTGGTTGAATGAATGTATACTTGCTAAAACTTGTAGAACTTTACACACACATAAAATTTAATTTTACAGCATGTTAATTTCAAAATAAAGGAATGATGATTAAATACAGACATTTTCAGTACACAAAAACTGATAAAATTTAACACCAAGAGATGTACATTAAGAGAATATGTAAAGGTTATCCTTTGATCCTAAAGGAAAGTTTTGAGATGTGAAAAGATATGGCAAAGGCTGAGTGTGGTGGCTCATACCCATAATCTCAGCACTTTGGCAGGCCATGACAGGAAGATCACTTGAGTCCGCAAGTTTGAGACCACCCTGGGCAACATAGCTAGGCATTGGTGGCTTGTGCCTGTGGTCCCAGCTACTCAGGAGGCTGAGGCAGAAGAATCACTTGAAGCAGGGAGGTTGAGACTGAGTAAGCCATGATTGCACCACTGCACATCAGTGTGGGCAACAGAGCAAGATCCTGTCTCAGTTTTTAGAAAGAGAAATGGTAAACAAGAAATGTAAACACAGAATTTGAATTTAAATGGTCTATAAGATTGGGTAATTTAAATTATTTGGATAAATGTGAAAATATCTAGACAAACAATAAAATATAAATTGTGGAATTAAAGAACTAAAATACTGAACAGCAATAATGTGTAAGCAAGGAATGTCTAAAGGTCTTGTGTTCTATGAAAGATCAAGATGTTGATTAACTTTGGAGTTTAACTTCAAGTATGCATGGTAAAATTTTGAAAACTATAAAAATGAAGTATATTATTTCCAAATCAGTAAAGGAAAAAAGAAAACAGAAATAACTCCTGAATCAATTTAAAAAATAAGAAAGGAGAGGAAATAAAAATCACATAGAAGAAAAGCACAAAGTAAAATAGTAGGAAAAAATGTATTAAATGTACCCAATTAAAGACAGATTTTTATCATATTGGATTTTTAAAACCTCCTGCTGAATCTTGTTTATAAGACACACACACCTAAAACATAAAGGCTCAGAAAATGTAAGTATCTTTTTTTACATAACATGCAAATTCCAATCAAAAGAAATACGGATTTACTACTATCTAATAAATGGGTTAATTAATTAAATGTCACGGTTCTTAAGATTAAAAAGCACTGTTAGGGATAAAGAAGATAATTACTAATGATTAAAAGGCTTAAACAAAAAGATATGACAATGTAAACCTATATGTACTGTACCTAATAGCCTCAGAAATGTATAAAGAAAAAAACTGTAGAACCACAAGAAGAAATTTATAAATGTCTACTATCACAGCGGGACCTTTCAGTATACTTCTCTCATTTGATGATCAAACAACAAAAATATTGGTAAATATATCGACTCGAATACATTTGATCAGTGGACATATGTAGAACCTCATACCTAGCAATTGAAGAAATGTATTTCTCAAGACACATCAAAAAAATTATTAAAAATTGACCACACAATGGGCCATGAAGCAAGTCTCCAGCATCAATGAATATGTATCTTATAGACTGCATTCTTTCACTACAAAGCATTGTAATTAATCAGTAGTAAAAATACAATTAAAACTTATACATTTAAAACTTAGAATCACATTTAAAAATTTTTTTTATTATACTTTAAGTTCTAGGGTACATGTGCACAATGTGTAGGTTTGTTACATGTGTATACATGTGCCATGTTGGTGTGCTGTACCCATTAACTCATCATTTACATTAGGTATATCTCCTAATGCTATCCCTGTCCCTCCCCTAACCCCACAATAGGCCCTGGTGTGTGATATTCCCCTTCCTGTGTCCAAGTGATCTCATTGTTCAGTTCCCACCTATGAGTGAGAACATGCGGTGTTTGGTTTTCTATTCTTGAGATAGTTTGCTGAGAATGATGGTTTCCAGCTGCATCCATGTCCCTACACAGGACATGAACTCATCCTTTTTTTTTTTTGAGACGGAGTCTCGCTCTGTCGCCCAGGCTGGAGTGCAGTGGCCGGATCTCAGCTCACTGCAAGCTCCGCCTCCCGGGTTCACGCCATTCTCCTGCCTCAGCCTCCCGAGCAGCTGGGACTACAGGCGCCCACCACCACGCCCGGCTAGTTTTTTGTATTTTTTAGTAGAGACGGGGTTTCGCCGTGTTAGCCAGGATGGTCTCGATCTCCTGACCTCGTGATCCGCCCGTCTCGGCCTCCCAAAGTGCTGGGATTACAGGCTTGAGCCACCGCGCCCGGCCAAACTCATCCTTTTTTATGGCTGCATAGTATTCCATGGTATATATGTGCCACATTTTCCTAATCCAGTCTGTCATGGATGGACATGTGGGTTGGTTCCAAGTCTTTGCTATTGTGAATAGTGCCGCAGTAAACATACGTGTGCATGTGTCTTTATAGCAGCATGATTTATAATCCTTTGGGTATATATCCAGTAATGGGATGGCTGGGTCAAATGGTATTTCTAGTTCTAGATCCTTGAGGAATCGCCATACTGTCTTCCACCATGGTTGAACTAGTTTACAGTCCCACCAACAGTGTAAAAGTGTTCCTGTTTCTCCACATCCTCTCCAGCACCTGTTGTTTCCTGACTTTGTAATGATTGCCATTCTAACTGGTGTGAGATGGTATCTCATTGTGGTTTTGATTTGCATTTCTCTGATGGCCAGTGATGATGAGCATTTTTTCATGTGTCTGTTGGCTGTATAAATGTCTTCTTTTGAGAAGTGTCTGTTCATATCCTTCACCCACTTAAAATGGGGTTATTTTTTTCTTGTAAATTTGTTTGAGTTCTTTGTAGGTTCTGGATATTAGCCCTTTGTCAGATGAGTAGATTGCAGAAATTTTCTCCCATTCTGTAGGTTACCTGTTCACTCTGATGGTAGTTTCTTTTGCTGTGCAGAAGCTCTTTAGTTTAATTGGATCCCATTTGTCAGTTTTGGCTTTTGTTGCCACTGCTTTTGGTGTTTTAGACATGAAGTCCTTGTCCATGCCTATGCCCTGAATGGTATTGCCTAGGTTTTCTTCTAGGGTTTTTATGGTTTTAGGTCTAACATTTAAGTCTTTAATCCATCTTGAATTAATTTTTGTATAAGGTGTAAGGAAGGGATCCAGTTTCAGCTTCCTACATATGGCTAGCCAGTTTTCCCAGCACTATTTATAAAATAGGGAATCCTTTCCCCATTTCTTGTTTTTGTCAAGTTTGTCAAAGATCAGATGGTTGTAGATGTGTGGTGTTATTTCTGAGGGCTCTGTTATGTTCCATTTGTCTATATCTCTGTTTTGTTACCAGTACCATGCTGTTTTGGTTACTGTAGCCTTGTAGTATAGTTTGAAGTCAGGTAGCGTGATGCCTCCAGCTTTGTTCTTTTGGCTTAAGATTGTCTTGGCAATGCGGGCTCTTTTTTGGTTCCATATGAACTTTAAAGTAGTTTTTTCCAATTCTGTGAAGAAAGTCATTGGTAGCTTGACGGGGATGGCATTGAATCTATAAATTACCTTGGGCATTATGGCCATTTTCACGATATTGATTCTTCTTATCCCATGAGCATGGAATGTTCTTCCATTTGTTTGTGTCCTCTTCTATTTCATTGAGCGGTGGTTTGTAGTTCTCCTTGAAGAGGTCCTTCACATCCCTTGTAAGTTGGATTCCTGGGTATTTTATTCTCTTTGAAGCAATTGTGAATGGGAGTTCATTCATGATTTGGCTCTCTGTTTGTCTTTTATTGGTGTATAAGAATGCTTGTGATTTTTGCACAGTGATTTTTGTATCCTGAGACTTTGCTGAAGTTGCTTACCAGCTTAAGAAGATTTTGGGCTGAGACGATGGGGTTTTCTAAATATACAATCATGTCATCTGCAAACAGGGACAATTTGACTTCCTCTTTCCCTAATTGAATACCCTTTATTTCTTTCTCCTGCCTGATTGCCGTGGCCAGAACTTCTAACACTATGTTGAATAGGAGTGGTGAGAGAGGGCATCCCTGTCTTGTGCGAGTTTTCAAAGGGAATGCTTCCAGTTTTTGCCCATTCAGTATGATATTGACTGTGGGTTTGTCATAAATAGCTCTTATTATTTTGAGGTACGTTCCTTCAATACCGAATTTATTGAGAGTTTTTAGCATGAAGGGCTGTTGAATTTTGTCAGAGGCCTTTTCTGCATCTATTGAGATAATCATGTGGTTTTTGTCTTTGGTTCTGTTTATGTGCTGGATTACATTTGTTGATTTGCATATGTTGAACCAGCCTTGCATCCCAGGGATGAAGCCCAATTGATCATGATGGATAAGCTTTTTGATGTGCTGCTGGATTCGGCTTGCCAGTATTTTATTGAGGATTTTTGCATCGATGTTCATCAGGAATATTGGTCTAAAATTCTCTTTTTTTGTGTGTGTCTCTGCCAGGCTTTGGTATCAGGATGATGCTGGCCTCATAAAATGAGTTAGGGAGGATTCTCTCTGTTTCTATTGATTGGAATAGTTTCAGAAGGAATGGTACCAGCCCCTCCTTGTACCTCTGGTAGAATTTGGCTGTGAATCCATCTGGTCCTGGACTTTTTTTGGTTGGTAGACCGTTAATTATTGCCTCAGTTTCAGAGCCTGTTATTGGTCTATTCAGGGATTCAACTTCTTCCTGGTTTAGTCTTGGGAGAGTGTATGTGTCCAGGAATTGATCCATTTCTTCTAGGTTTTCTAGTTTATTTGTGTAGAGGTGTTTATAGTATTCTCTGAGGGTAGTTTG
Source organism: Trachypithecus francoisi (assembly GCF_009764315.1). Lineage (NCBI taxonomy): Eukaryota > Metazoa > Chordata > Mammalia > Primates > Cercopithecidae > Trachypithecus > Trachypithecus francoisi. The sequence goes on along the minus strand of NW_022681469.1, from coordinate 99,470,725 downwards.
TATTTCTGTAGGGTTGGTGGTGATACCCCTTTGTCATTTTTTATTGCATCTATTTGATTCTTCTCTCTTTTCTTCTTTATAAGTTTTGCTAGCCGTCTATCAATTTTGTTGATCTTTTCAAAAAACCAGCTCCTGGATTCATTGATTTTTTTGAAGGGTTTTCTGTGTCTCTGTCTCCTTCAGTTCTGCTGATCTTAGTTATTTCTAGCCTTCTGCTAGCTTGTGAATGTTGCTTCTCTAGTTCTTTTAATTGTGATGTTAGGGTGTCAATTTTAGAGCTTTAGAGCTTTCCTGCTTTCTCTTCTGGGCATTTCGTGCTATAAATTTCCCTCTACACACTGCTTTAAATGTGTCCCAGAGATTCTGGTATGTTGTGTCTTTGTTCTCATTTGTTTCAAAGAACATCTTTATTTCTGCCTTCATTTCATTATGTACCCAGTAGTCATTCAGGAGCAGGTTGTTCAGTTTCCATGTAGTTGAGCGGTTTTGATTGAGTTTCTTAGTCCTGAGTTCTAGTTTGATTGCACTGTGGTCTGAGAGACAGTTTGTTATAATTTCTGTTCTTTGACATTTGCTGAGGACCAACAATGTGGTCAATTTTGGAATAAGTGTGATGTGGTGCTGAGAAGAATGTATATTCTGTTGATTTGTGGAGAGTTCTGTAGATGTCTATTAGGGTCCACTTAGTGCAGAGCTGAGTTCAATTCCTGGATATCCTTGTTAACTTTCTGTCTTGTTGATCTGTCTGATGTTGACAGTGGGGTGTTAAAGTCTCCCATTATTATTGTGTGGGAGTCTAAGTCTCTTTGTAAGTCTCTAAGGACTTGCTTTATGAATCTGGGTGCTCCTGTATTGGGTGCCTATATATTTAGGATAGTGAGCTCTTCTTGTTGAACAGATCCCTTCACCATTATGTAATGGCCTTCTTTGTCTCTTTTGATATTTGTTGATTTAAAGTCTGTTTTATCAGAGACTAGGATAGCAACCCCTGCCTTTTTTTGTTTTCCATTTGCTTGGTAGATCTTCCTCCATCTCTTTATTTTGAGCCTGTGTGTATCTCTGCACGTGAGATGGGTCTCCTGAATACAGCAAACTGATGGGTCTTTTTTTTTTTTTTTTTTTTTGAGGCAGAGTCTCGCTCTGTCGCCCAGGCTGGAGTGCAGTGGCGCGATCTCGGCTCACTGCAAGCTCCGCCTCCCGGGTTCACGCCATTCTCCTGCCTCAGCCTCCTGAGTAGCTGGGACTACAGGCGCCCGCCACCGCGCCCGGCTAATTTTTTGTATTTTTGGTAGAGACGGGGTTTCACCATGGTCTCGATCTCCTGACCTTGTGATCCGCCCGCCTCGGCCTCCCAAAGTGCTGGATTACAGGCTTGAGCCACCGCGCCCGGCCTGATGGTCTTGACTCTTTATCCATTTGCCAGTCTGTGTCTTTTAATTGGAGCATTTAGCCTATTTACATTTAAGGTTAGTATTGTTATGTTTGAATTTGATACTGTCATTATGATTACAGCTAGCTATTTTACTCATTAGTTGATGCAGTTTATTCCTGGCATTGATGGTCTTTACATTTTGGCATGTTTTTGCAGTGGCTGATACTGGTTGTTCCTTTCCATGTTTAGTGCTTGCTTCAGGAGCTCTTGTAGGGCAGGCCTGGTGGTGGCAGAATCTCTCAGCATTTGTTTGTCTGCAAAGGATTTTATTTCTCCTTCACTTATGAAACTTAGTTTGGCTGGATATGAAATTCTGGGTTGGAAATTCTTTTCTTTAAGAATGTTGAATGTTGGCCCCCCACTCTCTTCTGGCTTATAGAGTTTCTGCCAAGAGATCCGCTGTTAGTCTGATCGGCTTCCCTTTGTGGGTAACCCAACCTTTCTCTCTGGCTGCCCTTAACATTTTTTCCTTCATATCAACTTTAGTGAATCTGACAATTATGTGTCTTGAAGTTGCTCTTCTCAAGGAGTATCTTTGTGACGTTCTCTGTATTTCCTGAAGTTGATTATTGGTCTGCCTTGCTAGGTTGGGGAAGTTCTCCTGGACAATATCCTGCAGAGTGTTTTCCAGCTTGGTTCTATTCTCCCCATCACTTTCAGGTATACCAGTCAGACGTAGATTTGGTCTTTTCACATAGTCCCATACTTCCTGTAGGTTTTGTTTGTTTCTTTCTACTCTTTTTTCTCTAAACTTCTCTTCTTGCTTCATTTCATTCATTTGATCTTTAATCACTGATACCCTTTCTTCCAGTTGATCGAATCGGTTACTGAAGCTTGTGTATTTGTCACATAGTTCTCATGTCATGTTTTCAGCTTCATCAGGTCATTTAAGGACTTCTCTACATTGGTTATTCTTGTTTGCCATTTGTCTTTTTTCAAGGTTTTTAGCTTCTTTGTGATGGGTTCGAACTTCCTCCTTTAGCTCAGAGAAGTTTGATCGTCTGAAGCCTTCTTCTCTCAACTGTTCAAAGTCATTCTCCGTCCAGCTTTGTTCTGTTGCTGGCAAGGAGCGGTCTTCCATTGGAGGGGGAGAGGTGCTCTGATTTTTAGAATTTTCAGCTTTTCTGCTCTGTTTTTTTCCCTATCTTTGTGGTTTTATCTACCTTTGGTCTTTGATGATGGTGATGTACAGATGGGGTTTTGGTGTGGATGTCCTGTCTGTCTGTTAGTTTTCCCTCTAACAGTCAGGACCCTCAGCTGCAAGGTCTGTTGGAGTTTGCTCGAGGCCCACTCCAGACCCTGTTTGCCTGGGTATCAGCAGCAGAGGCTGCAGAAGATTGAATATTGCTGAATAGCAAATGTTGATGCCTGATTGTTTCTCTGGAACCTTTGTCTCAGAGGGGTACCCGGCCGTGTGAGGTGTCAGTCTGCCCCTACTTGGGGGTGCCTCCCAGTTAGGCTACTCGGGGATCAGGGACCCACTTGAGGAGGCAGTCTGTCCGTTGTCAGATCTCAAACTCCATACTGGGAGAACCACTACTCTCTTCAAAGCTGTCACACAGGGACATTTAAATCTGCAGAGGTTCTGCTGCCTTTTGTTTGGCTCTGCCCTGTCCCCAGAGGTGAAGTCTACAGAGGCAGTCAGGCCTCCTTGAGCTGCAGTGGGCTCCCCCCGTTCGAGCTTCCTGGTTGCTTTGTTTACCTACTCAAGTCTCAGCAATGGTGGGCGCCCCTCCCCCAGCCTCACTGCCACCTTGCAGTTAGATCTCAGACTGCTGTGCTATGACAGAGGCCCCGTGGGCTTGGGACCCTCCGAGCCAGGTGCAGGATATAATCTCCTGGTGTGGCATTTGCTAAGACCCTTGGAAAATCATAGTATTAAGGGTGGGAGTGACCCGATTTTCCAGGTGCCGTGTGTCACGGTTTCCCTTGGCTAGGAAAGGGAATTCCCTTACCCCTTGCATTTCCCAGGTAAGGTGATGCCTTGCCTTGCTTCAGTTCTCGCTTGGTGGGCTGCACCCACTGTCCTCCATCTACTCTCCGACATGCCCCAGTGAGATGAGCCTGGTACCTCAGTTGGAAATGCAGAAATCACCTGTCTTCTGTGTCGCTCACGCTGGGAGCTGTAGCCTGGAGCTGTTCCTATTCGGCCATCTTCTAGAATCACATTTCTAAAGAATTTTTTTTTTTTAGTGGAAGAAGTCATATAGGAAAAAAATGTTAGAACTCAACAATAATGAAAATACTGTATAGTAAACTGGGATGCAGCTGCAGCAGGACTTTTAAGAAACTGAGAATGGAAGTTTTGAGTGGAATTTGAAAATATAAGGGGGCAAGGTGAGTATAAGAAAACTTGAATTTTTTCCATTCTAAAGTACATAGTGAAAACTAAAATAAACTCAACAAGAAGTGAATAACCCAGTTTAAAAATAGACAAAGGATTTGAACAGACATTTCTCCAAAGAAGATATACAGATGACTAATAAGCACATGAAAATATGCTCTACATCACTAACCATTAGGGAAGGGCAAATCAAAACCACAAAGAGATTATACTTAACATTCATGAGAATGGCTATTACTAAAACAACAAAGAGAAAACAAGTGGTGTTGAGGATGTGGAGAAATTAGAACCCTTTTGCACCGTTGGTAGGAATGTAAAATAGTGCAGCCACTGTGGAAAATGATATTGGTGGTTCCTCAAAACATTAAACATGTAATTACCATATGATCCCGCAATTTTACTTCTGGGTATATGCCCAAAGAATTGAAAGCACATATGTTCACAGCTGCAGTATTCATAGTAACCAAAAGGTGGAAACAACCCAAATGTCCGTCAGTGGATAAATGGACAAACAAAATGTGGTATATGCATGTAATGGTGTGTTGTTTAGCGTTAACATGGAATGAAATTTGGGTATGTTCTACAGTGTGGATGAACCTTAAAGACATTATGCTAAGTGAAATAAGCCAGACACAAAAGGACAAATATTGTATGCTTTTCCGTACATGAGATTCCTAGAATAGTCAAATTAATAGAGATAGAAAATAGAACAGTTGTTAACACAGGCATGGTGGCAGGTAGAATAGGGAAATATTGTTTAATGGGTACAGAGTTTCAGTTTGGGTTAATGAAAAAGTTCTGGAGATGATGGTGGTGATGGTTGCATAACAGTGTGAATGTACTTAATGCCACTGAACTGTACACTTAAAAATTGTTAAAATGGTAAATTTTATGTACATTTTACCATAAAAAAAATCACTAAGTAAAAATCCAGGAACGAAACTTAAATGATTAACAATCATGACTGACTTGAATTTTACTATGAGACAAGATTCTCAGGATTAAAGAACAAAATGCAGCTCTTTGCTCTTTTTAAGAAATATCTGGGCCGGGCGCGGTGGCTCAAGCCTGTAATCCCAGCACTTTGGGAGGCCGAGACGGGCGGATCACGAGGTCAGGAGATCGAGACCATCCTGGCTAACACGGTGAAACCCCGTCTCTACTAAAAAATAGAAAAAAAAAAACTAGCCGGGCGAGGTGGCGGGCGCCTGTAGTCCCAGCCACTCGGAGGCTGAGGCAGGAGAATGGCGTAAACCCGGGAGGCGGAGCTTGCAGTGAGCTGAGATCCGGCCACTGCACTCCAGCCCGGGAGACAGAGCGAGACTCCGTCTCAAAAAAAAAAAAAAAAAAAAAAGAAATATCTGAAACAAAATTATATTAAAGGCTAACAATAAAAGAAAAAAGAAAGACATATTTATTTTGGGTATAATATACACTACTCAGGTGACAGGTGCTCTAAAATCTCAGACTTTGCCACTATACAGTTCATCCATGTAACCAAAAACCATTTGTACCCCAAAAGTTAATGAAATAAAAAATATTTAAAATAAATGAATAAAAGGCTGGGTGCAGTGGCTCACACCTGTAATCCCAGCACTGTGGGAAGCAGAGACAGGTGGATCACTTGAGGCCAGGAGTTCAAGACCAGTCTGGCCAACATGGTGAAACCCCGTCTGTACTAAAAATACAAAAAATTAGCCAGGCATGGTGGCGTGCACCTGTAATCCCTGCTACTTGGGAAGTTGAGACAGGAGAATTGCTTGAACGTGGGTGGTGAAGGTTCCAGTGAGCCAACATCGCACCACTGCACTCCAGCCTGGGCAACAGAGCAAGACTCTGTATCAAAATAATAATAGAAATATAAACAAGATTTGATGGCAACATCATATTACAGAAACTAAAACTTAGGGCAAAATTTGTGATGAACAGGGATGTCTTACAATGGAACAAAACTGCGCAACTTGTGAAGAGGAAACAAAATTATGCACTTTTATGCATATGGCATTATTATATATCCGTGAATACATAAAGGCAAAATCTTTAGAAATTTACAAGTTTGATTTAAAACTACAATTATATTGGAAATTTATAATAGTTCTCTCAGCATTTGACAGATCAAAATGACAACGCATATAAAAGTAATTAACAGTGATGCTTAGTTTAATAGAATACTACAAAAATAGAGAATATACTTTCTTTCTTTTTTTTTTTTTTTTTTTGAGACGGAGTCTCGCTCTGTTGCCCAGGCTGGAGTGCAATGGCCGGATCTCAGCTCACTGCAAGCTCCGCCTCCCGGGTTCACGCCATTCTCCTGCCTCAGCCTCCTGGGTAGCTGGGACTACAGGCGCCCGCCACCTCGCCCGGCTAGTTTTTTGTATTTTTTAGTAGAGACGGGGTTTCACTGTGTTAGCCAGGATGGTCTCGATCTCCTGACCTTGTGATCCACCCGTCTCGGCCTCCCAAAGTGCTGGGATTACAGGCTTGAGCCACCGCGCCCGGCGAGAATATACTTTCTTATCACATTTCTGTGGGGAGAACTGGCCACAGATAAAACCTTTAAAGATTCAGAAATAGAAAATCCTGTCATATTCCCTAATCACAAGGATATGTATAGTTTTTGTGATTCCCTACTCATAAGGACAAGTATAGCTTTTTTTGTTGTTGTTGTTATTGTTTTTTGAGACAGAATCTTGCTCTGTCACCTAGGTTGGGCTGCTGTACAGTGGAGTGATCATACCTCACTGCAGCCTCAACCTCTTGGGCTCAAGTGATGCTTCTGCTTCAGCCTCCTAAGAAGCTGGGACTATAGGTTTGGGCCACCACTCCTGGCTAATTTTTTTATTTTTTAAAATTTTTTCTAGAGATGACATCTTGCTGTTTTGCTTAAGCTAGGTCTCAAACTCCTGGGCTCAAGCAATTCCCCCTCCTTGGTCTCATAAAATGCTGAGATTATGGCATGAGCCACTGCGCCCAGCCTAAATAGAGTTTTAAGCTGTGGTTTTGGGTTGATTTGTGGGCTCCCAAAATTCCTCTGTTGAAATCCTTAACCCACGTATCTCAGAATATGACCGCCTTGGAGATACGGTCCTTGCAAAGGTAATCAAGTTAAAGTGAGGTCATTAAGGTGGGCCCTAATTTAATATGATTGTTCTCCTTATAAAAAGGGGAAATTTGGACACAGACACACATAAAAGGAAGATGATGGGAAGACACAGGGAGGAAACAGTCATCTACAAACCAAGGAGAAAGTCCTGAAACTGATTCTTCCCTCACAGCCATCCAAAGGAACCAATCCTGCCAACACCTTAATCTGAGACTTCTAGCCTCCAGGACTGTAAGACAGTAAATTTCTGTTGTTTAAGCCACCTAGTTTGTGGTACTTTGTTATGACAGCCCTAGCAAACTAATACAGCTACCATTTCAAACTTGAAAATATTCTGCTGGATAGTTTTAAGATCAGAGAAGTTTTAAGCTAAAGTAAATGAAAATGAGAACATTTTACATTAAAAATGTGAGGGCTCCTCCTTTCCTGAATGGGATTTGGCCCCCTTATAAAGTTAAAACTGTAGAAGAGATTTTATAGACTTTAAGTGCTGGTGTTTTGTTTTGTTTTTGTTTTTTGTTTTTGAGACCTGGTCTTGCTCTGTGGTCCAGGCTGGAGTGCTGGAGTGAATATGGCTCACTACAGCCTCAACCTCCTGGGCTCAAGCAGTCCTCTTGCCTCAGCCTCCCATGTAGCTGGGACCACAGGTGGATTGCTTGAGTTTAGGAGTTTGAGACCAGCTGGCAAATGGCAAGACACCATCTCTACTAAAAATACAAAAAAGTAGCTGTGTGAAGTCATGCGTGCTTGTGGTCCCAGCTATTTGGGAGGCTGAGGTGGGAGGATTGCTTGAGCCTGGGAGTTGGAGTTTGCAGTGAGTCGAGATTGTGCCACCGCACTCCAGCCAGGGTGACAGAGCGAGACCTTCTCTCAAAAAAAACTGAAAATAAGCAGAGCCTCTAAAACTCAATAAACTAGAAGAAAACAAATATAAATCTATTTAAATAAGATAAATGTGACAAATGTGGTAAGTGGAATTAATTAGGAAATTAGTTAGCAACAAAAAAAATAGAATCGTTGAATAAAACCAAGAACTGGTCTTTCAGAAGACACATCTTTAAGAAGTTTCACCAAGAAAAATAGAGAAACCATGAACATCAAGAATAAGATAAGAGATTTCACACAGATATGGATGAAATAAGGAATTATAAGTTTGGGGGCAGAAAAGTGGAAAGTCCAGAGGAAATAGGTGATTTTCTAGGAAAAAATAAATTACCAAAATTGATTCAAGAAGAGGTAAACACATAAGTAAACTTCCAGTGACCAAATGTATTCAAACAACCATTACTAAGGAGGAACAAAGTAAAGATGGTTTTAAAAGACAAGTCTTATGTAGTCTTCAATAGTAATACTTAGTTCTTGTATATTGTGCTACGGTTTGAATGTGTCCTCTCCAAAATTCAGGTGTTAATACTTACCGGCCAATGTAAAGATATTAAGAGGTGGGGTCTTTAAGAGGTGATTAGGTCATGAGGGTTCCTCCTTTCCTGAATGGGATTAGGCCCCCTTATAAGAAGGCTTCATGGAGGGAGTTTGTTCTGCTTGCCCTTCTGTCTTCTGCCATGTGAAGACACAATGTTCCTCCCTTCTGGAGGGGATACAGCAACAAGGTGCCATCTTGGAAACAGAGCAGCCCTCACCAGACAACTGAACCTGTTGGTGCCTTGATCTTGGACTTCCCAGCCTCCGAAACTGAAAAAATACATTTCTGCTCTTTATAAATTTCCCAGTCTGTGATATTCTGTGATGGGAGCACAAAACAGACTAAGACAATATGTAACTATATAATATAGTTTAATACTATTCTAGGTTCTAAGGTCTAGAATAGTACTTAACAAATTTAACAAGAAATGTGTAAGACTTATATGAGGAAGATGACAAAACTATAAAGGCAAAATAAGATCTGAATAAATGGAGACACCACTTATCTGCTTGGGAAAGCATGTAAACATGTCCATTCTCTTAATATATAAATTTTAATGCAAAACCATGTTATTTCTTAAAAAACAAAAAACAAACAAAAACCCTTAAGCTCATCTGGGAGAATTAAGTAAATAAAAAATGCCAGTTTTTTTTTTTTTTTTCCTTTTTAGACAGGGTCTCACTCTGTTGTTCAGGCTGGAGTGCAGTGGTGTGAACATGCCTCACTATAGCCTCAACCTCGTAGGCTCAAGTGATCCTCTTGCCTCAGCCTCCTGAGTAGCTGGGACCACAGGCGTGTGTTACCATGTTCAGCTAATATTAAAAATTTTTGTTGAAACAGGGTCTCACCATGTTGCCTAGGCAGGTTTCCTGGGCTCAGGCTCTATCCTCCTCTATCCTCCTTTATTCTCTATCCTCTGCCTTGGCCTCCCAAATATTATAGGCACCTGCCCAAAAAAAAATTTTAATAAGGCAGTTAGGACTCCATAAATATCAGAACACAGTATAAAGTTACAGTGATTAAAACAGCATGATATTTGTTCAAGAACAGACAGACTGGGAGACAGAGTTAGGTCCCCAAAGAGACCCTTGTATGTATAGGTACTTAGAATCTGAATCAGGCAATCAGATCAGTGGGGAAATGAATTATTTAATAAATGTTGTTAGGACAATTCATTGTGGGGGGCAGATCCCTACTTCATCCCATACACTGAAAATAAATAGCAGATGGATTAAATAACTGTTTAAAACAAAAGTGTAAGAAAGCCAAATAAAAGTCTAAGGGAATATTTTCAAAATCTTAGAATGAGGAAAACCTTCCGAAGCAAGACAATAAAAAAAACCATTAAAAAAAATTAACAGATCCAAGAATTGAAAACACACACATCTTTGTGACAAAAAGTTAAAAGGCAGCAACAGACTGAAGGAAACTAGTTGCAAAATATATAACAGAGTAGACATGAAATCTACTATAATTAACAAGAAAAAGACCAAGAAGCAGGAGAAAAGTCGAGAAACATATAATAGGCAATTTACTGAAGAGAAAACCCAGTGAACTGTGTAAAAAGATACTCGACTTTTCTAGAGGACACAGAATGACTATCATATATCAAGCATTGCTTATGTAGTCTTTCACAGTCCTGTCAAGGCAGGTGTTATTCAGTTCATTTAACAAGTGAGAAAACAGAATCTTAGAATTAGTAACTTATGGTGGACATTTTTTCAAATACTGTAATTTATCAAAGTGGAATATTTTTTGCATTAAGTTAAAATCCTTTATTCTCTGATTCACAATTATCTTGAATATAAATTTTGTTTTCAGAATACACTTGAAGGTGTTTATTTAGTATCGCCCCTTGAAGAGAAAGGGCAAGGAAAGAAATGCAGTTGGCTACCCTTGATCATGTGACCCTAACAGGTTAAGCTTTCAGGACATACTTGCATGCATATATATTTGACTTGAGTAGATAGACAAGATTTTTACGAGGATTTGTTTCTATTTTACTTTGGCAAATACTGCATGAATCATGTCTCTAGATTTTGACTGGTTGGGTACTTTTTTTATATGCCTGAACTTCTTGGCATAGTATTGAATTGTCTTTCAAGTGATCCAAATAAATAATACATATCTATACATTTATATCACTGTAAATTTGGAAATGCTGCCATAAGTGGGTAATGGTAATATCATAACTGAATGGACATGCAGGAGACCAATTTGAGGTCTATTTGAGGAGAGGGTAGGAGGACAAAAGCTGTTTGGACATGTTAAATTCACTGTGCTTCTGAAGGCCAATAGTAAGAATTAGCTGATAGTTGAAATTTTGACTCTAGACTTGGAACTGACAAGTTGAGTCTTGTCTTTGTACTCAGTGTTCTACTGAAACAAGTTGTATGTAGTCAGGAGGTGGGTTGTGTAAAGGGCTGAGGAGGGAGAAAGCCATTATCCATGATAGGTTTATGTATTTGGCTTAGTCTTTATTAAAAAAAAAAAAGTAGAGCAAGAAATGTTCCTTTGGCTATGATTAATTCTCATGAAACCAGAACAGTTCTCCCCACTTAAATTATTACCATTAAGCAGTGGTTGCCTTTATCGCATATACAGAATTCTATAAAAATGTTATTCCAAGGTTTTAGTACTTGAAGTAGCCCAAAAACATAGTAATTTTTTAAACTACTTCCCAGTGGAGTGTTTTTCTGCTCAATAAGGAAATAGTCACGTGGCATCCAAACTCTATACAAGCAGTACTATGTCCTTTGTCCTCACGCAAATCTGGTTACCCTTCCTTAATGTTATGTTAATGCACCATCAGAAATGGTTGCAAAAGGCTACGCATTGGCTGAGGAGCTAGCAAGAATGGCAGAGTGGACCATACTCAACTCATATGTAGGAGTTGGCACCGTCTTCAACTGTACCCCAACCCCAAAATATGAGAGTCCACATTTTCAAGGGATTTTCACATGAAAGAGATGATATTCCTGGTTAGCCAAGTGTAGCTTCATAGCACAGCCTTCTCTTAATCTTTAGTTTTTGCTGTCCCCAGTTTTCTACTATTTGCTGCCAGGTTATCATCTTGCCTTTTGCTTATTTATTTCTTCTTACTCTCTTCCCTCCTTTCTCTGACAGCCATCACTTCTTTATACCTACCTTCAGAGTTATAACAGAACTCATGTGAATAATCAGTTCTCTTTAAAATAGAGGGCACATGATTATTATGCCTGTTTTTCTTCTCTAGCAAACTAGACAAGGATTAGGGATGGGAGGATACCCGGAAGGGTGTGGTATTGGTGGTAATTGGATTACTGAGAATTTGGTTATTGGCCTTGTTTTACTTTGTGGTTGTTAATGCTGAATGAAAGGATGCATGTGAAACTTATAGGAAAATAGCCAACTCCTGTCACAGAAATGTTACAAACTATGTGTTGCTTAAAGAAAGTAAAATAGAAGGACATAACGATTGCAAGCTATTTGGCTTTTTTTTCTCTTTCTCTTATTTGGCTTTTAAAAATGACTTTTGTCTGGGCACGGTGGCTCATGCCTATAATCTCAGCACTTTGGGAGGCTGAGGCAGGTGGATCACCTGAGGTCAGGAGTTCAAGACAAGCCTGGCCAGCAAGGTGAAACCCTGTCTCTACTAAAAAATACAAAAATTAGCCGACTGTGATAGTGGGCACTTGTAATCCCAGCTACCCGGGAGGCTGAGGCAGAAGAATCATTGAACCCGGGAGGCAGAGGTTGCAGTGAGCTGGGTTCGCACCATTGTACTCCATCCTAGGCGAAAAGAGTGAAACTCTATAAATAAACAAACAAACCCAGCTACTCGAGAGGCTGAGGCAGGAGAATCGCTTGAACCGGGGAGGCAAAGGTTGCAGTGAGCCAAGATCACACCATTGTACTCCAGCTTGGGCGACAAGAGCGAAACTCCATCTCAAATAAATAAATAAATAGTAAAAATAAAAATGACTTTTAAAGCTGAAAGTTACATTATTTGTAAGACGGAGTTTTAAAAATCATATTCTTCAGGGGCATTAAGTTAACTCTCTTTGTGCTCCAGCTATTTAGCTTTCAGGAGCTTAGCGTTTTATTGTAAACCAACATTGTGCACCGTCTTGATCTGAGGTGAATGCCAGGGAATTGCTTTTTAAAGTGATTTTTAGAATGAAAGAAAACCATTTCATTCTCTGATTTGCCCTCCCTTAAAAAACCCCACTCTGCATTTCTGTCTTATGGCTTCTGTACTGCATCGGTCCTCCTCAAGCCGGCCAGCTCCATGCGGAACATTCTGTTGCTCTTTCAGCATAAGAAGGTCTATTGTGATATTTATCTGAATTCAAGCAAGGCTAATTAAAAGAGCTGCTGACAGTTGTTGTGATCTGACTTTGACTGCAGCTTGATGGTCATTATGGGTAAATAATGAACCAGGTCTGCAAATGTAGCAGCTGCCAACTTGGGCTAGAAGAACGGCTATTGCTTCCAATTTAAGGATCTATCGACCGCTTCTCTTCTCCCTGCAGATCTTCTGCAGAAAACTAATGTTTTCTGCTGCGCTGTATTGTGGTTTCAGCTGTTTCAGATATAGCCTATAATTTCCTTCTTTAATATTTAACTTAGGACATTATTAGCTTTCAGAGTTAACAACTTTTCTATTTTGAAGAAGTTCAGCTTTGTCCTTGTGTACGCTTTAGCTGATCAGCTATAGTTTATTTATATGCATTTAATTTGTGTATTGTGCAGGAAATGGCTAGTCTCTAAGAGCAAGGTATAGCTTTATTAAGATGTTTCACAATCCTATGTAGATGCCTCTTCTAAAAAAAGAGATAGATGCATGTCCCTTGCTTTTCTTTTCTTAAAGATAAACACCTACCAAATCTCAGTTTTGAGTTTTGTTCACTTTGTCAATGGCTTATGAAATATTTTGATGCAGAACTCTATTTATCAATTCAGAGGAACTGCTGCAGTGACTTTCATTAAAATGCAATACTGAATATATTGTCACTCCATCTTGAGCTTTTCCTTGTCCTATTAGCAAGTAGGAACAGGTGCATTAAGGTAAGAGAGAAGGCAAATTGCATTCATAGATTAATATTCTTCCTGCAGATTTTTCATACTTGTGAAATACAGTTTCTGGATTTAAAAGTCATATTCTAGAATTTAACACAAGCCAGCACTTAACAACACATCCCTAACATTTATTCAACTGCCATAGAAAAGACTGTGTGCATTATGTAAAGTCTGAGGATACAGTGGTGCTTTGTGCATAATGCAGCAGAGCTTTGAGACCTTGCTGGGAGGAAATGATCCCAAACATGCTCCTGAAAGACAAGTCTTACTCTAAAAAATAATGATGAAAAATTGCTTATTTATTCATGTATTTGTGTCTGTGTTTATTTCAGGAAAAGCTAACTAAACTTTGTTTATCTGACTCCAGAAGAGTGCTGTGAGTGTTTTTGCTTTTCTGTTTCCAGCTTGGATAATGCCAGAAATAGTGTTAACAAGGGGTTATGTTATGCTGGCTTATGTTAAACCAGATCACCCCTAACATGTGCAAAGCCATTCATCTGTGTCACCAAAACCCAAGAGAACATCTGACATGGACTCTGAAACAGAAACAGTGATCACTTACAAATCAAACATGGCACACTCTAAACTGATTGTGCACGGCAATCTTTTCTAGAAAGGACAACTAATTGAACATGATAAAGTGTAAAGTTAATTAACACCCTTAAATTTGTTGATTACTTTCACGGGATTATATTGTTCGTTGAGTAGCAGCTTTCTGTCCCAGCTGTCGCCTTTTTCTGCGAATGTCGCTGGTAAACAATAGAGACACCATAACAAGTCGTAAATGGTCCCTGTGACAGCAGCCCCTTGTGAGGCTGCATCTGTAGAAAATGATTAGAACAATTGCATTTTAAAGATGGCTCACATTGCAGCCCAAGTCCCATTGGTGCTCTTCTTGATGTCTTTTGATGGCACACTGGTTAAAACATTTAAGTTCTTTTGAGTAAATTAAGTGATTTACTATGTTTGGCTATATATCAATGAAAGTGCTTTGGCGGCAATATTTTTACAGTATTAAAGACAAATATAATTTGAATTGTACTTTTTAGTTTTCTGTCTCTTCCCTCTTTGGACTTGAAGCCTTCTTTCCAATAGCCATAGAATTGAAAATGATCTCCTTATTAGTAACTTGGGAGTGGTTAAGTTATCAGCACCCGCATCATTGTTTATCTATCATAATTCTTTGGGTCAGCTTTTCAGTAAGGCTAAATTCCAAATTTCAGCTCTTTGCTACTGTTAGGTCAAAGACTTTGACATGTTTAAGCTGAATAAATTCACTTGTTATGTTTAAATTTTTTATAACATTTGTGTAATAGCTGTATACCTTTCCAATGTATTGCTTGATTTGAGTGTCAAAGTTAGTATGGCCAGTGTTTTTATCGCTGTTTTCAGATGAAGAAACCAAGATTGAGAGGTGTTATAACGTGTCCAAGAGGTGGGACCCTGCCCTGTGATTTCTTTCCAAGTTTAACTCAATCACGTTTTTCACTTTTAACTCTTCATAATAATGTCCCCATACATGTACACTTATGCTTATGCATGCTTATGTAGCAGTAAATGAAAATGCCATTACCACATGTGAAGAATCATGCTGCCCCAAAGTCGAGCTTTTAAAAAAAGTAATTGACAAATAAAAATTGTATATATTGTGTGCATGTTATAAAATATATATACATTGTAGATTGGCCAAACTGAGCTACTTAATTACACACACGGTTAATTAACTGAGCCAGTTAATAACCGTGTGTGTGTGTGTGTGTGTGTGTGTGTGTGTGGTGTGTGGTCAAGTTACTTAAAAATCTACTCTCGCCGGGCGCGGTGGCTCAAGCCTGTAATCCCAGCACTTTGGGAGGCCGAGACGGGCGGATCACGAGGTCAGGAGATCGAGACCATCCTGGCTAACATGGTGAAACCCCGTCTCTACTAAAAATACAAAAAAAACTAGCCGGGCGACATGGCGGGCGCCTGTAGTCCCAGCTGCTTGGGAGGCTGAGGCAGGAGAATGGCGTAAACCCAGGAGGCGGAGCTTGCAGTGAGCTGAGACCCGGCCACTGCACTCCAGCCTGGGCGGCAGAGCAAGACTCCGTCTCAAAAAAAAAAAAAAAAAAAAAAAAAATCTACTCTCAGTAATTTTCAAGATTACAATAAATACATTGATACTAAAAAGTTTTTTGATAAACTAGAAAATATTGTCTTAATGAGTCTTAGTGAGGATTATTGGTCATTTTATTAGCCATTGATATCTGCCTGCCTACTAAGAAGAATATTAACATTTATCAGATACATGCCATGTGCTGGGTGCAACGATTCAAACAGCTCATGCCCATAAGGATCTTAATAAGACACACCAGAAAAATCATTGATTAGAATAGTGTAAGTGCTTTATTATAGATATCACCAGGAATGTTTTAAGGATAGAGAAAGAGGGGGTCATGAAATACTTCTCAGAGTTGACATGAGTTGAGTCTTGAAAAATAAGCAGGAGTTAGCCAGGCAGAGAAGGCAGAGAAGGGTATTTCATGTGAGGGAACAGCCCAAGATAGGCATGGGTAGATGAAAAATCATTGCACATTCTGGCCATTGCAAATAGTTTTCAGTGTGCATTGAGTGGTAGTTTTTGTTGCAAGGGTTAGATGAGGAGACCAAAGAAGTAATTAGGATTCACTGACAAGGAAAATAAAGATTTAAAAATCAGAGGTCATTTAAGGAGAGAGGAGAAAATTGATTGCTTCCTACAACTCAAGACAGAAGAGAGGGTACAGTGAGTTATGTAGTTCACCTTTTTGCCGAAGCATAAATATACAGGTACTTCAGAAAGAATAACTTAATGGAGAAAAAATGGGAGGAACTTTGAGACTATACAAGAAATGTTGGCAGGGCGTGGTAACTCACACCTGTAATCCCAGCACTTTGGGGGGCCGAGGCAGGAGGATCATGAGGTGAAGAGATTGAGACCATCCTGGCCAACATGGTGAAACCCTGTCTCTACTAAAAATACAAAAATATTAGCTGTGTGTAGTGGCACGCTCCTGTAGTCCCAGCTACTCGGGAGGCTGAGGCAGGAGAATTGCTTGAACCTGGGAGGCAGAGGTTGCAATGAGCTGAGATTGCGCCACGGCACTCCAGCCTGGACAACAGATTGAGACTCCGTCTCAGATTAAAAAAAGGAAATGTTAAGTAATAGTGAATATTGTTTTCAGTTGCTGGTTATTTTCATGTTAATGTATAACTTAAGACTTGAGCCTGTCTTGCTCTGTCACCCAGGCTGGAGTGCAGTGGCCAGAACTCAGCTCACTGCAAGCTCCGCCTCCTGGGTTCCCGCCATTCTCCTGCCTCAGCCTCCGGAGTAGCTGGGACTACAGGCGTCCGCCACCTCGCCCGGCTAGTTTTTTGCATTTTTTAGTAGAGACGGGGTTTCACCGTGTTAGCCAGGATGGTCTCGATCTCCTGACCTCGTGATCCGCCCGTCTCGGCCTCCCAAAGTGCTGGGATTACAGGCTTGAGCTACCGCGCCCAGCCTGTTTTCATTCTCATATCAAATAAAACTGCCCAAAGATTAGAAGACAGATAAGCATAAATGTTAGAATGAGGTGATTTAAGTTTTTACTTATTTTATAGGTATAAGGCTAAGATTAGCCTGAAAAGGATATAAAGCAAGAACCAAGCTTCAATTCAGTTTATCCTGGGGAAAAAAGATCACTATTTTTGATGCAAAAATGTGGAAACATTGTTCATTACTTCATTTACTGTTCCTGCATGAAGTTCCAAATGAGAATTTTTAAAAATATGGAACTCAATTCAAGGAAAAGATGCTTGCTCCCAAATAGGGTTTCCCAAGACTTCTAAGATACTCAGATCCATATTTGAGATTTGTTGTGAGATACTATGGTTTCTTTTTTTATTGTTCTTAATGCTGATTTTGTTTTCTTTTGAAAATTTGATTTCGTTTTTTAATTGACAAATAAAAATTGTATATATTTAGCATGTACAACATATTTTGAAATATGTACATATTGCGGAATGGCTAAACCGAAATAATTAACATATGCATTACCTCACATACTATTTGTGTGATAAAAGCACTTAAAATCTACTCTTTTAGCAATTTTCAAGAATACAGTACATTGTTATTAACTATAATCACTATGTTGTCCAAGTCTCTTGAACTTATTTCTCGTTATTTCTGATTTTCTAAAAGCTCTCTAATTTTTTGCTCTGATAAGCATACCCACATTGGTTGTGAAGAGAGGTAGAGTGTTATGTGCATTTAGAGAACAGGCAGAACTCAGCATCTAATAAAAAGCATACCAGATTACCTGCTCAGTTCATGTTAGTTAAACTGCTCTGAACTAGATTTGCAAATGGATTCAGAATACCTACATTCTTATCAGAGTTTTTATATGCCTACCTACAGTTGACAGCAAGAATATTACTCTTCAAGAACAATTTGTTGTTTTTTCACCCCTTCTCTTTCTGAGAATTATTCTTTCAATGACGAAGGTTGAAAAATGAAAGGAAAGGGGGAATCAGGATTTGGTGGTGATTGCCCTCATTCATCTGATACTTGGTATGTGATGCTACCTTTTGGCATTTTCTTCTGGTTATACATCTCTTTCCCTAATTATATTTTGTACTTTTTGAGTGCAAATACTAGGTTTTATAACTACCATGACCTTACATTTTGGACTTTCTGTGATAGTCGTATTTCAAGTCGTTTCTGAATTTAACAGAAAACAAGTCCTTACTTTTGATTCAGCAAATATATTTACTTGTTGAATCTTTACACATAGCACAAAGATCTAGCAAGTTGTTAAAGGCACTGAATAAATATTTGCTGATGATATTTTTCCTCTTTGGACCTCTGTACAACTGTATACCCTCTAATAGCATGAATCTGACTCTTGTATTAGCTATATGTATTTTCCTTATCCCTTCCGCTACCTCCATTCTCCAACGTCTCCCTCCCCCCAGCATCACAAGCAAAAGATTTCAAACTCGTTGAGAACAAGGATTGTTTCTTCCTCATTCTCAGGGTTGAGGACCACTGAAGAATGGATCTCCAGTGATCACATTTTTGATGTCAACTATAAGTAGGTGTGGAAGGGAAGAAGGAAGGTAGTTTAGCAAATGGAGTCATCTATGATACCTTTTTTTTTTTTTTTTTTAAGAGAGAGAGGCTGATTTAGAGGATTTGTGCTTAGATTTAAAAGTGCTTCTCCCCTATAAGGCTTACTAAAATCAAAACAGATTACCAAGAGAAGTGACAGATGTCTATCACTTTAAAATCAGGGTAGTCAGCTACCCATTTTGCGCAGTCTGGGCATTTGCCGAAAACATTTATTTGTACAAATGAGTTCAGTGTTTCCAATTCTAGTATTATGGGAGAGAAACACTAGAGACATCATCACAGGAAAGTGTTAGAAAAAGCACTAAAGGCAGCCACAAATATTAGGCTTTTTAGGGTTAATGTAGTTACATGAGAAAATTTTTTTTCTCATTTGGAACTATTTTTTTTTGTACAAAATAAAACATGCCATAGTTTTGTGTGTTAATATAACAAATGTGGGAAAGTGGATGATTATGAACTTGAAAACCCAAAATTATAGAATTTCAAAACCTTAAAAGGAATTCAGTGGTAATTTTCTCTAACCACTTCACGTCCTAGATGAAGAAACAGGGTGAGCAGCATTTAATGACTTGCTGGAATGATAGAAATGCTTTGTCTGTAATCCCTGGTATCTCATGCATATCTTGTGAGAGCAGTTATCACATAGTATTACAGTCGTGGTCTGTTTCCTGGGCTTTCCTTCTCTCTTGCCTCCTGAGAATCTCTTATGTACTAGAGCTGGTGGATGTGAGTGAATGAGCCAACAATTACTGCCCTCATGGAGCTAGTGTTATTCTAGGGAATACAGACCAGAAACAAATGAAAGTGTTAAAGAGGTGATAAATGCTATGAATAAAATTGAAGCAGGAAAAGGAGACAGCGATGAGATGCTATTTTAGATTGTTAGGTTGAGTGGTCAGGGAAGGCCTCTCTCAAGAGGTGAATTTTGAACAGAGGCCTGAATGAACTAAACTATACCAGTCATGAATATGTGGGGGAAGAACATTTCAGGCAAAAGGAATAGCCAGTTCAAGGCTTTGAGATGGGAGCATACTTCACCTGTTTCAAGAACAGCAAGGAGGGCAAGGTGGCTGGAAAGCAGCAAGTGATGGGAAGAATGATATGAAATGAAATAGGAGAGGTAGCCCAGAGCCATGTCATGTAGGGCTTTGTAGGACTTGGGATTTTATACCAAGAGTGATAGGAAGTCTTTGGAGGGTTGGGAATAGGGAACAAACGTGAGCTGGGTGAACTAGATGTATATTTTAAGAGGATTCCTCTAACTGCTATATGGAGAACAGACTACAGAGACAAGAGGAGAAAGGAAATAAAGTAGGAGACTATTGCAGTAATCCAGGCAGGAGTTACCTGTGGCTCAGACCAGGTTAGTAGGGACAGACAGTGAGAGAAGTGGCTGAATCACCAGTGCCTAACTTGTTAGGAGCAGGGACATTTGTGATTCATCCTTCACCCAAGGGCTTAGCACAGGGCCTGATTCTTAGTAGGTGCCCAGTTAATTGTGTTGAATAGATAAAACAAATGCAGATTTCTTGTGTCTTCCCCATTCACTATGCTGCCAGTGAAAGATTTTGCAAGAAGTCTTCACGGTGATGTCATCTTAACATAGTCGCTGTAGACCACTAAAGTTTTTCTTAACCTGAGCCACCCTGCTTCTGTTATTTACAGGTGCAGCTCAAACCCACTAATACTTAAAAAGAGAGGCTAAAATTATCCCAGAGAAGACAATGGCTTAAGTAACTAAATAGGAAAATGTCCACTTCACAAATTCAAGTTAAAAAGTAGTAAGCCCTTACATTTAAATAGCATTTTTAGCTGGGCAGGGTGCTCATGCTTGTAATCCCAGCACTTTGGGAGGCCAAGGCAGGAGAATTGCTTGAGCCCAGAAGTTTGAGACCAACCTAAGTGAAACCCCATCTACCAAAAACAACAACAACAGCAACAACAACAAAAAACAAATAGCCAGGCACAATGACATGCCTGTAGTCTGAGCTACTGAAAAGGCTGAGGTGGGAGGATTGCTTGAGCCTGGGAGGTTGAGGCTGCAGTGAGCTATGATCATTACACTCCAGCCAGGGTGACAGAGCAAGACCCTGTCTCAAAAAATAAATAAATAGCATTTTTATTTTACAGCATACATTTACATATTCACAGCCAGTCTATGAAGAGGTTATTAATACTTTTCCTGTTTTATACACTGAGACTCAGAAGTTAAATAATTTGTCACACAATTTGCCAGCAAGTGGCACATCCCCAAAACAAAATATAACATCTCCAGATATTTTACCCTTTCTACCATGCTTATTAATTTATTTATCAACCAACCATTTGTTGAGTATATCATACACTATAATAGATAATGGGGATGCTGGCAAGCCATGCCCCCAGTGCTGACTTTGTGGGAAGTTTATAATGGAGGAATCAGACAAGAAAATCCAAGATTTTAATAAAGTATGACAAATGCTGTAATAGAATTAAGCACAGGGTAGATGTTGGTTTTGTACATACAATTACTAAAATATATAGTAAAATAAATATTTCTTCCAGTATTCTAGCAGCTACCTGAGTATGCATTCTGTGTTTTTATATTTTAGAAAATGAACTTGAATCAAAATGGCATGTCATTGTAATAAATTTCTTCATTTTTGATAGACATAAAAATCTATACAATGTCTTCTGAAATCCATAAGCTGTCTTACACAGCTTTAGAGTCGCAGCTTTCTAGGTATTCTTTCCTAAGTTCATAATGGTTACGTTTATTTCAGGATAATTTTGGTCTCTTTGTTTTGATTTTGAGACAGGGTCTTGCTCTGTTGTCCAGGCTGGAGTGCGGTGGCATGATCTCAGCTCACTGCAGCTTCCACCTTCTGGGTTCAAGCAATTCTCTATCTCAGCCTCCTGAGTAGCTGGGACTACAGGCACATGCCACCATGCCCAGCTAATTTTTGTATTTTTTGTAGAGATGGGGTTTCTCCCTGTTGCCCAGGCTGGTCTCAAACTTCTGGGCTCAAGCAGTCCACTAGTCTCAGCCTCCCAAAGTGCTGGGATTACAGATGTGAACCACCATGCCTAGCTAATTTAGGTCTTAAATCTGCCTTTGCAGTGGGACTAGGCTTGATAGTGTTGTATGATTAAAGGAATATGTATGAGAAGATAAGATTTGGTTCCAAGGAATGTCAAAACTTTAGAATTACCCATTTTAGTTAGACCCTTACTTTGGGATGTAGGTTATGATGAAGTCGGAAATAATTATGATACCACATCAATATGAGGAAAGAGTCGAACTACCACAGACCTCTGAATTAAAAGATAAACTATTCTTTCTTTTGTGGTCTTCTCTTGCTTAAGCAACTTATTTCTGCTTTTTAAAATATGTGTTTGAACAAGTGAGAAAGTACACCTGTCAAAAAACTAACCAGCTGAGAATCACTGTCAACATTAATTTTTTTTAAATAAATGACTCTGAAGATATTTAGCAGTCTATAATCTAAATACAAAGCAAAGCTATTGATCCATGATGGATAGTGCTGGATTTGTTTGTAAGCTTTGACTTAAATCGTCTACTTAATTTCTCTAGGTGAGATCAACAGGATTAGGAGGAATGGTGGTTATATGGTTTAAATAAAAATGGCTATAGAAATTGAGCAAAATAATTGTAAAACATTAATGGTTTACCATTTTGATAAAGTAAACTAGAAACTAACAAAACAGCGGTCACTTAAATGTTAATAAGAATGTTTGAATGACATAGATTGGCTAACTGAAAGCATTTTTTATAAAGTGGGTTTTTGTATATAATCCATTTCAAAGTGAAGATATTGCAAAATAATGTAATTTAACCATATGCGTGAGCAGCTCAGGTTTTTAGAACATGTGGGCACTCACTATTCCAAGATTGTTTGGCTAGCATAATGCTGACTTTTGACTTTTAATAATTAGTTATGAATAGTATAAACTATAAAATAGAAAGCAAAATATTCACAATTTGAATGAAATAGGTATCTCTTCACTTGGGCTTTTAAAAAACATATAAATACTGTATTTCATTGAATACATTAAATTCAAAAGCACGCCATTACTTGCAGCTGTCTATTCTAATGGCCAGATTTGATACATACTACAGACAATTACAGTTTCTTTGTTCTTACCATACTGTAAAATAAGTTCTTCCACATACTTGCCTGGGAAGTTTTGAAAAATAAAGCCTAGCTTGAAAATTATGAACCAAGATTTCTTTGAATATTAAAAACAGTAATAATACTCTTGATTTTATAGTTAATAAAAGTAGATGAATGAAGCTTCTTCCTCTTCCATTTAGGACAAGTCTAGATCATATTTTCTGTGCTAAATAAAAAGTTGTTTCTCCAGTCACTCGAATGAATGAACATGCATTAACTCTTTGTTAAAAGCTGCTAAGGAGTAGTGAAGTCAGTGTTAAAGTTTATTTCTTCTTCTTGCTCATGTCACTAAAAATAAATTGCCCAAAAGATGTATAGCAGGAAGGAAAAGAAAAATCAAATAATATTGAAAAGTACACATGAGAATAATCAGTCAAAAGAAGCAACAGTTTTCCTTGCCTTAAAAAAAGAATCTACCATCTGAAATGCCTACTTGCTTAAGGAACAAAGAGCCAGGTCTCCCTCTTTATAGATCTCACCTATAGATAGTATTTGGAGAGTGGGTGAGTGAGCAAGAACCCCAAATCGAAACGCGGGCAGCAGACCTCTCTCTGGTTGCTCCTTTGCTGATCAGGGCCCAGGTAAAACTTCTTTTTTGTATACTTTCTGTAACTTAATAGGTTTCTTAGGAGAATAATAGATGCATGGGAATAATAACATTTACATTTTAAGTTCCCTTATCTTTTAGGCCATGATTGTGCCGAAATGATTAAGGTGAGCTGAGATTGAGAGTACGACTGAATCTGTATGTCTCTTTTGGTTTGTGATTAATCTGGGTGATACTTGCTTGTTGAATATTTCTGTAGAGATTTAAGAGTATCTTATACATGCCTGGCATAAATACAGTTTGGAGGCAGGATGTTTTTAGTTGGTTTCTCTTAATTTTATTATATGCTTAAAAATTTTAAGAAATGTATTCTTTTGCTTCTATCCCTTTACCCCCAAATGATTCAGGTGTAGGAGCTGCACGATCTGGGAACCTCACGTTTATGGTGGGAGGAGTTGAAGATGAATTTGCTGCTGCCCAAGAGTTGCTGGGGTGCATGGGCTCCAACGTGGTATACTGTGGAGCTGTTGGGACTGGGCAGGTAAGATTTTTACATTAATGACCTTGACTTGATGATGTAAAATTGACTAATGTTCCTTTCTCTTTCCTGACCATATTTTTATTCTTCTTTCTTCAACCTTTGGATTCTTTCTTTGCTCAGATTTTTAAAAATTTATTTGGAATAAATTAGTTTTGCATCATTCCTGGTGGGCTTAAGCAGACATCAGTCAATTAACTTATTTAAAAAACTTCCATTATTGGCCAGATGTGATGACTCATGCCTGTAATCCCAACACTTTGGGAGGCTGAAGCAGGAAGATCACTTGGGCCCAGGAGTTAGACACCAGCCAGAGCAACATAGTAAGACCGCATCTCTACAATAAACAAAAAAATTAGTGGAGTGTGGTGACACACACTTATATAGTCCCAGCTACTTAGGAGGCTGAGATGGGGGGATCACCTGAGCCCAGGGGTGGGGGATCGAGGTTGCAGTGAGCCATGATAGAGCCACTGCAGTCAGCCTGGGTGACAGAGCAAGAACCTATCTCAAAAAAAAAGAAAAAAGGGAAAAAAATTTCATTATTAGGATCTTGACATGTCATCCCAGCAACGACTGAAATCATCCTTAAAACTGCTCTTATTTTGAAGTGCTTGTTTCTGAGTTGCTATTTTCCTCCACCTAATTTTGTAATTACAGTTGACCCTTGGACAACACAGATTTGAACTCCGTGGGCGCACTTATACATGTATTTTTTTCCCATAGATATATTGAAAACTTTTTGAAGATCTGTGACAGTTTGAAAAAACAGATGAACCACATGGCCTATAAATACCAAAAAAATTGGCCGGGCACGGTGGCTCACGCCTGTAATCCCAGCACTTTGGGAGGCTGAGGCGGGCGGATCATGAGGTCGGGAGATCGAGACCATCCTGGCTAACACGGTGAAACCCCGTCTCTACTAAAAATGCAAAAAATTAGCTGGGTGTGGTGGCGGGCGCCTGTAGTCCCAGCTATTTGGGAGGCTGAGGCAGGAGAATGGCATGAACCCGGGAGGTGGAGCTTGCAGTGAGCCGAGATCGCGCCACTGCACTCCAGCCTGGGCGACTGAGCGAGACTCTGTCTCAAAAAAAAAAAAAAAAAACCCCAAAAAATTAAGAAAAAGATATGTCATGAATGCATAAAATATATGTAGATAGATACTAGTTTATAAATATGCACAAATCTGTTACAAAGAGTTAAAATTTATCAAAATTTACAAACACTTATAGACCATACATGGCACCATTCACAGTTGGGAAAAGAAGTATTAAATCATAACGGCATAAAATTAACTGTAGTAATATTGTACTGCTGTAATAATTTTGTGGCCACCTCCTGTTGCTATTGCAGTGAACTCACGTGTTACAAGTATTGGGCATAAAATGTCATGTGACACTAATCATCTTTGTGTGAGTGGTTCATCTCTTCAGTAAATTGTATATCATAGTCAACACTGATCTCTTCGAATTCTCTTGTATTTTTTTTATCATGTTTAGTGCAATACCATAAACCTTAAATGACACCATAGGACCCATACAAAGTGCCACTAGTGATGCTGGAAGTGCTCCCAAGAAGCTGAGAAAAGTCATTGCCTGATATGTACCATGGATTGAGGTCTGCGGTTGCATTTGCTCTCCATTTCAAGATAAACAAATCCAATGTAAGGACCATTGTAAAAAAAGAAAAGAATAGTCATGAACCCATCACTGCAGCGACTCCAGCAGGCTTGCACTTTTTGCAAAACATCTTTTTATCTCACATTGAAAATGCAGCTTTTATGTAGATGCAGGATTGCTATAGAAAGGCATACTTGGCCGGGCGCGGTGGCTCAAGCCTGTAATCCCAGCACTTTGGGAGGCCGAGACGGGCGGATCATGAGGTCAGGAGATCGAGACCATCCTGGCTAACACAGTGAAACCCCGTCTCTACTAAAAAATACAAAAAACTAGCCGGGCGAGGTGGCGGGCGCCTGTAGTCCCAGCTACTCGGGAGGCTGAGGCAGGAGAATGGCGTAAACCCGGGAGGCGGAGCTTGCAGTGAGCTGAGATCTGGCCACTGCACTCCAGCCCAGGTGATAGAGTGAGACTCTGTCTCAAAAAAAAAAAAAAAAAAAAAAAAAAAAAAAAAAGAAAGGCATACTTACATCTAATACGATTCAAGAAAAAGTGAAGTTATTATATGACAACTTAAAGCAAAAAGAAAATGAAGGATCTAAAGCTGGAGAATTTAATGCCAGCAAAGGATGGTTTGATAATTTTAGGAAGAGGTTTGCTTAAAAAATGTCAAGATAATAAGCGACGTAGCTTCTGCCAACCAAGAGACAGCAGACAGTTCCCAGATGCCATTAAGAAAAATAGTTGAAGAGAAAGGATATCTGCCTGAATGAGTTTTTAATCCAGACAGAAGTGCCCTATTATGGGGGGAAATAAAAAGGATGCTCAAAGGACATTTATTGGGAAGAGAAGCAAGCACCAGGATTTAAGGCAGGAAAGGATAGGGTAACTCTCCTGTTTTGTACAAATGCATTTGGGTTGGTAATCAGGACTGCTCTTATCTATAAAGTTGCTAACTCCTGAGGCTTTGAGTAAAAAGATAAATACCAGCTGCCTGTCTTTTGGTTGTACACCAAGAAAGCCTGGACAATGAGAACCCTGTTTCTGAATTGTTTCCATCAATGGCTTTGTCTCTGGAGTCAGGAAACACCTTACCAGTAAGGGACTGACTTTTAAAGTTATTTTGATATTGGACAGTACCCCTGGCCACCCAGAATAATATGAGTTCAACACTGAAGGCATCCAAGGGGCCAACTTGCCCCTAAACACAACACCCCTAATTCAGCCTCTAGATTAGGGGATCATAAGGACCTTTAAGGCTCATTACACATGGTACTCTGTGGGAAGGATTGTCACTGTGGAAGAAAACCCTGATAGAACATCATGAAAATCTGGAACGATTACACCACTGAAGATGCCATTGTTACTGTAGAAAACACCTTGAAAGCCATCAAGTCCCTAACAGTAAATTCCTGCTGGAAAAAAGTGTCCAGATGTTGTACAGGACTTCACAGGATTTATGGCAGGGCCAATCAAGGAAATCACTAAAGAGACGGTGCATATGGCAGAAAAGGTGGGGAGTGTATGAAAGCTTTCAAGATATGGATCTTGGAGAAATTCAAAAGCTAGTAGACACCACACCAGAGTAATTAACAGAAGAGATTTGATGGAGATGAGTGCTTCTGAACAGTGCCAGATGAGGAGGAAGATGATGTACTGAAAGCAGTGCCAGGAAATAAATTGACATTAGACAGTAAGGCAGAACGGTTCTGATTATTCAAGACTCCTTTCAACTTCTTTTACAACATGGACCTTTCTATGATACAGACACTGAAAATAAAGCAAACAGTGGAAGACAGATTGGTACCATACAAAAACGTTTTTAGAGAAATGAAACAGCAGAAAAGTCTGATAGAAATTACAATTTCCATAAAGTTATCCGGAGTGTGCCCGCCCCTCCTGCCTCCCCTTCTACCACCTCCACCTCTTCTGCCTCTGTCACCCCTGAGACAGCAAAGAGCAATCACCCCTGAGACAGCAAAGAGCCAACACCTCCTCTTCCTCCTAAGCCTACTCATTATTAAGATGATGGAATTGAAGACCTTTATGATGATCCACTTCCACTTAATGAATAATAAATATATTTTATCTTCCTCATGATTCAGTAACATTTTTTCTGTAGCTTACTTTACCGTAAGAATACAATATATAATACATGTAAAAATATGTGTTAATCAACTGTTTATGTTATTGACGAGGCTTCCAGTCAACAGTGGGCTATTAGTAGTTAAGTTTTTGGAGAGTCAAAAGTTATACATAGGTTTTTGACTGCAACCGGGGGTTGGCACCCCTAACCCCCTCATCATTCAAGGGTCAACTGTACTTGCCATAGCTCTATTTGCAGTATAATCAGGCAGCAATAACCCCTGGACTTCAAACTTTTTCTTGAAAAGTAACTTTCATTTAGAAATATGAGGTGATTGACAGAGATGATTAAACAATACTGAACACTGAAATCAAGCTAGTTGTTTCCCTCCCCCTCCCAACACACACACACACACACACTCTCTCTCTCTCTCTCACTCTTCCTCTTAATGCTTTTATCCTAGTCACTAGGACTCTATCTCACTCTAGACTTGGTATTATCTTAGATATATTTATTGTCTCCATAGTCTTACACAGTCTTCAAGCTCTATTAATTCAAATTACTCTCATTGTTGACCTTCATTTCCATTCAACACAGGACCTGGTCCAACCCTTTCTTTCAGTGTCTCACACCTAGTTTACTGCTCAGGTGGCCTAATAGGTCTCTGAATGCCAAATTTACCCCTCAGTCCAACACCATAACCCAGACCAACTCCATCAAGATGCTTGTATCATCATAGTGCTTCCCCATTCTGAAACTTTGAATAGATCCCAATTTCCTACCGTGTCAAATTTTAACTCTCCACCCTAGCTTTCATAGCTGACATGTTCTTGCCCCACTCTTAATTACCAGATTTCTCACCATTCCTTAAAACATAGGCATATTAATCAGTTTTCTTACTGTTCCCCAGCAACATCCCATGTAAAATATTTAATCCTTATATATTTACCCTTCTCCCTGATCTCCTCCTTTCCCTTTCTTGCCTGTTTAAATCCTGCCTTGGCCTCCTAAAGGATGATTTCAGGTTCCACTTCCTCTCTCTTCCTGCCTTCAGTGATCGTGTTGCTCTGAACTCCTCCTCCTATCTCTTATAGCCTCTACCTTACAATTCACCACTTGTTTTGTTGCCTTTTCATATAGCATATTACTCCCATTTCCCAATCAGACTGTAAGTTCCATCCTGTAAAGAGCAGTTGTACCCTACAGTGCTGAGCCCGTAGTAGCTATGTGGAAAATAAATTTTCACATAGGCAAATTTATTACCTAGTGGAGGAGACCTGCAAGTCTGCTCTGGGATAGCATGAGGTTCAGAGGGAGCCAGGCTGCATCACGTTCTCTTCCCCACTCGAGAAAATCAACAGTTGAATGTTATTTCTTTTAGAAAGTAGCCCCTGGAATTGGGCAAGGAAAAACATCCTGTGAGTTTTAGCTTGAAAATACAGATATTTAATATGTACTCAATTTATTTTCAGGCGGCAAAGATCTGCAACAACATGCTGTTAGCTATTAGTATGATCGGAACTGCTGAAACTATGAATCTTGGAATCAGGTTTGAATAGTACATTTTTATACTAACATTTTTATAGGCTTTCCTATTTGATTTTCTGATGTTAAAAAAATGATGTTCATGAGAGATAAATGAGTTGATCCAAGAACATTTTGAAAGTACTTCATTATTGAACTTGAATAGACTTTGCTTATTGGACAAGCAATAGGACCCAGGAGAGCATGAATACTTTTTGCCATAGCCATAAAATGTATTGCCTGTGCATCTGAAATTATATTATCCTTTTTATATGGGAGCCCCATTTCTTCTATTATGTTGAAATGCAAGAAACATTTTTACTATAAAATTTAAACATACTTTGGCAATGTCGGGACAAATTTGTGTAAGACATGGTTTTAGTGTGTAGTGAATTCAAGTGGTATGCTACCATGTGACTAGTTTATGTACCTTTTAAAAATATGGTCCCCCAAATCTGCCCTAAAAGTGTTCTTGGTGGTTCATTCTCAGGCTAAAAACTGGATAGCATTCATAAAGCTGCGGTTCATATGTATAACTGTTTCATTTTATTTTGCCTGTTGTTTAGTTACTTTGCATTAGTATGTATCTTTCTATTAAAATGGCATACTTTGCTTAAAGTGATTCAGGAATTCTGTTTTTCCTATGGATGATCATCTTTTAAATGCTTAAGGTTAATGTCTTAATTTTAGCCTTTAATCTTTTGGGTTAGTAATGCTACATATGATTAATCACCTAATTAATTTTTTGAATGTTTTATATTTCATGAAAATAATAAATATACATTGCTTATTTTAGAAAATGCTTAATGAGCAGGATGCTTTACTCAGTTGCTTTCATCACATTCCCCAAAACTGCTTACCAAATATATCACAAAACAGAATAGTGTTTCCTAGCACAGCTTTTAATAAAAGTAATAAAAAGAGCCAACATACTTGAGATATTTTTGAAAACACAGTAACGGATTCACATTTCCTCTTAATTACCATATCAAGATGCTGTTATTTTATTGAATTGCCCTTGTCTCAGATGTTTAACTATCTTGACCTATTAAGTTGTCATGTTGTAATTGAGATAAAAGAGGAATTTGCTTTGCATCAGCACTAATTGGTTTATCAATATCGTGTACCATTTACATTTTAAAATTGAATGTCCATAAGACGGTAAAGCATGTCTGTACAGAGCCTTAATAAAAGTGGTAGTATATAGGCACCTTTTCAGAGTGTTTTGTTTGTATTGTGGCCAGTTTTAGGATATGGGTCACTTATAATTGAAAAACTGGTTACTAGCAACTTGTTTTCATGTTCATTCTCTAGACTGATTTCATGGAAGAGGAAAATGTACATTTCTGGAACATAAATTGCATATACAATTGGTGTTGACAGCAGGATTGGTGTTGCATATGTATGTTTAGAATTTTATTTTTATTTTCTGGATATAAATGATTATATAAAGTAAAAGGCTGGATGAACCTAGGCTATACTGTAGTACAACTTTCCCTCTTTGCCCACTCACTTGTAGTGGGTTCATTTTCAAGGAGAAAATGAAAAGTGATTAAAAAAAAAAAAAAAAAAAGACATGTAAGAGAGCAGAAGCAATTAACAAAGATTCCCTTATTTTTGGCTCTGATCAACTATGACAAAATTATTATTTAGAAATATGAAACTTTTAAATGTTTCATTTTTCTAAAACTCTACATATATACTGATACATATAACATAAAATATATTTTAAAAGTCTGAACACAAGGCAGAAACTCACTAGTTGTACTTAACTGTTAAAAATAATGTATAAGTTTCTAGTGTTTCAGATTATACCAATGAACTGCTTATTTTCATAACATGAGGATTTTACCACTTTATCTTACAAAGATTCTCAGTGGTTTAAAGGCCCTAGAAATGAATGCTTCTGCTATTGTCTTTTCTCCATGGTTTACAGACATGGTTTAAAGTGACAGGATTGTTCTCTAATAGAGTATAGAGAGTGGCCACGATTTATTGAGCTCTGCAAGGTGAAAGAGAAAATTGGCATCAGCAAGCATAAATTCCCAAGTAGTAAATTCCCACAAAGTAGTATAGCATCAAAATGGTTTAGCCACATTTATATTCTGTCCACTCTGAAGTGAAATTTTTCAGAGCATTAATGTCAACATTTACAAATTGAGTCACCCATTCCTGTGAAGTGATCATCTCTGATTAATTTTATTCTCATAAGTCAGTGGTTTTTCTGGAACACTGTTCACCTTTTTTTAAAAAAATGAAGAATAAAATCTTACAAGTTTAAAATTCTTATTGACCCTATGCTCTTTTACAATGAGTCTTTATGGATGTTAGCAAAATTTTTAAATGTTGTAAAAAAAAAAAAGTAAAGAGTACAAAATATGGTATACAATATATTTTGAGATTCCTTTTTTATTAGACCTTTCTGCTTTCTAATTGGATTCCTACATAGGTATTAGAATCATAGTTTTATGGCCCTGAAAGTACCCTACTTGTATTAGAGAGGTTTTGTTCCTGTGTATCACATAGAGACAACATTGATAATGTTTTGTTGTTTTAAATTACCAGCTCCACTGGAAATTGATTTAAAAATATATATATATTGGTAGTATAACAAGTTATTTGCATTACCAACCAGGCCCAGGCTCCTCCAGCACCCACTGTATTGTCTTCCACCAAAAGAAGCTTGAAGCAGCTGAACTTCTGGAAAGCTGTTCAAGATGAGAACTTTCCCTCCAGTGTAGTTTTATTAATAGTTTCTTGCCTACTGCCCTTAGAAGATGTTGCTTTTGCATTTATGTGATGACTGGAGCCTTAGTTGTATACCCTAATAAATATAACAGATGGCAAAGGTTTGTAATTTGTAAATGGCCAAAAAGTTTGTTCTTTGTATGTCTCTATACTGTCTGGTTTTACGTAAGAACAAAACAAATTATGTCACTAAACTGGGATGTTTGTATCACAGGAACAGATCGGGAAATGAAACATCTCTAAGACTATGTCAACCCAAATCATTCACTTATCAAACTTCTTAATAAACTGATAAAATGCCATCATATTTTATCAACAACTAGCCAATACGTATTGGTTTACCACCTATGTATACATATTAAGTTCACCACCTACTTAATAGTCAACTACTAGCCAATACAATAGCATGTGTTTGGGCGTGCATGTAGGTCTGCATCCAAGCTATGCCACATAATTAAGCTTTTCTCGTTTATAAAATGACAAAAATAATTACATCTATCCACTGGGTTGTTGTGAAGATTAAGTGAGTTAACTCACGTAAAACAATTTCTGGCACATAGTATAGGTGTCGATATGTGGTAATGATATTTGTGGTTAAGACCCACCTGGATAACTTTTACCTTTGGCAAGAGAAGTGCCATATCTTACCCCCTCACTCACTCACTCCCCTACCTCCTCCCTCCTCTCCTTATTTATCTGACAGATCTTCACTGGGTGCCTAATACCTGCCAGGTATATTCTTAAGATATGGCAAAGAGTAAACAAACCATTCCCCTTCATGGAGCTTCTAGATGGGAAGACAGGTAATAAACAGACAAATAAATATGTAATGCCAGCTAGTGAGACATGTTAGGAAGAAAAAGATTAAAGTACAATTTAATTTCAAATAATAACCACCTCACCACAACCACAAATATTATTAACTCAGCCCTCCTGGCAGACAGGCACAGCCCCCTCTTAGCTTCCTTCTTACTGTCTCCTTGGCTGCACGTGTAGCACTTGGGTATAGTAGATCTCAGTAAACATTGATGGATAAGTGATTAATTAAAATTGACATGGTCTTAGATGTTTCATTTCCAGATATGTTCCTGTGATACAAACATCCCAGTTTAGTGACATAATTTGTTTCGTTCTTTCGTAAAACCAGACAGTATAGATTACTCACAGATAATATAAACAAACTTTTTTGGCCCTTAAAGTCTTGGTTACAATGAAGGCAAATGTTTAATTTTTAAAAATTTTTTATAGTTTATGCATTATTTTTACTTCTTCCAAAACCTCATTTAAAATTCTTATGTTTTAGAGGTGAGTAGATTTGACACAGTGACGTTTATTTGAGATGCATTATATATGCAGTCAGAGCAATGAATTCATTCTGTTTATATCAGAGAACATTCCAGCAATTGTAAAGCCACATGCATGCACGCATGCACTCTCGAACCACATCCAGTGGCAAGTTATTATGGGGACTGACAGACTGTCATTCTTTTGATGGCTTGAGCTGTATATCTTCTGAACAGCAATGGGGCTCTTATGCAGAAAGTATCATATGTTCCCAGCCAATTTACAGGGAAACAGCAATAACATTTTATCATGGTTGAGAGCCCAGTAGCTGCTTCCTATTAAACTTGCCCTTTCAGATACCTGTCTTGGATTAATTTGTTGATTTCGAATGGAAACTCAGTCTTCTCCAGTGAAGCATGACGTTCTAGGATAGACTCTGAATGACAATTACTGTGTATTCTAGCTAGTTTCAGACCATTACAAGCCTTGGGCACAGTGGAAAACAGAGGACTTCAGTAACTGATTTTAATATCATGTCTAATTTTAACTGTCAGTTATGTATGTGCCAGAGAAAGAATCCTCAGAAAGATGAAATGCAAAACACTTCTAACTTGCTCTTTTTAATGATACACTTTGCTGCGGGTGGGGGCAGGGGGAGGGAAGTGGAGAGGGAGTAACTAGCTCCTGAAGGGAATCAGCACGGTGGGGAAGCATCAGATTTGAAAAGTGAGAATGAAAAACTGCCGCCTGATTTTTTGTGTGTGCCCCTCAGGATGCTTCTAAATAGTAATGTGTTCACCAAAAAGGGCTTCCATCAATCAGTACCAGTACTCTTCCTTGAACATTCAAGAAAAATGTAGGGTTTTACAAAGTTAGGATAATTAGCTTTGCTCACCATTTTGTTGAATATTATAGAAAAGAATTTCCTTAGCCGTAAAAGCTCTTGTGAGCTACTACTGAGTGTAACCTGGTAGATTAGAAAGAAGGGAGGAATTCTGCTGCTTTAAATGTGATGAACCATCTTAAAAAATCTAAATTAGGAAGCCCTGAAATTGTATTTCAAATGGAGGGAGAAAGCGACGTTTTGGAGTCTTTAAAAGTATTTTCTCCTTATGGAGCATATTAGATGTATACATTCTTGAACATTTGTACGTTCCAGTTATAGCAAATTAACTAATTGTTAATTTGTGGTTTTACTTTTCACAATTATTCTCTAAGCACACTGGCTTTATCTTTTCCTAAGTGATATACTACAATAGCATACTGATAGCCTCATCTTATTAAAAGGAGAAAGCAAGCATCAGTAGCAAACTAGACATGCAGTGAACTTGGGTCTCTATAAAAGAATGAATGAAACTGTTGGGTTTCTCTCTGGGAATCTACAGTTGAACAGAATGAATGATAGCTGATTTAGACTGAGTTTCTGTATCTGTTATAATCCTTAGTAAAACTCATCACTATAACATGGGCCACCATATGAATTCAGATACTTGATATGCCACATAGCAGTCTGGGAACCATAGCTACCCCTTAAAGCCTGATTACATAACAGTTGTATTATGTGGTAATTCCATACATATTTTTGGCTGTTAGCCTCAGCCCCCTGCTCTAGCATCTGAAAAAAATGTTTTATTGGCCATGATATTCAGATTTTGAAATACAGAGACATGTGTTTTAGACACACAAACAATCTAAGCATGCCAAGATGCACAGTTTGTTTAACATTTACATAAGTGTCTCTTTTCAATGTTTTTATTTTCTGGAAGAGGTTGGTTTTAAGAAAAAGCGGGAAGCTTTTATGACAATTGTTTCATAATGGCTCTGTGTATGAAAGAAACCAAATAAATTGCTAGGTATAAAGTTTTATTTGAAACTTGATTCAATGATACTTAGCAAAATTGTGCTTCCAAACTGCATTATATCTTTAGAATCCAAGTAATGGAGCATTTTGATTCTGTTTTTTCTAGGGTCCATATTGAACAGCCGTTTATGCCATCAGCCCAGTGATAGAACAAATGATGTTTCCGCTTGGGCAAGCTTTGTTTTATCAGGATCAGTAACCTTATCAGCAGTTGACCCAGAACTATAATGCATGTCTCTGAATAGATAGCATATGTCACAACTCTGTGCAGACTTGCTTCATAAGCAAGATTGTCTAATAAAGATTTAATAAGTAAGGAAAAGTTTGCAGCAAAAAAGTCATCTTTTATAATAACTTTTCTTAAGCTCATTTACAGCTCCTGGCTCATCTCTTGCATTTATTCTTATAAAAACTAAAGGAATAAACATACATATAAATGCATTCACACAGACTCCCATGATGCATCGTTTATCTGTCAATATTTCTTTCTGAAATATATCATTTGTGGGTAAAGAATGTAGAATTTAAATTATCATATTGGTTTAAGGTTCTTATGTGATACATAAATGTAGTAATGTCCAAAGATTAGAAAACCCATGAGTGTGATAAACCAATAGTACTTTTATGCAATTTATATATTAGTTTTTCTTAATAATAGGATAACATAGAAGGTTTTCTCTAAATGCAAAATGGTCCTGGCTCAAAAATTTTATTTAACCAGTAGTGTTTAGTACCCTATAATTCAAAATTGGGTTCTTCACTCTCATATCAATCTGCTTAGATTTTAGAAGACATATAATAAATGGAGAGAGAAGATGGAGCATCCCCATACATAAATAAGTCACGCACGACTTGTACATTTTGACACTTAACACTTCTTTTCTCTGACCTTTGACAGGTTAGGGCTTGACCCAAAACTATTGGCTAAAATCCTAAACATGAGCTCAGGACGGTGTTGGTCAAGTGACACTTACAATCCTGTGCCTGGAGTGATGGACGGTGTTCCCTCGGCTAATAACTATCAGGGTGGATTTGGAACAACACTCATGGCTAAGGTATGGTAAATGTAGACACTAACCAAGAGAGAAGGAAAAATGTTTCATGGTCTAATAACACTTTCCTTCTCTTTCTCTTAATAAAGCATATGTCTCATAGAAGAGGCAAAATTACTAGAATATTCACTCTCACTGAAAGAGTAAAAACCTAGCTTAATGAAAATCCGTATCTTGTTCATTTTTATTCCTGGCCTTTTGGATGAGAAGAATGGGCCAGGCTGTGTGTGTGTGTGTGTGCGCGCGCGCACACGCGCGCTTGAGTTTCTTTATATGAGCTGGTAAAATTTGGTTCATCATAAACTTATGTTAATTTACCAACTTCTTAAATGAGAGCAGTGAGAATTTTCTCATTGTTGATAATACACTGGCAGTGCATATATGCATCACAAGAGAGGATTTTCCCATTGATAATAGATCTCTAAATACATCTTCCTGCTTTAAGATTTTAATATATGGATTTATATGTAAAAATTAGTTAAGTCATTTGAAAAGCAGACTGTCATCCTTCTCTTAAATTTGAGATCTCAACTTTAGAAAGTCTGTGCTGTCAACTGTAGAAAATAATTTTTAGACCAGCGAACTTTCAGATTTCTGCAGTGCTATTTTCTCCCAGTTGAGGGTGGGTTTTTTTGTTTGTTTCTGATTCAAAAGTAAGAATACGGCCAGGCGCGGTGGCTCATGCCTATAATCCCAGCATTTTGGGAGGCCACAGTGGGCAGATCACCTGAGGTCAGGAGTTCGAGACCAGTCCGGCTAACATGGTGAAACCCCGTTTCTACTACAAATACAAAAAATTAATCAGGCATGGTGGCACGCGTCTGTAAGCCCAGCTACTCAGGAGGCTGAGGCAGGAGAATCGCTTGAACCGGGGAGGTGGAGACTGCAGTCCGCTGAGATCATGCCATTACACTCCAGCCTGGGTAACAGAGCAAGACTTCATCTCAAGAAAAAAGAAAAAGTAAGAATACATATACCTAGATACCACACAAGCCTACCTTGGAGATATTGTGGGTTCAGTTCCAGACAACCACAACAAAGCAAGTCACACAAATTTTTTGGTTTCCCAGTACATATAAAAATTACATTTATACTATGCCGTAGTCTGTTTAAAGTGTGCAGTAGCATATGTCTAAACAATATACGTATCTTAATTTTAAAACGCTCTACTGCTAAAAAATGCTAACAATTATTTGAGTCTTCAGTGAGTCATAAGTCTTTTTTGCTGGTGGAAAGTCTTGCCTTGAGGTTGATGACTGCTGATTGACCAGGGTGGTGGTTGCTGAAGGTTGGGTGGCTGTGACAATTTCTTAAAATAAGACAGTAATGAAGTTTTAAGTTTACTGCATTGATTGAGTCATCCTTTCATAGAAGATTTATGTGCTGCTGTTTGATAGCATTTTACCCACAGTAGAACTTCTTTCAAAATTGGAGGCAATCCTCTCAGACCCTGATGCTACTTTATCAACTAAATTTGTGTAATATTCTAAATCCTTTGTTGTCATTTCACCAGGAGTAGATCTATCTCAAGAAACCACTTTCTTTGCTCATCCATAAGAAGCAACTCCTCATCCCTTCAAGTTTAGCACAAGATGGTAGTAATTCAGTCACATCTGCAGGCTCCACTTCTAATTCTAGTTCTATTTCCACCACATCTGCAGTGACTTTCTCCATTGAAGTCTTAAAGGCCTCAAAGTTATACATGAGCATTGGAATCAGCTTCTTCCAAACTCCTGTTAATGTTGATATTTTGACTTCCTCCCATGAATCACAAATGTTCTTAATGGCATCTAGAATGGCAAATTATTTTCATAAGGTTTTCAGTTTACTCCGTCCAGATCTGTCAGAGGAATCACTATATATGGTAGCTATTGCCTTATGAAATATTTCTCACATAAGAGTTGAAAAATGACTCTTTGATCCATGGGCTACAGAATGGATGTTGTGTTCATAGACATGAAAACAACATTAATCTTGTACATCTCCATCAGCACCCTTGGGTGACTACATGTACTGTCAGTGAGCAGTCATGTTTTGAAAGGAATCTTTTCTTCTGACCAGTAGGTCTCAACAGTGGGCTTAAAATATTCAGTAAACCATACCATAAACAGATGCACTTTCTTCTAGACTTTGTTGTTCCATTTGTAGAGCACAGGCAGAGCAGATTCAGTGTGATTCTTTTTTTTTTTTTTTTTTTTTTTGAGACGGAGTCTCGCTCTGTCACCCAGGCTGGAGTGCAGTGGCCGGATCTCAGCTCACTGCAAGCTTCGCCTCCCGGGTTCACGCCATTCTCCTGCCTCAGCCTCCCGAGTAGCTGGGACTACAGGCACCGCCACCTCGCCCAGCTAGTGTTTTGTATTTTTAGTAGAGACGGGGTTTCACCATGTTAGCCAGGATGGTCTCGATCTCCTGACCTCGTGATCCGCCCGTCTCGGCCTCCCAAAGTGCTGGGATTACAGGCTTGAGCCACCGCGCCCGGCCTCAGTGTGATTCTTAAGGGCCCTAGGATTTTTGGAATGGTAAATGAGCATTGGCTTCAACTTCAAGTCACCAGCTGCACTGGCCCTTAACAAGAGGGTTAGCCTGTCCTTTGAAGCTTTGGAACCAGACATTGACTTCTCTTTAGCTGTGAAAGTCCTAGATGATATCTTCCAACAGCAGGCTGTTTCATCTACACTGAAAATCTGTTGTTTAGTGTGGCCGCCCTCATCAGTGATAGCTGGATCTTCTGGATAACTTCCTGCAGTTTCTCCATCAGCACTTGCTGCTTCACCTTCCACTTTTATGTTATGGAGATGGCTTCTTTGCTTAAACCTCATGAACTAATCACTGCTAGCTTCACACATCTTCTGCAGCTTCCTAACCTCTCTCAGCCTTCATAGAATTGAAGAAAGTTAGGGCCTTATTCTGGGTTAAGCTTTGGTTTAAGGGAATGTTGTGGCTGGTTTGATCTATGCAGACCACTCAAACTTTCTCCCTATCAGCAGTAAGGCCGTTTCACTTATCATTTATGTGTTCACTGGAATAGCATTTGTAATTTTCTTCAAGAATTTTTTCTTTGCATTTTGCTCTTTGTTTTAGTGGCCCTGCCTTTCAGCCTGTCTTGATTTTCTGCACGCCTTCCTAAGCTTAATCATTTCTAGCTTTTGATTTAAAGTGTGAGACAGCTGACTCCTTTCATTTGAACACTCAGAGATCATTGTAGGGTTATTAATTGACCTAATTTCAATATTTTGTGTCTCAGGGAATAGGGAGGCCTGAGGGTTGAAAGAGAGACAGCGGCAGGGCAGTCAGAACACATGTGTACCACATTTATCGATTATGTTTGCCATCTTATATGCGCTTTGTGACACCCCAAAACAGT
This sequence comes from Trachypithecus francoisi, assembly GCF_009764315.1. Lineage (NCBI taxonomy): Eukaryota > Metazoa > Chordata > Mammalia > Primates > Cercopithecidae > Trachypithecus > Trachypithecus francoisi. Next base: position 99,431,439 of record NW_022681469.1, on the reverse strand, counting down.
TTCAATAATAACATCAAAGATCACTGGGCGCAGTGGCTCATGCCTGTAATCCCAGCACTTCGGGAGGCCGAGGCGGGTGTATCACCTGAGGTTAGGAGTTCAACACCAGCCTGGCCAACATGGCGAAACCCTACTAAAATAACTCTACTAAAAATAAAAAAGCCGGGTGTGGTGGCACATGCCTGTAATCCCAGCTGCTCAGGAGGCTGTGGGAGGAAAATCGCTTGAACCTGGGCGGCAGAAGTTGCAGTAAGCCAAGAGTGCACCACTACACTCCAGCCTGGGCAACAAGAGAGAAACTCCATCTCAAAAAAAAAAAAAAAAGTCACTGATCACAGTCACCATAACAGAAATAATAGTAATGAAAAAAGTTTGAAATATTGTGAGAATTACCAAAATGTGACAGCTGCATGAACTGGGCACATGCTGTTGGGAAAACAGTGCTGATAGACTTGCTCAATGCAGGATTGCCACAAACCTTTGATTATTAAAATACAAAAACATGCATGCATTATTTGTGAAGCATGATAAAGTGAAGCATAGTAAGACAGACAAGATGTGCCCAGACTTAGCTTACTCTCCCTCATTCCCCATGATGTTTGTTCATTCTGCTTCTTGAATATGCTTTGAATCCATCCCTCCTCCCCCGCTAGCAGTACCTTGGCGGAGCCTCGTGTGTGTTGTACCACAAATACATCTTAACTGATCTTGTGTTTCAGCCTGATCTTCTCCAGTTTATTTTCCACAACAAAGCAAGAGTCCGCTTCTAAAATGTAAAATCCTGATTGTGTCACTTCTCCTTTGAAGTTTTTGTAGTAGTTTCAGTTACTTAAAGTCCATCCCTGTAACTTGTCTGACAAGCCCCTAGATGCCTTGGCTTTTGCTTGCCTCAACCAGACTGATTTTCTTTCCCATCCCCCACTCCTTGCTTTCATCATGCTGAACTCACTTCTCCCTCTTGTTCTCTCTCTTGCAAACCTTCACATTTGCTGTTCTGTCTGCCAGGATCATTCTTCCCTGCCCACCACCTCCCCGCCACCCCGATGTTTTCACCTGGCTCCAGGTCTGTGCTTCACTGTCTCTTTCTCTTCACTTTTCCCAGCACCCCAGACCCTGCTTCCTTGGATCCCATGATAGTACTCCTCCTATCCAATTATACCAGGCTTATTTCATTGTCTTTCTCCTTAACACAATGTGAGTTTGGGTGGGCTGTGGCTGTTTTGCTCATGATTTTATCCTAGCTTCTGGCAGATTGTCAGCACACTTCAAATATTTATTGGATGAAGTAATATTTGTAACTATTTCCTGTTTTGCAGTTTTATTTCTCTTTGTTTTCATTTAAGAATTAAAAAAAAATTTTATGTCTTACAAATTTCCACAGGTAAGATTACACAGGGAAATTTATTTTTTCTTCAAATCTGTGGAACAAAACAAACAGGTATTGTGGAAGGTGGAAAAATGTAAGAGACACTCAGAAATGAAGGTTTCTGTCTGGAGCAGTTTTGCAGTTATATGAAAGCACTTATTAAAAAATGTTAACTTACCATAGTATTTATCTTATTTTTTCAGATTACATTTTTCCTTCTTTGAAACCAAAACATTAGGAACCACAGTTCCAAAGAGCCTTTACCACCAGTCTCAATGTGTTCTCTCCTCCTCTTGTCTGATTTAGGATCTGGGATTGGCACAAGACTCTGCTACCAGCACAAAGAGCCCAATCCTTCTTGGCAGTCTGGCCCATCAGATCTACAGGATGATGTGTGCAAAGGGCTACTCGAAGAAAGACTTCTCATCTGTGTTCCAGTTCCTACGAGAGGAGGAGACCTTCTGAGTGTGCCCTTTGGCCATGGACACTGTTGGGAACCAAACTCTGTCTTGGAGCCTCTTTCTAGCTCACTCCACAAGTAAATGGATTTAATCAAAGGTCGCCTATCTGCTTTTGATTGTCTAGGTCACAGTAATCCCTAGGATTTTTCCACCCATTTTTAACCACTTATTCTTTTTGTCTTTTTAACAAACATATTATCTGAATTTTTTTTCTGCAAGCCACTGATAGTCTCTGCTAACTAGCTGAATTGACCTTTTACAAAGTTTGATCCCTGAGCATCCTCAACCAAATCGTTGAATCCTCCAATCAGGATATTATCTGCTTTGCTTTACAAATAAAAGCAAATCTTTTGTCAACAGGATGAAACCCATCTTAAAGAAAAGGAATTGGTGTGAAGAGAGAAATTAGAGAAGGGATATGCAGTGAATTACTATCTGTGTCCATCAGGAAGTTTGTCCTGTTAACCAAATGGTTACTGCACTACCAGGGTTACTGGTTTATTTTCCAGGGAGCTGATAAGCAGGGGAACTGTTGCAGCATGTTTTCTGTTTGGACTCAGTCACAGTATGGTGGGATATCCCTCACCAACTCCCAACACTCAGCAGACTTGTTTTTATATTTTTTTCTTTCTTGTACATTCTTACTACGTATTTTTTTGACTTGAAAAGAATGACATCTTTAGACCCATTTCAGAGCCAATGATGATATTTGCTTTAGATAATTATTATATTATTATAAATATAGCCATATTATTTTGAATTCAAATAAATTTCTATACTGGTAATACTTTCTTGGTGTTTTTGTTTCTTCCCCATCATTCAGTGAACTAATGATCTGACAAACTGATGTTCACATTAATGGGGAAAGGATGGGAATAAAGAGAAAGGAGGGGAGGTCAAAAGGAACAAAGCTCTGAGTTGGCCAGTGGCAAGCCAGCGTTTTGCTGCTTTACCTGAATCCTTATTGAGTATTTGTTTGAATGTTTTTTAGGTCATCAGTTCTCTAGGAATTCAGCCTGTGTTAAGTGTAACATGCCCCAATATGGAGCACAGTCTCCACTTTTCCCACCTCAGCCTCTAGCAACATTCCAGGTAATAGACCTTGACACCAAATTTGGCAGAAGCATTATTGCTTTCATCATTTTCCTGGTGATAAAAAATTCCAGGCACTATTATAAGTGCTGGGGATACAGTGATGAACAAGACACAAGATTTCTGCCCTTGCAGAGCATAAGTTGTGGTGTCTCATGTGTTTGTGACAGATAAGAAATATGTATTGAAAAGATAAGAACTAAAAAGAAAAAGCAGGATAAGGGGGATGGATAGGGAGTGCTGAGGTATTTTCTTAGGGTGATAGGAAAGTTCTCCCCAGTAAGGTGGCAATTGAGCAGAGGTAAGTAAGGGAGTAAGCAATGCAGGTACCCGAGGAACAAACATTCCAGGCAAAGGGAACAGAAAGTACAAAGGCCCTGAGGTAGGACAGTGCTGAGTATGAGGAATAACAGGCAGGCTATAAGTGAAGTGGCTCAGAATGAGGGTAGCCAGATCATACAGGGCCTTGCAGCATATGTTAGAACACTGGCTTTTATTCTGAGCAAAATGGGCAATGGTATCAGTCAGCTTTTGCCAGGTAACAAATCACCCCAAAATTTAGTGGCTTAAAACAAACGTATTGTTTTTCAAGATTCTGTGGGTTGGCCATATTATTATTCTGGCCTAGACCAGCTCATCTGCAGCTAAAGTCTCTAGTTTGGCTTTGCTCAGCTGGGACTGCTGGAATGGTTGGGGCTTCTCTCCATGTGGTCATGCATCTTCCAGGAGGCTAGTATGAATTTGTTCACATAGTGCTGGAAGCATCCCAGCAGCAGCAGAGGACAAGCCTTGACTTTCTAAGCCTGCGCTTGCTTCATGTTTGTACTTTCCTCTTGGCCACAGCAAATTTCATAGCCAAGCCCAGAATCAGCATAGGAGGGGTCTGCATGAGAGTGTGGACACAAAGAGGGGCATTGTGGTTGTCTTTTTGCAAACAACCTATCACAAGCAGCCTGTGAAAGTTTTTCACCAGATTGATGTGAGCTGACCTACTTTTTTAAAGGGATCACTCTGGATGCTATGTGGAAAAGAGTCTGTAGGAGCAAAGCTGGAAACAAGGAGACCAATTCGGAGGCAACAGTAATAATCCAGTTGAGAGGTGGTAGCTGGGACCAGAATGTTAAAATGATGAAGGAGGCAAGAGGTGGTTAGATTCTGAACCTAGAAAACAGAGCTACTAACTGATGGATGGCGTGAGAAAGTGGGGAGTCAGGGATAACCCCATGTCAGTGGCCTGAGAAAGTAGAAGAAAGAAGTTGCCATTTCCTATATGGGGAAGATCGTGGGAGGAAGATTTGGGGAGGACTGTAGGAAGTTTAGGAGAAAAAAGTCAGGGATTTATATGAGATGCCTAATAGACATCTAAGTAAAGAACAGAAGTCCAAGGACTGAGCCCTGTGTTACTTATAACTTCAGTGGTTAGGAAAATGAGGGGGGATAAGCAAATGAGACTGAAGAGGAGAGATCAGCAAAGTAGGGAAAAAACATGGGAGCAGTGTCCCAGGAGCCAAATGAAAACAGTATTTTAAGGAGGGAGTGATCTGATGAGTAATAGGGCTGAGGATCATTTGGATTTGGCAAAAGAGCTATCACTGGTGACTTTTTCAAGAGTTTTGGTGGAGTCTTGGAAATGAGAGCTGGATTGAGAATGGGAGAGGAATTGGAAACTAGAGAATTCTTGAAGAGCTTTGCTGCAGAGGAAAACAGACAAATGGGATAGACATTGGCAGCAAATAAGGGGTCAGGAAGAGTTTTATTATATTTTTAAAATAGAAAATATTATGGGATTATACGGATGGAAGTGGAATGATCCAGTAACGAGGGGGAAAGTAATGACACAACAGAGAAGATACTTGCTAAATGATATGTTTTGAGTAGTTGAGAGGGAAGGGGTTTAACTGTGGCCAAATCTCTGCAAATTAAAGGAATCAGCAAAAACAGATCAGATCACATTTCAGCCTGTCAGCATCTTACATGAAGAATAGAATTGTAATTAATTACACAGTTTTTAACATGAACAAAATATTTGTGCTGGAAAGGAATTACCTCTGAGTGTGACCCTGTGCAAGCCACCCTCTACTGACCATTTTCTCATCTATGAAGTTGTCATAAACAATCTAGCTTAATATTAAATGCTTTCTGGAAATGAAAACAAAAGATGTAAGTTAAGGACAATCACGCATGATAGCAAGCATATGGAAAAACTGGAACCCTTATACATTGCTGCTGGGAATATAAAATGGTGCAGCCACTTTGGAAAATAGCTTGGTAGTTCCTCAAAAGGTTAAACAGTGTTGGCACATGATCCAGCAATTTCACTCCTAGATGCATAACCAAGAAAGGAAAAAAATATCTCCACACAAAACTTGTACACTAATGTTCATAGCAGCATTATTCATAATAGCTAAAAAGTGGAAACAATCCAGATATCCCCCAGCTGATGACTGGATGAACAAACTATTATATCCACACAATGGAAGATTGCTTGACCATACAAAGGAATAAAGTACTGATCCATGCTACCACATGCATGAACTTAAAAACATATCAGGTGAAAGGCGGCAGACGCAAAGGGCCACATATTGTATGATTCTACTTATCTGAAGTATCGGATAATAGGCAAATCCACAGTGACAGTAGATAAGTGGTATCCAGGGACTGGAGAGGGGGAAATGGGGAATGACTGCTAATGGATATGGAGTTTTTTGAGGGCAGTAATGAAAATGTTCTGGAATTAATAGTGATGGTTTACAACTTTGTGGATGTATATTAAAATCACTGAGTTGTATATTTGTAAATAGTGAATTACATCTCAATTTTTAAAAAGCCTCAGGAAAATATCATGAGTTAAGATCTTTTGATAAGTGGTTCTCAACTGGGGCAGTTTTGCTTGCCAGGGGGACACATGGCAATGGCTGGAGACATTTTTGGTTGTCCATTTTACTGGTATTTAGTGGGTAGAGGCCAAGAACGTTGCTAAACCTCTTACAATGCATGGGACAGCACCCACAACAATAGTTATCCTGCCCAAAATGCGAGTCAGGCAAAGTTTAAGAAATGCTGCTCTAGGTGTACGTTCCACAGGACCTGAACTCAGCATATCAAAACCTGAGCTCCTCATTTTCCCCCAAAGCCCTGCTTCTCCTTCTGGTCCTACCCCATGACTTCTCCCAGGCTTTCAGGACCCATCCCTGACTCCTCCACTCCTCCACCCAATCTCCATAGCTAATCCTAAATCTCTAGTGCCTATTATAGGCCCTCACCGTTCTTATTTAGGGCAGCAGTCCCCAACTTTTTTGGCACCAGGGACTGGTTTTGTGGAAGACAGTTTTTCCATGGGCAGTGGTTGGGGGAATGGTTTTGGGATGAAGCTGTTCCACCTCAGATTATCAGGTATTAGATTCTTGTAAGGAGCGCACAACCTAGATCCGTCACATGTGCAGTTCGCAATAGGGTTTAGGGTCCTGTGAGAATCTAATGCAGCCGCTGATCTGACAGGAGGCAGAGGTTAGGCAGTATTGCTTGTTCACTGGCTGGCCGCTCACCTGCCCTTCAACCCAGTTCCTAACAGGCCACAGACCAGATCAGTACTAGTCCTTGGCCGGGGGGTTGGAGACCCCTGATCTAGGGTACTTCAGTATCTTCAGTGACACCTTTTATTTTTCCTAACAGCTTTTTAAAGGTACAGTGTACATACAATGAAATTTGCTCCTTTTATACAATGAATGACTTTTAGTAAATTTAGAGTTTTACAACCATCACCACAATTCAATTTTAGAACATTTCCATCACCCCTGCAAAATCTCTTGGATCCATTTGTAGTCACTCCTCATTCTCCCTGCCCCCAGCCATTGGCGGCTACTAAGCTTTCTGACTCTAGATTTAAAGCTGCTTCTTGGCCACCAGCCTGGTTTTATTTCCCAGTTGCTGAGCACTGCTGCAGAAGAGGTCTTTCTAAGACTGAAACCCAATCCAGCCAACCCCGTTTAGAATGTTTGAGTCTAGGATACAGTCTGGTCTCCAAGACCCTCCTGTCGGGGCTTCTATTTCACTGGCACCACTGCCCACAGTACTTGTCTTTTCCCAAACCTGCCATGCTTTGCACACCTCACTACATTTGCACATGTCATTTCCTCCATCTGGAATGCCCTTTGCTGCCCCTTCTGGCCCTGTGACCGGTTCAGCACAGTTATCTTCTAAAAAGCCTTCCTCGGCTACTTCAGACTCAGTTGTGGCCACTCTGTTTTCATAGCTCCTTGTTGATATCTTTCTCATCACAGGACTTGCCCTGTTACATTATATTTGCAGGTTTGCTCATTTGTCTTCCTCACCAGACTGTGAGCTCCTGGACGGCACAGAATGTGTCCTGTCAGCTTTGAGGTTTGCGTTGGGTTCAGCACCTAGCATTAAGTAAGAGCTCAATAAGCATTTGAATAAATGAATGAGTGCAAGCTTGGGGCCGGGCACAGTGGCTCACGCTTGTAATCCCAGCTCTTTGGGAGGCCGAGGCGGGCGGATCACAAGGTCAGGAGATCGAGACTATCCTGGCTAACACGGTGAAACGCTGTCTCTACTAAAAATACAAAACATTAGCCGGGCGTGGTAGCGGGCGCCTATAGTCCCAGCTACTCGGGAGGCTGAGGCAGGAGAATGGTGTGAACCCGGGGGATGGAGCTTGCAGTGAGCCGAGATCGTGCCACTGCACTCCAGCCTGGGAGACAAAGCAAGACTCCGTCTCAAAAAAAAAAGAAAGCTCGGGCATTACATTTATGTTAGGGGAATTACTGACTGCATAAACGTTTAAGATTCTTGCTTAGCAGACCAAGTTTATTAGTCAAAAGTTTAGCTTATGCTGTTAAAACTGGAGAAATTCTGGAAAAGAGAAAGTATGCATTTTTGGCAGCAAGCTTAGTCTAAACTTTTATGTACTTGCCTACAGTAAAGCATGCACCTATTTCCCCTTATGGAACACAGCCGTTGCAAATGTCATCTTACATAACATGCTATGTAGACCTTGAGACATGAGGTGAATCTCAGAAGAATCTAGGTTTGATTTATTCAAGGGAATCTGTAAATAGGTGTTTGAGAGACTGCCATCCTGCTAATCTGACACCATTATAATGGAGCACACTGCTCAGCCACAGCCGAGTCCACATGAAAGCGAACACCAAATGAACTGGGCCCACTCCTTAGCCCTTCTTCACATTACACAAAGTTCAATCTTGTTTTCTAAGTAATCAGAAATGTGTATAATATGTCCACATTGTAGGGGGGAGAAAGGCAAATCCGAGCAGAGAATGGGGCAAAATTATCCATGTGCATAAATTCTACCCAGGCTACTGTCAGAAGCCTGCTGCTGCTCAGGAAAACAGCACGAGTTACTACCAGCCTCAGCTGCGGTAACTGCACCCTTGAGCATTCTCAAGTGGCCAGCCAATGGGGAGGCGTCTGCCTGAGTGGGGTTTTTAGCCATCTTTCAGTTCAATTGAAGAGGGAGCTTAAGGACATCATAGGGATTTGTAACATTCCATGCAAGGTGTCAGACCCATAAACTAGCGTGTCCATCATACCAATGCGCAAGTGAAATCGTCTCTCATTGGTGGCAGACAGACTGAAGATGACCTTTTGCTATGTAATTGTATTCATCACTTAATAATTCAAGAATATCTAAAGGGGATGAAGACTTCCTTATTCAGATTAGAGCATTAATAGGAAAACACAGTAAATCAGAAGCCCTTTGCAACCAGCCTACAGGGAGTGCTTTCGAATGGCTTGGTTACAAGAATGGTTCCTGGGCTGGGAGACAGAAGACCTGAGTTCTAGTCCTAGGTCAGCACTAAGCTATGTGTGTTGTAGATCTGTTTCCTTCTCTTTAAAATGAGGGCATTCCATTGATCTTTAAGGTTTGTTTTAGCCCTAAAATTCTGATTCCCCGTAGTTAAGGATTTAAGAAAACATGAGGCATGTGCTTCTGACAGTTTTTGGACTCTCTCTGGTTAGGTATTATTTATTGCTCATATAGCCATCTCATTTATTAAGGTTTTTTTTATAGCCAGGAATAGATTCAAAGATCAATACATTTTTATTAATGATGGTCTGTCATGCCTGGTAAAGAGATAGCAAGAAAGCTCATCTAGAATGAGCCACTTGAATAAACCTGACACATAAGCTTAGCTTCAAGCTGCATTTTGGCAGGCCTCTCTGTGAAATAATGACATTGGCAGAGGAAGAAACTATGGAAACCTTCTTCACAGCCAGACTCATAAAATCAAAAGCAGGTTTGGGGTATGCTTCTCAGCCCTGGCTGTAGATGCAAATCCCATGACTTTTTGAGTGTAGCATTTTATCTTCAAAAGGACAAAATCTGGCATTTGCTGTAGTCATTAAAAATGATAAATGCCTAAAATACTTTAGAGTTTGGATTACTGTAGGTTCGAATAAATACTGTGTCAATACTAAACAGGATTTTAGAGTGGAAAACTTCTCATGGACATTGTCAAATCAAAATTCAAAATCTTTTCACTATTTTCCCTTTAATCATATGAATTGAGCATAATTGTTGCCAGTTCTCCTTGTAAAAATGATGGTCTGGGCCTTTTGGAAGTGAATGACTCCTCCCAGCACCATTAAGAGATAGCCTCGTGCCCTGAAAGAGTTAATTCACTTCCAGATGGAGCTTTTCAGCCCCTGTGAGGAGTTCAGATGATATCGAGTTCACCAGTCTTTTACATTTGTTTTGTGCCTCTTGAACTTCGTTTGTATACCATTTATGGATAGAATTGAAGTAGTCTGTGGTAATTTTAGACTATTTGAGACCTTTTCCAGAAATTTCACCTTAGAGTTCCAATCCCAGAGACTCCAGAGCAAATGCAGCTTTCATCTCGTCTCTCCATCCCTCCTCTTAATGACCTTAACCCTGACCTGAGGACCACTCTCTACAAGTGCCAAACATGATTCATTCTCTTTGCTTGGTTTAGTTTTGTTCCTTTAATGAGCCAAGATGACCAGGGAGACCCGATAGCTTATTTGCACTAATGTAAGTATGCTCTACTAGTTAACTCCTAACTCATTTATTTGGCTTTTACTTTGCCTAGAATTGACCCTCTGTCTCAGAGATGCAACATCTATGTCTTAGACAAAGAGATGCAAACAGTTAACATAAACAAGAGTCAGGATACAGACTACTACCCTAGAGTGAAACATAAAACAAACTGCTGGAGAGGGAGAGTATCTTTATATCCTGTACCTCAACTGCCATATTATAGTCCAGTATAAATGTTCATTAACATGTTTTATTATACAGTTACAGCCTAATGCGCTCTGGTTCAGACTACTTTCCTCTTGTGAGTTCTAGGAGTCATCGTATCTCCAAGTTAAAAATTTTTGTGTTTGTCACTTTGTGATTCGAATGTCTTATTTCTCCAGCCTCTATAACATAATTTCTGATTCTGCTTGTGTGTGCAGGCGTGCTTTTCTGACTTGAGTTTAATACATAGTGTCTGTTTTTTTTTTTTTTTCAAAGTTGCGATGGCAGAAGTGGGCCATCAAGGACGCTTAGAAGGTGATAAGCTGGAAGAGACTTTTACGGAGAAGATTTACGATGGGTTTAGTTTCCCTGTTGTCCAGCTTGCCACTTTCAGCCCAATTCATTTTGGATTGGTAGGGGTCTGTCCATGGCGTTCTGACAAATGTGTTTTTATCCTTGTGAATTTATGCTCACTTCAGTGTCCAAAAAAAAAAAAAAATCTATTAAAAACTGATATGACTTTGAACAGTGGCTTGGTCCCTGATTATGGCCTTTCCTGGCCATCCCAGTTAATTTCTGGCTGGACCATCTAGTGACATTAAAAGCTGCCCCTTCCAAAGCTGGATGTTCCCTGCATTGCACTGTACCCATTGCAGTTTAGTCTAGTCCCTTTTATAGGTCAGTGACACCTTGAAGCCTGTATACCTGAGTCACCACAAATCTTAAAAGATGCAATTTTCTTGGCAGCTTTATCCTCCTAAGATGAATTGGAGGGTGGGAGTCAAGGACAGGGTTCTAATCTCTGTGTTAGGACCAGGGACGATAGAGACCTCTGTCTTCGCACTGGGAAGCTGCTGGCTGAAGGACTAAAAGAAGGCTTTCTTAAGTGGTTAGTTACATGCTGGAATCTTTGTTGTTTTTAAAACAATCTGCTTGTTCTCTAAAAGAACCTGTTTGTGCTTCTCCTTGAAAAGTACCAGTGGCATTCCCTCACCAACAATACAGCTTTAGGAACTTACTCTCTTCAAAAGAAATAAAATTTCAAAGAAAATTCTTCTAAGGTGGTCAAAGAGTTATCAAATCTGGAGAGTTGGGGAATCTTTTCTTGTGTTAGCCCTGTTATGCCAGATGGTTTCTTTAAAAAAAAAAAACAAAACCATGAACGTATTCTGCATGGTCAGGCATTGTCATCTCTGCAGAGAACTGTCTCTGCCTAATGTCCTGTCTGATGGGCCATTCTATGTATTATATGCTACATAATCTCCACAAATGTATACTGGGGTCCATAAAACTGCCATACTGTTTTCAGAAACTAGTAAGTCACCAAGTAAACCTGAGACAGTGCTGTTAATAAACACAAATTGCAAACAAGAAGGTAGTAAGTGGAAATAATGCACTCATTTAGGAGTCATAAAGCCTTTGATCTTACTTTGAAGGAAAGAGTCTATGTTTAAACTACCCATTCAGGGACAGCCAGATCCCCATAAAGAGCAGTGCTTTTTGCTTTGATAGAAAATCACTGAGGCCTGTCTAGCAGGTCTGGTTTGTAAACAGATTAGTTAAAGGCTCATCAGGACTGATTTGCATAGGATTTAGCAAGCCTCAGTCACTTAATGAGCAATGCCATTTCCAGGTTGGGAAGAACACCATTTTTCCCCCCTAGCTATAAGTCTTAGATCATTACTTTGTGGGAAAGGGAAAGAATATTCATATAAAGTGAACCCTTGCTGTCCTCCACTAATGGGAAAATGATGACCTAAGACTGGCTTTGCTTGCTCTAAATGGTGAAGGTTGTAATGAAAGAAATAGGTGATGAGTTTGAAATTAGGTTACAAAAAAGGTTTCCCTACCCTTCTCTATTGTTAGAGAGACAAAGGAGGACTAATGTGAATTATAATAGAGAAGGAAAATGCACTGCAGACACAGACCACAAATATGTATCCACAAATGTTTATGGAGGACCTCCTTGGAACCTGGCTGTGTGTGTGTGTCAAGGGTGAGACACTCCATGCTGCCCAAGGCAGAGTGAGCCTCTGCCTGCACCGAGCCTCCCTTCTGGGGCCATCATTACAGAGAAATGGGAACAGCAGAGGAAAGGAATTTGGCAGTTTAAGCACAGGTTTTGAAATTTCTACCAGTGAGCCGCCATTTGCTTGAAAGATGGCAAGAACAGTATTTCCAGAGAGAGCAAATCCTCTGATCAATCTTACTGCACTTTTATTTTTGAGTTTCAGAATAATGGGCAATCACCCTCCTGTCAGTAATTAAGAACCTCTCTTTTCCTTAAATGTTGGAGAAAAATGTTCAAAGAGGAGGGGCGTGGTGGCTCATGCCTGTAATCCCAGCACTTTGGGAGACTGAGGTGGGCAGATCACTTGAGGTCAGGAGTTCGAGACCAGCCTAGCCAGCATGGCAAAACCCCATCTCTACTAAAAATACAAAAATTAGCCAGGCATGGTGGTGCGTACCTGTAATCCCAGCTACTAAGGAGGCTGAGGCGTGGGAATCACTTGAACCCTACTGGCAGAGGTTGCAGTGAGCTGGGATTGCGCCACTGCACTCCATTCTGGGCGACAAAGCGAGAATCCATCTTTAAAAAAAAAGAAAAAAAAAGAAAAAATGTCGAAAGCAAGCCTTTGCCTATTTTGATCACTTAATAGATAACAAACAGAGCAGCTCAGTAGAAACAAAAAATTAGAAACCGCTTATTTTTAACTTTGAAAAATAAGCGGTTTCTAAGTAAAACAAAGTGATCTCTGAAGTTTTCGACCCTGGCTTCCAAGCATGCCGTGAACCGCCGGGGGACAGTGGCTGCTTCTTTGTCTGGCTTGCAGCAGCATCCTGCTTATGGGAAATGTTTTTTAAATATTGTCAACGTTGCAACATTAACTTTCTCAGCTGGAAACTTGGGTTTAAATAGCAACCTTTGGCCTTTGGGTCCTGCCTTGTCAAGGCCAAGGACCTCAGCCTTACCCCTGCTTCCTAGAAGCGAGATCAAATCAGCACTCTCCTGTAAATGTCACCTTGGATCCACTGCACTCAGGAAGACACAGTGCAGCTCTGGGAAGTGTTAGAAGAGAGCCTGGGGACAATTTCATACCGGCGTGATCAAGACTCCAGGTCCTGTCCAGGTAATTCAGATGGATAGCGGGTGTAAAGGGAGGCCATGCCCTCTGTCTCTCCAGGTGGATTTAATTAGGCTAAGGAGGAAGAGGAGGCCTTGTTAGTTTGTCTGCTCGTGAATATGGCTAGGGAGAGCATTCTAGTAAAATCTACTTGAGACCAGGTAAGACACCTGCATCCCTCCCTAGGAAAATGGGGGGTATTCTATATCTCACAAGGGACCATGTGTGAGGCCTCAGAGAGCCTTGCAGTCCCTCTTGCTGGCACCTTTCCTCAACCCCACTATTTTCTGATGGAGAAATTTCTTCCAGCTTGCCTTTGTCTACATCTCTCTCAACTTCCATATGGGCACAGACTTGCTTTTTACAGGCAGGGACCTCCTGCTTGGAAGGAGCCCTTTAGATGGGCACTGACAAGAAGGCTCTAACCCACCTACCTACTGAGGAGGCCTCTTGATGTGTGGCAGCACCTGCATTTCTACCACAGGCTGGCATGAGGCAAATGAGCACGTCCACTGCCTGAGAAGATGTTCAAACATGAGCTCCATGAGGGCACGGAGCATGGTTTTGTGACTGAGGTATCACAAGCACCTGGCACACTGGATGCATTCCACACACGGCGTTTGTTTGGTGCATGAGTGAAGGAACAAATGAATGAGATGACCCCAGTTTTTATTAGTAATTCTCTTGAATTACTAATAAAATTACTAAGGAACTAGTAATTCCCTTTCCTTTAGCTGTCCAGGAACACAGGCAAAGCCAAAGCTCCCAGGGTCCTGATTCCTTGGGCTCTAAAGCAGGAAGGATTGGAGGAAATGAGGGACTGACTGTAGTGAGGCGGGTTTGCCAAGTCTTAGGAAGCCTGGCGCCAATATTTGGAAGCTTTCCCTGAGTTAGAAACATGAACACATAGCCTCTGTTATTATGGGCCCGGGACCAATTCCAAGGCATCAGGAAGAGGCCCTCTAAACATCCCTTTACACACATAAAGCACTAGCAGTTTCTAACCTGTAGTAGATGCTTAATAAATGCCCTTGCTCTCAGAGTGACTGCATCTGAATACTACTAGCAGGTAGGATCTTTGATTGGAGTCATGAGCCTGTTAACACTGAAATGCTATGCTAATCAAGCTTAGAGAACACAGAAGCCCACCACCAGAAACGGCTTAATCTCATTTCACTTAATATATCTAAGTGAGATATATCTAAACATTCTGCTTTATTTTACAAACTTATAATCAACTTTTGAAAACAATGATGAAAGCCATCCTTTGCTGCCCTACTCACCTCCCACATCCTTCAACACTGTATGTATTAAAAGGTGGGCCCCGGAGAGGTCAGGCCTGAGTTCTAAACCCGGCAATACCCTTTTCTAGTGTGGACTTGAGCAGGTGACTTAGCCTCTCTCAGTGTCAGTTTTCTTTTTTTCTTTTTTCTTTTTCTTTTTGAGACAGAGTCTTGCTCTGTTGCCCAGGCTGGAATGCAGTGGTGCAATCTCGGCTCACTGCAACCTCCACCTCCTGGGTTTAAGCAATTCTTCTGCCTCAGCCTCCTGAGTAGCTGGGACTGCAGGCACGTGTCACCACACCCGGCTAATTTTTAGTGTTTTTAGTAGAGACGGGCTTTCACCATGTTGGCCAGGCTGGTCTCAATCTCCTGACCTCATGATCCACCTGCCTCGGCCTCCCAAAGTGCTAGGATTATAGGCGTGAGCCACTGTGCCCAGCCTCTCAGTGCCAGTTTTCTCATCATGACATAGGGATAATAGTAACTGTCCCAGGGGATAATTGAAAGGCTTAAATAACACAGTGTAGGTACAGGGCATGGCATGGTGTCTGCCACATACTAAATGCTCACTAAAACTTACAAGCTCTTATTATGAGCTACTGGTAACCAAGAAGCCAGTTGGTGAAGAGCAAACTTGATAAATACAAGACTGCTATCAGCCATCTTCTACTTCAAATGGTTTCTGGTTAGTTAGCAAGAGGGTATTTGAATCTGCTTGTGGGAGATTTTTTTTCTCTAATGTCATAGGACCCAGTAGAGATAGTGAATACGAAAAGCCTGGCTCTCTCAAACTTGGCAGAAGATAAGTCAGAAATGTGCTGGACTCATGGGCTATATCTGCTAAGACAAAAGCAGTGGTCTGCAAGGTCATATTCTGGGAGACAAATCTTGCTGAATGAATTCCACTCAGAGCTGGGGCTTTGGCGCAGCCCAAGGCTGTGAGTGCTCAGCCCAGTGGGGCAAATGGTGGCTTTAAGTCTTGTCTTTTGTGCAATCCCCCCCTACCCCATTCTTTGATGTGGAAAATGGACACTTTGTCAATCTCATGTAAAGTGCTATGCAGATGCGGTTTCAAAGCACTTTCCCACCTCCACCCAATGAGATCCCTGTCCCTGAGACTTTCCCATTTAGAAATTCTGAAGCTGCCAGACAAGCAGACATCACTCTAAACCAAACTGGAGATTGCTAGCTAAATGTCTGCAAACCCAGGGACTCAGCTGGTGCATAGCTGATGGGAATGTAGACTGATAAAAGTCTTGCTGGAGGATCATTTGCCAACAGATTTTAAAAACACTCATTTATAATTAAACACAGAAATATTTACAAATGTATTCATTCATCTTAGCTTCTTCTATATAATAGTATTGACAAGTGATTCAGATCCTTTTCCATGCCCTGGTCTCCTTATTGGGCTCTTTCTAGCTACGCTTTGCCAGGCCCAGTGCGGCTGGTGAAGAGATTTGGCTTTGGAGGTGGCAGTGAAGTGGGAAGAGCCACCACAAAACTATAGGAACCACCAGGCACGGTGGCTCACGCCTGTAATCCCAGCACTTTGGGAGGCCAAGGCTGGCAGATCACGAGGTCAGGAGTTCAAGACCAGCCTGGCCAACATGTTGAAACCCTGTCTCTACTAAAAATACAAAGATTAGCCAGGTGTGGTGGTGGGCACCTGTAATCCCAGCTACTCAGGAGGCTGAGGCAGGAGAGTTCCTTGCACCCAGGAGGCAGAGGTTGAGTGAGCCGAGATTACACCACAGCACTCCAGCCTGGGTGACAGAGCAAGACTCCGTCTCAGGGGAGGAAAAAAAGAACCATAGGAACCCTGGAATGTTCCCTATCACTGTCAAATTGTCAATAAGAAATGAAATGGCTGGTGAAAATTATCTATCCATCCTCACTTGCAGCCATCCACAGCTCTCCTGGTTACTGACCTGTAGTAGATGCTTAATAAATGCCCTAGGCAGGGAATACAAATAACTGCATATAGCCAGCCAAACATGCTTCCAGCATAATAGAGCCATAGAATGTAAACAGAAATCATAGTAAAATAGAGCTACTGTGTGCAGCCAGGGGAAGACAGGAAGATGGTGTTGGGAAGGAAAGAGGATTAGAGAGAGAGCTGCCATTGTTTAGGATAGTTATCTTAGGACATAGAGAATAGAATAGGGGCTTTGGAATATAGCAGACTTATATTTGAGTACCTGAATTCCCAATAAATAGCAAACTACTTAACACTTCTGAAGCTTGGTTTCCTCATCTATAAAATGGAGAAGCAGGCAGGCACTTTGGGAATCTGAAGCAGGAGGATCACTTGAGCCCAGGAGTTGGAGATCAGCCTGGGCAACATAGAGAGACCCTACCTCTACTAAATAAAAATAAAAACTAGCTGGGTGTGGTGGCACATGCCTGTAGTCCCAGTTACTCAGAGGCTGAGGCAGGAGGATCACTTGAACCCAGGTGTTTGAGGCTATAGTGAGCTATGATCACACCACTGTACTCCAGCCTGGGCAACAGAGCAAGACCCTGTCTCTAAAAAAAATAATAATAATTAAAACAAAATAGGAAAAGCAATTTGTGGAGCTATTGGCAGAATTAAGTGAGATGAAAGAGCATATACAAAGCATCTGACCCAGGGAAGGTACTCAGTAAAAGTGAGTTTCATTTTCAAATACTTTGTCTTGTTGTCTCCTTAAGAAATGTTTATTATATAAGGTGTGTAGATTTCAGATTCAAAAGACACAATCAGTGTGACATATCTAAAACTCTGTTATGTCCCAGATATGAATAGTCTGATTTATATCATATACGTAGCTTCCACTATCTTAGTGGGGTTTTAAGGAATTTACCCTTGTAGTGACCTTTTTGATTAAAGACTCTGTTAAGAAGTTGGTTAAATAACGAAGTATGGATTAGTAAGTCCAAGAGCAGCATTTGAAAAATATGATTACCTAAAATGTGGTGCTTCCAGTAAGCACTGTGTTTAACATCAGGTGAGTTGTATTGGTATCTTTTGCATAACTAACAGATGGCTTTGAAGTTTACTCAAAAGACAATTAAAGAGGCTGATCAGGCAAGGGATGGCGGGATGTTTTAAAGCCTGCTTTTACCCAGGCATTCCATGCAGATAAGCACCAGGGTAGAGGAAGAAGAAGAAATGGTCTTCTAAGCTAAAGTGTTCTGTTTCACTTCCTTCTGTCCCAAGTAGTTGCTAAAGTAATTTACAATTTGGAAAGCTGTGATCACCCTACCTGAAGCAGTAAAATCTCATGGTGGGGCCTCGTAATTTATCACCGGCAGTAAATGCTAACAAATTATACTGTACTAAAAGCCATTGCCCAAGAGTTTAGCCCAGAAGACACCAAGGCAAGGCCTTTATTTTTATTTTTTTATCAGGATGAGTGAATGTTTAGTCTACTGGATATTTTTCAAGCTTACATTTTTATATTATACCTTTTGGTTTTTTTGAACCAGATCCAAGTTTGACTTTGGTATTTGCTGTAATGTACTCTTTGTTTTCCCTTTATTTCCCATCTCACTGTTACCTCTATCCCAGTGGAGCCTTTCCAGTGTTTGAAGAGGGCAAACATTGATCTAGCCTGAAGTTAGAATGCGAAAATATGTGTGAGGAAATTGATGTTACCATCTGCACTCAGTCACTCGGTCAAGAGTCAGCTCTCTCATTTTAAAAGCAAAATATGCATCAAAAACTTCAACAGACTTCAGCGGCAATGGAAAGCAGCATGTTTGGAAACCGCACATCAGGAGGCCTACTGCTGAGTTCAGAATGATTACCATATCCCATCATACTACCTTCTAGTGAAATCTAACACTTTCTTGTTAGAGTCTTAGAAACTATTCAAGACCAATCCATTTAGCCAAAAAAAAAAAAAAAAAAAAAAAAAATCCTCTCTGGGTGAATTTACTGATACCAGAGAACAGATTTTTTTTAAAAACCCAAGAATTCTTCTCTAAAAAAAAAATTAAAGAAAAAAGCTTTCCTCAAGATACTAAGGACCCTGAGGCCTCAGAGGCGCTTGGTCATGTGCCAGATTTGAGCATCTTCCTCTACTCTTTTCCCAAATGCCACAGAGAGGGAAAAAAAGTGAGGAAATATCACTTATTCCGCCTCTTTACTGCCTTTTAGATCAATGGGAAATCAAGTTTTTGTTGGTTTTATTTGTTTTAGATCAGGATTTCTTTCTTTCTAGTTGAGTAACAGGGTTGCTCATACAAGCCACCCTTTCTCTTGCTCTTGTGAACTGGGAGCCCGTGAGAGTGGCAGCACCTGGGGCCATGATAGACATGCAGAGCCTGGGTTGCCAGACCTGTCTGAGAAGAGCTGCTGAGTATCCCTAGCTCGCACTGTGTCAGGAGATGCTGGTGTTTAGGGTTGTTGGCAGGTTTTTAGCTTGAAGGGATGTCCTTTGCGAGGAAAGAATCCTAAACCCAGAGCACTCCAAGAAGCAGAGGGCTTACTCATGGGATACACATGGACCTGAACTGGAGTCTGAAAGCAAGATCTGGAGGCAGCTCCAGGACAGGCTGCTCTCTGCCCCTAGCTCCTGTGTCTGCTCCACTCTCCCCACTTCACGGACCACATTTCAGCGCTTCCTCATGGCTTCTGCTGCTGCACAACTTAGGCTTTGACGTGGTCCATCATGGCCCCTCCAACCCCTTTCTGCATCAGCATCTCCTTTTAGCTTCAGCTCATACTGATGCCTGACTTCCTCCATCTCAATTCTCAAGAGCTAGAATCTGATCAGTCCAATAAAATGTTTTGCTCCCAACCTTCCACAGGTCACTGGCTGGCCTAGAATTGGACTCTGGATCAGCTCGAGGGGCTGGGGGTACAAATGATCTGCATGAAGGCTGACCCTCAGCAGGGGAGGCCAACCTCAGAAGGCTGACCCTCTGAGGACCAGCAGGCAGTTTGAGAGGCCTGAGAGGTGGGCCGCTGGCCACTCTTAAATTTATCACAGCCTGTAGGAACTACAGAATAAAAAATCTCAGTGCAACATGGGAAAAAACTCTTAGCTGGGTGCGGTGGCTCACGCCTGTAATCCCAGCACTTTGGGAGGCCAAGGTGGGCCGATTACAAAGTCAGGAGATCGAGACCATCCTGGCCAACATGGTAAAACCCCGTCTCTACTAAAAATACAAAAATTAGCTGGGCGTGATGGCATGCGCCTGTAGTCCCAGCTACTCGGGAGGCTGAGGCAGGAGAATCACTTGAACCCCAGAGGCGGAGGTTGCAGTGAGCTGAGATCACACCACTGCACTCCAGCTTGGCGACAGAGCGAGACTCCATCAAAAACAAAACAAAACAAAAAAACAAACACACACACACATACCCCCCCAAAACAAAACTCTTACCTGCTCCCCAATGCAAATGTCAGTTTAAGTCAGGAAATAAAAAAAGTTTCTAAATTTATTTATTGCCAGACCTATTCTAGGGAGAGAAAGAAGGAAAGGTGAGTATGAGGAACTGAACATTGGTTTTAAAGATATTTTGTGGGCCAGTTTTATTTTATTTTAGGGACTTATCTTTATTTTATTTTAGGGACTCATACTAAGATATAAAACTACATACCTGAGAGGCCAGTGAGAGGAAGTGTAACAAATTGAAATTTTCTGGAGTATTATGTAGAAGACAGGTACCCCCACTTACCTCTCTTCAAAGACCCTAATAACAGCTGCATTTATGAAGCCTGGAAGAAGTTGTTAGAGAAAGTTTGAGAGTTTTAAAACTATTACTGAAAGATTTGAATCTTTTATCAGGAATCTTAGTTTTTCTACAAAAATTATCAATCCCAGGACAGATATGTCAGCCACCTGGGGATCAGAAACTAAGCCCTTTGATGCTACAAGGTAACATTATGGAAGCCCTGCAGCCTAGTTTAACAGGCACTGCCGAGAGAGCTCATTGCAGTCATAGAGAGAATTTGGTTTGCACAATGTCTTTCTGCTGGTCAGGCCCCTCCTTTTCTTTGTTTCTCCCTCTTGGCCAGTGAGACTCATTCCCCTGCCTCCACTCTGTCCCCTCTGGCCTAATCCACGCACAGTTGCCACTTGGCTTTCCTGGAGCACAGCTCCAACCAGACCTGATCTGCTCAGACACCTGTAGAAGTTGTGAAGGAAGCAGCCTCCCCAGCCTGGCACTTGCCTTAACACTACACAGTGGCCACGCCTCCCACGACACTCTCATCTGCACCATACACTCTGTCATCCTGCAAGGTCTCCTTCCTTAGGAGTGCTGACCCAGCCCCCTGCCCCTGCTCACTGCCCCCAGCTTTCCTATCCCTGCCTAGAACCTCCTCTGGGCTCTGTCTTTCACAATGTCCCCCACTTTCCAAGTGCTTTTTTTTTTTTTTTTTTTGAGACAGAGTTTCACTCTTGTCACCCAGGCTGGAGTACAGTGGCATGATCTCCTTTCCCTACAACCTCCACCTCCTGGGTTCAAGCAATTCTCCTGCCTCAGCCTCCCAAGTAGCTGGGATAACAGATGCCTGCCACCACACTGGCTAATTTTTGTATTTTCAGTAGAGACAGCGTTTCACCACCTTGGCCAGGCTGGTCTTGAATTCCTGACCTCGTGATCCACCCACCTCGGCCTCCCAAAGTGCTGGGATTACAGGCATTACCTCAATTCAGTTCACAGCAGCCTTCCAAGGTCGACAGCAGCATCGCCGCCCCAGGTGGTTCTCATGTGCAGCCAGACTTGAGATGCGGTTTCACCATGTTGACCAGGCTGGCCTCGAACTCCTGACCTATGGTGATCCATCTGCCTCAGCCTCCCAAAGTGCTGGGATTACAGGCGTGAGCCACTGCGCTCAGCCTCAAGTGCATTTCTGATACCGCTTCCGAGATCCCCCTCCTCCTTATCACTGGTTTGTTGATGTCTCCTCTTCCTCATAGCAGCTGTGATCTCACATGCCCCTTTCCCTTTTGTTTTTTAGGTTTTCACCTCAAAGGTGCCATTTCTCCCCCATCAGGTCAGAAGTATATCAAGAATGGGAACTTGAAATCCTCACACCGAATGTAACATGGTAGAAAAACAGAGTGGTATAGTAATGTGAGTAGGATCTGGACTCCAACTTCCTATCAGAATTCACATTCCTGGTGGACTTATTTGCTGTGGTTTGTGGGATGTTGAACAAGTCACTTGCCTCTCCCAGTCTCAGCTTCCATATCTGTAAAATAAGATAAGAGTTATACTGACCCCACAGGCTTGCTGTGAGGATCACCTGAACCATATGTTCCAAAGTGCTCCGTGAACTCATCAGTACCTCACAGAACATCACTTGCTGCTCTAGTGATGCCAGTAGGTGCTCAGTAAATGCAAGCCCCTGTGCAGCCCCTGGACGGGGATGCTGGAGGCTCCAGGGTTAGCCAACAGCATTAACCTGCTTGTCCATCAAGACTTTTATAAGAGCTGCTAACAGGCAGGAAAATTGCTGGATTTGAGTTTCACCTCCTCCCCTTAACCAGGTCACCTTCTGGAGGAGGTGCTAATGAGCAGCAAAATGACCAAAATGTGGGCAGTAAGGGAGGCAGAGAAGGAAACAGCCTAGGAGCTTGGACAGCCCTCTGCTAGCTCCCAGCGCTTGAAGCTAGGCCTAACAGGCATCCCAGAGCCCAGCACAAGGCCCCTCTTGGCACCAAGGGGAGAATAACCATGCAAGAGCCAAAGATGTGGCTTTGGTTCCGGTGAAGCTTTGGGAAAAAACCCAAATCAGGCCCCTCTCTCTCTGGCCATATAAACTTGCAGTCTCCAGCCTCCACAATCGGCACACTGGTGCTTTAATAATTGCTCTTTCTCTTAAGCAGGTTCCATTTTAACTGACCACCTTCTTGACAAATATTGAGCCACAGAATGTTCCTGGCGAGTGGCAACCTAAGAGTGCCATCAGCACTGGAAGGTCTCAAGTATTCCATTCCAGACCCACGGCCAGAGCAGGCAGGTCCAGGAGGGGCAGGCATGGGACTGGCAGCTTCCCAGACATCCATGAATAGACGTGGCCTCCTGTGAGTCTTCCCTTACCATCTGTGGTGTCAACTTCAGGGTTCCAGGGTGAACCTAAGGCCGTGAAGAAGCAGGTTGGTGAGCCCCAGCATTCACTAACCATGACATTTGCTAACAAACTTCACCCATCAGTGGCTCTCAAGTCTGGCTGCACATGAGAACCACCTGGGGCGGCGATGCTGCTGTTGACCTTGGAAGGCTGCTGTGTACTGAATTGAGGTAATGCGTATTCAATACTTGGCACTTAGTAAATACTGCAGGTCCTCAAATAACGTTTTTCTTCTTTTTTTTGAGACGGAGTATCGCTCTTGTCACCCAGGCTGGATTGTAGTAGCATCATCTCAGCTCACTGCAACCTCCATCTCCTGGGTTCAAGTGTTTCTCCTGCCTCAGCCTCCCACATATCTGGAACTACAAGCGCACACCACCATGCCCAGCTAATTTTTGTATTTTTAGTAGAGACAGGGTTTCACCATGTTGGCCAGGCTGGTCTCAAACTCCCGACTTCAGGTGATCTACCCGCCTTGGCCTCTCAAATGCTGGGATTACAGGCATGAGCCACCATGCCTGGCCAAATAACATTTAGTTCAACGTTATTTTCTTACAACGTTGACGAGAAAAGAAAAATGAATTCCAGCTGGGGCCACTGTCTACGTGGAGTTGGTCCATGCTCCTCACATCTGCATGGGTTTTCTCTAAGTCCTCTGGTTTCCTCCCATATCCCAAAGGTGTGCACACGGCATGTCTATCTGGCCCCAGAGTGAGCATGGGTGCGTGTGAGTGTGCCCTGAGATCTGATGGTGTCCAGGCTGGGGCAGGTTCCGTCCTGCACCCTGAACTAGAATAAGTAGGAAAATAATTATCTTGTTCTTATGAATTTGTCTTAAGTGTATGTACTGCTCATATTTATTTCAGTGTTTACCGTTAGGAGCATTTTGGTCTTTATTTAGAAGTTTGGTGATGTTTTTCTGATTAGAAATATTCCAGGAACTTAGCTCCTGTTTATAGCAATTAGCTTGTGGGAAAATAGATTTTGTTTTATGGCATTTCACCTAAAGTTGCAGTTTCCAAGAACCTATTGGCAACATTAAGTGAGGACTTACTTCATTCCTTTTTTCTGTATTTGTGGCTCTATATCTTACAAATAACAGTATATAAAATGAATACAGTCTAATAAAAACCAGACACAATTTGAGGTGACACTCTAGGGTGCTTGGTCTATACTTTTTCACCCTGTTGTCATTCTACTGATATTAAATCAGAGATTCTCAATTGAGAGGAAAGGAAGCATTCTTAACAAAGAAAGGGGGTAGAAGAAGCGGGCACAGTACACTTTGCACACATCATGAACTGGGCTTGATGCTAACAGATTTAGATTGGATCCAGCCTCTATGTTTTACCTAGGATAGAAAGTGTGTGACACACTGATAGCCCATGATCAAAACATTTTTTGTGTATTTTTTTGAGCTGGAGTCTTGCTCTGACATCCAGGCAATAGCACAATCTTGGCTCACTGCAACCTCTGCCTCCCAGGTTCAAGTGATTCTCTTGCCTCAGCCTCCCGAGTAGCTGAGATTACAGGTGCCCACCACCACACCTGGTTAATTTATGTA
Source organism: Trachypithecus francoisi (assembly GCF_009764315.1). NCBI lineage: Eukaryota > Metazoa > Chordata > Mammalia > Primates > Cercopithecidae > Trachypithecus > Trachypithecus francoisi. The sequence continues at coordinate 99,407,230 of NW_022681469.1, read as the reverse complement.
TTCTAGATTTTGTATTTTTAGTAGGTTTTGCCATGTTGGCTGGGCTGGTCTCCAACTCCTGATCTCAAGTGATCTGCCTGCCTCAGCCTCCCAAAATACTGGGATTACAGGCGTGAGCCAGCACTCCCGGCCCAAAATGTTTTTTAATACCAAAATACTTTTTCTTGTAAAAGTACTATTAGATTGATTTAAGTCAGGATATTGATAATTCAAATGTTTAAAGAAGAATTTTGAGATTTTAATATTTACCAAAGGGGCATGGGCTATTTCTCATGACAACAAGTAGGGAAAGTTCTGCAGTGGGCTTTCAGGTGGGGAAAAAATGTGTACCTAGAGAGGTTTGCAAAACTCTCAAGCTTGAATTTGTTGTCTTCTCACAGGAGCCTTGACTTTGAGGCATGTTTCTTGATCCTTTAATTTTGTGCTTAGAACACATGCTTGGATGGGGGTCAAAGTTCCATAGAAATAATTTAATTTACTTAAAAGGTGTAGTTGCTCACCGGAAACCCTGGCACCTTTGGGGTTCTGACAGGTGAGAATGAATTCGGGCTGTGAAACAGAGCATTTTGCTTCTTGAGATGAAAAGCCAGAGCAAGACGTTCATGGGAATCACTGGAGGGCTTGATAAAACAGAATGCTGGGTTCTGCCCCTAGAATTTCCAATTCAGTGCATCTGAGTTGAGAGCTTGGTCGTCTGAAAATGGGCATGTCTACCTAATTCTCACGGGGCACTCGTACTACAGACCTGGTGGCCACACGTTGAGAACCGCTGCTCTAACCTAAAGAGGGAAGGAAATACAGAGCCTGGGCAAGGTCAGCTGGGAGCAGTTGCAGGGCCCTGTACTCCAGGGATGGAGCAAGCCCAACATGCAGTCAGCTGGTGAGGTCTGTGGGCAGTCCCTGGGTATGGGTCCTACCTGTCCCTGTCTCTGGGCGTTCCTGGGAATTAGGCCATCTAACCAACCTATCAATGGTGAAGGAATTTGAAGCTAGGAAATTAAGAGCTATGAAGGGTCTGAGGTTTTACTCTACTTGTAATCTAACAAATTAGCCTGCTACAGTTTCATGGATTGGCCACAGACACAAAACTCCTGGATCAGAGACAAAGAGCAGTTTATTGCTCATAGCATCAGCATTTTCTTGTGCTGGTTTCATGAGCCTTATTGCCACAGGGCAGAGCATCAGCATTTTCTTGTGCTGGTTTCATGAGCCTTATTGCCACAGGGCAACACAAAGAGGGCCAGTTGATTCCTTTCCATGTGGTAGGCTGAGTTATAGGACAGGAACACTAAGATGAGGGAACCTGAGTCTTTTATAATGGACAGAGTATGCCTCATCTCTTCTCTGGTAAGAGACACTGTATCTTTGAAGGCTGACCACTCTACAACATTTTTCAAAAGTGAAATACTTTGGATGTCCCCTCCAAATCTCATGTTGAGATGCAGTCCCCAGTGTTAGAGGTGGGGCCTGGTGGGAGGTGTTTGAGTCATGGATCGCTCATGGTTTGGTGCTGTCCTCAGGGTAGTGACTGAGTTCTTGTGATGTCTGGTTGTTTAAAAGTGTGTGGCATCTCTCCCCAACTCTCTCTCTTGCTCCCAAAGTGGGAGTAGGCCTTGTGATGCTCCTATTCTTGTTTTGCCTTCTGCCATGAGTAAAAGCTCGCTGAGGCCTCTGCAGAACCTGAGCCACTTAAGCTTCCTTTCTTTATAAATTACCCAGCCTCAGGTATTTCTTTATAGCAATGTGAAAGAGTGGTCTAACACAAAAAGATAATTTAGAACAATGTTATTTGGTATCTTTGCATTGCTAGATGTGTAGAAACATGAAAGACCCATGGATAATTGCCTCCCAACAAGTCTAGGCTCTTAATACCTTACACTGGAGTTAGTAACTACAGCCCACCAGCCTTCAGCCTGGTTTCCTACTGCCAATGAGCTAAGAATGTTTTTTACATTAATAGACTATCACACACACACACACACACCACACACACACAGAGAGAGAGAGAGAGAGAGAGAGAGAGAGAGAGAGAATATACAACAAGAATCTTACGTGGCCTGCAAAGCCTAAAATATTTACTACTGGCCCTTTAAGGAAAAAAAAAATTGCCAACCCTTGCCCCACGCAGTACTGCTTCTGTAGCCCTGGCTAGACTTATGCCAAGAGTCTAAATGAACCTGACTTATTCTAGCAGTTTCTGTAATCATTAGATACTCTGGGACAGGTGTATGGCAGATTGAATTTCTTAGCAGGCAGACTCTGAGATGGAGTTTAATGTGCAGATATTTATGAAGGAGCACCTCTGGTATTGACACCTGTGGAACATAGGGCAAGGAAGTTGGACTGGACAGAGAAGCTGGGCTGTGATGCAGCCCCAGCAACACAGGGAGTCTGTGTTGCTCCCTGTGATCAGCCAGTCACACAGGGAGCTCTGAACCTGGAATAGCCTCTCAGACTGTTCCCAAGTTGGGCTGAGATGCCCAGGCCTTTATACTTATGCCTCAGACACTCATTGGATGGAGACCACCTGTGAAGACCAGGCCAGGCGGCTCTCGGGAGCTGAGGCAATCCCTAAAGGGTCTGACAACTAAAGGCTGTCTGCCCACCCCTCTCAGTAGCTGGGACAACTGGTCTTTCATTGAAGGGAAAATCTCAGAGGAGCATCTCAGCGTTCATCACATGGTGCAAACATTTTAGGGCCACGATAGTGGCCTCTGTTAGATCATCATCCTTCTATAATGATTTTTCTAATCTCTCTCTTTTTTTGAGACAGGGTCTTACTCTGTCGCCCAGGCTGGAGTGCAGTGGTACAATCTCAGCTCACTGCAACCTCCATCTCCCGGCCTCAAGTGATCCTCCCACCTCAGCTGCACATATAGCTGGGACTACAGGCCTGCACCACCACACCCAGCTAATTCTTTTTTTTTTTTTTTTTGTAGAGACAAGAGCTTTGCCATGTTGGCCAGGCTGGTCTCGAACTCCTGGGCTCAAGTGATCCATCTCTTTCAGCCTCTCAAAGTGCAGGGATTACAGGCGCAAGCCACTGTGCCTTGCCTAACCTTTTTAATCCCCTGAAGTACTATACTTAGCATAAGGTCCTGCAAGTGGTAAGGTCTAATGAGTATATATTCAATGAGGAGGTGAATGAGTTTTATGGACTAAATGCTTGTGTCCCTCTCAGATTTGTACGTTAACTAATTTCTAATGTGATGGTGTTAGGAGGTGAGGGTCTTTGAAGGGTAATTAGGTCATGAACGTGGAAGCATTATGAATGGGATTGGTGTCCTTATAAAAGGGACCCCAGAGAGCTCTCTCATACTCTTTTATCCATGTGAAGATACAACGAAAAGATGACAATCTGCAACCCAGAAGAAGGTCCTCACCAGAACCCTACCACTCTGTCTCGGACTTCCAGTCTCCACAACCATGAGAAATAAATTCCTGTTGTTTCAAAGCCACCCAGTCTGTGACACGTTGTTATAGCACTCCAAACCAAGCCAAAGAGTGGGGGAGTGAGTGGGTGGATGGATGAGTTACAAAAGGAACCCAACACTGAAGTCTTGGATACTGCTGCAATTACCTCCTCCCGGGTCCTACCTCTGTTCATTAGGAGCCCTGGAGAGGGAAGCAGTGTTATAGAATGCCACCCCACCCACTATCCTTCCAAAGACTGCTCTTAAAATCAACTCAAACAAAAAAATAACTGTGATAGACTTGACCTTTGAAAAAGAAACATTAGATCCTCTTTCTGGTAGCTGGGAAATTCAGCACTAGCAACAAAATTGTGTGAATCACTGACAGAAAAGCGGCCAGTAGCTGTAGCTCTCACCAATACAAATGAGAGGCAGGCAAAAGGCAGATTAAAATATGATCTTGTTGATGCTTTGGCTTTGCTTCCCAGGCCTTTGGTCTGTGGAATTGTAGACTGCATTTTTCTTCTTCTACAGAGCCCCAAAGCATTAGAATTAGGACAGTAGATCTGGGCCACGACAGGCTTTTATCCATTGGCAAGAATTAGACCCCAGAGAGGAAGAGGCAGGGTAGTCTACACTCAGGGAGACATCAAGAGGCACTCTTGTCTTGGGTCCCAATTGGCCAGGCAGTATCATGGGTGAGTTTCTGAGCAGTAAAGTGGGATATAAGTAGATGAACCACAGGAGAAAGAATCCTTGAGCAGTCCCAGGCAGCAGTAATTTTCTACACTTTTGGTTGGCAATTCTTTTCAGATTCAAAGCAACAAAGGACAACCAATTCAACAGTAATAAGAAACAAAGTGGCAAATTATTCAGTAATAGGGGTACAAAAATAGTTATAGAAGCCCTTTAAAATGAATTTCATAATAGATATCAGATTTCTGCTTTCAGCAGTGGCAGAATAGGATATTTGGACCAACCTACCTATCAGTGGAAGACCATTAGAAAAGCTGAACAAAGTAGTAAAAATCTGCTTGAAGTCATTAGAGAACAAACAAGGCAGAAAAGAGTTACCAGGTTAAGATTTGGGGAAAGGCAGAAACACAGAGCAATGGAAACCCAGTGGCATTTAGGACTATCTCTGCCAGTCTCAGAAGAGATTTATGGTTGAGAGGTTAAAAACATAAACAGGGCTTTGATTGCTTTGCAGAATGCAGGGGAACCGAAATTGAATTGAATAATTTGAGGTGATACTCGTAATTCTGTATACTCTGGAAGAAAAGATGAACCAGAAGTACACTAACTTTCAAAGAGACTGAAACTCAGCTTCCAATCCTCTCATTCCTGAATGTGGATTAATGGGATCCTAGGTTGCTAATGCCCAGCTGTCATCCAGATGCACAGATAAATCCTTTCTGAAGACATGGTACCATTCTTCTAACTTTTAACTTTTTCTACTATTTTTTCATAACCAATTTCAGGCATTTATGCAAAAATAACCAGGCATATAAGAAAAGTACAGATGAAAATCGAGAGAAAGAACAGACCCACGGGGATCCAGACAAGGAAGGTATTCACATAGACTTTAAAATAACCATGCCTGATGTTTAAAGATAACATTGTGGATGTGTGTAGGGGTTTGGAAACTTACCGGCTGAACCACGGATACACCACTAAGGCACAGCCAAGGGCTGGAAGGCCGAGGCCTGAATCCCCCGAGAACGTCATCTCAGTTTTGCGGGCGAGACGGGTCCTTGTGGAGTTCGAGTCAAACCCAGAAGAAACGAGGGAGCCCGGGTCTGCTCCGAGTGTGCAAGAAGCTGGCCTGGGGCCCCCCACCAAAAGGTCGCTGGAGACAACCCAGGATCACCCAGTCTTTGCAGCAGGGTGCAGGCTTGGAGTGCCCTCCAAGGGCGGCCAGAATCGGGCCCAGGGTCCCCACAGCGTCAGCAAGACCTACACCTGGAGTCGCCTCAAAGACAGCTGGAGTCAGTCCTGAATCTCCACGATGTCAGCCGAAGCCAAGTGAGGAGGCACCCAAGTGTTCTCAGGGCCAGGGAGTACTGGCCTCGGTGTTGGCCCAAAGTAAGGAGGAGCTGACCCCAGGGACCCCCAGCATCAGCTGCTGCCAGGCCCAGGATCACCAGAGCCTTAACCCCATTCAGCAAGCTCCGGGTCCGGAGCCGACACTCGAGGCACCTGGCTTCCCCCGGGGTCAGGGTCAGCAGGAGCAGAGCAAACCACCTCCAGCTGGGGAGACAGTGACAGACGGCTTCACAGCAAAGAAGCGAAAGGGTTCTTCACCCCAGGCCCCAGCGTCCAAGAAGCTGAAGGAAGAGCAGCTTCCTGTAATCCCGAAGGGGAAGCCCAAACCGGGTTGAATGTGGAAGAACCACTCCAAGAAAAGATTCTCTGTGATGCTTCAGGACAAGCCCCTGTGCCCATCGTGGCAGCGGAAGATGAAGCAGGAGAGGAAGCTGGCCAAGGACTTTGCCCCTCACCTGGAGGAGGAGTAGGAGAGGCGCCGCCAGGAGAAGAAACAGCACCGGGCCGAGAACCTAAAATGCCTGGAATGAGCCAAAGGTGGAAATCGTCCAAGTGATCTGAAACCCCACCAAGCTCAAGCGGGCAAAGGAGGAGCAGCTGCGCTGCATTAAGAAGCGGGACACCCTGGCCCTGCTGCAGAAGCAGCCAGCCGGCAGCCAAGATGTGAGCTCAGGATGGCCCGAGGCCTTCCATGGCCAACAATCATGTCAGACCCAGCACCTCAGGCCGCGGCTCAGACAACTCTGCTGGAGCTGGCACTCCAACCCCATGGCTCCAGAACAGGGAGCCCCGACTGGGGTTCCTAGGCCTTTGAAGGCTTGCAGGCAGGTATCTGTGGGACAGAGGCCCAGAGAGGCAGCTGGGACCTGGCAGAGATGGGGTGGGAAGAGATTCAGCCCCCCATCTCTCCTTCTTCTCCTTCTCCAAGTGCCTTCAAACCAAGAACAGTACATTATTCTGGTTCCTCAGTAAGCTGGTGACTGGCGGGTGACTCACCTAGTGTTGTATGTTCTGTCTCAGCGTCCTAGGTCCATCCAAGGCCTGGAGGCTGGCAGTTGGGAATCCAGCCTCCCCCACACCTTCCCAAAGGCTGCTCTGGGCACCTTGGCGCCCCACTGGCTCTCTCCCCAGCAAACTGAATCTGGCTCCTCCCCACTTTTCAACACTGAAAGATTAAAACGGGAGGCTGCACGGAGCAGGGTTTTTCCCTAGCACCCCCTTTCCCAAACCAGACTCTGCAGAAGCCCCAGAGAATCACTCACATCCGTCCAGTGTACAGCAAAAATATTTATTATATTCACTGTGTGCCTGTTGCATACAGGCACAACCCTAGGCACCAGCCAATACGGACAGTAGACCAAAGTCCCTGCCCTCGACGAGCTTTCATTCTGATGGAGAGAAAACATAATAAGCAAAATGCAAAAATAAATAAGTAAATAACATTGTGATTTTTCACAGAGAAAAATCAAATGGAATCTGTAGAACTGAAAAATTCAGTAACTGAAACTAATTAATTGAGTGCATTTAATAGAAGAATAGATGCAGCTGAATAGAAAATTAATGATCTGCAAGATAGGCTATGAAAAAATATTTGGAATGATGAATGATGACAGAGGAAAGAATAAGAGACATGGAAATACTGTGAAGAATCTAACATAATGTGTAATTGGCGCCCCAAAACTAGAGCAGAGAGATTGGGTGGATGCAATATTTGAAGAGACAGTAGCTGAGAATTTTCGAAAAATGATGAAAGACATTGAGCCACAGGTTCAGGAAGTACTACCAACTCCTAGCAGGACAAATAAATGCAAAAGCAGACCTAGGCACATCACAGCAAAACTGTTCAAAACATCTTCAAAGACTTGACAGAAAATCAACCAACTGAGGATCCTACACTCAGTAAAAATATCCTTCAAGAATGAAGATGAAATAAAAACATTTTCAACCAAAAATGGATAAATCTGTCAGCACAAGACCTATTCTAAAGGAATACTAACGGTTATTCTTCACACAGAAGGAAAATGATTAAAGACAGAAATTGGAGGTGTAGAAAGGAATGAAGAACAACGGAAAGTGTATGTAAGAAATATAAATACATATTGATTATCAATGCTTCATGGAATTTATAATATCTATGGAATTAAAATGCATGGCAACAATAATATGTAAGGTCAGAGTGGGATGGAAAGGGTAAATTAATAAATTAGTATTTTAAGGCATTATCAGAAGAGGGTAGAAGTACAAAATAACATCAGGCTTTTATACATCAGGATGTATACTGCATCTCTGTGTTAATGACCCAAGGACTACTAAAAGAGTACCACTCATGATACATGCACTCATACCCAAGCACACATGCATCTGCATGCACACATAGAAAAATCATGGAAAGCCTCCACCAAAATGTTAACTGTGGTTGTATGTGGGTGGCGGCAGCTGGTCAATTTTTCTCTTCCTTTATTTGTATTTTTAATTTTTTCCTAGCATATAGAAAATGAATCATTACCCCATCGAAAGAGTTCTACCTTCTAATTCTATGACTTGTCTACTTCTTTTTTAGCTCTTCTGAGCTGTAGATAGATGATTTAAAGTAAAATTTGTCATTAATTTGAAGTCTGGTTTGGTTTTATTTTGTTTTACTAAATAATATAACCTTAATATCTTTGCCTGTCATTAAATACTATTCTATAATATCTGAATGACTGTAGAATAGCCCTTTGCACAGCTCCTCTATAATTTAGCCATTTTCCTATTGTTGGACATTTGAATTATTTCTAATTTTTAGAATAAATATTCCTAATGGACATTCCTGCATACATGATTTTTTCCTGAGGAGATACTTCTAGAAGTGTAATTGCTGGGTCAAAGGGTCTACAAAATATTAAGTTTTTAAATTCATATTACCAAATTACCCTCTGTTAGGGCTGTATTTAGGTGCTTTTTAATTGGCCAATATGAAAGTTTGAAGGGGGTTATAGTAATTGTTTTGAAAGTGTGCACAGGGTCTATGTCTATGACAGTTGAAGGTTCCCTCCATGCTGCTGTGGTCACACCTAGAGAACTATGCCATGCAGTGCATGGTTGCAGTAGTGAGCATAAGGGCTAAAGGAATTCACAGAAAGGGAGCAGTCTTATGGGTCTGGTTGAGTCTGGAGAAGTTTTGTGGAGAGATGAGGCTTGAGGAAGGTCTTGAAGGTGGGTAATGGACTGGTCCAGAGGTGGAGAAAGCCGCTGATATGAAGCAGGTGCCCTCCAGACCAGCCCTGGCAGGTGTGGGCACAGAGTGGTGGGACGGGAGAAGGTGGCACATGTCTCCAAGTAATGCTGAACCAGGCTGGACTAGATAAGATGGGTCCTGGCAGACAAGGGGGCTCTGGAGCAAGGCAATGGTGTGATGAAAGGGACATGTCTGTGTCCTCATTTGACCCCGACATTTGATGATTCCTCAGAAACGGGAAGAAACTGGGGCTTTTCTACTTTTTATTATATTAGAAAAAAAAAAAAACCTTGCCAATTTGCCAGTCTTGGAAGGATAATAAAAACAAAACTCTTCCTCTCTCAGCAGAATGGAATTAGACTCACCTTGTTACAGATTGTGCTGCTACCAATTAGAGAGAGAAAAGATACTCTGCTGAAACGTTCTCCACCTTCCAGCTGCTCTTCTTTAATCCATGTGGTTTAAATACCCCAAGGACCTTACCCTAAAGCAACCACCAAATATTGAAAAACAGAACAAACTGTGAGTTGGGACTGTAAAGAATGCCTTTTGTTTAGGAAAGGAGGGGACCAGGGAGGATTTTGAATGGGAACCCCTTTAAAGGTGAGGAAGAAAGAAGTTTAGGGCGCCTTTCTTTCTCCCCAGGGATTTCCAAGCAAAGACTTGTAGACTCCAGGAATCCTGAGGACAGCACTAGTGTCTTGTTAAATCAGGTAGGGAACTCTAAATTAGAGATCGATGAAAGCAGGTGATCTCCCAGTTGGGAGAAGCCTGAACGAGCCAGGCTGTGCTCAAGGATATCCCCTCAAAGGCCCTGCCTGGAGAGGAGATGTTTTGCATGTGTGCCCAGAAGCAGATGTCCTGAGCCAGAGTGGACATAAAGTGATGGTTGGTGGGGCAGACCCTCACCTCCAAGAGCAGGTCCAATGAACCCTGAGATGATCCACACACACTGCCAGTCTGCCGAGACAAGCTGCTTCTCACTGTGGCAGGTCAGCTGTGACCACAACTCTTCTCTGGAGGAAGGACAAGGAGAAGGTACCATCCATGGGACAGCAGTGGGCAGCCGTACCCTCTCCTGCATGCAAAGGCACTGGGTGCTGTCAGAAGATTTTGACTCCATCTCCTTTACCCTGCATTGCTTGAACTACAGGACCACATCACTGAAATCAAGCATCAGACTTTAGGGGGTCAATAAATGGGATTTTAGATCTTTAACTTTTGGATGTGTTGTTTAAACTACTAAAAGAGCAATGAGGGGTAGAGGGATGGAGTCAGGCTGCCCAGTTGAGTTTGGGTAACTTGCTTTTCCTTTCCAAACCCATCTCCTCTCTGTAAAACAAGGCTAGAAATAGTGCACACCTCAGAGGATGCTGTGAGAAGTAAGTGAGACAATGCCCTTGACCGCCCAGCGGGGCCCAGCACACAGGGAACACGTGGTGCAAGTGGGAGCTCATTTGCACTCCAGAGTGAGAGGACGTTCAAGCTGGGACACGGCTTCCACTGCAGTCCAGGGGTCAAGTAAAAATGATAAGATACTTCTCATTAAAAGACAAAAGTCTTGCTTTAGAAAAAGTCTTCACGTGAGGCAGAGTGTTCCTTCCAGACAAGCCATCTCTGAATCCAAGTATTAAGTGAGATTCAGAGACAGGATAGCCCATGCAGTCATCTGTAGGACTCTCGAGCCAGGTGAGTGTCTACCAGATGAAACCAGGCCCCAAAGAAATCTAGGGAGCTGGATCCTAGCACCTGTTTAGATTTAGTGCCCTGCTGCTCTGGCCCAGGTCTTTACTTCCCTGGTTTTCTCTGGCTCACCTGTGTGTACTTTTCTGGTATTTTGGCTTGTGGGGGAAGACCAAGAACAAATGATAGGCAATGAGATGGAATTTCTTTATTTATCTGCAGTTTCAGTCAGGGAAACCCTGCACTCCACCACACTCTACACAACAGGACTTAGAGACCTGTGCTTTAACTTGGCCTGGTTCAGGGTCTAATCACTGTACTCTAGGTGGCCAGCCTCCAACAAGAGAACGGTCACTGTGCCAAGGAGGCCAGACTCAGTTCATCACAGCAGGTGGTTGTGGGAGGAGGTCCAGGGCTATGACTTCAAGGGGATCTCTAAGATCCCTGGCCCATTTGCACATGGGCCACCAACAAAGATGAAGCATGGTCTTGGAGGCCATGGAGGCTCCTGGAAGGCTGGAGGCTGGCCATCTCTGCTTAGCTCCTGGGGCACAGGCTAAGCTTCAATGGCACTGGGTGGCAATCAGGTGGTGGGGCACACAGAGCTCCCTGCTGTGTAGCCTTTCCGTTTAGAACCGGGGAAAGGGCAAGACATGCTTTCTGAGGATACCTCAAAGACTTCTGCTGCTCTCCAGTCAAGGCCTTCGCTTCCCAAGCATTTCCCAGGCCTCCTCACCTCTGCACTCTTAATGCCATCCTATTTTGCTAAAATATGCTAGTAAATGACACCCTGGTAAAGAAGAAATGGAGAATGCCATAGTCTAATAATTTGTCTCCTAAAATTCACACCCTTTTTGCTAGATGGCAGGAGTGAGAATGACCTTTGATGTGGATGGTTGGCAGAGACACCCAGTGAGAGACCCCTCCTCGCCCTCAGAGACCTCCCCATGGAGCTGCATCTCCCAGCAGAGGAAAGCCCGAGGTAATGTCCATGCTGCAAGCCCATCTGTATGTGGATTATCCCTCTCCATTTCCTCCACATCCCCAGAAATCTTAGCTTTACAATCATCAAAAGTATGATACCTAAATATTAAATTCTAATAATGTATTAGCATTATTTCTTCAACCCTAAAATGTGTCCTTGAATTGTACAGAACAGGTGTCCATTACTATGCATTTATTGTATTTGGATTTTTAGTTCATTAATTTTACTGAATAATATGTGCACATCGTCAAAAGCTAAAAATGTCCAAAAGAGTATACAATGAAGATGAGGTCCCTTTCCTCCCATCCCTGCCCCACTCCCCAGGCCTTTGCTTCCCCTGCACATGAAGCAACCATTGTTTTTAGTTTTTTCTGTTGTTCCAGAGATAGTCTACATGTACACCAGCATGTATGTATGTGTGTCTGTATGTTTGTATGTGTGTGTAGACACTGTATCCTTTTCAAAGTACAAGAGGTGGCACATTGTTAACACTGCTTTGCATATTGATTTTTTTTCCATTCAACAGTATATCTTGAAGCTTGTTCAACATCACCACATATAGATTGTGCCATAATTGAACCAGTCCCCTACTGATGGACAATTGTGTTGTTCCTAATTTTTTGAAACTATAAACAAACCGCAGAGAACATCCTCAAGCATACTTATTTGTATGCAACACACATATCTGTGGGTTAAATTCTAGTATTATAAAATGCAAAACTATAAAACTCCTAGAAGGTAACAGAGGACAAGACCTAGATGACCTTTGGTATGACAATGACTTTTTAGGTACAATACCAAAGGCACAATCAATGCAAAAAAATTTTAATGCACTTCATTAAAATTAAAAAACTAGGCTGGGAGCGGTGGCTCGTGCCTGTAATCCCAGCACTTTGTGAGGCTGAGGTGGGTGGATCACCTGATATAAGGAGTTTGAAACCAACCTGGCTAACATGGCAAAACCCCATCTCTACTGAAAATACAAGAGTTAGGCGGCATTGTGGTACACACCTGTAATCCTTGCCACTCAGGAGACGGAGGCACTTGAATCGCTTGAACCTGGGAGGCAGAGGTTGCAGTGAGCCGAGATGGCGCCACTGCACTCTAGCCTGGGCAACAGAGAGAGACTCTATCTCAAAAATTAAATTAAATTAAATTAAATTAAATTAAATTAAATTAAAAATTTCAACTCTGCAAAAGACATTTTCTTTCTTTCCTTCCTTCCTCCCTCCCTCCCTCCCTCCTTTCTTTCTGTCTGTCTGTCTGTCTTTTTTTTTTTTTTGATGGAGTATCACCCTGTCGCCCAGGCTGGAGTGCAATGGTGCGATCTCAGCTCACTGCAACCTCCACTATCAGGGTTCAAGCAATTTTCTTGCCTCAGCCTCCTGCGTAACTGGGATTACAGGCACATGCTACCACACTTGCCTAATTTTTTGTATCTTTAGTAGAGATGAGATTTCACTACGTTGGTCAGGCTGGTCTCGAATTCCTGACCTCGTGATCTGTCCGCCTTGGCCTCTCAAAGTGCTGGGATTACAGGTGTGAGCCACTGTGCCTGGCCAAGACATTATCAAAAGAATGAAATAACAAGCTACTGATCTGGAGGAAATATTACATTTACAAAAGGCATACCTTATAAAGCACTTTTATCCAAAATACACAAAGAATTCTTAAAATTCAACATAAGGAAACAATCTAATTTTAAAATGGACCGAAGACCTTAACAGATACTTCACAAAAGAAGATATACAAATGGCAAATAAGCACATGAAAAGATGCTCCACATCATATGTCATTAGGGAAATGCAAATTAAAACAATGAAATACCACTATGTACCCATGAGAGTAGCCAAAATCCAGAACACTCATAACACCAAAGGCTGGTGGGGATGTGGAGCAAGGGGAACTCTCATTCATTATTGGCGGGAATGCAAAAGGATAGTACTTTGGAAGACAGTTTGTCAGCTTCTTACAAAACTAAACATAATTTTACTATACAATCTAGCAATTGTGCTCCTTGTTTTTACCCAGTGGAGTTGAAAACTTAGGTTCACACAAAAAACAGCACATGGGGCCAGGCACAGTGGCTCACGCCTGTAATCCCAGCACTTTGGGAGGCCAAGGTAGACAGATAATGAGGTCAGGAGATCAAGACCATTCTGGCCAACATGGTGAAACCCTGTCTCTACTAAAAATACAAAAATTAGCCGGGCATGGCAACATGTGCCTATAGTCCCAGCTACTTGGGAGGCTGAGGCAGGAGAATTGCTTGAACCTGGCAGGCGGAGGCTGCAGTGAGCCAACATCAGACCACTACACTCCAGCCTGGGCTTTAAATATAAAAATACAAAAATTAGCTGGGTGTGGTGGTGCGCGCCTGTAGTCCCAGCTACATGGGAGGCTGACGCAGGAGAATCACTTGAACCTGGGAGGCGGAGGTTGCAGTGAGCCAAGATCGCACCACTGCACTCCAACCTGGTGACAGAGCGAGACTCCATCTCAAAAAAAAGACAGCACATGGATGTTTACAGCAGCTTCATTCATAATGGCCAAAACTTGGAAGCAGCTAAGGTGTCCTTCAGAAGGTGACTTGATAAATAAACCATAGTACATCCAGACAATGGAATATGACTCCACACTAAAAAGAAATGAGTTATCAAGCCATGAAAAGACATGGGAGAATGGAGGAACCTTAAATGTATATTACTAAGTGAAAGAAACCAATCTGAAAAGGCTACCTAGTGTAGAATCCCAAGCATATGACATGCTAGAAAAGGCAAAACTGTGCAGAAAGTAAAAGATCAGTGGTTGCCAGGGATTGGGGGTGGGTAAGAAAGGGAAGGGTAAAATGGCAGAGCACAGAGGATTTTAAGGTCAATGAAATGATGCTGTATGGGGCTATAATGCTAGAGACAGGTCATTATATATTTGTTAAAACCCATAGAATATACACCACCAAGAGTGATCCCTAATGTAAACTACAGACTTTGGGTGAAAACAATGTGTCAGAGAAGGCTCATCAATTGTAATAAATGTAGCACTGTGGTAGAGGTGGTTGATAATGGGCGAAACCATGCCTGTGTGGGGGCAGAGGCTATATGGGAACTCTTCATGACTCTGCTCAATTTTACTATAAATCTAAAACAACTCTAAAAAATAAAGTTTAGGCTGGGCGCGGTGGCTCACTCCTGTAATCCCAGCACTTTGGGAGGCCAAGGCGGGAGGATCACGAGGTCAGGAGATCGAGACCATTCTGGCTAACACAGTGAAACCCCGTCTCTGCTAAAAATACAAAAAAATTAGCCAGGCGTAGTGGCGGGCACCTGTAGTCCCAGCTACTCCAGAGGCTGAGGCAGGAGAATGGCGTGAACCCGGGAGGCAGAGCTTGCAGTGAGCCGAGATTGCGCCACTGCACTCCAGCCTGGGCGGCTGGGCGAGACTCCGTCTGAAAAAAAATAAAAAAATAAAAATAAAGACATAAATAAGTAAATAAAGTTTATTTACTTATTTATTTTTGAGATGGAGTCTCGCTCTGTCACCCAGGCTGGAATGCAGTGGTGCATCTCGGCTCACTGCAGCCTCCGCCTCCCGGGTTCAGCAATTCTCCTGCCTCAGCCTCCTAAGTAGCTGGGACTACAGGCACATGCCGCCATGCCCAGCTAATTTTTGTAGTTTTAGTAGAGATGGGGTTTCACCATGTTGGCCAGGATGGTCTTGATCTCCTGACCTCGTGATCCAGCTGCCTCGGCCTCCCAAAGTGCTGGGATTACAGGCGTGAGCCACTGCGCCTGGCAATAGTCTGTTTTAAATAAATCCTAGTATTAGCATTGCTGGGTCGAAGGGCATGTGGATTTTAAATTTTGACTGGTAATGTTTTTGTCTACCTGAAAAGTGTCAGGCGGATGAAGGTTAAAGAATAACTAAGAGGCATGTTATTAAAATTGCACTAAAAAGTATGTTTTAAGCAACTTTATGCTGTATTGAAAAAGTACAGAGCTGTTCACATATAAACTATTCTCTGAAAACTTCTAGTGCACAAAAACAATAGTAGCATTTATCAATCCCCTACTACCCAGAGTAGCACTCTGCTTGATACATACAATCTCATCTTATTGTTAGAACACTCCATGAGGTGCAGTCATCATCCCTAACTTCTGAGTGAGGGAAATAAAAGCACAGAGATGTTAAGTAACTCACCTAAGGCCACATAGCTAATATGCGGCAGGGCCAAGACTTGAACCCAGACTATGTGATTCCAGAGCCTCAAGCTCAACCACCATGCTGCCTGCCTTACAGTAATTCAGGAGGAACACAGAAATCCTGATTTCTAGATGTATTCACATTAAGTTTTTTTTTTTTTTTTTCAGAAAACTACTGTACCATTAGCATAAAGCCAGAAATAAGCCTCAATAACACAAAATTATCGCTGCTTATTCTGTGCCACTGGATCTTGAATGTAATAAATAGGTTGAGCCTATCTTTTCTAGATTTTGGGTTCTTTCATTTAGGGCTGTGCTCCAGGTTCATCCTCCACCCATCTGCACCCTGCCCTGTGTCTCTGGGGGCTGGCATCTAAGGACAGTGTCACTGGCTCTGGTTTGGTTTGGCCAATGGTAGGAAGTGGAAGGAGATGGAATGGCAGGAGTTGAGAAAGGTCAGGGTATTTATTTTACTGTTTCCCCCTCTTCTGGGCTGAAGTCTACAATAGCTAAGTCTTTACATCTGATTCTTGCTTCAGACCACTAACTCTCAGATACTGCTTATGTGATTTGCTCAAAGAGCAGCCTTTCCAACCTGAACCTCTGATTGCTTTGGGGGACTCTGTTTCCCCTACTACACTCTCCAAAATTCTAACTCTGCCGGCAGAAGTCACCTATCTCTCCAGACGGAGTGTGTGTGCTTCCATATTCTCAGAAACAGCCAATAGTTTTCTGCATGCTATGACAAGAGAAGGACTGTTTTTGGTGGGGCCACTCCCTTCTTGAGATAGGGGATACTCCCACCTTTGCCTTCACTTTGTGCAGATACGCAATGATCCTGTGCAAAGCTATTACCTGGCCCTCTAATAAAAGTTTTTTTGGGTGTTACTCTCTTTAATCACTTTAATCACAGATTATATTTCTTTTCTTTTCTTTTTTCTTGAGACAGGGTCTCACTCTGTTGCCAAGGCTGGAGTGCAGTGGTGTGATGAAGGCTCGCTGCAGCCTTGACTCCTGCTAGGCTCAAGCAATCCTCCCACCTCAGCCTCCCAAGTAGCTGGGACCACAGGCATGCACCACCATACCAGGCTAATTTTTGCATTTTTTGTAGAGACAGAGTCTCATCATGTTGCCCAAGCCGGTCACGAACTCAAGCAATCTGACTGCCTTGGCCTCCCAAAGTGCTGGGATTATAGGCATGAGCCATGGCACCTGTCCCGCAGATTACATTTTCAACGATAGATGCAGCAATATCTCCTATCCCAGGTGCTCTTCTACACTGTGACCTTGACGCTCCTCCCACTGAGAGGTGGGTTTTTTGCAGGCTCTCCCTGCCCCTACCCCCGCCACCTTGGGTCTGAGTGAGCTTGTGATTGTTTCTACCAGTAAAGTACACTAGAAGGAATGGACTGTGAAGAAAGGGCCATGGAGCTTTGGCCTAGTCTTTCAAAATTCTGCCTTTCCAAAGGCCCCCTATCAGGACCCTTCCTTTCAAAACTGAGCCTCCAGGCTGCCAGATGCCCACACTGTGTGGGATGCTGTGTACCACAGTTCCAGTGGAGCCAGCTGCCTACATATCAGCTCAGGCACCAGAAAATGAGTGAAGAACCCATGCGGGAAGTGGATCCTCCAGTTCCACTACATACCATACTACATACGGCCCCCAGCTTATGATGGCTCAACTTAGGAGTTTTCAACTTTAAGATGGTATGAAAGCCATATGCATTCAACAGAAACTGTACTTTGAATTTTGATCTTTTCCCAGCCTAGCGACATGCCCTGTGATCCTCTCTCATGCTCCCAGCCAGCCACGCAATCACAAGGGTAAACAACCCATACCCGACCATGTACTGCGTTGCCAGTATTTCTTAGATACTGTGTTTTGTTTTTTCACATCCCATCATGTCTGCGGAACACCCATCTGTGTCTAGGCTAACGTAAGTGTTCTGAACATGCTTAACGCAGGCTAGGCTAAGCTATGGTGTTTGGCAGGTTAGGAGAATTAAGTGCATTTTCTACTTAGCAATATTTTAAACTTATGATAGGTTTCTGGGGATGAAATTCCATTGTAAGTCAACAAGTGTCTGTATTCCAGCCTCTCACGGTTCATATCTTCCCAGCTGAGGCCCTAGGCATCACAGAACAGAGAAGAACCATCCTTACTGTGCCATTCCTAGTACTTGGCCCTTGGAACATGTGAGCATAATACATGGCTGTAGTTTTATACCACTAAGTTTGGGGTAGCTTGTTATGTGGTCACAGTAATAGGGACATGAGCACACTTTATACCTAATGCTGGGTGCTCATGTTCCTGTCACTGTGACTGTATAACAGTACATGGTGACTGATTCATTTAGAAACTGATTCTAATCAGCAGCTGGCTGATTCATTTAGAAACACATAATTCCCAAGGCCCAAACTGTTTTTATTTTTATTTTTATTTTAAGTTCCAGGATACAAGTGCAGAACGTATAGGTTTGTTACATAGGTATACATGTGCCATGGTGGTCTGCTGCACCTATCAACCCATCATCTAGGTTTTAAGTCCCACATGCATTGGCTATTTGTCCTAATGCTCTCTCCCCTCGCTCCCCACCGCCTAGCAGGCCCTGGTGTGTGTTGTTCCCCTTCCTGTGTCCATGTGTTCTCATTGCTCAACTCCCTCTTATAAGTGAGAACATGCAGTGTTTGGTTTTCCATTCCTGTGTTAGTTTGCTGTGGATGATGGCTTCCAGCTTCATCCATGTCCTGCAAAAACAGATCTCATTCCTTTTATGGCTGCATAGTATTCCACGGTGTATATGTGACACATTTTCTTTATCCAGTCTATCATTGATGGACATTTGGGTTGGTTCCAAGTCTTTGCTATTGTAAATAGTGCTGCAGTAAACATACGTGTGAATGTGTCTTTAGAGTAAAATGATTTATATTCCTTTGGGTATTATACAGAGTAATGGGATGGCTGGGTCAAATGGTATTTCTGGTTCTAGATCCTTGAGGAATCGCCACACTGTCTTCCACAGTGGTTGAACTATTTACATTCCCTCCAACAGTGTAAAAGTGTTCCTATTTCTCCATAGCCTCACCAGCATCTATTGTTTCCTGACTTTTTAATAATCACCAGTCTGACTGGTGTGAGATGGTATCTCATTGTGGTTTTGATTTGCATTTCTCTAATGATCAGTGATGTTGAGCTTTTCTCATATGTTTGTTGGCTGCAGAAATGTCTTCTTTTGAGAAGTATCTGTTCATATCCTTTGCCCACTTTTGAATGACTTATTTTTTCTTGTAAATTTGTTTAAGTTCCTTGTAGATTCTGGATATTAGACCTCTGTCAGATGGGTAGATTGCAAAATTTTTCTCCCATTCTATAGGCTGCCTGTTCACTCTGATGATAGTTTATTTTGCTGTCCAAGGCCCAAACTTAAACAACATCCTCCTCTCCACCTTTATTTCGGAAGGAGGTGAGATCAAAGAAGTTCAGATTTTTCTCCAATCATCCATTCAGTGTTTTGAGAACAAGCATGAGTATTTAAAATCAAAAGAATAATATAAACCTCAATTCATAATGCTAAAATTCTGGTGCTACTTTTATAATGTGGGGTTGCAAGTTTTCTTTCCATTGCTACAGTTCCCTCTAATCTTGCAGCCATCTGTCCCTGGCCTGATGAAAGTATTATAGAATACCCTTTTGTCCTTGACCCTGCTTGGAATACACACGTTAGCTTGAACCACATGAAATTGCCATTTTGTAGGTCATAAATGGTTAAGTATCAGTAATTGTATGTGGTTCAACCTAATAGTAACTTCCAACTCCATATATATATACACACACACACATACACATACACATATATATACACACACATATATATACATATACAAATTATATAAATCTCATTGAATTATACTCTTAGCTCTCAATCTAACTGGTACTTGCTTCCTGCCTTCCGCTTCTGTCTCCACCCCATCTACGCTGGATTTTTCTATATCATATCATCTTGTCCTTTCTTCCACAGAACTTAATTATGAGTGTGTTTATTATTTAATGTCTAATACTCTTAACTAGACTTACATAAACTTTACAAGAGCTGCATATCCCTGTATTCCAGCCCCTGGGACAGACCTGGCACATCGTAGACACTCAATAAATGTAATCTGAATTAATGTATATATAATGTGGCTCTCTTCATCTGCAGACAATGTTTTTTTTCTGTTGCCAGAGTGTCCTGTACACAGTGTGGTCCTTGCCATTGTATCTGGATTGGAATTTAAGCTATTAGAACAATGAATGGTTCTAATCCTATAGAGAATACTCAAGATACCATGTAACTCTTCCTTTCCTGTCTTTCCAGCTCTTAGGATACTTCATAAGTCACAGTTTAGTGGGGATTCACACACTCATCCATTTAATCTTTTTTGTATTCATCTATCCATGTATCCATTCATCTATCTATTTGAATGCTGAGCACTCACAGTGTAGCCTTTTCAACGTGCCTGGAACCATGTCTTACCCACGAGAGGGGACACCAAACTCAATAAGCCTTGGTTCCATCCCCAGTGAGCTCATGTAAGCAGAAATTGAAACAGAGCTGGTAAGTGCTATTACAACAACTCGTAAAAAGTATCATTGGAACACAGTGAGGGACATGACTAATTACTGGCAGGAGAAGTAAAGAAGGCTTCACAGAGGTAGTATTCACTGGACCTTGAAAAGTAGGAGTTCACTGGGTTGGAGGCAGAAGCTACACAGGCAAAAAGAAAGCCTAAAAAATTAGAATAAACCCAATAGTCTTAGACGTGACCAAAATAAATCAGGGAGTAGATGAGTGTTTGTTAACCCTTTATTCTGAATGTAGCCTCAGACCACAGAGGGCTCTCTCCTTATTTCCTAAATATAGAACATGTTGTGCATTTGTTACCCACATTCATGCACAACTAATTCCGTTTTCATAAACTTTATTGATTCTACCATGCTCTTTACAGCCACTGATTTTATATACTCTTCCCATCAACTTTAAGTTTATCATTTCACTTTGTACATATTGTAGTAATTGGATTGCGTGCCTTAATGGCGTGGTAAGTTTTTGCACACTTTGCTAGTGACACTGCTGACTTAACAGTTTGTCTCACTTACTTTACTGCATTGTTCTTATTAAT
This sequence comes from Trachypithecus francoisi, assembly GCF_009764315.1. Classification (NCBI taxonomy): domain Eukaryota; kingdom Metazoa; phylum Chordata; class Mammalia; order Primates; family Cercopithecidae; genus Trachypithecus; species Trachypithecus francoisi. The sequence continues at coordinate 99,386,527 of NW_022681469.1, read as the reverse complement.
TCTTCTACAGCCAACTAAGCTATTTCTCCTGGGAATTGCCTGGGAGACAGAAAGTCTTATTTCTGTCCTACTTTGCTATTCCTATAGATGAGTAGAATTTCAAATTGCTCTTACTTTCCAGTAAATACAAATCAGGGGTTGTTTCAGTTATCTATTGCTGCATAACAAACAACCTGAAAACACAGTAGTCTAAAATAACAGCAGGCATTTGCTGTATTTCACAATTCTGTGGGTTGACTGTGCTCAACTAGGTGCTTCTTCTGCTTCATGTTGGTGTTGGCTGGGTCTATAGTTTTGGAGGCTTCACTGGGCTGGAATGTCGAAGCCGGATCACTGACATGGCTGGCAGTGGTCACTGGCTATCGGCTGTAAGCTCGGTGCTGTTGACCAGACCACCTTAGGAGGACCCCTCCATGCAGCCTCTCATAGCACGGTGTCTGGATTCTAAGAGGGAACACTTCCAGCACATAAAAGCAGAGACTGCAGATCTCTCAAGGCTTAGCCTCAGAAGTTATGCAGTGTGACTTCTGCTACTTTTCATTGGATGAAACAAGTCACAGGGCCAGCCCAGATTCAAAGTGAAAGAGTACAGACTCTGCCTCTCCATGAGAGTAGTGGCAGAGAATTTGCAGCCATCTTTAATTCATTACAGGCAGATCAATTCCCTTCTGAGGACATAATGTACCACAAAGGGTATCTCTTGACATTGCCCGATTGTTCTGCAAATGTACTAGTGCATTACATTTCTTAGAAAATCACCTAAAGGCCCGGCCCTTCTCCCACTTTTAATGTATCTTACTATTATGGAAAGTAATTAGGTTCAGGAACTGTGCATTTCTTTGCACTTCTAGCTCACTGCTATTGATGACCATTAGTAAATAAAAGCATTTCATTTTTTAATTTCTCTTTTGTCTTTATTGCATTCTTGGTTGAAATAATACCTCTATATCCTGTATGAACTAATCAAAAAGAGCTCTAATCAACGCAGGAGAGCATGTGTAAATAGTCTCTCTTGAGAACAAAAGTGTAAACATAAGCACAATTTGCTAATTATTCTGATCTCATGTTGAGATGAACTCTTAGTCATGACATTTATCCAAGACAATATTTTTCTAAACAAACCTGGTATTTCCTTTAAATTCATTTACTCCTTCCTTCCTTCCTTCCTTCCTTCCTTTTCCTTTCCTTCCTTTCCTTCCTGTCCTCCCTCCCTCCCTCCCTTCCTTTTGAATGCTTTGACTTGCATCGCCCACTTTGGCACTGTTGATAGAAAGATGAATGAAACAGAGACCGTGCCTTCAATGACCTCACAATCTGAGGAACTAAAATGTGTACAACTTTATATACAGCATGCTAGATAATGATGAGGGCAATGACGGTATAAAGCAAGGGGTGAGGAAACACAGGAAAAAGGGAGTCAATTCTGCCCAGGAGCATCAGGGAAGGCTTTGCAGAGCATATGGGAGAGTGACCCATGCCAGCAGAAGGGCAGCAGAGGACTGGGCAGCACAGGGTGAGGCTACATTGAGAAAAGCATTGATTGCCACACTTTGGCCAACTTCTTATAAGTGGTGATGAGAGGGCAAAGGCTTTTGGTGGGTTTTGTTTTTGTTTTTGTTTTTTGAGACAAGGTCTCGTTCTGTCACCCAGGCTGTATGTAGTGCAGTGGTGTCATCACAGTTCACTGCAGCCTCAAACTGCTGGACTCAAGTGATCCTCCCACCTCAGCTTCCCAAGTAGCTGGGACCACAGGTATGTGCCACCATGCCTGGCAAGTTTTTTCAATTTTTTTAATAGAGATGGGGGTCTCACTATGTTGTCTAGACTGGTCTCAAACTCCTGCTCTCACGGGATTGTCCCGCCTTGACCTCCCAAAGTACGGGTTTACAGGCATGAGCCACTGCACCCAGCTGGCAAAGACTTTTAATAAATGCTTCCAGGTTGGTCCCACTCTGTTAGGGCCTATCTGGACACTAGGCCCTCCAGTTTACCTCTTTGTACCCAGCTGCTTCTCCTGCCCATGGAATCATGATGTGATTGGACTTCCTTCTCAGGCTTCCCATCCCTCTTGGCTCTCATCATTGTGCTCCTGCGTCGTGGGGCTCCCCCAGCGTGTCCCATCAGAGATGCTCCCTCTGCCACTCTGCCCTCCCCCAGCATCCCCATCTCCTGGTAAGCCCTGATCCTTTGCCTTGTTGGGGTAGGAGGTTAGAGAGCCAGAGCCTGCGCAAGCAAGGTCACTGAAATGGTCTCAAAGAAAACAGAAAATGTGAAGACTTCTTGTTATCGCCCCACCTTTATGCTTCCCACTCTCTGAGGTCCTGCTCCCTGGAGAAACCCTCCAGTCCTTCAAGGATGGCACCTCTGTGACCTGGTCCCTGATCTGTCGGGGTCGTTGCAATTTCCTCTTAACCCTGACAGCATTTAAGCCTTTTAAGGAAACGATCACGGTCTGCACTTGTGTCAGAGTTGTCATTTTTCAGCTTGTCTTGTCCCATTTCCTGCCCACTCACTCTATCCATGTTTTTTGAGGGCAAGATGCATCTTGAATGCTTTTAAAACACTTCAAATAAACAGGACATGGGCACTGTAGTGAATGCAAATAAGCAAAAAGAAGGAAAGAAAAATGATCAATGATGCTACCACTGTTAACATTTTGGTATGTCTTTTGTCCTTTATTTTGATATGCCTTTTTTTCTTTATATATTTATATATGTCATTTTTAAAAGCCCCATTACATGTGCTGTTGAGCCTTGTATGTAGTAGGCCCCCAGGAAATGTTTGTTAGATGAATAGTGAGTAAATGAGTGAAAAGTGATCTACTGAATGATTCTTTGGAAATCTTCCCAGGAGATAACTCATCCCGAGAAATAATGTGCGACTGACTCCTAAGAGGAGAACGGCTCCAGAATCTTATCTAAATGTGTAGCAAATGAAGATAATTTTGAAACTTAATTCACCAACTCATCCATTTACTTGTTGAGTACCTACCAGGTGTTGGGCTTCTATGCTGGTCATTAGGTGCAGTAATAGTGGAAGCTCTGGTGACTGATTCAGCATTTTGGAAGAGTGTAAAGACAAGTTTGTGAGAGAATTTCAGCACTGTTATGTGGGGAGGGGGGTTCCCAGCTGTTAACATTCATCCTCATGTCTGTTTGGTGGTTATAGCCTTGGAGTGGACCTGTGTCTATCAGGGGCTCTTAGCTCAGTCACTTGGCCCTGCCAACCATCCAACCTACTTTTCTTTAATTCCTGGGGCCTCCCAGGAGACTTTCCCTCTGAAGATAGAATGCACAGAATGTCAGCCGACTCTCCTGATTCTCTGGGCAGAGTGTGTTCGTATATAGCCAGCCTGGCTTACTAGTCAGTCTCTGGGGAGTTTAACAAGGATGGGGGCCCCCTGAATCCTGGCACCTCTTTGAAAACTAACAAAGCTGAAGACCAGATTCTGTGGGCAGACCAGGGCAGTCAGAGCCAAGGACCTGGGTGGGTCACCGTTTTTCAGCCTGCCAAACCCTCCCAGTCCCCTACGATACAATGTTAGGGCCTGAATGACATGGCTGCTGAAACTCTCGGCCCCAGAAACAGAAATCAGAATTAAAATTTCAAAGCCCTATATAATCTGTAAAGGTGCATGTAAACAGTATTATTGCCATCATTATGAGTACCAGAATTCTGCAAGTGCTTGGCGGTAAGGAGCCTGTGTGTTTTTAATTTCCTCTAAGACACTTAGAATAGCCATTTGGTGGCCAATATGTTCTCAATAGCTGCAGCTGAATAGTAATAATATGTGGTTTATGCAATATCCACGCTTATACCTTCAAATAAACATTTTTTCCCAAGCATTGGGACCCATGGACAACTTTGAATGGTGCACCAAAGTTCCAGAGTTCTTTATTGATCTTTTCTTTCCATTTTGGGATTTTAACAAAACGGTTGTTGTATATTAAAATCCACATAACATGAGAGCATAGGAGCATCATTAAAGATGAGAAATTATTGGAACAATGAGATACCTGACACCAGTCAGGGTGGCTATAATAAAAAGATGGATAATAACAATTTCCACATGGAGATGTGGAAAAATCAGAACCCACATACACTAGTGATGAAAATGTAAAGCAGTGCAGTCACTTTGGAAAATAGTTTGGCAGTTCCTCAAAATGTTAAGAATAGATTTATCATATGACCCAGCAATTCCTCTTCTAGATCTATAACAGAGAGAATTGAAAGCAAGTGTACAGAAACTTGTACATAAATGTTTGTGGCATCATTATTGATACAGCTCAAAGGTGGGAACAACCCAAATGTCCATGGATGGAGAAATGGGTAAATAAAATGTGGTACGTACATACAATGGAAGGTTATTCCATCAGAAAGAAGAGTAGATGCTGATAATGCTGCAGCATGATGGACCTTGAAAACACAGCGTGGTGTGAAAGAAACAAGTCACAGAAGAATATATATGGTATGATTTTGTTGATATTAAATGTTCAGAGACAGAAATAGTGGTTTCCTGGAACTGCAAGGGCATGTACGTGTGTGTGCGTGCGTGCTTGTGTGTGTGTGTGTGTGTGTGTAGGGGGAATGGGCATATAGAAAGAGAAAGGAGGGTGACTACTAAGGGGTATGGGGTTGGAGGACAAAAATGTTCTAAAATTGCGGTGATTGCACAACTCTGTAAATACACTAAAAAATATCAAGCCAGGTGCAGTGGCTCACACCTGTAATCCCAGCATTTTCAGAGGCCAAGGTGGGAGAGCCCTTGAGTTCAGGAGTTCAAGACCAGCCTGGGCAACATAGCAAGACTTCGTCTTTACTAAAAATAAAACATTTAGCCAGGTGTTGGGGTGTGTGTCTGTGGTCCCAGCTACTCCCTGGGGGATGGTGGGGGGCGGGTAAGGTAAGAGGATTGCTTGAATCCAGGAGGTTTTTAAAAAGCAGTTGTTTTTTAAAAAGATGATCAAGCAGATAATTTTAGAAGCAGCTCAACTTTTGTTAATGTTCATTTATCTTCTAGTTTGATCATCCTTTCATAATGAGCTCCACAACTGCAAAACTGAAGCTGTGACACCCACTACACTTGTCTCCCTGGACTCTGGAAGGGGCTGCAAGTGAGGTTTGCATCTGACTCTAAGCCTGCCTTCCGTTCCCAGAATCCTTAGTGGGCCGTTTGCCTATTCTGCAGCCTTCGCCTTGGTCCCTTAGGCTCTATAAATCACACTTTCCATTCTGACCTCTCATTTTAAAGTGATCTGAGATATTTTGTATAAAGGATGAGGCAGCACATAAAAATAACTAGTATTGTGCCGATTTGTCTCATCTGGTAGTCTGTGATACATATTTGTAAAGTTCTAGCAAATGTGAGAAGCCACAGAAAATTGCCTTTTGTCCAAATACAGGAGCTAGATTTTTTTCTTTTGTTATTGATCAGTGAGGTAGGTGCAATGATATTTTATTTCATAGTTTTCCTGCAGTAGCAACACCCACCCAGCCTGCTGCAACTGCCTGGCCAACTAAATGAGCCAGTCATTCTACAGGAACGTCAGCCATGGAAAAGTCGAGCTTGCTGGATTCATGGGCCAGGCAGCTCCACTTCCCCAAACTGCAAATGCAACTTGAACTATACGACTTACTAAGGGAGCACTTTGTTACAGACAAGTTCGAAGACTCTGTTTGACAGTTGAAGTCAGACCGTTTTGATTTTTACATAAAGATAGTTAAACATTGTCTTGACAGGTTTATTCTAATTTGGTAAAGGCAATAATTTTATGGGATGGTAACTGTTTCCTTGCAGTCATGATTCCTGCTGTTACTCTAGCATTTTCTTCTAATTGGCAGATTGATGGGTTCCCAAGAATTTGCTTAAAAACCATTTGCAGAGGAAGAGAGACAAATCAGAGGGTCGTGCTTTCTCTCCTGAAAGACCACTTCTAGTAGTGTGGGCAAGGGGGCTATTTTTACTCACAATTTACAAATTATTTTTGGCACATTAATAGACTTTTGCCTATTTAAATTTAATTTGTATGAAGGCAATAAATGTGCTTAGTTTAAAAGTCAAATAATACTACAGGACTTATGAAGAAAAACAGCAATCCTTTCCCGACTCAACCCCCTCCTCCAATTCCTGTTTCCCAAAGGAAATTCCTTTCATCTCTTTAGCCGTTCCTCCTGCTATGTACCTTCATATTTCTAAATAACAATATTATACTGTTTTCTCTTTTTCACTTACAGATATCACCCACTGACATCCTGCTATGAAAGATCAGAATTGAGCTTTCTTATATTCCTCTGCCCCGTCATCCTTGAAACATTTTTCCCGCTCTTCTGTGGAAAATCCTCTGGCTTTTGTTTATTTTTATTGTGGTTGTTGTTAATCTCATGTCTTTCTCTTTCTTGACAACAGTCTTGGTTTGGTGGAGTGCGTCTTCTAGTGACTTCTCAAAAAGTGATATATGGAAGGTACATTTTGAGACTTTGTCTTAACCCCCTCATCCTCGATTGAAAGCTTAGCTGAGTATAAGATCCTGGTGTGGAAATTATTTTCCCTTAGGATCTCAAAGGCATTTTTCCATTATCTGCTAACATTATTATTATTATTATTATTATTTTGAGGCAGGGTCTCACCCTGTCATTCAGGCTAGAGTGCAGTGGCATGATCACAGCTCATTGCAGCCTATATCTCCTGGGCTCAAGCAATCTTCCCACCTCAGGCTCCCAAGTAGCTGGGATGACAGGCATGTGCTACTACACCCAGCTAATTTTTTTTATTTTTACTTTTGTAGAGATGGGGTCCTATTATGCTGTCTAGGTTGGTCTGAAACTCCTGGGCTGAAGTGATCTTCCCGCCTTGGCCTGCAAAAGTGTTTGGATTGCAGGCATGAGCCACCATGCCTAGTCTGTCTTCTAATTTCTGGTATTGCTATTGAGAAGTCTGATCCCATATTTATTTTACCTGTGACCTGTTCTCTCTCTCCCTGTCAGAGCTCTCAGGATCTTTTCTTTATCCTCAGAACTCTGAAATATCATTATGAAATGCTTTGTTATGAGTCATTTTCATTAAGTATGCTGGGCTTTTCAGCCCATTCAATCTGAAATACTACATCCTTCAGGGAAATTTTTTGTGTAATTTTTTGATAATTCCTTCGTCCATTTTATCTGTCCTGTCTTTCAGAAATTAGACCTTCTGAATTGATTCTCCAATTTTCTCTTCTCAATTTCTTTGACTATTTATTCTATTTACTGTGAGAGTTACTCAATTACCTTCTAATTCATTTATTACATTTAAAATTTCTGTCATCATGGGTTTAATTTCCAAGAGCTTTGTCTTGTTTGCTGGATCTTCCTTCTTTCTAGTATCTGATTTTGCTTACTCTCTGAGGATATCAATCACTATTCTGGAAGCTTCCCCCTGCTCCTTGCATTGTTTCTGTGTCCTCTACAAAGCCTGCATCATGGGATAGCTAACTCAATGTGCAGCTTGAGCCAAAGAAACAGAAGGAAATCACGATTGAAACCTGCTTCTTTTTGCCCCTGAAGACATTGCTCCATAGTGAATCTCTTTCTAAAACATTTGACTTCTCCTTCCTTTCAGTGCTGTTGCTTTTTCCTTAATCAAGTGTCTTAATCAGATTTTAATCAAAATTGGTATTGGTCAGGACTCTGCGGAGAAACACACACACACACACACACACTATTGGTTCTCTCTCTCCATGTATATATGAAACTTGGAAACCACCTATTTGTCATTCTTGTTATGTATACGCACATGGAGAGAGTGAGAGAGATTATAAGGAACTGGCTAATGAAGGCTGGCAAGTCCCAAACCTGCAGAGTAAACCAGCACGCTAGAGACCCAGAGAAAAGCTGATGTCGCACTTTAAGTCCAGCTATCATTTGGTGGATTTTCTTCTCTTCTAGGTCTGAACTTAAAAAGAAAAGAAAAACAAACAGGAACTCTCTGAAACTGTCCTTATTCTCACAGCTTCTAATATCACCCCTGTGGGAATCCATAGTGCCTCAACGTGATTTCTAAATCGTTCTGTACACAAGACCTGGTTCTGCCTCAACTACCACCTACAGGACAGTTCCCCTTGAAGATTTTGGTGCTTCAAATGTAACACTTTCACACCAATCTAATATCAAACCAATTTCCCACAATATGAACTTCTCGCTCCAGCAGTCACTCTTCTCGCAGTCTCTCAGGTTGAGACTCAGAAACCACATGTTCACATTCTCACCTTGTCCCAATCCAGCCATTAGCACCCAGCTGATGCTCCCTGGGAACTGTTCTCCTATTCCCTCCCCATTCGCTGTTACCCTCTCGACGTGGGACATGCTTGGTCATGTTCTGTGCTCCAGGGACTGTATTGAGGCCCAGCACTGTGAAAGGTATAAGACATGGTCACTGTTCAAGGAACTCACGATCTACAACCTGGAAGCACAGGACACGGCTAGCTTGTAAGTCACCTCAAGTTAGGGGTGTGTCTGGGCATTGTTTAGATGCCTATTGTTGCAGGTTGGGCTACCCAGGAAGCAGGCTCTGAGGCATAGATGAATTTGCAGGAGTTTTGTAGGGGGTGCTCTTGGGATGACACCTGAGGTAAGGGAGGGGAGGGAAGCAAGGTCGACCGGTCAGGCGGAGGAGTCTAGCTGCGGTGTGGTCTCAATGGCAACCTTGGTAGATGCTAAGGAGAGTTCTAAAGCAGAACTTTTCAGAGTTGTCCCAGTTGGGGAATAGGGGCCAGGATGTTATACCTCCAAGGACCAGTCATTGGATGCAGCAGGCCACCCCGGGAAAGGCGGTGACCTCCCCATTGGGCGAGGCAATCTCTGAGGGCTTCTTGCCAGCAGCAGTCCCTGCAGCTGTAGAGTGGCCCTTCATCCCTTAAGGGGCATGTGGGTGATGCAGGCCTGTGGCACCCACCAGACCTGTGGATGCTGGTATAGTCTTGACACCTCAGCATAGAGAACAAATAAGGGTTGAGTAAGTAAGCAATTCAGGAAGACTCAGGTAATCTTTTGGTAATCTCAGGTAATGCATTCTGTTTATTACATACCTATTCCCACTCCATCAGAATGGGTTAGGGATTGAATTAAAAAATGGTACGATCACAGGCCCTGCCTGAAAGAAAGAAGCTTATAGTCCGACAGGGGCTACCAAAAGGTAAGCAAACAGGACAACATAATGAGAATCAGAAAACAGAGGGTTATGGAGTAAAAACACATTTTCAAAGAAGTCTTAGGACATGACAAAATGCTAAATAAAAAAAAAGAGGACACTGACTGTGTAAGCACTCATTTTCCAGCACACACTTTTGTTATACTGGTGCCAAAAAATCCCTTGTAATTTGATTTTTAAAGTAAGCAATTTTTTAAGTTGCCAGTCACCTAGAAACAATAAATGCACTGAACTTTTTATCAAAGTGCCTTCCCCCGGTCTTCTTACAGCATTTTTTTCTTTTCTGAGTATGAAAGTTTTACAAATATATACATGGAAAAATTACTGGAAAGAAATTCATCAGAATGTTAACAGTGCTTATAACCCCCAAGTTGTCAATTTACATGTATTTTTTCCCTTTAAGTTTTTTTTTTATTTCCCATATTTTCTACAAGTATGAGTGACTTTTATAATCAAGCGAAATATACTTTTTAATATAGGGTGAAAGTGTTGTGACAAAACTGTGTGAACACAGAAGATGAAAACGCAGAGCAGCAGGTGAGGGAGAGCTTCCTGGACGAGGTGTCACCTGCACCAAGCATTCAAGGTGAGCTGGGGCTGGGTGAGGAAAGGATGGTGTACATGGTGCTGCACTTGAAGGGCACAGGCAGAAAGAACAAAACGTGCCATGAGTGTGAAGAAGCCCTAGAGTGTGAAGAAGCATGCTGGGTGAAAGGCTGAGAAACAGGGAGCCCTTGAGAGGGAAGAGATGAGGCTAGAAGGGCAAGAAAGGGCAGAGGATGAAGGGCCCCGAGGGATTAGGGATGCCGATCTGGAAGCCCACGCCAGACACTTGCACTCAACCTCTTCCAGCTTAAAAGGCTTCATGACTGAACAGGGTATTGATTAATGGATATTGTTTTGTGGAACTAATTTAGAAGTAAAAACTGATTTAGAGTGAAAAGCTTCATGCTTGACATGAAGTTTCTCAGCCTAAGCAAGGTGACCTGACTCAGGCAGAGAAAGTGGTCTGTCAATGCAAGAGATGATATAGACATGACTACACACACACACACACACACACACACATATGTACACACACACCACCCCACACCCTTAAGACTCTGGAATCTATATTTAAGGGAAAAAAAAGAAGAAAAGAACCAGCTCAGGTTCACTTTGCATACTTTAAAAGTAATAACCAAGATTTGCAGGTAGCCCTTATCCAGGGATCTGAACTCTCCGCAGGTCATTAACAATGTTAACTGTTAGCAGCCTGGGAATCCATTAAAAACACATGTCGGGGGCTGTGGTCATCTAATGCTGCAGGAATGCATTTGGCTGAGCACTTAACTCGCCTTTGCAGAACTCAGCACCTCTCTGTGTCTTGTGTGCCAGCTGGGCTGGGTTCGCTGGAGACGCCCTTAGGGCTGTTTTATCTGGGGACACCCACACTATTAGCACCCACACTCGTTTCCTGTTCCTGCCTCAATTTTGTCAGTGTCTAGGAAGAACTAGTGGGCACTGCAGGCCACTGGGTTTTTTCCTAGCCCAGTCCCTCCTTCCCTATCCCTGTGGCACTCACTGCCTACTTGGACTCTTACTTCATCCAATCAAGATCTGCAATCCGCTTCCACTTGCAACCTTGCTCCCCTCCTACTTGCTTGCACCTGGCCACCTGGGTGATCTCTGAAGCAGAGATGAAGGAGTCCTTTACTGGCTCCAAACTTGAATGACCCCCAGTTACCTGTGGCAGAGTCCGACTTCCCTACCATTTTTTACATGCACCTCCTACATCTAAGGTCCTTCATGGTCTGGCCAGATCTTACCTCTGCAGACCCGTCACCTACCATCCCCCTTGGACTCCCCCCATGCCAGCTGGCCAGGAGCACCCTGTCCACAGAGGACAGACATTGCCGGTTCCCTCCGAGGACACTGCTCACACTTAGCTATTAAGTTGGTGCAAAAGTCATGACAGTTTTGGTCATTTTTTTAAAAAAGTAATTGCAGAAACCAAATCACTTTTGCACCAACCTTTTCCAATCTTTTTTTTTTTTTGCCTTCTTCTCTGCCAGGATGTGGTGGAAAGGATAGGCTTCAGAATCAGACCGGCCTGGGTTTTAATCCTGTATTAGCATCACTAAACATGTGATCTAAAACAAGGTATTTCATCTCCCTACACTTCCTCATTTGTAAAGCAAGGATCTTATTCTCTCCCTCAGAAGGCTGTTGTGAGGATTATATCCGATGTTTACATAACACAATGTACAGGGGGACATATCCTGTTGTCTTAGGTTTTGACTGAATTTCCAAATGGAGACATAGGGGGAAAGGAACTCTGTATTTGAAAGAGTGGAACAAGAAACTTCCCTCTGGATTCACAAAGGGATTCAGCAAGCATGACCCTAGTAGACTTTGCAAGAGGAGGCTAGAGCTTCACTGCACTTCATACGGCTTACATATTAAGTTTACCAGGTAGCCCCATGGAGGCCCTACTTCACTGGAGGGGAGAAGGCAGAAACCTCCCTCATGATATATGGCAAAGCCTTTTCTAAAATACCTTCCTGCAACCCGCCCCCCATATATTTATTTATTTATAAATATATTTATTTATTTATTTATTTAATTTATTAGAGACAAGCTCTTGCTCTGTCACTTAGGCTGGATTGCAGTGGTGAGATCATAGCTCACTGCAGCCTCAAACTCCCGGGCTCAAGCGATCCTCCTGCCTCAGCCTTGTGAGTAGCTGGTACGCCAGTCATGCACCACTGTGCCTGGTGTCTTTACACAAATAAAGATGTTAGTTAAAAATCATGAAACCACAACACATGAAAGTTTCAAGGTGGAAAGGCAGACAAAGGCAGCTGATTCCTGACAGAATGACAGGGCAGTGGCCAGGGTTGAGGTGGCAGTAGCCAAAGTGTCTTTTTTTTCAAAATCTCTGCTGAGAATGTACTGTCCATCTTCTTCTAGTCAGAGATTGACTAGTTGGTTGTAAGGTTGCCAGCTTGCTCAAATAAAGACAGCAGACTATTAAAAAGGTATAGGAGTGGCTCATGGAAGTCAGGAGCAGCTGGTCTTCATGGGGATTACAGACGGCAACTGGGAAGCTGTCAGGGACTCAGGCAGATCTAAACTGGATACGAGTCTGAAGTTTTGTTTTAGGATGACTTGGACCTTATCATGTCTGCAATTAGGACTGTTTTATTTCTATTTGTAGAGGCTGGGTATCATTCTGTCATCCAGGCTAGAGTGCAGTGGCATGATCTTAGCTCGCTGCAGCCTCAAACTCCTGGGCTCAAGTAATCCTCATGCCTCAGCCTCCCAAAGTGCTGGGATTACAGGCATGAGCCACAAAGCCTGGCCAGGACTGTTTTAATAGCTGAAAGTGACCGGGAGAGGCAGGCATCTAATATTGTCCAATTTCTGATAGACTGTGTTTGAAGGAGATAAATTAGGAAGCTTCCAGATTAAAGCCTACTTCTTTGAGTCCGTTTAGTGAATAATTCTCTGCTACATGTAAAAACATTTAGCACAATATTTAGCATATGATAAGTACTCAATAAATATAGTAGAAACAGTTATTGTAGTATTTGCACCTGGTGCCTGGCACACAGTATTATTATTAAATAGTGTTATTTAGTAATAATAATATTGTTATTATCCAGGTACACATCTCTCCCCCAGCTAGACTGGTACTCCGTTTGCTGAATTAATTTTGGCAGGTAGGGGAAGAACAGGCAGTTTGAACATGGATTCTTTGCACTCACCAATGAAGAGACATGATGTACACAGAAAATAGTGGGAACTAGAAGAATTTGTTCAATAGCAGAGCGCTATGTTTGTTGGCTCTGACAGCTGTATCTGGCTCAGATACCTGGAATTCTGCATTCTCTTCAGAATAACTTCTAACAAGAAGTAGGGGCAATAAGATACATACAAAAGAGAGAGAATGGAAGAAAAAGGACATTTCTCCTGGTCCACACTGTGCAGAGACCGTGCTGAGCCCTTTTCATTTGTTGTCTCATACAATGAGATGCAATAACAAACACGTGCGAATTGTGGCTGGCATTACCCCAATAAAACATGGATACATTTTTAAAACGTGCAATGCTTGTACAGAGAATGATGAGCCTATTTTTTCCATTATAATTTTTGTGTAAACATGAAATGACAAGAGTTTAAAGATGGAGCCTCCCTGAGCACAAGCTTAAGAGTTCCAAATATAATCAAAATCCTCTTATTTATTTTCTTGCCTAAGTGGCTTCTCCCAGGAGGACAGCAGTTGCATTTCCTTCATTGTGTGCAGCAGTGGTTGCAAATGAATGTGCTTTACCATCAAAACAACTCTATGCACCTCTGCAAGGGTAGTTATCTCATTCAATAATAGGTACAGCCTAGAGACAGTGCAGTTTTAAACCCAAATCTTAGAAATTCCGAGGAATTAGTCACTCACTTGACGAGTAGGAAAGGGTAAGACTGCAATAAAAACAACACCTTGTTCCAAATATCTCCTTTATGCTTCTAAACTTCACCCAATCCATAGGCTAGTGTGAGTGGATGCATGTGATAAATGGAGACAGAAGGTGAAGAATGGGAAAGTTATGAAGAATTACAAGTTCTTCAACCTAGAGTTGGGTTAAGGTTGTGAACATAAGCTGCAGAATGCCTTTACTTTCAAATTGGAATGGGAAGATAAAAGCCTAAGAAAAAGTCATAGAAATTTAGATTTATAGATAATTTTGGTATCAACATATATTTGAAGTGCATTACATCAATGATGTCTTAGAAGATTAAAGTCATTGCTATACACAAACCTATGGAACTAAGTCACACCAAAACAAAAATCTGTTAAATAATAGGTTCACCTGATGTTTGTTAGCCAGGGCATATTTTTCTGCTTAGCAATTGCTTACATGAAAAACTACTGGTTCTAGAACAAACATTTCTGGTTTTTAGTTCGTGTCTGTGTGTAGAGAGAGAGAAAGAAAAAGCACAGTTTATTGGGAAGCAGAGTGTTGCAGAGTGACCCACAGACAAAGGCAGCCCAGTGGATGTCTTACACATCATGCTCCAAAAGACTCACAGGATGTGTTGTTCATAAAAATAAACTGGAACACGAATTCCTCTGGGCAAGTCCCCCAACCTCATCCCTTTGAGGGCTTGGGAAATCTCCCAGCCATTTTCCTGATGGCAACTGTGGTTCACTAGAGACAGAGCCCCTTGGGGGTGTCTTCCTGTTCTTTATAAAGAACATTTTCTTGAGATTTTTTGAAGGTTTCATTATTACTTTCATTCCATGTTCTCTTAAGGCCATCAGACTAGCTCTGTGCAAATTGCCTTCATGTCAAGTGTCAAGTTGTTCCAGGGTTACATCATTGGCCAGTGTCATGCTGCTTGTGCGCATCTGAAAGATGTACTTCTTAGTCTTTTCATCAGGCAGGGGGAACTCGAGCTTCCTGTCAATGTAGCCTGGTCTGACAAGTGCTAGATCCAAAGTTTCTATTCGGCTTGTGGATATGATAACTTTCACATCTCCCCTTGAATCAAATCCATCCAACTGGTTCAACATTTCCAACATTATTTGCTGAATTTCTTTCTCATTACCAGAATTTGAGTCATATCTTTTGTCCCAATAGCATCGATTTCATCAATAAACATGATGGAAGGTGCATGTTTTTCAGCAACTAGAAAGAATTCCCATGTGAGTTTGGGCCCATTACATAGGTATTTCTTAATAAATTCAGAGCTGATCACTTGCAAGAGAGTGACTAAGGTGTGGTTTGCTGCTGCTTTGGTTAACAAGGTTTCACCTGTGTCAGGTGGACCATAGTGAATGACCCCCTTAGGGGGCTTTATACCCATCTCTTCATAATATTCAGAATGGATTCCTTAATTTCCTGAATTTGGCTGTCCAACCCCCCAATATCAGCATAGGTCTCCTGGGGGGTCTTTTCCACCTTCATCATTGTGACTAGGGGATCCGTGTCATCCATCAGCAACCCATATCACGGCATGCACCTTGTGGTTGAGCAGGAACCGAGCAGCCAGGTTCCAGCAGATCCTTGTCTACAAATCAAAGAATGCTGACGTAGTGCTCTGAGCCCACAGATGTAGACATGATGGCGTGATTGTCTTCAATACTCTCTTCCAAGGTTGCTACTGACATCAGGCTCCCCTCAGATCATCCACTTTTGATCTTTCCTCCTCTTGCTTTCCTTCTAATAGTTTCATTTGTTCCTGATTTCTAATGAATTCTTCCTTCATGAGAAGACAGTCTTTAATTCCAACTTTCAATCATTTTAACCTGCACTGAGTGTGAGGTGTCATCAGTGGCAGTTTGCTGGCAGCATCTGGTCCCTTGATTTTCTTCTTCTTCCTCACTCTAGCTGGTATAGGAGGTTCACATTTCTTTTTCTTGTCCTTGTCATCCTTCTTGCCAGCTCCAAGACCATGACTACTACTCTGACTTTGACCCATCTTGCCCTGGCCACTCAAGCTGCCTAGTTTTTAAAATTTTTTGTACAGATGAGGTCTTGCTATGTTGCCTGGGCTAGTTTTGAACTCCTGGGCTGAAGCGATCCTTTTGCCAAAGTGCTGGGATCACAGATGTGAGCCATCGCACCCGTTATAGAACAAACATTTCTTGACATGGATACAACTATCCTAAGATAGTTGTATCTGGAAAGAATTTGCTTCCAGAGACTTGGCTTTTAAAAGCCTACTGAAGATAGAAGGTGAATTCAGCCATAAATACATCTACATGATTTGGTTCAGTAAAATTCCATGTGCTCTGTGAAGCTATTACTTTATCTCTCACTACCTGTGTTGAACAATTCTAAAACATAACTATTTTGTTTACTTGGTTTCAGGTTTATATGGAAAAGTGGGCATAAAAACTCCTCTGTAGCTCACAACTCATGGGATGTGTGGCTAGAAGTCTTAGGTTAGTGTCCCGAATTGTTCTAAGTGGCTCTGTGAGAATCTCTGTGGCAGGCACAGCTAGCAGCCTACTAGTTATTACTCTCTTTTCACCTTCCATTTCAGAAACATTTTATCTAGAGCAGCAATGTGTCCTACTCAAAATACTCACATCCCCACACTTCCTTGCAGCTGGGGCTGATACTTCATTTTCTAATTATCTTATTACTACTGAGTAATCCCTTTAATTGCAAGCATTGTTCTAATCTTGATTTTATTCACAGAATATTCCATTAAAAAGGAAATAGTGATTTCACCAAGACCCCAGTGAGATGACCCAGGCTACACCTTTGCCCACAACTTATTGTCCACTTATCTGAAAAGGAGTCATTCTAGAACTAAGCCTCATTTGAAGTGTAGCATTAGGGAGCTTTGACACTAGAGCAAGATCCTTAGCAGAAGAATGAATCAGGGTTTAAATGAGGACATCTTTAATTCAGAAAAAAGTGTTTAACATATAATAAGATTTCAAATAATGTTCACTGTTGGCTTTTTAAAAATAAACACCCCGGCCAGGCCCAGTGGCTCACACCTGTAATCCCAGCACTTTGGGAGGCCGAGGTGGGCGGATCATGAGCTCAGGAGTTCAAGACCAGCCTGGCCAACATGGTGAAACCCCGTCTCTACTAAAAACACAAAAATTAGCTGGGCGTTGTGGCACACGTCTGTAATCCCAGCTATGTGGGAGGCTGAGCGAGGAGAATTGCTTGAACCTGGGAGGCAGAGGTTGCAGTGAGCTGAGATCGCGCCATTGCACTCCAGCCTGGGCAACAGGGCAAGACTATGTCTCTAAATAAATAAATAAGACCCCAAGATTGAAGAATCATAGATACTTTAAAAATTTTCTTTATATTTTCCGTATGTTTCAAATTTTCTACAGTGAAGATCTACTACTTGATAACCAGAAAATAAAGATATCTTACAGTATAATAAAAGAGTTTAGAAGAAAAAAGAAAGGCCTAATAAATATAATTTCCTTAGAGAACACTAGACGTTACATAGGATAATATTAAGAAAAACATCAACCTTAACATTTCCATCAGGTGTGTTTTTGAATGTCAGTTGCAGTTTGTTTCTGCCATGTGTGTGTTCCAAGTAGCTGAAGTTTTTAATGTCCAAGAATTCAATAATGTACTCTGTAAAATTCCCACTGATCTAAAAATTTTTCTCCTTATGGACAGGCATGAAAAGCCCATTATCTTCAATGCAGAATTCTGCTCACAGAAATGGCCTAATCTTGTTGGAAACAATAAGAATTGAGCAATCTAAATAATTCCAGCTTAACACTAGTATGACATTTGGTTAGGGAAGATGTCCCAAGAGAAATGTAAACTATTTGAAAACATTCTGTTACCAAAACTTGGACATAAAAGGAATGACAAATGGACTGGATGCAACAACTTAATTCTAAGCACGCATGGGTTTGGCTGCTGAGAATGCATTTTAACACATACTGTTTTTCATGTTCTCTTATATGGATATCATCCCTACCATATGAAGAAAGATCAATTGACATTTACTACTTGCCGAAGAACAGGTTAGAAGCAATCAGCAACCTCACTCCTGGCCTGGAATTAAGCCGAGTGAGTCACAGAGTCCTGGACCTTGGTGAGAGTCCCATCCAACTTCCCTCCCCAAGTACACCCCTGGGGACCAATTACAACCATCTGCTTAAGAGTTATTACTGTGTCCCCCAAATTAAAAGCTACAAATTGCCAAACAGAAGGAATACAAGAACAGACTAAAACGACTACATCTTAAACCATTTGTAGAATGAATAATCCCCAGACAGCTTCGGATGCGTGTGGCTGAGACCTTAGAAGGTGCAAGTCAAGTGTGAGGGAGTGACGGGCAGAGGCTTTGTTTCCATTCAAATGGGACGATAGATAGGTCCAGGAACCCCAGACAGTGTGTGGATGCTATTGCTACATCGTCCCTGCCTACAGTCCAGCTCCATTTGGGAGAATGTGTACAAAGGCTTTTTGGTCCGAGTGGTTTCTTTATGGGCAGATTTACTCTTGCAAGACATGTTTTAAGGCAAAGGAAGTGTAACAGGAAACCTGCAGCATGTTAAGAGTTAGCTATTCTCTTGGAAAAAGTGGAATGATTCAGTGAACACTTTGAAGCATGCAATGTGTGATCAATATGTGAGAAGAGAGGATCAAGATGAGGAAATCCTAACTAGGAAAAGACAAGAGAAGGGGATTTCAGTGTTAACACCATTTAAAAGCAAGCATCCCTCTGATAATGAACTCTTGCTACAAACTACAAGGGACAACTGCCTTTTGCTTTATTAAAAAATAAAAAGATGGGGATGTCTAGACAAGAAATATATTAGAGATCATGTCTTAAATGTTCTTGTACTGGAAGATATGAAACCATACACCCTCTTTTCTCACTTTCCTGCTTCTTTACAACCAAAGCCCAAGAAGGAAAAAATCGTGGAAGAAATTATCTGGGTCCCAGGGCCATTCCCACATACAGGAAAAGCAGGCGCCTCCATGTGACTGAAAGATTTCTTCTCATCTTCTTTTTAAAATAGTGAGTGTGTGGAGAGTTGGGTCTGTGTTGGATTTTTAAACCTCTCCCTCATAGCGCTATATCAGCCACAGAGCAGTCTCTCAATAAATGCTAGGTGAAAGGAATGAATGGAATGGAATTATTATGACTTAGACTTTTTGTTGTTCTTATTCTTTAAGTCATATTTTCTGTGAGTTGCTGTTTAGATTGGAGTTTTAACAAGAATCATACACATGGCTGAGGACAGAATAAAGAAATATGAAGAATGAGGACTGGAGAGTGTGGGATGGAGAGTGTGGGATAAAGAGTGTGATGTGGCTGCAGTTGCCCTCATCCCTTAAATGAGGAAGGTGGGCGAGAATGACCTCTAAGTTCCTTCTAGCTTCAAAGATTGTGAGTTTTCCTGCATCCTCCCATCTCATTAATACTTTAGCTTTAAGCACCTCCCAATTCAAATCTCCTCTGCAATATTGCCTTTTCTATCCATCCCATCACTGTTAATCTAACATAGTGGCATACCCAACAAAATGGGGACTTCAAATGTTTTATTAAAGTATGAGATATCTCTATAACAGAATGCTGTCAACAGTGTGGCTGTTAACATTGACAATGCCACTGGATGGCATTGTTCATAATTTTTAAAAATTTTAAAACAATGATATGATAATAAATTAACCCTGGAATATCTGGAAGGAAGGAGAGTCACCAATATGGTGATTATCCATGAATGGTGGGATTACGGGTGGTTTTTATATTTCTTTTCGAGTGAATGCATTTTCTAGGATTTTTTTTACAATGAATATAAGTTTCTTATGTTACAAAAATAGGAAAGAAATCAAAGACTTCATCTCAAATGATTCTAAAATGATGGCCTGAGCTATTCTTTACTTTTTCTTTTCTTTTTTTTTTTTTTTTTTTTTTTTTGGACACGGTCTTGCTCAATTGCCCAGGCTGGAGTGCAGTGGCATGATCATAGCTCACTGCAGCCTCAAACTCCTGGGATCAAGGGATCTTCCTGCCTCAACCTCTCAAATAGCTGAGATTACAGGTGCCTGCCACTATGCCTGGCTAATATTTTTTTTCAGAAGGTTTTGCTATGTTTCCCAGGCTGGTCTCGAACTCATGGCCTCAAGTGATCCTCCCATCTTGGCCTCCCAAAGTGCTAGGATTACAGGTGTGAGCCACCGTGCCTGGCCTCATTTTTACTTGCTATGGAAGGAGATTCTATGCCTTCCATTTATTCACTGAAGGCCGCTGGGGTTTCTTGTTGTTTTCACAGCAGGACTAAAGCTCTCCACTTCCAGAATTCACCTCCAGTTTGCTTTGGCACCACTTTCGCTCAGGCTCTTTACAAGCATTGCCTCTTCCCCAACTGTTCTGTGCCAGATCCACTGAGATCCGCCTAGTTCTGTCTCCTCTCATGGAGCTGGAAGGCTGATAGCTACACTCTCAGACTCCTAGACTATGGTTCTGGATGTGATTTAGATTCTGCAGTGAGATGCCCTTGCATAAAGATTAGAAAGAGAGAAGCAGAGGCCATCTTCCTGCAGCAGTGCTGCCTGACAAGTAAGCACTGTTGGCAGCAGCTGGTCTCTAACAGTTTCTTGGGTGTAGGATGACTGTGGCAGCAGCCAGAGCAGAGGCAGTTCAGTTTCTGGCAGTTTCCTGACCTCTTCATCATAGCTGCTGTGATGTGACCTTGAAGCCAATCATCTAGCCTAGCGACACCATGACTCATTCCTCCAGCCCCTCCAGTGACTTGTAGGAACCTCATTCCCTGTGTTTCATTCCTTTCTTTTTGATGTGCCTGAAGTTGTCCCATCTCATCCCCCAGGATAGAGCCCTGCTTCAGATCCCATCTGATTCATGAAGCTCACTGAAGATTTTGGGAGTCTAATAATGGCCTCACCTTGTGGATCTTGATTCCACAAGAATAGAGCAGTGACAACAAGCTGGGAGGGCCCCTGTGCAGGGCTGGAGGAAAAGGAAAGGAGGCCTGAGAGGATCCCAGGGCTTTTGTTTTCTCTCTGAGGTTTCATGTTAAAGGTTCCTTGAACAAAGTGTTCCGCAGCTACAGGAGCTTTGAAACCCTCTTCTTTTTTTGACATACAGTCTCACTCTGTCGCCCAGGCTGGAGTGCAATGACATGATCTCAGCTCACCGCAACCTCAGCCTCCTGGGTTCAAGTGATTCTCCTGCCTCAACCCCCCCGAGTAGCTGGGATTACAGGCATGTGCCACCACACCTGGCTAATTTTTGTATTTTTAGTAGAGACGGAGTTTCACCACATTGGCCAGGCTGGTCTTGAACTCCTGACCTCGGGTGATCCACCCACCTCGGCCTCCCAAAGTGCTGGGATTACAGGTGTGAGCCACTGCACCCGGCTAGACTACTCTTAAGAATCTTTGTGCACAGAACATCTGAGATGTTGCAACCCAAAGGAATAGAGACAAGAATAGGGTTCATTCTATGCTTTTTTTGAGATGAGGGACTTGCATGTTTCATTGCAACTCCTTTCAGGGATATAAACCGTCACAACCTCCTGATTCAGTTAAGCCAGGCCCCATCTTCAGTGACACTGTCAACAGTTGGTCACTATCCTCTCTTTAGCAGCCTCTCCAGTCTAGCGGTCCCTCTTCTCTTCGTTTACAAATTTGTGACCATTCAAAGTGAAATTGGAAAATTTCTGCAATAGGATTGGATTTATATTATTTTGTACAGAAGGCTAGAACTGCAAGAAAATTGATTTCTAACCAGACCCTGCTGTGCCCTGTCCCATCACAGTAAGGCACAGTAAATGAGAGGTTGAGATAGAAATGCCATTTTTTACCCATCAAGTTGAGTACTTCATCTGACATACCTGCAAAACCAATGGCTGCAGATTTAACACATTTTTCCATAAATACATTTCTCTGTCAATCTAGACTCACAAATACAAAAAAAAAATTAAAGTGCAGCTCCTATAGATGTAAGAATCATCTCTCAGTCCTGAAAGATGAAATTTTTAAAAGAACAATGATGATGATGATAATGATTCATGTTAACACACCTTTCATCAAAAGCATTCCAGTAACATTTTAAACTTCATGTAGGGGTTGCATCAGGTATTTCTGGTCATCACTGTCTTTGGGGTGAAGCATAGCAACTGTTCCATGACATGGCTAATGCCTGGTGATTATAATGTTGGAAGCATTGGAGAATCTGGTCTCCAAAGAAATGCTAAGAAGCAAAAAAGTAACTCTGGGCAATATTACACAGAATACCTGTATAAAATACCTGGCAGTATTTTTTTTTTAATATTATGGACTTTTTAAAAGCATGTCAATCACATGTATTAGAGACTTCCTTTACCCACCCCCTTGACATACACTCGCCGAAGTTTGTGTTTGGTGCCAACCCATGGGGAAGGCCGTTTCCTTCCAAAGGGACATCTCATGTGAGTTTGCATTTAGGCTTGAGATTTGGGTGGCAGACACACGCAAAATAACTAAGTCAGTGGGTGCTCAGAGAATTGGGAGAATATAGAAGAATGTAGCATTATTATTATTTTAATTGAGTATAATTGCCTTATTAATCAGTATTTGCATAATACTTGGTAAAGCACTTAGCTAATACATGGTTATATTCGCAATTTAATTCACCTAGAATATTTCTATTCAGCATTTATATAGCACCTATTGGTTTATGATACTAATATAGTAGATTCATGTTTCTGTTAAGGCTTAAATGAAATAAGTTGAAAGCCAAGTCCATTATATTACCTTCTTTATATAGAACCTTTCATCATGAAGGATTCCAAATTGCTTTACAAAGTACAGTGAAACCCTTTTACAATGAATTCCTAAGGGGACAGCTAGAGCAGTGTTAGCTGTGGCATTTCATTGTATGAGCACTGTATTCAGCATTATGGGATTGATGGGGAAGGAGCAGATTTTAAAATTGGTATAGCCCTTGGGAACTCAGATTGTGTTATTTGCCAAGATGTCTGCAGTCCAGAGCAAAGGAAAAGTTAAGTTGTTATTGACCTATGAATGAAATTTTTAGGCTTACAATATAAAGAATGAACAAGGAAAGCATTTAATACAAAAACCCCCACCTTAATACAGTGTTAGAAATACATCATATACAGAGAATCTGGTAACAAATATCATGTGATAATTAACAGATTTTTTTCAAGAACTCATTCAATTTTCCTTTTTTTAAAATATTTTGCTCAGATGTAACATTCAGAAAAGTGCACAAATTGCAATGTGGCATAGCAATAGATTTTCACAAGTGAACTCACCTGTGTAACCTGTGTACAGTTGAAGAAACACAATGTTACCAGGATACCCAGGGATCCCCATATGCCCTCTTCCTAGTTATTACCCAATTATAGGGACCACTCACTAGACTTTCAATATAGTAGACTGGTTTTGCCCAGTTTTGAGCTTTATGCAAAAGGAGCTGCACAGTATGTACTCTTTTTTGAAAGCTTCTTTTTCTCAATATTATGTCTGTGAGTTTATACACATAAGTGTATTTAGCAATAGTTAATTGACTTTGATTACTCTAGAGTAATTCATTGTATGAAGGTCCTGTAATTTATTCAACAAAGGACATATATATAAAATATATTAAGAACTCAAATCAGTAAGACAAAAGGAGACAAGTCAACAGAAAAAGGGACAAAAGTTTGATTAGTTACTTTGAGAGAAGTGAAAAGATGATCAGTCTCATTAGTTATCAGGGAAATGCAAACTAAAACACCAGATACCATTATACTCCCACCATAATGCTAAAAGGAAAAAGACTGACAATACCAGATGTTGGGAGGATGTGGTGATTTTTCACAGAGTGCTAGTTGAAATATAACATAGCACAACTACTTTGGAAAACTGAGTTTTCTACAAACTGAAACATCTACCCTATTCCTGTTCCACTCCTAGGTACTTAAGAGAAATAAAAAAACATATTCGTATAAATATATGTGCACGAATGTTCATACAACTTTATACATATAGCCTCTAGCTTCAATCAGGAAATAACCAGAATGACCATCAAAAGTATATTGGATAAGTAATTTTTTCTTCTTTTTAATATGACAAAAAAGCTTTGTTAGCAAGCAAAAAAAAGGCAGCAACAAAGATTAGTGCAGAAGTTAGTAAAATAGAGAACAGAAAAACAATAGAGAAAAATCAATAAAACTGAAGGTTAGTTCTTTGAAAAGATCAACAAAATTGACAAACTTTTAGCCAGACTAAACAGGAAAAAAAAGAGATAAATCTCAAAAACGAAAGAGGGACATTACTGCTGATGTTCCAGAAATAAAAATTATAAGGGAATACTATAAAAAATTGGATGCCAACAAACTAGATAACTGAGATCAAATGGACAAATTCCTGTATCAAATGGACATATTCCTGGAAAGACAGACACAACCAAACTTACCTGAGAAGAAATAGAAAACGTGAACAAACCTAAAATAAGTAGAAATTAAATTAGTAATCAAAAAACTTCCTACAAAGAAAAGCCCAGGATCAGTTGACTTCATTGATGAATTCTACCAAACATTTTAAAAAGAATTGACACCAATTCTTCACACATTTTTCCAAAAAATAGAAGAGAAGGGGAGACTTCCCAACTCGCTCGTGAGGCCAGTATTACTCTGAAGGCAAAATCAGACAAAGACATGGCAAGAAAAGAAAAATTACGTATCAGTATCACTTGGAATACAGGCACAAAAGTCTTTGACAAAATATTGGGATAGGTAATATAGAAAAATAATTATACACTACACTCAAGTGGGACTGTCCCAGGGATGCAAAGTTGGTTTAACATTGGATGGTCCAAGATGGCTGAATAGGAATAGCTTTGGTCTGCAGCTCCCAGCATGACTGACGCAGAAGACGGTGATTTCTGCATTTCCAACTGAGGTACCTGGTTCATCGCATTGGGACTGGTTGGACAGTGAGTGCAGCCCACGGAGGGCAAGCTGAAGCAGGGTGGGGCATCGCCTCACCTGGGAAGCACAAGGGGTTGGGGCATTTCCGTTTCCTAGCCAAGGGAAGCCATGACAGACTGTACCTGGAAAAACGGGACACTCCTGCCCAAATACTGTGCTTTTCCCACAGTCTTAGCAACCAGCAGACCAGGAGATTCTCTCCCGTGCCTGGCTCGGTGGGTCCCATGCCCATGGAGCCTTGCTCACGGCTAGCACAGCAATCTGAGATCAACCTCCAAGGCTGCAGCCTGGTGGGTGGAGGGGCATCCACCATTGCTGAGGCTTGAGTAGGCAAACAAAATGGCCTGGAAGCTCGAACTGGGCGGAGCCCACCGCAGCTCAGCAAGGCCTACTGCCTCTATAAACTCCACCTCAAAAAAAGGCAGCAGAAACTTCTGCAGACTTAAACGTCCCTGTCTGACAGCTCTGAAGACAGCAATGGTTCTGAGAATGGCGTTAGGGTTCTGAGAATGGCGTTAGGGTTCTGAGAATGGGGTTAGAGTTCTGAGAATGGACAGACTGCCTCCTTGGGTGGGTCCCTGACCCCCAATATAGCCTAACTGGGAGACACCTCCCAGTAGGGGCCAACTGACACCTCATACAGGCGGGTGTCCCTCTGGGACAAAGCTTCCAGAGGAAGGATCAATCAGCAATATTTGCTGTTCTGCAGCTTCCACTGGCAAACCACGTCTGGAGTGGACCTCCAGCAAACTCCAACAGACCTGCAGCTGAGGGACCTGACTGTTAGAAAGAAAACTAACAAACAGAAATGAATAGCAGCAACATCAACAAAAAGGACAACCACACCAAAATCCCATCTGTAGGTCACCAACATCAAAGACCAAAGGTAGATAAAACCACAAAGATGGGGAGAAACTAGAGCAGAAAAGCTGAAAATTCTAAAAACCAGAGCACCTCTTCTCCTCCAAAGGATCACAGCTCCTTGCCAGCAACGAAACAAAGCTGGATAGAGAATGACTTTGACAAGTAGACAAAAGTAGGCTTCAGAAGGTCGTTAATAACAAACTTCTCCAAGCTAAAGGAGCATGTTCTAATCCACTGTGAGGAAGCTGAAAACCTTGAAAAAAGGTTAGACAAATGGCTGATTAGAATAAACAGTGTAGAGAAGACCTCAAATAACTGATGGAGCTGAAAACCATGGCACAAGAACTTTGTGATGCATGCACAAGCTTCAGTAGCTGATCCAATCAAGTGGAAGAAAGGATATCAGTGATTGAAGATCAAATTAATGAAATAAAGTGAGAAGACAAGATTAAAGAAAAAAGAGTAAAAAGAAATGAACAAAGCCTCCAATAAATATGGGACTACGTGAAAAGACCAAATTGGTTTGATTGGTGTACCTGAAAGTGATGGGGAGAATGGAATCAAGTTGGAAAACACTCTTCAGGATATTATCCAGGAGAACTTCCCCAGCCTAGCAAGGCAGGCCAACATTCAAATACAGGAAATACAGAGACCACCATGAAGATACTCCTTGAGAAGAGCAACCCCAAGACACATAATTGTCCAATTCACCAAGGTTGAAATGAAGGGAAAAATGTTAAGGGCACCCAGAGAGAAAGGTTGGGTTACCCACAAAAAGAAGCCCATCAGACTAACAGCAGATCCCTTGGAAGAAACCCTACAAGCCAGAAGAGAGTGGGGGCCAATATTCAACATTCTTAAAGAAAAGAATTTTCAACCCAGAATTTCATATCCAGCCAAACTAAGCTTCATAAGTGAAGGGGAAATAAAATCTTTTACAAACAAGCAAATGCTGAGAGAGTTTGTCAGCACCAGGCCTGCCTTACAAGAGCTCCTGAAGGAAGCACTAAACATGGGAAGGAACAACTGGTACCAGCCACTGCAAAAACATGCCAAATTGTAAAGACCATCGATGCTATGAAGAAACTGCATCAATTAACGGGTAAAATAACCAGCCAACATCATAATGACGGGATCAAATTCACACATAACAATATTAACCTTAAATGTAAATGGGTTAAATGCCCCAATTAAAAGACATGGACTGGCAAATTGGATAAAAGAAGACCCAGGGCTTCTTCTCCTGAAGGGGCTGCAAGAGGGAAGACTTAGCCATGTCGTCCTTGATCAAAAGGGTGATCAGCACCACAAAAGCCCCAGGGGCCATTGGACCCTACAGTCAAGCTGTGTTAGTCGACAGGACCATTTACATTTCAGGAAAGATAGGCATGGACCCTTCAAGTGGACAGCTTGTGTCAGGAGGGGTAGCAGAAGAAGCTAAACAAGCTCTTAAAAACATGGGTGAAATTCTGAAAGCTGCAGGCTGTGACTTCACTAATGCGGTGAAAACAACTGTTCTTCTGGCTGACATAAATGACTTCAATACTGTCAGTGAAATCTACAAACAGTATTTCAAGAGTAATTTTCCTGCTAGAGCTGCTTACCAGGTTGCTGCTTTGCCCAAAGGTAGCCGAATTGAAATTGAAGCAGTAGCTGTACAAGGACCGCTGACAACAGCATCACTATAAGTGGGCCAGTGCTTTGTAGTCTGGAATTGTTAACATTTTAATTTTTACAATTGATGTAACATCTTAATTAACCTTTTAATTTTCACAATTGATGACAGTGTGAGCTTGATGAAAATATCTGAAGTTATTATGGAAATACCATATAATAGGGAGAATTGAACATGAACTGAAGATTAGAGAAGGTATCCAGTTACTGTTTTAAATTACAACTGTATTACTGAATATAGGAAAGAGATACCCATTACATAGTTACTCAATAAATAAAAGAGAAATAACAGGTAGGAAAGAAGAGTAATTATTCCTGAGAAATAATCAAGAACATATCTAATTGAAACTAATGATGTGAACGATTTAGTTTTCATGTCAGGTATGTGATTCTGCTCTTACTTGAGTAAAATTTAAGTGTTTAAATTTGAGGTCAAGGAGAAGAAAGTGGACCAAAATTTAACACAGATAATATTTTTCTAATGGAAATACAATAGACATGCAGATTTCAAAAAAAAAAAAAAGTCAAAACCCATCAGTGTGCTGCATTCAGGAGACCCATCTCACGTGCAGAGACCCACATAGGCTCAAAATAAAGGGATGGAGGAACATCTACCAAGCAAATTGAAAGCAAAAAAAAGCAGGGGTTGAATCCTAGTCTCTGATAAAACAGACTTTAAATCAACAAAGATCAAAAGAGACAAAGAAGGCATAATGGTAAAGGAATCAAGGAATCAATTCAACAAGAAGAGCTAACTATCCTAAATATACATGCACCCAATACAGGAGCACCCAGATTCATAAAGCAAAGTTGGTTTAACATCCAAAAATAAACTGGGGTTGATTCTATTGATACTACATCAATAGAATAAGGACAAAAACCACATCATCAGCTCAATAAATACAGAAAAAGTATTTGACAAAATCTAATACCCTTTAATGATGAAAACACTCAACAAACTAGGTTAGAAGGGAACTTCTTCAACCTGATAAAAGATAACTATGAAAAACCCATAGTGAGTGTCATACTTAACGATGGAAGACAATGTTTTCTCCCAAAGATTAGGAACAAAACAAGGATGTCCATTCTTGCCTCTTCTATTCACCATTGTACTGAAGGGTCTAGCCAAGGTAATTTGGCAAGAAAATGAAATAAAGTATATGCAGATTGGAGATGAAGAAGTAAAACTATCTCTATTTGCAAGTGACATGATCTCATATATAGAAAATCCCAGGAAATCCATTTAAAAACTACTGGAAATAATAAATGAGTTCAGTAAAATCAATTGTATTTCTGTGCAGTAGCACTGAGCAAGCAAAAATTATATTTAAAAAACTGCACTCCAGCCTGGGTGACAGAGTAAGACTCCATCCCCCAAAACTAAAAATAAAAAAAAACAAAAAGGAAAACAATTCCATTTATAATAGTACCTAAAAGAACAAAATGGCCAGGCATGGTGGCTCATGCCTGTAATCTCAGCACTTTGGGAGGCCAAGGTGGGCAGATCACGAGGTCAGAAGTTCAAGACCAGCCTGGCCAACATGGTGAAACCCCGTCTATACTAAAAATACAAAAATTAGCCGGGTGTGGTGGCACATGCCTATAGTCCCAGCTACTCAGAAGGCTGAGGCAGGAGAATCAGCTGAACCTGGGAGGCAGAGGTTGCAGTGAGCCGAGATCACGCCATTGCACTCCAGCCTGGTTACAGAGCAAGACTCTGTCTCAAAAAAAAAAAAAAAAAAAAGAATAAAACAGCAGTAAATTAATAAAAGAAGCACAAAACTCATACTCTGAAAACTACAAAATAATGCTGAAAGGAATTAAGGAAGACCTAAATAAACAGAAAGCATCACATGTTCATGGATTAGAAGATGTGCTACTATCGAAAGGCAATATTCCCCAAATTGATCTGCAGATTCAACATCATCCTTTTCAAAATCCCTGCTGACATCTTTGTAGAAATTGATAAGCTGATCCTGAAATTCATAAAAAATGTAAGGGACACAGAATAGACAAAATGATCTCTATTTTATCTTTTAAAATTTATAATTGACATAAAATTGTGCATATTAATGGGGTACAATGTGATGTTTCAATGCATGTGGACATTGCATAATGATAAAATCAGGATAATTAGCATACATCCATCATTTTAAACATTTATTATTTCTTTGTGGTGATAGCACTCAAAGCCCTCTCTTCTAGCTATCTTGAAATATACAATATATTGTTATTAGCTACAATCACTCTACTGTGTAACAGAACACCAGAACTTAATTCTTTCTGTCTAACTGTAACTGGCTAGATGTTAGCTAACATCTGCCCATCCCTCTTCTCCCCTTCCTCACTCTCTGGTAACCGCTGTTTTACTCTCTATTTCTATGAGACCAATGTTTTTAGATTCCACATAAGAATGAGCATGTGTTTATCTTTATCCTTCTGTGCCAGGCTTATTTCACTTAACCTAATGTCTTCCAGGTTCACTCATGTTGCTGCAAATGACAGAATGTCTTTCTTTTCCTCCCTCCCTCCTTCCCTCCGATCCTCCCTCCCTCCCTTCTTCCTTTTATTTTTGTATTTTGAGACAGCGTCTCACTCTGTTGCCCAGGCTGGAATGCAGTGGTGCAATCATGGCTCACTGCAGCCTGAAACTCCTGGGCTCAAGCGATCCTCCTACCTCAGCTTTCCAAGTAGCTGGAGACTACAGGTACATGCCACAACACTTGGCTAATTTTTTTTTAATTTTTAATTTTAGTAGAGACGAGGTTTCACTATATTGCCCAGGCTGTTCTCCAGCTCCCAGGCTTAAGTGATCCTCCTGCCTCAGCCTCCCAAAGTGCTGGGATTGTAGGTACGAGCCACTGCACCTAGCCAATGACAGTATTTCATTCTGTTTTATGGCTGAATAGTATTTCAGAGTGTGTGTGTGTATAAAATTTTCTTTATCCATTCATCTGTAGATGGACACTTAGGTTATTTCATATCTTAGATATTGTGAATAGTGCTGTAGAAATATTGGAGTGCTATCTCTTTGATATACTGACTTCCTTTCCTTTGGATATATACCCAGTAATGGGATTGCTGGATCATATAGTAGTTCTATTTTTAATATTTTGAGTAACTTCCGTACTATTTTTCCATAATGACTTTCCATAATACATTCCCACCAACGGTGTCTAGCAATTCCATTTTCTCTACAGTAGCTCATTATTATTTTTTGTCTTTTTTGATAACAACCATTCCAACTGGGGTGAGGTGATATCCATTGTGGTTTTGATCTGCATTTCTCTGATGATTAGTGATGTTGAGCATTTTTTCATATGTCTGTTGGCCATTTGTATGTCTTCTGTAAAAACAGCCTTGAAAATAAAGAAAAACTTGGAGTATCACATATCCCAAATTCAAAACTCACTACACAAAGCTACAATAATCAAGACAGTGAGTTATTCTCCAAGGATAGATATATAGATCAGTTTTAAAAAAAAATTGAGAGACCAGAAATAATCCCCTGAATTTCCAGTCAATTGATTTTCTTGACAAAGGTATCAAAACAATTCCATGGGGAAAAAATAGTCTTTTCAACAAATAATGTTGGAAAACTTGATATTGACATGCAAAAGAATGAAGTTGAACCCCTACCTCACAGCATATACAAAAATTAACTCAAAATTGATCAAAAACGTAAATGTAAGAGCTGAAAGTATAAAAATCTGAGAAGAAATATAAGGTTAAATCTTTGTGACCTTGGATTAAGCAATGGGTTTTTACATATATATGACATTGAAGCACAAGGACAAGAAAAAACAGATGAACTGGACTTCATCAGAATTACAACTTTTATGCTCCAAAAGACACCATCAAAAAAGCAAAAAGACAACCTACAGAAAATTTCCTAAATCCCACATCTGGTAAGGGATTTGTATCTAGAATATATAAAGATCAATTACAATTCTATACAGTAGTTCCTCCTTGTCCATGGTTTTGCTTTCTGCAGTTTTAGTTACCCACAGTCAACCATGGGCTGAAAATATTAAATAGAAAATTCCAGAAATAGGCAATTAATAAGTTTTAAATTGCAAGCCATTCTGAGCAGTGTGATGAAATCTCATGCCACCCCGCTTCACCTCACCAGGTAAGTGAAGCATCCCTTTGTCCAGCATATCCATGCTGTGTCCTCTACCCACCCATTAGTCACTTAGGAACCTTCCTAATTATCAGATCAACTGTCAAAATATTGCAGTGCTTGTGTTCAACTAACCTTTGTTTTACTAAATAGTGGCTCCAAAGTGCAATTGTAGTGATGCTGGCATATTTTTATAATTGTTCCATTTATTATTAGTTATTGTGAATCTCTTACCGTGCCTAATTTATAAATTAAACTTCAACACAGGTATGTATGCATAGGAAAAAGCATAGTATATATAGGGTTTGGTACTCTTTTCAGTTTCAGGCATCCACTGGGGGTCTTGGAACATATCCCCTGTGGATAAGACGGGACTACTGTAATAAAAAGACAATCCAACTGAAAGATTGGCAATGAATTTGAATCGACATTTCTTCTAAGAAGATATACAAATGGCCAAATAAGCCCATGAAAAGATGCTCAACATCACTAGCCGTTAGAGAAATATGAATCAAAACCACAATGCGATACACCCCAGTAGGATGGCTAGACTCAAAGACAGATAATGATTAGTGTTGGGGAGGATGTAGAGAAATTAGAACACTCAGACACTGCTGGTAGGAATGTAAAATGGTACACCAACTTTGAAGAACAGCCTCATAGTTCCTCAGATGGTTAAACAGAGCTACCACATCACCTAACAATTCCACTCACATGTGTACATATAAGAGAAATGAAAATGTGTGTCCACTCACATAATTATAAATGAATGTCCACAGCAGCAGTAGTATGTATAATACGCAAAAAATAGAAACAACTCAGATGTCCCTGTAGGGGTGGGAAGGTGTGGTACCTTTCCTCGTCGATCATAAGAATCACAACCAACATTCTTATAGCAAAAGATGAGTTAACAAGACAAAGCATAATAGTTTGTTTAATCAAAGTTTTATGTGATATAGGAGCCTTCAGAAATAAAGATCCAAAAACCAGGGAAATTGTTTATTTTTATGCTTAGGTTTAATGAAGAATGGACAGCCATGCAGAAATGTGATTGGATTAAAAGGGTATGATCTAATAGTAATAGATGGAGAGGAGGAACCCAGCAAGACCTGCCTGTTCAAATTCTTCTTGGCCTCTCTGTGTAGCATTCCTTCCTTGAGGATTGGGCAAGATCCCTCTGGAATGAGAGTCTTCAAGGCAGAAGGGAAGAGCGAGAGTGATCTTCCTAGGTTTTATGGCTTGCTTTGGGGAGAGGAGTTCTAGGTTCTATGACTCACTTTGGGGAAGAGAAATTCTGGTTCTTATGACTCACTTCCAGGGGTAAAGATTTGGCACATCTCTCAACTGGTGAATGGATAAATGAAATGTGATATATCCATATGATGAGATGCTATTCAGCAACAAAAGGAAAAGAAATACTGATACATTCTATAATCCATATAAATCTTGAAAAAGCCTTATGCTACATGAAAGAAACCAGTCACAAAAGACCACATATTATATGATTTCATTTACATGAAAGGTGCAGAACAGGCAAATTCATAGAGACAAAAAATGGGGGATGAGGAGTTGAGGGGGACAGCTAAGGGGTGTGAGGTTTCTTTGGGAGGTAATAAACATGTTTCTAAAGTTGACTGTGGTGATGGATGCACGCCTCTGTAAATACACTAAAAGCCATTGAATTGTACACTTTAAGTGTGTGAATTGTATGGTCTGTGAATTATATCTCAATAAAGCTGTTAAAAAATAGCTTTGTTTCCAAATGACAAAATCAATACACATTCTTTGTGGAAAACTTATAAAAGATTGAAAATACAAATGGATAAAGTAAAAGTCACCCATAATTCCACAGATAACAAGAGGGAACATTCTGGTGTCTATCAAGGACATGCTTTGGCTCTTCTGAAGCAAGGAGCAAATTCCTTTACAGTGCAAATCATCAAGAATGTTACTGGCTTTACTAGTCCCCCAAGATATGTGTTGGCATATGACATTGCTTTCACAAAGCCCTGATACTGTAGAAATTGGTTCTGTCTCTGAGATGGCTCATAAACCATTTTTACTTTAGCAAGTGAGATCTCTTGAGGCCTTGGTGGATGGGGACAGCAAAAGTTGAGTTTGCATGGGAGGTAGAAAATAGAATATCTGGAACCTGGGCATCTGGGAAGTGTTACGGAAAGATGAACCCCTGGGAGAGAGGAAGAATAAATATAAGAGTGAAGTAGAAGTCTAGGGGCAGGGGCACATCTTTGAAAACAAGCCTTACCTATTTCACTGTTTTGCGCATAGGGATAATCCAAGATCTGACAAAAGAGGAGTGTTAATAATCATGTCTAAAAAACCTTCCTAGCATTAGTATTACCACTAACAATAACCCTTTCTCCACTGAATAGTGTACCACATTGTATTTTCCAGAAATCGCAGTATCTATAAGGTTCTTCTATCCCATGCGCTCTTTTTGCAAGATGCCTGACACTTCTTCACCAAGAGATGGGAGTCTATGTCCCCTCTCCTCAAATCTTGGTGGGACTACCCTAACCAATGGAATATGGTGGAAGCAATGCTATGTGACCTCTCAGGCTAGATCATTAAAAAGGATATAGCTTCCACCTGGCTCTCTCTTTCAGGACACTTGCCTTTGGAACCCAGATACCAAGTTTTAGGGAAGCCCAGGCCACATGGAGAAGCCACATATGGGTGTTCTGACCCACAGTCCCAGTTAGACCTTCAGTCAACAGTCAGCATCAACTGCCAGACATGTGAGTGAAGAGCCTTCACACACTTCCGTTCTGAAGCTTTGAGTTTTCCAGTCAAAACCATCCACAGTGAGAAGCAGAGACAAGACATCCCTGCTGGGCCTGTCCGAATTCTTGACCCACAAAAGCTGCAGAAAATAATAAACAATTGTCTAGTTTAAGTCACCACATATATGGTAATTTTGTTACACAGCAATAGATAACTAATACAAATAGTGTTGACAGTTTCAAAAGTTTTTCACAGTAATATGTTAGTTCATGCAAGCACAATCAGGAAAGTTCTTTCCATTTTATAGATAAAGAAATTGAAAGGCAGAGACATGTCTCTGGTGTTTTTTATTGCATGTGTACATATGCTAAAAGTTTTAAACTACATTATTTATTTTTCTCATTACTGTTAACTTGAGATTACTTATCATAATTATATTTTATTAGAAAGGGAAATTTTGATTCCCTTGAAAGGATTCATAAAGATAAAAAATAAGGCAAGAGTCAAGGAAGTCAGATAAATTGTTCCTTCTGAAGCCCTAAACATGGAAAGGAACAACCGGTACCAGCCATTGCAAAAACATGCCAAAATGTAAAGACCATCGAGGCTAGGAAGAAACTGCATCAACTAACGAGCAAAATAACCAGTTAATATCATAATGGCAGGATCAAGTTCACACATAACAATATTAACCTTAAATGTTAATGGACTAAATGCTCCAATTAAAAGACACAGACTGGCAAACTGGATAAAGAGTCAAGACCCATCAGTCTGCTGTATTCAGGAGACCCATCTCACATGCAGAGACATACATAGGCTCAAAATAAAGGGATGGAGGAAGATCTACCAAGCAAATGGAGAACGAAAAAAAGCAGGGGTTGCAATCCTAGTCTCTGATAAAATAGACTTTAAACCATCAAAGATCAAAAGAGACAAAGAAGGCCATTACATAATGGTAAAGGCATCATCAATTCAACAGGAAGAGCTAACTATCCTAAATATATATGCACCCAATACAGGAGCACCCAGATTCATAAAGCAAGTCCTTAGAGACTTACAAAGAGACTTAGACTCCCATACAATAATAATGGGAGACTTCAACACTCCACTGTCAACATTAGACAGATCAACGAGACAGAAAGTTAACAAGGATATCCAGGAATTGAACTCATCTCTGCACCAAGCGGACCTAATAGACATCTATAGAACTCTCCACCCCAAATCAACAGAATATACATTCTTCTCAGCACCACATCGCACTCATTCCAAAATTGACCACATAATTGGAAGTAAAGCACTCCTCAGCAAATGTAAAAGAACAGAAATTATAACAAACTGTCTCTCAGACCACAGTGCAATCAAACTAGAACTCAGGACTAAGAAACTGAATCCAAACCGCTCAACTACATGGAAACTGAACGACCTGCTCCTGAATGACTACTGGGTACATAACGAAATGAAGGCAGAAATAAAGATGTTCTTTGAAACCAATGAGAACAAAGATACAACATACCAGAATCTCTGGGACACATTTAAAGCAGTGTGTAGAGGGAAATTTATAGCACTAAATGCCCACAAGAGAAAGCTGGAAAGATCTAAAATTGACACTCTAACATCACAATTAAAAGAACTGGAGAAGCAAGAGCAAACACATTCAAAAGCTAGCAGAAGGCAAGAAATAACTAAGATCAGAGCAGAACTGAAGGAGATAGAGACACAAAAAACCCTCCAAAAAATCAATGAATCCAGGAGTTGGTTTTTTGAAAAGATCAACAACATTGACAGACCGCTAGCAAGACTAATAAAGAAGAAAAGAGAGAAGAATCAAATAGACGCAATAAAAAATGATAAAGGGGATATCACCACGGACCCCACAGAAATACAAACTACCATCAGAGAATACTATAAACACCTCTACGCAAATCAACTAGAAAATCTAGAAGAAATGGATAATTTCCTGGACACTTACACTCTTCCAAGACTAAACCAGGAAGAAGTTGACTCCCTGAACAGACCAATAGCAGGCTCTGAAATTGAGGCAATAATTAATAGCCTACCAACCAAAAAAAGTCCAGGACCAGATGGATTCACAGCTGAATTCTACCAGAGGTACAAAGAGGAGCTGGTACCATTCCTTCTGAAACTATTCCAATCAATTGAAAAAGAGGGAATCCTCCCTAACTCATTTTATGAGGCCAACATCATCCTGATACCAAAGCCTGGCAGAGACACAACAAAAAAAGAAAATTTTAGACTAATATCCCTGATGAACATCGATGCAAAAATCCTCAATAAAATACTGGCAAACCAGATTTAGCAGCACATCAAAAAGCTTATCCACCATGATCAAGTGGGTTTCATCCCTGGGATGCAAGGCTGGTTCAACATTCGCAAATCAATAAACATAATCCAGCATATAAACAGAACTAAAGACAAGAACCACATGATTATCTCAATAGATGCAGAAAAGGCTTTTGACAAAATTCAACAGCCCTTCATGCTAAAAACGCTCAATAAATTTGGTATTGATGGAACGTACCTCAAAATAATAAGAGCTATTTATGACAAATCCACAGCCAATATCATACTGAATGGGCAAAAACTGGAAAAATTCCCTTTGAAAACCGGCACAAGACAGGGATGCCCTCTCTCACCACTCCTATTCAACATAGTGTTGGAAGTTCTGGCTAGGGCAATCAGGCAAGAGAAAGAAATCAAGGGTATCCAGTTAGGAAAAGAAGAAGTCAAATTGTCCCTGTTTGCAGATGATATGATTGTATATTTAGAAAACCCCATTGTCTCAGCCCAAAATCTCCTTAAGCTGATAAGCAACTTCAGCAAAGTCTCAGGATACAAAATCAATGTGCAAAAATCACAAGCATTCTTATATACCAGTAACAGACAAACAGAGAGCCAAATCATGAATTCAGAACTTCCATTCACAATTGCTTCAAAGAGAATAAAATACCTAGGAATCCAACTTACAAGGGATGTCAAGGACCTCTTCAAGGAGAACTACAAACCACTGCTCAGTGAAATCGAAGAGGACACTAACAAATGGAAGAACATACCATGCTCATGGATAGGAAGAATCAATATCGTGAAAATGGCCATACTGCCCAAGGTTATTTATAGATTCAATGCCATCCCCATCAAGCTACCAATGACTTTCTTCACAGAACTGGAAAAAACGGCTTTAAAGTTCATATGGAACCAAAAAAGAGCCCGCATTGCCAAGACAATCCTAAGTCAAAAGAACAAAGCTGGAGGCATCATGCTACCTGACTTCAAACTATACTACAAGGCTACAGTAACCAAAACAGCATGGTACTGGTACCACAACAGAGATATAGACCAATGGAACAGAACAGAGTCCTCAGAAATAATACCACACATCTACAGCCATCTGATCTTTGACAAACCTGAGAGGAACAAGAAATGGGGAAAGGATTCCCTATTTAATAAATGGTGCTGGGAAAATTGGCTAGCCATAAGTAGAAAGCTGAAACTGGATCCTTTCCTTACTCCTTATACGAAAATTAATTCAAGATGGATTAGAGACTTAAATGTTAGACCTAATACCATAAAAACCCTAGAAGAAAACCTAGGTAGTACCATTCAAGACATAGGCATGGGCAAGGACTTCATGTCTAAAACACCAAAAGCAACAGCAGTAAAAGCCAAAATTGACAAATGGGATCTCATTAAACTAAAGAGCTTCTGCATAGCAAAAGAAACTACCATCAGAGTGAACAGGCAACCTACAGAATGGGAGAAAATTTTTGCAGTCTACTCATCTGACAAAGGGCTAATATCCAGAATCTACAAAGAACTCAAACAAATTTACAAGAAAAAAACAAACAACCCCATCAAAAAGTGGGCAAAGGATATGAACAGACATTTCTCAAAAGAAGACATTCATACAGCCAACAGACACATGAAAAAATGCTCATCATCACTGGCCATCAGAGAAATGCAAATCAAAACCACAATGAGATACCATCTCACACCAGTTAGAATGGCAATCATTAAAAAGTCAGGAAACAACAGGTGCTGGAGAGGATGTGGAGAAATAGGAACACTTTTACACTGTTGGTGGGATTGTAAACTAGTTCAACCATTATGGAAAACAGTATGGCGATTCCTCAAGGATCTAGAACTAGATGTACCATATGACCCAGCCATCCCACTACTGGGTATATACCCAAAGGATTATAAATCATGCTGCTATAAAGACACATGCACATGTACGTTTATTGCGGCACTATTCACAATAGCAAAGACTTGGAACCAACCCAAATGTCCATCTGTGACAGACTGGATTAAGAAAATGTGGCACATATACACCATGGAATATTATGCAGCCATAAAAAAGGATGAGTTTGCATCCTTTGTAGGGACATGGATGCAGCTGGAAACCATCATTCTTAGCAAACTATCACAAGAACAGAAAACCAAACACCACATGTTCTCACTCATAGGTGGGAACTGAACAATGAGATCACTTGGACTCGGGAAGGGGAACATCACACATCGGGGCCTATCATGGGGAGGGGGGAGGGGGGAGGGATTGCATTGGGAGTTATACCTGATATAAATGACGAATTGATGGGTGCTGACGAGTTGATGGGTACAGCACACCAACATGGCACAAGTATACATATGTAACAAACCTGCACGTTATGCACATGTACCCTAGAACTTAAAGTATAATAAAAAAAAATTTTTTTTTTAAATTGTTCCTTCTTCTTCCTGAATTTGGTACCACTTATGCTCTAGTGTCCAATACTCAATAACCTTAATGGTGAATCAGTTTTAGAACTATATGACCGGCCGGGCGCGGTGGCTCAAGCCTGTAATCCCAGCACTTTGGGAGGCCGAGACGGGCGGATCACGAGGTCAGAAGATCAAGACCATCCTGGCTAACATGGTGAAACCCCGTCTCTACTAAAAATACAAAAAAAAAAAAAAACTAGCCGGGCGACGTGGCGGGCGCCTGTAGTCCCAGCTACTCGGGAGGCTGAGGCAGGAGAATGGCGTGAACCCGGGAGGCGGAGCTTGCAGTGAGCTGAGATCCGGCCACTGCACTCCAGCCTGGGCGGCAGAGCGAGACTCCGTCTCAAAAAAAAAAAAAAAAAAGAACTATATGACCACCTGCAGAATCCCACCATCTTAAAAAACCTGAATCTAACAGATCTACCATCTCATGCCACAGTGTCTCAAGTTACATCTTAGGATATCTAAATTTCTATAGATGATAAAATATGCTTTTGAGTTTCACAGGATCCTTAATGAAACTTTGTGTTCGCTAACTGTTCCAGACACATGTGTTTCTTCTGCAACCTTCTGCCTGTTGTCATACTAGGCTACCTATGGTAGGTAGCCTATGTTAGGTGATTAAGGATCTCGGTTATGAAAAACACTGAACAAATGATAAGGTACTTGCTCTGATTTGAGATTCAATTAAGAACCACGACTTTTATAGTCAATCAGTATCTTGTACTTTTAAAAAAGAAAATAGCCAGTTATTTGTTAAGTCAGCTTCCAGATCCTTGACAGATCATCTTTGATCAGGAAAGACGGCTCAAAAGAACATATCTAGAAAAATACACAAGCTGTGCATCTTGCCTATGTCCTCTGAGTAGTAGGTCTGGAGGGAAAGAAGTATTCCTTTTTACTCTTTTTTATTTGAGTTTTTATTGTAAGCACGTATTGACTTTATAACAATAAAAACAAAATAAACCCCTCCAAAAATTAATTTGTAAAAAGGACCCTGCTTCTGCAAGATGTTCATTTACCTTCACCTGGATCTAATTTCTTAATTTCCCTCTGTCTTTACATCTGTGTTATGAGTATAACAAAGAAAAGTTCAGAGTTGTTGGCATTTGCCATGGAAAATAAAGATCTCTTCCAAAAACCCCAGCCACATTCCCCAGGGAATGGTGGGTGCCATAAGCACTTGGGGGAAAATGTTTTCATTTTCAAAGGCTTTGACCTGGACTCTGCAGCACTAACCAAGGCCTTAAAATTCCTTTGTAGTTCAAGGTGGAGATTTGAGTTCCTTCTTGAAAGTTTGAGCTCTTAATTAGGATGAAACACTTCAACAGACATTTGTTATTTAAAGATAAAACCCAAATCAAATTCTAAATTGGAGGTTTCATGTTAAATAGTTTTGGACAGTAATATGAAGAAGTATCTACACCTTATGCATTGATATTTTATTTGATCTGTGGGAAAGTGGAAGGGACTCCATCTGGGAGAAGAAAGGACCTGCCACATGGAGGCTGGAGTGGGAGGGGCCGGGGTGTGAGGAAAGAGATCCAGGGGCCACCTCCAGCAAGGGCCACTGCCAGTGAACTCCTAGTGTGGTTCTACCTGAGGTACAGTTTTACCCTTTTCTTCCCTGCTTTGTAACCCTTTTATAATCCCAAGCAAATGTCTGGTTGAAAGATATTAATCTGTAGAGGATTATTTGATGGCCACGCAGCATACCAAGTGTTCTAAGTTACGTAGATTTTAAAAATATCATCCTGTACAATATTATTTTGGCAGACTCTAGGATTATTTCCACTGAGTTTGTTCTGGTGTACTCTCCTCTGTTTATATTGAAGGACTCCCAATAAACAGCCATGTGAGGTCATTATTGCATTTACTGTTAAGATGTTGTTAAGTCAGTGTTTCTGAACAAATATTCAATGTCCCCTATGTAAAGATGCATGTGTAAAATTTCTTTCAGACCAAATCCCAGGGAAATCCTTTATTCCCCTGAAAAATTAATACTTTTCCTCATGGACAATGAATCATATTATAGATTAGGCTTTCTTTTTTTTTGCTTTGACTGCCAGGAAACTCACAGCCAGATTTGCCACTCAATTGTAATAGCTATTGGATCAAATGTCCAGCATCTCTCTGCTTCTACTTGAACCTT
This sequence comes from Trachypithecus francoisi, assembly GCF_009764315.1. Lineage (NCBI taxonomy): Eukaryota > Metazoa > Chordata > Mammalia > Primates > Cercopithecidae > Trachypithecus > Trachypithecus francoisi. The sequence goes on along the minus strand of NW_022681469.1, from coordinate 99,345,588 downwards.
GGCCTTGTTCTTCTATTCTAAATTTTTTACTGGCCCTGTTTTTTAAATCTATTTTCTATTTTATACTGCCCATTCTTTATAAGCTGCCTCAAATCCTTTAGTAAAAATAATCCATTATATGTAAATAAACAAAATAATAGAACAATTTAAGGTAATCAGTTTTTTCTGCAGCTAACAGAGACTTAAGAAACAATCTAATCTGGCTGGCTGTGGTGGCTCACACTTGTAATCCCAGCACTTTGGGAGGCTGAGGCGGGTGGATCATTTGAGGTCAGGAGTTCAAGACCAGCCAGGCCAACATGGTGAAACCCTGTCTCTACTAAAACTACAAAAATTAGCCCGGTTTTAGTGGCAGGTGCCTGCAATCCCAGCCACTCGGGAGGCTGAGGCAGTAGAATCGCTTGAGCCTGGGAGGTAGAGATTACAGAGTGAGCCGAGATCACGTCATTACACTCCAGCCTGGGTGACAGAGCAAGACTTGGTCTCAAAAGAAAAAAAAAAAAAGAAACAATTTAATCCAACTTGCATATTTTATCAATGAGTAAAGGGAGATCCAGCAAGGCCCACCTTGATTTGCCCGGGACTGAGGGGTTTCCAGGCACATGGGACTTTCAACACAAAAATCAGGATGAGCTGGTCACTCTACTGGGTCAAGTGGCCTTTCTAAAGGCACACAGCAGTAAATCGCAGAAATGGCACCAAAGCCCAAGCCTCTGGCCCTCTAAGGCAGCTCTCTTCCCTTATTAAATGTCATTTTAGAATCTGGTTTTATGAAAGCAAGAGTTTAAAATATGTATCTAGGAACAATTCAGTATCCATCTCTTAGTTCTTATGTTTAAATTTTTTTCTTTCATAGGGAGTTACGTACAGTTGTATCCACAGCTAGAAGGTATAAGCACTCCCTGAAGATAAAGTCCCCATCCTTACAGCTTCCTGGCAGGCGCAGCTGACTGCACTTCTTAGAATGAGAAAGGAAACTTCCCTATGGCCCACTGCTCCAGGCCTCCCTTCTGTTCTCCAGGGCAGAGGCCGAAAGACCCCAAACTAACACTCACTGGAGTTTTGGGAATCACATGAGCTCCTGTGTCTTCTCAATAGAATACTGTCCGTTTTGAGAAAAGAAAACAAAAACTGTCTCCCCCTTCCACTCTTAACTTTTTATAATACGCCCTCAGCCAGATCTAAGAACTGAAAATTACCTCCAGTAGTTTTCTGAACAAAATAACACCTTTGACAGCTTACTATGGAAGCAGATTCTGGGAACGTTTTAGGATCTCAGCTTATATCTGAAACTCTTCTCTTATTGGTCTAACATGCAATAATTCAAACCAGTGTGAAGCAAAACTTAGCACATTTTAAAACAGAAATCTAAATAGTTTTCTCACCAGCTTAGGGAGACAATGAAACATGCAAGATGACTTGGGGTACAAAGATCATTCTAACTCCTGCTTGGCACGGGGTCCTTCTGGATCCCATGTCAGAGCTGATGAGGTAACTCCACAGGAGACCCTCAGTATCCTTGTTCCTGGCCTCTCTAGGGAGACCTGGCAGGGTCCCAGCCCTAATGCAGCTGGTTACCTTGCCTACTTCAATGGATACCTGACAGAATGTACAAACAAAATGGTGTCATCTCAAAGGACTCTTTGAATTTTTAATTTTGACTTTATCTTTTTTTTTTTTTTGATACAGAGTTTCGCTTTTGTTGCCCAGGCTGGAATGCAATGGCGTGATCTCGGTTCACTGTAACCTCTGCCTCCTGGGTTCAAGCAATTCTTCTGTCTCCGCCTTCTGAGTAGCTGGGATTGCAGGCACGCACCACCACCCCTGGCTAATTTTTGTATTTTTAGTAGTGATGGGGTTTCTCCATGTTGGTCAGGTTGGTCTCAAACTCCCGACCTCAGGTGATCCACCCGCCTCAGCCTCCCAAAGTGCTGGGATTATAGGCATGAGCCACCATGCCTGGCCAATTTTGATTTTATCTTATGAGGTTCTATCAGAAATAGAAAATAATACTCAGCCCCATTGCTCAGTAACCAAAGTGTTCACCCTGCCCAGCAATTTCTTCCCCCTTTCCTCCCTCCTTCCTCCCTGTTCTCTCCCTTCCTTCCTTTTTTGAGAAAGATGTTATAAATTTGGGGAAAACTAATTAAATCTATGCTTAGATTGACAATAATATGAATCATATTAATGATTTATAATAATAGAATCATAGATTGAAAACTAATTAAATCTAAACATAAGATTATTTGATGGCCATGTAGTATATACCAAGTGCTCAACCCATGATTCTACTATTATTCTCCCTTTTTAGAGTATATTAATATGTTCTGATGGCTGGACATGGTCACTCTTTCTAAAGCTATCTTACAGTTTCAAAAACAATTTAAGTGAATTGTTGGTGAATTATTATTAGAGTAGGGTAATTGTAGGGCTGCAGGATATCCCTACTAAGATTTTTTGCAGGAATCTTGGTAGGGGCTTGTGACTGTCCTGACTACGTCAGTTCCTCTTGCTTATACATTTATTTAATTTTGCATTGTGCCACGCTTGACATCATGAAGGTTCTACCTGCAAGGAACTTGCAATATGGTGAATAGAAACAAAAACATCAGCAAGATGGAACAAAATAAATACTACTGGGTTGGTGCAAAAGCATTTACAGTTTTTGCCACTGAAAGTAACAGAGAGTAATAAATAGAGGCGTGAGCAACATGCTTTTTTATGTCACAGTGTGTGTGTGTTTCTATTAGAGAACACGCCCCTGTGAAAAACAGCCTTTAAACTGGAAGTGCTTTAATCTCCAGTCTTGGGCTACCCTTCTCTCTGGGTAAGGACAAACGGCTGCCAACATGCTGTGGCCTAAGGGGCTCCAAAAGCTCCTTTGCTCCCAAATGTCTTCCCATCTAGAGTCTGTCATGATGCCTGAATTCCCATTATTGGGCTCAATCCTTTGATTCAAGATGCTGAGGCTGCAGAGGACACCAGTTAAAAAACCTAAGCATGGTCTCTTTGGGAGAAGTAACACATTTTACCATTGGGCACACATGATATCAAGCAGGTTATCAGATCAGCTAGTTGTCACCCTGGAAAATGAAACACAGGGTAAGTACATTTTACTGGGGTCCCAAGAACACATTTGGATCTTGTACCAGGACAATGGAAATGGTAGAGGCATGGAAGGAGATCCACAGTACAGAGGATGCTGGCAAACAGACTTCATTCATGAAACACAGATGACCTTAGCTCTTTTCATCCATTTTAACCAGGGGTCTACAAGTGTGTATGTGTGGGTGGATGTAGGCGGGTGACACTAGCAGACACCTTCGTGGGTATTAAGTCCTTAATATGATCTTGCAGACACAAAGTGAAGCTTCGGGGCATCCAAAGACCCAAGACTGGCAAAGGATGTCGCTAATGCTCACATTTTTTACCAACCACTATAACCAAAGGATCATGAACGGAAAATACCCAGTGTTCATTCTTCCATACTACTTCCTACAGCACCTAATGTTTTCATCTGGCAGCCACCTCTTGCCCACGAAGCCCTTGTGCTTGGGGGTAATCTCCTCCCTTGCCCAACTCAAGGAATGGGGCCTGATGAGCATAAGCAAACTTCGCATAGCCCATTCCTCTGACAGTGACTGGCTCATGGGTGGGCATATGACCTAAGCTGGTCCAGTTAGGGTGAATTCCCAGAGCTCTGCTTGGCATTCCCTCACCGGATGAGAATGAAGAGGCCAGTAGCTCAGATTACAATTGGAAGCTGTTACATGAGCACTAGATGAAACATTGTTTGGCTGTAGCCAAAGCTGTAGCCAGTAGTGCAGAGAAATGGAAAGAAACGGAGTCCTCGAGGATGAGGCGAGCCTCTGGACTCAGTAACCTGGAGCCCACCCCTACAGCTGTCTTGTCAGTCACATGGACTTAAATACTCCAATAAGTGTGGTCTGAGGACCAGTAGCATCAGCATTACCTGGGAGTTTTGTGGAAATGCAGAATCTCAGGTCCCATCCTAGACTTCCTGAGTCAGAATTTGCATTTTAACAAGATCCCCAGTTAATTAATGTGCACTTTAAAGTTCAAGCAGCACTGCCCCAATACAGTTTAATCCTGTTGACTTGAATTTTCCATGACTCTCGATTTAACAAATCCTAAAAATCGCAGGCTCCCTCCACTGGTGACTCTAGGCTTCTCTCTGCTTCTGTGGTCTTAATTAGCCCCTTTCTGTTCCACCACAATGAACTCCCTAGCCCCTCCACTTCTTTCTTCTTACCATTGTCCATTTAGCAACCATCTGGAGATGTCTTGTTTTCTCTGTTGACCTCTTAATCTATTTCTTAAACATCCAACAGATATGCAAGTTGGACCAATTCCAAATGGTTTTTAGAGCAGTGAGAGGGAGTTTTGTACTGACTAGCAAAAGACAACTTTACTATTTGTTTATTGCCAGGGTCAGAAGGTTAGCTCTTAGCTCACCAACCCAACTCTTGCAAGTGGTTTCCACTCAGGCCACCAGAGGTGTAGAGTTTCTGAAATACTTGGAAGACACAGATTCATTGGTTAGTTCCATTGTTGTGTCTGAGCTTTAGAGGAAACTTTTTAGGCAGAAGGGAATGGCAGGATCTCATTCTCCTCATTTGTTTGGGGGAGATGGGAATCCCATCTGCAAGCTTACTGATCAGGGCAGCACTTGACAGATGGCACATGCTTAATAATTACGACCTGTCATTGGTTCCCTCTTTAACATAGGCACAGCAATCACGCCCATTTCAAGAGGGAATATCCTGATCATTTGGCCATCAGCTAGTGTTCTTGCTGAGATTGAGGCTGTGATTACTGTGCAACCCACTGTGTGTCAGATTTAAGGTGGAAGGTGGGACTTTTGCATTGGATTCCACTCAGCATCCAAGTTTTCCTGGAGAGGCTCTTGGCCTGTGAGTCCGAGATCTGCTTCCCTCTCTGGCCCTACACGAAAGCGGTTGTGTGGCCTTGGGCAATCACTCCTCCTTCCGGCCTCAGTTCCCTCCACCGTCAAAGAGGGGACTGGACAGGATGGCTGCTCAAGTCCCCGCCAACATTCTAGGAGTCTGTGACTCTGCTGTGGTCGCTTCCACAGCATCTCTCTCAAAAGCCCTCCTTACAAGTACTCTGTTTAGAAAGCCCCATTTAATAGGAGGGAAAAGTGGAGCACAGAAAAGCAAAGGGTGTGCCCTGAGGTCTGACTATAGAAAGTTAGAAGTGGAGCCTGTACCACTCTTGCACCAGCTCAGGACCTGGAACTTGTCACATGATCACACTTGTCTCCAGTGATTCCAAGGCAGAGAAGAGCTAATGACAATACATTTATTCTATTTCATGAAATCTAATTTTTATATAAAATGTCTGGATTAGAATGTGGTTTTCTTAGCTTAAAAGGATGTTGTTGGCCTATTAGAGATAGTTTATATCATTCACCAAAAGGTTTACATGGGGACAGACAACCCCAGGTCTTAAGATGCTGCCTCAGCTGAATGGCATTCCTTTTAATCCCGTACTTGCATAATAAAACCAGTTAGCAGAGCAGCCAGTGTGTTTGCTCTGGGGGGCTATTCATCAAGGTTATAATGGAAGGAAGAGCACCTGGTAACACTGCAAAAGCGGACTTCATTTCCCTTTGTAATTACAACTGTAAAATAACTTCCAAAAACCCAAATTGCTATTGAGCACAAGATAAGGCAATTCTCAGTCTCCACCCCCGTGAGTGACAGTCTCATTTCTGCTTAATTGAGCAGCAGCCAATTTCTTTTTGTAGCCAAGGTGGTAGCTTCGGCTTGTTGTCACTTGGTTATGATGGTGGGCACGAGGTGGCCTCATCTCAACCTTGCTGGTGCTCATTTGGTGATTCTGCCGTCTGCCCATGCAGACTGGGGTGGCAAACAGTGCTCCTAGTGAGTGCTACTGTAACTTGTAATTTATTAAGGAAAGCAGAAAATCATCACAGAGGGCAGCTGCGTGACACAGTACCTGCTCTAACAGTGGTCAATTACAAACAGCAAGAATTCCATAAATGATCTCTCTTAGGTTGAAACAAATAGCTTGAAATTTTTTTCACTTACTGAAAAATCTCAGTATTAAATTTAATCAACATTAGCATATGACATGGCTAGGTTGGATAATTTTTGGCCTCCACACTGACTATAAAATGCTGTCAATTACCCTCCTACATTCTCTCTCATTTTGTTTTTCAGAAAAAGGCTATTACTACAGAAATAAGTGATTGTAGTCTAAGGGACAGCAGCTGTTTAATTTCTGCTCTAATTTTAAAATCCTGGCCATACTGCCATTTAAAAAATCAAACTTGGAGTTAACCATATGTAAAAACCATTTAAGTTGAAAACAAAACATTTATGTATATGTTTCTTAAATAAAATGCAATGCCCTATTTCTAAATGTTTATTATAATCTTCTTGCATCCCAGCTTCATCACGTTCCAGCTGTATGTCCTTGGGCAAGCTCCTTAGCCTTGCAATAACTCAGTTTCTTTACCTGTAAGGTGGCAATAACAGCTCCTGTCTCACAGGGTGCTTCGAGAATTAGGTAAGATATATATGAAAAGTGCATAGGACAGTGCCTGACAGATAGTAAGTGCTCTATTACCTGTTTTCTATTCTTATTCTTATTATTTACATTTTCTGCTCATTAAAAACTCTTAATTACAGTGATTAAATCAAGTGATGCCCAGGAGTATAAATATATTCTTTAGTGCTTCCCAACCTGGTTTAGCACATAATAGAATCTTCAGGCTGCAGAATGCTCCTCTGAGGAGCCTGAGGAAAGAAATGGACGGAGGAGAGGCCAGTGATTCCCAGGGAATGTGGTGGTGGGGATTGAAGACAGAGATAGGATTGGCCACCTTCATCAGTTTAGGCCTTGTCTTGGCAAAGTGCAGGTGCATGCCATCCTCTAACCCTGGATGGAAGGAAAAACGGGTTTACAAAGTAAAAACTGTTGGAGGGAGCAGGGAAGGCTGAAGGGGCTTGTGTAGAATAGTCTTGGTCTGACTGGGAGAGGACTGTATCCAGGGTACACATGAGAATAACCCAGGCCAATCTCCACCCCATTAGGACCCACTGAGACCCAGGCACCTGGATTTTTCAGGCACCCTGGGGGTGATTCCAATGTGCAGCCAGGGTTGAGAACCACTGCCCTAAAGAGTAGGTGAAGAGGTAGAGGAGGGTCGGGTGAGACCTGAGTGGAGAAAATGTTAAACCACTGCTGCTGTGGCGAAAGTCCCAGGGAGTCAAAAAGAGATGCTCAGTAAGTGCTGGGCTGTAGTGACGGACAAGTCATCTGAGATCACACAGTGTGGCTCTGCGCAACACCTCACTGTCACTGTTTCTTGGCAGCCTCAGCTGAGGTTCCTGTGGTTTGTGAAAGGTAGAGGTGCACTCTGGCCAGCATATGAGGAGAGAGGAATTTATTGGAAAGACATGGGGGTATTTCAGCAGAAGCCAGGAGAAGCGAGGGAGGCAGGGCAGTGCTTGAGGACTTGGCATCAAGAAGTCAGAGATTCTTTCTCCCAAGTTCTGCCATTGATCAGGACCGAGTCAAGGCCTCCATTCCAGATGTCAAGTTCCTGGGAGATGGAATGATGGGCCCAGCCTAGGCTACGTGTTCACTCCTAGACAATCAGCTACAGCAAGGGCACAAGGGCTCACTGGCAGCCCATCTCTGTGTACTGGTGACAGTTTCAAAGAACAGGGATCACAGTGAGTCTGACCAACACACCAAGAAGGGTTCATTGCCCACTAATAACACTTGGGATCCTAGTTGTGGGAATGGACAAAACCAACTTCTGGATCTCCAGGACTGTACATTGTGAAGGCAGGCATGGCCAACTGACCATCATCAGTCAGGAGGGGAGGGAAGTCGCACGGTCAGAGATGACTGAGAATAAGGAGAGTACTTGTAAGGACAGCAAACCCCTACACAGTGCTTACATGTATCACCCCCACAACCTTATGAACTAGTATTATGATCCCCATTCTTCAGATGAGGAAACTGAGTTGTTAAGTGACTTGCCCAAGGTCACACAAACCCAGTCAAGCTCCAGCATCTGTGTTCCTGTCTTCTGAATCACTATACTTGTCTCAAAATATACAAAGTCCTGGTGAAGCTTAGAGGGTGGGGTACAGGAAAATCAGGGAGTAACGGGGATATGGTGGGAACTATCTCTGAATTCAAAGTCTTGGAGCGAGAGCAGGTCTAAGGGATGAAGACCTGTGCTGTTGGGTGGCTGAGGTAGTAAGAAAGAGGACATGAGAAGTTTGAATCCACATGACTCCATGAAATGATCCTTTTTATAACTGACCTGCAATTATATCACTATCTGAACAGTTCTGCTGAAACACTATTGATTAACTCTGTTTTGCTGTTTGACTTTTTGGTGTTCGTAAGACTACAAGCTCCTGCGGGCAGGAACCACCCCAGTTGGTGCCCTATAAATGTTCTGTGGGTGGATCTAAGTGGAGAGTTTAGGCCAGGCATGGTAGCTCACGCCTGCAATCCCAGCACTTTGGAAGGCCGAGGTGGGCAGTTGCTTGAGGCCAGGAGTTCAAGACTAGCCTGGGTAACATGGTGAAACCTCATCTCTACAAAACACACAAAAATTAGCCAGGCGTGGGCTCAGTGGGAGGACTGCTTGCACCTGACAGGTGGCGGCTGCAGTGAGCCATGATCACACCACCGCCCTCCAGCTGAGTGACAGAGCAAGACCCTGTCTCAACAAATAAACAAATAAATAAATAATTGAGTTAATTTTCCTCCACCTTCACTGACTGGTGTAGAGTATTTAGCCTGATGTAAGAAAAATGTACTAACCAAGAAAGTTTCTCCCCTTCATATTCTATCTTCCCTTAGTGTTTTCTTACTGTCCCTGCAGTGATTTGCTGCTACTGAGACTGTGATTTAATTATGCAAAGTGTGACAGATCATTTGAAAGTTATTAGTTGCTGAGGAAGCACATTTATGATGTGGAAAAAAAAGTCTTTGCATTTTGCTAAGTTTCACATCCTCTCTGAACACTTTTTAGAAGGAAATAACTTAAATTTTAAATGACTACCCTGCAGATTTATGAAATATTTCAACGAGATGTGACAATGAGAATGTGCTCAACTGTCTCCAGTGGTAAAAAGAAAGAAACCCTGATTCTATGACTGATGCAAGACATGTGAGTTCCTCACCTGCTGTCAGCATCCAGGCCATATCCACCATGTCTCTTTCACACCTCGGAAGAACTGTAAGATAATCCTGCCTGCCCTCTGGCCAGCTGTGCTGGGAGGTATACATACTCTGGGCCTCAAACAACTCTTGGGTTAAAAAGACCAGAGTTAAGTCTATATGTGGTAAGGGAATCAGGCTATGAGTATCTGTTGATAGAACCATCCTCCCAGTTGTCATACTACAATCAGAAGTGCTGGAATACTTTGTCCTCAATGTGCCTCCTAGCACATCAGCCTCACCTGGAAGCTTCTTCAAAATGCAGGGTCTCAAGCCCTGCCCCAGGCCTACTGAAGCAGAATACACATTTTAACAAGATCCCCAGGGCACGCCTATGCACATTAAAGTCTAGGAAGCACTGGCAAACACACTGATCAGTCAAGAGTTCCTCAAGAGCAGGTTCTGTGTCCATTTGTCCATGTATCTCCCACGCTCAGAACAGTTAGTGGGAGCTCAGTTGTTATTTGTTGTATTAAAATGAGTGGTTTATATGCAAAGGCACACACCTATGAAAGTGTTGGGGCTATGGAAGAATGTAGAGTGGCTGGAGTATACAAGAAAGCAAGGAAGTCTCTTTCATTCAATCCTTTGACTGGTGTTTCCTGAGTGCCTGTGATGTGCCCAGTAATTTTTGTGTGTATTTTTATTTCTTTAAAATTTTTTTTTTAATTTTTAATTTTTGTGGGCATGCCTAGTATTGTTGTAGGCACTAGGGGCACAGTGACAACCAAGGCGCCCCAGTGTCTGTCCTCATGCAACTTATCTGCCTGGGTATGCAATAAACTAGCCTAAGAACTGCTCTTCGAACCAAAGGTGAATAGGATCTTTTGGTTATTGGTTGCTGGAAACTTAACTGCTTTTGGCTAAAAATTAAGATATCTCCATTATTTTTCTGTTCATCCATTCTTCCTCAGTTGTTTCTCTCTCTCTCTCACTCTCTACCTGTAAGAATGGACAGAGGCATGATTTTCAGTCATTATTCTTATTGGCAGCAATGCCACATCTCAGTTGTATTAAAAGTCTAAGTCAGGAGATTAGAATGGCTCTTTCGTGCTTTTAATGCTTCCCAGCTTCATGGCTTTAAGACTCACTGCCTGTGACAGTTGTGTTTCCTACAGAATATAGACCACTCTCAGTTGTGCTATCTCAGGGTATTCCTTCTGTAACAGTTGGGTGTCTGACAACCACAAGACAGGAAAAATTTACTTCCAAATGTCCTTTCCTTTTTTCCACATTAAATTACAAATCTTGAAACTCTGAAACATGAGGCTTGAATTGATCCACTATATTTTTCATGTTGAATGTGTGTCACTCTTTTCATCACTTATCAAGTATTTTTGGATTGTCTACTATATGCTAGGCACTGTGGATATAAGAAAAGGATTAGCTTTATAAATTAGGAATGCAGTAAAAATTGACTTTGATGTCTTTAGTCTTAGAAGCAGAGAGCCGGCCGGGCACAGTGGCTCAGGCCTGTAATCCCAGCACTTTGGGAGGCCGAGGCGGGTGGATCACCCGAGGTCAGAAGTTTGAGACCAGCCTGGCCAACATGGTGAAACCCCGTTTCTACTAAAAATACAAAAATTAGCTTGGCGTGGTTGTGGGCACCTGTAATCCCAGCTATTTGGGAGGCTGAGGCAGGATAACTGAATTGCTTGAACCCGGGAAGCGGAGGTTGCAGTGAGCCAAGATCACACCATCGCACAACAGCCTCGGTGACAAAGCGAGACTCTGCCTCAAAAGACAAAACAAAACAAAAAAAGCGGAAAGCCACTGCAATAGAAGTATTATGGGATATATTTTAGAGCAATATATCACCATTTAATAAACTGTGTTCCTCCATTCAGTAGACTACTATATAGTCACTAAATTAAGAATATTAAATATTAATATTTAATAACATACAAAGATAATCCTGATATATAAGCCTCAGGGGTTAAAAATAACATGTACAGCATGAACTCATTTTTGTTTAAAATAACAAATGTAAAATATCTGGAGGGAAATACATCAAAATGTTATGAGTGTTTATCACTGCATGATGGGGTAATGAGGGTTATTTATCAGGATTACATGTTCACTTTTGTTATCATAAGGAAAATAAAAAATATGTCTAAAAAAATACATCGTCCTTCTCCCTGAGCCCTGGAATCTCTGAGACCCCTGCGGGATGAACTGCAGTGAAGCTGTCTTGGAGCTTAAAGAATTTCTGGGCTCCACGCATTGGTTCAGAAGTGGATCCAGCATCAATAATTGAGTTTAAATGATGGCTTCTTCCTTCCCTTACGGCTCTCACCTCAACCTTGGTTTTGCCCTGAAAAAAAACAGGACTATTAATAATTACTCTAGTGGACATTTCTGGCTGCCCAGCAATCTTTGGCACAGCCTTCCTATGTTTGGGGAATTTCACAATGTGTGAAATTCATCTCTCCGAGATGCCATCAGAACTTACTTTTCTAGTCTCTTGCTTTTCTAGGAGCTCCGAGCCTGTGTCCCTCACTGTAGGAGGCTCCCCCACGAGGCTCTGATGTGGAAGAGAGTTCTGTAAGAACTCCTCCAGAAAGGTGCTGGAGGAGACATCGAGCTTTGGGGAGCTAACTAACATCCTTAAATAAATTCCTTTTCTGCTTGAAATGGCTAGCTAGAGGGGTTTCTGTTGTTTGCAACTGAGAACCCTGGCAGAGCTATCTATTCAGACGGTTTTCATTAATTTATGTCAGTGATGCTCAAACTTTTTAGTTTCAGGATCTCTTTACTGGCTTAAAAAATTATCATGAATGCACATGTACCCTAGAACTTAAAGTATAATAATAATAATAAAAAAATTATCATGAACTCTGAAATGTTTTTGTTTAGATAGGCTATATTTATTGATATTTACCATATTTTATCTTAAGATTTAAGAAGGTATGTATCTAGTAATTCCTTTACAAATAACAATAATAAACCTATTTCACATCAACAGAAATAATATAATTTTATGAAAAATGTTTCTAAAACAAAAAAATTAATGAGAAGTATAACATTAATTCTTATTTTTGCCAATCTATTTGATGTCTGAATAAGTAGAAGTCAGTTCAATTTTCATATCTTCTAAATTTAATCTGTTGCAATATAGTTTTGTTGCTTTGGTTGACATATATAAAGAAAATCTGTTCTTACACAAATATTACTCGCTTTTCAGATAATTCCAGATAATTCTTCTTTGATATTACATCAAAACTTGAAAAGTAGCACTTTCTTGTTAGTTGCAATGTGGAATCTAAAACCATTATCAATGAACTTTTCATACTCTGTTACATTACAATGTATTGGTATTTCTTTCACTTTGATGAGATCACTTACCCAGACACAATTTCGAAACATCATACATTGGTCATGTGGAAAATATACTTTTAACATTTTATTATAGGATATTTAAAAATTATATCCATTACTGCTATCTCCAATTTCATCAATTCAACCAGTCCTTTTCCTCAAGACAACTGTCACACTGTCATGCAGAAGTGCTTTGTGTAGGAATACAGGCACAGAGGAAAGGCCATGTGAGGACACAGGGAGAAGGTGGCCCTCTGAAATCCAGGAAGAGAGGCCTGACCGGAAACCTGCCCTGCTGACACGCTGAGCATGGACTTCCAGCCTCCAAAACTGTAAGAAAATAAGTTACCATTGTTCAAGCCACCCAGTCTGTGGTATTATGCTGTGGCAGTCCACGCTGACTGAAACAGCCACACACAAGCTGGGAGCAGGCTTCCAGCCTGACTCACTCTATCCATGCGGTCCCACACTCACTTGCTTTCATATATAGTAAGAGTTCTCCTCACCAGTCAGGCAGTTACCTGACATTGTATTATTTAGGATGCTTTTAGGCACAAGGAATATAAAAGTGTCTTAAACTGACAGAAACCTAACCAAAAGTGTCTGGAACTAAAAGAACAAGAAGTCCAAAGGTGGGTGCCTCCAGGGTTGTAATTCAGAGGCTCACAGAGACCCAAGGGTTTCCCATTTTCCATCTTTCTATTATCCTGCCCTCTGGATGTGATTATCCCACACGATGGCAAAGTGGGTGCAGAAGTTCCAGGCATCAGAAGCCGACTGTAAGATGTCTAGCAAAAAAGAGGGATGCTCTCATCCAATTATCTCTCTTATGAGCAAGAACATTGTTTTCCAGACGCCTCACACATCCACCCTCAACCTTCTCTCAAGTTTCATTGACTGAGACCCGGACATACGGTCAAGTGGACACCAATCTTCAGCAAGAGGAATGAAATCACCAAACAAGCCTCCCCTCCAGGGTCTGGGTGGGTGGGCCCAGCCTCCTATGATAAATGATCCAAAGGGGAAACGAAGGGCTGTTTTCGTCATTCTCTGGCTCCTGGTGTAAATTTGCGATCATGTTATAAGCTTGTAATTGTGCTATAAGTCTGCTACTATGTCCCTGAACTTGGACCTTTGGTCAATAAAGTATAAATGTTATGATGTAAATCCTAACAGATACTCTTCGTGTCCCATCCACATCCCTCACACCCCACCATTTCTGGGTGCTCCCCAAAATACAGATGACTTTCAGCTGCCAGTACCTCTCCTCGGAATTAACAACCCTTCATCAATGCCTTCAACCAATGACTGACAGGAGCTGGTGTCTAAATGTCCCAGTGTGCTCACCTCTGGAGGTCTAATTATGGGCTATGTCCTAGTCCATTTCCTAGACTTGGCTCCAGATGCCCACTGGGGCAGCTGGCTTACTCAACGTACCTTTTACTGGCTGCCTCCCCTGTCCCGTTTCCCCTCTCCCCTGCTGATGCTCCCTTCCCTGCCCAAAGAAATCATTTGCATTTGAACCCTTGTCTCTTGAGTCTACTTCTGGGGAAACTGCAAGACACAAACTATTCTATGCTATACAAATGATGCCAGACTTAGAGTATAGGGAACTCCCAGGGTGAGTTTCAACTCTATCCTGAACCACGAAAGGTGGGAGGAATTGGAACTCACTGGACATGTGGGCTGACCACATCTCATCGGGGCTGGAGTCAGACTCAGCTCTGATGTTATAAGATCTCTGAAGGGAGTTGTCTTGCCAAGGCATCCTCATTAAACACGTCCCCCAGGAAGTTAGGAACCTATTTTGGGGCATAGGCAGTGCCAGGGGTGGGGAGTGTGAGGAATCCCCAGAGACAAACAAAATGACTTCATACTTTCAAGGGCAAATAAACACAGTGCAAGCTGAGTGGGCATGAAAACTAAAAGGGAAGCAATCAAACATGGGAGTGGCTCAATAGCTTGGTCCTTAGGAATATGGACTCTGCTAGTTTCTGACCTGTACAAGGATTTTAGAGAGTGTTCACCTGGTTTTTGACTAATTAAGTGCAAGAAAATCTACAGTCAATAATAGAGTGTTGTAAATGCTGAAGGAAGAAAATCTTTAAAACCTCTTTATATGATTTTAGTCCAATTTTCCATTTCCACCCATTGTTTTCTGTGTCTCAGCATACTTATTGTTAGGTTTTTTTTTTTTTCCGAAGAGTGCCTCACTCTCTGAAGTGTGTTGTCATATTTGTATCAGTTTTCCCTCACAACAGTAGGTCAATATCATTTTTCCCTGTTCAAAGAAGAAAAAGCAAGACCAGAGAGGGAGAAATGCCTTTGGCTTAGGTCAGATAGGGAGTTACCAGGAACCCTTTCCTGCCGCCTGCGGGCAAGGCACCTCCAGGACGTGTGTAAACAAGATAAAACAAGGCCAGTTACTTCCTTAAGGAAATTCAAACTCCTGATTTGGAAAACTTTCTCCCTGAAGTTTCTCCCTGAAGCTTTATGTCTAGGTCAACATTACAAGTGCAATGAAGTTCCCTACTTTAATCTCTTTGTCTATCTAATTTCTCCCTAGATCAATCCCCACCTCCTCCGGAAAGTTCTCCTTGATTTTGTCAGCCTTTAGGAGTCTCCCTCTCCTCTCTGCACTTGACCATACCTTGCCATCACATGGCAAGTGCTATGTGTTCTCTGCAGTTTTTTCCTGGCCCCTTGCATGATCTCTGGCATATAGAAATCCAGTATGTATTATTTAATGAATGCATGAAATTTTGTAACAAATACATTGCATGTGCGTGCGCGTGTGTGTGTCTGTGCGCGCGTGCGTGTTTGAGAAATGGTAGGAGGCTGGGAGCAGTCCCACTGCAACTTTTATCAGTCAGGTCAGGTGAAGTCTGAAGACCACAGTGCTGTGGTCACAAAGTGACTGGGAACCACAAAACCGTGTCGCTTCCTGCACATTCCTGACAAAAGTAATTCTATCTTTGAAGTTCTTATGTTCCTTACCATCACAGTGCTTGCAAATATTACAGTCGCAGGCTAGCAAATGAGCCAGTCTACTCAACTGAGCATCCAACAGAAAGCTCGGTTATACTAGGCGCTGCCGGAGGCAGAAGCCGGCAAAGACTGCATTGCAGGGGCCAACTGTCTTACACACACTCACACAGGCATGCTGGCAGAGCTCAGCCACATCAAACAGATGAGTGCTCCTCCATTTCCCTGCTTCTTAGGTTCACATTTGGCCACTAGTCATTAATTCATCCGCAAGAGTTTACTGGGAAGCTACCATGTGCCAGGCCCTAAACCAGGGACTGATGAGCACACACAGCTCCTCTACACCCACACTGGCAACTGTTCAGGTGTTCACAGTTTCTGGTCGGCTGATAACTCACCTTGCTTTCCAGAGCTGTTTTATTTTCTTCATTGTTAGTATATAGTAATGGTTGTCGTAGATGGGGACACTCCGTCTGAACTTGATCTAATTCTCCTGCACAATTAGTGGACACTCTTTGTTGCTTGGTGGAGAAAAGGCAGCCACAAAAGTCATGTCCCCATTTTGGTCCTCAGTTTCTTTCCTTTTCTCTCTTTTTTATTTTTTGACAGGGTCTTGCGCTATTGCCCAGGCTACAGTACAGTGGCGCAATCACAGCTCACTGCAGCCTAGACCTCCTGGGCTCAATCTATCCTCGCATCTCAACCTCCCGAGTAGCTAGGACTACAGTGTGTGCCACCATGGCCAGCTTTTTTTTTTTTTTTTTTGTAGAGAGGGGGTTTTGCCATGTTGCCCAGACTAGTCTCAAATTCCTGGGCTCAAGTGATCCACCAGCCTCAGCCTCCCAAAGTGCTGGGATTACAAGTGTGACCCACTGTGCCCAGCCAGTCCTCAACTTATCTGTATCATGGCTGAGCACACCAGGTGGTCAACAAAGCCAGCACTTGGCAGCAATAGCAGGCTAAACTCCTGCGCAGTCTTGATTCAGCAGTTTCGAAGCCATTCCTTGCAGTTCTTTGCTCAGGGGCCTCCCTCCAATCCACTCGGAGACTCACACTGAGTAGGATACAGAAATCTCCGGACGTGGTGCTCCTCCCCACTGAACGCTTCATTATAACCCAACAGGAAAGAAGTTTAAACTAAACAAATGCTCTCTTTCCTTTTCTTCCCCCACCCATCAGTCTCTGTCATCTTGATAGAGAAAATATGGCTGTTAATAGCCTGCAGTGGAACAAACATTTGCATAACTGTTACCTCAGAGCCCATAATTCTGAGCTAATTGGCTGAGGGTGCTTAAAATGATTAAGTGATTGTAATTTATATGATTAACCAATTAAACCATTCTCCAGTGATTGGCTCAGGGTAGGCCTTGAGATGTGCGCTTGTCTCCCAGCATGAAGGCCAATGCTGTACAGTGTTAAATGTTCTTCCAAATGCTGAGTTGTTCCTCTGATCTGCGGGTAAAATCTTTTACACTGCGTGGTTAAATTTGATCATGTTCAGTGAATGCCTACCAAAATCTCAGTGCCTAGCATAAAAGAAATGGGAGACAGGGCAATGATTCTTTAAGAATAACATAATGGGACAAAGTGGCTGTGTTGTTCACTAGAACCATGGTTGTTAGTTGAAAATAGCGCAATTCCATGAAAGTGAAAGACACGGTTAAGACTGAAAACTTGGGAACCACGTTGTCCCATTCCAGCTCTGGGGTGGGCGACTTAGCAGCTGTGTTGTGTGATCAGGTTATCAAACCCCTTTAAGCCTGTGGATTCCTCTCCTATGAAATAATACTCTTACTTACCTCTTAGGATTATTAGGAAGATCATGTAAGGCTATGCATATTATAATCCCAATAAGTATTAGTGGTCATTATTGTTAATTTTGTTATGACTCAATTGCTCCACTGGAATATAAGCTTCAAAGACATCCTCACTTTTCTATTCCTGGTGTTCAGGAAGGTGCCTGGCACATAACAGGGACTCAAAAATATGTATGGATGATTGAAATGATCACAGTGAACACAGAGCATTAAACTCACACTGGGCACTGTTCAAAATGCTTTACATTCATGAACATGGGCAATCCTTGCAACAAGTCCATGAGGGAGGTACTGTTGTTACCCTCTGCATTTTAGAGGTTAGGAAACTAAGGTAGTGAGAGGTAAATTATTTGCCCAAGTTTCCACTGCATGTGGGAGGTGGATTTGAGATTGAGGCCTACATTATGGCACCTTCGTAACTAATAAGTAGGAGGATGTTTAGACACGTCCCACTATCCAAAGTAAAAATGTCATTGCCAAATGGGAATAAGAAAAGAAAATGTTCTGGTTCCTTGCATTTGGTAGAAGAAACAAACTGGGTTAAGTTGCCAGTGATGCATTTCAAGGACTCGTCCAATTCGGCAAATGAAATAAGGAAGAACTAACTTGAGTTCTCAGAACCAACCAGGCAGGTAGGCAGAAAGCAGAAATTGAACATATTATTTGTTAATTTGTTGGGTAAACTCCATTTCACTGTAATCCATGTAAGGCTTCCCCCACCACTGTGCCCGCTACCAGCAGCCATGTTATTTTCCCTGTGCCCCAGGCTAAACATACCACCTTCTTCCCAAGACCTCCCCCAGCTCTTTAACCACTGAGAGATCTGGAAAGCCCAGCTGGTGGCTAGTTTGTTCAAAAGCATAAAGAGAGGCAAGTAACTGGCATCCCCATTCTGGGAGCTGTGGCCAACATGCCAAAGGCAGGATCTCGTGGGTATCTCTCTCCTAGGCCTTTTCTAGTTATTAAATGTCAGCCTAATAAAGACAGCAAGTGTTCTGCATCCATTTACAGCATAATGTGCAGTTGTGCCATGGGTACTATCAGGGATGAGAGGTATTATACTTCTGCTGCTACCTACTGCAATAAACATGGGTGTGAGACCAGCTGGAATTTCCCCAACAGAACCGAACACTTTATCAGTTCAATAGCATCTGACTCGATCCACCTTCTTTTTTCATTCTACAACTCCCCTTCTTTTTCTCCCCTTTCATCCTGGCCAGGATTTATCTCTTTCTCCTCCCTCTTGTCTTCCTTCCTTTCCTCTCTCTCTCTCTTTCTTCCTCACCCATTTCTTAAACATGAATACTTAATCTACCTATTTTCTTTCTTTCTTTCTTTTTCTTTTTTAAATAGAAACAGGGTTTCCCTTTGTTGCCCAGGCTGAAGTTCAGTGGCACGATCATGGCTCACTGCAGCCTTGAACTCTTGGGCTTGAGGGATCCTCCAGACTCAGCTTCTTAAGTAGCTGGGACTATAGATGTGCACTACGGTTCCTGACTTCTACCTATTTGCATGGGACCAACTACAGTTCACTTTGATGAATATGGCCATTCAGAAGTGACTGGAGTATGCATGCTATGGAAGTTGAAATTTTTATTGTTAACCTAAAATTAATTCCACTTTCTTTCAACATGGATTCTTAGCGTTATGTTAGTTAGACTTTACCTAGGTTTTTTTTAAACTTTATTTTCTCTTACAAAATTAATATATGTTCATATTAGAAACTTTATGAAATACAGAAAAAGAAAAAATAAAAATCGCTCTGGCATATCTCCTAATCTTTATGCGTCCCTTAAATCCTTCTAAACTAAAAAATGAAAAAAAAAATTTTTAACCTGAAAGATTGTGCTCCATGTGCATGTGTGTGCATAAGAGGAAGGACACATTTTGGGGAAAGGCCCTTTGTGATTCACTGGGCTTTAAGAACTATATCAAGATATTTGACAAGTTTAAATTATGGTTGGGTTCCCACAATACTGACCTCTGGATCCCTGATCTCTCCCAGTGTTTAGAGAAACCATTTGCTGGCTATTGCTCAGGAGAGAGAGAAACCCAAGCTGTGGATATGGCAGGTCAAAGCTATTCAATTCATCTCTAAATCTTTACAAATCCACGAATTTCCATGAAGTCATCATTTACTCTAAACTTGTCCATCGCTTTTTGTAAAGGAGAGGAAAGAACCTTGCTTTGGTTAAACGTCAGCTCCTATGAAACCAAGCGTTGAAAGGGGGCAGAGTCCATAATTGATTTTCTGACAGGTTATAAAATATTAAACGATGGGAAAGTTTTAAAACTAATTTTTAGGTATCCGTCTGAAGCCATGTCCAGTTGGCCTGCAGGATCAATGAAACAACATTATAGAGAAATGCTGAACTCATACTCTCCTGGTTAATCTATATTTCAAAGATGAGATTGAGCTCTTAAATGACCTACACGCAGAGGGAGCCGATTCCCAGTTTAAACCTCCCATTTGGAACCTTGGTTGCAAAGATTAACTATTTCAAGGCAATGAAAGTCAACACACCCTTGCAGTCTTAGCATGGTGAGAAGGTGGGAGAGAATTCAGACAAACCATGGAAAACAGGGCAAGTAAAGACCCACAGGGTCTTAATGACAATTTAATGTCAACTTCTTGGGATGAATTTTGGCTTTTTATTTTAGATATTCTGTTGTACCCCTTGTTTTGCAGGAGACATGGGGTACAGCCTTTATCTATTCCTGGAGGTCCCCTCAAGGATAGTATCTAGTCCATTTGACCTGACTGCTAAAATAAAATTATATATGCTGAGTGGCTTATATACAACAGAAATTTATTTCTCACAGTTCCCACAGACTTTGAAGTCCACAATGAAGGCAGATTGAGTGTCTGGTGAGGGCTTGCTTATGGCTTCTGGGTGGGACCTTCTTGCCATGTCCTCGCACGGAAAAGGAAGACTCTGGTTGCTTCGGCCACTTGTAAGGGCTCTAATCCCATTCTTGAGGGGTCCACCTTCATGACCAAATCACCTCCCCAAACCTCATCTAATACCATTACATTGGGGAGTAGTTTTCAACACATGAATTTTGCCAGAATATGTTCAGTCCATAGCAGGTGGCATTATGGAAATTTGTCTGACCTTATGTGCAAATGAAGTCTGTCCTAATAAGGGTGGGAGTATTTTTTAGTTTCTTTAGCTCCATCTCCACCAGGAAGTCTTACCGGAGGAGCACAGGAATTCAGGATGTAGCAGGGTTTCAGGCACAGGATATGAATCAGGGATGTGACCTTAGGGCTTCCAGTTCTGTCTTGACCGCTATTGTCAAGTGGCCTTGAAGCAAAGGGGAAAATTCTGGACTGAGGTAAATTTGGATGGGGATTCCATCTAAGCATTTCTGGAAACTGTGTCTTCTTCTTCCCTCTCAGGCGGGGCCTCCCTAGAATGCATTCTACCTTGTCAATGTCCTGACCCTCTCAGAAGGTTCTCCAGTAGTTTCTAAATCAGCCTTCCCTGTGGTTTCTGGCCATTGCTCATTGACCTCTCCATGACTTTGGGGACTCCTCACACTTGGGCCCAGCATTTAGATGCTCTTTCCTCCTCTTCCCCTAACCCCCTACTTCTACTCCCTCATTTCATGCTTCCCTCTATTCCCATCCCCAGGACCATAAGCTCCTTGAAAGCAGGGATTGGACCTAGCTCATTTCTATTCCCAAAACCGAGTACCAGGCACCATGACCCTCTGACTATGTTTGGTCATTTATTTTCTTTTCTAGTTCCCTATCTAGAGTGTAAGCTTGGCAAAGGCAGATCTTGCCAGATTTGTTCACCTCTCTCTCCCGGGGTCTAGAAGAGTGCCTGGCGCACAGGAGGTCCTCAGCACACACTTGCTGATGAAAGGACAGGCCAGCTGAGGCACGATGCACAACAGATGTGTGGATGGGGTACTATGGGGATATAGTTCCAGAAGCCATTTGTTTTTAAAGGCTTGAAAGGAATGTTGAGAAAGACTTAACTGAAGAGTTGGAATTGCATCTAAGCTTTAAAGGCTCATGAGCCTCTGTGACTTAAAGGTGAGGAACTGCACAATAGCCAAGATTTGGAAGCAACCTAAGGATCCATCAGCAGATGGAGAAAGAAAACGTGATACATGCAGAATGGAGTACTATTCAGCCATAAAAAAACAATGAGATCCTGTCATTCGCAACAACTTGGACGGAACTGGAGATCATTACGTTAAGTGAAACAAGCCAGGCACAGAAAAACAATCATCACATGTTCTCACTTATTTGTGGGATTTAAAAATCAAATCAATTGAACCCATGGAGATTGAGAATGAAAGGATGGCTACCAGAGGCTGGAAAGAATAGAGGGGGTTTGAGGGGGAGGTGGGGATGGTTAATGGGTACATAAAATAGAATGAATAAGGCCTAGTATTTAATAGTACAACAGGGTGGTTATAGTCAATAATAATTTAATTGTACATTTAAAAATAACTAAAAGAGTATAATTGGATTGTTTATAACACAAAGTATAAATCCTTGAGGTGATGAATACCCCATTTACTCTGATGTGATTATTATACACTGCATGCCTGTATCAAAACATCTCACATACCCCATAAATATATATACCTACTATGTACCCACAAAAATTAATTTTTACAAAGTGAGGAACTGGAGCCAAGGCAAGGGTGGAGACAGGGGTGTGGTCAGGGCAGAGGGGGCATGATCCCATTTGGGGCACAGACAGAGAAGGTGGAGGGGACTAGACCATTCAGTCAGAGACTGGGGTAGAGGGGCTACCCAGGTGACTGAGGCCAGATGGTGAAGGGTCTGGGGTATCCTAACAGGCATTGGGATTTTATCCTCTAAGGCTGTTGAGGGTCTTAAAGAGAGGAGTAATAGTTCAGATCTCTTTATAGAAATGGTGTAGATTATGGAGAGGCTGTGGCAGGCAGCAGGCTGGTGGCAAGAAAGCCAAAGGGGAGGGTCTCGTTATGGGCCAGGGGGTGGGAGATAGCTGTGATCTCACCTAGAGTCTCGTCATCCTGTCCTGGCACACAGCAGTGGCTCCACAACAAGTGGCTGAATCAGTGGTGCTTAATGAGTGCTGAGGTTTCTGTGAGTTTCTCTTAAACAGATGTATTTAAGGTTAATTCAGTGCACATGAGGTCACTGGTTCTCAACATGGTGATTTTAGGCCAGGCACGGTGGCTCACGCCTGTAATCCCAGCACTTTGGGAGACTGAGGCGGGCAGATCATGAGGTCAGGAGTTTGAGACCAGTCTAATCAACATGGTGAAACCCCGTCTCTACTAAAAATACAAAAATTAGCCGGGCATGGTGGTATGTGCCTGTAATCCCAACTACTCAGGGAGGCTGAGGCAGGACAATCTCCTGAACCTGGGATGTGAAGGTTGCAGTGAGTCGAGACCATGCCAGTGCATTCCAGCCTGGGCAATACAGCAAGACTCCATCTCAAAAAACAAAACAACAACAACAATAACAAGAACCCATGGTGATTTTGTCATCTAGGGCAACGTCTGGAGACATACATTTTGGGTTGTCACAGCTGGGGTGATGCTACTGGCATCTAATAGGTAGAGGCCAGGGAGGCTGCTACCTACCCTGCAATGCACAGGACAGCCACCCACAGCAGAGGACTGTTCAATCCAGGATGTTAACAGTACCAAGAGTGATACAATTAACGGACTAATTAATAGACTAGATGTGGGTCCCTGAAAATGTATGGTTTTACTTTGCTGCAGGCAAGATCTTCATCCAAGAGTGACTTCTTGAAGTCATTTAGACTCCAGAGAGCACTTTAGAGTTGGGGTGACAAACAGCCTGAGGTTCTGACCTCAGCAATTTTGACATTAACTGCATTAACTTGTTGCAATCAGGTTGAGTGTCAACAGAAGGCACTATTTTTTTTTTTTGAGATGGAGTCTTGCTCTGTTGCCCAGGCTGGAGTGCAGTGGCATGATCTCGACTCACCACAACCTCTGCCTCCCAGTTCAAGCGATTCTCCAGCCTCAGCCTCCCGAGTAGCTGGGATTACAGGTGTAGGCTACCAAGCCCAGCTAATTTTTTGTATTTTTAGTAGAGATGAGGTTTCATCATGTTGGCCAGGCTGGTCTGGAACTCCTGATCTCAAGTGATCTGCCCACCTCAGCCTCCCAAAGTGCTGGGATTACAGGCATGAGCCACCATTCCTGGTTGGCACTGTTAAAGCGAGAACACCCGGAAGCCACAAGCATTGTGCCGGTCACAGGGTGGCCCTCCAGAAATGCCATTCCTGTCCCTCTTTCCTTTTAATAACTTGCCTTGATATTTCTTCTGATTCCAATCCCAGTTTGTCCAGGAAGCACTTCCTCAGATCCATCAGAGCAAGGATCTTTGTTTTGCATACTGTTACATCCTCAGCACCCAGAACAGAGCTTGGCACAAAGCAGATGCTCAATACATATTTGCTGAATGCCTGAGTGAATGAATGAATGAAACAAATCCCAGCTCCCAGTAACCAGAGATGTCACTATGGTAAGCTCTGTGAAGGTTTGCATTTTCCTGTGATGGACATACGATGAATGTTTCATGAGCAAGCTGATAGGAAAAAAAAAGAAAAAAAACTCCATGAACTTCAGAGGCCAATTTTTCTCTTAATAGGAGGCAAGTTGCAGAGGCCTGTGTGGCTCCAAATTCTTACACATGTGAAGGAAAGATTTTCCAGGCTGATTTTGTTCACTCACTCTCTCCACTCTCATGCAGACCCCTCTACAGGGAAGGTGGCCTGTCAGTCCAGGATTTTTCTTCTCTGAGTCTACAAGGTCCTATCAGAGCTGCTAGTCTCATAATCAAATTTTAATGACTGTCTGCTTCCCTTCCTAGATGTTTATAGTCCTCTGCACTCTGATTAGGTTTTTGGTCCCGCAAGATAGTTAAAAGCCCACAATTTGCGCTGGTGTTTTATTTTTTCTGAGTTAAGTGAGTGGGTAAATGTTCCTTTGATCTTCCCGACGTGGATGAGGGCTGTTTGTGTTTTTAAGGCCCTCACCAATTATAGGAAATGGTCTCAGGGCTGGGTTGGAGGCTGGCCTTCTGGGTGGTGCAAATGTCCCTCAAAGGTTTTTATTCTTTCTCCTCCCCTCTCCCCTACACCCCAGGTGCTGAAGAACAGAGGAAAAGTCAGCAGCAAGAAACTGGGAAGAAAAATGAACTGGATGGTGTAGGCCAATGGAGGGTGTGATTTCTGAGCCGGTGTTCCAGGAGGTCAGAAGCATTTCTCTCCACAGGGTTTCCCTCACCTTTGATGGGGTTTGTTGCCAGTGGTGGGGGGAGATTGAAGCTACTCATAGCACCCAGGTTAAATCACCATCCCCATGGAATTCGGTAAGTAGCTCCGCGGGAAGACTGACCAGGAGGAGACAAACCATCTCCTGGGCTGGATTTGCAGCTGAAACCAGTAACCAGCAGACCTCTGTCATTGCACTTATTCCAGCAATTATGTGTGCAGAGGAATAAGGAACTGTGATCCCAGGAGAGAAGGCAGAGGACCTCAAGAATCACACGCAATACCTTGGGGCTTTCCAGGTGTGTCCAGATTGAAAGATGAACCCCATGCTGTCTGGTGACTTGTTTGTGGCACCTATACAACATCCTTCGTGTGCCACAGCGAAGTCACATGCAGTAGCACTTCATTATTTTAATTAAGCTTATTGCAAGAGTAATCATCATTGCCATCAGTATCAATCATCAGCAGTTTTCCCGATTATGGCCATAAGTGACGACAGTCTATGTTGACAATAAACGATCACATCTCTAGCTTGAATTGACACTTCACTGGACATTGCAAGGCTGTGCCAAACACTCTTGGGTTTGCTATGTAAAGAACTATTTATCTGTGATAAAAGCTGAGTCTATCAGATATTTGTTCTCGCTTCCCTAATGGATAAGTTCATAATATTTGCAAAATTCATCCTTTAGTAGATGACAGGCACAGAGTCCAAAACACATTTAGATAGAAGTTATATGCTCTTAGCTCAGGGCTGCAGCATCACAGCCATTCCCCAACCCGTCCTAAATGTGTATTCGTTGAGTTATGGCTCTTTCTTCCAAATGGACATGGGAAATGAAGTTGTTTCGATCACAAAGTGGCTCTTGGCTGTTTCCTATTTCTGAGCAAAAGCAGGAGGAAAAGAACCTGAAGGACAACAGCTTCACTCCCTTTATAACTGGCCCTTTCTGGCATCTGACATGATTGAAATTCTTCAACATTTAAATAAGACGTCTCCTGAACAACAATAACCTAGTTGCTTATTATTCTTGTTACTGCACTTCCATGGTTTAAAGCACTCCCTGGTCTCAGCCATTTGTGCTACAAATAATTTTAATTGAGCCGAGAAACCCTTGACATTTTAGAAATTACCTTCTATTTATAAGACTTTAAGAAGGACCCTTCCTGGCAGTCCTGACCTCTGTGTGATTTGGCCTTTTTTCCCGACTTTGAGTGTAGTTTTTTATTTTCATTGAACCAAATTACTTTCATTCCTAATTTAATTTTGGAGTAGCAAATAAAAAGCCAATTTGATATCCATACAATCCCACACCAGCTATGAAATACCCAGGCTCTTTCAACTTACACACGTCAGAAACCTGCTCATCTGAAGTCGGTTCTGTTAAGGTTGATGAAATGAGTTCTGGGAAGCTGAATGAACAGTGCCATTTGGGATGAGAGTCTAGAAATAGGCTTTGTCAGATCCTAAAATATCCTTTGAGGCTCACAGCAGTTTTCCAACTGAAAATTTTTATTGTTGTTATTTGCTTTTTCCAAATATCACAAATTCGATTCTACTGGTGTAGACTTTGGTATATCGAGGAAACTTCGTTTTCATATGAATAACCAAACATTGTACATTTGTATAGTACCTTCACATTCATTGTCTTTGATCTTCAAAATAATTCATTTGGTTCATGTTTATAGACCACCTACTATGTTCCAGGAACGACTCTAGGCATTTTGGATATAGCAATGAAAAAAAAAATCTCAGGGAACTTACATTTTAGGGGGAGACAGATAATAAACAAACAAAGAACACACTGTTTGGTATTATGTGTGGAATGGTGTTAACTGCAATGTAATATAAAACAAAAACTAAGCAAGAAAGAGGGATAAAAACTGCCACGGTGAAAAGACTTTAAAGTAAGATGACATTTGTGTTAAGACCTGGAGGAACTAAGTGCAGAAACAACCTTTCAGGTTGAAGAACAGCAAGTGCAAAGGCCGTGAGGCAGAAACAGAAAGGAGACCTCCGGGTTTCGAGTGGAGTGAGCAAGGGACCATGGGTGCTAAGAGGTGTGATTGAAGCAGCAGCAGGCAGGCTCTCGTGTGGGACCATGAATGCCAGTGTCACGACCTGGCTTTTACCCTGAGTGAGCTGAGAGCTCTGGGAGGGTTGGTTTTTGTTTGTTTGGTTTTTTTTGTGACGGAGTCTGGCTCTGTCGCCCAGGCTGGAGTGCAGTGGCACAGTCTCTGCTCACTGCAACCTCCGCCTAGTTCAAGTGATTCTCCTGCCTCAGCCTCTCGAGTTCTGGGATTACAGGTGCCCACCACCATGCCTGGCTAATTTTTGTATTTTTAGTAGAGACGGGGTTTCACCATGTTGGCCAGGCTGGTCTCCAACTCTTGACCTCAAGTGATCTGCCCACCTCTGCCTCCTAAAGTGCTGGGATTACAGGCGTTGAGCCACCGTGCCTGGCCTCTCTGGAGGGCTTCGAGGAGGAATGTGGTGGTCTGCCTTAAGTATGAAAGAGCTGGTCTTATGCTGGGAAGAGGGCACAGGCAGACACAGGGGGATCAGTTAGGAGGCCATTGCATTTGTCAAGGAAAAGATGATGGTGGCTCAGATCCAGAGAGATTGCAAGTGAGGGGTTGCCAAGGCAATCTGTTTCTGGACATTGAAATTAATTAAGAAAAATTTTGTTTAGTCTCATTTTAAGGTAAGAAAACTCAGCCTCAGAACTGACTTGCTCAAGAATATAGAGCAATTGTGTGACACAGTTGGGTTTGAAACCAGACATCTTGGTGGGAGTCCTTCCACAGCACCCTGTGGAGACCACCTGCCCACTGAATAGAGCCCAAATATCCATCTCAGAGTTTCTGTCTCAGAACCTTGGTTATGTTCTCATTAACATAATAAATAAGGAACCAGGAAGAGAGCAAGGGCACCCCAGTCCCCAGGATACTGGTACAACTAATGCTACCTGACAAGTAGCAGGTTGGAGCCTAATGAATGGCTGGGAGGAGGAGGAGGAGAAACATTTGCTTCTGGGAAGGAGGGGAGCTCATTAGTGGCCTAGTTGCTCAGCTGGCTCGGGTTCTTGTTCCAAGCAGACCCCTGCACTGCTGGGCGTCTTTCTGGAAACAAACAACCCTACTATAGCTTTGGGGTTCCATGGCTTTTTGTGTTTTTTAATTCAGCTGAGGTGAAATTCACATGACATAAAACCAGTTTAATTTTAAGTGACCCATTCAGTGGCATTTAGTGCATTCACAGTGGTGTGCAACCATCACCTCTGTCTAGTTCCAAAACATTTAATCAACCCAAAAGGAAACTGCATACCCATTAAGCTGTCACTCCTCATTCCCCTATCCCCATCCAGGCCCCAGGCAACCACTGATCTACTTTCTGTCTCTCTGGATTTATTTATTCTGGATAGCCCCTATAAATGGAATCATGTGATATTTGACCTTTTCGTATCTGACTTCTTTCACTTAGCTTAATGTTTTTGAGGTTCATCATGTTGTAGCCTGTGTCGGTGGTTCATTCCATTTTATTCCTGAGTAATATTCTATTGTATGTATGCACCACCAGTGTTTATCCATTTATCCAATTGTGGGCATCTGAACTGTCTCCACCTTGCTATTGTGAATAATGCTGCTATGAACATGTATGTCCATGCATTTGAGTACTTGTTTTCAGTTTTCCGGAGTATATACCTGGGAGTGGAATTGCTGGGTAATATGGTAATTCTATATTTAACTTTTTGAGGAACTACCAAACTGTTTTCCACAGCAACTGAGTTGTTTACATTCCCACCATCAGTGTATAAGGATTCCAGTTTCTCCACATCCTAACACTTGCCATTTTCCTTTTAAAAAAAAAAAAGCATAGCCATCTATGGGTGTGCAGTGGCATCCCACTGTGGTGTTGAGCTGCAGTTCCCTAACGTTAGAGGTGTTGAGCATCTTTTCATTTGCTTGTTGGTCATTTGTATATCTGCCTTGAAGAAATTATCTATTC
Organism: Trachypithecus francoisi; assembly: GCF_009764315.1. Taxonomy (NCBI): domain Eukaryota; kingdom Metazoa; phylum Chordata; class Mammalia; order Primates; family Cercopithecidae; genus Trachypithecus; species Trachypithecus francoisi. The sequence continues at coordinate 99,316,933 of NW_022681469.1, read as the reverse complement.
AAGCTCTTTGTCCACTTCCAAATTGGGTGGTCTGTATTTTCATTGTTATTATAGAAGATAAAGTACATACTGGGGGACAAAAAAACTCAGTCCCTAACATTAGAAGTCCAGCTTGATTAACTATCGGAGTAGTAGTCTGAGCAGTGTTGCTGACGTTGGGAAAACTTCAATGTCATTTTCACCCAGTAGTTACTTTCCCCACTACTAAATGAGTCTCCCTCATGTTCTCTTCATACTGGGCTACTTGGGAAGGAGGACAAAGCTTGGTACTAAGATAAGTCATTCAGGAAAGGAATTAAGTAAGGACAGGGAAAGGGAGAAGAGAGGAAGTCACTAGTGATCAATTTTAAGGAGCACATGGATGATGAGGTAATAGAAGGAAGCCCAGTGTGTTTGTATCAGTGTCTGTTTACTGTGGAAGATTTTTATGGGCAGAGATTTCCATCTGAAAGACAAACCAACAACAACAAAAATCAAACAGATGTGGGGTGGTTTTTTGGTATTTTATAGGTTTTAAAGTGCTTTTACTTAATGACTCATTGAGTTGTTACAACAGCCTTAAATACCATGAATGGAAGATAATGCTACCTCCAGTTTGCTTTCATGATAAGACAGAGTCACAGAGGTTAGGAAGTATTGTAGTTATGAGGTGGCAGAGGCAGGATTCAAACTCAATCCCCACCCCCATCTTCCACCACCATCTTGTATTTATTCACTGAAGGACTTTCCCATAATGCTGTTTTCCAATCATGTGCACAAATGGAGCTAGTGGGGCAGAGCATGGGAAGCCTGCCACACTCTCCAGGAAGGCCTAGAGGTCCTACCTTTGGGCTTCCCATCTTTCCAGACCCGTTGTTAAACTCTAAAGTCTTGGAAGGCTCCTGTATTGTCAGCCCCGCTTGTCTATGTTTCCGGCCTGCTGTGAGGGTAGTATGGACAATGAGGCAGCAAGCCAGGGGAAGAGGGATACTGGAGTGAGGGAGGCCAGTGAATATGCTGTGGGGAGCCTCCATGACCTATTGGACAAAATGGGAGTTCCTAGCCCTGGATTCATGTGAAAGTCGTTACCCGGGGCCCTAGCCAGGGCTGGCAGCCAGTGCAGTAGAAAAGTCAGAGATGCCCACATGCACATCCTGGTGATTCTCCCTCAAGAAAGTCCATTCTCCATCTTGGGAGACCACCTTAGAGAGGCACAGTGTACACCTTGTATTTGCTGGATGAACAAAATGCAATAGAACATCTTATCTAATTGTATTATTTTTATAATTATTGTTTTTCCAATAAGTTGGTGAAGGTTTTGATAACAATAACAGGAGGTGATGAACTGTGGTTTCTTACCTAGGGACCAACACTGCTTCCAGGAAAAGACAAGAAATTTGAGGGCAGAAGTTCCACCACTAACTGACATTATAGTTTTGGGCAAGTCATTCAGGCTCACTGAGCCTCAGTTTCCTCATCTGAGAAATGAGAGCTAATGGTCACCACAACAGCAATAACACACATCTCTTGAAAAGTTCATGGATCAAATTTTTAAAAAAGGTAGAAAATTGCTTCATAATCTGTAAAAAGACACATAAATATTAAATATTATTTTAAGATAAACTTAGCCTTTAAATGTCAGGCCAACACAAGGTTAGGAGAGAATATAACAGTAAGAAAGAAGTTCAAGGACAGCCATCCGACTACTGCCTGGGCTTCAGCCCTGATTTGCCGACATATCTTGCTTCTGGAAGGGTTTGATGTCATCATGGGTGAGAATTATTTGGATGAGAGATAGCAACTGATAACCTCATCTCCCTATATTGCTGCAAAACACAAAGTTTTCCAAAGTACTTCACTCAACTTTTCACAAAAATATCATCCCTGTAAATGTCAGGAAAGACTCTTTTTTGCTGTTGATAGTAAAGGCTTATTTATTCATTCCCAGGCAAATAGATTTAGGGCTCCTGGTAATTTTTAAAGGGACAAAAACATAGAGCATGGAAAAACCAGCTATTGTAGAAATCACAGCAATTTAAAAAACTTTTTCCCATCTAGGGGTTTCTGTTACACAGTTGTCTTTCGTATTATTTTTAGTATGTATTTTTAAGCTGTTTTCTCAGCAATTTTGGTTCCTATCAAGGTCTAGGCCTATACTTATTTTAAGCAGTTCTGAAAACAAGACCTCTATTAAGATATTTGAAAAGAAGGGAATACAGACCAAACTGTGAATAGTGGCTACCTCTGAGAGGGTTTGGAGTGGAACTGGGAAGGTGGGGAATCCATTGCTTCTTGACTCTTTTACAGGGAGCATGTAATGTAGTCAAATTGCAAATACGCATACACATATTAAAATAATAAAAATAGAAATTGTTTCAACAAATACTCTATTTGTCTAGATAAATCCTCATATTACCTGGAAAAATATTAACTTAGGAACCCCACGTCATTTCTCCAGCCCCACTTCATGCCTTCACCTCTCCTCCCCTGCAACACATTGAATTGACAAGTCATTGCGAATTACTGAAAATTTGGGAGAGGAAATAAAGTTCAATTTTGGTACAAGTGGCTATACTGACAAGCCTAAAAACTGAAGTCCCTAGACTATATACTCCTCAAAAGCAGAGCCTTTGTGTGTTATTCTTTAAATCATTCATTCAACTATTCCATACATGTTTACTGAGTGCCAGATACTGCTCTACATACAGAAATGCAGTGGCTAACAAAACAGATAAAACTCTCTGCTCGCAATTAACTTACTTTCTAGTATTGATTATTGACACACAGTCCTAACAAAAATGTGTTGAATAAGTGAATTTGTTAATAAGCAATTCTTGAGCACTTACTATGGCCCAGGGATTATTTTAAGCATTGAGGTCACAGCAGTGAATTTGACACAGCTTATATTCCAGGGAGGGGAAGCCAGACAAAAGCCAAATATGTCAATGCGGAGATGTCAGATGGTAAACTGTATGCAGCTTGGCTCTTGGTGCTAATACCACTTCCTGCCTATACAACTACAGCTTCACAAATGGGAAAATCTCAGACCTTCCTTGCTGCCTGCTGGTTTAGGTCTTTGAACGTACCATGGCAAATGGAACTAAAATTCCATTGACATCCTATGTGGCCCTGGGTCAAATCTTCCCATTCTTCTGCCCAGTCCTCCCACAAAGGTAGCTTGCCTAAGATGATATCAGGCAATATATTAGTTTTCGATTGCTGATGTAATAAATTACCAGGAAATTGTTGACTTAACGCAAATTTATTCTTACAGCTCTGGAGGTCAGAAGTACAAAATAGGTCTAATGGGGCTAAAATCGAGGTGTTGGCAGGATTTGTTCCTTCTGGAGGCTCTAGGAGAGAATGCCTTTCCTTTCCTCGTCCAGCTCCTAAAGGCTGCTCACATCCCTGGACTCCTGGCCCCTTCCTCCATCTTCAACACCTACAACATCCAGCTGAGTCCTTCTTACCACCCTTCCCTCTGCTTCTCCTCCACTGCCTCCCTCTTCTGCTTTTAATGACCGTTGTGCTTACGTTGGATGCACGTGGATAACCCAGGACACTCCCCCACTTCAAGGTCAACTAATAACAACCATAATCCTATCTGCAACCTTCATTCCTCTTTGCCACATAGCCTAACACATCCACAGGTTCTGGGATTCAAACATGGCCATCTTTGGGAAGGCGACAGGGATTATTCTATGTACCAAGAGCAGGCTAGAAAGGAAGGACCTGCTTTTTGTGCTTCAATCCCCATCCCCAATTTTTCGGACAGTGTTGAACAACTAGGACATGACTAGCTTATACATGATGACAGTAAATAGAACAGAAAATGCTACACCTTCCAGACATCAGGAACACAGAGCTTGCACTTATTTGTGGCACCACATGACCTTTCCCTGGCTGACAGCTGTAGGAGGCAGCAAGTCCAGTAACTCTCAAAACAAAAACAAAAACAAAAACAAACTTCAAAAACTTCTTGCAAAAGGGTCTTTTATCACCTGCTACTTTTTTTCATAACGGCTTAAGTATCAGGAAGATTCCTTCCAGCAGCAAGCTCACATATCGTATCTTCATATTCTTCCCCTTTGCAGCACTTTCTAGAGCACTTCCACATTCTCTTGCTTGACCCTCATGAAAACTCTGTGAGGAGGAGGAGTAGGAAGTACATTGTCTGCATTTAGCAGTGAGGAAACTGAACCTAAGGTGGGAGGGATGACCTGTCCAAGATTATGAAGCTAGGACGTGGATCAGGTCTTCTGATGCCAGTGCCTATACTCTCTCCATGACAACATGTTCTCTCCAACACGCATTTCTCTTGGTTCAGAACTCTGGAGTCCCTGGGCCAAGTTCCATCTGCACCACACAATCATTATCACCATCATCATCACCATCGTCATCATGATTTCAATGAATTTCCTCAAAGTTACTCATCGGCAGAAATCTCCTTCAACTGTCAGTAACCACCTTTAGTTCTGTCTGTGAGGGGAAACCACGGCTGTGTGTATACCCTCATTTTCTGATTCAAGCCATCAATATGCTAAGAAATCAGTAATTCTGATCTTTGTTTCTGTGAGTGATCCTTTATCAAATGTTCTCCTTGGTGACACCCAGACTGAGTCCTCAAATGGCTGAAAAAAAATTAGAGTGGTCCCCCATCAAGATCACCAATACCAGCCAGGCATGGTGGCTCATGCCTGTAATCCCAGCACTTTGGGAGGCCAAGGCAGGTGGATCACCTGAGGTCAGGGGTTCAAGACCAGCCTGACCAACATGGTAAAACCCTGTCTCTACTAAAAATACAAAAATTAGCTAGGTGTGGTGGTGGGTGCCTGTAATTCCAGCTATTCAGGAGGCTGAGGCAGGAGAATCGCTTGAACCAGGGAGGCAGAGGTTGCAATGAGCTGAGATCCTACCATTGCACTCCAGCCTGGGCAACAAGAGCAAAACTCTGTCTCAAACAAAGAAAAGATCACCAATAAAGGTCACCAATACTACCAGCCTCAACATGCATCCCTGGCATGACTGTTCCAATGATCTATGGCTGCAAAACAAAGCACCTCAAACTCAGTGGCTGGAAACAACCACCATTTTATGTGCTCATAATTCTGCAATCTGAGCAGCATTCAGTTGAGTGATCCTTCTCTCAGTCTTGTTGGTGGCTGCTCACGTCAGAATGAGAATGGAAAATGCAAATAGTGTCTTGGAATTATTACAAAAATAGTTTTGACCTTACATACCACCTAAAAGGGTCTCCGGGACCAACCTTCAAAGGGTCCCTGGAACACACTTTGAGGACCACTATCCTGCCCATTTTTGGTTCTCCATTTTGAGGTTGGAACCATGGCTTGCTTGGGAGGAGGAACACCAGCTAGTTCTAGGGAAACTCTCTAAAGTCCTAGGGGTGCTGGGGAACTTTCATCATTGTCAACGGTGATGAGGAGTAAGTCAGTGCCCAGCCTGCTCTAAGAGCACTAAACTTGGTTTCTAATCTCTGGAGCTCTTCCGCCTCTCACAGTTCTCTGATGTACAGACTCCAGCTAAGGCATTATGTCCAAGGCAGAATTCCTAACATTTTGTTTCAAAGTATGAGGGATTTGTTTTGGGTCAATTTTTTTTCTCATCAGAATTTAAAATTTCCACCACCCAGCCCAAGCCTTGCTCCATATTAGATATTCCATGACATGTGCCATATTTTCAAATTGTCTCTCAGCGACATCGTCGTTCCATTTATTAACAGAGGAAGGATTGGGCCATGCAGCTCTTATTAAAACCCATGGCAGTCACACTGCTTTGAAAATTTAGTGGTTAGCTAATATAAAAGTCATAAAAGGTTTGGGGTTCTGAGGGCTTCCATAAACTCTGAATTTTAGGTGCCCTGAGATGCAATTTCTGAGCAATTTCTTTGATCTCTGGCTGCCCTGGTAAATCATTTATTAGGGTAGCCTTTTTAAACAGAACCCTCTCAACCTCTCTCACAAGATACATAAAATAATGTACTCTGCAAGCAGTCATCAACTCCCTACACTTACTGTATTCACTGATTACAAACCGATGGAGAATGTTAGAAATTTTTCCAACCAATTCTTTTCATTCTCAGAAATCTGCAGAAGGGACAGTGATGATGTGCCATGTGATGCCAGACTGCAACTGCCTGAAATTTCCAGAATGGGACATGACACACTAAGGATATTTCAGCAGTATTTGTTTTTTCACAGACTAAGATATTTACGACTAATAAAGTTCCAAGTTTTACTGGGTCAATCTCCAAGTCAGCTTGGTCACATCATTTTCTTGTAGCATCTTGCATTTTCACTCCCCTTTTCCCCTGATCACTGCAGGGCCTGTCCTCCCATTCTGTCTGCCATGATGTTTAGGGATTCCAAGTGGAGAGAAGAATAGTCATATGTCTATAGTCACAGTCACCTTGCCCCCGCATCCCACCACCCACACTTATCTCCCTGCTTTGCCTGAGGACTTCAGAGAAGTCAAAAGTAGCTAACAGGAAAAAGTTTAGCGATTTTTGGCTTAGAAAAATGTGTCACATCACTTACCAACTGCTCAACATGAAGTGAGAAGAGAGATTTTGGGGGAAGAAGCCCTGGTGAAGGTTTGGAAACAACACATTTTCAAGTCACCACCACTGTTATATTAAAGGCCAAAAGTTCCAGTTTTTTGGATTAAGAAAAACACTGGAGGCTGGGCACAGTGTCCCATGCCTGTAATCCCAGCACTTTGGAGGCTGAGATGGGAGGACCACTTGAGACCAGGTGTTTGAGACCAGCCTGGGCAACATAGCAAGATCCTATCTCTAAAAAAAAAAAATGTGTATTTTTAACTTAGTTGGGTGTTGTGGCACACACCTGTAGTCCTAGCTACTTAAGAGGCTGAGGTAGGAGGCTGCAGTGAGCTATGATGGCACCACTGTACTCCAGCCTGTGCAGCAGAGTGAGACCTTGCCTCCAAAAAAAACAAAAAATGAACAAAAGAAAAACCTTGTTTAAGTCACCCTGAAAAGAGTTACTCTCATGACCAATTTAAGTAGCAATTCATGTCTCAAAATGAGGGAGAAAAACCTATTCCCAAATGTGTAAATGTTGGAGAAGGAATGACCTTTCTAAACAAGGCAAGGAGCCATCATGGAAGCTATAAAGAAAGAGATGGATAGATTTAGTTACATGGAAACAATGTGTGCAGCATGGCCATGTGCCTGCCTTAGCTGCTGTGCATGTGCAGGTGCTGAATTCCAGGTCACTTCCCCTGCATCCATTCATTCAACAGAGGTTTGTAAATACCAGGGGGCTGGACAGGGTGGTGGTCAAGACCACAGATGTTAGAATCAAATAGGCTCCACCACGTATAATCTGTGACCTCAGGCAGGTCACCTAATTTCTTTGTGCCTCAGTTTTCTCACCTGGAAAATGGAACTGATAATGACATTATTACAGGGTGTTTGTGAAGATTAAGATAATACAGGAAAAGTACTTAAAACAATGTCTAGCACATAATAAGATCAAAATAATGGTAGTTTTCATCATCATCACTATTACCCTGTATTAGATGTTGGTGCGAACTGAACTGTGTTCCCTCCAAAATTCATATGTTGAAGCACTAACCCCCAATACCTTAGAATGTGCCTGTATTTGGAGACAAGGTCTTTAAAGAGGGGATAAAGTTAAAATGGGGTCATTAGAGTGGGCCCTAATCCAATACGACTGGGACTTGTATGTCCTTAAAGAAGAGGTGATTAGGACATAGATGCATAAAGAAGACCATGTGGGCCCGGCACAGTGGCTCACGCCTGTAATCCCAACACTTTGGGAGGCCGAGGTGGGTGGATCACTTGAGGTCAGGGGTTTGAAACCAGCCTGGCCAACATTGTGAAACTCCATCTCTACTAAAAATACAAAAAAATCAGCCGTGTGTGGTGGTGGGTACCTGTAATCCCAGCCAATTGGGAAGCTGAGGCAGAAGAATTGCCTGAACCCGGGAAGCAGAGGTTCAGTGAGCCAAGATTGCATCACTATACTCCAGCCTAGGCGACAGAGCGAGACTCTGTCTCAAAAAAAAAAAAAAAAGAAAAAAGAAAGAAGACCATGTGAAGACACAGGAAGATGTCGGCCATATGCAAACCAAGAAGAGAGGCCTCAGAAGGAAGGAACAACACTGCTGACACCCTGATCTTGGATTTCTTCTAGTTTCCAGAATCTTAAGAAAATAAATTTCTGTTGTTCAAGCCACCCAGTCTGTGATGCTTTCATGGCAGCCCTAACAAACTAATAGAGATGCCTGCTCTGTGCCTGATAGCTCCCCAGGCACTGGATGCACACTGATGAAGATGGCAGCCCAAGACCCTGCTCTTCTGGTGGTCGAAGTTGGTAGAGATCAATAATGAACACACAAGCACACCTAGGAACAATGTAATTTCAAGAAATGATGGGTTCTGTGAAGAACATAGTAATGATGTCATAAAGGCAGTAGCGTGTATTTAGACAGGATGGTTGGAAGGACCCCTCACGGAGTAGACAGGAGGAAGCCAGCATGGGAACACTGGATCCATACCATTCTGGGTAGAAGGAACCTGCTTGATCTGTTTGAGGAACTAAGAGGTGGCTGTTGTGGCTGGAGGGTTATGAGAGAAGGAGAGGGGCTGGAGAGGAACGGGCCAGGTCACATAGGGCCTGTAGGTCAAGGAAAAACCTTGGACTCATATTTTAAAAGCTCACTCTTCTGGGAGGGGAATGAGTGAGGGACTGCAGTAGCAGCAGGGAAAGCAATCAGAAAGATGGAGACTTTGGACTGGGGGATGGGGCAGAGACAGAAAGAACAGGGATGGAGGTTTGCAGGACTTGCTGGTGGCTTTAATACCCAGCAGGAGCAGGGGAATATCAGAGAGGGATTTAAAATGTGCTAGGCCTAGTTAGAATGGCAATCATTAAAAAGTCAGGAAATAACAGGTGCTGGAGAGGATGTGGAGAAATAGGAACACTTTTACACTGTTGGTGGGACTGTAAACTAGTTCAACCATTGTGGAAGACAGTGTGGTGATTCTTCAAGGATCTAGAACTAGAAATACCATTTGACTCAACCATTCCATTCCTGGGTATACACCCAAAGGATTATAAATCATGCTGCTATAAAGACACATGCACACATATGTTTACTGTAGCACTATTCACAATAGCAAAGACTTGGAACCAACCCAAATGTCCATCAATGACAGACTGGATTAAGAAAATGTGGCACATATAGATCATGGAATACTATGCAGCCATAAAAAGGATGAGTTCGTGTCCTTTGTAGGGACATGGATGAAACTGGAAACCATCATTCTGAGCAAACTATTGCAAGGACAGAAAACCAAACACCGCATGTTCTCACTCACAGGTGGGAATTGAACAATGAAAACACTTGGACACAGGGTGGGGAACATCACACACGGGGGCCTGTCATGGGGTGGGGAGAAGGGGGAGGGATAGGGATAGCATTAGGAGATATACCTAATGTAAATAATGAGTTAGTGGGTGCAGCACACCAACGTGGCACATGTATACACATGTAATAAACCTGCACGTTGTGCACATGTACCCTAGAACTTAAAGTATAATAAAAAAAAAAAAAAGGTGCTAGGCATTTTCATGAAATAGCTGCATGAATGGTAATTCCATTTGCTAGTTTAGGGAAGACCACAGGGGCTGAGGGACTAGGGAGCAGGCCAAAGGTGGGATTTAGAGCCACATTGAGGCCAGACCATGACCGAGGTGCCTCTTATACATGCCAGCTGGAAAGTCAGGGAGCCTGTCAGCATAGGAGTTAGAACTCAGGGAGATGGAGCGTGGAGATACATATTTGTGATTCAGCTACAAAGACAGGCGGGACCACTGAGGAAAGCACCAAAACAGAATGCCTGGGACTGGGACGAGGTTCTCTTAAGAGCATAAGAGAAGAAAACTAAGAGCCATCAAAGAGGCGGGAGGAAAAGCAGAAGTGTGCGTCCCGGAAGTCAAGAGGAAATGAGAGGAATGGCCACACTCACGGACTAACGATAATAAGTATCTCTGGGAATGAACGTGCATTCGAAGATGGCCTCCACACATGTGCGTGCACACAATCATGGGGCTGTCTGTTGGTGTACAGAGTTACAGAATCCAGTGCTTCTAGGGTTCGAGGCTCTCTTTTAAATTACATTTTACACATCAGTAAACTTGTAATGCAGGAACTGCTTTCTTAGGGGTTATTTATATCCCTGAGTTGCAGAAGGATTTGTCAGGAAATAATATGAATGTTATTTATCTGACCGTTCAGCTTTATTGACTGCTACATTTCACATCCTTCAGTTCTTTTTGGCAGAGGAGTAAATAACACTGCTATTAACCTCTAACACCGGTATAAAAATAGGCAGTTATTAAGGGGTAAATATTACTTTGACGATTATTGCCCCAGTCTGCTTTCTCTGGGAGAGGTAATAAATAAGGCCTCTCATGGGGTCCACAAAGTTCCCAATTTTGTTGAGGGAGCTGGCAGTGCTTGTGGCCATGGGCTGTGATTTGGTGCCATGTGGAGCCTGTAGAAAACGCTTGAAGAGCTATTGCTCATTTCTGGAGGAAATCAAGCCAGCATTAATGCCCTGCCATGGCTGGGCATGCAGGAGCTGAAGGTATTAGGTCCTAAGGTTTCCACAAGGAGAGAATTAGAGACGGCTGAGATCCCTGTTAGCAGTGAGGCTGCGGAAAAAACGGAGCCGGGCTCGGGAGCAAGTGAATCTGTAGAAGCCCAGGGTTGTTACATGAACCTGCCGTTGGGCCCACGCCATGGCTAGAGAAGCTTTGTGCCCAGGGTTTCACCATGGTCATTTTTTAGTGACAAAAAGGGTCACCCCAGACAGTTGCCCCATTTTGGAGGTGGGAGATGAAGGCTTATGGTACCAGTCTTATGGATTTGCACTAGAAGCCGAGAGCACTATAGTCTCAACTCTATAACCTTTACTTGTCTTACGGTCCTGGGCAAGTTATTTGCCTTCTCATGCATAATAAATGAGGGAGTCAATGTACATGGTTTTCTAAGATTTCTCCAGTCCAGAAATATTTTGTTAATAAACCAATTAAGTCTAGTTGGATGTACCCACCAGGTGTAGGAAAATACTACTGAACAGTGAGCCAATGCCTAGTGATGTCTGCCCATATAGTGGACATGATAGTGTTCCTCAGCCAGTGACTCCCTCACTGATCTACCGGAAGCCCCAGCAGTAGTGGCACCCACGTGCTCAAGCTGGCCCCAGACTATAACTTGAATGGAGACCTCTTGGCTTTCCCTTGCAACTCTGCCAGGGGCTGCTGTAACACTGGAAATCCTTGTACGCTCTGTTTGCTCCAAGACTAAATTTTCTTGGCTCAAGATGGTTTTTGGTCTTGCTGTATCCTCTCATTACATATGTAAAAACCTAGATAATTTTTTCCTTGAAAAGCTGTTAAATCTAGACCTCATGATTTAAAAATAGTTGGAATGTTTCATGCAGAATGAGAGGCATGCCTGCTTCATACTGCGCAGGAGATTAACTTCTGAAGAGCTACCTTCACATGAATGCATTCTAGGAACCTGCTATCTGATGAAAGCTTTGTAAAATGAAACATCCAGCATTAATTTAATTTGTGTGTTTGGGAAGTTTGGTTTTTTACATATTAGCAATGTGGAGGCGGTGATTTGCAGTAAGGCACATCTCTGCTTTTCTACATCTAAACTGTGCTAAACTTACCAACTGGGGTGATGCTTAAGCTGTTTGTCTCTTTAAACAAAACCTCCAAGAATGTGAACAACCTGGCATCTCCATTCTACCCCAAAAGCATGCAATACTTAGTCGAGAGAGTTGTGTTTATGAAGCAATAGAAATACACATAAAAGAGTGAAATAGATAATATGGGAGGCCCATTTGTTATAAATCGCAGTAGAATGGTTTGGAAATTCTGGCCTCATTTAAATTTTCCTGGAATTTACTATTTTATACTGTAGAGCTGGGTGCAGTGGCTTATGCCTGTAATCCTAGCACTTTGGGAAGCCAAGGCAAGAGAATTCCTTAAGGCTAGAATTCCTTGAGTTCAAGACCAACCCGGGAAACATAGTGAGATCTCATCTTTACAGGGAAAAAAAAAAAAATTAGCCAGGCATGGTGGCACCTGCCTGTAGGCCCAGCTACTATGGAGGCTGAGGTGGGAGTATTGCTTGAGCCCAGGAGTCTGAGGCTGCAGTGAGCCATGACCATACCACTACACTCTAGTCTGAGTGACAGAGCAAGATCCTGTCTTAAAATATACACACACACACTGCAGTATGTTAATAGACACTGTGCCAGTGTTTTCTGAAGGTTGTATATTACTGCATATGGACATTTTAAATCATTATGAGGGCCACTTTAACCGTTAGTAGCTTCTCAAATAACACAACAAAAAATGTGCATTTTGGCAAAGAAAAAGATAATTATGTGTTTACCAATAACATAGGTGTAGACACATGCCACATCTATGTGTACATCTTACACACATATGATGGGAATGGAAAAAATGGAGACAGGAAACAGAGAACCTGGAAACATGATGAGAAGAATTTAGAGAGAGATTGGTTCAACAGACGGAGGTGGGGTGCTCCCTTAACCACAGAAATCTTTACTGATGAGGTTTCTGTACCTAACATCGCCCAGTCACATCATGTCCATTGTAGGATGAGACACCCCATTTGTGAAGCCATCCGAGAAGGTTCTAAGGCCCTGCACTAACATACTGCAAGTGAGTCCAGCCCTCCCTGCATAGATAGAGCCCACTGACGAGAGTCGCAGGCAGTGTTCCCACTGCTGAGGAGACTGTGGCTACAGAGGTCCCTGGCATGAATGCTCCCTGAGAATTCTTTTCCTCCTGTCTCCACATAATCCTTTTTCTACCAGGCTTGCCCTGTTCTTTCTAGCAACAAAACAAAGCTTGGTATGGCTGTGGTTCCTACTAGAAAATGAGCACGGATTCAAACAAGGCTGTTGCCTTGGTGGGGTGGGCCCCCTGAATTTTTTTTTTATTGTGAGCCATGAAGACCTTCCAGAGAGAACTCATTATAAGGGACGATGAAACCTAACACCCTGAGTTATAAGAACTGCTTGGGACCAGCGATTCTGAGGACAAGATGGTGTCTTTTAGCTAGAATATCTCCTGGCTGTCCCCCTTTGGAATCGTTGTGGGTCTGATGTAGGGCTGGGGTTTGGGGTCACAGTATAAGGTAACAAAGCTAATCAAGAGAAGAGGGAGCAATGAAATGACCATGGGGCAGTTAACTGGACATGCTTGTGAGCCCACGTGACATACCCCGAAGAACTATGACAGGACTATTGGACATATTTATAGCAATCTCTTTCCATGAGTGGGGACGGGAGTGTGGTACACCTGTGAGAACTGGCTCAAATGAGAGCTGGTGGTATTTGAGTTGCAATTGTTGTGTAATTCAATTTGTACTCCAGGATGAGGAGCCCCGGAAATATCAAGTCCCCAGTGTCCAATGAGATGCTCCCCAGGATGCACCGAGCACAAGGTTTAAAACCAACATCATTTCCACCATGTGGTCTTGGGTTGGCAACATCACCACTACCTGAGTTTTCATTAGATATGCAGACTCTCAGACCCCACCCCAGACCTACTGAGTCAGAATCTCCATTTAAGAGAACCCCTGAGCTTCCTCTGCACATCCAAGTTTGAGGGGTGCCGCTCCATAGCAGTGGTCCTCAGTGTTGGCCATACAGCGGAACAATCCAGGGAGCTTTAAAAACTCCTGATGCCTGGGTCCTATTCCTAGAGGTGTTTGCACTTATGATCCCAATTACAGGTATGTTTTAGCTTATGCAACAGAAATATTTATGAAAAATAATATGCAATGACACGTTAGTAGCTTGAACCACATTTTCATAGCTATATTAACATTTCAAAAGCCTGTTAAGTCTATGCCTTCTGTTAATATTTTATGTCATATTAACATAAGACATACTTATTATTTTAAGAATCTTTTGTTGTAAAGCACCTATTTATAACGTTAACAGCCCCACCTAACTTTTCCGAGATTAAATTTTCATACACTAAGCTTCTTTGACATGAAGGTTTATCAGACACCTCACACGTACATTGCATGATCTTGTCACTTTAAGTATCTATATTTTAAATATTCTCATATTTAAATCTCAGACTCAGCCATAATAAATTCTCCCCTTCTCCCTGTGTGCCTGAAAATGTCCCTCTGTGACAGCACCTTCTTTATTTGCTAATGTCCCTCTGTTAGAGCACCTTCTTTATTTGCTCCACCACAGATTGTGTTCTGTGGCCTATTTATCTTCCTCCCACTAGACTTTATGCTCCTTGAAGAGTGAGACAATGTGAGCATCTCAATGTTATGTCCATACAAGGTGCTCAATAAATGCTTGCTGAGCGCATGATGGGTGGGCAGGTGTGCAAAGGAATGGTGCCAAAGGGAGATGTGGGATGTCCTCAGTGCCTCCACCACCTGGTTAGGGAGGCCACATCACCCTAGTCGAGTACTGTTGAGAGCTGGGTAAGCAAATCTCCCCCGGCTTCTCCTGCCTGTCCCCTTCTCTCCCTGCTGGACTCCACAGCATTGGCCCTGCTCCTAGGTAGGGGTGCTGCTGTTGTTTACCTGTGGGCACAAGATTCAGTCTCTGCAGTGCTTGCTGGCTCTCACTCAGGGGCCTGGGTTTTCCTTTTCTATTGTGTACAGTGGTATTGTCACCTTCTTTTTTTTTTTTTTTTTGGAGAAAAGAAGAAACCCCCTTTTTTTTGGAGAAAAAAAGAAAACCCCCTTCTCCAAATTCCATCTTTCCTCAAACATCTCCAAAAAAGGTGCCCAATAGGGAAGACCCAGCTGAATCAAAATAAATGTGCTAGACAGGATTTGTGGCCACAAAGTCCATGTGGCCAAGACTTCCTCTGACTTGACCAGGCAGAATTAGGTCATCAGTCAATGGGAGTCATTTCAGGACAATGCTGGGATGATGATCAAAACTGCCACTTCACACAAATTTGATTTTGAAGTTAGTGCTTTGAATGTCATAAACAATACTTATTGATGGAAGGAGGGAAAGGGAAAGAAAAAGGAAGAAAGAAAGGGTGGAAAGAAGGACAGGAGGGTGGAGAGAGGAGGGGAGGAAGGAATTTGTTCCTATACTCAGAAAACATTTTTGCCCATGAAACCAAGTGTTGCATTGCATTACAAGGAAAAAATTGGAAAATACCCTGTGGTGGAAAACTATACATGGAGTGATGAGTAGAATAATTTATTCTCTAAATAGCTTACATAACAGAAAATATCACCAAACAGTGTTGCTTTCCACAATGTTCGTATTGGATTGCAGAGAGGAGGCTAGAAGAGCAGGGTCATCCTAACCTTCTGGCATGACTGATGGAATTCAACTTTGCAGTGTGGGAAACAGAAACTCTGATATCTGTGTTTTTCTATCATTGGTCCTTTTCTTGTTAATAATTTTTAAAATGTAGTTAATGACTAAATTTTCCATTCGAAATGACATACTTTCCCCTATCTCAAGTGTAGCTTCATCTTTTTGGTTGATGATACAGCCCTTATACGAAACAACAGAGTACTTCCCTTTGCCTTTGCTACGTTAGTGTTTCCTCTTCTACCTCCAAGAGGTATCAAAGGATCAGGCAGAAGCAAGGCTAAAAAACAAGCATTGACTGTACATTGATAAATAAGAGAAATGCCCAAAGAAAAATCTAGAAAGTCTTCTAATCAAAGTAGTATGCGTCTCTCACATCTACTTCTCAAGGCTGGTGTGTACCACTCCTCTCCCTCCGGCTCCCTCACTCGCTTGTGTGTGAACCTGTGGCAGGACAACAGGAAGTGATGGTTAAACCCAGGGAGCCCTGGGGTACCAGCTTACCTCAGATATGAGGGAGAATTGGAGCAGATGTCCCCCATCCACACATACACCCTCCAATCCATTCTGTCAGAGTGCAGGTCGATGCCATCCTGCTCCCATTCAAGCCTCTGTTGCCCCTCACGTGCCAGCCCTCCATAACATCTCCTGCCCATTCAGCCTCATCCTTCAATGCCTCCTCATCAATGAAGGGCAAGGATCCTTCTCTCAGTTTCTCAAATTCTCCACTCTCTCCCCTGCCTCAAGGCCTTCACTCCTGAGCTTCTGTGGAGAAAGCTTGTTCTTTTCCAGCTGATTCCAGTTTAACTGTCACTTCCTGAAGAAAACTTTCCCTAATCCCCAAAATCTTGTCAGATACCCCTGCTTTATGTACATATATCACCCTGTACATCTATCTCCCGGTGCTTATGATATTGGAAATTAATGGATTCATGGGTGAATTCATTTCAACGTATATTTTGCTCACCAGATTGTAAGCTGCGTAAGAGCAGAGCCCATGTTTCTCTTGCTCAGCATTATAAAAACAGCCCAGAACCTCGTGCATAATAAGCACTCAGTAAATATCTGTTGCCGTTGTTGTTGAATAAACAAATAAATTAAGGGGCATTTTGATCCCAATGTTGGTTTCCACAGTGGTACCCATTTCTCAGGATACATCTTAGGCTCTGACCACGTGCGCAGCAGGGAAAAAGCAGCTGTGATTGTAATAGAAGATCACAGCCCTGAGATAAACAGGAGCCTTTGTACACAGCACAAAGGATAAACGTAGTTTTAGAAAGAATCATGGAAAGATATGAAGATGGGGAGAAGGTGACAAGAAATACTAAGTGCAGCAAGTATAAGGAACATAGCACCCTGGCTCTGTGCCATCGGAGGGCCTCTGAGGAGGCCCTGGGTGGGGCCTCCTGCAAGGGTGCAGGGGGAAGGAACTCTGGCCAGGGGCAGAGGGACAGCTGGAAGCCTCTGATATTAGCACAACAAATTCATCCATCCAGGTCAGCCCAGGCAAAGTCCAGGGCCACATTTAGATGCTAGAGAAAAGGTTGACTTTCCTAAGGCCAGGAATAAAGAACTGCCAGCAAGAGAGGAGGCAAGGAAGAAAGAAAGTGAACTGTAGCGATCTCTGACATTAAAAATAAAATCATAAAGTGAATGTATGTGACTAACAGGCCAGCAGTAGCGTCAATGTTAAAAGGCCATTTGTTTTTCCGTATCACAAAATGCAAATTACTAAATTTGCAATATGAATGCTTTATTGTACTCTAAAAATTCTGAATTCTTTAGACTGCTCTTTTCCTGTTCCAAAAAAAAGCAATTTTAAAAGCTCACATTAGAATATTTTATAACTCTTTTATCCCTCCTGAACATCTGTGAACTGGAAAGAATATAGTATATTACAGAAACAATCCATTTAAAGAAAAACAATTAAAATGAAAACTACTTCCATTTCTGTGGCATAAAACTCTAATTCTCTCTCCTTTGCAATTTTATTACCAACCTGACATGATATAGTCACAGCTTCACTTACACACAATGTTAATTTTACTCATATGCTACTTAATCTTCAAAACACTACAGAATAACATTTTTCTTTAGTAATTTATCATTTACTATGATAAGGCAATGTGTTTAGAGGATGTTAGAGTTTTTTAAAAGTTTGCATTTATCTCAGTCCTGAAATGTGCTCTGGGTGCTATTAAAATATATCATTTATACACTTTCACATTGAACTATATTAACTATACCTTAACCAGACATTTATTAAGAGCAGCATATTTATTTCCCATTCAGGACTTTTTAAATCTGCAAAGTCAGCTGTATGGAAATGAGCAATTTTTGCCAGCCTTACACTGTGTAATAGGTTAAACTGAGCAGAAACCTCAGGGCTCCACTGTAGTAGGGTACACAATTGCATATCTTTTCTGAGCTTCCTTAAATCATTTTCTGATGCAGAACCTCTCATCATTCCACCAGCTTCCAGGGGTATGCTATGAACTCTAAATTAAGTTCATGACAGCTCTCCATTCACTCATTCATTCATCATTTATCAAATATCTTCTATGTATAGAGATTAAAAGATGAACACATCTGACTTCAAGATCCTTCTCTTGAGGTGAATAATGAAAGCCTAATTTCTTCTTGTTAATTTTATTTTTACTTATATAAAAATATAACACATGTGCACATAGCTTTGTAAGTTTACCAAAGGCCAGCACTTTTAAATTTTAGCCATTTATTTGAGCTTTTACCTTCATGGCTTTGAATACTATGTTTCTACTGCTATTTTTTGATTTTTCAGTTTTGTTTTATTTTATTTTTTTCAGACAAAGTCTTGCTCTGTCACCCAGGCTAGAGTGCAGTGGCGCGATCTCAGCTCACTGCAACTTCCGCCTCCTGGGTTCAAGCGATTCTCTTGCCTCAGCCTCCCAATTAGCTGGGATTACAGGCATGTGCCACAACGCCTGGCTAATTTTTGTACTTTTAGTAGAGACAGGGTTTTACCATGTTGGCCAGGCTGGTCTCGAACTACTGACCTCAGGTGGTCTGCCCACCTCAGCCTCCCGAAGTGCTGGAATTACAAGCATGAGACACTGTGCCCAGTCATGATTTTTCAGTTTTAGATAGCATTCGCTGATTCTCAGTTATGGAAGATACTGGTTTTATTTTCTTAAACTGTCTCCTCCCCACACACACCAAACACTTGCCCTCCCCTTGAACATCCCAATATATATAGCATTATGATGAATAAGTAAATATTAATCACAGTTAAAACTTAGAAGTAAAATGTAATTCCATTTCCTTTTTTGTATAGCTGTTTGTTTTCCCTGGAGATTATAATTGCTTTGTTTTTGCATTTGTATAATTAATGGGACCCTAAATCCTCTGACAGAACTGTAAAATCTCCGAGTATGTTCAAGTACACCAGGTTGTTGCTGCTGCTTCTACTTCTTTAACACCTAGAGAAATGGTTCCTGAAAGTATCATGTTTTCCATTTTTTTAATACATTACCTTTGGACTCTTTTGTTCCCGTGCCACCAACTGGACTGGTTGCTCCCTAGGCCTGTTAACCTGTCAGGCTGAGACTTCCCTTTACTCTCATCCTGGAAATGTCCTTTATCTCTCTCCTGTGTTGGATCCCTGTTTCCCCAACCCTACATCTTCTTCTTCCTTGACCTCTACCCTGTTTCAGTGGAGTACATCCTCCAGTAACTTCCTGAGAAGGGTGCATGAGAGGTACAAGGTGCCTCCAAATCCTGAGCCTTTCTAGGGAGCTGTGGTACAAATAGCTTGTTTCTAATTGGCTTCTCCCCCATGGGCTTAGGTGTCAGCTTTTTCCAGCCTGACAAAATCATCAAGGTGATCAGCCATCAAAATTTTGTTGAAATATCTTGTCTGCTACTGTCTTCTCTCTAGTTCTTTTAGTCTTTTAGAGTTTATGCCTTTTATGTTATTTTTAGAGGCATTTCTGGAGGGAACGGAGATAAACATGTTCCATTTACCATATAGTATACCTGCAGTATAGTAGTTTCCTTTTATAATACTGGAATTTAGTCCTGCAAATATGACAATTCCTCTATTCTTTCATTTGCTCAAATATAGAGAGAGCACCTACTATATGCCAGGCATTATTCTATACCCTAAAGATACAGCACTAAACCAAAACAACAGAACTCCCTACCCTCATGGAGCTTACATTCTAGAGGAGGGAGGGATGGACAATAAACAAAATAATGACTGAAATACATATATCAAGAAAGGACAAAAATATTGAGTGACTTAGGGCAAACCTGAGAAAGTCTGATATTTACCTTAAATTGGGTCTTTCTTGACACAGGGTCTTGTTCTGTCATCCAGGCTGGAGTGCAGAGGTGTGGTCATGGCTCACTGCAGCGCCTCGACTTCCTGGCTCAAATGATCCTCCTGCCTCAGCTACCCAATGAGCTGTGATCATGGACACAAGCCACCACACCCAAGCTTTTTTTAATTATTATTTTTATTTTTGTAGAGTGTGGAGTCTCATTGTATTGTTGAAGCTGGTCTCAAACTGCTGGCCTCAAGTGATCCTCCTGCCTCAGTCTCCCAAAATACTGGTATTACAGGCATGAGCCACTGCATCTGGCCTAAAATAGCCTCCATTTCTTATCCTACCCTTTAGCTTTATTTTGTGCTTGTGCTTCTAATTAGAAACAGTGTGATGGAAAGAAACACTGCAATGTTTAGAATGAACACTTCTAGCATATTCTCAAGTTGCATTTCCCTGTTCAGTATATTTTATAATCTTTATTTCATCTGCTAATTATAACAATATAAATCACAGACTGTCAGCCCAGCTTGCAATACAGCATAATTGAATGTAATATGTTTTCAAAGGAAAAATTCAAATTCATTATCATTTGAAACTCCGTTTTTTAAAAATTATACTTTAAGTTCTAGGGTACATATGCACAATGTGCAGGTTTGTTACATATGTATACATGTGCCATGTTGGTGTGCTGCACCCGTTAACTCGTCATTTACTTTAGGTATATCTTCTAATACTATCCCTCTCCCCTCCCCGCCCAACCCACTACAGGCACCGGTGTGTGATGTTCCCCTTCCTGTGTCCAAGTGTTCTCATTGTTCAATTCCCACCTATGAGTGGAAACTCCTTTCTTTTTTTAAAGGAAAGTCCCAGTTCTCTTAGCACAGGCATGTTTACTAAAGTATCACTTTGTTCAGTTTCAAAAGCTGAAATTTTGGGAAAATAGGGGTGGACGGGAATAGACCTTTCAATGCTAATGTCACCCATTTCTAGTTAGCCAGATGAGGAAGGAGGAAGAAACAGCAGCAACAGTTAGAGGAATTGTGGCCAGAGGTTGACTAAAGCTGCAGAGCCACTACTACAACAATGGTATGCTAGTGAACATGCGAGAATTTGACGGATGATGCTAAGGGTCAAATAAAAGTGAATTAACACAAGCAGTAAATGATGTGGAGGAACCAGCAGGCAGGGAGAGACGGAAAAAAACTGACACGGAAAACTTTGAGCAGCAGTAAGCAAGAAAGAGCAAAGGGAGGGAAAAAAAAAAAAGAAAGAACAGCCGAGGCTCTTGGGACTCTTCCACAGCAATTCCTAAATGTTGAGCTAAAATTGGCTGCTTGGATGAAGTCATCATTACCAGTTCAGTTTAAACCTTTTTATAGAGGAAATTTAGATGTTGTAAAATCATTTAAAATGTTTCTTATTATGTTTCTCTATCCTTTAGTGGTTTTTTTTGTTTTTGTTTTTTTTAAGAAACTGAGGGTGAAGTTTCATATAAACATGAATTGAAGAAGTAAAATGGACCTTGGGGAATCACCTGGCCCAGGTCTCCTTTTTTTATATTTTAGGAACCGAGGTCCAGGTTAAATTGGCCAAGGTGAACACCACACAGTCTTTTCTAATTATTTGTAGCTCTCCCACTAGACAGGTCGGGTCTGATTCGCCGATGGTGTCCCTGCCATCAGCCAGCACTTGCCTAGCCCAGCAGAGCTGAAGTGCTCAGCAACATTTTTGTTGAATGAGAAATTGCAACTCACTCTTTCTATTTGGGGTTACTCCTCAATGGCCTGTCTTTACAAAAGACTGTCCTATTCCCTCTAACTCATGATTTCTAGAGCACAAAGAACTAATGGTTATTAATAGGGGAAGAAATGTCTGCAGTGTGACAACCAAAATTTAAGAAAGTATCTCCTATCAGTCAGAAACAGACAGCCCTCCAGAGATCACAGCTCCAGGGATCTGTGGCACCCGTCCCCTACCACACACAGGCGGCCCCCAGGGTGCCACAGTGGCCCTTGTGAGAGCTGCTCATCCACAGAGCTGGCCAGTGACTCGTGTAGCTTTGGGTTCATTACCTTATTTTTCGATGACTCCATTTTTTCTTGTTAACCGGGGAAGTCTGTGTTACTAAGTCCTAGGGAGTTATTACGTACTCCTTAGATACAGTTAACACAGTTTCGAGAGCTGGCAGAGAAACCGACCAAAGTCAGTTTGAGCACAAATGATGATATAGTATTGATCAGTACTGTTTTCAATTTGGTCCAGATCTCCCTGCCAATCTTTGACAGCTAGTAATGTGTTGTGATCAGGAGAAGGCTTAAATATACCAAGCAACAGATACTCACACATAATCCTATTGAAGCAGCACAACAACCTTCTAAAATAATGTTATTATTCTCTGTCCACATCTAAAGTATTGAAGGCTTGGCAATGATAAGACCTTTCTCAAAAGCATGCAGAAGTTCAGGTTCAAACCAAGGGTTCAGTCTGACTCCAGCACCCTTCCTACACTCCATACATTCCCATAAGCGGGAATTCAGTCAAATTGAAAACATAACGAGGGCCAAGCAGGTGGCTTTGGGGTCGGGAGAAAGATTTACAGACCCTTTGGAAAGGCTGGTCTTTGGAATTAGCAAGATCTGTCCTGAGCATTTCTTGGATGTCTCTCTGACCAAACATATCACTATGTAATCTATACAGTGGTGTTTTAACAAACAGAGCTCTTACCTGTAATAATTTGAACTCATATGTGCTAAGAAATGCCAATAAACTCAGGTGAAGTAATTTCTTACCCACAGGACATGCATCTGCACAGAAGGACCCTAGATCTTATGAACAAGAGAAGAACAGCCCACAATGTCTGCACAGAGCAGCCATTACATGCAAAATGGCCGTTTGAAAAAGAAAACATTTGACCCTTTCATTGATTAAACTTTCCTTCCAAGTGCCCTTCAGGGACTACTGAGCTGGTTGCCAGGAAACAGAGATTCTTTTCTGGAATCATTTCTTGCCATTCTAAGTGACTTACAGTGTGTCACTTACTAGAATCTTGGTTCCCAACTTACAATGGGGGTGTTCTTCCTCTCAGGCTTCCTCCACCAAGAAACCTCAAAAGATTAGATTCAGAACATATCTGTAAAGAGTTACAAGATTATGGCTAGGCACGGTGGCTCACACCTGTAATCCCAGCACTTTGGGAGGCCAAGGTGGGCGGATCACGAGGTCAGGAGTTCAAGACCAGCCAATATGGGTGAAATCCCATCTCTACTAAAAATACAAAAATTAGCTGGGCACGGTGACGTGCGCCTGTAGTCTCAGCTACTCAAGAGGCTGAGGCAGAAGAATCACTTGAACCCAGGAGGCGGAGGTTGCAGTGAGCTGAGATCCCACCACTGCACTCCAGCCTGGGCAACAGAGTGAGACACCGTCTCAACAACAACAACAAAAAAAGTTATGAGAGTATTATGAACATATGAAACAATGATTTTTTTAAATTGTACATTATAATGGAGCTATTTTCAAATATGTCATTTAAAAGATGCAAGTGACAGCAACTGAAATTGCTAAAAAATATTATCCACATTGATTCTCTGTAAATGTGAAGCCTCCCTTGTGGTTAAGATATGTTTGAGGGAGCCTGGAGTTCTGAACAAGCTTGGGTGAAGTGATCGAAATTCATCAGCTCTGCAATGTCACTCAGTATCTCTGTGGTGTAGGGCCAGTGTCTCCACCCGCCAGGGGTCGATTTCCTTACGTGAAGTGAGCTTGGGTGAGATAATCTTAAAGGCCCCTTATAACCCTTCCCTTATCCTGTAATTGTGTCACTTCCTTCTGATTACACAACATCCAAAGCCCTTGGTCTCAAGTATTTTATAGTCCAGAGGGGGAGTTAAAGAACAAACAAGTATACAAATGAATGAGTAGCATCATTACACATTGTGATAAGTGCCATGAAGAACTGGACTCATGTGGTGATGGAGTACAGAGGTGTCAGGGATAATAAGGGCAGGAAGGTGCAGAGGACAAGAGAGAGTCTTGCTAATTTGCCTCATTTTTCATAGCAGGGTGTCGAAAAATATTGCTTGAACTTGACAAAGCAAGAAGTTTTCAATATATTAAAAGTTACTAGGGGCCAGGCACAGTGGCTCACACCTGTAATCCTAGCACTTTGGGAGACCGAGGCAGGCGGATCACTTGTGGTCAGGAGTTCAAGACCAGCTGGCCAACATAGTGAAACCCCATCTCTATTGAAAATACAAAAATTAGCCATGCATGATGGCACACGCCTGTAATCCCAGCTACTCCAGGGCTGAGGCAGGAGAATCTCTTGAATCCAGGAGGTGGAGGTTGCAGTGAGCCGAGATCATGCCTCTGCACTCCAGCCTGGGCGACAAGAGTGAGACTCTGTCTCAAAAAAAAAAAAAAAAAAAAAAAAGATACTGGGGTATCATTAGAATAATAAAAACCAAAACGTCAGTCTTAAAAACTAGTAGAAGATAAATACATTACCCAGAGCATAAAGCAATAAAACCTAAGCCACAGGGCAAACAATAAAAAAGGAAGAGTAAAATAGTAAGTAGCTAGATGATAGAACTAAGTTCAAAAATAGTTTAGCAGTACATGTAAATGGGAAACTCCCCTTTTAAAAAAAAAAAAAACTTTCAGATTGATAAAAATCTGAAATAAGATATCTGAAATATATATCTCACCTGAAATAACATATAAATCAGCCACACTACACATTCAAGAAATACATTTACAATAAAATGACTCAGAAAGGTTGCTAGCAAAAGGTAAAGACATGGAAATCAGGTGCAAGCAAAAAAATAGCAAGGATCATGATATTAAATTCAAGACAAAAAACACACTATACAAATCAAAGATGGACAATTTATAATGGTAAATATACAATTTAGTGAATGTTCATGTAGCAAATAGCATTATTTCAAAATGCATAAAAGAAAAACTGCAATAAAAACAAAGAGAAACAGACAAAAAGGCAACTGTGGTGAGCACTTTTTCAGGCCATGACAGATCAAGTAGACAAAAAAGAATTCTACTGACAACTTAAATCCCATATTTAATAGGGTGGAGTGTGTGCACACACACGTGTGTATATCTATATCTGTACATATCCATACCTCTAAACCCTGAATATAAAGAATATGCCCTTATATAATTGTCCTTGAAATATTGATCAAAATAACCCTATTTACAAGACACAAAAAAATCTTAACCACCTGGAAACTTAGAAGTTCTCTCTTTAACTCTTGGTCCACAGAAGAAATTAAAAACAAAATTTAAAATGCAGTATCTAGAAAATATTGATAACGCAAGCATTGTGTATCACAATCTTTGGGATCTTGTCTCTCACCGCACAGTTCTAACTAGTGTTGTGAAACAGAAGAGAATGAAAATAATTAATAGGAGCAGTCATTCTGGCAAGTTATAAAAATAATAATAAATATAACTAAATATGGCAAAAGGAATTAGTTTTTTAAATGGAACTAAAAATGGATCCAAACGATGGTACTAGGGATAAACAAAGAAAACAATAAAATAGATAACAAACCATTAGCCAACCTAGTCAAGTAAAAAGATGAAACAACATATACAAAATTAGAAATGGGTAAGGGAAGTAACCACAGATAGAGTAAAATGTTAAAATAGAAAACCAACAAATAAATCCATGAGCTACTTCTCTGAAAACAGAACAAAACAGAAAAACTGCTGGCTAAAATAATTAAGAAAAAAATATGAACATAGGCTAATATGAAATCAAAATAGTACACTGGGAACTGTTTTGTATGTACACACAAAATAATTTTGAGATATTTCTTTGCTCAGCTCTGCTAAAATAAAGCTGAAAACCTGGATGAAATGGATGGCTTTCTAGAAAAACATAAACTACAAAAACCAATCATAGAAATTACAGAAAATCTAAATAACCAATGATTAGAGAAAAAAAATAGCGTATATTATCAAAAATCCAACTCGCTCAAAAGCACCAGAATCAGACACTTCATAGGTGCAAAGAATGTCTTAAAGATCATTCCAGGACTACTTAAACTGTTCCAGGCCACAATAAAAGAAGAAAAACTTTCAAACTGGTTTTTGAAGCTAACGCGGTATCAATTCCAAAACTCCACAATGATAGTATACACACAGAAAAACTATAGTCCAAAGCTATCTATAATATCAAGGCAAAAAACCCATTTAGATAAAGTGTTAGCAGACAAAATCCAGTACACTTTACGAGAATGCTACCTCTTGATGAGAATTTCAAAGACTGTTGCTCAAAGTATCTGGTAAGAGTGTAGATTCGGGAGTCAAACTGCCTGTGTTCAGATCCCGGATCTGGTACTCGCCAGGTATAGGACCTTGGACACATAATTATTTAACTTCTCTGAGCTTTAGTTTTCTCATTTTTCAGGTGGGGTTCATTATAGTATATTCAGAGGATTCCATGAATTAACACATGTAAAGTGCTTAGAATAGGGCCTGGCACAAAGTAAACATAGAATAAACATTACCTATTTATTTTCCAACACTGGAAAAAGCTAGGACTACAGTTTAACATACTAATAGATCAAGAGAAAAATCCTAATTGCTTCCTTCGATGCTGAAAAGTCATTTAATTATCTAACATTCATTGTAAAATTTTTATCCAACTTTTAACAAAATATTATTGAGGATGTCTTCATAACATATTAACTCAATTAAAATAACAAGATCATTCACCAAAGCCTGAATCATACAGAATGAGGAAGCCCTAGAAGCCTTCCTGATTCAACTCAGGAGCAAGACCAAGATATCCATTCTTCCCGCTATTATTTGACAGTGTTCTAGATGCAGTAGCCATTACAATAGAACAGGTGAAAGAAATAAATGGAAGCATGGGAAGAAGGCGGGCAAAATTACTACTTGCAGAGAGTACAAAAAGATAATCAATTGAAAATTTACTATAGCAGGTAAAAGAACTCAGAAAATTGATGGGTATGAAAATAAGATGCAAAATACACACAGGTTAGAAAACAAAATGAAAAAAAAAAATTCATAATAAGAAACTGAAAAATATCCAGGAATGAACTTAACAGGAAATGTTGAAGTTGTGCATGAAGAAACTTTAAGATGCTACTAAGAGACACAAAAGAAAACCTGAATAAATGGAAATGCTAACCTTGTTATTGGATAGAAAGACAATAATCATAAGTCAATTCTTCTTAAATCAATCTAAATAGATCATTTAATGCAATCTCAATAGAAGTACCAACATGGTAATTTTCAATTCCAGGCAGATTTTCAATTTTCTACACAAAAGTAAACATGCCAGTGTGTCTAGAAAATTCTGAAAAAGAAGAGTAATGGAGCATACTTGTCCTAGCAGATGCTAAAATGCATGATAAATTTGCTCTATTTCTTATAATGAGATTTTGGCAAATGAATAGACCAATCAATGGAATGAGTACAGATTCCACAAATAACACACTCAAGTTCAAATGCGAATTTAGTTTACAATGGTGACACTGTGTATCAGTAAAGAGTAAATGGGCCATCAGTAAGCAGTGTTGAGACAAGCGGAGAGCCACTGGGAAGTAAAACAAAGCTGTATCAGTACCTCTCTCCTTATACCAAATTAAATGTTAGAAAGGAACCACAAGACTATAAACCACAAAAGTACTAGAAGAAAGCAAGGAATATTCTTTTTCATTTTTAATAATCTTGAATTGACATAGAACCCAGAAGTCCCTAAGAAAATGCAAGATTATACTTAACTATATAAAAATAAAAAACGGCCGGGCGCGGTGGCTCAAGCCTGTAATCCCAGCACTTTGGGAGGCCGAGGCGGGCGGATCACAAGGTCAGGAGATCGAGACCATCCTGGCTAACACGGTGAAACCCCGTCTCTACTAAAAAATACAAAAAACTAGCCGGGCGAGGTGGCGGGCGCCTGTAGTCCCAGCTACTCGGGAGGCTGAGGCAGGAGAATGGCGTGAACCCGGGAGGCGGAGCTTGCAGTGAGCTGAGATCTGGCCACTGCACTCCAGCTTGGGTGACAGAGCGAGACTCCATCTCAAAAAAAAATAAAAAATAAAAAAATAAAAAAATAAAAATAAAAAACGGCTCCATGGTATAAAACACTTTAAACTGAATCAACAGAAATGACAAAATGGGGAAAAATACTTAAATTCTCACAACAGAATATACATGTGTGACAGACAAAAGCTAATTCCTGATATATAAAAATAACCTACAAAAAAAGTTCAACAACCAATAGAAAAATGGGTCAAAGGATATATAAACAAACTTCAAAGAAACACAAATGGTACTTACACATATGAAAAGGTGCACGGCCGGGCGCGGTGGCTCACACCTGCAATCCCAGCACTTTTGGAGGCCGAGGCAGCAGATCACGAGGTCAGGAGTTCGAGACCAGCCTGACCAACATGGTGAAACCCCGTCTTTGAAATACAAAAATTAGCTGAGCATGGTGGTGCGCACCTGTAATCCAGCTACTCAGGAGGCTGAGGCAGGAGAATCGCTTGAACCTGGGAGGTGGAGGTTGCAGTGAGCTGAGATGGCACCATTGCACTCCAGCCAGGGCAACAGAGAAAGACTCCGTCTCAAAAAAAAAAGGTGCTCAATCATAAGAAGAGAAGTGGGAATTAAAGATCTGAAGATTATAGCATTATCTTTGCCTATAAGGCAAAAATTTCAAAACTTGTCAACACACTATACAGGCAAGCATATGTAGGGAGTCATTGGCACTCTTGAACATTGTTGATAGGAGTGAGAATTGGTGCAATCTCTAGAATGCAATCTGTCAAAATTAAAAATATACAAGCCTGGGCCGTCACAATGGCTCATGCCTGTAATCCCAGCACTTTGGGAGGCCAAGGCGGGCGGATCACTTGAGGTCAGGAGTTTGAGACCAGCCTGGCCAACATGGTGAAACCCTGTCTCTACCAAAAATATAAAAAATTAGCGGCCGGGCGCGGTGGCTCAAGCCTGTAATCCCAGCACTTTGGGAGGCCGAGACGGGTGGATCACGAGGTCAGGAGATCGAGACCATCCTGGCTATCATGGTGAAACCCCGTCTCTACTAAAATATACAAAAAACTAGCTGGGCGAGGTGGCGGGCGCCTGTAGTCCCAGCTACTCAGGAGGCTGAGGCAGGAGAATGGCGTGAACCCGGGAGGCGGAGCTTGCAGTGAGCTGAGATCCGGCCACTGCACTCCAGCCTGGGCAACAGAGCGAGACTCTGTCTCAAAAAAAAAAAAAAAAAAAATTAGCTGGGTGTGGTGGTACGCACTTGTAATCCTAGCTACTTGGGAGATTGAGGCAGGAGAATCACTCGAACCTGGGAGGCAGAGGTTGCAGAGCTGAGATTGTGCCACTGCACTCCAGCCTGGGTGACAGAGTGAGACTCTATCCCAAAAGAAAAAAATATATATGCAAACTTTGACCTGGTAACCTCACTTCTAGGAAATCTTATATTTGCCAAAATAATGAAAGATGTATCTACCACACTGTCCAAAGTACAAAACTGGAAATAGTCAAAAAACTATAAACAGAGAAGTGATGAAATAATTTATGGTATATCCTTATAAAGAAGTGTATGTGCTGATATGAAGAAACCCCAAGATATGTCCTTAAGTTAAAAAACGTGTGTGTGTGTGTGTGTGTGTGTGTGTACAAATATATGTTTGGAAAATCTCTGAAAGGTACATATGAAACTATTGTTGGAGGTTTATTACAGGAAAGAATTGTTATACACTATTTTGTGCTATGTAATTTTTTTTACTGTGTAATTGTTACATAATACTAAATAGTAATTTTTTTTTAATTTTTATTTTTTTGATGGAGTCTCGCCCTGTCGCCCAGGCTGGAGTGCAATAGCGCGATCTTGGATCACTACAACCTCCACCTCCCGGGTTCAAACGATTCTCCTATCTCAGTCTCCCGAGTAGCTGGGATTACAGGTGCCCACCACCACGCCCAGCTAATTTTTGTATTTTTAGTTGAGATGGGGTTTCACCATGTTGGGCAGGCTGGTCTCGAACTCCTGACCCCGTGATCCGCCCGCCTCAGCCTCCCAAAGTGCTGGGATAACAGGCATGAGCCACCGCACCCAGCCACTAAATGGTAACGTTTAAAATAATGAAACAAAAATAAAAAGGATAGCCGGGCGGTGGCTCAAGCCTGTAATCCCAGCACTTTGGGAGGCCGAGACGGGTGGATCGCGAGGTCAGGAGATCGAGACCCTCCTGGCTAACACGGCGAAACCCCGTCTCTACTAAAAAATAGAAAAAACTAGCCGGGCGAGGTGGCGGGCGCCTGTAGTCCCAGCTACTCGGGAGGCTGAGGCAGGAGAATGGCGTGAACCCGGGAGGCGGAGCTTGCAGTGAGCTGAGATCCGGCCACTGCACTCCAGCCTGGGCGACTGCGAGACTCCGTCTCAAAAAAAAAAAATAATAATAAATAAATAAATAAATAAAAATAAAAAGGATAAGGACTCAGGAGTGATTTTATAAGGGATTCTAAGTACATGAAAGACTGTTCACCACGGCCAGTGGCTAGCCATTCTCAATTCTCACAGAAGATATCCTCTCCAACAAAAAGAAATAGTAGATTAAACATGATTATATATATATATTTGGACTGGAGAAAAAGAGTAATTTCCTGGTGAAGGAGAGCTGTAACATCCTCTGAAAGACTTTGAAAGGAGGGTTTGAGTCTGGGGTCGGTGGTGGGTGACGGGGGGAGGGAAGGACCCTGGTGGCCAAGGGAGGCCTCTTTCCACCCCTGGATGCTGGGACTCTCTTTCCAGGAACGACACCTCTCTGCTGGCTGACAGTTTAATGAGCATTTTACCCAAGGCATTCATGCCAGTAGGAAATGTTGTGAGATTTACAAGTGCCCATTAGTTAAAAGTTCTCAGAGCCACTGTAGACTCAGCACTGCATAGGGTTTCTGTTTGGGACTTCCTTTTGCTTCCAGTGTTGGAGATTCAGTGCAAAAAAGGCCACATCTCAGGGAGCTTCTATGTTCTCTTAAGCATTCTAAACAGCCATGGGGACGAAATCTTGAGCTCCTCATAGTTGACAAATCATAAAACCCCACCGCTCTCCCACAGAGAGCTCTAGCCTAAAGGTAAAAATGTGGTTCCCTCCATAAATGAATGATCCAGGATACTTTGACAATGAGGGGGAGCATATGGAGAATAAATAAGCCAGAGTAAGCAGAAAGTCAACTGAGTCCAGGTCGCTGCTGTTGGTCTCTGCTGCAAAGCGTACTCCATCATTCATCCTCTTGGTCAGTGCTTCTCAAATTCTGGTCCCTGGAACAGGAGCATCAGCATCATCTGGAAACTTGTCAGCAGTGCAAATGATCAGGACCCTCTCCAGAACTGCTGGATTAGAGACTCCTGAGGTGTGGCCCAGCAATCTGTACCTTGAGAAGCTCTCAAACAAAGCCAGTGCTCAAGTTTGAGAACCACTGTTTTAGGCCTCTGGAAGAAGACCACCAGCAGGAATGAACACTGGCTGGACTCCGTATCCTTCCCTTCAAGGGAACCCAAGGTGACCTTTCAGCTTCATGGTTCGTCTTCAGCTCTGGCTGTTCATTGGCTACCTGCATCCCCTAAAAGGAACATCCTCTGATGATACTGGTGACCTCACAGAAGGCACAGCCATTCTGGCTCCTGTGCCTGGTGTGGACACATTCTAGAATGTCAAGGGAAGCAAAGTTGACCCTATGGTCTTATGCTAGCTACGATAATACCTAGCATCCCAAGTATATGCCAGTGACTGTAAGGCATTAACTCTCACCATCAAGGGCTGGAACCTTTGTGGTTCAAAAATCTCCTGTTAGGATGTTACCTTAAACAAAATCCTTGAAATGGGCATTAACTCTCACCATCAAGGGCTGGAACCTTTGTGGTTCCAAAATCTCCTGTTAGGATACTACCTTAAACAAAATCCTTGAAACCTTGGCCCATGTCAGTTTGTAGATTGCTGCTTCCACTTTCCTATCAGCCTAAGGATTTAGTTGTTATGAGAACAAAACAGGATGCGGGCAGGAGATGACGGGAGAGGCAGCCATACCGTACCACCACAGTTCTGGTTCTGGGAGTCAGTAAATGTTCTTATTGTTGAGGCCAATTTGATTTGGATTTTCTGTTATTTGCTGCTACAACACCCTACTGATAGTGAGGGTTATTATTCCTCTGTACACACGGGGAAACTGAGGCACACAGCGGTTTGGCGACTTTGAGATTAAACTTTGTGACTTTGTGTGAATGTTATGACCGCAGCTCTGCAGTACAAACACCACCTTTTTGCATCAGAAATTTGCTGACCAAAGTACCCTGGGATAATTCGCCAGATTAGGAACTGGGGACACCACCCACTGCACCCTTACCTTGAGTAGCACTCAGCAAGGCTGAATTCAGAGCAAGCATTCAGAAGCAGCTCCACTCCCTCTGGCCCCATGATAGGGAAAGCAGGGTTGTTTTGAGGCTGTAAGCCCCCCTCCCCCATCCTATCTAGTGAAGTTGCAAATCAGTGTTGCTTGGTGGATAGCAAATCAAGTTTCAAGGTTACAGACAATACAGAAAGGAAAAAGGTAAATGGGAAATCATTTATCAAGACCATATTTAAAAGAAAAAAAAAAGCTCAGGTCAAAGATGTAATACAATCGCTTAGCTATGTTCCCCACCGGTGTTGGCAGGATCTCAGGGCGCTGGGAGATTTAAATGCCATTTTCAATGGGTTTTGAGATTTTGGGTCAGATGGATCATAAATGTTCTTAGTTACAAAGTTTAATGCATTTTTTCTTCAACTAAAAGAGATCAAATGGCTTGTTTTCCAGTGTGAAGACACCAACAAGTTTGGGGGCCGCTGGGGGACGTGGTTCCCTGATCTATACCTTGACTTTTTAGTTAATTACCTTTTAAGTTAGACATATATGTCCAGTTTAATAAGGAATGCAGTGCCTGGAGGAATTCATAGTATTTGGGAAGAGACGCAAGAATAAAAAATCCCATTGTGAGGTTGCAGGGTCGGGGTGGTCCACAGCCAGTGGTTCAGGACATCTGATGTTAAGCTCGTTCTGTGCTGGGCATTTATCCCCCTTCCTCAGACGTGAGCAGAGATGCTGAGGGTAGTGTCAAACTGCATGTTCCCAAGTGCCATATGACATAGATGGTAGAAATGAGCAGGGGAGTATAACAAATAAAAAGAATATATGAGAAGGACACTGTCTTCACCTCCCACCACTGTGGCCACTGATAAACCCTGACCTGGCAATGAGCCGGCTGATACTGGTGCAGAATGGACTGGGCCACCCAATCCTGACCCGCATGACCTGTGTATAGCAGGGGCAGCTGGGCACCACATCTTATACCACCATATCCCAAGCTGGAGCCCCTCCCAGGAACAGTTCACACATCACCAGCCCAAGAGCAACCATCGGAGACTTTGCTATCCTAAGGACACAAATAGAGTTTGCAGTGTCTTGGTTTGAAGGACCCACCCTAGTTCTCCCCACACCCCCTCCCAAGTCTAGACATCTCATCGCAAGAGCCTAGACACAGGTTCCCTGCTTAACAATAAAACTTTTCCACATGGTGCTCAATCTTCAACTTCATACACTTTATTTTTTCCTTACCTCCATCAACTAAATAACACCGTCTCGCCCACGGCTGCCCCCATGGGCCAGAGGAAGGTACCAGAAGGACAACAGCTACCTATGCCCTTAGTTGAACGGACGGTACTTCCTGCCCTCAGCAACCTTTTCCCTTTCCAAATCACATCTCTTTCAACCCAGGAAAATGGACTCTTCCCATACAAATCCCCAAGTGCCTTGTGTGGAGGTGCGAAATATGCTCAGTGGGGCTATTTTAGGTTGCTGGAGCATAACCCTTTTTTCCACCACAGAAATGAACCACACTGTCATTAAAACACACTGCCATTAAAAACACCATCAGACCTTTGATAATCTCTGTAATAATAAATGGGGCGATTACATTTTACATTATTGCAGTGGATTTCATCCTGGCACTTGAAAATTTGCTTCCTATTTTTGCACCAGAAAATACTTCTGGTGGCAGTGTATTCAAGCCATCATTTGAGCTAGAAGACTGATGATGATATAGACAGTTGAAGACCATTACAACTTCAGCTGCAGTTACTTATCTTCTCCATCCCAATTTTTCTTAATCAAATAACTGGTATTTAAAAGATAAATGCTTGAGGGGATGGATCCCCCATTTTCCATGATGTGATTATTACCCATTGCATGTCTGTACTAAAACATCTCATGTACCCTATATATACATACAACTACTCCGTACCCACAAAAATTAAAAAGTAAAACATCAAAAACATGTATCTGATACTTTGTCACTTCCTTTGGTAGCAGCTGAGGAAATCATACTTCCTGCAGGCTTAGCTGTTATTAATGTTGACTTACATCTGACTTTCCAACATTTTGGGTGTTGAATGAATACTTGCATACTGTACAAAGATCTGCAAAAGAACTTGTTCCTCATTTAATATATGTCCACTGCTCAGAAAATTAAACTGAAAAGCAACAGGACCATACCTTCTGGGTGGCACATATAACAGGGAGGAAGAAAGTGTGACACTGCCCTGATGGTTCTTTATGCTACCTCCAGGCACTTTTGTAGTTAAAGAGTGGGCTGTCACCTGTCTACCCCTACCCTCCTGATGGCAGGCTTGCACAGTTTGGGAGAAGCCAAAACAGCCTTATAGCCTTTCTGCAGGTTATCTGTCTTTCCTGGCACTATTTCTATTCTTCCTGGGTTTAGTTGTCTAACATCTCTTGCCAATGAGAAGCTCCTATCAGCTCACATAAGGATTGAAAGCTGTAAAACTGAGAAGCAAGTAAAAATGCCTACAAGACCATTAACCTCTTTGTACTTGCAGCCAGAGTTTTTGGATCCTAAGAACTAATTTAAAATCCATTTGTCCTTCATGTTTGGACTATGAGTCCCCAGAGGCTTAATCAGAATGAAAAAGAATCAAATACCCTATCAGCAGCTCAGCCTCTCGTACCCAGCTCTTGCCTGTTGACCAGCAGGAGATTTAGATTTCCACACATTCCCTAAAATCACCTCAGAGGCAGAAAAGAAAAGGCTATCGCAAAATTCAGTTGCAGCTACTTAACGGAGGGAAGATGGGAATGGGCCAGTGAACAAAAGTGACCTACGTATGGTTCTAAGAATCACCAAATGGGGACAACGCATTTTAGCTTCCCCAGTCAGGGTTTCAAAGAGAATAGGTGGGATGGGCACCTTGAGGGTGCTACAGGCCACTACAAAATGAAACGTGATATGCAAGATTTCCCATTGTTGGTAAGTTAATGAGGGCAGGTTAGAGTGAGAGTTAAAGGCTGCCATAGCAGAGAGTCTATCTGCCCAAACCAAGTGCAGACAGGACGGCCCAGCTGCTTTTTTATGGGCTGCATGAAACAAAAGACATCAAAACCAGTGCTAGATTCATTGTCTAGCCCAGAGCCACAATAACATTCTCATAATAAGGAACCAAAGGCTGAGAGTTTCCAATGGCTCGTGGAATGTGAGGCTCCAATCTTGTCCATTTAAGGGAGCCCTCTAGCTACTGAACATGCAGCTCTGAATCTGCATGGTTACCAAAGAACAGTAAAATCATCAGCCCCCCAGGTACAGCTCAGCAAGGGGGCAGGAAGCAGCTGCTGGCTTGATCTCCAGGAAACTGTAGAAGAAAATGTCCTGGTTGGGAACCTGGCTTGAAAAAGCAGTCTCCACGGCTCTTTTTCCTTCTCAGACATTCTTTCCACACCAGCAGGCTCTGGAAACGTCAGTGAGGAAAAAGAGGGAGTACCTTGAAAAGCGCCTTGTAGAATCCTTGGGAGCTGCTAATAATTGGGAAGGATGTTCTGAACCAGTTCATTTTTTAAAGTACTTTGTGATTTTTCATGATCCACCTAATTAAAGGAGAGAAGTCAGGAAAAAAAAAAAAAGGCTCTCATTATGTTCACTGACATAGAAAAGTAAGGTCGCCTCTTTTATAGAGATGAAAAAGTAAACAAACAAAATAAGTATCTGCACTAATAAGGTCTCATTCATTCATTTACTAAATATTTGAGTATCTATGAACCAGTCCCTTTACAGGGTAGAACTAGGAGCCAATGAAGGGTGAGGCAAGGTCACTGCCCGCAGGCAATGACCTGCAACTTGGGGCAGGATGGAAGCCAAGCCATTTAGCAGAATGAGCAAGGACAAGACACTGGGAGGGCTCTGGGGTTGGGGGGAGCACCTAACTGAATTTGGAATCAGGGAGGAGCTCCCCAGAGTGGAGATGTCTAAGTGGACATCTAACTGCGATGATAGTCAAGGACAGTTTGGAACAAAGAAGGAAGAAGTTTCAGAACAAGGGAACAGCTGGTATACTGTTTGATGGGGCAATCCCTATCTCAGCTCCCCAGTCTCATGCCCAGAAATGTCCCCAGATTTTTTAGGAGTAATAATGAAAGCAGTTTTTCTTAACTTTATAGTCTGGACTTAATCCCATTCTGATATGGTTTGGATTTGTGTCTCTACCCAAACTTCATGTCAAATTGTAATCCCCAATGTTGGAAGAGGGGCCTGGTGGGAGGTTATTGGATCATGGGGGTGGATATCCCCCTTGCTGTTCTCCTGAGAGTGAGTTCTCACAAGATCTGGTTGTTTAAAAGTGTGTAGCTCCTCCCCCTTCTCTCTCTTCCTCATCCTCCAGCCACGTAAGATATGCCTGCTTCCCCTTGTCTTCCACTATGACTGTAAGCTTCCTGAGGCCTCCCCAGCTATGCTTCCTGTACAGCCTGCAGAACTGAGAGCCAATTAAACCTCTTTTCTTTATAAATTACCCAGTCTCAGGTAGTTCTTTTAATATACACTCCTTTCAGTGTTTCTGAATTCCAAGCTTTTAAAACAGGTTCAGGCTAGGTGCAGTGTCTCATGCCTATAATTCCACCACTTTGTGAGGCTGAGGCAGGGGGATTGCTTGAGCTCAGAAGTTCAAGACCAGCCTGGGCAACATAGGGAGACCCCGATCTCCACAAAACATAATAAATAAATAAATAATCTAGGTGTGGTGGCACACGCCTGTGGTCCCAACTTTGCTGGAGGTTTAGGTGGGACGATTGCTTGAGCCTGGGAAGTGGAGGCTGCAGTGAGCCATAATTGCACCAGCGCACTCCAGCCTGCAGCCTGAGATACACAGTAAGACCCTTTCTCAAAAAACAAATCAAAACAACAACAAAACAGGTTCAACTGACAGTTTAGACTTTAGTTTGTCTTTAATTACTTCATGTAAATTAACCTAAAATTATGCAAAACAATAGAAAGTCTTTTGTACTGATTACACTGAGAAATTTTATAGCAGCCTCAAGAATAATAGTTGAGTCTGTCTAATATGAACTTTGAAGTGTGTTGCCCGGAGGAAACAGGAGTGGAGATTCCTGCTGGTCATGCAGAAGCAGGACCTGGAAAAACTTCCTAAGGGAGATCTATACTCAAATTCGGTATAACAGTTTTGCCACAGTGGAAGTAATAATCCAGGAGTAAAAGAATGTTAGAACAGCCTCCCTAATGTGTTTACTGCTGAAGAGCAGCTAACAGGGGTGAAAAAAAGAGATTAACTGAATGGTAAGTAACACCTGGGGAAAGCTACAAAAGCAGCTGGATTTATTTTGAGAGAGAATGAAGGAATTACACTGAGATACACAAAGCAAGTTATTGGGGATCTCCTTTTTTACTTAAAGTCAATGTGGTCCTGGAATCAGGCACATAGATTCTGGAGTCAAACCACCTGGGCTCAAATCCCTTCATAACCACTCATTAGCCATTTTAACTCTGACCAGTTATTTAACATCCTATGCCTCTGTTTTTTTCCATCTTGGGCCAGTTATACCAGTTCTTAACATCTTGTGCCTCGTTTTTCCTTATCTGTAAAATGGGGTTATAATAGTACTTTCCTCATGAAGTTGAGGAAGCATGCCTAGAATATAGTGATGCTCAATAAATTTAGTTATTGTTATTACTCTACCCTACTTTTTACCAGAAAAGAAAGAGAAAAAATGGGCTTACTTACCATTTTTAAAGCAAGGATGTTAGTCCAATATAAGAAAGAATTTCCCAAGTGTGAAGATGTTTAACAACATGAGGTAGTTTTCTTGGACAAAGCAAGTCTCAGAAAGTTTCATCATTAAAATCTGTAGGAAAGAAACTGACCCTGGGCCGGGCGCGGTGGCTCAAGCCTGTAATCCCAGCACTTTGGGAGGCCGAGACGGGCGGATCATGAGGTCAGGAGATCGAGACCATCCTGGCTAATACGGTGAAACCCCGTCTCTACTAAAAAAAATACAAAAAACTAGCCGGGCGCGGTGGCGGGCGCCTGTAGTCCCAGCTACTCCGGAGGCTGAGGCAGGAGAATGGCGGGAACCCGGGAGGTGGAGCTTGCAGTGAGCTGAGATCCGGCCACTGCACTCCAGCCTGGGCGACAGAGCGAGACTCCGTCTCACAAAAAAAATAAAAATAAAAAAAAAAAGAAACTGACCCTGACCTGCTGAAGATGAGCAAGGTGAGGTGGCAATGAGGTCTTGTTTTGGGGCAAGAAGAGGATGGTGCTTCTTAGATCTAGATACTTTGTGTGTTCACATCTCCACTTGCACAAATCAAACATATTCCCCTTGAGGTTCAAATTCTCCTTCACACTACTGTCCTAGGGATGCTCCAAAGATCCAGTATGTGAAAATGCTTTTTAAGCATCAAATGCTATAGGGTAGTCAGTATCACAATATCAAGGCATAGTACTCTTTTGTTCAGCTGGTGAGGAATGGAATGGAAAATGACGCCCCTTGACGCTCAGGTACCCTCTTAGTTCTCCATCCTAAATCACCCTCCAAGGGTAAGAAAAAAAACCACACCAGAGGGGAGAGGCAAAGCCCAATGTAAATTCTTCCTTAGGGCCAGTGCCACCCTCTGCTGTTATGCACATTTTATTGACTACCAGGAAGTGTTACCCTGAAAGGAAAACCTGTCTTGACTTTGAGCAGCAGACTCAGGGACATCGGGGAAGTGGTTGAGTGTCTGCTAGACCCTCTCTCTAAAGTCAAAAATCTAACATCACTTTCCAAGCACCCTCTGATCTAATGAAGTGATTTTGTATCCCACAGCATTCTGGTTCCCTGTCTTTCCTCATGAGCAAAGGGGCAAGCCCCATAGGAGGTCAGATATTGTGAGACAGTGCCCAACCATAACTGCTAATGAAGTGTGTGTGTAAAATAGGAAGTGCTCTCATTTCCTGTGTGGGTGGCACCAATGGCTGAGATCGGCTACTCCTGCTCTCTGGAGTTCTGATGGGGACAGAGGCAGGCTTGTCACCATTGTCAATCTCGGACAACTTTAAACAACGTTAAGGGAAATATACTTCCCCAGCCAAGGAAACACACAATGGGCCCTGACTATCCCATGGGTGGTTGCCTCAGACCTTCCTCCCCTGGCTGTTGTTCTGTCCTGCTTTCTGCTTTCAGCTATTTCATTCAAAACTGCCAAAGGCAAGAGGTGGAGATGCACCCTTGCTTTGGAGCAGAGACTGTGTGCCTTGGATGAGTCACAGTCTGATATAGTTTAGATGTCTGTCCCCTCCAAACTTCCAGTTGAAATCTGATCCCCAATGTTGGAGGTGGGGCCTAGTGGGAGGTGTTTGGATCATGGAGGCGGATCCTTCATGAATGGCCTGGTGCTGTCTTCATGGTAGTGAGTTCTCACTCTCTCAGTTCCCGTGAGAACTGATTATTAAAAGATCCTGGCCCTGCCCCTCAATCTTCCTTCCTCCCTCACCATGTAATGCCTGCTCCCTTTCGCCTTCCACCATGAGTGGAAGATTCCTGAGGCCCTCACCAGAAGCAGATGCTGATACCATTATCCTACAGCCTGCAGAACTGTGAGCCAAAATTTCTTAATAAAGTACCCAGCCTCAAGTATTCTTTTATAGCAACACAAATGGACTAAGACACAGGTTAACTACAAGACAGCAATCCTCTCAGTCCACAGTTGGAGTTAGGACGAACAGAGCACCTATAGTTGGGCATGATGAGCAACATCTGTCTTCACTGCCGCAAACCTGAGGGAACATTAGAATCACCTGGAGGACTTGTGCAACACAGAGACTGGGCCCACCTGAAGTTTCTGACTCACTAGGTCTAGGGTAAGGCCCCAGAATTTGCGTTTCTAACCAGTTCCCAGATGATGCTCTTGCTTCTGGTCTGGGGACTACACTCGGAGAACCACTGTTCTAGAGTAACCTATTAAGCATGGGGAAAGGGTGCTTCCCCAAGCAGGTGGCTATGGATCACACCACGCCCTTGGTAGACAAGGACCTATGGAGCTGCTGGGGGAGTTTATGTCCCAAGTGCAATTATTAAGCAGGGCAAAATGGAGACTGAATACAGGGCTCTGGAAGGGCTCATCCAGGAGGCATTTTTTTCATCTATACCATACACCTCTGTACATTTGTACCTGAGGTGCTTTTGTACCGGCATCTTGCCTAGGTAATAATACCCACTTTACCATTTCATATGTACATTAGAACGGTGTCATGATTTTGAAAGACCTGCTATGAAAAAGTTCAAATGAGCTTGAAATCCACTTTCATTAATAAAAGAAATTTCACTTTTATATTTGTCAGTGAAAGAAAAAGACCTATTAATTTTTTTAATAGATTTGCAACTGCAGAAAATGTTCAAATGGTTGTAAAAATGGTTTAATTTTTTTTTTTTCTTTGAGATGGAGTCTCACTCTGTCACCCAGGCTGGAATGCAGTGGCGCGATCTCGGCTCACTGCAAACTCCACCTCCCTGTGTCAAGCAATTCCTCTGCCTCAGCCTCCCAAGTACTGAGATTACAGGTACACACCACCACGCCCAGCTAATTTTGTTTTTGTTTCTGTTTTTGAGACAAAGTCTCTCTCTGTCACCCAGGCTGGAGTGCAAGGGCAAGATCTCGGCTCACTGCAACCTCCACCTCCCAGATTTAAGTGATTCCTCTGCCTCAGCCTCCCAAGTAGCTGAGACTATAGGCATGTGCCACTACACCTAGCTAATTTTTGTAATTTTAGTAGAGACAGGATTTCACCATGTTGGCCAGGCTGGTCTCAAACTCCTGACCTTGTGATCCCCCTGCCTTGGCCTCCCAAGATGCTGAGATTACAGGTGTGAGCCACCACACCTGGCCGGTTTAATTATTTTTATCACCTATTTTAAGAATAAAGTTCTCCTCTGGTGACTATAAAGAATTTGAAGAAATCATCAAGGAAAGTCTTGATCAAGAGTTCAGTGTAGCTATTTCAACATAAAACCTGAAATAGAAAAATATGTGTCTCTAGAAGCAAGCTCAAGTTTCTCGTGTTAAAACTTGAAAAGGTTTTATTTAGAAGTTTTATACAAATTCAATGTGTAATATCTTTCTTAGTACTTTGTATTTTACTTTTCTTGTAATTATGTATCATAAAGATAGTAATTTTCACCAAGCCCCATATTGAAGCTCCCCAATGTACTTCAGAGTGCCATGCAAATATTGTACTAGAATTTCTTTTTTTTTTTTTTTTGAGATGCCCAGGCTGGAGTGCAATGGCGTGATCTCGGTTCACTGCAACCTCTGCCTCCTGGGTTCAAGCGATTCTCCTGCCTCAGCCTCCCAAGTAGTTGGGTTTACAGGTGTGCGCTACCATGCCCAGCTAATTTTGTATTTTTAATAGAGACAGGGTTTCACCATGTTTGTCAGTCTGGTCTTGAACTCCTGACCTCAAGTGACCCACCTGCCTTGGCCTCCCAAAGTGCTGAGATTACAGGTCTATCTGTTGAGCCACCGTGCCCGGACTGTACTGGAATTTTCTGTGTGTGCTGTGTTGTGGAAAGCTCTCTAAAGCCCTGCTTTAAAGAGGATGGCAGACTCTATTGATGGCCTAGACAGCAAGGATCCACCAACTTCCTCTTTGTTAATCGAACTCACACCTGATTCAGATATTGGGAGGGTCTGTGCTTCAGAGAAAGCCAAGTTTCTCTTCAGCCCCAAGCCAACTGTGCAATTTCACTCTCTTTGCCAATGATAGAATTTAAAATAGATGTGTGATATGTTTCTAGTCAATTAGCCATGTGAGGGAAAAATTTAGAGGGAAATTTTAGAGGGAAAATTCTAGTCATTTAGCCATGTGAAGGCAGACAGAGGGGCTTCTGGAAAGTTTTCTTCCTCTTAAATAGTGACACAAGAGAGGGACCTTCTTCCAGCCCTTGGACACTGTCAAATGAGTCTGTGATGGCTCGTGCTGCTGCAGCCATACTATGACCATTATGAATTAACCATGAGGACAACCCCGTATGTTGAGAGTGGCAGAGCAGAATGGCAGAAAAGACACAGGACCCTGATGACCACAGAGGTATTTAGTTAACAAGCTCTGGATTTCCCCCACCTCCAGAATTCTTGTTGGGTGAGATAATGAATTTCTTCTTTGGCTAAGCTGTTTTTGTCTAGGTTTTCTGTTTTTTTTTTTTTTTTTGAGACGGAGTCTCACTCTGTCGCCCAGGCTGGAGTGCAGTGGCTGGATCTCAGCTCACTGCAAGCTCCGCCTCCCAGGTTCACGCCATTCTCCTGCCTCAGCCTCCCAAGTAGCTGGGACTACAGGCGCCCACCACCTCGCCTGGCTAGTTTTTTGTATTTTTTAGTAGAGAAGGGGTTTCACCGTGTTAGCCAGGATGGTCTCGATCTCTTGATCTCGTGATCCACCCGTCTCGGCCTCCCAAAGTGCTGGGATTACAGGCTTGAGCTACCGTGC
The DNA here is from genome assembly GCF_009764315.1 of Trachypithecus francoisi. Classification (NCBI taxonomy): domain Eukaryota; kingdom Metazoa; phylum Chordata; class Mammalia; order Primates; family Cercopithecidae; genus Trachypithecus; species Trachypithecus francoisi. The sequence continues at coordinate 99,274,343 of NW_022681469.1, read as the reverse complement.
CCGGCCTGGTTTTCTATTCTTTGCATTTAAAAGTATCCTCACTAATGATACACAGTTTAATGATCACACTTTGCATTGCCAAATTGCCCTCCAGATGACAGTCTCAAGTTACACTGCCCTGGTAGGATATGAGAATGCCTGTCTCCCCTTACCAGCGTTAGAGTTGTTGCAACTCTTTGCCAAATTTATAGACAACATTTAGTTTAAGATTTATAGCACCTGCCCAACTACTTGGGAGAAAGGACGTCAGCCTCCTGGATACACCCACGGGCCTCTGCCTTAATCACAGTTGGTCTGTCTGTTGAGCCAAGCAGTCCTGTCAAAACATCTGCTTTCTAACGCTTAATTCTGGCCATAGAGTGTGCTTTAAAGTATTATGTCTGCATTTAAAGGGAACACATTCTGTCATTTAAACCTCTCATTGACTGCCACCATATTTGTGGTTACAACCTCATGTACAATGAAAATCAGTGGAAAGTAATCAACTAATGTATACCCTCCATCACCACAAAACAGGATTCAGGACATGCTACCCCAAAATATGGCATGGGGTATATTGAATATCTTAAGCTGAAGGAATTTGAGAAATAGCATGTGCAAGACAGAGCTTCTGACCTTCCCCTGAAGTAGGTCATAAGCCCCTCATGGGAGAGGTGACCCCCAAGACCCAGAGAGAAGAAGCAGTGTTGCCTCTGAAGACGCAGGGATGCTGGTAGGAATGTGGACAAGCAGGCCTTACTAAGGTCCCCAGGCCATAACATTTCATTCAGACCTCCTTTGTCTTGTTATATTCTCCACCACTCTTCGCTCTTCCTCAAACCTGCAGAGAAACACCTGGGTTTAACTGCTCCTTCCGCTCCTGATGAAGGCTCCCATGTGACCGAATACTTAGATCACATAAATGTTTGCGCTCTTCTCTGTCTTTCTTACCAGGGCCCCAGCCAATAAACCTAGGATGAATACAAGGAAAAGATATTTTTCTTCTCCTGCACACAACGACTTGCTCAGATCAGAGAGGGTGTGGGGTGTGTGTGGTGTATGGGTGTTAATGTGTGGTTTGTGAATGTTGTGTGTGTGGTATAGGAGTGTGTGCTGTATGGGTGTGTGGTGTGTGGGCGTGTGGGGTGTGAGTCTGTGTGTGGGTGTTAATGTGTGGTTTGTGAATGTGTTGTGTGTGTAGTGTGGGAGTGTGTGCTGTGTGGGTGTGTGGTGTGTGAGCGTGTGGTGAGTGGGTGTGTAAGTGTGTAGTGTGTGAGTGTGTGATGTGTCTGAGTGTGTGGTTATGTGTGTGTGTGTGGTGTGAGCGGTGTGTGTGTCTGAATGTGTGGTGTGTGAGCGTGTGGTGAGTGGTGTGTAAGTGTGTAGTGTGTGAGTCTGTGAGTGTGTGGGTATGTGGATGTGTGGTGTGTGGGCGTGTGGGGTGTGAGTCTGTGTGTGGTGTGTGGGCGTGTGGGGTGTGAGTCTGTGTGTGGGTGTTAATGTGTGGTTTGTGAATGTGTTGTGTGTGTAGTGTGGGAGTGTGTGCTGTGTGGGTGTGTGGTGTGTGAGCGTGTGGTGAGTGGGTGTGTAAGTGTGTAGTGTGTGTGGTGTGTGAGTGTGTGATTGTATGAGTGTGTAGTGTGTGTGAGTCCATGAGTGTGTGGTGGGTGAGCATGTAGTGTGTGAGTGTGTGATATGTCTGAGTGTGTGGTTATGTGTGTGTGTGTGGTGTGAGTCTGTGTGTGGTGTGTGAGCATGTGGTGTATGTGTGTGTGTGGTGTGAGCGGTGTGTGTGTCTGAATGTGTGGGTGTGTGAGCATGTGGTTATGTGAGAGTGTGCGGCATGTGTGAGAGTCTGAGTGTGTGCTGTGTGGTATGTGTTCATGTGCGGTTTGTGAATGTGTGGTGTGTGATATATGTGGTGTGTGTGTATTAATGTGCGGTTTGTGAATGTGTGGTGTGTGATATATATGGTGTGTGAGTGTATTAATGTGTGGTATGTGAATGTGTGGTGTAAGTGTGTATGGTGTGTGTGAGTCTGAGTGTGTGGTGTATGAGTGTGTGTGATGTGTAAGTGTGTAGTGTGTGAGTCTGTGAGTGTGTGGGTATGTGGATGTGTGGTGTGTGGGAAACAGAGAGAGGGCAAGCCAGGGAGAGACTCAGAGACAGAGAAGTCTACACACACAGACACACGGGGCCTTTCCTGGGAGAATAGTGGTCTGCCCCATCCCAGCCCTACATGAGACCCTATTTGGCAAGCAGGTGGGATCATAGCGGACTTGACATCACTTGCTCAGGGTGAAGGCAGAAGAGGCATAAAATAAGGCCTCTGTAGACCTGACTTTCAGTGCTGTCACTGAATCCAATGTATTCATTCAAATAGGCTTAACATCAACTCTGTTTAATAAAAATGAAATCTATTTGTTGAGCACTTACTGTGTGCCTGTGGCTGGGTTAAATACTCTAACTCATTTATTTCTCAGAACAACCTTATTAGGAAGAGGAAGATATTATTGTCTCCATCTTAAAGAAACAAAATTAAGGCACAAAAAACACAACCAACACGAGGCTATGTGGATGTGACCTCAGATCTAGTTGACCCAAAATCCTATTGTGGTACCCACTGCATTACATCCCCTTTAGGGGAGTGCAGGCAACTACAAGATCGGATTGTATAAAGGCTAAAAAGGTAATAGGATTAAATAGCTCATTTGTAACTTGACAAATAATTTTATTTGCAACTTCAGTTTTGCTAAATCATATGGAACAAAAATATTACAGGCTTACTCTAACCATCACTAGGTCTTTGAATTTGTTTTTATTGTTTAACTGTAAAACAGATAATAAAAGGCAGTATGTGTTCAGGACATAAATTTTGAAAAGTACAAGGAATAAAAGGAAATAAAATAAAAATCACACAGTCCTATCACAGAAAAAAGAATTACTACTAACATTTGATGATAACCCCATAAAATATTGAAAAATTGTTCTCTATTAGTATTGTAATAATTTTTCTTAAAAGATAAGTTCCACCTAACATGGCTATCATGGTGAAAGAAGCTGTCAATAGCCATATTTGTCAAATAGCTTACCATCTCACCACTTCATACTCTGTTCTGGTCCTAAATGTTTTTAGAACTAACACTACATTACTACAGAAAACTACGTGATGTATTCGATGTGCATTATTATTAGGAGAGGTAAGAATCTGGGGTACCTTATTAAAAATAATATAATTGGGCAAAAAAAAAGATAATAATTAGGCACAAATCAAATTGCCCAATAGAAAAACTAGCAGAAAGCCATGAACTTACGATTCATAAAGAAACATAAATACTTAGTAAATAGTAAACATACTCAATAAACATGAAAATATGCCCAATCTCACTACTGATCAAAGCAACAGAGTATTATAGATATGACAATTTTCATGCCTATCAAATGGTCAAAGGTTTACAAATAACTCGATGTTGGAGAAGGTCTTGGAAGATAGGATCCCCCTATCCCTACCTGATGGAAGAGAAACTGATGCAATCATTTTGGAAGCATCACACATGGCAAGAGGCTTAACCCATGCATTTCTAGATCCCTTCTTTAAAAGAGGACTCTTCTGTAAGAGAGGAATAGTCAGAGGTGATCAGGGATATATGCGCATGGCCATTCATAGCATAATTTACAATACTGAAAAACTGAAAACGGCTTAAAAGTCCATGAGATAGGGAAACACACAAATTATGGAACATCTGCACAATATAGAATTAAGCTATCATGAAAATTTTTGAAAGCAATTTAATGCCATAAAGTGATATTTACAGGAAGGGGAGGAAGCAGAATATAAAACTAAAACTACACTAAGGTACAATTCTCATACACACACAGGCAAAAAAGAAAATGTGAGGGAAATACATTAAGAAACTAACAGTTGTTACCTTTGAATGATTAATCCACGTATAAATTTCACTTAATTTTTTTTCTAAAATTTTCTACAAATAAAGTATACATTATCAGAAAACATTTTTAAAATTTCTAGTGGTAACTAGGCTCAGGCAAACCCAACACAACTTAAACCCCCTAACCCTAAGATATCCTTGGAGGAGTCTCAGTCCTCAACCATCCCTTTCTCAGTTCATAATTATCATGGCAATTGCTAATATTTGTTGAGCAATAATATGAGCCAGGCATTATGCTAAGTACTTTAAATTCAATATTGCATTTAATTCTTCTAGAAGTCCAGTAAAGTAGGCACTAGAATTACCCCTGCTTTACAGTAAATGAGACAATGACTTTGAGACGGAAGCGATTCACTGAAGGCCATTTAGAGATTAAAGCACAAACCAGGTTTGACTCTTGCAAATCAAGGCGGCTCCAGAACAAAAACTCACAATTTTATGTCTCTAGGCTCTCCTCCTTAAATTAAAACAATTATTAATATCCAAACTAGTTTTCCATGTTCTGGGCTCTTTGAAAGGAAATGACTATTTAGAGCTAAGAAATAGCGGCCGGGCGCGGTGGCTCAAGCCTGTAATCCCAGCACTTTGGGAGGCCGAGACGGGCGGATCACGAGGTCAGGAGATCGAGACCATCCTGGCTAACACTGTGAAACCCCGTCTCTACTAAAAATAAAATACAAAAAACTAGCCGGGCGAGGTGGCGGCGCCTGTAGTCCCAGCTACTCGGGAGGCTGAGGCAGGAGAATGGCGGGAACCCGGAGGCGGAGCTTGCAGTGAGCTGAGATCCGGCCACTGCACTCCAGTCTGGGCGACAGAGCGAGACTCCGTCTCAAAAAAAAAAAAAAAAAAAAAAGAAATAGCTACAGTAAATAGTAAGAGAAAATGTGCTGTCACTTTAAAGAGCACAGTCACCAAGTCTGGCTTTGTAGGTGTGAGACCTGCGCAGTTGCACAGGGCCTGTGCTTAAAAGGGCTCCATGCTTGATTTAATGCTTTGCTCTCACTGTCGTATAATTCTTAATAATTTTTGAACAAGGAGTTCACATTTTCATTTTGCACAGAGCCCTGCAAATTATGACACCAGTCCTGCTAGTCACACGTGAGTAACTAAGCCTCAAACCTCATTTAAAAAGACAGAGTGTTTGGGGTTTGGAGTTGTGTTCGTTGCTTTTTATTACCTACCTGGGCCTGAAGCCTAGGGAGAAGGTATTTTCCCTTGTTTAAATGAATCTTCCACTTGAAAACACGCGATGGTATTAAAGGAAGCTGGGCACCTCCTCCTCCTCCTCAGCATCTCCAGTGACCTCCATTTTAAGCAGTGCTATCTGGTACACATACCCTGTATTGTGGGATCTGGCCCATCAAGTCCTGGTGTGTTTGACTGGGTCTGGATTAACAGCCAGAGTGTGGCTTGTCTTCAGGGTAAGAGGCAGTGGCTGATGCGATAAAGGCTTTGCATATTTAGAACACCAAGGATTCTCCAGACAAAAAATTTAAAGTTTCTTAGTGCATACTCTTCTATAAGAAAACTACCTGATGTATTTGATGTGCATTATTATTCTATAATTGTCAGGGAGGATAGATAGAGTTGTGTAAGCTGTATGGCCCTACTCTTTTCAACAAGGTTGTGGTTCAGACAGCAGTTTGGTATGAGAAAAACACATTGCTGGTAAACTAACTTCAGCACATTGGGGAATATTTTGGACTGCCAAGCCTTGCTTCAGGGAAAACAATGAACTCTTACCCATTTTCCCTCTTAGAATTGCACAAGACTCTCTATGACTAACTCCTCTGTGTACTTTCACTTCAGAAATGGGGTCTGGCAGAGAATGAAGTTAGGGACTCCAGGAGCGAGTGCTTCTGGCAAACCCCTGGGTTTCCTGAGGGTGAGGCACAGCCATTGTACCCGTGAGAAGCCCAGGGTCTGGCAGAAGACCAAGCAGAAGTCATGTGTGGGACAGCACAGATGCTGCTGGGGAAACAAAATAAGAAGGTGCGTAAGAGACTGTGAAACAACCAGGATTTAGCTGTTTCATCAGCCCCTCTGGCCAAACCAAAAAGGTTTCTTTGGCTACCTTGTTCCATAACAAACACGTGGATTTCCTCAAACGTGTGGCCTACTGAAATCATACAGAGTAACTGTAGAGGACTCTGTTGATTGTCTACCCATCGCCCATTCTCACCTCCTTCTTCCTACAAGGACCCTGCTTTTGTTCAGATAGGTTCCCTCTTCAGAATAACCCGCACTCAGAATTGGCTTTGATTAGACTAAGCTCATCAAAGTAATCCCATGGTCCATGCTAGTCATTGATTGAGGATGTCACGCACTCCAATTCTGGAGAAAGAAAAACCTTGCTGGAAGTTTCCAGGAAAGTCCTACCTTACTTTTAAGAGATAACAATGGAGAAATCAGACTCTGTCAACCTAGTAGGGATGAATTAGGAGGCATACTCCCTCAATTGCTACCAACGACCAGCCAGAAGCCAAAGTCAGCTCCCAGAAGGGCACAGAAAGAACTGCAGAAAAACAGAGTCAAAAACCTAGATGGAACCAAGCCTGAAGCCCACCCCGTTTGGGTTTCTCATTATACAAGCCAATGCAACTCTTTATTATTTAAGCTTGCTTGAGTTGGCCTTTCTATTACATGCCAGTGGAACCACAAAATGATCCTTCACAGCAGAGTCAACCTGGGATTCTGAAGAATCGGGCTCTAGGCACCAGCCTATTTGCTGTATAAATTGCTTTGTGCAAGTCCCAATTTACCCAAACCTCAGTCTTCTCATCCAGTAAGACTGGCCATTGTAATACCTCTATTGTTTACTTTGGGGGAATATCACAAGCAGTGAAAAAATAAAAGATATGAAAGGCTTTTGAAACAAGTAACTGTTATACACATGTGAGATACTGTTACTATTAAATTTAAAATCGTCCAAGAAATGTACTTGTTTTCCTGGATACATACATAAATAACACTGCCTTACTTTGAGTTTCCATATTTTCATTCTCCTTTCCCTTCCCCAACCACACTTAACACCTCACAGATGTGTAGAAGGCCATGACAGAGCTTTCTAAAATCATTTTTCTCTCTATTCAGCTGATTCCCAAAATGCCAAGCAAAAAGATTCAGTAAATTTTGTAAAGCATCTCCTTGAAGCCCCTCCCATTATGTGCTCGGCACAGGAATCTGAGATGTGGTACTGAAAAGGCTTTTTGAGGCCAGAAATTTGTCTTATCCTGGAACAGACAGAACATGGGGGTACATTTATCCTCCTAACAGGTAAATGAAATTGTCAAAGGCCTGTAATGGATTGGCAAAATTTTAAATGGAAACTGTGTGTGTTTTCAGAAATGCACTAACTTGTGATCATTCATTGCAGAGGGAAATTAAACTCAAGTGAGAAAAAGGAAAATCTAGCCTATGAAAAACACATAAATGCAAAGCAAGGAGCATTGAGAATCTGGGAGACCAACTGGTCAATTAAGTACCATGTAAAGATTTCCAATTTTTTTGTAGTAAATTATTTATTTAGCTCTTCCATACCATCAATATATTTTACAAGTTTAATACCCAAATTATAGCCAGCCCACCCATTTATGGCCCCATAAATGAGTCCTGACTTACCAATGTGAATTCTTGTTCCTAGCAGTGTCAGATTTAGATTGGATTTGGATCTATTGCTTTTATCCTTATCAGACATTTCAAGGCTGATATTTTATTGCTATATTTAAAATGGAAAGTGCTTTAAAATAGACTTGGGAGGGAGCACAACTGATTCCTGCCCCGATATGTCATTTCCTGATTTAACATCCTACTATAACCTAGGTTAAAGGGTTGGAAGTCCACACAAAGTCCTTCTCCATCGAAAATTTCCCCCCACACAAAGAGAATTTTCTTGGAGGAAAGTGAGTGATTATAAAAAGAATGACTTTAATCTTAAGTAAGAGTAGCTGGGGCTTTCAGTAGTAAAACTGACAGGCAATTTCCATGCCTACATACTTTGTAAGTCAAATGAATAATAAAGAATATAAATGAAACACATCTCACCATTTCTTAAGTTTTGAAGTGTATATGGAGCTAAATTGTCAAGCCTTGTTTCTCAAGGTTTGGATTTTGTAAAATACGTAGAACAAACCAATAAATTAACGGCAGAAGAGAAGACTAACAAATCAAACCCGGGAAACAGCTTCCACTTATGTTATAAAAAGTATAATAGCCCTAAGATTGGTAAATCCCACAGAGTCAAATGTAAGATATGATCTATGACACCCAAAATTATAACAATATCTGATTGTGGCTTTTAGGCCTTGAAAAAAAAGTCACCAAATAATTTTTTTAACCTTTTTACATTAACTTTTTGTTTATATTTACATTATAACTTTTTTTAATTTTTATAAAAGATTGTTTAATGAACTATAAAATAACAAACCTTAACTTGCAGTTCATAGGAACCAGCCAAGCTCCATGGAAGACGGAACGGAAGAGCTCAGCCTCCACACTCGCCCTGGGAACAGAAGCCAAGGGCAGGCCACTCCTTGGAGCTCACTGTTCTCATATGAAAAACGGGCTTATCTCCCGGAAATATACCAGGGGCGGAGTGCTTTGGCGAAGCATGGTATTTGGTTTATCAGTCTGTTTTCACACTACTGATAAAGACATACCCAAGACTTGGCAATTTACAAAAGAAAGAGGTTTAATTGGACTTACAGCTCTGTGTAGCTGGGGAAGCCTCACAATCATGGCGGAACACATGGACTATAGCAGGCAAAGAGACAGAACTTGCGCAGGGGAGCTCTTCTTTTTAAAATTGTCAGATCTCGTGAGACTTACTCACTATCACGAGAATAGCGCAGGAAAGACTTGCCTCCGTGATTCAATTACCTCCCACTGCGTCCCACCCACAATATGTGGGAATTCAAGGTGAGATTTGGGTGGAGACACAGCCAAACTGTATTACTTAGTTTTAAGAGAAATTATTAAGAAAAACGAAAGAAATATCTTATCAAGGTACTCAGAGTTGTTAATGTAACCAGATCAGCTTTACAGTTCCAGTCCCCCACCTTCCGCCTGGCTCCAGCACCACACCTGTATCACACCTGCACACCTTCCCCTAGGCCAGCTATAGAATTTGTGGGGCCTGGGGCCCCTTGTTCAAAAAGCAGGAGGAAATACCGTTACAGATACTAAATTATAAAAGATTTTTCCTTTCTTCCCTAGTTGTCATGGTGTGTTCTTATTTGCTATGTGATGTGATGTTGTAATAAAGAAAAATTTTAAATTAAAATTATTAGCATGAATTTTGCCTTTTTTTTTTTTTTTTTTAAGATGAAGTCTTACTCTTGTCGCCCAGGCTGGAATGCAGGGCCGATCTCAGCTCACTGCAACCTCCGCCTCCTGGGTTGAAGCAATTCTCCTGCCTCAGCCTCCCAAGTAGCTGGGATTACAGGGCTCCCACCACCAAGCTCAGCTAATTTTTGTACTTTTAGTAGAAATGAGGTTTCGCCATGTTTGCCAGGCAGGTCTCGAACTCCTGACCTCAGGTGATCTGCCCACCTTGGCCTCCCAAAGTGCAGGTATTACAGGTGTAAGCCACCGCTCCCGGCCGCCATTCATTTTTATATTGTGCAATATCAGTTATAAATGCAAATATAGGAACATTTAACTTGTATGCAGAATCACCAAAATTGCACAATTGACATTTTGTACCTCATACATGCATATGTATTTTGTTCTCACCAGAACAGTAAAAATTCTGCACAAAACAAGCTCGGCTAGTCTTCTTTCACCGCTTGATAAGTGCATATTCTATCAACCCTCTACCTTCGGTTTACTGATAAGTAAGGGGAGTCTGAAAGGAAAGGAATCTATGATTTGCCCTATCTTTCCCTCTCCTTTTATGTCATCTTTTTCAGTATAAGTGGTGACTATTACAGGGAAGCAACATGAATAAGAAAGGATGTGATAAGATTCCTTGGTCATTTGTGTTTTTTTTTTCTTTTTTCTTTTCTCTTTTTTTTTTTAAGACAGAGTGTCACTCTATTGCCCAGGCTAGAGTGCAATAGCCCGATCTTGGCTCACTGCAACCTCTGCCTCCCAGGTTCAAGTGATTCTCCTGCCTCAGCCTCCCGAGTAGCTGGGATTACAGGCACGCACCACTACATCTAGCTAATTTTTGTATGTTTAGTAGAGACGGGGTTTCGTCATGTCGGCCTGGTCTCAAACTCCTGACCTCAGGTGATCTGCCCGCCTCGGCCTCCCAAAGTGCTGGGATTACAGGCGTGAGCCACTAGGCTCAGCTCATCTGTGTTTCTTAGAATTCCACTACTTCTTCTGCATTTGAAGTAAATTCTGGAAAGCATGTCTTCTAATGGAAAGCATGGCCTCTTGGGGCTTTCTGCTGCCCCGCTTACTCAGTTGTAGGCGTCACACACTTCCCGTTTTTTACACTTAGTCTTTTTGAGTCTTATTGAATTTTCATGCATTGTGGGACTGCTGAAATTTTGTGCTCGTTAAGCATCATGGGTTCTTTATGCAAATGAGGTGATAAGGAACAGCAAACATGAATATTGCATATGTCTCCTCTGCTCATGTATGTGCTCCGTGTCCCATCAGACTTTATGTACAGAACACAAGTTCAAAAATAAGATTAGTAAGAATTTCAAGATGGTGACAGCAGAGCCCTAAACTGAGTGTGGGCCCTCTGAGCACCAGACTCTGTGCCACTGCCCAAGTTGCACACCCATGAAAGTCTGCCTTCCACCAAACCCCTACCTGGAGGGATGCCCAGTGAGGGAGTTGGTTGCAAACTCCCAATAAGCTCCTCTGTATTCAGATACTTATTACCTGCCTGCCCTGGCCTTGCTTAGGAAAGTCCCTATAGAGAGCCATTTCCCTCTTCCTCCCTTTTTCTTTCTTCCATTTCCTCCTCTTCATTTCCTCTCCCTCCTCCTCTTCCTCACCCTCTTGCCCAACACATAGCCATCCCAACCTGCCCTAGTTACTTCTAGATTTTTAGGAAATGCAAAATAGCTCCTCCAAGTCAAGAGCAGAAAAACAGACTACATCCCCATTTGCTTGGAACTTCCCCTTTTTCTCTTAAAACAGTATTTATGCTCTATGCAGTGGAGCAAATTTCAGTAAACGCTCACTCTTGCCCAATTTTAAAAGCTAGATGGCAAAGAATAGAGTTTTTATTTATTGTATTATCTGGATATAACTTTAGTGGGGGAGGCAAGTTACTTTTTAAAAAAATTATGGGGTGGAAATTTTTTAATTTTTATGCATAGTGCTACTTTATGTGAATAAAGAAAGAGCCCACCTAAAATAAATCACAAGTTTTGGATAAAACTCATGCATCTCTATATGCATTGCAACTTAACTCTAGAAGGGAAAAAATGAGTAGGCTCTAGAATAATAAGGAAACAGAGGTGAGATGATTAAGACTGCTTAAATGGATTCTGAAACAGACAGATATTTGGAACCTTTTTTTACTCACTGAAAAACGATGCCTGTGGGGGAAAAGATTTTTCCATTTTTTGTTATTTTCCTCATTTTCTCTTTCTCTTCCCAGCTAGCATTTCTAAACTTCCCAGGTTTGTAGAATACTTAATGAAGAAACAAGCCTCTCAGATCTCAGTTTCCTAAAAAAAAAAAGAAAAAGAGAGAGAGAGAAAGAAGCCTGCAGAGCTGCTCAATCCACGATTTTTTTCTCATTTTGCACGTGTCTAGAAATATTAATATTTTCACTTCAAATGTAAGATTGGTGACTGTCCAAATTAGGAAAGGGAACAGATAGATGATCTCCTCCATCACTTTTTGAAGCCTCAGAATGGAATCTTAACAGTGAGCACTAACCAAACCATTTCCCTGTGAGATTTAAGATCAAGCATCACATGTCCAGGTTCTGCAGATTTAAGCACCAATCGTCCAGTGAGTGAATAAAAGACTCCACATCCTTTTCCAAGAGTCCAGCTTTCTTCAGCACTTAACAAGTTCAATATGTTGGATAGAGCACAAGGGCGTCCTTCTACAGAGGTTAGGAAACTCACAGGCCATACTTTACTACATTGATAACTCAGTGGCAGCCAAGAGCACATTCCTCACTTTGTTCATAATCCCCACTAATTAGCCCTTAAATGTGGCCAAATTCCAACTAAAATCATTTTATTCAGCCCTACTTATGTCTTTCCTGGAACTCTAAATGGACATCATTCTTCCCTCCTGTGCTGGGCTGCCAGGCAGCCTTTCTGGAGCTGGTGGACAGCCTGTTGTGGTCTGTAGGTGGTTGTACCTCAGGGGGAAGGAAGCAGGAGGTCCCGACAGGTAGATATTTGATAATCACGGGGCTGCAGGTGCATGCTCTCTTCCTTCACATCCTTTAGGAGTTGAGTTCCTTGGAGTAAAAGTAGCTCCTCAAAATATAACACATGTCCAGAATAGACAAGTCCACAGAGACAGAAAATAAATTCGTGGTTGCCAGGAAATGGGGGAAGGGACAAATGGGGGTAACTACTCAATGTGTTATGGGGTGTTCTTTTGGGGTGATAACAATGTTTTGAAATTAAAGGGAGGTGGTCACTGTACTACATTGTGAATACACTGAATTCCACTGAATTACAAACTTTAGAATGGTTGTTATGTTATGTGAACTTCACCTCAATTTTTTACAAAAACACTATTCTCACAGATTTCATTCACCCTTAAGTCAATTCTTTGATGAGACAGAGTTTCAAGGATACATTTTGAGAGAAAATTCATACCACCAAATTAGTCTATAAGAAGAGAGTTTAACAATTAACCAATGAGTCTGTTTAATATTCAAGGTGAAAGAGTGGCCATTCTTAATTACCTGAATAAACTTCTTCTCATCTTCCCTAAGTAAAGACTGCCAGTCTATCTCTCTTTAGATGAGGTTATATTCTCACACAGTGAGAGCCACGCACATTAGGATGGAGATCTCAGAAGTAGTAGCATCATGGTGTGCAGTGAGCCTCTTTGCTCACCGCTGCTGTGTGAATGGCTTTTGTTGTTGAGGGGATACCTCCGTTGGCTGGAATGACAGGGTCCAGTATGATGCACACTGCTCCAACCCCCCAGTGGCTGACCCATTTGCTTTGTCCAACTTGAAAGGATCATGCAACAGACATGAGTGATCCCCTCCATCCCTTCAGTGTGAGGTAGGCTCACTAGACCCACAGTGTTCCACTTTTAATGCAGGTGCTGCATGAACTAGTAATTAAAGAAACATAGAAGTCACATATGCCAGACCATTACACAATCCAGCCTTGACAGGGGCTTAAATATACCTATTTAGGAATGTTCCACCCTGTCAAATGCATGCAACACAGAACTGCTAAGGTATGAGCTAATTGATTTGGTCAATGTTTCTAGTATTTTCCAAAATCCTATTTTAAAAAAAAACCAAAGCATGCCTATGTTTTAAAAGTGTGTATTTAGTTTGAATATTTCATCACACCGATTGTGACAGATGAACAACCCCACCTGACCTGACTCAGTGCCCCAATTGCATGAGATTCTGAGTCTCCATAAACTTACCTTATATACTAACTCATGACTGCCTAGCTGCTAAGTTCATTCTAAGTTTTAGCTTTGCCCAGTATATAATTAGTGCTGAATTTTTTGTTTGTTTTCCAGACAAATATACAGCATACAATAAAATTTAGAAAACCTAAACCTGCACGTTATGCACATGTACCCTAGAACTTGAAGTATAATAAAAAGAAAGAAAGAAAGAAAGAAAGAAAGAAAGAAAGAAAACCTGCCAGCACTCTTTGTAATATCATAGAGGCAAAGAACCAAAGAGACTATAGAGAGTTTATATACCAAATACCTCATTTTAGAAGTGAAGTCCAGAAAGGTTGAGTTTCCAAAGTTTCACAGTGGGTTAGTTATGGTGTCAGAGTAGAATCCAGCTCTCTGATGCCACTGGATCAAAGCCACTGGATCATTGGTTGGGATCCACCACTTTGACCCTTTTCACTTAAGAAGCTCCAAAGCCAAAGAAGGATGCAATTTCCATGACATATAAATGACGTATACCATGATATCACTTTTTAAAATTATTTTTTCATACAGGGTATAATGAAAAAACAAAACAAAACAGTACCTTAGAAATCTGCGTCATGTCTCACACATGCCTCTGCCCTGGAAATAGGCAAACCCAGCAGGCCAGCCCTCGCTGAAACCTTAAAACAAACCAGGCCAATTCTGAGGTCTAGACAGACCCTAGACAGGGTTTCCCGAAGCTTTGAAATGTGACTTTAGAACTGGGTCATTTAGAGGCAATTTAACTCAGAAACCAAACTGACATTCAAAACATTTATTTTGAAAACATTTTTAAAGCATCTACTCACCCCTTTAAAACATGATTTTGTGTTTTACCTGAGGCAGATCAACTGGAATTGCAATGATTATGGTTCCGATTCACTAACGCTTCGTAAGTTCTACACCCAGAAATTCACAGCCACTTTCCTAGGTGTTCCTACTCGGCATCCAGGAGAAACTTGCTTTGTTAAAAAAAATTCCAAAAAGTATGTTTAATTTTTACATTGCTTTTGCAGCAATAGAGTGTTATACTTTTAGGCAACGTTTACATGTTCCAGAGGCCTGGAAACAAACAAACAAACAAAAAAAACCTGACTATATCTTTTATTCAAGGTAGCCGAATTATTTGTCCATCCCAAAGCATCATTGGTGCAGAACCTGTCTTGCAACTAGTAGGTACTTAAAATGTTTCTTTTTAGTGAAAAAATGAGTGCTCCCCAGATACCTCTGTTCACAGGTACATAGACTGGGACATCATCTTTTCTATAAAGCAACCAGGAGCCACAATTAAAAAGATGCCAGAAATCTTATCACATTCTAAGTGCTGCATAGTAAGTGGAATTCCCAGTGTGTAAAGCAACTGTCTTATTTCAGACTCATTTTCCTTTGTGGATCCTGCTCTATATCGGGACAATTTTTCCTTTCTTATGAATGACAGTGTTGGATTTGAACATTTGGCAAAAGGTGTCTGGGAGTCAGAACATGCTCCTTATGTCACAATGAAGGCAAATCTATGGTTCTTAAAGTTTAGATCTCAAGAAAGCACAATTACTCTCTCAACAACATGTGATTACGAGACCTATAGTTAACTACCTTAAAATATAACTGTAGGAAATAGCATCAGGCTTCAACAGGCTCTGCAACCTCTGAGTTCCTTCTTTTAATCCTTATTAGTCATTTTAATTTCAGCTTTTTAAAAGTCTTCGTCGAGTTGCCCTTCGGGAACAATAAAGTGGCAATTAGGTATGACAAAGGCATGGAATAGACACAATTACTTATTGCCACAGTAAAAGAAAAAAGATGGGTCTATGAACCTATCAAGTCAATCTGCAAAATGGAATGGGTTGCTGGACTGTATGAAAATGTATCCAAATATTTGCAGAATATATTTTTGGCTACCTCCCTATAGAGATTTTAAACCGTTTTCTTTTATCAGAGAATTTACTACTATTACATTTTGTATTAATTTAATGACTTTGATCAGGCAATCATCATTTATTTGCCTAAATTACCAGTCCCTTAGTACTTCATCAGCAAATGGAAATATTTCATAGAACATGAGGCAAAGCCTCTAATTACTATTAGAGTATAATTTAAAGTAACTTCAACAGGTATTGTAATTTTGACCAATTGAGTTACTAATTTGGAGAATCAATTATCTCTTGGACTCTTTTAATTTCCTGTCTCGTTTAATTGGCAGTGACTGTCCAATTACACATCTGGCATAGTGGTAATATTTGCATCTGCAAATCTTCAGCCAATCATCCAACTAAACCTTGTTGTCAGGTAATAGTTACATGGGTTTGAAGACTTTGATACATTTATGTATCAAATTATTTTTACGATTTGTACCAAATTAGTCATAGATTTTTCTCTTCATGTATCCTTCATCATTCATCTTAAAATTAGAATTTTTAAAGCAATCTTATTCACATAATTTATCTAATTTTCCTCCTTTCCCCAGCTCTAATCAAAAGATTCTCAATCTCAAAAAAAAAAAAAAATCAAAGAGATGGCAAAAACTGAAAAATTAAATAATATCATCTAATGCTGCAAGATGTAACTGGTACAATTATGTACTATTAGTTGCAATGTAAATTATGCAAACCTTTGGAAAGCAACAGAGTTATATGAGTAATAAAATGTCCATGCACTTTGATTTAGTAATGCCACTTCTAGAGTTTTGTCCAGAGGAAATAATTACATAGAAGAAATAATTCTCTATTCCAAAAATGTTCTCTCCAATGCTGACTTTAACAGTAGCAAACAACAACACAAACAAAGACTGAAACCAGAAAAGTCTAACTGCAGAGAAATATTTAAATCAGCTGTCAGTAAAGTAAAATTTCACGTAACTATTCAATGTGGAAATTATTGACTATGCAGAAGTATGGAAAAAGTCAGTCTATGACAGTAAATGGAATAAGCAAACTACAAGTACAATGAGACAATTGCAACAATGTAAAGATGAGTGCCCATATTACCTGTCTGAAGAAAGGGGAGGCTGGCAAATGGAAACAACATAGAATCAAGAATCACCATGGAGGAAAAATCCACAGGGCTGGGCCAGAGTGGACCCCGGTTTGCTGAGGTATGAGGCTTATATAGTTAGGGGGCCCTCTTTAAAGAAAAATAATTTTTTTTTTTCTGTCGTCCAGGCTGGAGTGCCCTGGTATGATCACAGCTCACTGCAACCTCCGCCTCTTGGCCTCAAACGATCCTCCCACTTCAGCCTCCTGAGTAGCTGGGACTACAGATGCACACCACCACCCTTGGCTAATTTTTAAAAGTTTTTTAGTAGAGACAAGGTCTCACTATGTTGCCCATACTGGTCCCCAACTCTTGGCCTCAAGCGATCCTTTTGCCTCAGCCTCCCAAAGTGCTGGAATTACAGGCATGATCCACCACATGAGCCTAGGATTGTTTTCAAATTGAAGAACTCTTCTATTAAGTTCTTTTCTGTGCAACTTGTTGTAGACGTGCTCACTAATTACAGTCCTTCTACAGGTTTGTGCCCTGCAAACACAGGATGATAAATTCTATTTTGTATTATTTTCCTTTGAAAAAGTATAGTACATTCACAATTGTATAAATTGTATTTTAGGGTGTATTTCTGATAGGATAGAACTGGTACGTTGACCAGGTGTCAATGAAAAGTGAATCCTCTGCCTCCAATTTCACATACCTGAAAACAGGAAAACTTTCCACAGACTGCCCCACACATACACGTCTCGTTCCCTCTTCATGCCTGCACAGCACCATACACTTCTAGCCTTGTTTCTTTGTGGCATGATGCCACATAAGTCAGCACAGTGGGTGGTAGGAGTATACTGGAAGTCATCCCTTACACTGGGACAACAAACATTAATCAAATATAAACAGAAAGGTCTTCAAATCATATAAATGTGGCCCATTAAACCCAAATAAACACATCCTCAAACTCAATTCAACATCCCCTTAGCCCAATCTCCAAACTGGCATTTGACAAGAAGGGAAGTGTGGCAGAGGAAAAGCTGAAGTCGAAAGAGACATCAGCTAAAATATATTTTCCAAATTTTACAAAACCTATGGACTTGTGAACACACCCACAGCCTTCCCTGCCCAACCCCCCCACCCCACCCTACCGCCAGAACCCTAGAAAAGGCCAGTGCACTAGAGGGACTCCACAGCTTCAGCTTCATCTGCTTCTTGGTAATTCATCTCTTAGCAACGATTGGCTGTGGTACGTGGACAGAGAAACAGGAAGTCAGTTTTGAACCCCAGTAAGGGGAGAAATTATGGTGCCATTAGGCAAACAAGAAGATCAAGATGAAAAGGAACAGGGTTAGTTTAGGCTTGTTATAGAGTGTTAGGGAAGACTATGAGAGTAAGTCCTATCTTAAATATGTTGAGTTGAAGATACCTGTAGGACCTCCAACAGAGATGTCAAACAGGCAAAATCACTTAAAGGGGTCTGTCTGTGATTCTCTGATTAATCGAAACTATTCCTCTAAGTTCTCAATCTTCATCTGCAGTGTCTGTTTCTTGACTGTTTCTCTAATGCCTGACTTCACCATTCTGTTTTACTAACATAAAATGTGCTTGTACTGATTGTTTTTGAACAATAACCCAAAAACCCTGTAGTCTGAGATTACTGTGGTCGGAGTGCAGGTAAGAACGTGACATAAAGCTTCAGTAAAATTGCAAAGTCCTGCTTTCTATTCCCCGTCTTAAATAATTCACAGTGCCTTCAGTGTTTTAAAAGGGTCCTATGACACAGAACCAGCAGGAATCTCCATTTACTGTTCTCTTTCTGCCAATTCTCCTAGCTTGGAATAAAAATAAAAGAGATGATAGATAGTTCACTTATTATCTTGGTGTTCATTTAGGCTATTTTGTCTGCAGTGCAAACAGAGTAATCAGAGGATGAATCAACAATGAGAATCATTGTGGCTACTGTACAAGACTGTAAATTCATGCTCATTGAGGCTGACGTTGCTTGACAGACTATTTTTCATGTATATTACCTTTGCTATCTATGTGTGTCCTCCTCAATTGATAGTTAATGCATCTTCTGTTATTGTTCCATGTAGCAATTGTGGTTATCTGGTAACAATACACTGATGTAAGAAATTAAATATTAATAGGCAATTTATAAAAGGCTGAAATTTTACATTCCAATAGATAAAATTGAAAAATGGAACATGTAAAAGGCTATAAGAATTGGAAGGCTGTTTCTCACTGAATGTATAAATCAGAAGCTCTCTGGATCATTTTAGTGTTGTTCAAGCATTAAGAGAAGTTAAAACCAAAATGTCTCCAACTAAAACTGGGTAACATCCAGTCATGAAAAGAAGAATATAAGACAATCTTTGTTTTGCCCTTTTGGGAAAAAGACTCAAATGACTGAACTGATTTCAACTAACAAGACAGAACAAATTTGAGTGAAAAAAAAGAAAAAGATCTGCACCAACTCTAAACCAATCACTTATAGCACTTGCTAATGCTTATTTTTAAATCTTTTCTCTTCCCTTTTATGTTTTATTTCTGAGGGAGGCATGCATCTCATGCTAGTTCTCGAATTCATCTGGGTCGCTGTAGCAGTTTTACAACAGCAGGGAGAAATCTATTGCCACAAAATTCCAACCCAACTAGATTTAAGGTCCTAATCTCTTCTGCAAAGCCTACTGTCATCGAGTTTACTTTCATTCAGCCAGAACACTGATTGGGCCTCCTGTGTGCCAGCCACAGGCTGGGCAAGGTGATGAGTGCCCAACCTAAGGTGGTAGGGAGAAGGGGATAGATGGCAAATGTTCCAGTTACTTTTGCTATGTTACGTTTGTCCCAGAACTTAGTAGCTTAAAACAACCATCATTTTATCTTATCTCATTATTTCTGTGGTCAGGAATTTGGGGACTGTTCAGCTAGGTGGTCTTTCTAGGCAGGGTCTATCATAGTAGTAGTCAAATGATGGTTGGAGCCAGGTAGTCAGCAGAGGGGCAGAGCAGCTGGGAGCTAGCCAAGCATCTCTCTCTCTCTTGGTGTAGTCCCGCGGCTTCTCTATGTGGTTCCACCACATGTGCTAGTTTGGGCTTCTCTACAACATGGAAGCCTCATAGCTCTGAGGCACAAGTGTTCCAAGGAGCAAGGTGGAGGCTAAGTCACGTCTTGGAAGTTACATGGTTTCACTTTCACCAAATTCTATTAGTCAAAACAGTCCTAGAAGTCTAGTTTCCAGGGGAGGAAATGCAGACCCATCTATCAATAGGAGAAGTGTCAAAGAATTTGTGGATATATTTTAAAACCAGCGCAGTAAGGAATTAGAATTGACAGGGCTTAGTGATTGATTGGATTTGAGAACCAAAGGACATAGAGTGGAAGATGACTCAAAAATTGGTGACCTGGGCCAGTGGAAATGTAATTAACCAAGGTATGGAACTCAGGAGGAGGAACAGGTTTGATGAGAACAAGGTAGGTTTAGGACATGTCTGAGCAAAGAAGACCAGCAAGGCATTTAGAAAGTTATGTCTGGACCCAGGGAGAAATTTGGGGGACTGAAAGGCTGTGTAGGGAAGCTTAGTCTTGACTCTCCCAGGGAGAGTGTGTAGATCAGGAATAGAAGTCTGTGGACCAAGGGAATTAAATGTTGAGATCATTTGAGTATCCACAACCCCTCCATAGATTATATCTACCCCAAGCAGATGTAAATGTGACTGAGTCCACAGGGCATATCCTTGGTGGTGAGTGGATATTGAGTGGGGCTGCAGCTGTGGGGCCATCGTGAGGGTGGTAGAAAAAGACTGGATCAGGGTTGTGGGATCCCAAGGTCATGGTCATGTTCTTTCCCAACCACACCTCCTCCCTGCTGCATGATTCCTTGTCATAGACACACTCCATTCAGTTCCCACTTACCAGCTGCCCCACTCTCCAACCCTTGGTTCCCTTTAATTTTGTGAGTTTTCTCCAGCTCAGGCACAAGCCACTGTCCTTCCCCCACCCCTATTTCTCTCCCTTTCTCTTCCCTTCTAAATTCCCAGGCCTCCCCCACCCACGATTATCTCCCTTCTCCTGTGCTAAGGTCTGGACTGAGACTGATTCTCGGCTCTGCCCATCTGACAGATGGAGACAGACTACTTGTCCATACAGCAGTATGGCATTTCCTAAGCCCTTCCTACTGGCTTGCACTATCTTTTTAAATTCAAATATCCACTTCTCCTCACTAAAAAAGCAAAAAATAAATAAAAAATTAAAAAAAATTTTTAAAAAGCTCTACTAGATTCCTTTTGACTTTTATTATTCTCTTCTCAAATATTTGAGACCTAATCACTTAGACTCCAATTGAATTTGACTTTTCCAGATTTTCATCAAATCACTTGATATTTTCTATCTAATAGTGAACACTGCATTTTTAAAAGCCACATTACCTGGCTCCTTGATCTTAGTGACATTCTAAAGATTTACTTGAAAACACAGAGTTTTTTCAGCACAAATGTGAACTCATTTGATTCTGTTAGTCACCCTACAAAGGAGAGAGATAAAATGGGTATTATCATTGGTCCCACTTCTACTGATGAAGAAATGGAGGCTATGACAATTCAAGTCACCTGTCCCAAAACATGCTGCTGGTAAAGGAAGTAGCCCAAATTTATGTAACACCATGACACACCACACTTCTTCTCAAAGACCTATTACAGATGACATCCATTATAGTGAAACATTTGGAATAACTTTTAGGTAACCCTTATTTGTAACGGAAATAGACATTCTGAAGAATCAATACTAAATCAGGATATCAAATAGATGGCATCATAATCTTGGTCCCACTGAAGGTATTCATCTATAGATTTTATTATTATTATTATTATTTTAAATTTAGGAACATGGATACCTTTATTATAGTAACTTTTTAGGATGACTGTGTTTTGGGGCATTTCTTTGAAATAGCACCTTATTAATCATGAATGGAGTCTTGATTTTTATTTTAATCATGTGCCCAGACATGGAGGGAAAAACGGAGAAACTTCAGATTCTTGTGGCCAACTTTTTATCCGGTTATTAAAAGAACTCCTTTCTTGTGAGGTATCATAAGTTAGAAAGAGGACTCTCCTGGCTGTGAAGTGAGACAGGAGGATTCAAGCCACTTGGCCTGAGGCCTTTCCTAGTCCTACCTTCGTTTAAACACACACACTCACAACCTCTTTTGATTTACACTGCTGTAGCCCAACTGTTTGGGAAAGCTGATGTTGTGGAATCCCTAAGTCATCTGTGACCTAGGTCACTAAAGACAGGAGCAATTTAGTAAAAGTATTAATTGAAACTCTCCTGACAAGACCTGCTCCTTCAGATAAAGTTACACGTCAAACCCACACAGGCCGCCAGGCTATTCTGAGCAGCCTGAGATTTTCAATATCTCATAAACAGGCCCTTCAATCACTACAATCTAATAAGGCTATAATCATCATTGACACTATAATGATTAAAATGAATAAAACCCATTAAGAAAAGTCATGTTGAGTTATTAAAAGTTTCGCTCTGTGTGATATGTAATCTTTTATCCATTTTTTATGATGAAATCTGTAACCATCTATCCACAAAAGACCATTAATTTACTGCTCTGTGGATGTTACCATGCTCTTTAGTTTAACAGCTTATCATTGATTTCTTGAGGGAGATATTATATTTGGAGAAATACACATGGAACAAAAGCCCGAATGTTGCTGTAAATTTCCCACTGACAGAATGATCAAAGTATTTGGGTCTGGTCTGCCGCTCGCTAGGGGCTAGGGAACAAGTTTTCTAGAGCAGAGCAAGCCCTCTGGCTACCAGGCAGCAGATACATGTTTTCAGGCATCACAAATGCTTCTAAGGAAAGGTCATGTGCACCATGGGGGGAGGGGGGAACAATAAAATATCCATTAACCGGAGCCTAGTTAACTGGCTTATTGGCATCTATTAGAAACAAATTGCAAACAAAACTGATCCTATTATAAACTTCTCCTCCTCCCCTCGGTCAAGGGCAGTCTCTGATTGGCTCAGAAGAGGCCCCAACAAATACAGCGTTGTCAGATGGCTCCTTTATTTGCAAGGAGAAGATTGGGTTTCTGCCAGCAGCAGTCTCCAGCCTTGACTAGCAGAGAACTACAGAGTTGGGAGGGATATGTGGCTCCGTCCCACAGAAAGAGCACTGGAAAGGTGACTAATGTACTCCGGCCAGCATTCTTTCAACAGAGACTTTTTCCCCTAAGCAAACAGCAATAAAAAAGTCTGAATAGAAGAATGTGGACACAGTGCTGAGCTAAGTGGTGGGGGAGCCCGATTCTTAATGTGTACTTTTTCTTATAACAAACTCTGCTTCAATATCTTTACTGCTCATCTCCTATTTAATCTTATTAACAGTAAAACCTAAAAAGATTCTGTGAAGCCAAGAAGAGGGTGTTGTCTTTGAAGGCATTCTTCATTTTTCCTGAAATGATTAATAAATCCATTTGCTAGCCTTCTCTGGCTGCCTGTCACTGAACAGAATTGCCAGTGTTTTCCAGCAGGTAAGGACAAGACCCACACCGCAAGACAAAAAATGGTGGGCTTATGTTTTATCAGATTTCCTTATTTTCCAGATTTGCTTCCATCACTGAGGTCCTGCTGGGTTTGGGGGCTTTTTTTCCACCTTATCTAAATAACATCAGGTTATAAACGTCATTCATAACATACTGTCTCTTTTACTAAGGGAAGCCTGTTTTTACCAAAATAATCAAATATTCTTTATAATGCTCCCCTTTAAAAGAAAATAGCAAATTCCATTTGTAAGGTTGAAGTATAGTTCAAAGAGCAGCTAACAGACATCGATTTTTATCAATCTTTGGAGAGTTAATTTAAGCCTACACCATTCCATCATGTAAGACAAAATGATTGCTAAATGAAATTAAAAGGCAAATTCACCAAGAATAAAAAGGAAATCGTTCTTTATATAATGCATCATTAACCTGTGGAAATAACTGCTTCGAGGCATGATTGAGGCTAACAGCTTAGTAAAAATTTGTAAATGATGTAATACTTCTACAGATAAGAAGGGCATTAGCGATTCTGATCTCTAACAAGGCTCACATTTCTGTGCACACACTCGTACCGCAATTGGAGTCAGGAGGACACTTCACAGGCCGTTGCCATGCTTTTGCGAAGTTGGTGACACATAAACAGGGTGGTATCCCTTGTACATACAATTAACGTTTTCTGCTGTTCTCATACCTTCCTCTCACTTTTCACTATATTGATATCAACTGTGGTTCAATTGGGTGAATTATTTGTCCATTTCCATGAGGCAAGCTTTTATTTCCCCTCACTTTTTGGGAGGAGGGGATCAAGATGAAATGCAGTATAAATGGTCATTTGACTACATCTAACGGCCCTTAAGAGAATCGCAAATTTACTTAAGCATTCTGATCAAAAAGGACTGATATCACGAAGAAAATTGTGCATGTGTGTGTATCTGTATATAACATAAAGTAAAATAAGTAAGCCAGAGTGGGGGATAAGGAAATACGGAACAAATCACTTCGGTATATCAAAGAAGGCTCCTTTTAGTCTATCTTCAGAGAAGGTGAAATTGACTGTTAAAATACCTATAAAAAATGTAAAGACATTCATGAATTTGAATTTATCATCATGGTATTAAAAATATAGCTCTTTCTAACCACGGAGGCACTGAAGATTTTGTGACATGAAAGTTTTCCTGGTATTAATTTGAGCCTTTAATTAATTATAACCTTTTAGAAGGGGGCTGTATAACTGCCACCAAAAAAAAAAAAGATTACATAGAGATGATGAAAAAATAAGACTCATTGCAGATTTTTAGTGAAGCTGCACGTTGGTGAACTGTGGTTCTCAAGTGATGAGTCAGCACTTCTGTGATTCCAGGTGGAAAGAGCAATAAAATCTTGCTGAGTTTAGTTATTGAAATTATATGGTTTCATAAACAGTATAATGTTGTTCTCAGCAGGTAAATGTTATATTTTAGTGACATCTATATTATAACACATACAAATTCTCAAGCTCAAGGTCCACAGAGCCTTCTTCAAGTGCAGCTGGAGCCCAGCACTGAGGCTGGAAATAAATAATTCAAGCTCTGAAGTGCTGAGGGCATGGGAAGAGAAACTGAGATCACAGTAACTTATTAATTAGGAAAAAAGATATTTTCCTGGTAGGCCATTTGGAGGTATAGGAAATGTGCAGGTGTGAGTGAGTGAGAACGTTGTATAGGTGACTAAGCTTTCTAATGAGGTAACAGAACTGATTGAAGATTTTGCAATAATGAAGAGGCAAGCCTGCTGTAGAAATGAAGCGCTTTGGATTTCAGCTTTAACTGTGTTAAAATACAAGTCAAGTGCTCCTCAATTAGAACCAATATACTCCTGTTCACCTGATCACCTTTAAGCCCAGGTAACCACATTTGTACATCTAAACTCCCTCCTGAACTTATTAACTTAAAAAAAAAAAAAAAGCCTGAAGAGACTAACTTTGTTTGGGTTGTTACTAAATCAGCTTTGTTTCCTTGAAAACCCTGCTCATTAGCTGTAATCCTTCCAGCTGTTTTCCCTTAGAGCCTCTGCAGGTCTACTGCCAAGACTGGTGTGGAGATTTTCACTTGGATAAATGACACATTACTGCTCCTCTTTCAAAATGTCTCTATACCACAGGGTGACTATAGTTAATAACAATGTACTATACACTTGAAACTTAGAAAGAGAATAGATTTTAAGTGTTCTCATCACAAAAAAATAAGTATGTGAGGCCATGGATATGTTCATCAACTTGATTTAGCCATTCCACAATGTATACATATTTTGAATGTCATGTTGCACACCATAAACGCATACAACTTTTGTTTACCAATTAAAATTCATCAATTTAATTAAATCTCCCTCATGTGTGAACCACTTAGTAATTTACAAAGCACTTTCCTTTGCATCAAATTGTATCAAACCCTCACAGCAAATTCTGTGGTAGACAATCTCTATTTTACAGATGATAAAACTAAGATTCAGAAAAGCTGATTCATTACTTAAGGTCAAACAGGTAATTGTTGAAGTCCAGGAACACATTTAGGTCTTCTCTCTCCAAATCTGCTTTTCTCCTTACCACACCAAACTTCACACTAGGAATCTCGAGCACTGCGTGATGCTCAGTAAGTAGCCATTGTAAAGTCATAACATAATAGTTTATCATTGCTAAACCTTTTATGGGTTGTGTTTCTTTAGACATTACAGAAGAAAGTGTTTTAAGAGCCGCTGCTCGTTTGCTCTGGTTATCCCAAGACAAACAGTGTGGGCAATGGGAGCTAACCTGACTGGTGGTCTGCCCAGTAGTTATTCCCTCTGCCTTTCTTTCTTGAGAGAACCCTGATTTTGTTTGGAGACCTCCCTTTCTCCGTGTAATTCACAGTAAAAGCCTCAATAGACCAAGCTAAGCAAGGTAATGCTGTCTTCTGTCAGTGACTGGTTTAGGAAGGAGCATGCGACACAATTCTGGCCAGTGAAACTCAAGAGAAACTACCAGAGGCCTTCTCAGGAAAGTTTCCTTAGTTTTAAAGAGAAGCACATTAAGAAACACTCCCTCTTCTTTTTTTTTCTTTTTTTTTTTTTTTGAGACAGAGTCTTGCTCTGTTGCCCAGGCTGGAGTGCAGTGGCATGATCTTGGCTCACTGCAACCTCCACCTCCCAGGTTCAAGTGATTCTCCTGCCTCAGCCTCCCGAGTAGCTGGGATTATGGGCACGCACCACCACACCTGACTAATTTTTGTATTTTTAGTAGAGATGGGGTTTCACCACATTGGCCAGGCTGGTCTTGAGTTCCTGACCTTAAGTGATCTGCCCGCCTTAGCCTCCCAAAGTGCTGGGATTACAGGTGTGAGCCACCGTGCCCACCTGACCCTCCCTTTTCTTTTAATGGGTAGCATCATCTCATGACCATGAGAAGAGCTAGCCTCAGGAAGAAGCTGATCCGCTGAGAATGACAGAGATGGTAGGAAGTCAGGTCCTTGATGAAAAGCTGATGCATTCATCAACCCTGGAGCCACCATGCCCTGGGACTTCTTGTTACAGAAGAAAATAAAATTCCCTTATTGTTTAAAAAGGTTGAGTCGGAGTTTCCTGCTACTTACAGCCAAGCATCTAATAGAAAATTTGTCCAGGTGAATAAGTTGGACATGTATCTCAATTTAAGGCCATTTAAAGTTATGCTACAATCAGCTGAAAAAATCTTAAATTGCCTAACAACTGTAGGATACTATTATATCCATTAGGTGCTCCAGCTTTCCTAAAAATATACTTATTTTTATTTTCACAAATAAAAAGCACTCAAAAGACCATATATAAAATCATCTCATATATTAATAACAATACATGATTATAAATCTGGAGATCAGCATAATAAAATAGTTAGAAACCTGTTAGTTGAAAGCTTGGGTAATATATATAGTCTTGAACAACCCTTATAATTCCAAATCTTATGATGGAGAAATTCTTATACTGATATATCAAGCTGTATCATCTGTTAACATCACAAAGATGTTTGTGGTCACTCATGGAGTCCCCACAATGACACCTAAGATGAGCCAGGCTCAAAAACATAATTAGGATTTACAGTCATGCTGAGAAAAATGTTCTACTATGTCTTCCTTGTGAAATATAGTAATATAAAAGGATGCAATGTAAACCATATTTTGGGAGAGAATAACAAAGAGGTAAAACAAAAATGGAGTGGTTATACATCTGAGATCCACATATCCTTATATGTGTGGGAATGCTATCAATGAAGAATACCTTGAATCAGGAATGCGTGTGCTCTCCATTTTATCGTCAGCAAGTCTCAGGAAATTTAACTAGTTTGAGATAAAGGTAATTTTCCCTAGCTCCTGTGTATACTAGGTCAATATTTCTCAGGGCCTGTTAGATGTTAAAAGACGTGCTCACCTCCCCCCACCACCCACAATAAAGGGAGGGTCTTGGTGTGGGTTTCCCTAGAAATAGGACCTGACTCAAAGATTGAAGTGCAAATAGTTTACTTAGGAGGTGATCCCGGGAAACCCCAATAAAAGAGTGGGGAAGTGAGGCCAGGAGGGGAAGGGAGCCAGTATGGGGAGTTTTATCAAGTCAGTTTCCACTCTCGGCTGCAGGAACTCAGCCCTGATTTTTGTGATACAGGCACTTTTCAGTCAGTTGGGTCAGAATCAGATTGAGATGGAGTTAGAAGGGCCAAAGTTCCACTGGAGAGTAAGACCTGTGAAAGAGGAGAAGGGGGAAGCAGGCCTGGACAGGAAGAGCTGTCAGACCATCAGACAGAGCGGGCAAAGTCTCTGCCAGCTCATTGACAGCTCCACAGTGAAGACAGCTTGTAGGAGGAATTCTGCCCTACTGGGAAACTCTGGAAAGCATCAGGGAACATGCTTTAGTTTCATAACTGAGAGGCAACTGGGAAACATATCTGCCACCTGCCTGTCCATCTTTGGTTGAACACTGCTTTTGAGGTGAGGGATGTTAACTATCTTGTTCTTTCAGCTTACCTGTTAACAGGTTGAGTGGACTCCCATCGGCCCCCCTACCACCATCAAAAAGCAAAAAAAAAGAAGACTTCAGGCAAAGAATTGCAGGTGTTCATAGAAAGCAGCCTTCAAAGTGTACAGGTATGTGCTGAGAGGACATGGATGTGGTGCAGACAGCATCTGCTACATAGAGCGAAACACCCTGCATTCCTTATCCTCTGCTTGCTAATTTAGAATACGCTTTACCATATTAAAGGCTCTGAGAAGACCTGCCTCAGAAACTTGTACAGGCTGGATTAACCTCAATCAGCACTTCCAACATGCATCTAGCAGAACTAGTGAGCGGCAGGTTTCACACTGGGATAAAGCTGCTCCAAATGGGTCAATAGTGGTCATACAAAGGAGGTCAATGACGATGCCAAGACCTATCTAGTTGGAGTCAATTCCTCCCCTGCTGATGGCCCAACTCATATTTTCATTCCAGGCTATGACATAAGTTGCTGGTTAGCCAATAAATGGTCTACTCTCAGTCAGCGTCCAACCTTGATCTGTGCGTACCTGGAGTTTGGGGGCAATTAACATTGTTTGCATGAAGGATAACATTGTTTGCGTGAAGGATAATCTGGGACAATTCTTTGGGAATTTTATTTTGGAAACATGTAGAAATATAGGAAATTAACAGGAGGAGTAGAAACTTAAAGGATGCATAAAGAGAAGCCTTGAGGCAGTGTTGGAGTTATGAGGGGAAGGAGAGAAGGGGCTGTGAGGGATCTTGGCAAACTGAAATTATGATTCAGCAAAAGGTATTAATTTTTTTTTTTTTTTTTTTGAGATGGAATTTCACTCTTGTTGCCCAGGCTGGAGTGCAATGGTGCAATCTCAGCTCACTGCAACATCAGCCTCCTGGGTTCAAGTGATTCTCCTGCCTCAGCCTCCCAAGTAGCTGGGATTACAGGCATGTACCACCACGCCCAGTTAATTTTGTATTTTCAGTAGAGACAGGGTTTCTCCATGTTGGTCAGGCTGGTCTCAAACTCTTGACTTCAGGTGATCTGCCTACCTCAGCCTCCCGAAGTGCTGGGATTACAGGCGTGAAGCACTGCGCCCGGCCAAAAAAGTATGAATTTTTTAAGGATAAAGTAGATTTTAAAAAGAATAAGTGCATTGCCAAGTGCAGTGGCTCATGTCTGTAATCCCAGCACTTTGGAAGGCTGAGGCAGGTGGATCATGAGGTCAGGAGTTCAAGACTAGCCTGGCCAAGATGATGAAATCCCATCTCTCCTAAAAAATAAAAAAATTAGCTGGATGTGGTAGCACCTGCTTGTAGTCCCAGCTACTTAGGAGGCTGAGGCAGGAGAATCGCTTGAGCCCAGGGGGTGGAGGTTGCAGTGAGCCAAGATTGCACCACAGCACTCCAGCCTGGGCGACAGAGTGAGACTCCGTCTAAAAAAAAAAAAATTAGAATAAGTGCATTGTAGCTAGTTTCAATCAGAGACAAAGAAGAACAGATACCCAGGTTGCTGAGTCATACCACTGGTGGAACTCCAGAGTAAAGATCCATACACTCCCAGTCCTTGGGCCATTGGGACCACCTTAGATCCAGAAACACCCTCCCGTTCTGGACCGATTTCTGGCCCTGTTTCCACTATGCTCTTGGGATTCTGTGAACATTCCTGTTAATCCTCACATAAACTGTCTTTCCTGAGCTTGCTTGAGTAGATCAGTGTTGCTTGCAACTAAACAAGTTTTGTAAATCAGAGGTCAACGAGGGCCTGCTAACAGGTCCATCTGTCAAGCAATACCTGTGACCAGGAAAGGGGCTTTGACAGACCAGGGAGAAAAGGTAGAAGAGAGAAAGGCATGCCGGGTGATATTTCTGTTGAAAACTCATGAAACAAGATGGGATTTCCATTTCTAGTCTCAGTAGTGGGAAGCTTCCACGCTGGTTTCAGACAAAAGCAAAGGCAGTCAGGTTGACAAAGTGGTTTCTGAAGAAAACTTTATCAACTCTACTAGTTCTTGCCCTAGTTCCCTGTTTTTTCACTCAGCAACCTGAGCTGAGGCTCCTAAAGCAGAGAATGGTATAGTTTGGAGAACTAAGACTGGGAAGTAGGGCAGGAAATAAAATGAGTCGGGGGTTGGTGGTGGATGCGGAAGATGACCTTTGCCTAAGTGGAAGTAATCTTCACAGTGTATTTTCCTACACAGTCAGGATTCTCTCTAACAGAAATTTACTTTCAAATGGCATAGTGGAAAGAAGTCAGATATTTGCCTCACACAGACTCAGGTTCAAATCCCACCACCACTTTTAATGGGTGACAGGATGGCAAATTACTTAACTTCTGTGAGCCCCAGTCTTGTTATCTGTAAATGAGAAGAGTCATATCTATCTACAGTATTATTTTAATAGCCAAATAAAATGCATGAAACACAATCAATTATAAATATGTATTTTCCTAATAGGAAAGGAGGTCACTGGGAAGTCTGCATTGCCTATGCCTCTCGAAATCAGCTTTATTAACCTGTAACCTAGCTCTGATTAGAATGGGATAGAACTTAGGAATTTTATTCAATACATATTCTGTGTGGTAGACATAGTGCATAAAGCTACCTTGAATCTTAGGATTTGCAGATGCCAGAGTCTGAGGGACTTTGGGTTTAACTCCCTATCCCTTCTTTCATGGGTGAAGAATCCAGGGTCAAGAGGGGTGACGTGACTTGCCCAGGTCATGCAGCCAGTTACCTGCAGAGCCAAGAGGAAGCTGGTGCTGGAGGAAGCTGGCTTTCCAGACTTCCCATTCAGTGTTCTTCCCATCAGAACTTCAGAACTTTCTGGTTTTCTTAACCTTAGATCAAGTTCTCTATTCACACAAAATACATCAACCCAGAATTTCTTTTGTTTTTCTCCATGGTAAATCTAAAAACACTTTTTCTTATAGACTCACAGGTGTGACTCTTGGGCATGGCATGCTCTTCCCACTCTTTGAAGTGCTCTTCCCCACTCCCGGCTTCACCATCCCCTTCTCAAGTTTGGGTTAGGAGTCCGTTCTTAACTTACCTCGATTATCACATTCTCACTACAGCACTGTTACTGTCATCTCCTCCTCTTGACTGCCCTCCCTGAAGTCCTAAATCTGGTTCCTCCAAGACACGTTGGTTGAATGAAATTTTTTATTTTTTATTTATTTATTTATTTATTAGATGGAGTCTCACTCTCTCACCAGGCTGGATTGCAGTGTTGCAATCTTGGCTCACTGCAACCTCCACATCCTGGGTTCAAGTGATTCTCCTGTCTCAGCCTCCTGAGTAGCTGGGACTACAGGCGCATGCCACCACACCCAGCTAATTTTTGTATTTTTAGTAGAAACGGGGTTTTACCGTGTTAGTCAGGATGGTCTCGATCTCTTGACCTCGTGATCCGCCCACCTCAGCCTCCCAAAGTGTTGGGATTACAGGCGCGAGCCAACGCACCTAGCCAGTTGGATGAATTTTTAAATGTATGTTATGAACGTTGAAATAGAAGCTCATTGGAAAAGGTTAGAATAACCCTAAATGTTGAAGTAAATAAAACTACTCTTTGATATCAGTGATTTCTCTACCAAGAACATGTAGAGTAGTACAAGTAGGTCAGTACACTGACAACCTCTGGAGAACAATGGTCCAGTCTAGCCAGAGTCCTTAATGTGGGGATGGAGTGAAAGCCCCAGAGCAGGGGAACAGAATAAGTCATTTCCAAGTTCTGTATTTCAACTTCCCTGTCTGTAAAGGTGTAGCAAGGAAGGTAGCTTAGATAATGATGATGATGATGATGATGATGATTTCAGATGGAGTTTGGCTCTTATTGCCCAGGCTGGAGTGCAATGGCATGGTCTCAGCTCCCTGCAACCTCCGCCTCCCAGGTTCAAGCAATTCTCTTGCCTCAGCCTCCCAAGTAGCTGGGATTACAGGCATCCGCCACCACACCCAGCTAATTTTTGTTACTTTTAATAATCGGCCTCCCAAAGTGCTGGGATTACAGATACGAGCCAGCACACCCGGCAGATTATTTTTAAAGTTATTTTTAGTTCTAAAATAGTGAAATGCTATATTCTAAGTACATTTAATTAAACTACAACTCTGCTAAAGGCTATGAAACTTCATTGTTGTTCTCAGATCAGATTGCAAAGAAATTATCCATTAATAATATGCTTCATAGCAGACTCTACTCTTACGTGTCAGTCATAAAATCAGAAAACTTTGGAAATCTTAGAGCAAAATACACATCATTTACCCCTCTCTTTTTTAGAATCACTATTAGATTTAAAAACACATAAACATGGCCGGGCGCGGTGGCTCAAGCCTGTAATCCCAGCACTTTGGGAGGCCGAGACGGGCGGATCACGAGATCAGGAGATCGAGACCATCCTGGCTAACACAGTGAAACCTCGTCTCTACTAAAAATACAAACAACTAGCCAGGCGAGGTGGCGGGCGCCTGTAGTCCCAGCTACTCGGGAGGCTGAGGCAGGAGAATGGTGTGAACCCAGGAGGCAGAGCTTGCAGTGAGCTGAGATCCGGCCACTGTACTCCAGCCCGGGCGACAGAGCCAGACTCTGTCTCAAAAAAAAAAAAAAAAAACACATAAACATAAAAGGCTCTTATATCAATTTATTCATTTATTCTCTTCAAGTTTACTAAGCTCTTACTCAATGAATAGTGCAGCATCTGATTCCCAAGAAGGCCAATAAGAAGTTTATATCTGGTCAATGATACTGACAGGTCCCTGCATCGAGTAAAAAAAAATTACTTTTGAGAGTGCAAAAAGCCTGGTGTCATTTACCTTTCTACCATAATTATTTGTGAGTGCTTTCAAAGCTAGAAGGAGAAAGCTAACTATACTGAACCAATATTTTGTTTTCGAGTTTGAAACAAAATCAAATGCAAAAGCATAGCAATCTGAGGTAAGCTGATCCCCTCTCTAGGGATAAAGGGAGGGTTCTCTTTTGAAAATGGTTTGCAAAAAATCATACTAGCAGTACAGCTATAAGAGAAAAGACCTTGAAAGATGCCCTCTTACCAGAGGACTGTTTACAAGATTCACAAGTGCATGTGCTCAAGTACGAGAAATGCCTTTAAGTTTCCCTTTATTATTTTCAAGAATACTCCTAAATTGGGTAGGGAAGCAAGAATCAAAGCCAGGAAATTCTCTTTTAATTTTTAGACACAGAGTGCAGTGGCATGATCGTAGCTCACTGCAGCCTCCAACTCCTGGGCTTAAGTGATCCACCAGCCTCAGCCTCCTGAGTAGGTGGAACAACAGATGCACAGCACCATGCCCAACTAATTTTTTAAAAAAATATTTTTTGAGACAGGAGTTTCACTATATTGCCCAGGCTAGTCTCAAATTCTTGGCCTCAAGGGATCCTTAGCTTCAGCCTCAATTACAGGAATGAGCCACTATGCCTGGCTAAAGCAGGGAAACTCTAAAAACATATGCTTAATGGGTGAAATCTTAGACTATCAAGCAGCCTGAGAAACAGGAGATTTTCTAGATACTATTGAACCATGAGGCAGTTAATAAGTGAAGAAATGTCTTTGGAGTTGAGAAAAAGAAGATTGTGCAGCAACATCCTCATTTCTCTAGGGCAGAGCTGGGGAATCGACTAAATTAAAATTCAGGAAAGATCTGCTTAATATAGATGTAGCTATCGATTATTCATCAGTAATTGGTTGAAACCAGTCACTGTCCTCCATAATAATATTAAAAGATGACCTACCCCTGATAACTCAGATGTAGTGGAAGTTAAACCAGGGAAACTTGGTAAGCATGAGACAGATGGAAGCACTGACAATTCCAACTAATTTAGCATATTGAACATCCTATGCGATTTTTACTATTTTTACATGTGCATTGTACATCAGATTGAAAATCAAACTGAAAAATATTCATTATGTTTGCACTGTGTGTGTGTGTGCGTGTGTGTGTGTGTGTATATGTGTGTGTGAAAGAAAGAGAGTTCTGGAGTGGAAAGATGAAAAAGTGGAAGCACTTACTTAAAGACTTACACCACAGATTTAAAGGAATTTAAAAGAATGCACAATATTGAGCTAAGGCAATCAAACACAAAAGATATGCTAAATTTTCATTTATATGATTTACAACAGGACAAAGTAACCCATGATGTTAAGAGTTGCGACAGTGGTTAGCCTTGGGAAGGGGTTGTTGACTGTAAGGAAGGCAGCACATGGAGCTTTTAGGTGCTGTTGATAATCATCTTCTTAATGTGCTGCTTTCATAAATGTGCTCAGTTTATAAAAATTCATTAAGCTGTACCCTTGTGATATGGGCACTTTTCAGAAAGTTGGGTCAGAAGCAGATTGAGATGGAGTTAGAAGTGCAAAAGTCTCACTGGAGAGTAACACCTGTGAAAAAGGAGAAGGGGGAAAAAGGCCTGGGCAGGAGGAGTTGTCAGACCTTTGTAAAGACTGGGCAAAGTCTCTGCCAGATCATCAACAGCTCCACAGTCAAGACAGCTCATAGGAGGAATTCTGTGGTAGGTGGAGATGACCTGGCCCTTGTAATAAAGTCTTGCTCAGTTATTGGCTGGGGCTGCCTTGACAAGGTGTGTCCTCAGCTCAAAAGCTGAAGTGGACCCAAAGTAGTTAACAGTGAGAGGCTCTCAAGTACCCTTACTCCTTGTAGCTGGGCAATTAGTTCTTTCTTAAAAGAGATTTGGGCACCATATAGTGCAAGAGACTGAATTGTGGATATCTAAAAGTACAAAGATTAGCTGGGCGTGGTGGCACGCACCTGTAGTCCCATCTACTCGGGAGGCTGAAGCAGGGGAATCGCTTGAACCCGGGAGGCAGAGGTTGCAGTGAGCTGAGATTGCGCCACTGCACTCCAACCTGGTGACAGAGGGAGACTCCATCTCAAATAAATAAATAAATATTAATAATGTAATATGTAAGTACATGATATTATGCTTTAAAAGTTTACTTTTGGCCGGGCGCGGTGGCTCAAGCCTGTAATCCCAGCACTTTGGGAGGCCGAGACGGGCGGATCACGAGGTCAGGAGATTGAGACCATCCTGGCTAACATGGTGAAACCCCGTCTCTACTAAAAAAATACAAAAAAACTAGCTGGGCGAGGTGGCGGGCGCCTGTAGTCCCAGCTACTCGGGAGGCTGAGGCAGGAGAATGGCGTAAACCCGGGAGGCAGAGCTTGCGGTGAGCTGAGATCCGGCCATTGCACTCCAGCCTGGGCGACAGAGCAAGACTCCATCTCAAAAAAAAAAAAAAAAAAAGTTTACTTTTAAAAAAACAGAATGCACCAACCACTCCAGGTGTTCTCAACATCTGCTTGCACAGAACCCCAGGGTTATACACATTAAATCAAAGCATTCCACTAATGAAAAATGGAAAGATGATGATTTTGTTTCCCACTTTCACAGAACAAAGAGCTAAGATAATGACAAGCTTTTCTTACTAAGCTTTTATCTCATAAATTCTTCTTAAATCTTTGACACACACTACTGAATGTCTGTATAAAAATAAGATGTGGCCAGGTGCGGTGGCTCATGCCTGTAATCACAGCACTTTGGGAGGCCAAGGTGGGCGGATCATGAGGTCAAGAGATGGAGACCATCTTGACCAACATGGTGAAACCTCATCTCTACTAAAAATACCAAAATTAGCTCAGCGTGGTGGTGCTCACCTGCAGTCCCAGCTACTCAGGAGGCCGAGGCAGGAGAATCACTTGAACCCAGGAGGTGGAGGTTGCAGTGAGCCGAGATCACACCACTGCACTCCAGCCTGGTGACAAAGCGAGACTCCATCTCAAAAGAAAAAAAGAATAAGATGATATCTAACCTAGGACAAAATTACATATTTTGTCATATCAGCATTTCATGAGATTCCACAAAGGGCACCATGACATCCAGGTGTCCCACCACAGGAACAAGATTGAGGATCAACAAAGCTAGTTGGAAATAATGGATGCCAGAACTCTAAGGAACCCACAGAAGATCAGTTTTCAAATCATGAGCCACTGGGGAGCAAATGAGCCAACCTCAAAATTGACAAGCAGTTATGGTGCTACGTGTCTCCTGTGTGTACTGGACACTGTGTTGCATGGGGCTCCTCATCTTGGTAAGTCCTCTGCTTGTTCCCTTAAGTTCGGTTTGAATGTACCTGTATGCTTAGTCTGTTTCTGCCTACATGTGTTTCACTCGTCTGCCAATCTTAGTATCAGAGACACCCAGGCCTAGATCTTTTTTTTTTTTTTTTTTTGAGACGGAGTCTTGCTCTGCCGCCCAGGCTGGAGTGCAGTGGCCGGGTCTCAGCTCACTGCAAGCTCCGCCTCCTGGGTTTACGCCATTCTCCTGCCTCAGCCTCCCAAGCAGCTGGGACTACAGGCGCCCGCCATGTCGCCCGGCTAGTTTTTTTTTTTGTATTTTTTAGTAGAGA
The DNA here is from genome assembly GCF_009764315.1 of Trachypithecus francoisi. Classification (NCBI taxonomy): domain Eukaryota; kingdom Metazoa; phylum Chordata; class Mammalia; order Primates; family Cercopithecidae; genus Trachypithecus; species Trachypithecus francoisi. The sequence goes on along the minus strand of NW_022681469.1, from coordinate 99,237,894 downwards.
CGGGGTTTCACCATGTTAGCCAGGATGGTCTCGATCTCCTGACCTCGTGATCCGCCCGTCTCGGCCTCCCAAAGTGCTGGGATTACAGGCTTGAGCCACCGCGCCCGGCCCCAGGCCTAGATCTTAATCATGCCCTCTGGATTCCAGCACACACACACTCTCCTTTCCAACTATCCTCTCTGAACTTTGCCACTCATAACCTCTTATCCCTCACATCATACTCTCTGTTTGACCCACCAACCTGGCCTGTTTCCCAGACCAAGGGCCTCTAGGCTTGCCCTGTCTTGCAGCCACTCTGGTGGTAAAATATGTTAGGTATGAGAGCATTTTTAAAAAGTTCATAATAGAGCCAAGGATGTGTAGCAGAATATATATATATATAAATTCTCCTGAGAATAGGAAGAAATAGCAATCATTTGAGGGTCATATAATCAGAAATGCAAATATATGAAAGCGTATGAAATATATGAAAAAATACATGAAACAATGGTCTTTAAGACATTGGAGATAAGTCAATGAAGAACAGTGAACCCCGAAAGGTGGGCAATGTACAAGACGAGCCTTTCAATTACCTTAGTCTACTACCTGCAGAGAGTTTCCAGGCTGTGGCATAGGGAGGGGAAACCCAGGAAATGCCCAAAAATCTCCCCGGGCTGGGGAGAGCCTGGAATACAGGGAGGTCAAGGTGGCTAAAGAACACAGGGCAGAGTGCCAGAGAAGAAAAAAACTGCACAAAGAACTTCACAGATTTGCAGAGGAACTGCCCCCAAGTTTTCAGCAAAGTACTGATTAGTGCATGTAGGTGAGGAAATCACCTGAGGTCAGGAAAAGAAGCACCTGAGAGGATTCGAGGAAACAATCTCCAGAAATCATTTGGGGCCAGGAATCGTTTCTGTTCCACCAGCCAGAGTGAAGAACCTCATAATTCAAAGGAAATTTGGTAGAGTTGTCAAGAGAAGTTTTCCTCAGTAGTGGGGCACGGTCAGTGGTGAGGCAAAAGCTCTGGTCTCGCCTTTAAAAAAATTAAAAACAAGACCTGAAAGAATCAGACTGTTCCAAGTGACTTAACTCCCTCCCAGAACAAAGCTGAAGAACATGTATAGGAATACAAAAATATCTAGCACCCAATAAGATAAAATTCATAATGCCTGGCATCCAAATAAAAATTATTAGACACACAAAGAAGCAGGAAAATATGACCCATAATGAAGAGAAAGATCAACCAATTGAAACTGACCCAGAAATGACACAGTTGATAGAATTAGTAAACAAGGAGTTAAAAAGTTATCATAATTGAATTACATATGTTCAAGAAACTAGAAGAAAGACTGTGCATGAAAGACTAATATATTTGAAAGATTTTTTTTTAAGCTGCAAACCAGGATGTCTGAATAAGTCTGTACTTAATAGTACTATACCAATGCTAATTTCTTAATTTTGATAAATACATCATGATAATATAAGAAGTTAACTTTTAAGTAAATTGGGTACAGAGTGGGAACTGGGAACACTCATTACTATCTTTTCAGCTCTTTGTATTTTTGTAAATTTAAAATCATTTCAAAATAAATTTTGTAAAGTGACAAAACAAAGCATCATGTGCCAAAAAAAGAATATCTAAATCAAATTTCTAGAAATAAAAACTGCAATATCTGACATGAAAAATATGCTGAATGGGATTAACAGTAATTGCTGAAGAAAGAATTCATGAACTTAAAGACACAGCAGTCTTTAAAATAAAATACGAAGATTTGAGCTGGGAGCAGTGGTTCACACCAGTAACCTCAGCACTTTGAGAGGCTGAGGTGGGTGGATCACCTGAGATCAGGAGTTCGAGACCAGCCTGACATGGTGAATACCTGTCTCTACTAAAAATACAAAAATTAACTCGGCATGGTGGTATGCACCCAGGTACTCGGGAGGCTGAGGCAGGAGAGTCGCTTGAACCCGGGAGGCAGAGGTTGCAGTGAGCCGAGATCGTGCCATTGCATTCCAGTCTGGGTGATAAGAGCAAGACTCCATCTCAAATTTAAAAATAAAAAAAAAAAATTAGAAATAAAATACCAAGATTTTAAAAACTAAAAGAAAAGAGCATCAGTGAATTTTATGACATCTTCAAGAGCCTAATATACATGTAACTGGAGTTTCTGAAGAAAGAAGGGTGGGCTGAAAAAATATTTGAAGAAGTGACAAAATTTTTTTTCAAAGTTCATTACCCACAGATCCAAGAAGTTCAATGAACCCAAAGCACAAGAAACGTGAAAAACACTACACTAAGTCATATCACAATCAAATTGCATAAAATCAGTGATAAAGTAAAATAAATAAAGAGAAAAATGTTAAACTTATTCAGAAAATATGGGTAAATATACAGGACATTTACTAAGAACCTACTATGAGCCAGGTGCAGTGGCTCATGCCTGTAATCCCAGCACTTTGGGAGGCCGAGGCAGGCGGATCCCGAGGTCAGGAGTTCAAGACCAGCCTGACCAACATGGTGAAACCCCGTCTCTACTAAAAATACCAAAATTAGCAGGGCGTGGCGGCGTGTGCCTGTAATCCCAGCTACTCGGGAGGCTGAGGTAGGAGAATCACTTGAACCTGGGAGGTGGAGGTTGCAGTGAGCCACGATCAAGCCACTGCATTCTGGCCTGGGCAACAGAGTGAGGACTCCGTTTCAAAAAAAAAAAAAAGAACCTACTATGGTCCAGTGCTCAAAATATTTTTCTTTTCCTTTCCTTTCCTTTCTTTTTCTTTTTCTTTCTTTCCTTCAGACTAGGAGGTCTAGGAGATGCTACATATGTTTTTACCTTGGACCCTTGGTTCTTTGAACTCCAAAGATGTATGCTAGTCAAATAACTTTTTCATAAATCAAATGCCCTCCTTGCCTTGAAGAAAGTTATACTCTAGAAATTAGTAAAACTACTTAGTATGTAAGCTTTTAGACTTACATTTTATTTTTCTTGAAGATGCCTATTACTAAGCACGCCTAAATATAGCATGTTTAAAGTTGCTTACAGATAAAGTTTCACAAGTGAAAAATAATTTTTTATTCATTATGAACCTGTTTTGAAGGGAAAGGAGTTCTGAAGCTGATTGTAGTTGGTAATTGTATTCAAAGAGGGAAGGAGAAGGGACATCTGAAACTGAAGGGAAGGAAGATTTCCAAACACAAGGCTTTTGATATTTTTAAAAGTACAAGTGTGGAGAGATGGAAAGTCATCACAGTGTGAGAGTGTGTGTGTGTGTGTGTGTGTGTGTGTGTGTGTGTTGGAACAGACAGATTTTAATTTTGAATTTTCTATTATCCACTTCTACAAATGTATCCAAGGATTTGCTTATACCAAATATACTTCTGTGTTTGTGAACAACACTGTGATGATATTAGAAATGTTCCATTTGGATGTTCAGCATGGGAGCGTGCTGCCTGCTGAGAGGGATTTTTCAGCATGCCACTTGGTATATATTTGGATTACATAATCACAAAAGCCTAGCCTCTGTCTTTTCATGTATTCCTCTCTCTTACTGTTGATCAGTGCATCACTTCAAAAAGAAAAGAACAAAAAGCTTGAACCAGGAGGATTTCTGTTCACTTTGGCAGTTCCAGAACTCGTTATCCCTCAATTGACCACTGGAGACTCTGCTACTATATATTTAAATCACCCTAGGCATTAGCTGGGGATGGATTTATCATGAAACTTTTATAATACAGAGGGCCACAGGGAATCGAGTGCTTTTAAATGTCTCCTCTTTTGCAGGCAAGTGATAACTTCACTCTTTGGTGAGTCCCTGTTGCTTTACTATTACACTCAGATGTTTTCATTCCAAGAGGAAAATATTATGACTGAACATAAAGTTTTAGTATTTGAGATGGTTGGATTGCACACCAGGTAGTTGGATCTTTTTTCTATATTTAATGTATTCTACAATCAGTTATATTTACTGCTTCTGATTCCAGCTAGTCCCCACACTAAATGAAAAAAGACTTGGAAACCTACATAGTTTGAGTTTTAAAAAACTATTTTGTGCAAACTTCCATCCAGGACATAAATCCCTTCTACTGCATTCTTAACAGCACCAACCTTCTCAAATGAATGAGAATAGTATTGGGGACTTATGTGAAATGCGAAATCAGGACTTGAACAAAAGATTGAGAACCAAGGGCTCCCCTAAGTAACAGAGGAGTTGAGGAAGCATGGCTAAAGTCTCTTCCCACTGCTGTCCTGTCTAAGTCAGAGTCCTTTAAAGAGCTTGAACAGCTATGGAAGTTCTTCATGTGGGGGAAGAACTTTGGAACAACCAATGAGAGTGTGGGGAGCCATTCTGAGCAACTGGAAACACTCAGAGTCCGTGTGCTAATGAAAGACCCAAACATCAAGCACTCCAGGGGCTGTGGGTTGTCCCATATGCCACTGTGGAGGAGGTGGATGCAGCCATGAATGCAAGATCACGCAACGTGGATGGAAGAGCTGTGGAACCAAAGACAGCTGTCTCAAGAAAAAGTTCTCAAAGACCAGGTGCCCACTTAACTGTGAAAAAGATTTTTGTTGGTGGCGTTAAAGACCCCGTCTCTACTAAAAAATGCAAAAAAATAGCCGGGCGAGGTGGCGGACGCCTGTAGTCCAAGCTACTCCGGAGGCTGAGGCAGGAGAATGGCGGGAACCCGGGAGGTGGAGCTTGCAGTGAGCTTAGTTCCGGCCACTGCACTCCAGCCTGGGCGACAGAGCAAGACTCCGCCTCAAAAAAAAAAAAAAAGAAGACACTGAAGAGCGTCACCTAAGAGATTATGTTGAACAGTATGGGAAAATTGAAATATTGAAATCATGGCTGACCAAAGCAGTGGAAAGAAAAGGGGCTTTGTGTTTGTAACCTTTGACAACCATGACTCCACAGATAAGACTGTCGTTCAGAAATACTATCCTGGGAGTGGCCACACTGTGATGTTAGGAAAGCCCTGTTGGGCAAGAAATGGCTGGTGCCTCATCCAGCCAAAGAGGTTGCAGTCATTCTGGAAACTTTGGTGGTGGTCGTGGAGATGGTTTTGGCGGTCATGACAACTTTGGTCATGGAGGAAACATTAGTGGTTGTGGTAGCTTTGGTAGCAGCCGTGCTGGTGGTGGATATGGTGGCAGTGGAGATGGCTATAAGGAATTTGGTAATGATAGGAGCAATTTTGGAGGTGGTGGAAGCTACAATGATTTTGGCAATTACAATAATCAATCTCCAGATTTGGACCCATGAAGGGAAGAAACTTTGGAGGCAGAAGCTTTGGTCCCTATGGTGGTGGAGGCCAATACTTTGCCAAATCATGAAACCAAGGTGGGTATGGTGCTGCTAGTAGCAGCAGTCACTATGTCAGTGGCAGAAGATTTTAATTACTGACACCAACAAAGCTTGGCAGGAGAGGAAAGCCAAAGAGGTGACAGGGAAGCTACCAGTTACAACAGATTTGTGGACTCAGCCAAGCACAGTGATGGCAATGCCCAGCTGCTACAAAGAAGATATGTTTTAGACAGTGCTCATGTGTACCCACAAAAAGCTCAAGGACTGTATCTGTGGCAGGTTATTTTAGTTTCTGTTCTGTTCTGTTCTGTGGAAAGTATAAAGCATTCTAACAAAAGTTTTTAATGCACCCATGCTATGGATTGCTAAATCTAACAGTCTGATTGTAACACTGAATACATGTCTTTTTTAAATAAATAAAATAAAACTCTAGCTAGACATAGAGTCTTCTTTCCTAAGAAGACTTGAAAGATATACACCAGAATATTGGCAATACTTCTTTCTGAGTGGTGGAATTAATTTTTAATAATATTTATATTAATTAATTAATACTAATATTTATTGTGAAATTATTTTTCTCAATTATAAAAGTAATATAGTTATCATTATACAAAATTAGGGGAAAAAAGCTAAAAAGACTATAAACATTTTGAAGTATATATTTCTGAAATTTTGTAAAATTAAATATAACTTTTTTCTTATTATAAAAATATATCTATTCAATGTTGAAAATTTTAAAATATAGATAAGCAAGTAGAAAAACATTTATTGAATGATTTTTATTTTCTTTCTTTTGCTTATTTTTAAACTACAAGTTTTCAACAATGAGTATACATTGCTTTGGAGTACAAAAGAAAAAATGTATTGATCGGCTGGAAACCGTGGCTCATGCCTGTAATCCCAGCACTTTGGGAGACCGACACAGGCGGATCACTTGAGGTTGGGAATTCAAGACCAACCTGGCCAACATGGTGAAACCCTGTCTTTACTAAAAATACAAAAATTAGCTGGATGTGGTGGCGTACATCTGTAATCCCAGCTACTCAGGAAGCTGAGGCAGGAGAATTGCTTGAACCCAGGAGGCAGAGGTTGCAGTGAGCCAAGATCGTGCCACTGCACTCCAATCTGGGCAAGAGAGTGAGACTCCATCTCAAAACAAAACAAAACAAAAAAAAACAATGTCTTTGTGAGAGCTGAGGTACAGGCAGTTGGAAGCCAGCTGTGTGGGCTAGATTTGCAGATATTGGCCAGGGTAGAAATGAGTTTGGGTCTCCTGGAATCTTTAGAAGCTTTCAGTGGTTGCAGGTAAAAATGAATTCTGGGCCGGGCGCGGTGGCTCAAGCCTGTAATCCCAGCACTTTGGGAGGCCGAGATGGGCGGATCACGAGGTCAGGAGATCGAGACCATCCTGGTGAACACTGTGAAACCCCGTCTCTACTAAAAAATACAAAAAACTAGCCGGGCGAGGTGGCGGGCGTCTGTAGTCCCAGCTACTCGGGAGGCTGAGGCAGGAGAATGGCGTGAACCCGGGAGGCGGAGCTTGCAGTGAGCTGAGATCCGGCCACGGCACTCCAGCCCCGGCGACAGAGCAAGACTCCATCTCAAAAAAAAAAAAAATGAATTCTGAAATTCTCTGAGTAAATTTCATGAAGTATACCTGGTAAATTACCAATAAAACTTAACAGAGTTCATCTCATATCTGGAGACTTTTAAAGCTGCTATTATAAACTCTGCTGATGAAGGACTTTCTTATTGATTCCAATCATTATTGACTCAGCCCACCCAACAAAAAAATAAATATGCATTTCAACCCTTGAGAAAACATATTTCAGAACCCCACCAATTTTATGAGACAGGCCTAAGAGATGGAAGTATTTATTCAAAGTCCCATTGTGATTTTTCAGGAGGCCTGCTTCAATCAGGAAGAGCTCTGCAATCCAGAAAACTCCAGAGCATCAGTGATTCATGCAACCTAGCCATAGTCATGTGGTCTGATTAAAAAGATGCTCCCAGGCCAGGTGTGGTGGCTCATGCCTGTAATCCCAGCGCTTTGGGAGGCCGCGGTGGGTGGATCACCTGAGGTCAGGAGTTTGAGACCAGCCTGGCCAAAATGGCAAAACCCTGTCTCTACTAAAAATACAAAATTAGCCCAACGTGGTGGCACACATCTGTAATTCCAGCTACTTGGGAGGCTAAGGCAGGAAAATCACTTGAACCTGGGAGGCAGAGGTTGCAGTGAGCTGAAATCGTGCCATTGTACTCCAGCCTGGGCGACAGAGTGAGACTCCGTCTCAGAAAAAAAAAAAAAAATGCTCTCAAACCCAAGCAGCCTAATTTGCTGTTTTATACTATATTAACATCGCACGTCTATTAACTTGGCATTCCAACTATTGATCTGAAAATAAAATTAGTTCTTGCTCTCACATAACAAAGAAGAATTGCAGTTTATAATGAAAGAAATGCTCACACTTAATTGCATAATAGAAATCATTATGTTTCCTTACTACAAAGGCACCTAATTAGCAAAGATTTTCATTTTCCACGGATGTCATGGGGGGCCAGTCACTATTCTAAGCACATAGCTATCCCTTAGGTACATTAAAGTTTGCATCATGCAAATTCCTTTTGAGACAATACCTTAGAATGAAGTAGAATGCAGATTTGGCATGAGATTTTGATGGAGACAGGATAGAGAGGTCTTTTAAGTAGTGATGGCTTTCTTCAGGAACCAACCAGGGAATTTTTCAGTCTCCCTAGATCTACTCCACAATTTTTTACTCTGCCTAGATAAAAACCTTCTTAGAATTCTCAGCATAATAAATAGGATATTTTGTATTTTTTTCCTGCTGCTCTGGAGGTTCTCGTAGCACATCAAAATTTTAAGATAAACTAAATATAATCCCAGAAATTATTGTATAATTAAATTTATAAATACAATAAATTTTAATTAATTGGGAACATTCAATACTGGTAAAGATGTGGCAAAATATGTACTCTCATACATTGCTGGTTGCATGGTAAACTGGTACCACCCATTTGGAAAACAATACAGTAACTTTATAAATGTTCAATATTTTTGACCCAATGATCCTCCTTCTGGAAGTCTAGCCTATTATATCAGACCAAAACAGGAGGAAAAGGCTATGTGTGAAGATGATCTCTAAGATACCATTTCTGAAAGTAAAAACTGAAAATGACCTAAATGTTAAATAATTAGGGCATTCCTTTACTTATAAGCAAAAAGTTCAAATGCTTACTTGGCAACATGTAGCAGATGTCAGAAGGACCCTTTTACTTCATCTGTTATGATTGTCTAAAATATTACCAAATAGGGTTAGATGCATGGTATCCAGGCGTTTCCTATTCAAATGCAATTCTTTAAAAAGAAAAGAAAAGAAAAACCCAAACCCTAAGGGAGCAAGATGGGAAACATAAATCCAGCTTTATCAATAATTACATTAAATGTTAATGAATGGATATATATACCAAAACATCAGGTTGTATACCTTAAATTTTATACAATATAAAAGGTTAATGAACTAAACACTCCATTTAAAAGATATTATCAGAATTGATTTTTTTTTTTTTTTTTTTTGAGATGGAGTTTCACTCTTATTGCCCAGGCTGGACTGCAATGGCACAATCTCGGCTCACTGCAAACTCCACTTCCCCATTCAAGCAATTCTCCTGCCTCAGCCTCCTCAGTAGCTGGAATTACAGGTGTGCACCACCACACTCAGCTAATTTTTGTATTTTCAGTAGAGACGGGGTTTCACCATGTTGGCCAGGCTGGTCTCCAACTCCTGATCTCAGGTGATCTACCCGCCTTGGCCTCCCAAAGTACTGGGATTATAGGCCTGAGCCACCATGCCCAGCCTAGATTTGATTTTTAAACAAAAACAACTCAATGTCAACTGTATGCTGTTTTCAGAAAACACACTTTAAACATAAAGACTTAGAGATACTGAAAGTAAAAGGATGGAAAAAGATTGTTATGCAAATTCTAATAATAAGAAAGTTGGTGTGGCTTTATTATTAGACAAAATAGATTTCAAGACAAGAAATACTATCAGACATGAAGAGAAACATTTTATGATGATAACATAGTTCATCAGAAAGACCTTAAAATCCTAAATTTGTATACGCCTACTCACATACATTTCAAAATATATAAAGCAAAATGAATAGAACTAAAGGAAAAATGAATAAAGCCACAATCATGGGTGGAAAATAGTCTTTGAGTCATAACAGATCACTGATAGTTTAGCTCTTAATCATCTCTGGGTTGGCTAACAATGTAGCCCTGAAAGAATGGGACACACACACAAAAATCTCCTTTGATTCTGGGAGAAGGTGAAGGACAGGCCTCAGATTGATACGGCACTGAGAAATTGGTGGAAGTTGGGCCAACAGGTTAGTTCTAGGGCCATATGGGAGAGAAAGTCCAAAAGGAGAACTGACAAGAAAGGGGTGGTGGGAAGATTTGAATGGAATGAGAAAGAGTATGACCTCAGTTTGAATACCCATTTCAACACTTATTAAGTAATCCTGAGCCAGTCACTAAACTTCTAACATTGTGACATTTAAAAAATTGGAGGAAATGTTTTCTGCCTGATGTGTTAATATGGAAGTTAAACACATAACACATGTGAAGAGTGCTGGCAATCCAATATCTCCCCTCTTTCACACTGTTTCCTGATAGGGACCCACATACTCAAGGTTTCTGCAAAGAACCGGGAAATGAATTGGACAGGGATTCCAAGATCTAAATCGCTGTAGAAGAAGGAAAAATAATTTACCTAGTCCCAACAAGGTATGGAGAACCTCAAAACAGCCCAGTCTCTAGGAGGCCTGGCTACTCTTTCCTTTGGCAAAGTGAAAACAGCTCCATGACAGTTCTTAGTCTCCTTCAGTAGAACCTGTTCTAGTGTTCTTCCTACGCATCTACATGCATGTGCTGTCTCAAGGAATTAAAACTGTCTCAAGAAATTTACTAGAATTTTAATTATCCAGACCCTTTGGCGGCCATCAGTTCATTGACTGACCTCCAGACAAGACCTCATATAAAATTTTCCTCAAAGATGGATCTCTTTCTTCAAAACTTGCAGAGAAAGCTAAATTCTCCCCTCCTTCCTTGGAAGTACATGTCAGTGTCTCCTTTTTACAGACAGAAAGTTCTTCCTGTCTTACCTAAATATCTATGGAACAAGGCAGAGTCCTATAAAACTGAAACAGAGTTACAATGCGCTGTAGGGGCTGAGGGGAGGAAGAGCCTTTACAGGCTTTGGGAAACCAGGACAAATTATAAAGTGGCATTTATTCCTGGCCTTAAAGAATGGGCAGGGCTTTGGCCCATGTGAGGAGGGGATGCAAATGGATCAAAAGCTGGATAGGGAATGCAGAGCCTGCTGGAGAAGGACAGAAGATGGTCAGGGCCATGGGGAACAGGAGGGAGAGAAGGAAAGGTGACGCCATATTGTGGAGGACCCCACACACCAGAAAGAAAACTGTTGGCTTTATTTGGTAGGTAATGTGGCACGATGTGGCGAGAGGGGGTTTACAGAAATATGTGGTGAGAGCTGAATTTCAGGGAGATTCATGTAGCAGAGAGATTCAAAAGGTGGAAGAAAGAAGTGGAGAGAGAGGTGAAAGGTCAGTTAGGAAGTCCTTTCAACCATTCAGAAAAGAGTTCCTGAGACTCAGGCTGAATGTCGGTGAAAACACTGGAAATGAAGGTGAGAACCAGCCTGAGACCTTGAGCACAGAAAGCCTCCTAATTCATCTGTATGGACAGGACCTAACTCTCAGTAACTACTTCTTGAATCAGAGTTGTTGTTCAGCTAAGAGACGTGACTACAAAGAGGTGAGAAAGAAAGAGGAACGAAAGGGGATAATGTAAAAAAGAAAGAGCAGGCCGAGCGCAGTGGCTCACGCCTGTAATCCCAGCACTTCGGGAGGCCAAGGCGGGCAGGTCACGAGGTCAGGAGATCGAGACCATCCTGGTGAACACAGTGAAATCCCATCTCTACTAAAAAATACAAAAAAATCAGCCGAGTGTGGTGGTGGGCGCCTGTAGTCCCAGCTGCTCGGGAGGCTGAGGCAGGAGAATGGTGTGAGCCCAGGAGGTGGAGGTTGCAGTGAGCCGAGATCGCGCCACTGCACTCCAGCCTGGGCGACAGAATGAGACTCCGTCTCAAAAGAAAAACAACATTAAAAAAAAAAAAAAGAAAGAGTGAATGTACAGTTGTCCCTGGGTATCCACATGGTATTAGTTTCAAGACCCAACTCCCCCACATACCAAAATCCATGAATGCTCAAGTCCCTGATCTAAAATGGCATAGTATTTGCCCTTAACCTATGCACATCCTCTCTTATACTTTAAATCATCTCTAATTACTTATAATACCTAATACAATGCAAATGCTGTGTAGTTATTGTACTGGTTTTTTATTTGTATTATTTTTTATTGTTGTATTGGTTTTTTTTTTTTTTTCAAATTTTTTTTCTCTGTGGTTGGTTTAATCTTTGGCTGCAGAACCCATGGATAGGGAGGACTACTGTAATAGATAGTAATTAAATAGAGAGAACTCTATCTCAAGACTCATTTCAACAGTTTCTGACTCAAGGCTCTTACAATCACTACTTGTTAAATAATTCTAAGTGCATGTCCAATTGATAGCGGGTCACATTTTATCTTTGCGCCTGAGGGACATCACATTTACTTGATCCTATTATCCCAAAGAGCTGCCATACGGACCAAATTAAAGGAAACCTAGAGAAGTGTATTTTAAGCATATTGTCACAATGAACTCATGTTGTTGAGGATCTGTATGCACCAAGCGTTGTGTTAAACTCTTTACGTGAATTATCTTATTTCATTTTTAACTACCCTAACAGTAGATGCAACTATTCTCTTTTAACAGATAAAGAAACGGAGGTTTAGTTGAGTCACAAAGCCAGGATTTGAGCACAGGCAGTTTGATTCCAGAGCAGGGACTATCTTCCCTAGCACTCCTTCTAAGCAAGAAAATGCAGCACATCTGGAGCACTCCTCTGCCATTTATTTACAAACAAATGTCATGTCTTCAGTGAAGTCTTTTCTATGACTGGTTGTTCCTGGTGAGAGCTTCCGCTCCAGACATTCTGTTCTAAGAAGGTGTAAAAGCAACCTTTCCTTCTGAAGGAGGGTTTGGTGGGAGAGCGCCAGCCTGCCATACCAGGAAGTATGTATCGGTGTGTCAATTTGTGTTTTTGTTGCAAGCAACAGAAGTGAATTAACAAAGTTAAAGAGGATAAAATAATTTAACGGGGCGAAACTTAGAAAAGCTGAAGGATTAGGACTGGAGTAGCTCCAGGCTCTAAGGGCAGTCTCTTCAGGGAGCCTCTGTCTGGGGGAATCAATAATCACCATCTTGGTTTTACAGACTCCACTCGAGAGAATGCCTGATTGGCCGGGCTTGGGTCATGTGGCCATCACTTAACTAGGGGATGGCAGGGCAGTCTCACCAAAAGGGCCCACCCATACGGAAGACAGAATTCCCCCAAAGAGAAGCTGGCTCTGTTACCAGAACCGAGGGGAATGAATGCTGGACAGACTAAAACAGCAGGTGTCCATGACATTGTGGGAAGTTTCACACATTTGAGCTGCAGCTGTGCCCAGGTGTATGCAAAAGCGTCATCCTGATCCTTGTGGTACTACATGAAGAGTTGAAAAAGTGACTCTCCCTGCTGCACCAGCAGCTCTAGATTTAAAATCATCTGTTACAGTGTCATTAGGCCAGTAGCACGTGAAATCAACTAGGAACATTTCATTTTAAACTTTGCTGATTTTTCAAATTTGCTTTGCATTCTTGGTAATGATTTCTTGCTCCACTTTTATGCCTTCTCAGATAAAGTGCCATCATACATGATGTTGGCCCCATTAGACATGAAGTAAGCATTATTTATGATATAATCAGAGTTACAAAGCATTAAAAATAGGAAAGAAAATTATTTCCATAGACCTTTTCTAAAACTTAGAAGCTGAGGCTTAATTTGTCAGACTTTTGCTTTTCTCATGCCAGGAAGTAGTCAGGGCTGTTGGGGCAAAGCTGGTCAATAGCTAAGAGGTCTCTTGCTTGCATTATCACTTGGAAGTGCTTGGATATTTCCCAGATACAACCTTAGAAGGATAGGATCCTGGTCAAACTCAACCTTCTTTGACAAGTTGAATAGCAGTAAGGCCTCTTATATCTGGGTTTTAACCTTATGGGGAGGTTAAATGGGTCAGTCATTATAAACTGGAATTCAAGAATAACTCAGGATACAGACCAGGTGGCAGACAACTAAGAAAGACTCAACTAGATTAGTGCAGTACTGTACTTTATCAGCATGTGAAACAGGTGTTAATGCTTATGTAAAACAAGTGTGTTTTCCTTTCTTCCTTTTTTCTTTCTTTCTTTTTGTCTAACCCTCCTTTATACTGACAAACATGGTACAAAGATGCTTAGGGAAAAGTTACATTGAAACAGAGGTGGGAACACAAGAAAAAAGTAAAATAGAAAGAAAATAATAAAGCTAATTTTAGATTTCCAAACAATGAAGTCACTTTAAGAATCACAATAACAAGGAGATAAAACTTAAGTAAATAAAAAAAATTTAAGGTTCAAATAATAAAAGTAATTTACCTTGTTTTTATCTCATATTTTTCAACTCAATAATGGTTATCCTGAAATGATTATAGTATTCATTTAGCACTTTTTAAAAGTCTTCTGCCCTCAGGCAGATTGCACTGGTCGTGATGAAGATTGATACCTTAGATGCTGCTACCATTGACCAACATGGTTCCTGTTGACTGAGAGGCCAGGGGAAGACAGTAAGGAATAATGACCACACAGCAGGAGAGACAGCCATATCTTAAGTGTTCCTGCCTTTCACCCTTCACATCTTCCTGATGCTGACAACTGGAGGGCATTTCTCCAGCTTTTACAGATATTTCCCTTGACCTGCTCCTTCAATGGGTCTTCCTGCTTGGGCTAGGGTACTTGGTACAAAGAAATTTTCCTTTGTCCTTGATCTGCAGCTAGAAATCATAACTAACAGTGATTAATATCCATGAGCTAAGAAGTGAATATATTCCACTTTACAATGAGGAAATGTACACTCAGAAAAATTAGATAACTTTAATGAAGTCACATAGCTACTAACTGTTAAAGCTGGAACTTGAACTTAAGTCAATCTAACTCAAGAATCCATTATTAAATGTCATACTTTACTTTTCAAGCTAAATTCTTCTATTTCCTCTAGCAAAATTCTCTCTAATTAGAAAGAATAGATAAGTCATTCTCAAGAAACCAGACCTCCAAGACTTTCTAAGCATGGGCTCCAAATTGTATACTATCTTTGCCATTAAGAAACCCCAAACCAAAAAGTAAGACAAAAGTTGCACAAGCCAGGCATGGTGGCACATGCCTGTAGTTCTAGCTACTCAGGAGGCTGAGGCAGGGGGATTACTTGAGCTCAGGAATTCAAAGTCCAGCCTGGGCAACATTAAAAAATAGAACTGGTGAATACAGGGCCTGAGCAGAGAAAGCTATGAAACAACTCTAACGCACACATGTGACTCTCATGGAAAAAGAGATTCAAGGAACCTAGCCTACAATCCTAAGAAACAGGATAATTCACATCCAACAAACTACAGATCGTAGAGTAATTTTAATTTGAAAATTAATCTGGGGGGCCTTCAAAATAAATGTTTAAAATATTCAGAGAGATGAAGAAATATAATTCACAAAGTAGGAACAAAAGAACAGGATAAGTTGGGAAAAAAAACAAGAATGTGTATGTCCCAGACAATAACAAATATTCTCACTAAAATAAAAAGAAAAAACTCAACAGACAAGTTTAACAATAGATTAAACATAGAAAATGTGAACAAGAAGTTAAGAGACATGGAAAATAGATCTAAAAGCTCCTGAAGGAAAAAAAAGAATGGCAGAAAATCAATATTCAAAGATATCCTGACTCGGAATTTCCCAGATTGTTTTAAAAGTTTTCTCGGCCGGGCGCAGTGGCTCAAGCCTGTAATCCCAGCACTTTAGGAGGCCGAGGCGGGCGGATCACGAGGTCAGGAGATTGAGACCATCCTGGCTAACACTGTGAAACCCCGTCTCTACTAAAAAATACAAAAAACTAGCCGGGCGAGGTGGCAGGCGCCTATAGTCCCAGCTACTCGGAGGCTGAGGCAGGAGAATGGCGTGAACCCGGGAGGCGGAGCTTGCAGTGAGCTGAGATCCGGCCACTGCACTCCAGCCTGGGCGACAGAGCGAGACAACGTCTCAAAAATAAAAAAATAAAAAAAATAAAAGTTTTCTCAAATTAAAAAAGCACATCAACTTCTCATCAGGATAAATAAAAACAAATCTACAAAGAGACCCATGAAAGCAAAATAGCAGGCCATCAAGGGCAAATGGAAGAATCTTAAATGATACCAGAGAGAAAACACAGATTATCAACAGAAAAACAACAATCAGACTGACCATGAATTTCTCATGAACAATAGATGCCAAAAGAAAATGAAATAAAATCTTCAAAGTGCTAAGAAAAAATAACTGCCAACCAAGAATTCTATGTCATAATGTGGCAGAGGTAATGGCGTGAGTTCATGAAACATTCCTCCTGGGCAAACAGGATAACTACATTTCTCAACTTCATTTGGGGCTATGCAATTGGATTTTGGGCCAACTTGATGTAGTAGAAGTAATGTGCACCACCTCTAGGTTTCTCTGAAAAAAACACACACACATACACATATACACAAACATGCTAAATAGCCAATAGACTCCCTGGAAAGAACT
This sequence comes from Trachypithecus francoisi, assembly GCF_009764315.1. NCBI lineage: Eukaryota > Metazoa > Chordata > Mammalia > Primates > Cercopithecidae > Trachypithecus > Trachypithecus francoisi. The sequence goes on along the minus strand of NW_022681469.1, from coordinate 99,221,776 downwards.
CAGTGTGGCAGAATCATAAAATGAAAAGAGCAAGGATCTCTGAGGCACTGGTTGGAGGGAAGCTACTCAAGAGAGCCACCCGACACATTAGACTAAGACATGAATGAGAATTTCATTTTAATTGTGTTAAGCCACAGAGATTTAACAATGAAGGTGATAGAGAAGAAAAGCCAGGAACTGAGCACAGTTAAACATTGTGAAGACTGATCTGAACATTAAGACAGCAGCCAGACAGTGCTATTGATCTATTTATTTAGTTTTGAGACTGGGTCTCACTCTGTTCATCAGCATTGAGCACAGTCATTGCTCATTGTAATCTCAAGCTCCTATATTCAAGTCATCCTCCCACCTTAGTCTCCTGAGTAGCTGGGACTGCAGGTGCACACCAACTTGCCTGGCTGATTTTTTAAATTTTTTGTAGATATAGGGTCTTGCTATGTTGCCGAGTCTGGTCTCAAATTAATGGCTTCAAGCAATTTTCCTGCCTGGGCATCCCAAATTGCTGGGATTACAGGTGTGAGCCATCATGCCTGGTCTATCGATCTTAATATACTAGACAATTATTCAAGAATGAAAGTAATAGCCAGGTGTGGTGGCATGCACCTGTAATCCCAGCTACTTGGGAGGCTGAGGCACGAGAATTATTTGAACCTGGGAGGTAGAAGTTGCAGTGAAGCAAGATCGTGCCACTGCACTCCAGTCTGGATGACAGAAAGAGACTGTCTCAAAAAAATATAAATAAATAAATAAAGTAAAAAAAAATGAAGGTAAAATGTGACCAGATTCGTTCTGAAAAAATTACTAATAGATATATCTCAGAAAACAGGAAATGAATCCAGAAGAAATGTAAGGGAAGCCAGTTGCAATTGTGAGCAAAGGTATCAGTTGTTAAGTGTTACTAATGCTAAATAAATATTGACTTACAAAACAAGGTAGAAATAAAACACTTGATTAAAATGTAGAAAACTGAAGAAGAGGATGCAGAAGGAAATTTAAGCATGCCTAGTTTCTGGTATTATTTAGGAGATGAGTAAAAATATTGATTGTCCTTAGACTTTGTTAGAGTGATATTTGAAATTTAAGTTTACCACCAAGAGAATACAGGGTAAGGCATAGGTCAACATGGCCCAGTGTGAGTTTCTATGTCCCAGGGAGCCCTCATAACTGTTTATCTTGTTTTCTTCTTATTGTAATCCTCCAATACTGGCAACCGGCTCAGTAAACATTGAACAAATGAAACAACTGGGAATGGAGATGGGAAGGATAAAATACAACTGTGAACCAGCTGAATCAAATATGTGCTCGATACTCAAATCCTGACAAACCCCTGGCTAAAATGCCATAGTTATCACTCTTAAAGAGCAGAGAACAGGCCAGGTGCAGGGGCTCACACCTGGAATCCCAACACTTTAGGAGGCCGAGGCAGGAGGATAACTTGAGCCCACAAGTTCAAGACCAGCCTGGGTAACATAACCTGTCTCTACAAAAATAATAAAAAATATTAGCCAGGCGTGGTGGTACATGCCTGTGGTCCCAGCTACTTGGGAGCCTGAGGCAGGAGGATCGCTTGAGCCTGGGAGGTTGAGGCCACAATTAGCCGTGATCACACCATTGCACTCCAGCCTGGGTGACAGAGCAAGACCCCGTCTCCAAAAAAATAAAAAAATTTTAAAAAGCAGAGAATGGTTTGGCAGCTTCTCAAAATGCTAAACCTACAGTTAGCATATGAGACAGCGTTTCCACTCTTAGGTATATACCCAAATACATGAAAACAAATATCCACACTAAAACTTTGTACATAAATGTTCCTAGCAGCATTTTTCCCAATAGGCAAAAAGTATGAACGACCCAAATGTTCATCATAGGATGAATGGATAAACAAAGTGCAGTTATTCACACAGTGGAACATTAGACAACCATCAAATGGCATGCAGCACTGACACATACTACAATATAATGAACCTTGAAAACATGCTAAGTGGAAGAAGCCAGACACAAAATACCACATATTGTGTGACTCCATTTATCTGAAATATCTAGAATAGGCAAATCACAGAGTTAGAAACTACATTCATGGTTGCCAAGGATTGGGGGAGTAGGTGAAATGGGGAGTAATTGCTAAATAGGAATGAAATTTCCTTTTGGGATGATGAACATGATCTAAAATTAGATTTTGATGATGATTGCACAACTCTGACAAATACTAAAAACCATTGAACTGTGCACTTTCAATGGGCGATCTATATAAGAATCATATCTCAAAAAGTTGTTTTTAAAAAAGTACCTAGCCTGGCACAGTGGCTCAAGCCTGTAATCTCACCCACTGGGGAGGCTGAGGTGGGAGGATTGCTTGAGGCAGGAGTTTGAGACCAGCCTGGGCAACCCTGTCTCTACAAACAATTTTTTTTAGCTAGGCGTGTAAAAAAAAAAACAATTTTTTTTTTATTAGCTGGGTTTTTTAATTAGAGGGCTCCCTGGGACATAGAAACTCACACTGGGCCATGTTGACCTATGCCTTACCCTGTATTCTCTTGGTGGTAAACTTTTTTTTTAATACGAGTGCACCTGTATTCCCAACTACTTGGGAGTCTGAGGCAGGAAGGATTCCTTGAACCCTGGAGTTCAAGTCTGCAGTGAGCTATGATTGCACCCCAGCCTGGGCAATAGAGTGAGACCCTGAGACCCTATCTAAAAAAGGAAAAAGAAAACAACCTAGATTTCCCCCCACCCAAAACACACTAGAGAATATCTGAGATCAAACTGCAAAAAAGAAATGAAGGCCAGGCACAGTGGCTCACACTTGTAATCCCAGCACTTTGGGAGGCCAAGGCAGGTGAATCATGAGGTCAGGAGTTTAAGACCAGCCTGGCCAACATGGTGAAACCCCATCTCTACTAAAAATACAAAACATTAGCGGGGCATGGTGGCACGTGCCTGTAGTCCCAGATACTCGTGAGGCTGAGGCAAGAGAATTCCTTGAACCTGGGAAGCAGAGGTTGCAGTGAGCTGAGATAAAGCCACTGCACTCCAGCCTGGGTGACAGAGAAAGACTCTGTCTCAAAAAAAAAAAAGAAAAAAGAAATAGAATATTGTTTTTGACTTTGAAATAAATATTAGTAGTTTACTTCATGTATATGTTTTAATGTATCCTGAAATGTATTTAATGTATATTTTAAAATAAAAAAGCAAAGAAGACCTAAACTAATAGATATTTCTTTTCCCAGCAAACCACAGCTAACTCCAATGGATACAGAGTCTGCCACTTACCTTGTGAAATTGAATGAGGCCAGGCCAGACCTGGCAGCAAGTACTATTCTATATGCCATATATTTTAACTGTGAGAGCTCAAGTCAAGTCATAAACCTACATTTCCATAGATCCCAGACAAAAATAAACACAGACTATTAATTCTAATCCTTCCTCTCTGCTTTTCTCAGAGTGCTGATTAGATTGCATATTCTATGAAAAGATGAGTTCAATCTTTTCTAAAGTATTTCCTCACAGGTTCATCTGTGATTAAGGGTACAAGTTTTTCGCATTTGAAAGATGCATGATCCAGCTGTTCTTTTTGTCTGCCGCAACTTCTTATTAGTCTTTCTGGAACTAAAGAGAGAAAAATAATGTTTGACTATAGTGACCTGAACGTGTCCCTCCCAAATGAGAAGAGGGTCTTTTGTATGTACACCCAAGATAATAGCTTTTTTTAACCAGTGGTGATCTGTCATTCTAATTCTCTGTTTACAATTTCGAAGGTTGTTGCATATTTTATCTTTTAGGTCTTTAAAAATTCCATCCGTTTTGGCTAATGTGAAATGTCAAACATGGAGGCCTGATAAGTTGAGAGCTAAATGTTTTAAGACCTCTCAAGTAATAATCACTAAGTACTTCATTTTCAAACATACACCATTCATTTGCGTCTACAGGATAAAATGCTCATCACAGAGTCACACCACTGGCCCCAGGCCAGATTTTTCATCTTGGACCTTTTGTACATTTGGACTTCTCAAGCAACTAGCTATCTCCCTGGGCCTCCCAATTTTTGCCTTTCAAGGTAGGTGGACGACCACCGTATGTAAAAACGAGGTGGAAAAAGCCTTTCTCCCTCTGCACAGAAATCCAGAGGAGCCATTTCTCAATGAACGTCTAGGTCACCTCCAGGGCAGTGGAGGCTGTATGAGGAGCTGCTCCCGCCTGGGTCCTCTCCTGCAGCTCCTGCTGGAAAGGCTGTCCAGAACACCCTGGGGAATTCTTATTCAAAGGGTCCAGGTCAACACTGTCTGCATCCCCAGGGACCCCCCTACACTCACAGGCTGGCTGATTTCCAAGAACTACCAATCCTCAGCCCTGTCCTAGAGGCAACCAATTAAATTCATATCAAAAGGAAAATTTAAAAAGCTTGTCACATAATCCAAAATAATCAAATGACATATGGACTTGAGTCAATGAAGAGCTCTCATAGAGGAAACAAGACAGGCAGACCTGCTGACTGGCTGGGGTCTGGCTGAAATCTGAATGCAAGTTTAACGGGAAAATCAACTTTTCTCTTGGTGAAAGGACAGGAAGATCAGGCTACTATTTACAAGGCTGTGCATCTCCAAGTTTCAGCCACAAGAAAAGTTCAAACAGGAAAGCAAAAATCTTTCCAGACAGATAAACTATTCTCATAATGCATATAAGCTTAAATGAAAAAAGGAAGGTGCTAAATGGTGTCTAAATGTGCCAACTTTTGGTTTAAAAAATTAGGATAAGAAATATATGTTCCTACTTGCTTGATTTTGCATAAAGAAGCTCTGAAACGATACACTAATAACTGATAAAAGCAGTTACTTGGTTTGGGAGTGAAGAACTAGGAGGACAGAGAACAGGAGTGAGAGCTGGACTTTTCATCTATACCTTCTGCGTATGTGTTTTTATTATTTTTTAACCATGTGTGAGGAAATGCTCTAGGTGCTGTAGGAAATATAAGCAAAGAAAATTGATCCCTTAAGGAGCTTACATTGTAGTGAGAGACAACAAATATAAACACATACAAATAAGTACATTAGATGACCATAAAAATAAAAAAGTAGAGAAGGGTAAGGGGGCTCAGGGAGTTAGGAGAGGAACAGTTTGCTGTAATTAAAAAAGGCGGTAGAGGAGGCTCATCAGGGTTAGGTCTGCAGTGATTTGTGGGAGGTGGCAGGGGTGGAAATATGAATCTTTAGGGGAAGAGTGTGCCAGGCAGAGGGAACAGCTTTGGTGGTGGCTCTCAACTGAGGACAATTTTGCCCTTTATGGGGCAACCAGAGATGACTGAAAACATGTTTGATTGTCATGACTGCAGAGGATGCTACTGGCATCCAATGGGTATAGAGAGTTCCGGTAGGCCGGAAAACAGAAGGTTTGTTTCAGTAAGAGTGACTGGTTTCATTTAACTGAAACATCACTCAGAATTGAGAGAGTAATGAACAATAAAATTGGTTGCTGGGGTGATATTAAAATATTTAATAACCACTATGGTTATAAAATGAATATATAAATTGACATATTTTGGACACTTAAAAATATATCCCCTTGTAATCATAAGCGAACTAAATTAGATGTGTGTGTGGAGCCATATGGCAGTCGTTAAGAGCACAAGCTTTAGTGTCACATCAACCCAGGTTTCAATCCTGTCCCATACTAATTTTTACCAGCTTGAGACCTTAGGCCAATTATTGAAGTGCTTGAGCCCCAATTTCTAAAGCTATAATATGGAGGTGATGACAACATATCACCTCAACAATATCACTCATAGAAATGCTGAGAGGATTAAAAATATAATGTAAGTAAAATGCAAGGCCTAGCAAACGTAAGTGCTCAAGAAGGCCTGTATTATTAACATTGAAGTAATTATTTTGCATTCTTTGTATGCCAAGACAATAAACTTCTCAGTTATTTCTTAGAATTTTTGTCATTACCAATCTTTGCTTTTACAAAAATTACCTGAGTAAGGACTTTCTGTCTGAATCATCTGGATAACTGCATGGCTTTGGCTAGAATGGTCTGGTCAGAAAGAGAGGTTAGGAGGCAGCTCCCTGTCGGCCATCTCAAGGTACGAGTAATAAAAGCCAGTGTCCAGATGAGGACCCTGGTTTCCATAATGCTGGAAAATGGAAGTGTTCTCTCTCTGCAGAGACATATGTAAAGGGAGAAGATATTTTTAATGAGCCATTTTAAAATGAAGTAAACATAAATAACAATGAATTGAAAAAAGGTTCCAAGATCTTGTGCTAAATTAAAAAAAAACAAGGTATGAAGCCATGTAGGTGTGTATAAACACATACACATATGTTTGTAGATGCACGGAATATCTCTGAAGGGATACATAAAAAGTAGTTTCCTTCCCTGCTGGGAAGGAAAACTAAGGGATAGGGTCAGAAATCGGAAGTGGACTCAATTTTCGTTGAATGTGCTTTTCTACTTTGAATGTTTTTTATCATGTACTCTTTTACTTTAATCAAAAATAATTTTTAAAATTATAATCAAAAAATGGCATGTAAAATGCATGAACAAAAAACTCTACCTATACTAGTTAAAACATAAAATGCTAAGGTCTACGAATATCAGGTGTTGACAAGAATTGGGAGAAATACAAACTCTTACCCTTTTCTCCTGGGAGTCTAAACTGGCACTCATTTTAAAGAGCAATTAAGCAATATCATAATAGTAAGGTTAATAATGTGCATGCCTTACAATTTCACTCTTAGACATATACCTAAAGAAATTCTCACATGGCCTGGCGCAGTGGCTCACTCCTATAATCCCAGAACTTTGGGAGGCCAAGGTGGGTGGATCCCTTGAGCTCAGGAGTTTGAGACAAGCTTGGGAAACATGACAAAACCCATCTCTACAAAAAATACAAAAACTAGTTGGGTATGGTGGGGCATGCCTGTAGTCCCAGCTATTCAGGAAGCTGAAGTGGGAAGATTGCTCAAACCTGGGAAACATTGTGCCACTGCACTCCAGACTGGGCTACAGAGCAGGATCCCTTCAAAAAGAAAAAAAGAAAAAAAAATTATTGGTTGGCTGTGATGGCTCACACCTGTAATCCCAGCACTTTGGGAGGCCAAGGTGGGCAGGCTGCTTGAGGCCGGGAGTTCAAGACCAGCCTGGCCAACATGGTGAAACTCCATCTCTACAAAAAATACAAAAATCAGCCAAGCATGGTGGTGGGCACTGGTAATCCCAGCTACTCAGAAGGCTGAGGCAGGAGAATCACTTGAACCTGGAAGGCAAAGGTTGCAGTGAGCCAAGATCTAGCCACTGCACTCCAGCCTAGGGAACAGAGTGAGTCTCTGTCTCAAAAACAAAAAAAGAAAGAAATTATTACATGTATATTGTATATGAGGACATGTTAAATGTTTGTAGCAGTATTGTTTATCAATGGGGGAAGTGACAAAAACAATCTATAGTAAAATTATATATTGTAATACTGTACAGCAGTTAAGAAGAATGAACTAGGTGTACATATATCAATGTGAATAAAATTCAAAAATATGTTTAATTTTTTTTAAGTTGTAAAACAACCCATTGAGTATAGTACCATTTGTGTACTATATAACACATAAACACCCCCAAATAATTCTATATATTATATGCAGGCACAAGCATTTGTAGTTAAAATACAGAAACATTCAAGGGAAATATACATCCTAGTCCCCCCATGGCAGCAGCTACCTAAGGTGAGGGAAGCAGGAGGGAATAAATTGTGGAGAGGTGGGGATAGGGACTAACTATGCCTGTAATTGTCTGTAATATGACATCAACCAGGATCTCTGAGGATGGGTCAGGTTTGAACTCTGTTTTGAATGAACACCTGGTTGTTTTGCCCAGGAGCAGACACACAATTTGTGGATGAGACAATGTTGTACACTGCAGGGCATAGCTCTGGGAGTTGGAACCTGGCTTGAACACGTGGCAGGGCACTCTGTCTCTTTAGTAAGTATTTAACTTCTGGGTGCCTCAATTTCTCCATTTGCAAAATGAAACTACTAATAATACCTAACTCATGGGATTGCTATGAAGATTCAAGGAGAAAATAAATGTAAAATACTTAAAGCAAAGCCTGGCACATAATAGGTGCTCAGGAAGCATTGGCTATTCTTGTTAGACAGCCATGAGCCAAGCCAGGAGTTCCATCCTGCCCACCCACTTCCTGGAGGAGACAGCAAACAGCAGATTTCCTAAGAGAGGCCCAAAGAGGGCTGACGTGTTGGACAGTGACCTTCTCTGAGAGAAAGTGCAGACATCCCCAGGGGCCTGATCGTGTGCCACCACCTTCAAGGAAGGCTGTCTCAGGAAAGGACATTCCAGGAAGTGAAGTCAGTAAATGAGAAGATAACATTTGCAGATAATGGCCCCAGGTTGTCCAAACATCTCTAATAGAAACAGAGCATCAAGACAGCATCTCTGTGATCTTAAGTATGCAGCTGGTTTATAAGGGAAACATTTTCAACTCTGTTTTAAAAATTTGGCTTTTAACTTATGTGATAATTGGAACCTAGGAGCAACCTGTTGGGATAATTTGTTCATGAGGTTTCTGAACCTCTGGAAGATTTGAATATATGGAAAAATAAGATCATCACATCACCCCAAAATACATCATACCCTCCCATTATAAGGCAGCTTCTGAGGCCCAGACTTGAGCATACTGTTGGTGACATAAGGACAGAGCCAGGTGCAATGAAGAGTGAAACAGCAACAAATGATCTGGGAAATAATAGTAATGTCAGTAAATCAGTGGCTAATATTCATTCTGCACCAGGCACTGGGCTAATTATTTTTGGATGACTTATCTCATCCAATCCTTAGAATATCTGTGAGGAAACTGAGGCAATGAATCATTAGGTAACTTGCTTGGGACCTAGAAGAGCCAAGCCCTGACTGTGAGCTCCTGGGCCGGTCACCTCACCTGGATCTCAGTGGCTTCTTCTGTAAAATGAAGGGTGACTGGATGATTTCAAAGGACCCTTCTAACACTTAGATTTCATGTTGCTATGAAGTTGTCACCACCTTCCACTAATTTTTGATGGGAAAAAAAGCCTTTCATAACACAGTTTGCCTAGAAGAATAGGCTCCTTCCCTAATATTATTATTAAATAAAAGTTTGAGTGTTTTGGTCAGAAAACATAAGGGCTCTGTACAGCCACATATACAACAGTGCTTGTGTTTAGGGGTTTTTGGGGGGTGCTGTTAGGGAGAGGGAAGGAGACAGAGCAGGCAATGTGCAGGAGGAGTGAGGTACTGGTTTCTGGAAAATCATGAAAGTATCTCCTGCTTAAAGTCATCAGTTCCACTAAACCAGGATCCCTGAAAACCAACCTTGTGACCTTCTGCTGGGAATACTAAATGAGCCCCCAAGGTCTTTAGAAATATGGGACTTACAAATAAGGCCAAATATTTCACCTCTGATTCTGATGAAAGGTTTATGAGTCCCAGAATAGTTCAAGCACGACACGTCTGGATTGAATATTTGGTGCGCACTTAACACCAACAGGTTTCAGAGGCTTCGTGTTTCACAACCAAACTTTGGCAGAACTGTGTTAGTTACCTGATACCCATGGTAGGGGACATTTTCTCACTTCTTGGTGCCATAAATAGTGCAGGCTCCTGTCTGTGGCATATGTGAGTTAATTAGCCACATTAAGCTTCAGGATTTGCTGGCATTGCTGTCCCTTGACTTTGTGACCATAGGAAAGAAGGCTATGAAGATGATGACATGCAGCCGACTGAGGTTCTGACAGAGTAACCGTTGGGAGGAGAGTTCCAGAAAATTCAGTATAGGTGTTCTGGAGCTAGAGATGTGGCTGGTCAGGATCAGGTTTCAGAGATCAGACCCTCTTCACTTTGACATGCTGTTGAATGGGCCTTGGTCATAGGCTAGAACACGAAAATGGAGGACAGAGCCAGAAATAAAATCCCCTGGATCTCAGAGAAGAGTCCATTCTCTTTGGAGATAAAAGAGCAGAGCTGGCACTGATTTGTTCTCAAATCACTACTTCATCTCATGAGATCTATGTCTTTAGGAAACATACAAGTAGGAATTAAAGGCAAGCAACATGAAGGCCACCAACACAACACCTTCTAAAAGAGAATGGCCTTGAAGATGAGTGGCAGATGACAGTTTACAAAGCCCTTCTTCACACAGAAAGTACTTGTTTCATGTTCAACAGAAAGATGAGAGTCTGTCTCCTCACTCCAAGGTTGTTGATGTGAACTAATTCTGGCTGCTTTTATTCCCTATTCACTGGGTATATAAGTACCTACTGTGTATAAGAAGCCCGGAAGAAAACAGAGATGAATAAGACAATACAACCTCAGGGTTAAACTGAAGATGAACCTTAAGCATGGAGAGGAAAGAGTAGAGAAGGAAATTGTTCTTCTGCTTGCGGGGTGGGGGCCTGACAAGACTTCCCTTTGGAGCCCTTCTTCAGAGGCAATGGAAGAGTGGCCCAAATGAAGTTGGCAGGAGAGAAGTGTATGTATCCAAGCAGGGGAGGTGAAAATGGAAGAACATTCCAAGAAGTGGAACTGGAAGCAAAGGCACACTCCAAACCACATGATACAGTCAGGACCAAGAAACCCAGGATGACCGGACATGGGCAGACTGGGAACATGGTGGGAGAGAAAGTTTAACCCAGTAGCCTGTGAATGCCATGCTAACAAGTTTCTACAACTCAAAAGAAGAACAGATTTAAGGAAGCCCTTTCTGGCTCCCTAAGACTTGTTTTGGGTTGTTCTTTTTTTTTTAAGTTTTTAAAATTTCCTTTCTTTTCTTTCTTTCTTTTTTTTTTTTTTTTTTCAGATGGCAGCCTCATTGTGTTACCCATGTCGGTCTTGAACTCTGGGCTCAAGCAGTCCTCCAACCTCAGCCTCACAAAGTGCTGGAATTATAGGTGTGAACCCCCATGCCTGGCCAAAAATTTATTTTTAAACAGATAAATGATAATTTATATAATTATGAGGTGCACTGTGATATTATGCTCCATGTATACACTGTAGAATGATTAAATCAGGCTAATTAACATACTTATCATCTCACATACGTACCCTTTCTTTATAGTGAGAACATTTAAAATCTACTCTTTACCAATTCTGAAATACACGATATGTTCTTATTTTTATTTTGTTGGTTTGCTTTTCTGACAGGGTCTCACTCTGTTACCCAAGCTGGAGTGCAGTGGCACAATTACAACTCACTACAGCCTCAACCTCTGAAACTCAAGCAATCCTCCTCCCTCAGCCTCCCAAGTAGCTGGGACCACTGGCTCGTGCCCGGCTAATTTTAAAAATTTTTTGTAGAGACAGGATTTCACTATGTCACCCAGGCTGGTCTCAAACTCCTGAGCTCAGGCAATCCTTCCACCTCAACCTCTCAAGTAGCTGGGGCTACAGATGCATGACACCACAACCAGTTGATTTTTTAGTTTTATTTTATGTAGAGACAGGGTATTCCTATGTCGCCCAGGCTGCTCTTGATCTCCTAGGCTCAAGTGATCTCCTTGCCTCAGCCTCCAAAAGTGTTGGGATTATATAGGTGAGAGCCACTGTGTCCAGTCACAATACATTATTATTATCAACTGTAGTCACCATGCTGTGCAATAGATCACTAGAACCCATTTCTCCTGTCTAACTGGCACTTCGTACCCTTTGACTAACCTCTCCCCTTTCCACATCCTCCCCATGCTCAGCCTCTGGTAACCACTATCCACCTCTCTACTACTGAGTTTGACTTTTTTAGACTCCACATGTGAGATTACATAGTATTTGTCTTTCTGCTCCTGGCGTATGTTACTTAGCACAATGTCCTCTAAATACATCCACGTCATAAGTAAAACATGTTTTTAAGGGTTTTCTTCCTTTCTTTCTTCTCCATTTTTTTCAAGAAATTGGCTTTCTAAAATTCTCAGAGACCAAAACATTTCTCAGAGGCCAGCAACTGCATAGATAATCTCACTTTAAGGAATAAATAGGCGAGAACCACCCGATTGCTTGCTGTCCCAGCGGAGCCTCTTCGTCACCGCCACCATGCCCGGAGGTCTGCTTCTCGGGGACGAGGCTCCCAACTTTGAGGCCAATACGACCGTCGGCCGCATCCGTTTCCACGACTTTCTGGGAGACTCATGAGGCATTCTCTTCTCCCACCCTCGGGACTTTACCCCAGTGTGTACCACAGAGCTTGGCAGAGCTGCAAAGCTGGCACCAGAATTTGCCAAGAGGAATGTTAAGTTGATTGCCCTTTCAATAGACAGTGTTGAGGACCATCTTGCCTGGAGCAAGGATATCAATGCTTACAATTGTGAAGAGCCCACAGAAAAGTTACCTTTTCCCATCATCGATGATAAGAATCGGGACCTTGCCATCCTGTTGGGCATGCTGGATCCAGCAGAGAAGGATGAAAAGGGCATGCCTGTGACAGCTCGTGTGGTGTTTGTTTTTGGTCCTGATAAGAAGCTGAAGCTGTCTATCCTCTACCCAGCTACCACTGGCAGGAACTTTGATGAGATTCTCAGGGTGGTCATCTCTCTCCAGCTGACGGCAGAAAAAAGGGTTGCCACCCCAGTTGATTGGAAGGATGGGGATAGTGTGATGGTCCTTCCAACCATCCCTGAAGAAGAAGCCAAAAAACTTTTCCCGAAAGGAGTCTTCACCAAAGAGCTCCCATCTGGCAAGAAATATCTCCGCTACACACCCCAGCCTTAAGTCTCTTGGAGAAGTTAGTGCTGTGAGCCAGAGGATGTCAGCTGCCAATCATGTTTTCCTGCAGCAATTCCATAAACACATCCTGGTGTCATCACAGCCAAGGTTTTTAGGTTGCTATACCAATGGCTTATTAAATGAAAACGGCACTAAAAAAAAAAAAAAAGAAATAAATAGGCTAAGAGCGGTGGCTTATGCCTGTAATCCCAGCACTTTGGGAGGCTGAGGCGGGTGGATCAAGAAGTCAGAAGATTGAGACCATCCTGGCTAACACAGTGAAAATCCGTCTCTACTAAAAATACAAAAAATTAACCAAGCGAGGTGGTGGGCGTCTGTAGTCCCAGCTACATGGGAGGCTGAGGCAGGAGAATGGCGTGAACCCGGGAGGCGGAGCTTGCAGTGAGCTGAGATCCGGCCACTGCACTCCAGCCTGGGCGAGAGAGCCAGACTCCTTTTCTTTTTTTTTTTTTTTGAGACGGAGTCTCGCTCTGCCGCCCAGGCTGGAGTGCAGTGGCCGGATCTCAGCTCACTGCAAGCTCTGCCTCCTGGGTTTACGCCATTCTCCTGCCTCAGCCTCCCGAGTAGCTGGGACTACAGGCGCCTGCCACGTCTCCCGGCTAGTTTTTTGTATTTTTTAGTAGAGACGGGGTTTCACCGTGTTAGCCAGGATGGTCTCGATCTCCTGACCTCGTGATCCGCCCGTCTCGGCCTCCCAAAGTGCTGGGATTACAGGCTTGAGCGACCGCGCCCGGCCGTAGACTCCTTTTCAAAAAAAAAAGAAAAGAAAAGAAATAAGGCTGGGCACAATAGCTTATGCCTGTAATCCCAGCACTTTGGGAGGCCGAGGCAGGTGTATCACTTGAGATCAGGAGTTCAAGACCCGCCTGGCCAATATGGTGAAACCCCATCTCTACTAAAAATACAAAAATTAGCTGGGTGTGGTGGTGTGTGCCTGTAATCCCAGCTACTAGGGAGGCTGAGGCAGGAGAATTTCTTGAACCCAGGAGGCAGAGGTTGCAGTGAGCCGAGATCGCGCCACTGCACCCACTGCACTCCAGCCTGGACAACAGAGTGAGACTCTGTCTCAAAAAAAAAAAACAAAACAAAAAAAACCAATACTTTCAGAGAGCAAAAGCAACAAGAATGAAAAGAAGGGCAGACGTTTGTCTGGCTTCTCCTTTACGCCCTCAGCCTGGTTTCATGCAGCATGGGCAAGTAGCCAGAACCCTTGCTCATGTTGACTTGTGTTCAGCAGAGATGCAGCCTGCCCTGTTTCTTCCTTACCAGGAGTATCACTCCCCATGGCGCCCTCCCTAGCTCAGATAAACAACTCCAGCACTGAAGACGCAGGCTCAAAGCCAAATAGAGCTCTCCACCAGAGAGTCAGGGAGCCTGGAATCCACCCAAGGGCTGGCTCCACTCCAGATGTCACTGAAGGTTATAGCCTGATGGGCACGGAAGACCCCCAGTACAAGGAGGAGTTTCCTTCCCTGAGCGACCCATATCAGTCTCAGCTGAGTCCAGGCTTTAAACTAAGTATGTTCTGCCTGGGGTAGGGCTTCCAGGAGCACTCTGAAGTACATCAAATTATACCCACATCAAATTGTATCTGCATAAGCACTTGCTCTTCTTCAGAGGTCCTCCACATCTAGTACCTTTCATGATCCCAACGACGACCTTGGTGGCTGGCACAGGTGTTACCATTCTAACTTAGAAAATGAGGCCCAGATGATAGAATCTACCCAAAGTCACACAGCAGAATTCAAACCCAGCACATCTCATTTTAAAAGTATTGTCATTTTAACATTGCTTTAAAACAATAATCAGCAAACTATAACCTGGGCATGAGCCAAATCCAGCTCACTACCTGATTTTGCAAATAAAGCTTTATCTGAGTATGGCCATGCCCATTCACACTTGAATTGTCCATGGCTGCCTTCACAGTGCAGAACTGAGTAGTTCCAACAGAGACCATATGGTCCACAAAACCTGAACTATTTTCTTTTTGTTGTTGTTGCTGTTGCTGCTGTTTTTGAGAGACAGAGTTTTGCTCTTGTCGCCCAGGCTGGAGTGCAATGGCATAATCTTGGCTCACTGCAATCTCTGCCTCCTGAGTTCAAGTGATTCTCCAGCCTCAGCCCTCAAGTAGCTGGGATTATAGGAGTATGCCACCACGCCCTGCTAATTTTTGTATTTTTAGTAGAAATGGGGTTTCACCATGTTGACCAGGCTGGTCTCAAACTCCTGACCTCAGGTGATCCACCCACCTCAGCCTCCTAAAGTGCTGGGATTACAGGCATGAGCCACTGTGCCTGGCCAACCTGAACTATTTTCTAGCTAGTTCTTTTCGGAAAAAATTTACTAACCACGGTTCTGAAGTATTATTTTACTACTTTAAAAAACTGAAATAATCTGGTATACACGTATTAATAGGACTGACCACATATTGGCCACAAGGATATTATCTCTTGAAGAAAGGAAAAGTACCACTTACTAGCTATGTGGCCTTGAGAATACTTAAATTTTCTGAGCTTCATTTTCCTCATTTGCAAAAGGGACATAATAATAGTATCACTTGTCTTAGTCTGCTCGGGCTGCTATAACAAAATACCACAGACTGCATGGCTTAAACAACAGAAATCAATTTATCACAGTTTTGGAGACTAGGAACTGCAAGATCAAGGTGCTGGCCAATTCAGGTTCTGGAGAGGAACCTCTTCCTGGCTTGTACATGGCCAACTCATATGGTAGAGGCTGGAGAAGGTGTTCTCTGGTGTCTCTTCTTATAAGGACACTAATTCTATTAAATAAGGGTCCCACCCTTATGATGTCATTTAACCTTAGTCACCTCTTAAAGGCCCTTTCTCCAAATACAGTCACATTGGGGGTTAGGGCTTCAACATATGAATCTTGGGACAACAGAATTCAGTTCAGAGCACTACTTCACAGGGTTTTTGTAAAGGTTAAATAAAGTAATGCATATAAAAAATTAGCATAGACTCTGGCATTTAGTGACAACACAATAACAGTAAAAAGTATCGACTCTGACTTATTAACAAAATACATAGAAAAAGCACAGTGCTTAAAGTCAGAAGACTTGTTTGATCTTGAGCAAGTCACTCAGCCACTCTCACTTCAGTTTCCTAATCCACAAAGTGGGATTGCACAAAACCTGAAGATTAGTGCCTTAACATATGAAATTTATTTTTTAAATTTATTTGGTGTGTTGGCTTCTATTCGATTGCTTGTTGTTTCATGATTACAAGATAGCTGCAGCACCTAAAGCTGTTTCATCTACATTCCACACAAGAAGATAGAAGTAAAGGCAAGGCACAGGCCAGCTGGATTTGTCTCTTTTACCAGAAAAACAAAAGTTTTCCCAGAAACTGGGTCCAACAGACTTCCACTTATGTTATGGTCATAACAGTGTCACATGGCTACTCTAACTGGAAAATAACTATGCAGAAGGGGTTTCTGTAGTGTTTGCCATAAAATAGGCTTTCTGAAGAAAAATCAGTGTTCACATACCCATATTATTGTGGTTGCACTAGAGATGACAAGGAAGCCTTATTGTGGGGTCACCAAGGATGGTCACCTTCATCATATGTGGTCACTGGTGATCTCTACCAAGAGCAATCTGATCTACAAAAAATATCAAGAACTGACTTGAGAAAGAGAGAAAAGGGGACGTTTACACTCAGACAAATTTGAAAAGAAAGAAAGAAAAAAACACACCACTACAGCACGTGCAATAGTAGACAGAGAGACTAGCTTCCTCTGTTTAGGTAATGAGGATGTCTCCATTCTGTCCGCCTTCCTCCTAGCAGACCCTATTTTCACAGAGACAATTAGGGAAGTCTCAAGGGAAACATGACTCACCCCCAGGTTCATATCACTCCTAGCCAAGCCCCAGTGAGAAGTCCCAAGCCCTGATCTGGTGTCTGGTCCTCCTCCAAAGGCTAAAAGGCTTTTTAATGAGGCGGGCAGGTGACTAGATCTCAGTCAGAAAATCTCATTCCCACAAAGGAAGGATCAAGGTCACAAAAGGCAGAATAAGCATTATGTAAAGCACAGAATCTAGGCAGAATGGGGAATCTTCACGCCATGGGGAGAGAAAATGTCTAAATAATGTTGCAGACATTCCAAAAATCTTCAACTCCTGAGGGGAAGAGAAGAGGTGGCCAACTCAATGTTTTTCATGAGTCTTGTCATTAAGGATCAGTGGCTTCTCTTTTATCTACAAGTAAAAGCAAACCAATGACTGAGCCATGTTTATTCCGGGAGGTTTCATGCAAATATTTTAAAATTCAGCTTTTGTCAAGCTGGTTTAACTAGGAAAGCTTAGTTGGAAGAATATGCTAATAAGTCATTAAAGTGCACTCATATCATGCCATATGGTACACTTGAAACATAAAACACTGGGTTCTATTCTTTGATCAGAGCCACTGATAAAAGAGAGCCCTGGGGAAAAGATTGTTGCCCTGTCCACCCGCTCTTTATATGCTAACTCTGATTCTAGGAGCTTGTTTGTTTTGATGAGGCTTGGCAGATATCTGTAAATGGCACTCCATTTGAGAACAGGATTGCAGATAATGTGTTCATCTAAAATCCAAGCTGGCAGAAATATGCTTGCATGAACTCAGTTTCCGGGGTGGCTTTTGTTTTGCTACTTATTAGTAAGTTTTTTGATAATTATACTCTAAGCTCCGTATCTATTATTTCTGGTCTTTAAAATACAATCATTTAAAAATGAAATATACTTGAGAGGGGTACATATGACAGGTAAACAGATTATACATTGATATTATGTGTTAGTGGATGTCTTTAATGTGCAAGTCAGGCCTAGGGAGATGTACTGGATTCAGAAACTCAACTTGGCAGTTTGGGTGTTTAATTGCACTGTGGCCTGTGGACTGCATTTGAGGAAATGTGCAGATGTGTGCAGAAACCCAATGCTCAATCGCTGGCTGCATCCTCACTTCTGAACTCAACCCACAACCTGGCAATTCAGAGAGGGGAGACGAACTCAGTCCCCAGAAGTACCACCAAAGTTAAGACAGCTACTGCTCAGCACTGGGTTATTTAGGAAAATATATATTTAGAAACTTCAGGACAGGGACTCTGCTTTTTACTTTTGCTTGAACCACAGTGTTTACTTCTGGCCCTGAGCACTTGGCACATGATTAATAAGACAAATAGGTTTGTCATACAATGTCTCACCTTGACATCCTATGGGGGAGTTTTTTAAAAAAGTTATTTGGAAAGAAAATTCTGTCTTGTAGTCTACGGAAGCAAAAGATGAAAAGAAGAAAGAGGGCCGGGCGCGGTGGCTCAAGCCTGTAATCCCAGCACTTTGGGAGGCCGAGACGGGCGGATCACGAGGTCAGGAGATCGAGACCATCCTGGCGAACACGGTGAAACCCCGTCTCTACTAAAAATACAAAAACTAGCCGGGCGACGTGGCGGGCGCCTGTAGTCCCAGCTACTCGGGAGGCTGAGGCAGGAGAATGGCGTAAACCCGGGAGGCGGAGCTTGCAGTGAGCTGAGATCCGCCACTGCACTCCAGTCCGGGCGACAGAGCGAGACTCCGCCTCAAAAAAAAAAAAAAAAAAAAAAAAAGAAAAGAAGAAAGAGAACCACTGCCAAGCACTTTGCCCATGGAAAGAGTTTTCCTGAGAAAGTCCACCGGCCACAGGGCTTCCTGGACTGCACACCGGCCAAATCCAGGCAGAGGCTGGAGGGAGGACAAATTTAAAACAGGAGTAAGACTTAGATCTTCTGGATTCCCAGAATGAAGCAGTATAACAATTATTTGTACTAATAAATTACATAAGCCTACCATTGATCAATTAATAAGTATGACTTCAATTTTTTTACCTCCATCATTACAATTTCTGAGTAATGCCTACATAGTAACTATAGTTATAAGAACTACTATAGGCCAGGCACAGTGGCTCACATCTGCAATCCCAGCACTTTGGGAGGCCGAAGCGGGCGGATCATCAGGTCAGAAGTTTGAGACCGGCTGGGCGCAGTGGCTCAAGCCTGTAATCCCAGCACTTTGGGAGGCTGAGACGGGCGGATCACGAGGTCAGGAGATCGAGACCATCCTGGCTAACACGGTGAAACCCCGTCTCTACTAAAAATACAAAAATTAGCCGGGCAAGGTGGCGGGCGCCTGTAGTCCCAGCTACTCGGGAGGCTGAGGCAGGAGAATGGCGTAAACCCGGGAGGTGGAGCTTGCAGTGAGCTGAGAACTGGCCACTGCACTCCAGTCCGGGCGACAGAGCGAGACTCCGCCTCAAAAAAAAAAAGAAGTTTGAGACCAGCCTGGCTAACATGGTGAAACCCCATCTCTACTAACAGTACAAAAAAATTAGCCAGGTGTTGGCCAGGTGCAGTGGCTCACCCCTGTAATCCCAGCACTTTGGGAGGCCGAGGTGGGCAGATCACGAGGTCAGGAGATTGAGACCATCCTGGCTAACATGGTGAAACCCCAAACCCCATCTCTACTAAAAAAAAAAAATTAGCCAGGCATGGTGGCACGCGCCTGTAGTCCTAGCTACTCAGGAGGCTGAGGCAGGGGAATCACTTGAACCCAGGAGGCGGAGGTTGCAGTGAACCAAGATCGCACCACCGTACTCCAGCCTGGGTAACAGAGACTCCGTCTAAAAAAAAAAAAAAAAAATTAGCTGGGCGTGGTGTAAAACTAGCTACTTGGGAGACTAAGGCAAGGAGAACCGCTTGAACCTGGGAGGCAGAGGTTGCAGTGAGCTGAGATCTCGCCACTGCACTCCAGCCTGAGTGACAGTACCAGACTCCATCTCAAAAAAAAAAAAAAAAAGAACTACTATAACTGCCTATATAATAATGACTCCACCTCCCTAGATATAGTGTTAAATTAAAAAGCAATTTGTAAAACCATGTCTAATATGGTGTCATTTTATTATGATTACTTTTCATCACATCCAAATTGGTTGGGTTTTGGGTGGGGGGTTCCCAGTGGCAAATAGAATACATGCTCAAACAAGTTCAAACACAAGAGTTAGCGCTAAATGTCAGCTCCTGTGATCCCCTCCCCACACAACTACCAGAGATAACTAGAGGTAACAGTTTAGCAGATTTTCTTCCACACTTTCTCTGTTAGGTAGGATTTTTATGGTAAGCATTTCTGAGATGGAGGTGTGTGTGTGTGTGTGTGTGTGTGTGTGTGTGTATGTGTGTCTTAATAAGCATGTGATGCTATTATCTGAAAAAACAGTAAGCCTATACAATTTAAGAAGAAAAATTTTTCCATCTTTTCCAAAATTTTCCAAAAATCCAAAAGGCACAGTACAAAGAAATAAAGATTTTTAAAGTCACCAAAATTCTCCGTAACAGTTCTGGGTAATTCTGATTCCTCTGTTATCCCCTAGAGTTCAGGTGAGCATTCATAAATCACCAAAACCTAGAGGTTTCTGCATAACCAGGTACCTGGGACTCCTTTGAATATAATTACAGGAACCAAAATATGACCTGCTGCTTCCTTCTCAGAGAGATGACAGTCTCTGTGGTCACCCTTGTCCCTGTCTTTCTGGATCACTGCAACAGCTGCCTGCTGGAGCCCAGTGAAGTGTCCAGCACATCAATGTGGAGATGGACTCATCTCCCCCTGCTCCCAGCCTCCATCCCCATGGATCCTTTCCATCCTTCCTGGTCAGATTAATCTCAGAGGGCGATGGGAGGAGATGGCTGGAGCACAGGTTTGGAACCAGAGACCTCAGTGTCAACTTCTCAGTGCTCCTCCACTTCCTAGCTACAGAGTTGCTTAAATTAGATAAACTATAAAAGGAGAGACAATCAGCCACTTTGTGCCTCCTCAGGAAAATACACATCACTACTTCTAAGTATTGTCGCCAAAAGAAGGACTTGGAGTGTGATTGAGCCCTTGTAAACAGCTATCACTACCAGTTTGCAGGAAATCAAAGGGGAGAGAAACACATTGCACCAAAGAAGGGCATGCATCGGCCAACTTCAGAATGTGCAAATACTCAGGACAGATCCTGGTTTCTTCAACAAATAATCTCCAAGGTAAAAAAAGGAAAGGGAGGAGGAGCTTTTCAATTAAAAGAGACTTAAGAGACATAACACTTTCAACATATAAGCTTTATTTGGATTGTGATTGAAACAAAAGAAATTATTTGTTTTTAATATATGTGACAATCAAGAGAACGTGAACAATGGTTGGATACTTGATGACATTGATACTAAGGAATTATTATCAATTCAGCAATGATAATAGTACTGTGGTTATTTTTTTTTCCGAGACACAGTCTTGGTCTGTCAACCAGGCTGGAGTACAGTGGCGCAATCTCAGCTCACTGCAACCTCCACCTCCCGGGTTCATGCTATTCTCCTGCTTCAGCCTCCTGAGTAGCTGGGATTACAGGCGCGTGTCACCACACCTGGTTAGTTTTTGTATTTTTAGTAGAGTCGGGGTTTCACCATGTTGGTCAGGCTAGTCTCAAACTCCTGACCTTGTGATCTGCCCACCTCGGCCTCCCAAAGTGTTGGGATTACAGGCGTGAGCCACTGCGCCCAGCCTCCCACTGTAGTTATTTTCTTTAGGAGTCTTTATCTTTTAAAGACATACATTGAAATATTTGTGGCTGAAGACATGTGACAACTGGGATTTCCTTCAAGGTAATTACTGGAGGGATGATAAGAGGGGATATCGGCCGGGTGCGGTGGATCACTCCTGTAATTCCAGCACTTTGGGAGGCCGAGGTGGGCAGATCACAAGGTCAGGAGATCGAGACCATCCTGGCTAACTCGGCAAAATCCCGTCTCTACTAAAAATACAAAAAATTAGTTGGACGTGGTGGCAGGCACCTGTAGTCCCAGCTACTTGGGAGGCTGAGGCAGGAGAATGGTGTGAACCCGGGAGGCAGAGGTTGCAGTGAGCTGAGATCGCACCACTGCACTCCAGCCTGGGTGACAGAGTGAGACTCGACTCTGTCTCAAAAAAAAAAAAAGAGGGGCTATCAATGAAACAAGATTGGCCATAAGTTGACAATTGCTGAAGCTAAGTGATGGATACATAGAGAGTTCATTATACTATTTTCTCTTTTTTTGTATACGTTTGTAATTTTCCAATTTTCTTAATCTTTTTTATTGTTTTCATCCTGTACTTTCTGGTATTCTGGATTGTATTTCATGTATCATTTAACATGCTCCTCTCTTCTCTGCTGGCCTGTAAACTATTGGTAGTGTTTAGAGACTTGACGCCATAGAAGCTCTATTTTTGGCAAGAATACTTTATGGGTGATTTTTGTACTTTTATCAAGAGGCACATAATAGTCCACAATAAAAACATTTCTTAAAGTTAGTTTTCCCAGTTGAAAAATGAAGATGCTTCCTGGAGAGATAATTTTGAGATGAAATTATTTATGTAAGTAAAAGACCAAGCACACAACTTGGCACATCATGGGTGCTTTACAGGTGTCAGATTTCTTCCCTCAACCTATTAATAAGCTCTCTAATAATGTCCATGATCTATTGGATCAAGATTGAAGTATACATAAAATTCCAGTTCTCCCATGATCTATTCCTGGTTTACCTTCCTGTCTAGTCTTGTTGCTTTTCTCTGCTTTAAACACACACATACACACACACAGTATTCATTAACCTCATTCCTTAGCTTACACTGATTCCCCCACTTGAGATGTCCTCCTTGCCTACTCTCTGCCATCCTTCAAGACTCAGGTCAAGCCCCACCTTCTTCAGGAGAATATCATGATCTTAACAGCCTGGTTATACCTCTCTTAACACTGCCTTGAGTTGTTGTTCAGTGCTTACATTAATAAACTTCCCATGAAATGAGCTACTTCACCAATAGCCCAGGGCAGGGCAGTGCACTGGCCCTGCTTATGTTTTTCATGGCAGTCTGCACCATGCACACAGCAGCATGCCACAGATGTCTGCCAAATTAAGAGAGAAAAGAATTAACCAGGAAATAGCTCCAACTTTAATAGAGGAGGGAAAAGCTGCCCAGTCACACATAAACAGATGCTCAATTTGGGGAAGAGGAGGAATATATGAAGATGTTTTTATCTCACCTGAAAGAGAAAATACCTGCCAAAATGTCCATCTTTACTTTGCTAATCTCACTCTAAAGTTCATGTATGAAGAAGTAGAAATTTCCCAGGCCCTGAAATTAATGCATTCGTGAACAAGATTGAATAAAATCAAGTGGCAAGCTCAAGTGTCTGAACACACAGTTTGGGTCACCAGCTATGACTGGATGGGGAGGGAAAGGGGGATTAAAGCGTATATACGGCTCATAGGAACCAACAGCCCCACAATCATTTCAGAAGACAACTACCCCTGTTCCAGCAAGATGTGCCTTGAACCTACCTAAACATTGAAGTCATGAAGAAGTCATGACTGCCTGAGTCATAAGGTGGCAAAGGGACTCTGGAACATTCTGTGGTTGAGGAGTCAAAATCCACCCTCTTCTCTTTTTCTCCCAAGACCCTAGAGAGGTCTCCAGGCAGCAAACAGGACAATAATGACCTTGAGACGACCCTGAAGTCTCCATAGCTCTTTGCCATATAATTAGGAGAGGTAGCTCTGGGAGGTTAGAATGTTTGTCTCAGATAGCAGAGTCGCACAGCAGAAGCATGCTTGGCCTAAAAATGTTTGTGTCACCAGCCGAATTTTAGCTATGATTATTTTTTAGTAATACTAACAATAGAGCATCCTAAGTCTCTTACATGGTACCGTTCCTTGGTGCCTGGCATGTAATGTGCATCTATGTCCCAGCTTACCAAAGGCTCAAGGGCAAAATCTGATGAAAGTGTAGCCCTTCCTGTAAGAAAAATGTGCGTGCGTATACATACAAAATGTCACATATCATTTTATATATGTTTCTGAAATGTTTGTTTTAAACAACTAGTTTACTCCCTCACAGTCCCACCAAACCTGCTTCTTACGATTTAGGAATAGTGAAATACTATTTCTTTACAAAAAAAATGAAACCTTCCAAAGCATATCACATTCCCTCGGAGAACATGTCACGTTCCTTGCTTTTATGCTGTAACAATTCTCCAATGTTTCAAGAACTATTTGAAACAATGGTCAGGGTCAAGTGGCCTTTATAAGAACTTTGGGCAATCTTGGATGATTCTTAATAAAGCAGTCATTATTTTTTCATGAGGGGGAAAACCCACACCACTTAATAGAATATGTTGAGTAAAAGCCTAACAGATCACGGGACTGTGAACGCGAGGTGGAAAATAGAGTGATATTGATTTGGGGCACTGATCTAAGGGAGCAGTTAAGGGTCCCTCTATGGGTATATCTTGCTCCATGCTAGACCCCTTTTTCTCCCCTAGTACAGTCCAGGAAAAGTATTTTGGCAGTCACAGTCAGTTATTAATGGAGTGACAAAAAGGGCACAATTCGCAAAGTCACTTTCCGCTGTGCCAAATTCTCCATTGTTAAAATGGCTCCTAACTTCCTCAGGCACTAAATTCACAAAAGATTCATCCATTTCCCTGTAGCCATGTTTTTACTGCAGTTCCAAAACAAAATCATCATCATGTTCCCTATTATCGTAACTGCCCATAGTTGATAACTTTCCTAATTAGCACTACACATGTTTAAGTCTCTCTAATTACTTAATGATGGTCACCAGGTAATCCATAATAGCAATTACATATCTGAACTGTCATGGACTATTGGACAAATATGTAATGGGGCATTATAAAAGCATTTAAAATGTAACGCTAATTAGAAAGGTTATCAAATAAGATACCACAATAGGGAACATGTTGGAATTTTTATTGCCAAAAAAAAGGAAATGGTTCTTATTAGGACTTAGATTCTGTGAAAGTAAGAATAAAATCAAAGGATGTGGAGAATTATCTGCAGCCAGATACATGAATTTAATGCAAGGTTCTTGTTTTATTTACCCATTTATTAGACAAGCAACAATTATGGGTAAATAAAACTCCATTTTTCTAAGTACTAAAAGCTAATACCAAAAAATTAAGGAAGACTATATTGCTTGTTTCTGCCCTTGGGAATCCTGATATCTGGTTGAAGAGACAGGTTGTAAAGAAATAGAATTACTGGAGACCAATGAACCAATTGCAATTGATATTGTCACCAAACAAAACAATCTGTAGGCTGGGCGCAGTGGCTCAAGCCTGTAATCCCAGCACTTTGGGAGGCTGAGACGGGCGGATCACAAGGTCAAGACATCGAGACCATCCTGGCTAACATGGTGAAACCCCGTCTCTACTAAAAAATACAAAAAACTAGCCGGGCGACGTGGCGGGCGCCTGTAGTCCCAGCTACTCGGGAGGCTGAGGCAGGAGAATGGCGTGAACCCGGGAGGCGGAGCTTGCAGTGAGCCGGGATCCGGCTACTACACTCCAGCCTGGGTGACAGAGTCAGACTTTGTCTTAAAAACAAAAAACAAAACAAAAAAACAACAATCTGTAGGCTGGGCACGGTGGCTCATGCCTGTAATGCCAGCACTTTGGGAGACCGAGGTGGGCGGATCATGAGGTAAGGAGTTTGAGACCAGCCTTGGCAACATGGTAAAACCCCGTGTCTACTAAAAATACAAAAAAAATTAGCCAGGCATAGTAGCACATGCCTGTAATCCCACCTACACAGGAGACTGAGGCACAAGATTTGCTTAAACCTTGGAGGTTGAGGTTGCAGTGAACTGAGATCATGCCATTGTACTCCAGCCTGGGTGACAGAGTGACTCTGTCTCCTAAAAAAAAAAGAGTCTGTAATTCAACTATATTCAAAGCATGAGAAAACATGACAAAGACTTCCATATGAGACAAATTTCAAGAAAGTTCTTGAAAGGGTTGGAGAGTAGAGGTAGACGTGCATCAACAGAAAGCCAAAGAGAAAGTATCACAGATTGAGAGTTTGCAAGAGAAAAGCTCAAGAAAGGACACTGGACATGGAATCAGAGAACTTGGGTTCAAATCCCAGCTCTGCCTCTTACTAGTTTTTTTTATCTTGAACAAGGAAACCTCTCTAACTCTTAGTTTCATATTAGAGAAATGAGGATAATAAAACCAATCTCATGGGTTGCTTGTAAAGATTAACTTAGTGAACACCGGTGAGAGCATCATGTTTAACAACATGTTTGACATAGAAAGAAGGCATAATGGATGCTTTTTAGATGAATAACAAAGCCATAGCCAGAAGTTGAAATAGGTAGTGTTTCAAGACTAATAAGGCCATATGATTGTACAAGTAGAGTTGGTTCGTCTGATAGAATTCCTTGAATACAAAGCAGAATCACTTCGGTTTGTTCAGAATCCATTGCCAGTTCTTGCATAGGGATGAGGGAAGGTAGCCGCGATATTGTCTTGACAGTTATGGGAAGACTGGATGGAGAAAGGATCAGACAGGGACTGGGAAACTAAAAGTCTCTGTGAGTGTTTAGACATGAGGAGATGCAACTACAAGCAAATGGAGTTATCAATCAAAAGAGAGAGAGGGAATCCCAGCACTTTGGGAGGCCAAGACGGGCGGATCATGAGGTCAGGAGATCGAGACCATCCTGGCTAACACGGTGAAACCCCATCTCTACTAAAAAAATACAAAAACTAGCTGGGCGAGGTGGCGGGCGCCTGTAGTCCCAGCTACTCGGGAGGCTGAGGCAGGAGAATGGCATAAACCCGGGAGGCGGAGCTTGCAGTGAGCTGAGATCTGGCCACTGCACTCCAGCCTGGGTGACAGAGCGTGACTCCATCTCAAAAAAAAAAAAAAAAGAGAGAGAGAGAGGGAAGCAATCACAATTGAAGATTAAGTATGGTAGTAATCTGCGTAAAGTTACTACTCAGCACTATCACCCTAGTCCAAGTCACCAATTCCCTTTTTAAAAAATTTTTGTGAGTACATAGTAGGTATATGTATCTATGGAGTACATGAGATATTCTGATACAGGCATGTAATGCATAATAATTGTATCAGAGTAAATGGGATATCCATCACCTCAAGCATTTATCCTTTGTGTTACAAACAAGTCAATTATACTCTTTCGGTTATTTTTAAATAACCAAATTAAATTATTAAATAATTAAATTATTATTGACTGTAGTCACCCTGTTGCCTGCTGTGCTATCAAATACTAGGTCTTATTCATTCATCTTTTTTTTTTTTTTTGAGGCAGAGTCTTGCTGCGTTGCCCAGGCTGGAGTGCAGTGGTGCAATCTCAGCTCACTGCAAACTCCGCCTCCTGGATTCAAGCAATTATCCTGCCTCAGCCTCCCAAGTAGCTGGATTACAGGCATGTGCCATTGTGCCCTGCTAATTTTTGTATTTTTAGTAGAGACAGGGTTTCATCATGTTGGCCAGGCTGCTCTTAACTTTTGACCTCAAGTGATCCACCTGCCTCGGCCTCCCAAAGTGCTGGGATTACAGGCTTGAGCCACCATGCCCGGCCTTTATTCATTCTTTCTTTCTTTTTTTTTTGAGACAGAGTCTTGCTCTGTCACCCAGGCTGGAGTGCAATGGCGAGATCTCAGCTCACTGCAAGCTCCGCCTTCCGGGTTTACGCCATTCTCCTGCCTCAGCCTCCCGAGTAGCTGGGACTACAGGCACCCACCACCTCGCCCGACTAGTTTTTTTGTATTTTTAGTAGAGACGGGGTTTCACCATGTTAGCCAGGATGGTCTCGATTTCCTGACCTTGTGATCCGCCCATCTCGGCCTCCCAAAGTGCTGGGATTACAGGCTTGAGCCACCGCACCCGGTCTCTATGTTTGTATTCTTATTGTCTGCCTCCCCCACTAAGATGTGAGCTATAGGAAGATGAATATCACCTTCTCGTTCACCCTTTTATGACCACCTTTTAGCACAGTACTTGATACATCATAAGTGTTCAGTAAATATTAGCTGAATGAACAAACACATTATCAAGAATTGGGGCCAGGCACAGTGGCTCATGCCTGTAATCTCAGAACTTTGGGAGGCTGGGTGGGAGGATCACTCAAACTCAGGAGTTCAAGACCAGCTTGGGCAACATAGTGAGACCTCATCTCTATGAAAAGTTGAAAAATTAGCCAGGCATGGTGATACACACCTGTGGTCCCAGGTGTGTATTTGGGAGGCTGAGGTGGGAGGATCACTTGAGCCCAGGAGGTTGAGGCTGCAGTAAGCCCTAATCACTCCACTGCACTCCAGCCTGGGAAACAGAGCAAGACTCCGTAAAAAAAAAAAAAGAATTGGTCTTAGATGATGAGAGGAGGAAAAAGAACCAATGAAAGAAGCAGAAAGTAATCAAAGGGATAAGAAGATATGCTCAAAGGAGTATATCTCATAGGCCAGGGGAAGATATGGCTTCAGGAGGGTAAGGGTAAGATTCACCAATATCAGATGCCACGAAAATATTAAAGAGAAGAAAGAGTTGAAAATGTCAATGGATTTGAGTTGGGGGAACCAGTGTTGAGTTGGGTCTAAAAGTTATGTAGGCAGTGCATGGTGTATCTCTTGCTTAAAGGTCCTCAAAAATCAAAGAGATAATGTAATGGCCCTGAAAGTAAATGGTTTGCTTCCCTTCTTGGATCCAAGAGACACTATATGTATCTTTTTTATGCTTCAATTTTCCAACTATGTAACAGCAAGAGAAATTTTTAAAATCTTCCTCCCTACCTTGGTGGGATACCTTGAACAACAAGTAACAGACATAAAATAATTTAAGCACCCAGGATGCTAAAAAACGGAATGTTTTAATACCAATCCAGGAGACAGATGTGTAATTGGAAAAGGACCCAAAACAAGCATGTTCATTCTTCTCCACTGGAATAACTAGTCCCTCCATATCATTCCATAATCTTTACTGCACTCTAAATCTACTCTGCCTAATATAACTTCCATACGTAATTATTACTAGTAGGTTGGCACAAAAGCCACACAAGTTTTGAGTGGAGAGACTGTGAGACTAATTGCTCATAAAGTTTTATCCTTTTCATTTAATTGTCGTGTGGTATGATTCAAGTCATCACAAGAGGAGCAGAGACAATTTGGAGACACCACCTATGAATCATATTAAAATGGAACTTGGTGAAATTTAGGAAAGAGTATTTAAGGGAAATCAGAAATGTCTCATGGCCATCCTTCCACAGTTATCCTCATAGCACAAATTCATGTGGTTATTTTCATTATACATCCACGAACTCTAAAATATTATCCTACATACTTTTAGAAAAGTCAACAGAAATAAATGCCTTACCTTCAGATCCACAGAGTAGGTTTTATTTGCACATCATCAAAATTGTTTCTTGTGAATAGCCCCATAGATGGAGGAAAAAGTGGATCAGAGGTTAGGTGGCCAAGATTCCATCTACATCCTTAACTGTGACAAGACCAAAGAACTCCACTAGGTCTTAGTAAAAGTAAGGATCTACTTAAATAGTCTGTTACTTAAGTCATCTAAAAATTAATGAAAGCACAGTCTTTAATTATAGCATAAAATGACATTTTGGAAATTAAAGTATGCTTTTTTTCATTGAAAAATTTAGTAAATGAATTGAGGGAAAGGATAGCTGTTCACTGTGGAGGTATAAATTAGAGGCCAAAAGGAAGAAATGTCTCAAGAAGAAAAATACGGCCGGGCGCGGTGGCTCAAGCCTGTAATCCCAGCACTTTGGGAGGCCGAGACGGGCGGATCACGACGTCAGGAGATCGAGACCATCCTGGCGAACACGGTGAAACCCCGTCTCTACTAAAAAATACAAAAAACTAGCCGGGCGAGGTGGCAGGCGCCTGTAGTCCCAGCTACTTGGGAGGCTGAGGCAGAGAATGGCGTAAGCCCGGGAGGCGGAGCTTGCAGTGAGCTGAGATCCGGCCACTGTACTCCAGCCTGGGCGACAGAGCGAGACTCCGTCTCAAAAAAAAAAAAAAAAAAAAAAAAAAAAAAAAAAAAAAAGAAAAATACAAAGAGATAGAGGAAAAAAGATAAAAGGCGTAAAGGATAGCTATTTTGTGAATAATAGGAATTCTAAAGGGAGAAAAACCAATGAAAGAGAGGTAATGATTAAACAAATGGAAGAAATATTCTTTAGCCTGCAGCTTAAAAGGGCATACCAAATTACTGGCAAGTTCAGTGATAGAAAGCACACCCCTGGGAGTATCACTGTAAGATTCCTGGACTCCAAGGATAAAAAGGAAAGCTTGCCAGCTTTTAGACAGAATGAATAACTCACAAAAGAGGAAGGCTGACACCAGATTTCTTTTCCTCAGCACAGGAATCTGAAATAACCTCACAGGTTTTCTAAGAAAAAGGCTATCCTCTTTCAAGCTGTCATTCACCTGTAGAGGGGAAAGGATGATATTTCCATTTATGGAAGGACTAAAAAATATATTGCCCATGGGCCTCATCTGAGAATATTACAGTTTAGATTAGAACAAAAATCACTAAATACCTCAGCCTAACCTAGGAGATGAGAGCAGAGGATGAGTGGGAAGGGAAGAAAAAGACTTCAAAGACCTTATCTGGAAGAGGAAGGAAACAGAGAAAAAGGGATAGGAAAGTAAAGGTCTCATTTATGGAGTTGAAGGAAATGGGGTCAGGGGGACATAACATCTTATCAAGGTACAAAGTAGGCTTTTTTTTTTTTTTTTAAAGAAATGATGTCTTCCTCTGTCGCCCAGGCTGGAGCACAGTGGCATGATCATAGCTCACTGCAGCCTTGAACTCCTAGCCTCAAGTGATCCTCTTACCTCAGCCTCCCCTCCCCTGCAAGTAACTGGGGTTACAGACACAAGCCACTGTGGCTCACTCCAGAGTAGGATCTCGTTTCCAGTAACTGTAGAAATACTTGTGTCTGATTGTGAGTATGCCAAGAAAGCACAGAAGCCAATAAGAAAGTCAATCCAGTGTGATTCCAGGTCATCCATAAAAAAAGATATGCCCGGTCCAGGCACGGCGGCTCACGCTTGTAATCCTAGCACTTTGGGAGGCCGAGGCAGGTGAATCACCTGAGGTCAGGAGTTTGAGACCAGGCTAGCCAACATGGCGAAACCCCGTTTCTACTAAAAATACAAAAAATTAGTGCCTGGTGGACGCCTGTAATCCCAGTTACTCAGGAGGCTGAGGCAGGAGAATTGCTTGAACCAAGGAGGCAGAGGCTGCAGTGAGCCGAGATCCACCACTTCACTTCAACCTGGGCAAAAGAGCAAAACTCAGTCTCAAAAAAAGATAAAAATACTAGGCCAGGTGTGGTGGCTCATGCCTGTAATCCCAGCACTTTGGGAGGCCGAGGTGAGTGGATCACTTCAGGTAAGGAATTTGAGACCAGTCTGGCCAACATGGTGAAACCCCATCTCTACTAGCCAGGTGTGGTGGTGTATGCCTGTAATCCTAGCTACTTGGGAGGCTGAGGCAGGAGAATCACTTGAACCCAGGAGGCGGAAGTTGCAGTGAGCTCATGCCATTACACTCCAGTCTGGGGGACAAGAGAAAACTTTGTCTCAAAATAAAAAAGACATGACAATGTGAGTGATTTAAAAGATGCCATTTTCATCTATCAGATTGGCAAAACAAGAATTGGCCAGGCACAGTGGCTCATGCCTGTAATGCCAACACTTTGGGAGGCCGACTGGGTGGATCACCTGAGGTCAGAAATTAGATACCAGCCTGGCCAACATGGTGAAACCCCATCTCTATTAGCCCGGCATGGTGGTGCGCACCTGTAATCCCAGCTACTCAGAGGCTGAGGCAGGAGAATCACTTGAGCCCAGGAGGCAGAGGTTGCAGTGAGCCAGGAGTGCAGTGAGCACTCCAGCCTGGATGCGTGACAGAGCAAGACTCTCTCAAAAGAAAAAAAAATTTAAAAAAAGAAAGAAATGAAAAAGTGTGATCATATCCAAGGACGCTGTCAAGGATGGTGGGGACAGGAAGATACACAGATTTTTGATAGGAATGTAATTGATGCATTTTTTTTTTGGAAGAGCAGTACTTATCAAATGTAATGTGAACATAACCCACAATGAATCATCCCGCTTGTATTTTTTTATGCACACATAAAATATGTATTATAGGCTGAGGCAGGAGAATGGCGTAAACCCAGGAGGCGGAGCTTGCAGTGAGCTGAGATCCGGCCACTGTACTCCAGCCCGGGCGACAGAGCGAGACTCCGTCTCAAAAAAAAAAAAAAAAAAATATGTATTACATTCGTGTTAGAACAGGAGACTGAGAAACTGTTATCATGGTCATGGTGGGGAGCTCAGAGCTTGAGAAAGAAACTTTTGCTTTTCACTTTCTTTTTTTTTTTCCTTCTGAGATGAGGTCTCACTCTGCCATCAGGCTGGAGTGCAGTGGCACAATCTTGGCTCACTGCAACCTCCGCCTCCCAGGTTCAAGCGATTCTCCTGTCTTGGCCTCCCGAGTAGCTGGGATTACAGGCGCCTGCCACTATACCCAGCTAACTTTTGTATTTTTAGTAGAGACGGGGTTTCACCATGTTGGCCAGGATGGTCTCAATCTCTTGACCTTGTGACCCACCCGCCTCAGCCTCTCAAAGTGTTGGGATTACAGGTGTGAGCTACTGCGCCCAGCCGCTTTTCACCTTCTATATAGATTGATCTTTTTACTCTAAGACATATTTTCTAAATTTTCATATTAGCTAAAAAACTAGATAATTGAAAATGCACGGGCCGGGCGTGGTGGCTCACACCTGTAATCCCAGCACTTTGGGAGGCCAAGACAGGCGGATCACCTGAGGTTGGGAGTTCGAGACCAGCCTGACCAACATGGAGAAGCCTTGTCTCTACTAAAAATACAAAATTAGCTGGGCGTGGTGGTGCACACCTGTAATCCCAGCTACTCAGGAGGCTGAGGCAGGAGAATCAGTTGAATCTGGGAAGCAGAGGTTGTGGTGAGCCAAGATCGCGCCATTGTACTCCAGCCTGGGCAACAAGAGCGAAACTCTGTCTCAAAAAAAAAAAAAAAAAAAAAATTGCACATGTCCTTTTACCTAGAGATTGCATTCCTAGGAAGTTACCCAACCATGCAATACTATACCTGCACATGTGTGGAAAAATAATGGTGTGATGTGTGTCCTTGTACATGGGTTTACAATAGGAAAACAAAACAAAAGTAGAAACCACCAAAATATCCACCAGTAAGGAACTGGTTAAGTAAGATTGGTACATTCTTACAATTGTATATTATACAGCCACCAAAAAGAATGAAAGAGATCTATATGTATAGATATAGAAAGATGAAGTTCAAGACATAATTTACTGAAAATCACAAGTTGCTCAACAGTATTGCAATCACATTTGTAGAGCTTTTTAAAGGACATATGTACATATGACAGTGAACATTGCTGGCAGGAAATTTTAACCCTGTTTATCTCTGGGTAGTATAATTAAACATTGAGAAGTAAGAAGGTGAACTTTTGTTTTTCTCCTTATCTACTTCTGTCTTTTGCATAGTTTTTTAATTTTTTCCCATTAACATAACCTTTTTAATTTAAAGTAACAGCTAACTTTTTAATAGTATAATAAATACGTGTGGACCAGGCTTGGTGGCTCACGCCTGTAATCCAAGCACTTTGGGAGGCCAAGGTGGGTGGATCACGAGATCAGGAGATTGAGACCATCCTGGCCAACATGGTGAAACCCTGTCTCTACTAAAAATACAAAAATTAGCTGGGCATGGTAGCATATGCCTGTAATCTCAGCTGCCTGGGAGGCTGAGGCAGAAGAATCACTTGAACCAGGGAGTTGGAGGTTGCAGTGAGCCGAGATTGTGCCGCTGCACTCCAGCCTGGCAACAGAGTGAGACTCTGTCTCAAAAAAATAAATAAATATGTGTGTGTGTATACACGTGTATGTGCATGTATGTGTGTGTGTGCATCTGCACCTCAAACATTAAAAAATCAGAGAGTATAAAACATCAAATACTGGTTACAAAAATATATTACTACATGGCATCTTTATTTTATTATTATTATTTTTTTTTTGAGACGGAGTCTTGCTCTGTCTGCCCAGGCTGTAGTGCAATGGCGCGATCTTGGCTCACTGCAACCTCCGCATCCCGGGTTCAAGTGATTCTCCCACCTCAGCCTTCCGACTAGCTGGAATTACAGAGGCCCGCTACCATGTCCAGCTAATTTTTGTATTTTTAGTAGAGACAGGATTTCACCCGTGTTAGCCAGGCTGGTCTTGAACTCCTGACCTCGTGAGCCACCGCTTTGGCCTCCCAAAGTGCTGGGATTACAGGCGTGAACCACCACGCCCAGCCATGGCATCTTGATTAAACAACTTGCATTTAATTTTAAAATTTCAAGCATTTTTACCTTGGTATTCTTGGATACCTTTTTCCACCTCCTGCAAATAATTACTCACACTGTTTCTCCCATAAAATGTATGGCCCCATTAGGAAGCCTGACTGGAGGGTACATGTACCATCCCTGTCTTCTGAAATCTTCAATATCTTGCAAAGCATTTGAGAAACATTTAATCCGTAATATATAAAAAGAGAAAATCAATTTAATGTGCTATTTGTAAAGTAGAGCATTTTGAAAATCTATGGCTGAACAGTTTCATCAATTATATTGGTGTAAATCAAATCTTTGAATAACAAGGATAGTTTTTAAATCTTATTGGGTCTGTTATAAGCATATTTTTATTTAAAAGGTGAACATCTGTTAATACAGCAACGTTACCTGCATATTCAAGAATCTGATGTCTTAGTATCTTTCTATTATAAAATATTTGCCTCATTTCTCTTTTGCAAGTTCATTAGAGTCCACAAATATTGCTCATGTCTCTCTCCAATGGGACGCTTATCTTCAGGGATGAGAGGTAAATTCATTAATACAAGAAGAAAACGTTCTCAGCACAGAAATGGAAGAGTACTATAATGACATATTAAGCATAATATTCAGAATAGAGATAAATCTTTAGAATACTAGGTTATCTCATCTAGTTAGTTTTCTATGAGTATTTTTATGTTATCACAAATACAGAACAAGTAAAGAAATTTGCGTCTTTCTTTTCACTTATGCATCTGCTTCTTGCTCTCATAAATGAGGAGGTAATGATCAAACTATTTATTTGCTATCACTGGACACCACCAAGCGCCTATAGAAATCACTGACCATTCAAACATCTTTCCAAATGGAAACTGCTCCTCAAAATAAAAACCAAGGTGGCTATGATAATCTATGATTCAAGGACAAGCTTTCAGGATTGGAGTCACAGAATCTGGGATCCAGTTTCAAGTTTCTCATTTTCTGTTACTGGGAGCTTTAGAAAACTACAGAGATTTTTCTGAGCAACACTTTCCTAGTTTTCCAAAGAGAAATGATAATTATGCCTATCTTCCATCAAAATCATCCAATAACTATTGATTCTACAACAGCAAGATTATATGGAAAGATAGATGACATAATATACTGGCAAACATGCAGTAGGTATGATATTGAGGGTGAGCTCTAGTCCCAGCACAGATCAGAACTTTCCTTGTGGGATGTGGAATTGCTGATTGTCTACACGCGCCACATTTAGCCACCTTGAGCAATGGCCTCTCTGGCTCCTCCC
Organism: Trachypithecus francoisi; assembly: GCF_009764315.1. Classification (NCBI taxonomy): domain Eukaryota; kingdom Metazoa; phylum Chordata; class Mammalia; order Primates; family Cercopithecidae; genus Trachypithecus; species Trachypithecus francoisi. Next base: position 99,186,488 of record NW_022681469.1, on the reverse strand, counting down.
ACCACATACGTCTAACAGAATCCTGGAAATTAAAATGCTCCATGGTTGTCCAAAAGCCCTCAACTGCCTACATGCTATAGGAGACACTCTGACCTAACCCTTTATAAGGACAATGAAATCCATTGCAGACTGAAAAACTAAAATGCTGAGCCCTGGCATTGTTGGAGTAATACACTGGCATCCCCCAAACCTCCTGGGAAAGTGCTTTCCTAGAGCAGTAGAAAAAATATAATGCAAATTTACTGTGATTTTTAAAAAATGTTTGGAGTCAGATTTTTTTGAGTATCTGATAGAAATTATTCCCCTCTCCCCAGAAAAAATACATATGCCTCTATCTATATACAATTTCACATACAATTTCAGGGAATTTGGGTGCTCCCTGAAACCCACCCATAATTAACTTCAGTTTAAAATATAAGTGTGCAGATAACAGAAGACAAATTTTTTAAAGGTCAATAGATACAAAAAATGTTTAAATCTAAGAAAAAGTATGCCAAAAAAAATTCTTTTTTTGAGACGGTCTCACTCTATTGCCCAGGCTAGAGAGCAGTGGTGCAATCTCGGCTCACTACAACCTCCACCTCCCTGGCTCAAGCAATCCTCCTATCTCAGTCTCCTGAGTAGCTGGGACTACAGGCACATGCCACCACACCCAGCTAATTTTCATTTTGTTTCATTTTGTTTTATTTTTGAGATGGAGTCTCGCTCTGTCACCCAGGCTGGGTTCAAGTGATTCTCTTGCCTCAGCCTCCTGAGTAGCTGGGATTACAGGTGCATACCACCATGCCTGGCTAATTTTTGTATTTTTAGTAAAGAGGGGTTTTGCCATGTTGGTCAGGCTAGACTCGAACTCCTGACCTCATGATCTGCCCGCCTTGGCCTCCCAAAGTTCTGGGATTACAGGCATGAGCCACTGTGCCTGGCTAATTTTTGTATTTTTAGTAGAGACAGGATTTTGACATATTGCCCAGGCTGGTCTTGAACTCCTGGGCTCAAGTGATCCACCTACCTTGGCCTCCCAAAATGCTGGGATTACAGGTGTGAGCCACTGCATCCAGCCCAAAATATTAATTCTAGGGTTTTACATCCCTTTTGCCAGTTTTCACTGTTTCCCTTGATGGGCTTATATAACTTTTATGATTAAAAATTCAAGTACATGAGGCTGGGTGCGGTGGCTCACACCTGTAATCTCAGCACTTTGGGAGGCTGAGGCAGGTGGATCATCTGAGGTTCAGAGTTCGAGACCAGCTTGGTCAACACGGTAAAACCTTGTCTCTACTAAAAATACAAAAAAATCAGCCAGTTGTGGTGGCGCACGCCTGCAATCCCAGCTACTTGGGAGGCTGAGGCAGGAGAATTGTTTGAACCCGGGAGGTGGAGGTTGCAGTGAGCTGAGATCATGCCACTGCACTCCAGCCTGGGCTACAGAGTCAGACTCTGTCAAAAAAAAAAAAAAAAATCAGGTACATGAATATTCACACAACACAGAAAAACGCAGTTTGTAACCTAAATCTGAACAATTATATTCAAAGGTAAAAATTCCTATTTGATATTTAAAGATAGGTCGGTGATTTTGTTGATACAAATAGGGTGAAATTGAAGAAAAATTTCCAGGAAGTGAGAGTTCACCACTTGTTTTTACTCGGTAAAAGACCTCTGGAAGAGGTGGGAGTCAGGTATGTGAGGAGGGAAGGTCCCTGATAATTTGTATCCATGGAGACAGTAACCATAGCAATGGAATCTGGTCTCCCCATTACCAACCCTGTTATCAACCCCAGTTCTGAACCAGAAAACACTGGGAAAGTCTGGATGAGCAAAGAAAAAACACAGCACCCTGCCCAGCTTGGGATCCTAAGGGCCTGGTGTTCAGCTAGTCTGTGAGTCACAACCAGTCAGAAAGACAAGGAGAAGGTCAGGTTGGCCTTTGAGAGCAAAGCAAATCAGAACATGTATTTACTCACGGATTCACTGCCTTGTGACAGTGCCAGCATAGTTGGGGACTAGCCCAGGTAAAAAGTCAGTCTATAAATCAGCTGCTAGGGTGGAGAACAGACATAGAAAGTATGAAGGAAATGACAACTGAAATGAACGTAAGTACCATTTGCCCAGAGTTTTATAACAAAGTTCCTTTCCTAATAATACTTAGGGTATCTTATTAGTCATTTGGTCCTAACCGCAATCCTTCTAGATATTAATAGAATGCATGGTAATTCTCAACCTTCCTCATTAAATGTTCCCACTGGTGGAGGCTGAACTTTGATCCATAAAGATCTGAAGAAGTAGCTCAAAACAGTACACCGAAGCCATGAAATATCTTTGGAGTTCCTGTGTGCTTATAGTTTGCTCTTTTTGTTTGTTTTTGAGACAGTCTTGCAGAGTGCAATGGCTTGATCTCGGCTCACTGTAACCTCCACCTCCAGGGTTCAAGAAATTCTCCTGCCTCAGCCTGAGAATAGCTGGGACTACAGGCACTCGCCACCATGTTCCCCATTCTATTTCTTCTTCTGAGTACTAGGGCTTGTTTTCCAGGAGGGGATTATCCTATACTAGGGGTCATTCTATAAGCATTTAGGACATTTTCAAAGTCCTTTTTCTACAAAGGAACTTCCATCAGTATGCAAGTTGAGGTCAGGATCAGTCAAGAGAACCTCTAAAAGTTCCCCTTGAGTGGTGTAGGTTTGAGCAATTACTTGTTGACAGTTATGTTCTATCTTTTCTTCATTGTCTGGAAGAAATGTGACTGGGTTAAGAGTTGCACAAGTGTGCAGTTGCAGCACTGGCCCTTCAAGTAATAGAGCCTGATACTTAAATAAACGGTTGTCTGACAGTCACAAGTCTCCTTAACAGTGAGTATGCTGTTCATATCATGAGATGTCCACACAGTAAGATCTCTTCCCTGTATTATTTTAACTGCTTCAGATACTAAGACTGCTACTGCTGCCACTACCTGTAAACAATGAGGCCAACCCTTTGCCACTGCATCAGTTTCCTTACTCAGTATGCCACGGGTTGCAGGCTCATCCCTCGGATATGTGTAAGGACTCCTAGAGCTATTCCTGCTTTTTCTGTCACATATAAAGAAAAGTCTTGCCCCATTGGCAAGCTTAACACTGGGGCTTGGGATAGGGCCTTCGCTGGGGGCTGGAAAGCTGCTTCTGCTTCAGGTGTCCATCTTACTAAATGGGTATTGGCTTTCTGAGTTTCCTTAATTCGTGTATATAATGGTCTGGTTTTCACCGTACCTGGGAATACATATTCAGCAGAAACCTGTTATACCAAGGAACGCTCTTAGTTGTTTTAGGGATTTGGGATGAGGATAAGCCAGTATAGGCTGGATACATTCCTCACTGAGGGCCCTGGTGCCTTTGGATAATTTTAGCCCTAAGTATTTAACCTGCTGTGAGCAGAGCTGAACCTTTGGTTTGGAAACCTTGTAGCCACAGGTAGTGAGGAAATATAAGAGCACTTGGGTAGCTTGAGGGCACAAGGTTTCTGAATGGGTGGCTAAAAGTAAATCATCCACGTACTGAAGACAAGAGTGTCCAGGTATGAGAACTGGCTCAAGTCTTGGGCTAATGCCTGGCAAAATAGATGGGGGCTATCCCTGAACCCTTGGGTAAAACAGTCCAGGTGAGTTGAGACGTTGGGTTCAAAGAATCTTCAAAGGCAAACAAGAATTGAGAGTCAGGATGTACAGGGATGCAGAAAAAGCCATCCTTAAAGTCCAGGACTGTAAACCACTCTGCTTCCTCTGGTATTTGGGAAAGCAGAGTGTAAGAGTCAGGTACAGCTGGGTATAGAGGGACAACGGCCTCATTGATAATCCTGGGATCTTACACTAACCTCCACTGTCCATTGTGTTTCTGTACTCCTAAAATTGGAGTATTGCAGGGGCTATGCGTGGTTTTACTAGGCCTTGGGCTTTTAGGTCCTTAACAATCTTTTGGGGTCCTTGTTGGGCCTCGGGTCTGAGGGGCTACTGCCTTTCGTAGGGAAAGGAGGGGGAATCCCTTAGTTTAACTTCAACAGGACGGGCATTCTTTGCTTGTCTATATTGTCCTTCTGTTGCCCAGACTTCAGGATTAATTTCTTCCTCAAGCAGGGGACAACAAATGGGTGTTCCTTCTCCTATGTTCAGGTATATAATGGCCCCTGCTTTTGCTAGAATGTGTCTCCCTAACAAGGGAGTGGGGCCTTCAGGCATAATTAGAAAAGCATGTGAAAGAGTAAAGTTCCCCAGTCACAACTTGGTGGCTGGGAGAGAAGTATCTAGTGACTGGCTGTCCTAGGACCCCTCGGATAGTAATAGATCTGGAGGACAGTTGTCCAGGACAGGAGAGTAAGACTGAGAAGGCTGCGCCAGTGTCCAGGAGACAGTTAACCTCCTGGCCCTCAATGGTCAAGCATATCCAGGGCTCTGTGAGGATGATGGCATGGGCTGGCACTTGCCCTGGGCACCCTCAGTCCTGCTGGTGGATCATCTGGTTAGTGGCTTCTGACTCAGAGGACCTTCATCCCCTGGGGCAGTGGGCCTTCCAGTGATTCCCTTGACATAAGGGGCATGGATGTGGGGGAGGCTTATTTCTACTTGGACAATCTTTTTAAAAATGTCCTTGTAGGCCGGGCGCGGTGGCTCAAGCCTGTAATCCCAGCACTTTGGGAGGCCGAGACGGGCGGATCACGAGGTCAGGAGATCGAGACCATCCTGGCTAATACGGTGAAACCCTGTCTCTACTTAAAAAAATACAAAAAACTAGCCGGGCGACGAGGCGGGCGCCTGTAGTCCCAGCTACTCGGGAGGCTGAGGCAGGAGAATGGCGTAAACCCGGGAGGCGGAGCTTGCAGTGAGCTGAGATCCGGCCACTGTACTCCAGCCTGGGTGGCAGAGCAAGACTCCGTCTCAAAAATAAAAAAAAAATAAAAAAAATAAAAATGTCCTTGTAGACCACACTGGAAGCAAGCCCTAGTAGGCATTTGATTGGCCCAGCTTTTCCCTTTTCCAGAGCCTCCAAAGTCTGCTTGCCTGAGGGTCATGACTAAAGTGGTGGCCTTTTGTTTATCCCGTTTGTCCCATTCCGCCTGCTCCTCCTGATTTCTATTATAAAAAACCAAGGTTATCCGGCCACTGCACTCCAGCCTGGGCGCGAGACTCCGTCTCAAAAAAAAAACAAAAAAAAAACCAAGGTTGCCAAGTTCAATAGGGTTTCTAAATTTTGTGGACTTTTGAAGTTTTTTCCTAATGTCTGCAGCTGACTGAGTGATAAACTTATCCTTTAAGATTAGTTGGCCTTCAATAGAGTCAGGTGACAGGGAGGTGTGCTTCCTCAGTACCTCCCTTAGTCTCTCCAGAAAGGCAGTAGGATTTTTTTTTCCTTTCCATGTGTTATAGTGGACATCACTGAATAATTCATAGGCTTTTTCCTAGTTTTCCTTAGTCCTTCTAGCACGCAAGTTAGCAAATGTCTGCGACACCAATCTCCATGTTCTGATTCTGTGTCCTAGTGAGGGTGTACACTGGGAACTGCCTGCTGGCCTGTGGGGAATTATTCTCTTTCCTCTGTTGTCATCCTATCATTGACCTGACTGAGATACCAGAGATCGCCAAACTCTCGGGCTGCAGTTATGGCGGCACTTCTCTCATTTGTTGTTAGTGTCTGATTTAGCAGTGACATTATATCTCTCCATGTCAGATCAAAGGATTGTCCTAACCCTTGTAAAACATCAGTATAGCCTTTAGGGTTATCTGAGAATTTACCTAGGTCTATTTTAATTTGCTTTAAGTCTGAGAGAGAAAAAGGTACATGCACTCTGGCTGGGCCAAATTCTCCTCCTCCCACTGCCTGGAGGACGCTTAACCAGGGAATATCAGCACCCTTTGGTTCATTGTTTATCCCTTTGTCTATCTCCTTTTGGACCATTTGTGTTGAAGGGGGATCCTTATTAGTTGGGGAAGGAGTTGGGGGGATGCTGGGGTAGGGAAGTAGACTCTAAGGGCTTCCTGTAGGGCATAAATCACACTTTTTACATAAGTGCTAGTTGTCTCTTGATGAAAAGAAAGTTTGTACATACGGCACTTCACTCCATTTGCCTGCTTTTCTACAAAAGAGGTCTAGCTGTAAGGTGGTGTTATAATTTATACTTCCCTTAGGAGGCCAGGTTTCTCCCCCTTGAAGAGGTTATCCTGGCCAGGCAGTACTGCAAAAGAATATAAGTTGTTTCTTTCTTAGCGTCAGAGGGTCAAATTGGTCCTAATTCTCCAGAATACATCTTAGGGGCGTTTTTGCCTTGGGGGGAATGTTTCCCATCTGAAAAAAGAACATAGGGATGACAGCACCCCTAGTCATTTTCCAATGAGCATTAGCACTAGAGTGTCCTCTGTGGTCCTAATGCTTATTCCTTTCCAGGGTGCGTAACCACCCATGTACCTCTGCTTATCAGATTAGTTACGCTCACCAATGTAGCTGTCCTGCACCCCTTTTCCCACCTCTCTTGAACACAAAGAAAGGGGTCCGGGCTGCTGGATTCTAGTGATCCTTTACCAGCGTACCCAACATTGCCTTCGTGCTCAGGGGTGAGTCCTAGAGCTGGGCTGGGTTCCTGAGTATTTCATAACAACCCAGCTGCCCCATCAAGATGAATTCCCATAACAACAGTTCTTATGCAAATTCATTTCAGAGAGGGTACAGGTAATCTTTTGAGTCAGGATTGAGATACTCTTTTTTGATTCTGTAAGTACTTTAAGGCTTGGCTAAATGCAAACAGCTCTCACGTTTGAGGAGACCGATTATTAGACAATTTTTCTAACTCTGCTTCCACAAGAGTCTCCCTATCAATTACTGGATGCCTATTGTGGTTTTTTCCTCAATCACCTGGGAGGAACCATCTATCTCCTGTCCTGAAGGGAGTTCCTCCAAGGTCTGGTAGGACCTTTGTATGGTAATTAAGATTTAAATCCCTTGTTAGGAAATCAGCTGGGTTAAGGGAATTACCAGTGGTTGGTGCTAAATTACCTTTTTCTAACAGAATAGCCCCATACTTTAAGATTTTTGAGTTAGTAAGCTACCTTTTTGCTTTTTTGACTTAAAATTTCTGAACTGGTGAGGTGTGCTCACAATGAGGTTTCCTCTGAAAGTTACTTTTCTACTCTCTTCTGTTAGCAAAGCAGTTGCCGCTACAGACTGAATGCATCCACGGGTTACTGGGTTAAGGATTTTTGATAGGAAAGCTATGGGCTGTCAATGGTCTCAGTGTTTTCAGGCTATGCCCTTGTTTACACTGACAACAAGGTAGTATTGAAGTGTTACAGGGTCACGGAGAAGACCTTCAATTATCAATTATAGGTTTCAAATTTGCCCTGGCTTTTAAAGGAATAGGGCACACTTTTTTTTTCTATTTCTTTCTCTTTCTTTTCTCTTTGACTCCCTCTTTATCTCTCTCCATCTCTCTCTCTGTCCTCCATCTCTCCATCTCTCTCCTCCGTCTCTCTCTCTCTCTCTCCCGTGTCTCTCTCTCTCTCCTCTGTCTCTCTCTCTCACTCCTCCATCTCTCTTTCCTCTGTCTCTCTCTCTCTCCTTCTCTTAGCCATTACAAACTTGGGGCTCTGGCAAGAGTGGTGGGGAATGGGTCCCACATAACTGCCCATGTCAAGAGCTGTATACCTATATCGAGAGGGACACCAGGGATAGGACTTCCTGGGTTTATAGCCTAGATGCGTAAGGACTCAGCATAGAACTTCCTTAGATCCCTTTGGAGATACAACTTGCTAGAGGAAATGAAAGTCTGAACCATTAGTACCTAGGAGGCAGGGATCAGAGGAAGTAGATTCAGAGGTAAGGAGAATTTTGGGGCTACACTTTCAAGAAAGTCATGGTCGGGACCCAGCAGGTATGGGTCAGAAGGAAAGGTAAGGGTGCACGCATGGGCGACTGTTGAGTAGAGACTTTTGGCTGTGCCATGATCTCAACCGGCTAATACCAGGAGTTCGGGACAACAGTTTTCTGACTCTAGTCAGCCCTCAGCTTCCTCAAGAAAACGGAAAGTGGAAGCTGGCTCCAGGCAGACCAATGTTCCCAACCGAGAAGGGTTGAGGGTTGTTAGAAAGCCCTTCCCCAGACAGCCTCACACCTGAGTCTTAAGTCTGGCAGCCACACTAATCATTTTTAACCTGCCAACAGGTGCCCAGTATTTTCCTCCAATTCTAAGGAAGGATAGGACAGAATAGCAAGCCAAAGTGGTCCAATATTACTCACCGCTTTGGAGGTCCCTTCATGGTCGCCAAATGTTACCAGGGGGTCCTTGCTCCCAGAGCTCCCAAGATGGTGGGGGGCTGCTTCCAAAATGGCAGCAGGGCCACTTCCAAGACGGTGGCAAGCCTTGTGTTCTCTGAACTGGGGTTCTTGGCCTCACAGATTCCAAGGAATGGAATCTTCGGCCATGCGGTGAGTGTTACAGTTCTATTAGAAGCCGTGGGTCACGGAAGAGAACCATGGAACCCAGTGACTAGTGTTCAACTAGATTAGGACGAACCCAGGCACTTATCTGTGCAGGAACAATGGCAAGCCTTTAGCCTGATCTGGAGCAGCAATGGGCACCTTGCTGGATCAGAGGCACAGCGGACACCCTGCGGTATCCGGAGGGATGGAAGTCAGCGGCAGGTCTGCAACGGCAGCAAACAGCAGTGGTGCACGGCAAGTGAAAATTCAGCTTGAGCCATAACAAACACGACCAGAAGAGAGTGTAGTTGCAAGATTTCATAGAGTGAAAACAGAGCTCCCATACAAAGGGAGGGGACCCAAAGAGGGTAGCTGTTGCTGGGTGGAATGCCTGGGTTTGTATTCCAATCATTGTTCCTCCCGCTGTGCTCTCAGGCAATAGATGATTGGCTATTTCTTTACCTCCTGTTTTTGCCTAATTAGCATTTTAGTGAGCTCTCTTTACTACCTGATTGGTCGGGTGTGAGCTAAGTTGCAAGCCCCGTGTTTAAAGGTGGATGCAGTAACCTTCCCAGCTAGGCTTAGGGATTGTTAGTCGGCCTAGGAAATCCAGCTAGTCCTGTCTGTCACTGCCAGGCTAATTTTTGTATTTTTAGAAGAGACAGGGTTTCACCATATTGGCCAGTCTGGTCTCAAACTCCTGACCTCAAGTGATCTGCCCACCTCAGCCTCCCAAAGTGCTGGGATTACAGGCGTGAGCCACCGCGCCCCGCTGTTTGCTCTTAAAATCATGCAAATTTCACATTCTAGTCAGTAGCATATCTGTTTAATCATTCAAAGTTATTGTTCCTAAATTTTCTAACAAAGTGAATGTTAGAACATTTTGCTTACTTGACAAGTAAAGAGTAAGGCATTACATTTTTTCCATTTTACAAGTGAGGAACCATTTTACAAGTGAGGGCCACACAGCTATTTAGTAAAAGAGTTTTTTATGTTGTTGTTGTTGTTGTTGTTGTTTGAGACGGAGTTTCACTCTGTCGCCTGGGCTAGAGTGCAGTGGCGCGATCTCGGCTCACTGCAACCTCTGTCTCCCGGGTTCAAGCGGTTCTCCTGCCTCAGCCTCCCAAGTAGCTGGGACTACAGGTGCCTGCTACTAGGCCCAGCTATTTTTTTATATTTTTAGTAGAGATGGAGTTTCACCATGTTGGCCAGGCTGGCCTCAAACTCCTGACCTTATAATTCGCCCGCCTCAGCCTCCCAAAGTGCTGGCATTACAGGCCCGAGCCACTGCGCCTGGCCAAGAGCTGAGTTTTAATCAGCATCTCCTTCAAACCTGGCTATATTCTTTCTATGATTACATGTGGTAAATCAGGAAAAGGTGGAGGAATGGGGAAAAGTAAAAGACTTCTTGGTGGAAAGTTTGCAGTCAGAAAATGAGATGGTAGATAAGGAAATTTGTTGAAGGGTTAAATAATGTAATAATCAGCCAAGTACATGAGAGTTTCAAAACTCTCTGCACCTCAGTTTCCCCATATATAAAATGGAGCCAATAACATTTACCTTATAGGGCTGTTGTTAGGGTCGAATGAGGTGATCTATGGAAATTCCTCAGCCCAGTACCTGACCATGGTAAGCATTCATTAAACAAATGATAGTCTTAGTTATTCTTGGTCAAGAGGACGTCTCTACCGTACATGTCTTGAGCACCTTAAATTGAATGTTCCCCAGGCCAAATGTATCACTCTTTTCCTTCCCTCTTCTCTTCCTTCTCCTAACCCACAAGAGAATGTGTTCCCCTTTCTGTGTAGTCTCAACTACTGTTAATGGCTCTACCATTCATCCAAATTAGACCTTTAAAGTCATCCTCAGTCCTCCCTTTTTCTTACCCACCACACCCACTCTGTTAATAACCTCGGAACATTCTATCTCTTACATAGATCTTGAATCCATTCCCTCCTCTTGTCCCCTTTGCTCCTGCCTTTCTCATGTCTCTCTGATAACTACAATAACTCGTCAGCTGATTTACCTGTCCTCTACACTGCAGACACAGTGATTGTTCCAACATATAAATCAGATAATCTCACTGCCTGATGAAGAAGGCCAAATTCTCTTCACAATCTGGCCCCGATGTATTTTCCCAAGTACTCATCCTCTCCACACACACACAAATACTCTCACACATGCATACACATATACATGCATGCGTGCAAACACATCAGAGCCCAGCCTCACAGGCCCTTTCAGTATGTCTCCTAAAACCTAGAATCTTCTTGCTCTCAATGATATGGGAAAACATCTACTCATCCTTCAAAACCCAGCTGAGCCAAGTGTTGTGGTTTGTGCCTGCAAGCCCTTCTACTCAGGAGGCTGAGGTAGGAGGATTGCTTGAGCCTGGGAGTTTGAGGCTGCAGTGAGCTATGATTGCACTACTGCACTCCAGCCTGGATGACAAAGTGAGACCTCACCTCAAAAAAAAAAAAAAAAAAGCTGAAATGCCAACCTTTGAGAAGCCTTTCAAACATTTTCCTTCTTGCCTGGCTCACCAAATTAGTCTCCTAATTGGTCTCCTCACATCCACCACTAACCTATTCCAGTCTGTTCCCCCTGCTGCATCCAGAGTATTCTTTTCAAATGCAAATCTAATCCTGGGTCAAGCCGTCTCCTCAGCGTAAACGGCTTCCCATTGCTAAACCCCAAATCCTTACCTTGACACACACACCACCTATGTTCATAGTCACATCTTGTGTCCCTTTCCCACCATTTTGTTATGATCCAACCACACTGGCCTTCTTTCAGTTTTCACAAACACATCAATCTCACTCACGCCACAAGGTATTCGAATACGCATCTCCTTCTACCCCTACCCTTTCGCTGGTTAAAGCTTACTCATCCTTCAAAACCCAGATCAAATGTCACTGCCTCCAGAAGCCTTCCCAGATCCACCACCCTAGACCAGATTATGGTGCCCCCAGCACCTAGCGTAGTGTCTGGCACATGAGAAGTATTTAGTAGATATTGGTTAAAATCTTTCCCCTGCACACCCCCCACCCCCCAGCCCTTACTCATACCTTGGCATTTAGCACACTGAAATAGAATTATTTGTACTGAACTGTGTCCATCTGAAGGCTCTGGAAAAAGGAAAAAGTTTTCTTTTTATCTTCTCTTTCTTCTTCTGTTTTACGTTGTATCCGTTTGTTTTGTTTTGTTTTGTTTTGTTTTTGAGACAGAGTCTTGTTCTGTCGCCCAGGCTAGAGTGCAGTGCCATGATCTTGGCTCACTGCAATCTCCGCCTCACTGTTTCAAGCAATTCTCTCCTGCCTCAGCCTCCTGAGTAGCTGGGATTACAGGCGTGCACCACCATGCCCAGCTAATTTTTTTTTTTTTTTTTAAGTAGAGATGAGGTTTCACCATGTTGGTCAGGCTGGTCTTGAATTCCTGACCTCATAATCTGCCTGCCTCAGCCTCCCAAAGTGCTGGGATTACAGATGTAATCCAGCCTGGGTGACAGAGACTCCATCATAAATAAATAAATAAATAAATAAAAAACACAGCCAGGCCGTGGCTCACGCCTGTAATCCCAACATTTTGGGAGGCCAAGGCAGGCGGATCACAAGGTCAAAAGATCATGACTCTCCTGGCCAACATGGTGAAACCCCATCTCTACTAAAAATACAAAAATTAGCTGGGCGTGGTGGCATGCACCTGTAGTCCCAGCTACTCAGGAGGCTGAAGCAGGAGAATCACTTAAACCCGGGAGGCGGAGGTTGCAATGAGCTGAGATTGCATGAATGCACTCCAGCCTGGAGACACAGTGAGACTCCATCACAAAAAAAAAAAAAAAAAAGAAAGAAAAAACAAAAACAAAAAAAGATAAACATAAACTCAAGCATATCAATAACTATATTAAATGTAAATGATCTAAGCATACCAATTAAAAGACAGAGATTGTCAAAATAGATTTTTTAAACATGACCGAACAAACTATACTCAGCATATAAGAAACTCACTTTAAATGTAATTATACAGGTAAATTGAAAGTAAAAAGAAATAAGACAAAAGCATGTAAATACTAATCAAAAGAGGGCTGGAGTGGGATTATTAATAGTAATCCTACTTTTTTTGGCATTTAGCACACTGAAATAGAATTATTTGTACTGAACTGTGTCCATCTGAAGGGTCTGGAAAAAGGTTTTTTAAAATCTTTTCTTTCTTCTTCTATTATATCCTTTTATTTCTCAGTATCCCCTCACACAACCCCATGCCTGTCGGTTGATGGTTGACATTTCAAAAAATATTTGTTGAAAGAATGAACTTTACTAACAACATAGTCTGTATATGGCATGGAGAAGGTCTAAGTCACCATTATTATTTATTCTAAATTAGGGTGAATTTTACAAACTGTCCGGTGGATCAAGGCTCTTTAAAATAGTATGGAAAGATTCCATTGTATTTCCTGGAGAAGGAGCGCAAGCATGTGGAATGATTCTGTCACTTTGGACCATTCTGTTTCAATGTGCTAAATGCCAACTAAAAATAGAAAAAGTAGACTTCAGAGCAAAGAAAATTACCAGAGATAAGGAGAGACATTATATAATAATGTAATAAAAGGGCCAATTCACCTAGAAAACGTAATAATAATTCTGTTATGAAAACATCATAATCCTAAATTCTGTTATTATGCACTTAATAACAGAGCTTCAAAATAAATGAACCAAAAACTGACAGAACTAACAGGAAAAATAGGCAAATTCACAATTGTAGTTGGAGGCTTCAACATTCCTCTCAATAACTGAGCAAACAAGTAGACAGAAAATGAGCAAAGACCGAGAAGGCACAAATAACATCATGAATCAATTGGACATATTTGACATTTATAGAGCACTCCACCCAACAGCCACAGAATACACATTGTTTCGAAATGCATATGAAATGGTCTTCTGACCTGTATCTTGGATCACAAAGCAAACATTAACAAATTTAAAATAATTAAAATCATACAAAGTATGTTCTCTAGTCAAAATGGAATTTAATTAGAAATCGATAGTATAGAATAACTGAAAAATCACCAAACATTTTTAAGTTAAGCAACACACGTCTAAATAATCCATGAGTCAAAGAAGGAATGTCAAGGGACATTAGAAAACAGTTTGAAATGAACAAAAATGAAAATATAACAAAACAAAATGTGTGGGATGCAACTAAAGCTATGCTTTAAAAAATGTATAGCATTGGCCGGGCGCGGTGGCTCAAGCCTGTAATCCCAGCACTTTGGGAGGCCGAGACGGGCGGATCACGAGGTCAGGAGATCGAGACCATCCTGGCGAACACGGTGAAACCCCGTCTCTACTAAAAATACAAAAAAAACTAGCCGGGCGAGGCGGCGGGCGCCTGTAGTCCCAGCTACTCGGGAGGCTGAGGCAGGAGAATGGCGTAAACCCGGGAGGCGGAGCTTGCAGTGAGCTGAGATCCGGCCACTGCACTCCAGTCCCGGCGACAGAGCGAGACTCCGCCTCAAAAAAAAAAAAAAAAAAAAATGTATAGCATTAAATAATTACATTAGGAAAAGAAGAAAGGCTGGGCATGGTGGCTCATGCCTGTAATCCTAGCACTTTGGGAGGCCAAGGTGGGTGGATCACTTGAGGTCAAGAGTTTGAGACCAGCCTGGCCAACAGGGCAAAACCCCATTTCTACTAAAAATACAAAAACTAGCTGGGCGTGGTGGCACACACCACCCAGCTACCTCAGAGGCTGAGGCAGGAGAATTGCCTGAACCTGGGAGGTGGAGGTTGCAGTGAGCCGAGATTGCACCACTGCACTCCAACCTGGGCAAAAGAGCAAGACTCAGTCTCAAAAAAAAAAAAAAAACAAAAAAGAATCAAATTATTCCACCTAAAGACACCAGACAAAGAAGAGTAAAATAGACCCAATGCAAGAAGAATAGAGAAAATAACAAAAATAACAACAGATCAATAAAATTTAAATCAGAACAGAGAAAATCAATTAATTCAAAAGCTGTTTAAAAAAAATCAGTAAAAATGATAAGCCTCTAGCAAGACTGACAAAGAAAAACACAGAGGAAACACAAATTACTAATATCAAGAATAAAAGAGGGACACCACAGATGCTGCAAACATTAAAAGGATAATAAAGGAATGTAATGAATGACTCAATACACATAAATTCCACAACTTAGATGAAATAGAATAATTCCTCAAACCAAAAATAATGAAGTTCATCTAAGATGAAACAGACACTCTGAATAGTCCTATATTTATTAAATAAATTGAATCAGCAGTTGAAAAGCTTTTTATAGAAGAAGTCTCCAGGTCTGTATGGATTCACTGGTAAATTCCACCTAGCATTTAAGGAAAAAAACAAGGCCAATTGCAGAGACTCATGCCTGTAATACCAACACTGGGAGGCAGAGGCAAGAAGATCGCTTGAGCCCCGGAGTTCAAGACCAGCCTAGGCAACAAAGCAAGAGATCTCATCCCTACAAGAAATTTAAAAATTACCTGGGCACGGTGGCATACATCTGTGGGCCTAGGTCTTCAGGAGGCTAAGGTGGGAGGATCACTAGCCCAGGAGGTGGAGGGCTCCATTTTGCCACTGCACTCTAGCCTGGGTGACAGCATGAGACTCTAAAAAGTAAATAAAAGTAAATAAAGAAAATAAAATTTAAAAAGTCTAAAAAGTAAATAAAGAAAATAAAATTAAAAAATACAAATTCTACATAATCTTTGTCAGAAACTAGAAGAGGAGGAATACTTCTCAACCTGCTTTATGATTTTGCTAACAAAATCATACAAAGACAGTAAGAAAATTATAGACCAGTATTGTAATCAACATAGATGCAAAAAATCCTCAATAAAATGTTAGTAAATCAAATCCAGGAATATATAAAAAGAATAATACATGACCAAACAGTTTGTCCCAGTAATACAAGGCTGACTTAATAGTCTACAATTTTAAAAATGCAATCCACCATATTAATAGTCTAGCTCTTTCCCTCAGAGCAGGCTGCGGCGGCAGCCTATGCAGCAATGGCCAAGATCAAGGCTAGAGACCTTCACGGGAAGGAGGAGCTGCTGAAACAGTTGGACGACCTGAAGGTGGAGCTGTCCCAGCTGAGTGTCGCCAAGGTGACAGACGGTGTGGCCTCCAAGCTCTCTAAGACCTGAATTGTTCGCAAATTGGACGTGTTCTCACGTTTATTAATCAGACTCAGAAAGAAAACTTCAGGAAATTCTACAAGGACAAGAAGTATAAGCCTCTGGACCTGTGGCCTAAGAAGACACACGCCATGTGCCGCTGGTTCAACAAGCACAAGTAGAACCAGAAGACCAAGAAGCACCAACGGAAGGAGAGGCTGTACCTGCTGCAGAAGTACCCAGTCAAGGCCTGAGTGGCCCATTGTCAATAAAGCACAGCTGGCTGAGAAAAACAAAAAAGTTTAAAGAAGATAAAACATAGGAACATAATAATTGATGCAGAAGAAGCACTTGGCAAAATTCAACATTATATGTATGGTAAAACCCTCAGCAAACTGGAAAAGAAGGGAACTTTCTCAAACTGATAAAGGGCATCTTCAAAAAACCTACAGGTAATAATATATTACATATTACTTATATGTGACTATACAAGTGACATGATATCACTCAATAGTGAAAGACTGAATGTTTTTCCTCTAAGACTAGAAACAAGGCAATAATGTGTACTTCTACCACATCTATTCCAAGTCACATTGAACTCCCAGCCAGTGCAATAGCATGAGAAAAAGGAATAAAAGTCATATAGATTGGGGGGAAAGATATAAAAAGAGTCCCTATTCTCAGATTATGTGATTGTGTAGAAAATCTCAAGGAATTTGTATTGAAAAACAAATTTCAAGACATAATTTAATTTGGCAAGGTTACAAAGTTAATAGACAAAAAGCAATAATATTTCTATACACTAGTAATAAACATTTGGAAATGAATAATTTAAATAACGTTTGTAATAGTTTTTAAAATGAAATACATATACATGTATACATGATATAAATGATATTTAATGGCATAAATCTAACAAAATAAGTACAGTATCTGTATCCTACGTACAATATAACGTTGATGACAGAAATCAAAGAAAACCTAGATAGGCCGGGCGCGGTGGCTCAAGCCTGTAATCCCAGCACTTTGGGAGGCCGAGACGGGCAAATCACGAGGTCAGGAGATCGAGACCATCCTGGCTAACACGGTGAAACCCCATCTCTACTAAAAAATACAAAAAACTAGCCGGGCGAGGTGGCGGGCGCCTGTAGTCCCAGCTACTCGGGAGGCTGAGGCAGGAGAATGGCGGAAACCCGGGAGGTGGAGCTTGCAGTGAACTGAGATCCGGCCACTGCACTCCAGCCTGGGCGACAGAGTGAGACTCCGTCTCAAAAAAAAAAAAAAAAAAAAAAAAAAAGAAAACCTAGATAAATGAAGACATATGCCTTTCCAACCAATTAGAAGATTCAATATAGGCCGGGCGCGGTGGCTCAAGCCTGTAATCCCAGCACTTTGGGAGGCCGAGACGGGCAAATCACGAGGTCAGGAGATCGAGACCATCCTGGCTAACACGGTGAAACCCCATCTCTACTAAAAAATACAAAAAACTAGCCGGGCGAGGTGGCGGGCGCCTGTAGTCCCAGCTACTCGGGAGGCTGAGGCAGGAGAATGGCGGAAACCCGGGAGGTGGAGCTTGCAGTGAACTGAGATCCGGCCACTGCACTCCAGCCTGGGCGACAGAGTGAGACTCCGTCTCAAAAAAAAAAAAAAAAAAAAAAAAAGAAAACCTAGATAAATGAAGACATATGCCTTTCCAACCAATTAGAAGATTCAATATGGGCCAGGCACAGTGGCTCATGCCTGTAATCCCAGCACTTTGGGAGGCCAAGGCAGGCAGATCACGAGGTCAGGGGTTTGAGACCAACCTGGCCAACATGGTGAAACCCCATCTCTACTAAAAATGCAAAAAAAATTAGCCAGGTGTGGTGGCACGTGCCTGTAGTCCCAGCTACTCTGGAGGCTGAGTCAGGAGAATGGCTTGAACCCGGGAGGCAGAGGTTGCAGTGAGCCTAGACTGCACCATTGTACTCCAACCTGGGCAAGAGAGCAAGACTCTGTCTCAAAAAAAAAAAAAAAGAAAGAAAGAAAAAAAAGATTCATTATAATAAAGATGCTATTTTTTCCAAAGATAGTTATAGATTTAATGCATTTCTGGGCAGGCACAGTGGCTCATGCTTGTAATCCCAGCACTTTGGGAGACCAAGGCAGGCAGATCGCCTGAGGTCAATCAGGAGTTCAAGACCAGCCTGGCCAACATGGCAAAACTCCATCCCTACTAAAATTACAAAAATTGGCCAAGCACAGTGACTCACGCCTGTAATCCCAACACTTTGGGAGGCCAAGGTGGGCGGATCACCTGAGGTCGGGAGTTCGAGACCAGCCTGACCAACATGGAGAAACCCCATCTCTACTAAAGCTGGGCATGGTGGCGCATGCCTGTAATCCCAGCTACTAGGATGGCTGAGGCAGAAGAATCGCTTGAACCCGGGAGGCAGAGGTTGCAGTGAGGTGAGATCATGCCATTGCACTCCAGCCTGGGCAACAAGAGCAAAATCCCATCCCAGTAATAATAATAATAATACAAAAATTAGCGGGGCATGGTAGCATGTGCCTGTAATCCCAGTTACTTGGGAGGCTGAGGCAGGAGAATTGCTTGAACCCAGGAGACGGAGGTTGCAGTGAGCTGAGATCATGCCACTGCACTCCAGCCTAGGCAACAGAGACAGACTCTGTCTCAAAAATAATAATAATATTAATAAAATAAATAAATAAAAATAAAATTTAATGCATTTCCAATCAAAATGCCAGAAATACTTTTTAAAATAATAAACAAGCTGATTCTGGTATTTATTTTTATTACTTACTTATTTATTTTTTTTTTTTTTTTTGAGACAGAGTCTCACTCTGTCACCCAGGCTGGAGTGCAGTGGCCGGATCTCAGCTCACTGCAAGCTCTGCCTCCCGGGTTTACGCCATTCTCCTGCCTCAGCCTCCCGAGTAGCTGCGACCACCTCGCCCGGCTAGTTTTTTGTATTTTTTAGTAGAGACGGGGTTTCATCGTGTCAGGTTTCGAACTCCTGACCTCAGCTGATCCGCCCACCTCGGCCTCCCAAAGTGATGGGATTACAGGCATGAGCCACTGTTCCTGGTCCTGTGATTTTTTTGTTTTTTGTTTTTTTTAACTGAACAACTCACCTCACCATCTTGGCGCCAGCCACTGTGCTTTGCATAGCCTTGATATTTCCAAGATTCAAAATGTTTCAAACAGGATTTTAGTGACACAATTTGCAATTCTCACTCCAAATAGATTTTATGTATAGATCACCTGCAGGGGAGGTAATCCCTGCTGATACAGTCTGCACTTCAAAGCTTCCTGCCTTATCTTCAGGTAAGGGAATTGTTAGAAGGGTGTGTGTTAGTAATTACTCAGTCTTTGGGGTAGGCAGGAAGTTTGTAGTATTGCTATCAGCTTTACATTCCTATTCAGGAGCTAGGTAAGTATTCTTCCTCAAGGAAGACCCTGAGGTTTAGGAAGCTAATTTTCACATACAGCCAGTACATGGTGAAAGGGGATTTGAACTCTGGTTTGCCTGGTTTCAAAGTCTAAACCTTTTCCCCTACATCAGGTTACCTCTTTCATTACTGAGTGAGCCACCGCACTTCCTATGAAAATGACTCTTCATTCTGAGCTGTTTTTTTAAAAAATGTTCCTACTGTTCTCCTAGCTGAGTTCAAATTATTCTATAGTGCAATAGCATAAACGAGTGTTTCACATGCTATGGAATTCTCAATGAACTGGGTTCATCGGTGAGTGTTATATTTAATGGGGATTGAAAATCATATAGGATGATTGTTCATTTGATCAGCTTCTTTGAAGAGACAGTAAGAGAAATAATTGCACAGAGACCAAGCATAAAGAATGTTGCTTGACATGAATACTAGAATTCTAAAGCTAGATTTCCAATTATATGTTAGATCAAAATAGTTGATATAAGAAAATATTTCCAGGCCAAGAAAATATTTCCAGGCCGGGCGCGGTGGCTCACGCCTGTAATCCTAGCACTTTGGGAGGCTGAGGCAGGGGGATCACCTGAGGTCAGGAGTTCAAGACCAGTCTGGCCAACATGGTGAAACCCTGTCTCTACTGAAAGTACAAAAATTAGCTGGGTGTGGTGGTGGTCTCCTGTAATCCTAGTTCCTCAGAAGGCTGAGGCAGGAGAATAGCTTGAACCCAGGAGGCAGAGGTTGCAGTGAGCCGAGATCTCGCCACTGCACTCCAGCCTGGGTGACAAGAGCGAGACTCCATCTCAAAAAAAAAAAAAAAAGGAAAGACTTCCAAAATTATAACCAAAATCATTAGTAGTGTATGATTAAAACACAATTCCTTTTAATAGAGCTTTTTCATGGCCACACCAACTGCAGAAAATTAAGTCAAGTTACATCAACTCTTTGTATATTGATGAGTGCTTATAACATACTAGAGGCTGGGGTGTGGTGGCTCACGCCTGTAATCCCAGCACTTTGGGAGGCCGAGGCAGACAGATCACCTGAGGTCAGGAGTTCGAAACCAGCCTGGCCAAAATGGTGAAACCCTGTCTCTACTAAAAATACAAAAAATTAGCTGGCTGTGGTGGTACATGCCTGTAATCCCACCTACTCGGGAAACTGAGATGGGAGAATCGCTTGAACCCGGGAGGTGGAGGTTGCAGTGAGCCAAGATCGTGCCACTGCACTCCAGCCTGGGCGACAGAGTGAGACTCCGTCTCAAAAAAAACACACAGAAAACCCAAGCTGTTGCATGGGCCAGTGCCCAGGACGCTCAGGGAAGAGGCCAGGGCAGTTTTCTGGGAATGAGAGCCCTTCTCCTACCTTTTTTTTTTTTTTTTTTTTTTTTGAGGCGGAGTCTCGCTCTGTCGCCCGGACTGGAGTGCAGTGGCCGGATCTCAGCTCACTGCAAGCTCCGCCTCCCGGGTTTACGCCATTCTCCTGCCTCAGCCTCCCGAGTAGCTGGGACTACAGGCGCCCGCCACCTCGCCCGGCTAGTTTTTGTATTTTTAGTAGAGACGGGGTTTCACTGTGTTAGCCAGGATGGTCTCGATCTCCTGACCTCATGATCCGCCCGTCTCGGCCTCCCAAAGTGCTGGGATTACAGGCTTGAGCCACCGCGCCCGGCTCTCCTACCTTTTTTTAAAGGATTCTCAGATCATTTGCAGGTTGGGGATTTGGGTCATGGGATCACTTCTAATTCAGGTCTGTTTCTCACCATCTCCCAGGGGTATTTCTGGCCTGGAAAGACACCTCTTCCTACCCTGCTCCCTCCACATATTCACGAGTTTTCAAATGTTTCAATGTTTTCAAATGTTTTACATGACAACCTCCTCCCCAGACAAAAGCTTGCTGAAATAATATTTACACTTACTTATACACTCTGATGGTTTCTCCTGTATTCCATTTAATTCCATGTCTTTACAAAGCATGCTGGTTGTAACCAGCTGGATTTCTTACTCCTTAGAGGGTGTCGGCCCATTGTTTGCAAAGCTCTAGCTTTAAATGAGTTATCCTCTGTTATACAAGAGCTTTAGAAGACTCCCGACAATAGAGAGCAGCCCTGGATTCACTCTCCCTGCCCATGCTGGCCCCATCCTGCCCCATACCATGTGTCCAGACTGTACCTGGACCACAAACTGGCCTAACTTTGAGTAGACAGTTGAGAGTTTTCTACAGTTTTGGGAGTCTCAGAAGGTTCCAGACTGAACTTGCAGCTCCCCCTCAGAGTATAGCTGATTTGGATCATAAATCTGTGAACATGGAACTGGAAGGGACTTTCCTTTTTTTTTTTTGAGACAGAGTCTCACTCTGTCACCCAGGCTGGAGTGCAGTGGCACGATCTTGGCTCACCACAACCTCCACCTCCTGGGTTCAAGCGATCCTCCTGCTTCAGTCCCCCAGTAGCTGGGACCACAGGTGGGTGCCACCATGCCCGGCTAATTTTTGTATTTTTAGTAGAGACGGGGTTTCGCCATGTTGGCCAGGCTGGTCTGAAACTCCTGAGCTCAGGTGATCCACCCACCTCGGCCTCCCAAAGTGCTGGGATTACAGGCGTGGGCTACTGCACCTGGCCAGGAGGAGACCTTCTTGAGGCCCACATTTTTATAGAGGAGGAAACTGAGGCCAGGGATTTCTTGTAGTCAGCATAATGAATTTGAGATTTATCCAAGTCGTGTGTATCAGTGGTTCATTTCTTTTGATTGCTGAGTAGTATTCCACTGATGAATGTACCATAGTTTGTTTCTCCATTTACCTATTGAAGCACACTTCGGTTTTTTCTAGTTTTTGATGATTATGAAAAGGGCTGCTATAAACATGTACAGATTTTTATGTGAACTTAAGTTTTCTTTTTTTTTTTTTTTGAGATGGAGTCTCGCTCTGTCGCCGAGGCTGGAGTGCAGTGTCCGGATCTCAGCTCACTACAAGCTCCGCCTCCCAGGTTCACGCCATTCTCCTGCCTCAGCCTCCCGAGTGACTGGGACTACAGGCGCCCACCACCTCACCCGGCTAGTTTTTTGTATTTTTTAGTAGAGACGGGGTTTCACCGTGTTAGCCAGGATGGTCTCGATCTCCTGACCTCGTGATCTGCCCGTCTCGGCCTCCCAAAGTGCTGGGATTACGGGCTTGAGCCACCGCGCCCGGCCTTAAGTTTTCATCTCTAGTAAATACTTATGTGTTAGATTGCAGGGCCTATGGTTAGTGTATATTTAGCTTTATTAGAAATTGCCAAACTATTTCCAGAATTGCTATATAATTTTGAATTCCTCCCAGCAATGTATGAAAGTTCCAGTTGATCCACATCCTCACCAGCATTTGATATTATCAGTTAAAAATAATTTTAAAAATATTTTAGCCATTCTAGTAGGTATATAGTGGTATCTCATTATGGTTTTAATCTATGTATCACTAATGGCTAACGATGTTAAAAACCTTTTCCTGCGTTTATTTGCCACTAGTATATCCTTTTTGGTGATGTTTCTGTTCGAGTCCTTTAAAAAAATACATTTTAGGCCGGGCGCGGTGGCTCACGCCTGTAATCTCAGCACTTTGGGAGGCTGAGGCGGGTGGATCACGAGGTCAGGAAATTGAGACCATCCTGGCTAACACAGTGAAACCCCATCTCTACTGAAAATACAAAAAATTAGCCGGGCGTGGTAGTGGGCACCTGTAGTCCCAGCTGCTCTGGAGGCTGAGGCAGGAGAATGGCGTGAACCTGGGAGGCAGAGCTTGCAGTGAGCGGAGATAGCGCCACTGCACTCCAGCCTGGGCGACAGACTGAGCAACTCCACCTCAAAAAAAAAAAAAATACATTTTAATTTTTTTTTTATTTTTATTTTTAGAGACAGGGTTTCACTCTGTCACCCAGGCTGGAGTGCAATGGTGTAAACATAGCTCACTGCAGCCTTAAACTCCTGGGCTCATGCGATTCTTTCAACTTAGCCTCCCAAGTAGCTGGGACTACAGATGTGTGTCACCATGCCTGGCAACTTAAAAAAATTTTTTTTGTAGAGACAGAGTCTTGCCATGTTGACCAGGTTGGTCTTGAACTCCTGGCCTCAAGTGATCTTTCCACCTTGGCCTCCCAAGGTGGTGGGATTACAAGTGTGAACCACTATGCCTAGGCCACGGTTCTTCATATATTCTGAACACAAATTCATTGTTGGATATTTGTGATTTGCAAATATTTTCTCCCCTAGCCTGTAGGTTATCTTTCATTTTGTTCTATTTATTGTTTTAATCCATTGACCAACATCTGTCCAAGCCATCTCATTTTCTTAATAGTGTCTTTTTCAGAGCAAATGTTTTAAAATTTGATAAGTCCATTTTTTTTTAATTTTATGTCAATTTTTTATTTTATGAATGTGCTTTTGGTGTCATATCTAAGAATTCTTTGCCCTAAACCCAGGTCACAATGGTTTTCTTCCACATTTTCTTCTAAAAGTTTTGTACTTTCAGCTGGGCATGAGCCTGTAATCCCAGCACTTTGGGAGGCCGAGGTGGGTGGATCACGAGGTCAGGAGTTCAAGACCAGCCTGGCCAAGATGGTGAAATCCTGTCTCTACTGAAAATACAAAAAATTAGCCAGGCTCGGTAACGGGCACCTGTAATCCCAGCTACTCGGGAGGCTGAGGCAGAGAATTGCTTGAACCCAGGAGGTGTAGGTTGCAGTGAGCCAAGATTGCGCCACTGCACTCCAGCCTTGGCAACAGACCGAGACTCCATCTCAAGAAAAAAAAAAAGGTAAGTTTTACCTCAAATAAGATATGAGGTTTAGCTTGCAGATTTTTGTTTTTTTTGTTTTGTTTTTGGCATAAGGATGTCAAATTATTCTAACACTAGTTGTTGAAAGGACTGTCCTTTCTTCATTTGCACCTTTGTCGAAAGCCAATTGGCCATATTTGGGTGGTACTATTCAGGGACTGTCTGTTCGGTTTCATCGATCTATTGTCTATTTCTTTCTAATACCACACTGTCTTGATTACTGTCGCTTATAGTAAGTCTTAAATAGGATAATGTGTTTCCTCCAACTTTTTTTTCATAATTTCTTTGGTTCTTCTAGTTCCTTTTCCTTTCCATTTAAATTCCAGAATTAGGCCAGGCGCGGTGGCTCAAGCCTGTAACCCCAGCACTTTGGGAGGCCGAGACGGGCGAATCATGAGGTCAGGAGATCAAGACCAGCCTGGCCAACATGGTGAAACCCCGTCTCTACTAAAAATACAAACATTAGCCAGGTGTGGTGGCGGGTGCCTGTAATTCCAACTACTCAGGAGGCTGAGGCAGGAGAGTCACTTGAAACCGGAAGGTGGAGGTTGCAGTGAGCCAAGATCGTGCCACTGCACTCCAACCTAGGCAAAAGAGCAAAACTCCGTCTAAAAAAAAAAAAAAAATCTATTGTGGAAATAAAATGTCCTTTGAAGATCTAACTCTTTGAGGGCCATTGTGCACTCTTACATGAATGTCATTTTACTTTGGCTTATTTTTGGCTTCTGAGATCGTTTTCCCATTTTCCTCTGAGATAAGCCAGACTGAAGAAGCTTAATTTTTCATCTTTCAGAAAATCAACATATATCCATTGATCTACTGTGCTAAGTAACTGATAAAATTGTCTAAATTAAGTATCCTCACTCCATCCATACAGCATTTTCAGGCATCTGTGTCATTCACTATGACTGACTCGTATTTCATGACTCAGTGTGATGGGAAGGGAGATGTCCTGAAGAATGAAATGGAATTGAAGGCAGAGCACTTATTTCAGACCCCCCTTCTCCCAAGGATGTATTGCTTTGTCCTGAAATTGGAATAACCGACTTTGAAGGAAGAAAAGAATACAGCACAGAACTTGTTCTAGGCCACATCCACTAGCCAATATCCAAGGCAACTTCCTTTAACCAGTGTGATTGTCCATCAACAGGCAGCACTCCAAAAAGCATTCAAACATGATCTATGTCAAGGTAATTTCTTGGGCACAATTAGTCTAAGAATTACATTGCGGGAAAAGGGCCAAACTAACTCTTTATGTCATTGGGACTTAACTTCACAGGTAAGGAGAAAAATTAAGGGGTCCACAGGTGATCGTTGAAGATAGAAATCCATCTCAAAATCATCATTGGTGTAAAACTACCATTCCACTACTAGACAAACCTATACCACACATCCAAAAATACACTATGTTAAAGTTGCATTCAGTTAAATTCACAACAATCACTTCTTTACCAAAGTCTCAACTACCCATCAGCTGAAACTGCCTCTGGAAAGGCTACTAATAAACTTTAAAAAGTTTTATAAAGCTGGGCATGGTGGCAAGTACCTGTAGTCCCACACACTCAGGAGGTTGAGGCAGGAGGATCACTTGAGCCCAGGAGGTTGAGGCTGTAGTGAGCTATGATCATGCCACTGCACTCCAGCCTGGGTAACAGAGTTGGTCAAAAAAAAAAAAAAAAAAAGAAGTTTTGTGAAACTCATCTAATCAGGTGGAGACTCCAATTTGAAGAGTGTTCCTTAGTAGAATTTTGGAGAGAGGTTGTGGAGAGAGAACTTGAATATCAGTTAACTGTAGGAAGGTTATGTGAAATGTAAAGTTTTAGAAATTAAAAGTCTGAGTTGTGGGTGACACATATTTTCGCATGAATAGTCCGGGAAATAAGCCCAAGCCACAAACAAAACCAGAACTTCCCTCTGTGGCTTGCCAGATCGGTGTAAACCTCCCATTTCATCCTCTTCAACCAAAGAGAGGCCATCCTGTAACATACAAGCATGGAGTATTCCATTAAATGTCCACCCTCAGACAGTCACGTGAAGTCATCTACACTTCTGCATTCCCCCTTGTGTATACCCACATGCCTGTATCCAAACCTGATTGGGAAAATACAGTGAAATTAGTTGAGGACCCCTTGTCACATCTTGCTAAAATGTGACATAAGATGAAATAAGAGTAAAATTTTTACCAGATCAAAATAATAATTCTAATTAACTAATTTATGAAAAGAGTATCAGATCTGGGATAGAGTTTCCAGTGTAGGAGTATGATCAGTTACTTTCCCGTAGGCCACCTCCAAGTGATTTGGACCTTGTATACTTAACAGCATGAGCTCAAATCCAAGTGTGGGTCTCCATGACCCAAGCAATGATTCCTGTTTCCAATAGTTGGCTTTACAACTTGAGTGATTTACCAAGATTTGTGGTTATATTCAACTCTCCCTTTCTTTCTTCTCTTCCCTCTTTACCTCCTTTGATCTAATGCAGACCTCTCAACTAATACAAGCCTCTGCCTATGGCATTACGGAGAAGACATCCTTATCAAGATGGCTCTCTTAGTTCAAGAATTACTATGTATGCATTGAATTAAATCTATTTCTTCAAAAAAATAAAATGACCTTTTTTCTCTGCAGGAAGTAGAATTATTGGCTCTTTTGCAGGGATATCATGATAGCAGCAGACCTATTCAGTCAGTGCCAAAAGCACTTTCCTGGAATTTAAAAAATTCTCTTTGGAACTGCTGGACTATTTTTGTACATATTTCTTCCACAGTCACCACTATCCCCAAAGACTATCTCTGATCTTAATCCTAATTCCCAAAGGCACCTGGCCAGTTCTGGCCATCTAGATAAGAAACTGGTGGGGCTCTCTAAACGTTTTTTCCCCTAAGGCACACTTAAGTCAACATGCAAGTTTATCTTCCAGAGTCTGCAACCTAAGCTTGCAACTCCTCCTTTGCACTTCCTTCCTGGTAGTTTAGAGGGGTAACATCTCGGTGGAAGTATGCCCGATTGCCCTGTTTTTCTCAATATTTGCATTTCACTAACTTCAGTTGCTGACCCTAGAGATGTACAACTGAAATGTCCACTTCCACTGAAGTTCCTAGACTGGCCATTAAGAAATGCAGCTTTGGGGCCACCACTTTGGGAGGCCGAGGTGGGAAGATTGATCACCTGAGCCAAGGAATTTAAGACTAGCCTAGAGAACACAGCAAGACCCCATTGCTACCAAAAAAAAAGAAAGAAAGAAAGAGGCCGGGCACGGTGGCTCAAGCCTGTAATCCCAGCACTTTGGGAGGCCGAGACGGGCGGATCACGAGGTCGGGAGATCGAGACCATCCTGGCTAACATGGTGAAACCCCGTCTCTACTAAAAAAAAATACAAAAACTAGCCGGGCGAGGTGGTGGGTGCCTGTAGTCCCAGCTACTCGGGAGGCTGAGGCAGGAGAATGGCGTAAACCCGGGAGGCGGAGCTTACAGTGAGCTGAGATCCGGCCACTGCACTCCAGCCTGGGCGACAGAGCAAGACTCCGTCTCAAAAAAAAAAAAAAAAAGAAAGAAAGAAAGAAAAAATAGTAATAATAACTGGACATGGTGGCATGCACCTGTAGTCCCAGCTGCTGGGGAGGTTGAGGTGGGAGGCTGAGGTAGAAGGATCTCTTGAGCCCAGGATGCCAAGGCTGCAGTCAGCTTTGATCACAACACCGCACTCCAACCTGGTGGACAGAGTGAGGCCCTGTCTCAAAAAAAAATGCAGCTTTGGCCTTTGGATCTGGACACATTATTGCAGCCCAAGTTAAATACAAAAGGCATGTAGGGCACCCAGCCTCTCCACTCCATCAAAATAAGATGAATAGAACTTGCGTATTTCCTGTGTAACATCCTGTATCTTCTCTAAATCCACTGTAGCCACAAAAGTTTCATTTTACTCACAGAAAACTGAAAGACCAATAAAGTGAAGTAGATTGGCTAATTGGTTATTTTGTTTGTTTGTCTGTTTGTTTGAGACAGCTTTTCGCTCTTATTGCCCAGGCTGGAGTGCAATGGCACAATCTCAGTTCACTGTAACCTCTGCCTCCCAGGTTCAAGCGATTCTCCTGCCTCAGCCTCCCAGCTAGCTGGGATTACAGGTGCGTGCCACCACACCCAGCTAATTTTTGTATTTTTAGTAGAGACGGGGTTTTGTCATGTTGGGCAGGCAGGTCTCAAACTCCTGACCTCAGGTGATCCGCCCACCTCGACTTCCCAAAGTTCTGGGATTACAGGCATAAGCCACCGTGCCTGGCCTGCTAAACAATCCTGAACATTGTTCCTGGCTCTAAAATGTCAGAGTTCCTCCAGTTATGCAGTATCTCTAAACTACTAAAACTTGGGTTAGTCAATAAATAATCTGAGTGGACCATGTGTATTTAAAGAAAATAAGGAGACCCAGATCCTTTCCCTATGAATCTCAATCTCAGGTCAATTACAATTCATTGCATTACTGAGTACCCACCAGGTGCTAGGGCATGCCTCTTCTTTCCCTTCTCCAGCAGTTCTCAATTTTCACTGTGCATCAGGATCACCTGGGGGAGCTTGGAAAAAGACTGATGTTCAGACTGCCCATGTCAAGACTTCAATTGATTTAGGGCAGAGTCTGTTGTAAAAATTAGCCCAAGTGATTCTAACATGGAGCCAACACTGAGCCTTCCATGGCTAAGTTTGTCACCACCACGTTCTGTGGCAAATTCCAACAGGCAGAATTTACATAAGTGGCCTCTATTTCCCTACATACCAGAGAAGGTGAGACTGGGAATTAAGTCATACTCTCAGTCCAGGGGGTAAATGGAAGTTAGGATTAGGGGTAAAGAGCAAGAAAAAGAACAAAGAAGACAGAAGGGAATTAAAAGGCTTTGTGTTTATTATCTCATTTAATCATAACCACCACCCCTCAGATAAACAAACTGAAGCTCAAGGGATTCAACAGTTCACCAGATCACTCAGCCAGTAAGCAACAAAACAAGAATTTAAACTAGCCTCTTACCCCCAAACCTAGATTCTACTCATGCTACCCTCCTCATCCTGCAAGTTTAACTTCAAGCTCCAGTACCATAAGCAACACCTCCTGTCTTCATTATCAACCAGATGTGAATCTGGGTGCCAGCGGTCACATCTCCCAAGTCCTGTCTCCTTGTGCAATCAATATTCAAAAATGTCTCCTGCTCACATTTGGCCTACTTAGTCTTAAATACTGTATTAATTAGAATTAGTTTCTACTCCATGGGACAGAAAATACAAAATAAGAGTGGCTCAATTAAGATAGTTCTTCCTCATGTAAAGGAAGCCCAAAGGTAGGTGGGTCCAGGGGGTTCCACAGCATCAGGGACCTGCGCTGCTTTGTGTCATTCTGCTTTGCTCAATCATGGCTTCCTCCAGGTACAGGGTAGCTTCTTCAGTTCCATCCATTCTGAGTGGTGGTGGTGGCTTATGCTATAATCCCAGCACTTTGGGAGGCCAAAGCAGGAGAATCACTTGAGGCCAGGAGTTGGAGACCAGCCTGGGCAACATAGTGAGACCTTGTCTCTACTATAAATGTTAAAAATTAGCCAGGCTTGGTGATGCACACTTGTAGTCCCAGGAGCCTGATTTACTTACTCTCCTTGTACCAGCTTCTCTTGCCAGTCCCACAGCTTTTCCCTTCACCTCAGACTTCTGGGTAATAACGTATCATCAGCTTCTGTGCCTTTTGCTGCTGGGCTCCACACCTCCACCTTCCTAATTGAGAAACCCAGTACCGAAAGCTTATGGAATCAGTCCCTTTAGATGCTGTGCCTTGTCGCCCAGGCTGGAATGCAGCCTTGACTTCCTAGGTTCAAGCAATCCTCCCACCTCAGCTTCCTGAGCAGTTTTAACTACAGGCACATGCTACCGTGCTTGACTTATTTTTTTTTTATTTTTATTTTCAGTAGAAATGAGGTCTCACTATGTTGTCCAGGCTGGTTTTGATCTCCTGAGCTTAAGGGATCCCCCCACCTCGACCTCCCAAAGTGCTGGGATCACAGGCATGAGCCATCATGTCTGGCCCTGGTTTCCCATTTTTGAGTCAGCTTTTAGCCAAGTTGATTTTACTTGCTGGGCCAGGCAGGGCTAGAAGACCTAACCCAGTATCTGACATGTCACCCCCCAGCATTATATTCATGCCATATGGCTTTCCATGACTCCAGCTGAAGCTATAACTTCATGGGAAAGAAGTTGGGCAGCTAAGTCAGACTGCAACAGAAAGATTCAAGGGCACAGGGTAAGACAGCCTGGACTGGAGTCTTTGATTCCCTGCTTACTAGCTGTGTGACCTTTCTGGGCTTTCCCCTTTATCTCTATTCTTTTTTTTTTTTGAGATGGAGTTTCGCTCTCGTTGCCCATGCTGGAGTGCAATGGCACAATCTTGGCTCACTGCAACCTCCGCCTCCCGGGTTCAAGCAATTCTCCTGCTTCAGCCTCCCGAGTAGCTGGGATTACAGGCATGTGCCACCACACCCGGCTAATTTTGTATTTTTTTTTTTTTTTTTTTTTTTTTTTTTTTTGAGGCAGAGTCTCGCTCTGTCGCCCGGACTGGAGTGCAGTGGCCGGATCTCAGCTCACTGCAAGCTCCGCCTCCCGGGTTTACGCCATTCTCCTGCCTCAGCCTCCCGAGTAGCTGGGACTACAGGCGCCCGCCACCTCGCCCGGCTAGTTTTTTGTATTTTTAGTAGAGACGGGGTTTCACTGTGTTAGCCAGGATGGTCTCGATCTCCTGACCTCATGATCCGCCCGTCTCGGCCTCCCAAAGTGCTGGGATTACAGGCTTGAGCCACCGCGCCCGGCCCTAATTTTGTATTTTTAATAGAAACAGGGTTTCTCCATGTTGGTCAGGCTGGTCTCAAACTCCCAACCTCAGGTGATCCGCCCACCTCAGCCTCCCAAAGTGCTGGGATTACAGGCGTGAGCCACCGCGCCCAGCCTCCCCTTTATCTCTAAAGTAGAAATAACAATTTTTATTTCACATAGCTGTGGTGAGTATCAATATGGTCACGTATGTGGAAATACTCTAAACAGAGTAAAGCTGGCCGGGCACAGTGGCTTATGCTTGTAGTCCCAGCACTTTGGGAGGCTGAGGCGGGCAAATCACTTGAGCCTAGGAGTTCAAGACCAGCCTGGGCAACATGGCAAAACCTGGTCTCTACTAATATTTATATATACATACTATATATATATATAAACTAGTTGAGTGTGGTGGCACATGCCTGTAGTCCCAGCTACTTAGGAGGCTGAGGCAGGAGGATTGCTTGAGCTCTGAAGGTGAAGGTTTCAGTGATTGGAGATCACACCACTGTACTCCAGCGTGGGTGCTGGGTGACAGAGAAAGTCATTGTCTCAAAAAAAAAAAAAAAAGGGTGTAAAGCCCACCATGGGAGACAAGGGTCTCCTACTTTCCCTTTTGTCTCTAGGCACCCTCCCCCAGAGTTTTGCAGGATCTCCCATGCTATCCCCTTTCTATTCTGCTTCCTCAGCCTCTTTCCTTGCAACGGTTACTGTCTTGCCTTTCCTACACTCTTTTACAGGGCATTGCAGGAAAAAATGAGAACTGTTGACATAGGAGGGTCTAGATGAAGAAATGCGTGCTTCATTGGATCAGAGGGATCACGTGATGATCAGAGCAAACAGGTGCTGTCCTAAGCTCTTCATAAATATAAGACCATATAAGCCTCAGAGCTATTATATAAAAGAGGGCCTGTGGGCAGCAGTTTCTAAGACAGCCTCCAGTGATCCCTGCCTCCTGGATTTGATGCTTTCTGTAATCCCCTTTCCTTGAGTGTGGGCTGGATCTACTGACTCACTTCTAACAAATATAATACAGCACAGTGATGGAAAGTCACTTCCAAGATTAGGTAACCAAAAGACTGTAGCTTCCGTCTTGGATGCTTTCTCCCTTCACCACTCTCTGTCTTGCTTACTCAGTCTGAGGAAAGACAGCTGCCACTTTATAAGCTACCGTATGGAGAGGCTCATATGGTAAGGAATAAAGAGAAACCTCTGGCCAACCACCAACAAGGAACTGAGGCCTTCAGCCAAATAGCCCACCAGCAAGGAACTGAATCCTGCCAACAACCCCATGAGTGAGCCCAGAACATATCCTCACCCAGTTGAATCTTTAGATAAGACCACAACCCCAGTGGAATAGCCTGGAGCCAGGAACACACAGCTAAGCTCACTAGATTCCTGACTCACGGAAACTGAGACATGGGTTAGTGAGTTAAGCAGCACTGCCTTCCTTGAGGCTAGATGCCCATCACCCAGAAGCTTGAAAAGTCCCAGCCTAGCAGCTGAGTTTCCTGATTGATGGATTCAGAAAGTAATGTTTCAAAATCAGCTAAAGAGTAAACTTCCGGCCGGGCACGGTGGCTCAAGCCTGTAATCCCAGCACTTTGGGAGGCCGAGACGGGCGGATCACGAGGTCAGGAGATCGAGACCATCCTGGCTAATACAGTGAAACCCTGTCTCTACTTAAAAAATACAAAAAACGGCCGGGCGCGGTGGCTCAAGCCTGTAATCCCAGCACTTTGGGAGGCCGAGACGGGCGGATCACGAGGTCAGGAGATCGAGACCATACTGGCTAACACGGTGAAACCCCATCTCTACTAAAAATACAAAAACTAGCCGGGCGAAGTGGCGGGCGCCTGTAGTCCCAGCTACTCGGGAGGCTGAGGCAGGAGAATGGCGTGAACCCGGGAGGCGGAGCTTGCAGTGAGCTGAGATCTGGCCACTGCACTCCAGTCCGGGCGACAGAGCGAGACTCCGCCTCAAAAAAAAAAAAAAAAAAAAAAAAAAAAAAAAAAAAATACA
This sequence comes from Trachypithecus francoisi, assembly GCF_009764315.1. Lineage (NCBI taxonomy): Eukaryota > Metazoa > Chordata > Mammalia > Primates > Cercopithecidae > Trachypithecus > Trachypithecus francoisi. The sequence continues at coordinate 99,153,803 of NW_022681469.1, read as the reverse complement.
AAAAACTAGCCGGGCGACGAGGCGGGCGCCTGTAGTCCCAGCTACTCGGGAGGCTGAGGCAGGAGAATGGCGTAAACCCGGGAGGCGGAGCTTGCAGTGAGCTGAGATCTGGCCACTGCACTCCAGCCTGGGTGGCAGAGCAAGACTCCGTCTCAAAAAAAAAAAAAAAAAAAGAGTAAACTTCCTAGGCCGGGCACCATGGCTCATTCCTGTAATCTCAACACTTTGGGACACCAAGGTGGGAGGGTTCATTGAGCCCATGAGTTTGAGACCAGCCTGCGTAACACAGCAAGACCACCTCTCTACCCACCAACCAAAAAAAAAAAAAAAAAAAAATTAGCCAGGCATGGTGGCACATACCTGTGGCCCTTGCTACTCAGGAGACTGAGATGAGAGGATCACTTGAGCCTGGGAGTTTAAGGCTGCAGTGAGCCCTGATGGGGCCACTGCACTCCAGCCTGAGCAACAGAGCAAGACCCCCATCTCAAAAAGAAAAAGAGAGAGAGAGAGAGAGAGAGAGAGAGAGATTCCAACTACTGAAACAATATATAAACCAAAAATTGGCAATATTAGATGCATGAGACTTGGGCCTTCTAGTCAAATTCTGCAACCCTTACCTTTTGTTCACTGCCAAATCACCAGGATTCAGGAGGGGACCTTCTCTCTACTCTCCTACATAGTATCTCTGTTAAGGAGCTATTTCTGCAGTACTTATCCACTGACTTCCTTGCCAGTTCAACAAGTTCTTCACAGCTTTTGTCAACGCCCTTACCTTTCCCTCTATAGTTTCTCTACCCTGTACATACATACCCATCCTATTCTATTATCTTTGAAGTTCTTTCTCTTTCATCTTTTGTTATAAAACGTTATATTTGAGAATAACAGGGGAATATGAACTGATATTCTGCTCTCAGTTAAAAAATACATACTGCACCATGACTTGCACAGAGTAAGCCCTCAGATATTTGCTAAATAAAATTCTCTTTGACTGCATCCTGCAAGGTTTGGGGGAGACAGAGCATCTTATAAGGTGTTCAGTTCCCTAACTCTGGTGGGAAGCTGGAGAAAAGAAGAAATGCTATGCATCATCTACATCAAGCCCCATCTCCTGTCTCTCTTACACAGTAGAAAAATGAAGCTGGGAGAATAATGTAATAAAAATTCCACAGCGATTTAGGGGCAGAACCCAAACTAGAAGCCACATCTTCTGTCTTCTAATCCAATGCTGATCCCATGTAGGCACAAAGTGCCAGATGCATGACATGTGAGGACTGGGAGGCAGGGGATGGCCACCCCTCCTCAAAAGGGGGCCTTTGGTTCAGACCCCAGATGCTCCATGTCTGCCCTCCAGCCAACTACTCCGAGGGTTTGACCTCCACACCTCACTGGGGCTGGCTTCTATGTGGATTTTCTGTTTGACATGTGGAGGAGTTGGACCTGTCCTGGCATAGCAGGACACCCTAAAGAGGGCGCCCAGACCTTCCCTCCTCCTCTACCCCAGGGCTCCTCGCAGGCTGTGCTCCCACCTTCCTCCAGGCTCCAGAGAGCCAGACGGCTCCAGCGCAGGTCTCTGCACCGCGCGGCTTCCAAGTGCCTTGATGAGACGTGTTTAATCTTCCACCAGGATTATTTAACCTCCGCATCCTTGTTAACAAACAGCCATTATTAACGAGATGGTAGACCACATGGGGTGGGTTTGTTCAGACAATGAGAGCTCCCTTAGCCTTTCTGCAAGCAAATTCATAGTCGTCAGCGACTCAGCTGCCCCGAACCCTCTTACACAGAAAACTGAGTCGAACCCGGTGATCTGGGCCCTTCCCCACGACCCCCGGGGCTGGAGGCTCCATCCTCTGCAAACAGAGCTACATCTCTCCCTTTCTTCCCTGCCTCCCACTCTCGCTCGCTCTCCCAAGGGGTGGCTACAGTGCGTTATAAATTTTACCTTTCCAGTGTGCAGGAGAGGCGAGAGGAGGCTCTGTCCCAGCTCCGGGCCTGCCTGTCCCCGAGGACACCAATTAAAGACACTAATTGGACAGCAATACATCAAAGTCGCTCCCGGGAGTGAGTCCTCTCAGGGCGCCAGGAATCCGTTAGTTGGGCTTTTGTTTCAAACACAGAAATACAGAGGAAAAAACACGCACACACCTCTACGCGGGCAGGAGTAGGGGGCGTGCTGTGCCGCGTGGGCTTCTCTGTCTCCGCGCTCGCTGGGAGCCTCTCCCTCTCCTCTCTTTTTCCGGCTCGGCACATCTAACGATCGTTCCCGCTTCTCTGTTCTGAGTTCACCTCACTTACTTCTCCAAAGAGCGCCGCCTAGAAGGCCCGCTCTTCTGGGACACGCACACTAACAGAGCCCGCGTAGACGCGGCACACGGTTTTACCCAAGAGCGCCGGTTTCGGGAGAAACAAACGCACCTCCCGCGCACTTCGTTCTGGTCTTTCCCTTAATAGGTTGAGGGAGGGCAAGTAGACACCTGGGGAGGCACCTGTCGCCTGGACTCAACTGCACGGGGTCCTCACGAGGTTCCCGGACGCCTGCAGGAGGAGGGCGACGGAGGGGAACTGGCCTCACCCAGGAGGGGTTATTTCAGGATACAGAAAGGGACGCTTCGGTGGAGGAAGGAAAGGGTTCTTCTCTGGGGGAACTAGACGCTGCTGCTCACAGGCCCAAAGGCCCCCAGATGAGCCGGCCATGGAAGGGGCTCTGGCCCAGAGGGACCTGAAGCGACCGGGGCGCGCTTCACGTCCCCAAATAGCAAGCGGCGGGGATCGGGGGAGCTGTGGAAACGAGGTGATTTCCCTGCTATCGTCTTAGAAGGAAGGCCGAGCCTCCAGAGTCCAGAATTTACCAGCAACCTGTGCTGCGCGCGCAACGAGGCCTCCCGACTTCAGCTACAAAGGCCTCAGCGCCCTGTGGGTCAGACCCAGGCCAGGGGGCCCTAAGCCCCTTACAGGGAGGGACGGAGACCCGGGCACAAACTGGGACGTCCATGCGGTGAGCGTCCGGGGATCGCTGTTCCTCAGCTTGCCCAGCCCGGGCCACACGCGGCCGCTGCCTGCGCCGGGGAGGCGGGAACCTGAAGCTGGCGAGAGCGAGGCCCGGCCCGAGTCGCCACCGCAGCCACAGCCACCGCGCAGGCTGGTGCGCCGGGGACCCTCGGCCTCACCTGGGCCTTGGGGAGGCCAGAAGTGCCCCTAATCCTATAGGGCCGCGCCCGCTCCTTTCCCTCGGGAAGACAGATTGGAATGGCTGCTTTTGATCCCATTTGTTACCAACCCCGGCATTTGTTTTCCATTTTATAAACGCTTCCCTTTAAGTAATTGTCCCTGTTAACAGCGTATACCTTTCAGCAGCGCTCACTGCGCTATAAATAATCTCGATGAAGATGCAAGGATATGACTTTCACAAGATTGGACAATTGATTCAATCTGTGACCCGCGATGGCGAATAATATTGGAAGGCTATTTAAACAGATGAAGGCCTAAATTGTCTTGCTTGTATCTGAATTAATTTCTCATTCATCATCATTATGAAGTGATTGGTCTACTCAAGCTCTTCAGCCTGCTGGAACGGAGCGGGATTTAAATGAGATTGTAACACAATTTAAATGCTTGCCGACTTTAACGAGGCCAATTGAGCAGCTGCAATAAATACAAATATTTTTCTAAACAGCCTTGTTTTAAATAATTACTTAATGCTTTCATGTTTTTTTAAGTGGCAATCTTTCTCCCTCTCCTGCTCCTGCTCAGAATATCACACATTTATTTGCTGAGAAGGTGATTTTGGAAACGACTTTGTGTTTCTGTTTGCTTTGTAGACAGTAGGATGTGTTTTGTGATTGGGTTTTGTTTTGTTTTGACTTTTTCTCAGAGTCAACATTTCCAGGGTCCCTCAAACTGGCACAAATGGTGAGCTGAGCCTTAGTTTCACCCTAAAACAGTCTTCTGTGCTGCCCCCGCAGAGCTTGGGAGGAGCTGAGTGATGGAAGAAATTTGTCGTTTGGATCTAGTCACTTATCCAGATGCAGTTTAGCTGGGTTTTGCAAACGAATCCGTGTGATTGCTCTTACAAATGACACCCTGAAGAGTGGCATTGTTTCTGATTTGTACTGATGACCGTCATCATCTTGAACAAATCGGAATTCCAACATATCCCAAAGATGTCCCTTAGGAAGCTCAATCTGCAAGCAGTTTGGCTTCCTGCAAATCAAAAGGAGTAGGTGGAGGTTGACTGAGGATTTCTTTGTTAGGGAAGGGGCACAGAAAGAGAACTTGGCCATAACAAATGGTGGCAGGATGGCGGAGGAGGGGGTTGGTAATTAGAGAAATGCCAATTTTGTGGCCTCAACCTCCTTTCTCTCCTATCTGTACCCCTACTCCTACTCTTTCCTCTACCTATCTGGGGTGATGGTGTATGGAGAGGATGCTAAGATCCCTACTTTGAGAATGCCATCCGTCTGGACACCTTTGGCAGCAACGGTCCACCGCGACACTCACCTTCATTCTCCGGCGGACATATGGCGGCTGGTGTTTCCTCAGTTGGGGAATAATGGAAGCAACCAAGCGGGAGAAGCCTGAGAAACAAAAGAATCTTTTAAACTTTAGTGAAAGGGCTGGGGTTGGGGATGTGGGGGGACACTCGACTTACTGTGAGGACCTGAGTCCCATTTGGGGGTGACTGTCTAATACCATGTCCCCCAGAAGGCCTGGGGCAAAGAGATTCATTCTGAATCTCTTCTCCCTCAATCCCTAGTCGAGGGAGAGGGACTGCATGTCTGGAGAGTGCGGGTCCTAGTTTCAAACCTAGGAAGGTGGAGTGGACATAATCACTAAAGAAACCATTCGGGGGCATGCCACATTGGACAACAGGATCAAACTGTAGGATAAAAAAAATAGGGACAAGAATGCAGAAACCAAGTAGTGGTTTGCTATGTAACTGAGGAATTTAATGCCAGAGTTAGGGAGCTGCTGGCCAGAATCATTTTGTCTTCAAGGCTCTGCGGAGCTCATCCTCTTTATCCTGTTGTTTAAAATGAGCATTATCCCAAACATATGCAATGCAATCAGTTTGGTCACACTTACAAGAACACGCTTTAATAAGGCAATCAATCACACGCTAACAAGCCAGCAATTGCCAGGGGCCGGTGCGCACTCGGGCTGTAGGGTGGCCAGCCTTGCCCAGCTGGACGAATCTGGGCTGGGCGCTGGACCACGGTCCCAGGCCCTGCTGGCCAGCCGGAATTGAAGAGCCCTGGGAAAGCATGAGTCGGGAGTGAGGTGTCAGGTTTCACTGGGGGTTACCTCAGAATCTGTGCCCCAAAACAGGGTGAGAGAAGAGGAAGTGGGAGCCAGGAGCTCATAGCTACATCGGCCACTAATAGCTGTGTAGACCTGGAGTTTCTATTTTCCCACCTGCAAAATGGAACCAAGATGAGGCAAAGCCAACACTGAGAAAGTTGAAAAATGAAAACAACATCATGGTAGGTCCTGGTCTAGCCTTCTGTTTTACAGATAAGGAGTTTGTGATTGTGAAGGGGTAGTACCTTCTTCAAGTCAACTCCCACTTCCTCCCTGCTACCACTCAAATGGAACGTGTCATGCCAGATGGGGTTGCCTGATACAAGTGGGCTAAGAATGTTTGGGGGGGAGGGGGAGTGAGAAGGTTTGCCTAGTGCCAAACCGCAAACCTTGGCAAAAGGGAAATTTCATTATGAAGTAATGAGAAATTCCTCCTGGCAAGATGTATTGTTATATCTTCCACTTCAATTTGGAGGAAGAGAGGCTCAATTACCCAGAAAATACAGTCAATTAAAGGCTGCTGATTGGACACGAAGCCGGATCATTGATCTTGTACTTTCCAATATCGCTGCAGACACCTCATTTTCCCTCCCTATTAACTGAAAATACGCCTGGCATTAAGGCAACCCGCAGCCCATTTACCTGTCGCAAGCAATCTCTGCCCAACGTGGAGCAACGCAAAATTTACCGGGATTTGGCACTCAGGAGCTTTTGGCTGCAGGGGAGGGGGTGCTGGAAACCTCAGGGCACAATTTGCTTGGGAGGGCACCAGCTACTGTGTGCAGGAGGATTTGCTGTGGAACCCAAGGAGGGAGGAGGGCATTTGAGGAGTCTCTATGTGCTGGCAGATACAGTGGCAGAGGACCCCTCGTGTCTATGCAATCCAGAGCCTCCTGGACTCCCAGAAGGCTCCCATCTCTCCCCTGTTTGGGTGGGACTTCACACCCAGCCACATTTGGCTCTCCTTTGGGGGGTGCAGGTGGGGGCTGGAAGGTAGTTTCTGAGCACTGCCTTTCCTCTTGTCCTAATCCCTCAGAATCCCACCCTCAAGATGACTTCCAGTCTGAGGACAATTCAGACCAAGATGATCCCAACCAAGAAGCCTTGCTCCCTGCTGTCCTCCACCCTCAAGTGTGGACCCAGCTTGACCAGAACTCAGCTCTCTGCAGTACTCAGGCTCCACTGCCACTGCCCCACTTACCTTCCTTTGGGCTGGGGTGGAGGCAGGTTGCTCAGAGACCACAACCTGGGTCCCCTTTCAGTTGCTCAAAGGATTGGAACAACTGGAGAAGAAACCACAGGGGTGGGCCCCTGGCAGCATTCAGCTGCCACTTTACGCAGGAAAGGCTCCCAACATACCCAAAATTAAGGAAACATGCACCCCAGGGCAGCTTGGAGCCTGCCTTCTCCACCTCCATGCAATGTCTGTTTGGAGCCTACCAATGACAGAGGCTTGGAAGACTCTGTGGGTCCATCTTTTGGTTCATTTCCTACTGAAACCCATGGTGGCTGAACTAGCAATTTAAAAAGTCAATTAAGAGCTGCTTGCTGCCACAAAAACTAAAATGCTAAAGTGAGAATTATGTCCAGCTTTTATTGCAATACGGTTAACAAATCATAACAGCAAGTTCTTTGGGCTTCAAAGGAAAACCCCAAACCAAACCAAATTCATTCCCTACAGGAAGAATCACTCCCTCTCAGTCAGGGTGAAGCTTGCATTGGGTGTACACGTTCTCTTCTTCCTCAAAAACTGGCTGCAAGGATGAGTGTGGGAGTGAGGATTTGGGAGTGGCTCTAAACAAACCCTGGTGGAGGGTACAGACAGGGTCCCCAGAAGGGGCAGAAGGCTCCCACTGGTATCTAAAAGTCAAGCTCCAGTGGTAGCTTGGGGAGAAAATAAGAAAAAGTTGTAAAATGCCCAATGCAAAGGGTAGGGCCAGAAAACTCCTGGTGAAGTGAAGGTGAACAAGCAAAGGATGAAAATTGCCTACAATTTACCGCCAGATACTGAGAGAGGGAGGTGAAGTTCTCACTCCCTAAGCTCTTCCCCGGGCGCCTTGTTAACAGCTCCAGCTCTGGGCTCAGTGGCCAGCTCCGTGTTGATCATTATTACACATTCAACATTCATAAACCCTCCTCGCACACATCACTTGCTAATCAGGGTGTGTGCTGGGCCCAGGGAAAAAAGGCTTGGCCTCATAGAAGCGGCAAAGGGCTCCTGGAGCATCTGCAGCCTCCCTGGCCAACAAAAAAGTGGGGGCAGGGAGAGATGGAGCCGCAAGTTGAGAGGTGTCACAAAGCTGGGAATGAGGAAGGAGATCTGGTGCTGGCAGACGCCAGATCCAGAAGATGCTGTGTAGTCGAGGCTCCAGGTTCCATGCCAAGGGGCCGGATTCTCCCCAGCAGTAAATAATCCCTCACTCTCTCCTCCAAATGACTGGTATGTTGCCATCCACCAGCCCCTTGTCATGCCTTGGAAAGGCTGGCAAAGATTAATCTCTACCTGCTCTGCATACACAGCATTTTGTTCAGACAGACAGCAATTTCCCTTTCCAGTGCTTGAGTCTTGGCTGGGGAGAGGGGGCCCGGTGAGAAGGGAGTGTGAGATGGAGGGTGATGGGCCGAGGGGCCGGATATTGATTGCTGTTGCTGCTAAGTTTTGTTTAGATTTGGAGCTACAGCCTCGACCCTGATAGGGGGCGGTGGGTCCGGAGGCCGCCCGGGAGGAAGGTCTCTCAACCTCTGCTTCCCTATCCCCACTCCTGCTCCCCAAACGCGCCAGCCACGGCCACTTCCTAGGCTTTCCAATTCTCGCGGCCGGATCCCGCTGGTCCTTTTCCGCCCTCTCCTTTCCCCCTTGGCTTCCTAGGGGCGAGGAGCGAGAGGCTGAGTCCCGGGGATGGGGGGTGACCCCACGGGCGTCCTGGAGCCGGCAGCCGGCCGGAGGCCCCTTATCTAGTGAGGGGCACCTCCTCCCTCTGGTCCAGCGCGACGGAGGAGGCCTTGCTGAGCACCGAGGGCGCGAAGGTGAGGAAGGAGTCCGAGCGGGAGGTGGAGGCACAGGTGAAGTCCGAGGCGGCGGCAGCCCGGGGTGCCAGCCCGTTGGCCGGGCCGCTGTGACAGGCGAGGCAGGAGCAAGGGCCGCCGGCCGAGGCGCCCAGTCCGTGCGCGGGCCCGGGATAGAGCGGCGGGTGACGGAAGGCGCACAGCAGTTCGGGCCGCGGGTAGGGCTGCGACAGCACGCGGAACGTGTCGAGCGGGCGCAGCGGGCCGCTGAAGGGCGAGGCGGCGGCGGCGGAGGCAGCGGATGCGGCGCCCAGGCCCACAGGCGAGTAGTAGGGCAGGGGCAGGTGAGACGGGAAGGGGTAGGGCAGGCCGCCCGCGGCTGCCGCATGGCTCATCATGTAAGTGTAGAAGGCGGGGTCCGCCGGGTGCGGCCACGTCATGGCCAGGCGCTGCCGCTTGTCCTTCATGCGCCGGTTCTGGAACCATACCTGGGGAGAGGAGCGGAGCAGGTTCGGCAGCTGGACTCGGCCCGATAGTCAGAGGCCAGAAGTTTGGTCCCGCTCCGGGGACAGTGTTCTCAGGGCAGGAAGAGTCAAAGCAGACACCAGCTGGGTAGAGACGGACCCCACCACCACCACCACCTGGAGCTGGAATCCCTCCAGAGAGGTTTGGGGAGTGACTCCAGCCCGCTCCCTCCTTCCCTCTGCCCAGGTGGCCAGGCCCCGGGGTGCCAGAGGCCGGTGTGTGTACGGGAGGAGCAGTGAGAGGACGTGGACTCAATTGGTCTGCGGCCGCAGACGGCGTGTCCCCAGAAACTACCTTGTCACCCGCACAGGCACTCTATACCCTCCCCCTACTCCCACCCGCTGTCTATTTAACCAGGAAAGAGACAGAGTCAACCACATGGCAGCAATGCCTGCCTAGGAGCCGTCACGAGGGTCAATCTGCACGAGCTGGGCAGGGAGACCCCAGGCCCAGATTCCTGGCGTGCGGTTTATGGAGTGGGCAATTGGTATTTACTTCCCGCTAAGTAGGTGCACATCCGCCTCCCCAGCCTGGACCCAGCATACCTTGATGGTGGTTTCCGGCAGGTTTAGGGCGGCCGCCAGCTCGCATCTCCGCGGCCTGGATACGTAGTTCTCCCGGTAGAATTCCTTCTCCAGCCGCGCAATCTGCTCTCGGGTGAAGGCGGTGCGGTAACGACGCATCTGGTCACTGGCGCTGCACGCCAGGGTGCCTTGCGAGCCGCCCCCGCCACCGCCGCCGTTGCTCTTGGAGGTCTCGCTTCCTCCGTTCGGACTGCCGACCAGCGCCTCGGAGCCGGACCCTGCACAGCGACAGACACAGACACACAAATGCCACTGAAGTGGGGCTGTAGGCCTAAGGTGGGAGGGTGATTTGGGAAGGGACACCCTGTCAGCCACTCCGATAACTGTTTCTGCTAGGGTACTGCGGCCTCTGGGGAACCCAAGAAGGGAAGATAAGGGCCTGCCCTTGATTGGGTAGGTAGAGGTCTTTGGGGAGGCCTTCCCTTCCTCTAAGGCATTCTGGATACAGGGGTTCCCAGTCGCCCTTTCCACCTGCCCTGGGGCATAGGAGAGCTTTCTGCCTCCCGTTGGCAGGGGTGGGCAAGGGTGTGCACTTCTGACAGGCACATGAGTTGAGATGCACCTTTGTGCTAGAGCGTGGTAAACTCTGGGTCAAGTGCATTGTAGTATGCTGAGCAATCAGAGAGTTTCTTTGCTCTTCTGTGTGCCAAGCTGCCGGAACAGGTGTGGGAATGTGTACTAGGTTCCCTGTATTGCAGGGCTGGAGTGAGAATGCTTGTTGAGTATCTTATTTATTACCTTAGTATATGTGAGTGAAGTGCAGGTTGTTCTGAGGGCAGGTTGTGGGAAGGAGGCTGGGTGAAACTGGTGATAAGACAGTAAGGGGTATTCAACAAGGTGTTGGCTGCCAAGGCCAGGGGGTGGTCTTTCTTCCCTCCCAGGCTCTTTCCACCCACTCCTGCAGTTCTGTGGAGGAGTGTCTGCTGGTGGGCTCCCCTCTCCGCCCCCACCCCCAGTTTTCCACTCCCGTCTGGGGAGGTGGATTGTTGGCACAGAGGGAAACTCCCTTCCGAGCTATCCACCCCCTTCCCATTAGCCTTTGGTGGGGAGGGGTTCTCCAGTTAAACCAGCCCCCGTTTGGGCCTACCTCTGAGAAGGGTGGGGCTCCAGCCCCCTGCAGCTCCTTTTCCTTTGGGTGGAGAAGCGGGACTAGGAAGGAAAGGGGAAGGGGGGAGGACCCGATCTCTGCCTTTTCAAATGCAACCGGAGACCAAAGGCAATTAGACCATTGGGACCATTTCCGACCTGGCGCCGCCAAGCCCGGGAAGTGACAAGGTAATTTAGACCTCTGACCGACGTGCAAACTGGTCGGAGGGCTGCAGCACCCGGGCTGCCCAAGTGGGCCGCAATTTTACGGTCCTTTATGGACTCCTGGCTTCCGCGCCTCCATGCCTCTTACACCCCGCCAGCCACAAACTGCCCGGACCGGCGTTTGATCTTGCCCTCGCCTGGAGAAAGTGTCTTCTCCTAGCAGTTGAAGCATTCCCCGAGCAGTTGAAACACTGGGGGCTTGGGGTGAGCTTTGAATCCCCCAAGTCCAGGACTTGCATCCGCGCCCACTCCACCCCACACTCAAGGCACTGCTGTCACCCTTAGTCCCGCCAATGCCAGAACACAGTAGGAGACCCCCGCCAGAACGCAGATAGCAGGGAGAGTTGCTCAGGTGGGTCCCCCCAGCCATCCTGCCCTAGGGGAAGGGAGTGTCTTCCTCCTGGCCTGCGCCGAAGTGAAGGGTGGGCGCAATGGGAGGCCCGAGGAGCGGAGGGGCGCGGTGGCTACCTTTGCTGTGCTGGTACTCGGCGTTCCCGGTGGCGCAGTCCGGGGTGCAGCTCACCTCGATTTCTTCATAGAAATCCGACTCGGTGTCCGAGCTACTGGGTTGCCCCTGGCAGGAGAGGCTGTCGACGGAGGGGGCCGGGGGTCCCGGGCCAAGCATGGCCGCCCCGGCTACCCGGGGCTCGGCGCCCGGCCCCGCCGCGCTGCCTGCGAGTCCATCTACCGGCTCCTCCTCCGGGCCTCCCCCGCCGCGCTCCCGGGTGGCCGGAGGGACGGCCCGAGGGCTCAGGCAACCACGGGGCACCATCTTCTCGGGCGGCTCCGGCAGCGGGCTGTCCACGGTTTCGGACAAATTGGAGACCCTCTTGCCAACCAGAGTGCCAAGCTGACCCCCATCCAGAAACACAATCATGTCCTTTCGGCTTTCCATCCCGGGGCTCTCCGGTAGGGGAGGGGAAAGCCCCAAGTGAGTTCCTAACCCCGGTCCCCTGGGTCTCCAGCGGCCGGACGGATCTTGGTCGCAGGAGGGAGAAAGAGAGGCCGGGTTACTGGGATCGCGCAGAGCGGCTGGAGCGAGGTCCGTACCGCGACCGCGGCGATGGCGGTGGTGAGCTAGGGTCACCTTGTGATGCGAGCGCTCCTCTGTGCCGCACCGCCTCTGGGAGGAAGCCCCATTGCCCTCTTCTTTCTAAGCTGTCATCCTCCTGCTGCAATCGTCATTACAGTACCGCTGGTGACGCCACTCGGCGAGCGCAAGTGGATAAATAGAAACGTCTGCCACAGAGGAGATGAAAGGAGACCCGCAGCTAATGGCTCGGCAGTGATGCGCCAGGTGTGGGCCTCGCTCGAATGGGGAGGAGAGTGTGAAAACAGACAGAGAGACACACACACTGAGAGGGAGACACCCAGGCAGAGGGGATGCAAATGGAATTCCGCAGAAAGAAAAGAGAGCTTAATGCGCGCGGCGAGTTCCGCAGGGGCAGCGGGACTCGGTAATTAAATACGTTTTTGATTTTTTTCTTTTATTGTTGTTTTGATTTTTGTTTTCTTAACTTGGTGCCTTGATCTAACACCGATGAAAGAATCCATAACTGCATTTTAGAAGTGTGAAGCCCAGCTTACACGCCTCAATTCTGTCGGCATTATTACAACTGTCTGCCCCTGGCAGCTAACCTCAAACTGGCTGAAAAGTCTTTTTACAAGCTATGGAAAAATGTATCCCCCCGCCCCAAGTTGACTGGAGAGCTTGAGGCTGGGCCATCTTTTCCTCTCTTCTCCTCCCTCTCGCTACCCACCTCTGTCTCCTTACTCCTGGGAACCAAACTTTGCTATTTTTCTTCCCCAAGGGGCAAGAAATAAATACCTTACTTTTTTCTTAAATTTAAAGACCCACCTTGGCTGCTGTAAGAGTGTGTGCTGATTTCTTTTAAATACCTCCTTCCCATCCAGATGGCCTTAAGTTTTCCACAGCCTGGCTTCATCTTGAGACGGCTATTCGTAGAAGAAGTCGCTTTCCCGTTTGTCTGGGCCTCGCCTGCACTCCAGGTATGTTGGGTGGGGAGAGGTTCTAAGAGTTGTCTTTTTTTTTTCCTTGCCCATATTTTAAGGTATTCGTTCAGAATCAACGAATTCTCCTGGAAAGAGGTTTTCCAAATGAAGAGGCCCCAGGAAATGCGGCCCCTGCTGTGGCAGTACTAGAGGCCCCTAGCTGGGAGAAGGCAGTAGCTTTCATCGCAGTATTTTGGGCAGGGGTTCAGCCTCCCGGAGCACAAAAAGGTTGGGGTTCATAGAAGTTTGACTCATAAGGTCGTCTCCCAAGTCCCTGCCCAGGGGCAGTGGTCCCTGTCTCCAAAAGTGGATGGCGTTTGAGGTAGAAGAGAGTGAAGTCTCTGAAAATGCCCTGAAACAGCAAGTAAGTAGGGGCTCTGATGAAGGGCAGGAGGTGGGGGCAGGGGTTGTGGAACTTGATATTTGGGGGCTGCCATAGGTCTCTCTTGGCTCCTCTCCCAGGGAAGAAACTTGAATAGAACTCCTACAAACTGACACTTTGAGCTCCAAGCAAGTGTGCTGGGGCCAGGTGGGTGGGCTAAGTCTATCCCCACATTGCTGAGGGCAGGAGGTGGGCACCTTCTATGCTCTATCTGCCTTTCTCCGCCTCCTCCCCAAGAGCTTCCAGCCCTAGGCAGCCAGCTGCAAAGGGCAGCCCAGCACCTCCCTTCTTTCCATGTCCCTAGCAAACCCCCAGCTTTTACAGGTAAGTCCTCTTCCATGACCTTTTTGTCTGTTATCTCCTACTTTTCTCTCCTCCTGTTTCTCCTTCTGTGTTCTTCTCCCTCTTTGCTTCTCTCCTCCATCTTCCTATCCATAGGGTTAAGGAAGGTAGAGGAAGAAAGGGGTCCAAAGAAAGACAGTTTTCTCTCCACTCTAGCTTTCCACTTCTCCTTCAGTCTAAGAAGATGCTCATTAATCTTGCCTGGGGACAGAGGCAGTGGGATCCAGAAGGTGGTGTCCACATATATATCTCCACTCTTTGGGACTCCTGAAGCCACTGTGTGCTGAGCACTGCTAGCCCCAAAATCCAGGGAAGTGTTTTAGATGTGAGAAGAGCAATTGAGAGTGGGGGAGTCAAATCCTGGAACCTTTTGCTGCCTTGGAGAGCTGTCCAGGGATTCTATCATTCTCTGTCCTCCCTATGAGCAGCCACAGCCTGAGGCAGCACCTGGCTTGCTCTCTTTCCTGTCAATGGCAAGCCCCCTGGGCATCTGTCTTAGAGCTGCCAAGGTTGCCTACTCTCTATAGGGTCCTCCAGCACTGGGCCTTGGTGGTGGTGCCCACCCTCCTTTCCTCCTTGAGCACTTCACCTTCCCATGGGTAGCCTGCTGCCCCCATCTCCTGGGGACTGGGTCCTCAGAGGGACTCCTGGCTCCCCACCCCACCCCCAGCTCTGCATTCAATGAGAATCATCTGTTTGATCCTCTTTTCCTCTGGGTGAGATGAAAGCCGAGTAGGAGAGATCAAGGAGCCCTACTTAGTCTCCTTCCTGGGTCGGGCCCAACAGAGCAGGGCTTTTACATCCCAGGGAGAGGGCTGGATGGAGCTGAGGACAGGCTTTTCAGAGGGAGGTTGCCTCCCTTGGGCTCCAGATCTGAAGCTTCAGGGACACATCCCCTCAGCCCAAAGCCTTCCCCAGCCCTCTCTCGACTTCTGCCCCGCCCTTTCAAAGCTGACTGTTTCTCCAGTCTTAGGAGCCTAGGGAACCACCCCCACTCCCGCCCCTTTCCGTCGGCGCATTAGGGGAAAACGTTTTAACCAAATGTCACTTCTTCCAAAAGCATCCTTTCATCAACGTCACATTAAGAGTGGTTGGGTTTTTAAAGGAAAGAAGACAAAAAAAGAGGACTGGATAAGAGCACTGCTTTGGTTTTTTGGGTGGTGAATGTGGGGGGAGTATTTAATAACGTCATTATCATTGTATCGTGAAGGTTATTCGCGGCACAGCTCGAGAAGGAAGGTAAATTCCGAGAGCAAGTGAAGCCTTGCACAACCCCATTAAGCCTGGGCAATCCCGTAACAGCGGAGAAGGGGTGATAGCAGGTGAGGTGGAGGCCGCTCCAGGCCCTGTGCCTTCTCATTTCCCGCGGCGGGGAACACCCATCCCCCACCTGCCACATGGCAGGCCCCCAGTCCCTTCCCCGCCGGGGCGACGGGCTCCGATCCAACCGGCTCCTCTCGGATTGAAATTCTCGGGACTTCAAAAGCTCCCAGCTTGGCTTCCGCCGGAGCTGGGCTGGCCTGGGCCGGGGTGGGGGTGGGGGTGGGGGTGGGTGGGAACCCCGGGGAGGCGACGGAGATAAGGTGCGCGGGTCGTTTTAAATGGAATCGGAAGCCGGGTCTAGGCCCCCAGACGCGCTGGTCACCTGGAACAGCTTTGCTCCTCAAGAAAACCCGGCCCAGGAAAGCGGCGCCTGTGGGGCCTGCCTCCGCGGTCTGCCCGCCCGGCTCGGGGGAGACGGCCCATGGCCCAGATCGCCCTCCCCAGCCTGCAGCGGGCCTTTCAACAGCCACAGGGGCCGGAGAAGGGAAGAGAGCGAGGAGTCCTGCGCCCGGGGCCAGGAGCTGGCTTGTCGGCTCAGGTGTCGGTGAAAACGCGATCAGGAAAAAAAATGTTTTCGCTTCTCTTTGGTTAAAAAGTAAGAACAAAGGGAGCTTCCTTCTAAACAATAAGCGTGGTCTGGCTGTCGTGAATATTAGTCTTGGGCCCTCTATCATCTTCCAGCCCGTGGTGGGGGCGCCAGCCGTCGAAGTTCTCGGACTGCTGGGTCCTCGCGGTGGGGACAGCTGGAGGTGGGTGATTCTGGGACCCAGTTCCCCCTTCTGCCATGACAGCTGCTGATGTCCCTCTGGGAACCTGGTGCCACTGCTGGGTGCACCCCTGGGGAATAAGGTCGAGTGGATCTCACACTTGCAGGTCGATCGGGGTTGACCACTCCCCTCACCTCCTTGCACTGCAGTGGAATCTGCTGAGAAAGTCGGTGGCAGTCGTGCAACTGTGGCAGGCACCATGGAACAGTTTCTCCTTCAGACAGGGGGAACCTGTTCTGGAACTCTGATTTCGAAGAGTACCCCCTCCTCCACCTTCCTGGAACTGAGGGCCAGGTGCCTGAGACAGGAAGCTAGATGCCTCTCAGGTCTGGGAGGCAGCTGGCCCTGCTGCACACCTGCCAGTACACCTGTCTGCCTGGGCTCCTTGAGGCCAGCGTGGTAGCTTCCTGGCCCTGTGCTAAGGATGTCTGGTCCACAACCCCATGCCCACCACTGGCCCATCCTGGAGTTGGAGGACTCAGGGTGAGACTGGCAGCTGAGGACCTCCCCAAGCGCAAGGCTTGCCCCCACCTCAGCCTGACTGGAAGGGCCCAATGCAGTTTGTTTGTGTCTAAGAGCAATTCTGCAACTCCCAAGCACCCAAAGGCTCAGACATCTCCCTCCCCAACCCTAGCAGAGATGCTATGGATTCTTCTTCATCATTATTGTCCTGAAGTTCACTTTTATTACAAAGAACATTGACACCCATTTCTCATTTAATTTAACAGTTCTTTAAAAGGCCTCTTGTAGAATGACCAGTGGTCTTGACTCAGATGGCCATTTCATGGCTGAGTGTCAAAACCAGGCTGAGTCTTCCTTCCAAGGCCATGTCCCTTCCTGGCCTTCAGGTATGCCTCAACCCGCAGCAATGCTTTAACTCTCCATAAGGCAACCCTCCACAAAGCCTCAGCCTTTGCTGGGGTTTAGGCAGGTCTATGGGCCTCTCAGAGAGTGTCCTGCCTGCCCTTAGAAGCACCTGCACGGCTGGAAGGTTCAGGGCCCACAGAGCTGGACGGACTAGTCCTCACCTGGCCACCCCCATCCCTCACCCACACCACACACATGCTTTCCCAGGAGGGCAAACAGAAATTCCTTTAGAAGTCTGGAGTTCCCGCATAAGAGCAGTCAGGCTGGGCGCGTTGGCTCACACCTGTAATCCCAGCACTTTGGGAAGCCGAGGCGGGTGGATCACGAAGTCAGGAGATCGAGACCATCCTGGCGAACACTGTGAAACCCAGTCTCCACTAAAAATACAAAAAAAATAGCCAGGCGTGGTGGTGGGTGCCTGTAGTCCCAGCCACTCCGAAGGCTGAGGCAGGAGAATGGCTTGAATCCAGGGGGCGGAGCTTGCAGTGAGCGGAGATCATGTCACTTCACTCACTCCAGCCTGGGCAACAGAGCGAGACTCTGTCTCAAAAAAAAAAAAAAAAAAAAAGAGAGCAGTCGCAGATCTAAGCATTTCACATGTATTAACTCTCCAGCCTCACAACAGGCTCTGAGGAAGACAGCATGAATCATCCCTATTTTGTAGCTGAGAAACCCGAAGCACAGACAGAAAGCTGATGTGTAAATGAGCATCAGGATTCAACCCCTCCCTCCAGCTCAAAGGCCACTCTCACAATTTGAGCATTAGGAAGGTGCTAAGCATTGCCTTCTGAGACTTCCCTTCCAAAAATTCAACTTGTGATTTTTGTGGCCAAAACCTCTTCTCTACCTCATTTCTAGATTAACTCACAGAGGGGGTTAGGAGAGCCACCCTCAGGAATGTAGGGTAGGAGAACTGCTCTGCATAAGCATGTGGGAAGGGTCTCAGGGCCTGAGGCCAGAATGTCAGAAATATCACTGCAGCTGCTGATACTGGAGACCCTAAGAGACAAAGCCCAGTCCCTTGCTGACCATTGCAATCCATTGAGGCCCTGAGAACCTTTCTGTAAAGGAGCGGGACTCACCAAGGTCACCCAGACAGTTTTAACCTCTTAGGAATTAAGGCCCCTTCACATAGGCATCAGCCCTCTTCCCAGGAAAATGCAGAGGCAGAGAAGTTGGCCTTCAGTTCCCAGATCCCCCATCCCCTACTCCCTTGGAGCCACCATACTCCAGGCACAATTCCCTGAGCCATTTCATAGGGAGTGTAGCTTTACCAGGATATTTTTCCTTACATGGCTGCTACCTCCTTCAAACAGAACTCCAGGATTGATTGGTCCAAGGGGCAAAACCCAAGAGTCTGGCCAGGCCTGCCCACACCTGCAACCTGGCTGGGGACATCCTCTATGTTCTGCATGTGTCTCCATCCAAACCTCTAGGCTCTGGACCTGCATCAGAGAGAGAATGACCCCGCTGGGGTTTCTTCTGTAAAAGACTTGGACACTTCCTTTGGGATAAAGGGAACCCAGAGTCCAGGGAACTGTCCTGTTATTATCACCGTATTGCACTATTGCTTCCTTTCCATTATTGAGAAGAGATTGGAGTGGGGTCAGGGGAGGATATGTTTTCAGGATCTTTTGTTTGTTTTTAATAGATTTTGTCCAGACACAAATCCTTTCCAAGCACTGGACTACCCAAGGTCCAGACAAACCTGACCACCTTGCTCTGGTCCCCTGCCATGGGGCACCATCTCCACCCTCTTCCACCTCTGCACTGTAAGAGGTAACCTGCCCACTGCTGTGCCTGTCAGGGCCACCCAACCAGGGGAATGCAGGACCCCAAATCTGGATGGAGGCATCATTTCAGGCCCCTCGAGTTGTAAAGGGCAACTCAACGGTCCCAAAATGCTTCCTCCCAGGTGCAGGTCTCTCTCTGTCTCTGTGTGTTTTCTGACCCTCTGTCTCAGTTCCCAAGCTGAGGAGGCCAAAGCCCCTTCCCCTCTCCCTGACCTAGAAGACTCGGTGGCGCCTAATAAGGAGCAGAGGAGTTGGTTTACCAGGTGTGGGATGGGAGAACTCCCCCACCCCAGGCAAGGAAGTCCAACTAGTTGGGCGGGCTTAGCCTCTCCCTCCCGTGAAATGGAAAACTCTCTCTGTGCGGAGTTCTGGGGACTGACTTGCCTAGAGACCCCTCCTGGCCCAGACTAGTCCCCATCCCCCTCCTACTGAGCTTCGGAGCGCCCGACGAGGTACAGTCCCTCCCGTCGTGCAGCGGGAAAACGGACTCTCCGAGAGGTTGAGGAATTTGCTCAGAGTCACACAGCGGGGAGAGGCCGAGCGGGGATTTTAGCGCAAGTTGTCCAGACTCCAAGGGCCAGATTCTCCTTTGACGTTGACGCCGTGCCCCAGGACCGAGGACTGCTTTCCCTAACACCCAGACAACTGCGATGCCTTGGGTATGATTGAAAGACCCGGATAGGGGCCCCGCTTCCCAGGTAATTAAGTTTCTGTGATTCTCCAGGTGGGTTGGGCGGATGCGCGGTGAGCGCTGCGCGGGAGCCAGGTGAGGCTGGTATCCGAGGAGCGGAGCACGAGGGCCGGGTGGCTCACCGGGAGGGGCCGCAGGGCGCCACGGAGTGGAGGGACTGCGCGCTCCCAGTCCAGAAGCCTGGCGGTGAGTCTGTGCGGGTGAGTTTCAGAGGGTGGGGGACCGGCTATTAGGGGCGTGTTGCAGCGGGAGGAGGGTAGGAGGGATGCCAGCCCAGAAGCCAGGGAGCCGCTGGCTCGGGACTGAAGCACGCGCCACATGCTGGGCTCTGGCCGGGAGTGTCAGTCTCTCCCCTTGCCCCAGGTGCTGCCTGGAGCCCCTGAGCGTCCCTTTCCGTCCTGGAAGCTGGTCAGCCTCCCTGTCCTTTCTCCGTGGCCCCTTTCTGCGCCCTCCGCCCCTCTCCGCCTCGGTGACAAAGCGCAGCTCCCGAACTGCTGTCTTGGTGCGCCCCCCACTGCCGATCGCCAGAGGCGGAAGTCGCGGCGCGTCCCAGCATCCTCGCTGGCTCGGATCCCGCGGCTCTGCCGGGAGCAGCGGCCCCAATCCCCCAACCCCAGAGGGCAGCCGATCTTGACTGGGTAGGGAGTTCCATCCGGCCCTATGCGTCCGCTCTCTGAGCTGGACCCTAAGCGAGATGGGTGGTGGGTCACAGCCCCTTAGCCTCGGCTTCTCTAGACAGTTATTAATCGCGGGTGGGGCGGCAAATAACAAGCAGTTCTCCTGTGAGCTCCTTCCTCCGATCCCCACCCCACCTGGCACTGTCCTTTGAGAGGAAACGCTGAACACCTTCTCCCAAACTTCCCCCCCACACATCAGCCAAGGTCTGGATAAGGAGGGTCTCATGGGTGAGAGTGCCTGGTCAGCCTATATGTTCAATCATGCCACCAAGACACTAGTCGGCCCCATTTGTTGTGGCTCAGGAAGTCCAGGCTGTGGGGAGCCCCTGGACACTCCTATCTCTGTAGCTGCTGGGACTCTTTCTTGGGCCTGACTTAAGTCTGATGACCATTTCTAAAAAGACAGCCTTACAACAACTCTTCTCAGATTCCCTATGACAGTGATCCTTGTGTGGTCCCCATGTCACCTGGAAACCAAACAGAAATGAAATTCCTGAGGCCCCTCTCTGGACCTATTGAATCAGAAATTCTGGGGGTGGGCCCAGCAATGTTTTAACAAGCCCTTCAGGTGATTCTAATGCATACTCAACTTTAAGAACTGCAGCCCTACGAATTCCATTATTTGACTTGGTAAGTTTCTGTGATTCTCCATTCTGCCTGGAATGGCTTTATTTTTATTTTTTTATTTTATTTGTTTGAGATGGGGGTCTCACTGTGTTGCCCAGGCTGATCTCGAACTGCTGTGCTCAAGTATTCCTGTCACCTTGGCCTCCCAAGTGCTGTGATTACAGGCATAACCCACCGCAGCCGGCCTGGAATGGCTTTTTGAAAGTGTATCTTTAAAAAATAATAATAACAAAATAAAAATAAAAATAAATAATAATCCCTAGTACAGATTTCTGCATCTGTTACCCCCTGCTCCTTCCACCTTATCACCTCCATGTATCTCTTTGGGCACTAACTTATTACCTAATGATGCCATTATCTAACTTAGCTTCTAACTCATCCTGTCATTCATCCACTGCCTAAGGACATGGAAATCCTCACTCTGTGACAGCAGGTTAGAAACTGCTCTGGAACTGCAGGAGCTGGAGGAAGGTGGAAAAATTGTCCCACCTAGAGATTTCTTTCACAAAAGAGGAACAGAAGCCTTGAAATGTGATTGGCTTGCTGGCTCTAAAATGGAGAAGGCCAGGTGTGGTGGCTCACGCCTGTAATCCCAGAACTTTGGGAGGCCAAGGCGGGCAGATCACCTGAGCTCAGGAGTTCAAGACCAGCCTGACCAACGTGGTGAAACCCTGTCTCTACTAAAAATACAAAAATTAGGTGGGCATGGTAGTGGGCACCTGTAATCAGCAGGCTGAGGCAGGGAGAATTGCTTCAATCTAGGAGGCGGAGGTTGCAGTAGTGAGCCGAAATCATGCCACTGCACTCCAGCCTGGGTGACAGAGCTATATAGTCTGTCTCAAAAAGAAAGCAAATGGTTTTAGTAGGAGCCAAAAAAGCCTCAGTCATGTAGCTGTAGATGTAGATGCTTTTTCTTTCAGTCATATTTTTCTAGTATCAGGCTTACTCTGGGATGCTATTTGATAAATTTAACTTACAGCTAATGTTGCAAAGTAGGCAGTATGGGGCCAAGATGCCACCAAGAATACCCGAGAGTAATACCCTATATCCAAGAATAAAGATACCTACAAGTATGTTCTGTGTACTGGATAGTACACAAGTATTATGGCACTTAATTCTTACAACTCTAGAAGGTAAGTGACTACATAATTATCATCCCCATTCTATGGATGGAGAAACTAAGTGAAAGAAGGGTTAAATGCTTGCTCAGGATCACATAGCCTATTAGTGGCAGAGACGAAATTTGAATTCTAGCAGTGTGATGCTAGGAGTCAGGCTTCTACTCATTAGGCTCAATCCCTGCCTGTGACTACCGTGTGATCCCAAAAGATAGATTTCATTTCCAAAGGTGACCAAACTAGTTGAAGCCCTGGAAGAACACTGGAACTTCTTCTAGGATAACTACTATCAGTATTAATAATAATTAAGTTAGATGGTCTCTTCTTTTCCAAGTAACATTTTCACACCCACTGACCCATTTAATGCAATAGTCTTATCAAATGGAAAGAGCAGCTATTATTATAATCCCCACTTTACAGACGAGGAAGCTGAGACCAAGAGAGATTAGAGCCTCCCCCATGATCACTCAGCTAATAGATGGCAAATCAGGGAACCCTGTTGCTCCTTTCGACTTCCTTGTCTCTGTTTCTTATTTTTCTTTCATTTCCACGTCAGACACATATTCACAGATCATCATATTAATCCATCTATTACTTTAGGCTGCTCAGGCAGACTTGTGTCCAGCAGTTTTTTTGTTTGTTTGTTTGTTTGTTTGTTTGTTTTGCTTTGTTTTGTTTGAGATGGAGTCTCGCTCTGTTGCCAGGCTGGAGTGCAATGGCATCATCTTGGCACACTGCAACCTCCACCTCCCAGCTTCAAGCAATTCTCCTGCCTCAGCCTCCCAAGTAGCTGGGACTACAGGCATATACCGCCACACCTGGCTAATTTTTGTGTTTTTCTTTTCTTTCTTTTTTTTTTTTTTGAGACAGAGTTTTGCTCTTGTCTCCCAGGCTGGAGTGCAATGGCACGATCTCAGCTCACCACAACCTCCGCCTCCCAGGTTCAAGAGATTCTCCTGCCTTGGCCTCCCAAGTAGCTGGGATTGCAGGCATGCACTACCACACCTGGCTAATTTTTTTGTTTTTTTTTTAGTAGAGTAGTGGTTTCTCCATGTTGGTCAGGCTGGTCTTGAACTCTTGACCTCAGGTGATCCACCTGCCTCGGCCTCCCAAAGTGCTGGGATTACAAGCGTGAGCCACCCCACCTGGCCTATTAATTTGTGTGTTTTTAGTAGACCCGGGGTTTCACCATGTTGGCCAGTCTGGTCTCAAACTCCTGACCTTGTGATCTGCCTGCCTCAGCCTACCAAAGTGCTGGGATTACAGGCATGAGCCACCATACCCAGCCATGTCCAGTGTTTTATTAGCTCCTTTCCAGGTTTCTAATGAAGTTGGAGGTGCCAGAATTGTTCTTTTCAGTTTCCAGTTGAGGAAGCCAAGATTCGGAGAGTTCAGAGGACTTGGCCAAGTTCACAGAGCCATGACAAGAATCAGTCTCAGACTCTTCATGGGGCAAGAATATGAACTTTGTAAAGAATTCTGCAGAATGAATAAATTATTCTAGGTCCCTGCCTCATCCTTAAGGTCTAGAAATACTGACAGATGCACAAAAAGGCAGATGGTTGTGAAATGCTACCAACACTTTTAATTATACATGACATAACGTTTTTGGTTTTTGGTTTTTGGTTTTTTTTTGAGATGTTGTCTCGCTCTGTCACCCAGGCTGGAGCGCAATGGCATAATCTTGGCTCACTGCAACCTCTACCTCTTGGGTTCAAGTGATTGTCCTGCCTCAGGCTGGGCGTGGTGGCTCAAGCCTGTAATCCTAGCACTTTGGCAGGCCAAGGCAGGCGGATCACCAAGTCAGGAGATCGAGACCATCCTGGCTAACACAGTGAAATCCCGTCTTTACTAAAAATACAAAAAAATTAGCCAGGTGTGGTGGCAGGCATCTGTAGTCCCAGCTACTCAGGAGGCTGAGGCAGGAGAATGGCTTGAACCAGGGAGGCGGAGCTCACAGTGAGCTGAGATTGCGCCATTACATTCCAGCCTGGGCAACACAGCAAGACTCTGTCTCAAAAAAAAAAAAAAAAAAGAAAGAAAGAAAGAAATAACTACATAGCAAAACAAGGATGCATTAATGCATTTGTTGGAAAGCAGCAGATGTGTAGATGGTAAATGTGGAATTGAAATAAAGAATTATCTGGCTGCTATCTTTGCAGTGCTATAGTAAATGGCGTCCAGGATTTTGTGCCATTTTTGCAAAAGACATTCACTGGGATTTGGAATAGTGAGAAGAAAATCAAGGCGTGCCTGGTGTGATAAGGGAATGTTCCTTTTGTAGTAAAGGCATAAGATGATCCATAAATAATAACAGAGTACAATTGCTGCCCTCTTAATTACAGTGGCGATTTAGAATAATGATTAAGTGCCCATATGTAAATTAGACTGCTTGGGTTCTAATTTGGCCCCATCTGTAAAATGGCGCCATATGAGAGTAACATGAGTTAGTACATACAGAGCACTTCCAAGAATATCTAGCACTCACTAATCCTCAATAAATGTTAGCTATTACCACTGTGGCATGTTACTTCCCTGAATGTGAGCCTGAGGAATTTCAGTAAGTTTATGTACTGAAAGGAAAATGAAAGAGGCAACAACTCCATACCTGGAACAAATATACTAGTGGGTGGCCACTTATATTTAGAGCCAAATAAATTCTGGCCCATTGGAAGGTCAGCAGAAATGTCCTGTAGCAGACTCCAGGCACACTCTTTAAAAGACAGAGATGTACAAGCTCTTTGCATGGTTTTCTTTCTTTTCTTTTCTTTTCTTTTTTTTTTTTTTTGAGACAAAGTCTTACTCTGTCACCCAGGCTGGAGTGCAGTGGGGCAATCTTGGCCCACTGCAACCCACATCCAGGTAATTTTTGTAATTTTAGTATAGATGGGGTTTTGCCATGTTGGCCAGACTGGTCTTGAACTCCTGACCTCAAGTAATCCACCCATCTCAGCTTCCCAAAGTGCTGGGATTATAGGCCTGAGCCACTGCATCCGGCCAATGGTTTTCTTTATCATTCCTCCATCCTGTTGCCTGGATGGAGCTTGTCTACTGACATCTTGGGCCTGGATAAGGTAGAGCAACAAGGTAGAAGCAGCTCAGATCTCTGACATCATGAAGCATCACACCAGCCCTGGAGCCCCTATCCAGGCTTTTAGGTGGAAAACTGTAAACCTTTATCTTGCTTAAGCCCTGCTTATTTTAAGTTTTCAAAGACTGGAAGCCAGAGCTACTCCTCACTAGCACAATTATCTGAGACCAAATTCTTGGCCTGTAGGTGATGAGAATATGCTATGCCTGTGCCGTTACTCTGCCTTGCAAACATAAAAGTAAAGAGAACAGGGTCACAAGGACCGAAAGTCTACAGGAGAATGGGAAATGAAGGAGCCATGTTTTCCAAATGAGAGAGAGAGAAGAAGAAAATGTAAGTTTCCCAAGTCTTTCTGTGTGGTGATAAAGGGGTATGCATATGTGTTCATATATATTTTTCACTGACAAATTATACATCTTCATAGAACTTTAGGCTACAGTTAACGTTTTTCCAGGCAGGCAGCTGAACCTTTTTCCAGGCAGGCAGACTCAATTGTTTTTACGTGTACAACATACCACTTTAAAAATAAATTATTGCCGGGCGCGGTGGCTCAAGCCTGTAATCCCAGCACTTTGGGAGGCCGAGACGGGCGGATCACGAGGTCAGGAGATCGAGACCATCCTGGCGAACACGGTGAAACCCCGTCTCTACTAAAAATACAAAAACTAGCCGGGCGACGTGGCGGGCGCCTGTAGTCCCAGCTACTCGGGAGGCTGAGGCAGGAGAATGGCGTAAACCCGGGAGGCGGAGCTTGCAGTGAGCTGAGATCCGGCCACTGCACTCCAGCCTGGGCGACAGAGCGAGACTCCGCCTCAAAAAAAAAAAAAATAAATAAATAAATAAATAAATAAATTATTTTGCCGGGCGCAGTGGCTCAAGCCTGTAATCCCAGCACTTTGGAAGGCCGAGACGGGTGGATCACGAGGTCAGGAGATCGAGACCATCCTGGCTAACATGGTGAAACCCCGTCTCTACTAAAAAATACAAAAAACGGGCCGGGCGCGGTGGCTCAAGCCTGTAATCCCAGCACTTTGGGAGGCCGAGACGGGTGGATCACAAGGTCAGGAGATCGAGACCATCCTGGCGAACACAGTGAAACCGCGTCTCTACTAAAAAAATACAAAAAACTAGCCGGGCGAGGTGGCGGGCGCCTGTAGTCCCAGCTACTCGGGAGGCTGAGGCAGGAGAATGGCGTAAACCTGGGAGGCGGAGCTTGCAGTGAGCTGAGATCCGGCCACTGCACTCCAGCCTGGGCGACAGAGCGAGACTCCGTCTCAAAAAAAAAATAAAATAAAATAAAAAATAAAAAATACAAAATACAAAAAACTAGCCGGGCGAGGTGGCGGGTGCCTGGGAGGCTGAGGCAGGAGAATGGCATGAACCCGGGAGGCGGAGCTTGCAGTGAGCTGAGATCTGGCCACTGCACTCCAGCCTGGGCGATACGGCAAGACTCCGTCTCAAAATAAATAAATAATAAATAAATTATTTTGCCGGGCGCAGTGGCTCAAGCCTGTAATCCCAGCACTTTGGAAGGCCGAGACGGGTGGATCACGAGGTCAGGAGATCGAGACCATCCTGGCTAACATGGTGAAACCCCGTCTCTACTAAAAATACAAAAAACGGGCCGGGCGCGGTGGCTCAAGCCTGTAATCCCAGCACTTTGGGAGGCCGAGACGGGTGGATCACAAGGTCAGGAGATCGAGACCATCCTGGCGAACACAGTGAAACCGCGTCTCTACTAAAAAATACAAAAAACTAGCCGGGCGAGGTGGCGGGCGCCTGTAGTCCCAGCTACTCGGGAGGCTGAGGCAGGAGAATGGCGTAAACCTGGGAGGCGGAGCTTGCAGTGAGCTGAGATCCGGCCACTGCACTCCAGCCTGGGCGACAGAGCGAGACTCCGTCTCAAAAAAAAAATAAAATAAAATAAAAATAAAAAATACAAAATACAAAAAACTAGCCGGGCGAGGTGGCGGGTGCCTGGAGGCTGAGGCAGGAGAATGGCATGAACCCGGGAGGCGGAGCTTGCAGTGAGCTGAGATCTGGCCACTGCACTCCAGCCTGGGCGATACGGCAAGACTCCGTCTCAAAATAAATAAATAAATAAATAAATTATTTTACCCGCACAGTGATAACACCTAAGTGAGATATTAAGGAGGGATTGTGAAGAGGACAAATAAAACGATTTTCTGGAGATAGAATGAAAATGAACAAGCCTTTCTCAGGAGACTAAATGAGAAAAACAGTTAGCTCTGCTATTTCTGTTCCCAATTTGCTGTAAGACCTTAAGTGAGCTATTAAACATCTTGGACTTTATTAAAATAGGGTGGTAATTTCACATAGAGTGGGTGTTGTTAAGCCTTCTTGATTTCAAATCTAAATTGAGTTTCTCCCACAGAAACTGCAGCTTTTGTAAACTGTTCACTTACTCCTAGGGAGGTAAGAAGATATGTCTGAAGAGCTAATGCAGTCACAGATAAATATTCCATATGTTAACATAAATGCCTCAAACTTTCATTTCCTTAACGAGAAACATCTAAGTCTCTGGCCTGCTTTGCACGCTTTAGTCTTGGGTGGGGAATGCTCCCAAGTAAAATAAGAAGCCATTTCAGAAGTATTTCTTTTCCCCACACTGGTTGTTATCTCCAGCCATTCATTTTCCCTCCACTGTGTTTCCCTGTACTGGTTTTAAGATAGGGAGTTTCCACCCCTGTGGGCCTTCTGATAGTCTAGCCACTTCTTTCTGGCTTCCAAATGAAAAATGGAGGACAGAACTCAGGACTGTGACAGGGCTGGCAAGTGACATGGCTATTACT
Source organism: Trachypithecus francoisi (assembly GCF_009764315.1). Lineage (NCBI taxonomy): Eukaryota > Metazoa > Chordata > Mammalia > Primates > Cercopithecidae > Trachypithecus > Trachypithecus francoisi. The sequence goes on along the minus strand of NW_022681469.1, from coordinate 99,126,575 downwards.
TTTCCAGTCTCCCTTTACCCTGGAGGTGGCAAGTATGAAGGTTTGGGAAACATTCCCCTGATAATTGGATGCACTGATTTCCAATGGGATTGGATCAGTAGGTTCAAATACAATTGCCATAGTATGGCCAGGTGTATTTTTAGACTATGCAAGAAGATAAGGAATATCTGCCCACAGTATGATGCAGTCATTTCTTAGGCAAGAACCCAGAACCTGGAAGCTGATAGCAAGACACAAGCCAGCCCTCATGGACTCCCTCCATTCTATAGCTACAGACAAAGGCAGTGGAAGCTCAGTTGGTCTGGGCAATGACTAGATGTTGAGTCAAAGCCTGAGAGCCCAAGCAAGGGTCATATGCAACATCTTTGGTCATAGGCTGTGTTTTACTGGGGCCCCTGTGCGGTCAGGAGAAGGGGCTAATGGTCAGAAACGTGGGCTCTAGGTGTGCCCCTGCCGCTCTCTGGCTGGGTGGTCCTGCAGAAGTGTCTCTGCCCTCCTCTGGGCTCTCATCAGTGAATAAAGTGCTAATCTCAACTCTGCCACACCCTGGTAACCTTGACCAATTCACAGCATCAAATATCAGTGGGAGCTAAAGGCGTCTATTTTTCAGGGTGCTCCCACCATGGTATTCTGTGACTCCAACAGGGGACACACATCAGTGACTACAGGAGTGGGCTGGTAACAGAAATGTAACAGAAATGAGAGAAATGACCATGGTCACATTTGGGAATTGAGAAGACTGGGGTCACAGAATCTCAGCTCCAGCTGATATCATTGTTAGGTATTTCATTTTCAAGTGTTTCTACATGTCGGCAACTAATTCGAATTGTTATAAAATTCTATATTGGCCAAAAAATGACTCTAGGACAGAAATGGCCTACTAGGTCAACTGGAGTCATCTGCAGTCCACTGACCCAAGGAAGAGACCAACTAGGTGGGAACCTGGGGGGCAGTGTCCCCCATGCGCAGTGGCCCCAGGTACTGACCAGAGCTGGGGGTCACACATCTGAGATCCTCAGCCTCACTGCAGCCACCCGGGCTTCAGTGTTCCCAGCTTCCTCTGCATTTCTGAGGTGGTGTAACCGGGCCTATTCTCTATACACAAGTAGGGGCCAACAGGCTTGAGCGCCTGCCGGGAGTCCCGGCAAACCGGGAGCAGCGCGAGTCGCCTGCGGACCTGGAAGCCAGGGTAGCGCGAGGGACTCTCCAAGCTGGGGACAGGTTCTACTGCGGCCTGCGGTTTAGGGGCGCTGGCTGAGATCCGAGGAAGCAGAGGCAGACGGGGCACCGAGTCGCGTACTCTCGGCGGTGGCCTCTGCGGGCTCTGCGGGTTGCAAACTCCCGGGTGCCTGCAAATGCCGGATGATGCGGCTTCGGCGGCTCAGGCTGCGCGCATGGTCCACCAAGAAAACCCAGGGCGCACGGCTTCCCGGGTTTGCGCACCACGGAGGGAATTCCCTAAAGCGAATGTTTTGAATTTATGGGGAGGAAATTTGACCTGCTAGGAGCGGTGGTCTGATGTCTCAGCCCATTCCTTCCTGAGGGTTAAAAATGAATTCTCCATCTGCTGAGAAAAGCTCACGCTTCCGGCGGCGGTGTCCGGGCGCTCTGAGTTACTGGGATCCCCGCAGACACCCCAGCCCCTGCGGATCCTCTCCCCGACCTGCCCTTCCCCTCCGACACTCACCAGTACTCCCTGGCCTGGTATTCCTTTCGAGACCCCCTCACCTATTCCAGGCTGTCCTCCAATGAGGCGAAGCTCTATGAATTTTAAAGAAGCCCAATTTCAATATAATTCACGTTGCGTAAAAGAACTTTGAAGACGAACTACATCGTGCAAGGACACTGTCACCCTCAAACCATTGGTGAAACGTTAAAACAAACAAAAAACAAAACGGCAAAACCTTTTTGAAGGCAATTTTGACATTTATGAATTTACAGTTATTATTCGGTTTGTCCCTTAAATGTCACTTCTGAAAATTTGCATATTTTTCATTATCACTAAAATAATCTAGTAAATATTCCCGAATGAATGCATTCAAGAATATTTACTAGATTATTTTAGTGATAAGGAAAAAGTGGAAATAGCTGATAGTCATCAAAGTATAAATAAAATGATGGTTATAGTCATCAATGTATAAATAAAATGATGGTTAAATAAAATGATGAACATTCATATAAAGGAATACTCTACATTCAGAGGAGATCTGTGTGCTCACAGGCAAACAGGTCTAAGCATACTTTAAATGAAAAAGGATAATTTGTGTAATATGATTCCATATTTGTAAAAATGGAGAAAGAAATTATAAGCAAATGTCTGCAAGCAATCAGATATGATTAGTGACTTAATTTCATGGATAGTTATATAGGAAATACATGTATATTTTTATATGCACATAGATATGGAGGAATATACATTCAACTGTTACTTTGGGATTATGGGGACATATGGGGCATTAACTTGCCACACTATATCTTCAAAAACTGATTATCTTTTTAAATGAGCATGCATTAGTTTTGTATTTCCTCCCACACAAAACAATAAAGGTTTTTAAAAATTATACCTCTTCCCCATCCCAAGGCCACCAGATTGTGATCACTTGAACGCTTTTCTCTAATCTTTTCATTACTATGTTAATCATCCTTTCAAACTCTTTCCCTCCCTGTACAGCATCCAAGAAATCTGCATTCCTTTCACTTAAATTTACAAGTTGCCTGTTTTATACATGCAAATAGTTTTAAATTACTTAAATCAAAAGAATGAAAGAAATGAGAATATTATTTTCACTTAATCTATCCATACAATTTAAATGAAAAAATGGTGCAATACTTTTTGGGCCTTGGAAGCACTGAAATTTTCAATCCATTACTTTTCAAGTTCTGTATAGATATGGCCTGTTTTTTTCTTCTAGCGGCACACATATTCTTCCTCAATGCAGCAAACCAAAAGAGTGGTTCTTTCAGGCATAATTTTTCTATTCAATCCAGAAAGACTCCCTATTTCATGGAGAAAATAGCATTGGAAAGGTAAAGAAGGACAGGAATGAGGCAAAGGGCACAAGGATGAAGAAGGGACCTGGAATGAGACTGGGGGAGGGGGAATGGAGCTTGGCACATCGTCCAAGTAACTCTGAGATTGTTTACATCAGTCTGAATGTTGTCCCCAAAACATGAGCTCGGCCGGGCGCGGTGGCTCAAGCCTGTAATCCCAGCACTTTGGGAGGCCGAGACGGGCGGATCACGAGGTCAGGAGATCGAGACCATCCTGGCTAACACGGTGAAACCCCGTCTCTACTAAAATATACAAAAAATTAGCCGGGCGAGATGGCGGGCGCCTGTAGTCCCAGCTACTCGGGAGGCTGAGGCGAGAGAATGGCGTAAACCCGGGAGGCGGAGCTTGCAGTGAGCTGAGATCCGGCCACTGCACTCCAGCCTGGGCGACAGAGCGAGACTCCGTCTCAAAAAAAAAAAAAAAAAAAAAAAAAAAAAAAAAACATGAGCTCAGTTCATACTCTGGGAAATGAGCATAGCCACACTTCAAACACAGAAGTGAAGGGGTTGTCTGGCATTTTAAGATATTCATATACAAAAATGATACCCATGCTGGATATCATCCATGCAATAGATGGTGGAGCAAATCCATCTCCCAGCAAGATATCTGGTGTAGTTCATACTTGTACATAAAACAACATCACATTTTTAAAGCAAAGTCTCAGAATGTTCCAGGCTCACGAATCCACACAACATAATTCCAGATTTTTGCCCAGAAACCTGACATTTCTCTCCTCCTTTTTATATGTATTAATAGCAACAGGGGTAAAATGCAGGTGCTTTGGAACAAGCTACTTGGGTTCAAATCCTGACCCTGCCATGTATTAGCTTATGACTGTGGTCAAGTTATTTACATTCTCTGTGCTTCAAGTTCATCATCTCAAAAATGAAGATAATAACACTACTCATTTTGTATTTTATACAGAAAGCTTTTAGAATAGTGCCTGGGCACACACTGAGAGTTTAATAAAAGTTAGCCACAATTATTATGCACTCTTTTACACTCCCCCAAAAGCTTATTTGTCTCCATTCTTCCCTCTGTAAGAAACTACCACCTCCACATTCTCTGAATTGTCTTAGTTCCATTCTCTTATTTAACGGAGATTCTAACCATGGTTCCTCCCCTGCTGTTTGCCTTCTCTCTCCTACCCAATGGGAGTTGGCAGAGTCTAAAAAACACCTAATAGGAAACCTAGATTCTATTCCCCCTCTTCTCCTGTGATATTTTGGGTTTTTAAAACAACTTTATTGAAGTATATGTTATACATCATAATATTAGGGTGTACAAAACCATGATTTTTAGTAGCTTTACCAAGTGGTACAACCATCACGATAAATCCATTTCAGAACATTTTCATCTCCCCAACCCATGAGATCCCTCACGTTTTTTTTTTTTTTTTAAGTTAATTCCCCTTCCCACCTCCAGCTTGAGGCAACTGCTAATGTTCTATCTCCATAAATTTACCTTTTCTGGACATTTTAGATAGACATAATCACACAAGGGGTAGTCTGTTGGGTCTGGCTTCTTTCACTTAGCATAATTTTTGAGGTTGATCCCTGCTATAGTAAATATCAGTAGTTCCATACAGTTTTATCACCTATAAAATCAGAATGAATTTTTTCTGCCATGTCTAAGAGAATCATATAAGAATATTGATAATATATATTGAAAGCTAACTAGTATTGCATCTACGTTACTTTAGGCACTGAGCTAAGTGCTTTATTTGCATCATAGAAATTAAACTGCACAACAGCCTTATGGGCTAACTAGGTAATATTGTTACATCCATTTTCAAGTTGAGGAAGCTAAAGTTTAGAAATATGTAAACAGACTTGCTGAAGGTAACAAAGCAAATAGGTGACAGAGTGGCGGCTCAAATCTAGGTGTCTGTAACTCCAAAGCCAAAGGCAGAGTCACCTTGCATTCAAAATACCAAAGGCTCTTTGCACTCAGTACCCTTCCATCCTCACAAAAACAAACACACAAAACCCAGGGAAGTCTTCCTATCAACCCCACTGAACGTGGAGAAATGGCCAGTGCCTTGTCAACTGTAAATCTCCACTCGTATGGAAGGAATTGTTACTCCATCATTTTCTCCATACCTACCACTGCCCTTGTTAGAGAACATTTAACCCCCTTGGGAAGGCACTGGTGGCCTGAAGGACTCAGGTCTGCTGATGAGGATTCTGATTTCTGATGAGGTTGCCCTAGGGAGTGCCCTGGTGCATCTCCAGGCCAGGGAGCCCAGGAAGGGAGGTTGGACGTTTACCCAATCACCCTGTCTTCACAGGGGATGAATGTGCAGGGAGAAAACTCTTTAGGGATCTACACCTCCTACTGTTAATTTTCAGGTTGGAATTCATGGCAGCACATTATAACAATTAGGCTGGACCTTCCAACCTACTACCTCCTTTCTTAAAGAGGGAAGAATGGAGACAAATAAGCTTCTGGGGGAGTGTAACAGAGGGAATCATAATTGTGGCTAATTTTTATTAAACTCTCAGTATGTGCCCAGGCACTGTTCTAAAAGCTTTCTGCATAAAACATAAAATGAGTTTTTCATTTTTGAGATGACTGCTTTAGAAGACTGCTCAGTAGAAGGATTCTATTTGCACAGGAAGAAACACTCTTCTCTAAAGCCACCTATGAGAACTTTTCAGTTGGTAAAGTAGTGAAACCTTCTTGGGGTTTTATGATGAGTCACAGGCCTCACATTTCTTCCAGCAGATCTGCCAAAGACATTCACCTGCAAATGTGTATTGTCATGAATGTGTGAATAACATTTGTGTTAGTAATCATAAATACAAGAAGCCACACTCAAATTGTGTCCTATTATTTCTAAAATGCACCCAATCCACCCTCATCAGTCACAGGAGGAAGGGTCCTTAGTGTGAAGGCCAGACGCCTTACTCTACTGAGGAGCTCCAGAGAGATCACAGGAGGTAGCCAGGGTGTTCAGTGACAGTGGAACCGAAAACCCATCTCCAGCCCCAGAAGAAGCAAGTACTGGGATAAATCCATCCCAGCTCAACAGCAGGAAATGTAGAGAACAGGCCTCTTACTGACACACTTTATTGCAGCGTGCAATACCCTCACACATTGCCAGTAAGTTTTACAGAATCATTTATTTGTTGAATGAAAGTAAATATTTGTTGGTGTTAGATGATCTTATGACTTCTGCGCTTTTTGTACATAGTATTTCAATAAAGTATACCAAAAGGACACGAAGCAAAATTAATATTTTAGAATGAAAAGATAAGTGCCTAGCACAGTGCCTGTTATATAGTAGGTGGGCATTAAATGCCTGTTCATGGAATACATGATCTCGTTTGTTCCTATACCCTAGAGGCAGGCAAGCACGTATGCTCCTATCAGTGGTGTCATTCTTAAGCTTTCTTCACAGATGAGAAGTTCCCTGACCGCGAGGGTCACGCTGCTGGTTAGGGGCGCAAAGCCCCAGGTTCCTCCCACCTAGCAGAAGAGGGTGGATCACGGTTTCCAGTGGGCCGTGGTTGCGCGGAGCAGGTCCCGCCACATCCCCGGGCAAGCCGGGCAAGCTGGGCTAGCGGGAGGCGGCTCTGCAAACCCGAAGCCCCGAGCGAACTCCGAGGACGCGGCCAGGTCGGGAGGAGGGCTCACCGCACCTTGGCCCGGCCTGCAGGGTCCCCGCCAGCCCCGCAGCCCGACCTCCTCCGAGGGGCTGCGGTTTCTCGCGGTCGCGGCCCGACCCCGCCCGCCACCCCAGATCAGTCCGGTAGTGTGTCCCTCGGATCCGTGCATTCTGCGCCTGGGAGCCCTTGCCCCAGCGATGGTGCCCTCTCCCTCATCCTGGGGAGGAGGGGGACTTCTCATCATTGGCGGATATCTTCTAAGATGGGGCCGGCAGTGGCACGGGGGAAATACAGAAATGTAAGACACGTGCAGCTTTTTCTTTTCTCTCTCTCTTTCTCTCTCTCTCTCTCTCTTTTCTTTTTCGAGATGGAGTTTCGCTCTTGTCGCCCAGGCTGGAGTGCAATGGCTCCATCTTGGCTCACTACAACCTCCGCCTCCCAGGTTCAAGCAATTCTTCTGCCTCAGCCTCCCAAGTAGCTGGGATTACAGACATGCGTGGCCACGCCCAGCTAATTTTTTTCTATTTTTAGTAGAGACGGGGTTTCTCCATGTTGATCAGGCTGGTCTCGAACTCCCGACCTCAGGTGATCCACCAGCCTCAGCCTCCCAAAGTGTTGGGATTACAGGCGTGAGCCACCACGCCCGGCTGCGTGCAGCTTTTTCTTATGAGAACCTTCTTAAGCAAGCAAGGCCACAAATCAAAATCAAAGCCTCCTACTAAGTTTCCCGTTTCCCAGGCTTCACTACAGGTGCTGGGCTTCCTCCTATGGACCAGTTCAGAGCAGCTCACAGAGGCTCTCTGCCACCCAGCCACAGGACCTTGCCCAAGTCACTGACCCTCTCTGCCTGTTTCCTCATCTGTAGAATTAGGGCAACACCAGTACCTACCACATGGGGATATTGTGAGGGTTCGATGAGATCATCCCTGCAAAGCACGGACAGCACCTGGTAGGTGCCACACAATGCCTCCTTTACCCTCCCTTCCCCTCTAGCCCAAGGGCCAGAGCTTGTTGCCAGTGTCCTCCTTGCATCTCCACCTGGGACAGCCCCTCTCCACCTGCCCAGGTCATTATCTCAGCCTCCTTGCTGCCCATCCTCAACCAGACCCTGACACCCCACACCTCTTGGCACCAGGTTCATACTGCTCCATCCCTAGGTTCTTATCTCAGCCTTCGGTGCAATCATTTATGTAGCTGTGTCACCCTCCATGTTTCCCTCACACGCAAACCCACTCATGTATGCACATTCTTTTTTTTTTTTTTTTTTTTGAGGCGGAGTCTCGCTTTGTTGCCCAGGCTGGAGTGCAGTGGCGCGATCTCGGCTCACTGCAAGCTCCGTCTCCCGGGTTCATGCCATTCTCCTGCCTCAGCCTCCCGAGTAGCTGGGACTACAGGCGCCCGCCACTGCGCCCGGCTAATTTTTTTTGTATTTTTAGTAGAGACGGGGTTTCACCATGGTCTCGATCTCCTGACCTTGTGATCCGCCCGCCTCGGCCTCCCAAAGCGCTGGGATTACAGGCTTGAGCCACCGCGCCCGGCCTGCACATTCTTATAGATGTGAAGGCTGCCTGAGGGTAAGGACCACCATGCTCATCCTAGTGCCAAGTGGGGCCAGGGCCTAGCACCGCAGCACTGCACGTTACTGCCCCAATATCTGTTCGGAGGAGGCTGTGGGCTGTGGATAGAGAAGGCCAGCTCCACCTCCAGCCTCCCCTCCCCACACCACCCTCCACAGCCCCTCCCCATCCCTGCAGCTGGTGGTGCTAAAGAGTAAACCTCCCCCCTCCCCCCAACTCAGAGGCCATATTCACCCTAGCCGTGGTGACAGGTTGATGACTCCTATAACAGGCCCCTTTCCTCTTCTGGGGGTTCCTGCCTGTATGGAGCCTGGTGGAGGGGCCACCAGCAGGGCCGGAAACCTGGGGAGAACGTCTCTGGCTGCCACTGATTTCTGTTCCTAAAACTGATGTTTTTCTACAATTACAAACTTCCCTCCTTCATTATGTCTCTCGTGCTCCCAAGGAAGTAAATACCGGGGATATATATTACATTTCCCGTAACTTACTTTCAATTATCAGAAAGGCTTATGTTAATAGACACACTGTGGACAAGGAATCCGGCCCCAAAGCTCAAAATGAGGCTTCCAGAGCAGTGGCTACATCCTTAGAGATACCCACCTCCTCAACAGTTGTCCCCTGGGCCACTGTCCCTACCCAGCATATTAACAGGTGGCAGCAGAAATTAGTCGTTGAAAATATGGACCCAGCTGGGCGAGGTGGCTCACGCCTGTAATCCCAGCACTTTGGGAGGCCGAGGTGGGCAGATCACCTGAGGTTGGGAGTTCGAGACCAGCCTGGCCAACTTGGAGAAACCTTGTCTCTAATAAAAATACAAAAATTAGCCAGGCATGATGGTGCATGCCTGTAATCCCAGCTACTCAGGAGGCTGAGGCAGGAGAATCGCTTGAATCTGGGAGGTGGAGGTTGTGGTGAGCCAAGATCACACCATTGCACTCCAGCCTGGGCAACAAGACTGAAACTCTGTATCAAAAAAAAAAAAAAAAAAAGAAAGAAAGAAAAAAGAAAATATGGACCCTAAATCCAATGCCTCAGTCCAATCCCAGTTGCTGTTCCTTAGTAGCTGGATGACCTTGGGCAAGTTACTTAAGTTTTCTAGGCCTCTGTTCACCATCTGTGAGATGAAGATGATTATAACAGTTCCTAGAGGTGTTCAACAGTTTACATGAGTTAACATTTGTAAAGTGATGAACACTCTGTAAGCACTCAACCGGTGATTTTAGTCAAGTACCTAAAGCTTAATTCATCTGGCTAAATATGCCTAGCCCGAAGTGGCTATAACCCACGCTAGATGTGAGAAATATATATAAGGGTCACATAAATTAACCCTATTGTTATTGCTATTATTGCAATGCAAACTTGATAGAACTGTCCTTGTCAATTAATCAATTTCTCTTCATCTTTACCATCCTTCATTTGTGTTCTATGTAAACACATTCTGGAAAGAAAATGAAAGGAAGAAAGAAAGGGAGGAAGGGAGGGAGGGAGGAAACAAAGGAGGTAGGGAAGGATGGGAGATGGAAGGAGGGAGATAAAGAGAGAGAAAGAAAGAAAGAAAGAAAAAGAAAGAAAGAAAGAAAGAAGACAGAAAAGGATGGATGGATCCGGTTGAGATGTCTGGATTGTGAAAAAAATTCTTTTTTTTTTTTTGAGGTGGAGTCTCACTCTGTCCACCAGGCTGGAGTGCAGTAGTATGATCTCGGCTCACTACAACCTCTGCCTCCCGGGTTCAAATGATTCCCCTGCCTCAGCCTCCTGAGTAGCTGGGACTACAGGCGCCCGCTACCAAGCCCAGTTACTTTTTGTATTTTTAGTAGGGACGGGGTTTTACCATATTGGCCAGGCTGGTCTCAAACTCCTGACCTTGAGATCCGCCTGCCTCTGCCTCCCGAAGTGCTGGGATTACAGGCGTGAGCCACCATGCCCAGCCTCCTATTTTTAAAATATTTTCTGTCAGCATTATAATAGTAATACCAAGTGTTCAATAAATTATGTCAAGCTCCTACTTTCTAGGATCTTAACAGTTTCCAGAAAGCCTATGTGAGAGGAGCTTGCTGAGAGTCAGAGCTAGAGGGAAGAGATGGGTAGGAGCTGTAAGACCACCTACTGCATAAGAATCTGGTAACAGCATCCTAGACACTACCTCTCACCTCAATATGTGTAACAGGCTTTCCATTCCCTGATAACCTCAACAACCGTTTTACAAAAACCCAGCCGTTTCCCACTTCAAGGCCAAGTATGCCAAAGAGAGAGCTTTCAAAGCTACAGGAAAAGGTGAGGCCTGGATATCTTTTCCCTAGCATTTATCTTAGACAGACCCATATATACACCTAGCCCCTGACCACCTTCCCCACCCACACACACACCTATCCTGGATTCAGTGTATCTAAAGATTCGGATTGTATGCCCTGGAAGCTCAAAGTCCTTGCTTAAAGCCTTAATGAAAGTGTACCACCTTCAATAAGGAGATCAAGACAGCCCTGGGAAGGAATTCATGATCTGCCCTGCTGGAGAGGTTCAAAGAAGGAGCGGGGGTACCCTGCCCTGCTCCCCTAGCTCTCTGAAACTATACAAAGATCATTTCAAGGAAAGCACTACACTTTTTCCCAGAAATGCCTGCCTCACAGAGGTCTACACTGGTGGTTCTTAAGTGGGGGCAATTTTTGCCCCCCAGGGGACATTTGGCAATGTCTGGAGACTTTTCTGGGTGTCTTAACTGGGGTAGGCACTACTGGCATCTATAAGTAGAGGCCAAAGATACTGGTAAACATCTTACAACACACAGGACAGCCCCCATGGCAAGGAATTAATCATCTAGCCCAAAACATCAATATTGCAGAGGTTTGAGAAATCCTGGCCTAGAGCAAACCCCTGCTGCCTTGGAGAAAGCATTCCCTCAGAACTCCTCCAGCCATTTAGGCAGATAGCAGACAGGCGCATCTGGAGGGGAGTCCAAGAGAATCCCTTCTCAGGCCCCAAACTAAGAATGGGGAAGTCTAGCAGACTCCTTCCTCCTTCTGCTTTGCTTCTAGAACACAAAACCCTGGCATCTGAAAAGATTAAATACAATCCATGATTCCCAGCCCGCCAGGCTGCATAACCCTGCCCCTCATATCCTATTTCCCTCCTGCATCCCCTCATTCTTGAAACACAGTTGGAAATTCAAATTGCAATCTTTACTGTCCGGCCCTCAAAGGCTCGGCCTGCTTCCTCTCCCAGGGACAAAGTCTCCTCAACGTCCTGCCTCCCTTTGAGATGAACCCCCAACCTGATTCTTTCACCAACTGTAAGTTTTTCTTCCCCATCTCCCACTACCCCTCCTTCTCTTTCTAATTAAGCTACATCCAGGGGGCTAGGAGGGAGGGGAAAGGATTCTGAAGACTTCCGTGCTGCAGGTTCTGCGGGCCTACAGCCTCATGTTTTTTGTGAGGTGCCAACCACGCTGTGATCATTAAACCCCACAGTGGTGGTGGGGATTTTCTTGTTGCTGTTAACCTGGGAGCCAGCTACATCTTGTTTATCAGACTTGTTTTAATTCAGCTTGGTCAGGTTCCAAGTGTTGAGGTGGAGATTAAAGGCAACTGAAGAATCCAATTAGCTGCCCAGTCTTCTTTAAGTCAAAAACTCAGGTCACAAACTAGATCAAAGTGAAATTATTTCTCGACAGCTCTGTTCATTAAGGGGAGGGTGGGAGCTCACACTGCTAAGCTGGGCTCATTACTGGGACTGGCATTTTAAATACAGTATCTCCCCCAAATTACATGTTTCAGAGGTCAGAGGGAGAAACACAGATTATCTTACATGAGTCTCTGGCTAATAGAAAACAGAAAGCCAAAGAATGAGCATACGACTTCTAGGAAAAGATTTAAATGAGGCTCCAATTTTCCTAGGCAGGCAAACCAAATCTGGAAACTGGAATTGGCACCAATCACTCCCAGGAGAGAATCCCTCCTCCAGGAGATGTAGAGTTGAGAAATCTAGGTCTTCCAGGTGGCTTACCATCTTCTGGAATCCTTCAAAACTCTTTCCGCCCCTTTCCCTGGTTGGGTGCAGCTGCAAGAGAGGCCCTCTCGCTGTGCAGGCAATCCTAGCCCCAGGACCCAAGCAGCCTTTGAAGAAAAACCACTCACCATTTCTGGTCTCTGAATCCCAGGCAGAGTTAGTCCCAGTGGCAACAGACTCCTCATGGGTCTCTCTGCGTTTCTGCAGGTTCTTTTGAATGGGCTGCAGAACAGAAGAGAAGGAGGAGGAGAGTAAAGAAGACCCTGATCAGATTCGCTTTCTATAGGGAGAATCAAACATTGGATTGCTGTGAGGGCACAGTTCTATGGGAGCGAGAGAGAGAGAGAGAGAGAGAGAGAGAGAGAGAGAGACAAAAATTACATTCAAGAGAGCAATCACAGACACATGACCTCTTCAGTGAGCCCTGATTTTGAACTGAACCTGGATATCTACAGAAACAATGGCCTTTTTCCCTGTCCCCTCTTGCTTAGGAAATTCTGCTCAGCCTCTCAGGCAACCAGCTGCCTCTAAGTTAAAAGATCAAATATTTTAGGCCTTCAAAGCTATAGGCTTGGGGGATACCCGAACGTGGTTAAAGTTTATTTTTGCAGGCTTTAAGTTATAGCCACCTCTGAGGTGTCTGCAATCTGAACCAAGAGTGAGACCTGGCCTTAAACTTCCCAGTCTCTCTGGCCCATCCAGGTAGGGCCTCAGAGCAAAGCCACTTGCCCCTGGAAGCCGGACTCTCTGGAAAGGTGGGAGAGAGAAAGGCAGACACAGGGGAGAGGAAAGAACAAGAGGCAGGAACCTGAAAGCTTTAGTCTGCACCTCCTGCCAGGGTCTTGCTGTTCCCAAACGGCTAGTTGCTGCATAACTAACCACCCCCCTCCAAGTCTGGGGGGCCTGGGAAACTTTGTTATGCAGAGGCACTCAAAGCATGGGGTTTACTTTGGGGCTGCAGCCACCCAGGAATCCTACTAGCCTCTTCCTCTCCTTTTCGCTTTGTAGCTACAGCCTGCACCTTCAAGGGGGAGATTGGGAGTGCAGATTTCAGGGAACTACCCCTACTATTGGTGGATCTGAGGGCCCCAGACCCTAAGCCCCAGTAAATGTAGCCCAAAGGGATTCTCTTTAGATGATTCATTTGGAGCAGGAACAAATCACGTCTAGTGGGTTTTGTTTTTCCTCTCTGTGTGAGCGTTTCCCTCCCTGGGGTTTCATCATACTCCCGGATCTTTCCATACTCGCCTGTTCTCCATGCCCTGGGGCTGCAGCAGTGCTGCCAGGCCCCAGAAAACGCACCCTGGATCCCACACAAGTTTTTTTTTAATATGTCCCACACCACCCCACGAGCGCCCAGTAGTTTGGTTTGGTTTTGTTTTAAATCAGCGCCCTAAAACGAGTTTTAAAATCCAGTCTTTTTCTAAAGACAAAGGAGAGGACACTGAGGGCGCCGGCAGTGACTCAAATGGGGTGCCTGCCCTCCTCCCGCAGAGAAGCCCTCGGGCAGGCGCCGGCAGCAGCCTCTCCCCTGCCTCTCGAGGGCCGCCCTTGAGTTTCATGACGAGGATCGCGGAACCAGTGGCTCTCCAGGCTGTCACCCGGGGTGAGAACCTGCACCACTCTGCAGCCCTGTTGATTTTGTCCTAAAAGCCTGAGCGAAATGGAAATACGGGGGGCCGGGGGCGGCTGTTGGCTTGTGAATGCTCGCCTTTGTCCCTCAGGCGGTCGGCCACCAGCCTGGCCATCTGTCCCTCCACTGGTCACTCTCATTTGGCAGGCGGGGCCGCAGACTACATAGGAGGAGGCCGAGGTGCATGTGTCTCGAATGGGGTTAGGTGCCAGCACGAGGCCTTACAAGGTTCCCGGATAGCCCTGGTGCACGCCTTGGCCATCGAAGAGGCGGGAGGGGGACCTGACACGGCGCGGATGTGCCAGACTGGAGGTGGAGGCGGGGGTCCCCCATCCCAGCTGTTCTCCTGGCCCTGCAGCACCCGGGACCCAAAATAGCAAGTTCACCCTGGGTCAGCCTTGCGAGAGCCAACTCGCACCCCACTCCAGGAAGGGCTCAGTCCGCACCTTTGGAGAACTGCTCGCGGGCCCAGGGCGTCGGCCTAGGGGTCACATTTCAACCCGGAGCAGCTTCGGAGGAGTCGAGTCTGGGGAGCAGGGAAGAGCGACCCGATTGGAAGGAAGGTGCCAAAGAGCCCTGGACAGCTGGAATGCCCGACCCTGCCCAAGAAGGGGCCTGCCCGCGGCCGCGAGAGCTCCAGACCACCAGTCTCAGCTGCCACTCAGTGCCTGGCCAAGACGCAGGGCCCGGCCTTCCAGGGCCGCGGGCACCGGGGACCTGCGTGGGCCTCTCCGCTGCGCTCCTCTGCTGGGCGCCCTCTCCCTGGCGCGCCTCTGAACCTGGCATCGAAGCCGCCTGATAGACATTTCGAACAATCCGGGAGAGAAACAAAAAGAACTCAGTTTGCCCGCATAAACGCTGCGAAGTCACTCTCAGTTTCCTGGCTTCTCGTAAAGGTGGCCGGGGCCGTTTACAGTAAGAACGGAATAATGTTTGCGACTGTACGACATAATTATCTCCAGACTTGCCTCTACCCCGCCCCCAGCTAGGGTTTTCACCAGCGAAAGCGGCTAATGCATTTGCACACATTAAACATCTTGAACGCATAATTACAGGCTGCAGACAGGCTGGATAATAAAATATCTCGGCTCGATATTTTTGGAAGTCTTTTGTGACGGTACCTGGAATAAATAACAACCGCTTTCTGTGTCCTCAGCCATCTAACTGCAGCCACCGTTATTTCAGAACACCCCCACCCCACCTCGACGGTGCTTTTGAGAAAAAACGGGGCAGAAGTGAGGGACTTCAGCGGGAGGGTGCGGTCGCCTGGAGAGGTCTCCTGAGCCTGGGATGCGTGTGGGCTTGGAGGACTAGAATAAGGAGAAGAAAATATGTTCCAAGCCCTTAGGGCCCTCTTCCTCATTAGAGGCACACAAGTGGGGCCCTCTAGGCCCCACACCCTCTGGGCACGTGCCCTCCCTGACTCTCTCCCTATTCGAAGACTAAAAAATTTGAAGAAGACGCAGACCACATGTTCCTACCTCACAATCTCTCTGAAAAGAGCGTCTCTATACTGAGCCGGCTCCTGTCACCTGAAAAATCTGCTGGAAAAGAAAGCTGGATATTGAAGCAGCAAGACTCAGAGGAAGAAGCTGCTGGTTAGTTTCTGGCTGGTTATTTTCTTCCACAGAGGCCTGGGACTCTAGCTTCCCTTGAGTCTTAGTTGCTTTGTCTGTAAAATGGAGATGATTATAATAACCTCGGGACCAACTTCACAGGTTGTTAGGAGGAAAAACTTAAAAAAATTTTTATTGCCATATAACTTACGTATAGCAAAGCATACAAATCTTAAGCCCCCAGTTCACTGAATTTTATATATGTATACATTTGTGTAACTACTACAAAGATCAAGATAAAGAGTATTAACAGCCCCCAGAAGCCCATGAAGAAGCACTTTGAGAACTAATTTTAGACGGTGATAGTGTTATCTCTAAGTCAAGAGATCAATAGGTCAGTCTAGTATGTGGCCCTTGAAGACACTTGATAGTGTCTTCAAGACAAGAATTGACAAACCAAATATACATGTCAAGGGGCTGTGGGAATCTCTGGTCTGGAGGGTCATTTGTAGGCCTTTTCTACAAACCCTAGGCATTCAGGGATTGGGGGAAAATTGAATATCAGGCTTTAATTCGTTTTGAGACAATGGCGTTCTCTTTTGTGAATGGCTGGGGCTTTATGTCTTTGGCTGGCATGTTCATTTACAAGTTAGGGGTAAGCCCAGAGAGAGAGGCCTGAGAACCTCTCCCAGGGGATGGAAATCTGAGTTGATGTCCATAAGACAAAGATTCAAGCCTTGGGGTAACTTATTTCAGTGTTCTCCCCTGAATCCAAGTCTGGTATAATGTGTGGAGGAAATTCCCCAAAGGAATATTTGGCCATGAGATACATAGGGTATCCAGTTTTCTGAAAAGTATAACCGCAATAGCTAATCGATGCAATTGGTTCTCTTCACAAACAATACAAAATATTTTATAGAAAAAAAAATTCTCTGCTCAGATTTTCTGAACACCAATTCTTCCCAGAGGTGGCCACTGTTACTGATCACTTGTCTGTCCTTCTAGCTCTTTTGTACATTCCCTCTTTTTTAAAAGCACAGTGGTAGCTCTCACTATACATGCTGCCCTGTTCTTAGAGCTTTTCCTAAACACTGCCCATGACAATTCTCCATGACAGGTATACTGGCTCAGAAAGATATGCTCAGACCCAGTGACTCAGCCCAGATAAAATTGAAGCTAACCTCGTCTAGCCTGACACACAGAAGGGCTGCTTTAGCCTGGGTTCTAGATCCTGGCCTACAGTTTATGGGTCTGGCGACCTTAAAAACAATCAGCTAACTTGGCCGCACCATCATTACCAGCACCCCCTTTCTCCCTAGGGGAGCAGAGCCATGGGGAGGAGGCAATAAGGCACTGACCATGAGTAGACCCTCAACCATTTTCTGGAGTCAGGGGAAATTGAAAGTACTTCTTGGAATTTTTAACTATTCTGTCTAGCAGCTATAAAAACTGTGCTCAGGTCATTAGCCCACCCTGGGTGTCTACCTCCGATCCCATTTCCTTAGTCCTCTTTGGAACTCGATGGGGTGGCCCTGGGCCTGGCCCCCACCCAGGCCTGACAGAGGCAGGAGGGTATGGCGGGGGCCTAGGGCTTTTCCCCAGACCTTGGACCCCGCAGCGTCTGCCAGGAGACGTCGGAGGAAACGCGTTTACCACCTGGGCGACCTTGACTGCAGCCGATTAAAGTTTAATCCGAGGTGTGTGCTCAGACTTGCCATGTTATTTAAACACATCAAAGGTCATAAAAAGATTCCAATGGCGTGAGCCGCTCCGACGCGGGCCCGCAGGGAGCCAGCATTTGATTCGGGTGGATTTCCAGAGCCAGGATTTAGAGCGCAGGGCGGGAAGGGGAGTACAGGAAAAAAAAGGGAAAAGTCAGCTTTCACAGAGGAACGCCAGACTTCAAAAAGCGGCAGGGGAAACCGAGTCTCGGCCCGGGGAGCAGAGACAGCGTCCTTCAATTCCGATTAACTGGGAAGACATCTAGCGGAAAGAGGTCGCAACTGCAGCGGTGTCCTGCGAGCATCCTCCGCCGCCGCCCACAGCGACTGCAACCTCCCGGATTGGATGGGTGTCGGAGGCCTCAAAAAGAAGCCTCTCTCTCCCTGGCCTCCCCGTCGACAGTGGAGTGCTTACTCTATTGCCTGCATGATTGCAGGGCTGGGACTGGGCTCCCACCCAGGGCAGAGGCGAAATTTCCACCTTGAAAGAAAGATCTAGCTGCCCACCGAAAGCACCCGGCCCAGGATCTCTGAATTCCCATCTAACCCTTCCTGGAGCTCCTGATCCTAAGGGGGGCAAATCCCTGGAGCGCCCATATGTAGGTTCTCCTGAAGGGTACTGAGCGGCTCTGGGGACCAGCAGATTGCTGCAGAAGTTAAGTGAGGCCAGGGGCCCCCATGCAAAACCGCTGGAACTACAGACTGCTGCCCACCAGGCCTTTGGCAGAGCACAGGAGCCTAGCTTCTTAGGATTCAAAGGTGACATTTTCCCTATCTCTGCCGTGGGGCCATCCGGTCAGACCTGATCCTGGCTGCCTTCTTGCATCCAGATTCTAATTTCTGTGAAGGATTGGCCTCTCTCACAACCCCATGGAAATGAGCCCCACATATAGAGAGCTGGCTCTTATCTGAGCTCCTCTGGCCCCACCAGCACCTCCGAACCTTATGGCCAAAAGATGGAGAACTCTGTGCAGGCCTCCCCATGTGCCTCGGAGATGCTCACTGCAGGTTCTCTATTGGGTGCCTTCACCTGCTTCAGATGGGGTCCCCCTTGTAGGGACATGCCTCCTTGCTGACCACTTTGGCTGAGTCTGAGTCTGAGTCTGAGTTCTCCTTTCTCAGTCTTTGTTTTTTTTTTTTAGACAGGGTCTCACTCTTTTGCCCAGGCTGGAGCATAGTGGTACTATCACGGCTCACTTCAGCCTCGACTTGCTGGGGATCAAGCGATCCTCCCACCTCAGCCTTCCCATAGCTGGGACCACAGGCACATGCTACCACACCTGGCTAATTTTTGTGTGTTTTTTTTTTTTTTAAAGAAACTGGGTTTCACCATGTTGCCCAGGCTCTCTCAGTCTGTTAGTTGTGGCATTAGATCATCCTAAAGTTGTCAGGAAGTGTGGCACCAGTATATTCCTTTTGGGAATGGTACAGAAGGCCAAGGAACCATGTTCCACATTTCAATGTATGAATCCCAGGACATTGTGGAGCCCCCACAGGCAGCTCCACCGATAGACTTTGCAGGCCTTCTGTAGAAGGGATTCATGCTCAAGTCCCTGGGACTAGCATCGGCCCAGCCTCTGGGAAGCAGCTTCTTCCTTTTTCATTTTACCCATCAAGTTGCCTACCATACTCCTCCAGGGTTTGCACTCTCCCTGATTCTCAAATGAAGGCTCAAGGGACCCTGTTCTTTGGCTTTTTTACACAACCCCCTACAATCCCCCCTGAAAAAATGGAAGAACTGGAAATGGTGGAAGAGGATATTCTAGCAAATGCCTTGAAATCCTTCACTGAGACATTAGCCATCTCTTATCACTCACAGAAGTGTTTCCCCAAAGGGGTATAAGGGCTATGACTCCTTCTGTGCTCCCACCAATCACCTAATGACTGGATAAACCTCAGGTAGGAAGACTCCCTTATGTTTTATTTAATCAGCTACAGACTATTAAAGTAGCAGTGGGTAAGGGCTAGGGGAAGAAAGGACTGTAGCTGGGCTAACCAGACTTAACTTCAGAAAAACTGAGACCAGGATCATATCACAAGTGAACCTGGGATCCAAGGGCCTGGATCAGTCCAGGTTCCACACTGAGTTCCAATGGGCTGCTGTGTGTGCTTGGAGCACAGCTGATCCCTTAATCCTTTCAACCTGAGACAGACAGACAGACACACACACACACACACACACACACCACGATCCAGAAAGTCCCCTCCCAGCTCACCTGGTTAGGCCCACACTGGACCCCTGGCTGGATTCCACACCCCCAGCCAATCAACTCTGCTCTGCTCCCAGCAGAAATCACACGGACTTCTATTCCTCAGGGTGACAAACGAGTCTGCTTGCTCTTGGTGACATCAAATTACTTTGCACCAGCCTAGGGTCCCATGACCTGACATAACCTCACATTAGATCCTAGAAATGTAAAGAAATATGGCCTTTTAAAAAGTGGCTGAGAGCAGGTAATTGCTAGCAGGCTTGAAGGGTTGTCCCAAGCTCAGCTCTCGACCTCTGCCTCCGAAGCTGATAGCAGCAGGAATTCACGTGTTTGGACTCTCTATGGGGAGAAGGTCGAGCCTGCATTTAACTCCGGACAATAATCAGATTCTCAAAGGTTGTTTTTGAGCAGTTACAGAAATCACAGGGAGGCTTGGGACCTAAAAGGCAAGGAAGACTCAACAGCGGCACCACCCCCACTAACCCCCAAGCCAGGCTTCCGCAAAGAACAGGCTTCAGCAGAGAATGGGCTTCTGCTGAGCTTTAAAAACAGGCCATCTTTGAGCTGCTGTAGCTTAAATTTTTGTGGAGAATTACAGTTTCATTGCTTCTTATTCTTCTCCCTCCCATCTCTCCCTTCCTCTTTGTCTCCTGGCTTGTCTGTGGCTTCTCTCTTCCCCTCTCCCTCTTCCTCCGAATTGTTTGACTTCTACAGTCCCCACCCTTACCCTGACCCAAGCCCTCACCCCTGTGGTGAACTCCATCTTAGGATCAAGAGACATAGGATCCATAAACCCACCACTGTGCCCAAGGCTTGGTAGGAGTCGATCTTGCTGATACCCCACAGACAGTGGGCAGAGAGCTCATGGCTTCTGCAACATACAGTTGGAGTCATTCGAGATTATTGTAAAATATGTACACACACTTTCTTCTCTTTTTAAATTTACATACCCCTTATGAGTTTCATCAAATAGCTCTTTTCTAATACCATGAGAATTTATATACTTAGTGTAAAAGCATCCCAGATATTTAATCACTACTCAAAAAAATTAATTAAGAAACCATAAACAACCCAAATACAAAATACTGCCATAGAAAAGATGATCAGTATCCACTCAGACAAGTGGGGTCAGAATTTATTAAGCAGCCGGGTAGTGTAAAAGTTGTCAAATTCAACAGTGTGCTATTTTCTGTTTTTACCGTTTTGCTTTCTGAAGTTGCCAAGGCTTTCAGTTAAGTCACTTTCAGAGTTTGATGGGGAGAATCATGCTCATTGTAAATTAGACTACCAGATTAAAACAAAAGAAACCATAACACCTTTATTCATTATTTAAAAAAAAAATCCCTTATTGCTAGGGGGATATTTTCAATGCTCGGCATTGAATTTCTTTCTGAAAACTGCAGCTGTTCTGATGAGCCATCAATTCAGTGCAAACTTTCCTAGTTTAATCATTAGAAATTTCTTTTGAGTTTCTGCCAGGGGAGGAGTTGTGCTGAAATGGAATATAGTCATTTACCCACTAATAAGTGAATACATGTCAATTTAGGACACACTGAGGACTGAGGTATGTTTTTTGTGTTCCCCCATAATTCTGACGCAGCAACAGAAAATTTCTATTAAAGGACGATTCACTCATATAAAAAGGTAACATAAATCTTCCTCTTTCATATGTAATTTTTAGAAAGACGAGACAAGATTTTTAGGCAAGATGGGTCTACCTCTCAAACCCCTCTTTTGTCCAGCTTACTCCTGGGTGAACCCTCAAGTTTTTTCTAGAGTTTCATTGCAATAACCCCAGTTCAAGTCCTTTTGCTCAATCTTGAAATATAACAGATCTTCGAAATCCTATGGTGGGGGTGAAATGATGTGATGCTATCTGGGATTTACTTCAAAATACTAAAGAGAGAGAGAGAGAGGAAGTGGATAATAAAACATTTGAAGATGAAATTATAATAGGGGTCAAAACTAGGAGCTGGGTACATAGGGGTTTGTTATGCTTATGTGTGTGTTTGACAAAGTCCATAATAAAAGGATTAAAAAAAAAACTGTGTGGGGCAAAGGTGGAAAAACTATCCCTGCCAAAGGGCTACCAAAAAACAAAAAAGTGGTCTGTTGGTTAGCACCTGTAGTTGCCCATTCCTAATTCTTGATTTCCAGAAACAGAAAACGACCTTACTCCCTTTTCATTTCTCTGGAGTCAGCGGCCAACCCTGATGCTTTCTTTCCGGTAAACTCCCTCTCCCAACCCATAAACTGAATATCTAAACCCAAGGTTGGGGGCTGATTAATGGAGCTTCCGTACTCAGCTCCCCTCACCAGAGTGTAAATACCCATAAAAACTAATATCAGAAGTTCGTACTGAGCGCTTCGTTTCCCTGAGAGCTGGGCGGAACGGGGCTAGAGCCGCGGGACAAAGGAACCGCGGCTCCTCCTTGAACAGTGCCGGGTGCTCTAAACTCGCTCAGCGAAGGTCCCTGGAGCCAGATGGAGGTTCTGGGGAGGACATGTGAACCGGGCAACGCCAGTCCACGACTCACCTTCCACGGGGGACAGGTGTATTTACAAAGCCACAGGAGAGGGAATGGTGAGTGGTCGGAAAAGTGAGTTAGGAGATGCGCCAGCGAAGTAGGTCACCAGGCTGGTCCGACAGGGTGAATTTTTTTTCGTAGGGCTGGTTATGATGCCTGTATTTCACCCACATGACATTGGATGTGCACATTCACTCTGTGTGTATACGCACGTTTGATGCGTGAATGTGCGTGCATATCGAGGCACACACATCGTTATAATTACAGCATATAACGTGCCCATAAAACTCTGATCACACCTCAGTGTGTACTTGAAGGGGTCCTGAGTTCCCCTTCCTCGTCGCTGCGCTGGTGAATTTCCTTCCCTCCGTCGCGTTGTGCAATAAGAATTCGCAGCTGGGAACAGGGCCGTGGGAGTTCTTAGGAGTCTAGGGCGAGATGGACCCCCGCGGGCGCAGGCCGCCTGGCTGCCTGCGCCGCTTTCTCAGCGAGAAAGCCGAGCCCGGCTTTCGTTCAAACACCCTACTTCCTTCAAACGCTCGAAGTCTTCAGTGTATTTGTTGACTTAAAGAATGCACTGCCCAGTCCTGGTTTCCTGTTTTGTTGCGAGCGTAAGCATCAAGCTAGGGTGGGGGTGGGCGCCCGAGGGTAAAATTCCTTTGGGCCAGTGGCAGAGTCGGGTACAGAGACCCCTCGTCCTCTTCACGTCGCAGCCGGACGGAATTCTCCGGGCCGTCCCGCGCTCGCCCAGCGCCCCGGCTGAGTGACCCGCAGGTCACTCCTTGGGTGGCACGGGCCCCACAGTCCAGCAAGCCGATGTCCCCTGCGGGCTGGCCGCGGACTGCGAGAAGGCATTTCCTCCTTCCGGCCGAGCCCTTCTCCAAGCTCCCTCTGCTTCTAACGCACGCTCCGGTCCTTTACGCGAAGTCTGTCTTCAGCTCCAGTGAAGAGCGATCAGTGGCACTGTCGGAGGAAAGAGCTCTTCCACCACCGCCGCCGCTGCCACGGCCGCCGCCGGCTTCGAAGTCACCTAGGCCTCCCAGAGCTGAGTTTTGGAGGCCGGAGTTTGCGCCAACTCTGGGGAGTCCAGGCGCGGCTGGCCAAGGCTTTGCAGTGGAGGATGCTACTCATGGGAGTCTGGAACCTGGTTGTTCTGAAATGGTGTGTGTCCGGTGGAGATCTCCTTGCTCAGGGACTCTCTGGGGGAAACAGGGCAGGGCTGTACTCAAATTGGAGTTTTCCTTGAGCTCCTGCCGTATTTTCTGAGGCCCTGTGCACTAGTGGCTTTGTGGTACCTGGAAACAAACAAACAAACAAACAAACAAAAAAAGAACTCTACAGGCAGCAGGAGAGCTGCTCCTCCAAAAATCTGCTGTCCTTGAGATCCACCCCATGAAGGGATCTTAAAGGCAAAGTGGGGGTCCCTGTGGATCTTCCTGGACCTTGCACTTCCACTTTCACCATGTTAACATTTGGTCACCAGAGTGACCGTAGCCCAAAACTATCCCCACAGCCTCAAGCCTTTTACTGCCTTATTATTGTTTCAAATGCACAAAAATCTAGAACAAAAGCTTGAGTGAGTGACTCAATGTGCCATTTCCCTGTCCACTGGCTAACTTCAACCCAGATCTCAGGACCTACCAACCCTTTCCCCTTAAGAAAGAGGGTACAGCTTCCACCTGATGGGGACACTCAAAATTCCCTCCGTAAGCAGAGCAGTCCCCCACTTGCTCCTTTCCCAAATGATCTGCTCAAGTTTGGCTACACTGTTTGAAGATTTTGTCTTTTCTCTTTCTCTCTCTTCAGCCCCTCAACCAGTTTTTCCTCTGGATCTTTCTTCCTTTGCCATTATCTCTGTGCCCCAGCCCACCTAGGATGGGAGAGAGTGGGTTAAGATGTCCTGCAAAAGTGGCTTGTAAAGCTGCTTGGATACATTAAAAGCACATGAATATCCTGAAATACAAAGTGTCTTTAGAACCAACCAAGGAATGTTTATCCTAATGCTGGATGAATACAAAGAAATGGTGCCAGGGAGCAGTGCTGACAGCCTCCTTGGAGTTAAAGTGAGAGCAGGTAAATTTCATTTGCTAATGAAAATCAAACTCGATTAAAACCTGGTTTCCCTTTGTCCTTTTCTCCTCCAACGCTGGGAGCCCAGAGCCCCGTGGACCAGGCTGGCATCCAGTCCCCCAACCAGAAAAACCTAGCCACAGTCTTTTTCTTCAGTGAGAAGCTTTTGGGCAACCAAACCCTGCAGGGCACCCTGGCCTACCCCAGGAGGTAAGAAGCCTTGTCAGCCAAGGCATTTTGGAACACTGAGAAATGCTCTGGTAACAAAGGCCGTGCTGCAGAAACTACCCTCCAGTTCTTCCTGCGCTGCCCTCTCAGGGCTCCTCTGGGGAAATCGGTGCACCACGCAGTACCTGGGAAATGACTGCAGCCTCTCCCACCTCTCCCACCTCTACACATGCAGCACTCTGCTTGGCTGTCATGCCTAAGGTGCCACCGCTGCCGGCCGATCCTAGTGGGTGCCCTGGCTTCCCCAGTCTAACCCATGAGGAGTCTGAGAATATGAAATTGTCAGGTTGATGGTGTCTCTATGCAATCCTATAGGAATTCTTGAGCCTGGAGAACAAAAAATCAGAGGGACAGACAGCTCAGAAGGTCAGGACCCATTACTTTGGCAGGCAAGCAAATCTTGACCTTGCCGTTGGGAAAAGAGGAAGAATGCTAGGAGGATCTGTGCTTGCTTCCCAGAGCACACTTGCCTTAATTTTCCTCCAACCTTTCTTTTGCCACAGCAAGTCAATTTGTTGGCTGCCTGGCAGGGAAAGAAATTATATTGGGAACCATTAAGAAATGTCTTATCTCCCTCAGCAGAAGACAGGGAAGGAAGATTATTCTTGCTTAAAAGCGAGTAGAAATTCTGAAACTCAGACCCAAAATTATTCAGAGCTTGTTCTCCTTC
This sequence comes from Trachypithecus francoisi, assembly GCF_009764315.1. Lineage (NCBI taxonomy): Eukaryota > Metazoa > Chordata > Mammalia > Primates > Cercopithecidae > Trachypithecus > Trachypithecus francoisi. The sequence continues at coordinate 99,101,717 of NW_022681469.1, read as the reverse complement.
TACAAACCACCTCCACTGATTGGTGGCTACAACTCAATACTGACAGGACATGCAGACATTTGAAAACAGTGGGGGCATGCCAGGACGCCATGGACATGTCTGGTAGAAAAATAAAATATATATTGAGATCCAAGACAAGAAGAGAACAAGCAGGGTGCGTTCTTCTAAGTAAGCATGTTTTGAGAGGGATTTTTTTGTTTTGTTTTTGTGGTTGTTGTTGTTATTGTTTTAACATGGGGGAACTAAGAAAAGCCCAGATAAATTTGATCGCTAAAGGTGCACCACAAATCTCAATAATTCAGGCCCCAAGCTCTTTCTTGGCGAGAGCGCCACATTTAAGGAGCAAAGCTTAATTTGAGACGCAATCCAAAGCCTTCCCCCAGCACCATCCCTCCCAGACAAACCTGCTTGTGGCTTCTCGGCCGACAAGATGAAATCTTGTCTCACCAATTTTGGTGAGGAGGGACCCAGTCGTCTGTGGAGCTGAGGCCCTTTCTCTGTGCGCAGGGTTCGGGGCTCCGGTGAAGTGGAAGGGGGAGGGAAGAATGTGGAGCCGGCGTTGGCCGCAGTGTGCACCGGCAGCTGCGCTATGGCCAGAGGTGAGCTGGCACAGGCGCAGGCTAGTGGGGGCTCCCCAAGCTGTGTTTTCGTTTTTCCGGGTCTGGCTGGAAAACCGAAGACGCTCAAAGCCCTAGCTGAGTAGGGCGGAGGCAGAGAAGAGTCGGTAAACACCGCCCCAAAAACCCCACGAAGGCACCAAAAAATTCTGGGCAGCCGAACTGAGTCAGAGCTGAGAACTTTAAAAAGAGAGAGAAAATTAAGCGTGAGGGCATGTGGGCAATGGGCCTTTTGCTGCTGCCCGGGTCTCCACGCTTGCATGGCAGTTCTCATGCTGGCTAGACTGCAACTTTCAACTTGACCTTGGCCTCCAGCCGTGTCTGACCCGTATGTAAAACCGCCTTCAAGTCCCCAGGAACAGGGGCCTCGAACCCTACTCTGTCTCTTTGTCACTGTGAGTTTTACAATGCCACTTGGAGGGAGGAAGGGGGGTGGTGAAAGGGCCAGAAAGTAACAGAAAAGGCAAGTCCCTACAGAAGCTAGTTCCTGAGTCTGCAAATGACCAGTCAGGGAGAAGGTAAACTGGGGGCAAATCAATATTTACCCAGAACTGCTAAAAAGTCAAGAAGGAAAGGGCACACTTGGAAGGGGGGGTGGTGGCTGGTGTGGTGGTCATAGAAGGTTTTATTGGGCGACACTTACATTGGTCAGGACAAACCCAGGATCAGGACAGATAAATGCCCAAGCCCAGCCACATTGGTCTGGACGCTGCAGGAAGACCAGGGGCCTTAGAGAGCAGATGGTGGGGTGTGTGTGGGGGGGGTGGTATGCGTGCTGCTCTGAGTTTAGGGCTGAGTGTGCAAGCTAGGAGCAGAGGACAGGTCCAAGCCTGGCTTCTCACTAGTCAGCCTAGGGTGAAAAAGAATCCAGCACTCTCCCCAGCACTATTCCGGTAATGTGCCCACTTTCACTTTGAACACTTGTTCCTCTTCTAGGCATCTCACCAGCTCACAGTAGTGAATCAGGAAGTGGAAGTATGTGACCCTAAAGCAGCAGGACCCCCAGAGCCCCTCGTCAAAACATGGCAGCTGCAAGAGGGGTCGCTGCTTGGTTCTTCAGCACTAACACACTGCCTTGCTACCAATAAAAGGTTGCATTTCCCAGGCACAGAGGAAAGGCTTCTTGGGCTGGTTCTTGGGCAAAGAAGGACTAGGCATCCTCTGCAGGCTGGAGATCCTACTTGAGGGGAAGGCAGGAAGTGGCCCCAAAGAGCCCCTTTTTCTTGTCCCAAAATAGAGTGAAACAGTGGGTTCCCAGGTTCCTGGAGAGTCAGGTCCGGTCCACAAAGAAGCTGGAGGCGTTAGGGCCCAGAAGGGGGGCTTGAGTCCCAGCCAGAAGCCCAGCTGGGGCTTGTTCCTTTTAAGCCCCTTCCAGAACAAGCCAGCCACACTGGCAAGGTGGGAGCATGGATGAATGGTGCACACGGATCGCTCACTCTATCTCAGAGTCTCTGGAGGAGGAAGCGTTGTTACAGGGTCAGAGCAAGGAACAGGCTGTATACCTAAGTGTGTGAGTGCGAGTGAGTGTGTCAGTGTACACGGTGTTTGCGTGTGTGATGAGTCGTTCTGAGTCTATGGGTCTAAATGCAAACATATGAAATTGCTTACTAACAGTGTGGAGAGGGAAGGGATAGGGGGCTTCTAAATGCAGTCCAAGCCTCCAGTGGAATGTCCTAGGATATCCGCAGGAACCGACAAGCAGCAAACACCCTGCCACTGTTTCCCTGGAAAGAGCAAAATCGCAACTCCATGGAAGCCGAAGGCGCCGATGTCCGTCCTAGGGTCTCACTGCAGAAATAAGCGCTGGTTCCTGGAAAGAAAACAGCCCCAGAGGCCCCAGGAAACACCCATTCTGAGCTAGGCTGGTCCCGTCCTCCCCACTCTCCCATCCCTGACGGCCGGCAGAATTACCTGACCTGTCCCCACCGCTCCAGATCGCAACCCAATCGCGAGCCCACCTCCCCTCCCCGCCTGGTTGCGCGGGTCTGGGCCCCACTGGGATGAAGGGAGGGAAGAGGGGAGGAGATGGGGCCGCCCTTCCTTCCCTGCCCCACCCGCACGTTCCCCCGCCTCTCCCCCCGGTGAATGGTGCGCGGCCGCGCGGCTGGCGCTGGCGCTGGGGATGGCGCGGGCCGCGGCGCGGACGGCGGGTGCACCGTGCAGAGCTGGAGTCGGAGCCGCCCGCTTTGCATACGCCGTGGGCGGAGCGGGGGGGGGGCGGGCCAATGGGCGGCCGCCTGGCGCGACCCCGCGGGGCGCGATCCGCCCCCCTCGCTCGGGCCCCGGCCCCGCGCTGCGCGCTCTTCACTTCTTGGGGGCTTTTTAAAACAGCGCCACTGGGGTCTTCTCCATGCGGCTCAGGCTATGACAGCCTCCGTGCTCCTCCACCCCCGCTGGATCGAGCCCACCGTCATGTTTCTCTACGACAACGGCGGCGGCCTGGTGGCCGACGAGCTCAACAAGAACATGGAAGGGGCGGCGGCGGCTGCAGCAGCGGCGGCGGCGGCTGCGGCGGCCGGGGCCGGGGGCGGGGGCTTCCCCCACCCGGCGGCGGCGGCGGCAGGGGGCAACTTCTCGGTGGCGGCGGCGGCCGCGGCCGCGGCGGCGGCGGCGGCCAACCAGTGCCGCAACCTGATGGCGCACCCGGCGCCCTTGGCGCCAGGAGCCGCGTCCGCCTACAGCAGCGCCCCCGGCGAGGCGCCCCCGTCGGCAGCCGCCGCTGCCGCCGCCGCTGCTGCTGCCGCCGCCGCCGCCGCCGCCGCGTCGTCCTCAGGAGGGCCCGGCCCGGCTGGCCCGGCGGGCGCAGAGGCCGCCAAGCAATGCAGTCCCTGCTCGGCAGCGGCGCAGAGCTCGTCGGGGCCCGCGGCGCTGCCCTATGGCTACTTCGGCAGCGGCTACTACCCGTGCGCCCGCATGGGCCCGCACCCCAACGCCATCAAGTCGTGCGCACAGCCCGCCTCGGCCGCCGCCGCCGCCGCCGCCTTCGCGGACAAGTACATGGATACCGCCGGCCCGGCGGCCGAGGAGTTCAGCTCCCGCGCTAAGGAGTTCGCCTTCTACCACCAGGGCTACGCAACCGGGCCTTACCACCACCATCAGCCCATGCCTGGCTACCTGGATATGCCAGTGGTGCCGGGCCTCGGGGGCCCCGGCGAGTCGCGCCACGAGCCCCTGGGTCTTCCCATGGAAAGCTACCAGCCCTGGGCGCTGCCCAACGGCTGGAACGGCCAAATGTACTGCCCCAAAGAGCAGGCGCAGCCTCCCCACCTCTGGAAGTCCACTCTGCCCGGTAAATGGCGACATATTCCCAGCCCTGGTCTTCCGGCTCTGCTCCAGCTTCTCCTCCGCTCGCACCCGGGCGATCCCGGGTTCCCTTCTGTTCTCTTCCTGGTCTGCCCTAGCGGCTCTGCACCCCTGGGAGCCCAAGCATGGCTGGCTGGGGCTGCCTGCACTGCCTTGAGTTGAGCCGGTCCCTGGCCCTCCCTGGGTAAGGGGGTGGCTGGGAGAGAACTTGTGGGGACCGCGACTAGCTTCCTTCTCTCTCTGCGCCCCGCCCTCCCCAGCCCCTGACACCAATTTAAGGATGAGAAATTTACCAGAAAACGGCTCCCCAAATTGCCCCTCCCTATTCATTCTCTCAAAAATGGCTTCAGTGTAGAAGCTTCGAGTATTAGGACGGGCACCCAGAAAGGAGCCAGGCACAAAAGTGTTGTACCTTGAGCCTGGCGCTAAGGTGTGGGCCGCTGGACCAGGCTATCTCTCGAAGCTGCCTACGCGTTGCTCCTTCAGGATGGCCGGGTTGGGGACGTCACTGGAGCCCTGGGCGATTTCATTTCAGTTCAGAACTAACCACCTTCCCCACTGACCCTCTAGGCTTTGGCAGAAGGCCGGATTGTACAGCGCGTGGCAAAGAGCAGCCGGGCGCTGCAAGGCGGGTGGCTCAGATCGAGCTGTCGCCTATGCCCTGGCTGGGGTCCGATCCCTGTGTAACTTGCCTTCTCCCTTATCTTCTAGACGTGGTCTCCCATCCCTCGGATGCCAGCTCTTATAGGAGGGGGAGAAAGAAGCGCGTGCCTTATACCAAGGTGCAATTAAAAGAACTTGAACGGGAATACGCCACGAACAAATTCATTACTAAGGACAAACGGAGGCGGATATCAGCCACGACGAATCTCTCTGAGCGGCAGGTCACAATCTGGTTCCAAAACAGGAGGGTTAAAGAGAAAAAAGTCATCAACAAACTGAAAACCACTAGTTAATGGATTAAAAATGGAACAAGAAGGCAACTTGAAGAAACGCTTCAGAACTTGTTGCTTTGCCCAGATAATGATAATAATGCTTAATAATAATTGAAGAATGGGAAAGAGAAAGAGACAGACACTGGCATTTTGCTCTCCTGAAGGAGATCTCTGTCTCTTTAATGGAATCTACAACTGTTTTAAAACTTTAAGAAAGGTAAAGACTGCCAGTTCTTTCGCCAACCCCACCAGCCCAGCCCGTTAAATGTCAAACGTCAACCCCCAAAATACGCAATTTCAGATAAATTACACAGTTACTGAAATCTTGTAAGTATTTATGTGATCGTTATATTTTAGGACACTGTGTTAGATGGTAATAATCTGGAAGTTGGTTACAAAAGCAAGAGGCCATTGTAAACATCTGCTTGTCCTTCTTAGGTCGCCATTCCCTTTGCATGTTAAGCGTCTGCTCAGGTAAATCTTAGTGAAATTCCTGCCGTTGTTGTATGTTCTGCGAAACATTTTATGTGTAGATTTAGAGGGGAAACGAGAAGGTACTGAAATAATAATCTTGGAATATTTGCTGTGAAGGGAAAACGGGAGAGAAAACTCTTCTGAGGATCATTTGTCTTGGTAGTATAGTAAAACCAACTAGCTGAACCTTTCAGGCTACAAGAGAAACCGAGTTGGTAATGTCCTTTCCAGAATAACTTTTAATTGCTTATAACAAGCATATTTTGTGGCATTTGGACTATATTTACTGCCCCAATATCCGTTATTTTCCAAAGGATTTGGTATCTTTTTGAAAATGTTTAAATCATCAGATGATCCGCAGAATTCACTTTATTTGAGAAATCCCAAAAGTTTCCATCCCAACATGATGGACTTCGGTTTGAACACAATTCGTTTTTTCATTTGAATTGGCATTTCGCAATATTTGCTAAACATTTGCTGGAGAAATCATTTTTCTTTTTTCTTTTTTAGAAAACTCAAAATGAAAATTCATTCCCCTGAAATATTTAGGTGTCTTCATTCTATATTTTGATCTATTAAGAGATTAGTATTTTTCCATGTTTATTGTTTTATCAGACTGCTTTAGAAAGATTAGTGATTCATCTTCACAGCACATTTTTAAGCAGTTATTTCAACCAGCACATTCGTTTTGTTCATATTCACTATAGAATGATATCTTGTAAATAAAGGCACAAAGCACACTGTGAAAATGTATTTGTGCACCTGCTTTTTAAATATTTCTACTAAAAATGAAAAAAATAAAACCCCTTAGACCTGTAGATAGTGATGTAGTGGTATTAATTCTGTTAATAAAATAGTCACTGCCATTAAAATCTGCAGAAAATACTCTTTTCTTTCCTATGCTAAATGTGCACTGCACAGAAAGAAAAGGAGCAGGTTTGTCTTATATAAACCAAGGACCATTCTTTATTATTATTCAGTACTTTTTTTGCTACCAAATTTTTAAGAAAAGGGAGAAACCCCCATAACTAAAATCCTAAAAAATGATAAGTGCTTCAAGGAGATTAAAGTGTCAGATATTCCAAAAGGGAGAGAAAAGAAAGGAGGAAGAGATAGTATGAATTCCCAGGCTCCCTGTGGAAAATGAAAACCAGTTGTTTTGTATCAGCAATGCCTAGGCTGTCGTATTTTAAAATCTGCTGTTGGGTCTGCATGTGTCTGAGAGGGCAGGTTTTGATATCTGTTGAAATGACAGGACTACGAAAGGCCTTAAACCTTGACCTTGACGAAAAAAGACAATTTGTGACCTTGACTTTTGACAGCTCATGAATTGGCCTTAGCTGGATTAGTAGATCAAGGGCGCCACCTCGCGTTGACAAGCCTCCTTGTAATTCTTCAACCAAGGGAATCAAGAGCTCTTACCTCCTTGACTTTAGAGATTCAGTACTCAATGATTTGGCTCCAGATGGAGCAAATTTGAATATATGTAAATTATACATGTCCCTGTATATATGTAAATATATATCATATGTGTACACATGTATACATTTGCATATTAGTGCTTGTGTGTGCTTGTATATATATTTGTAGAATCTGTACAGATATCGTATCATTAATTGCTAATGACCCAAGATATTGTAATTTAAGGTGATTCCTAGAGTTGAGGTACAAAATGTACTTTACAAGATGAAGCCTTGTTCCTTTTCTCTAATGGCTAAGTTCGATTTGTCTTCACAGTGGCTTTCTCTGCATCAGATTTCTGCAGATCTGCTTTAAAACTGTACATTTTTGTTACAGTCAAAGATGTGTTCTTAAATCACCATTCTTTCCTGGTCCTCACCCTCCAACGTGGTCTCGCATTCTAATTAGACCTACTGAGGAGTCTTTACAGCAAATTAAGATTCAGATGCCTTGCTAATTCTAGAGTTCTAGAGTTATGTTTCAGAAATTCTAAGAAACCCCTCTTGAGAGGTCAGTAAAGAGGACTTAATATTTCATATCTACAAAATGACCACAGGATTGGATACAGATCTGAGTTATCCTGGATAACTCAGAGCTGAGTACTGCTCCAGGGTGGTGTGCAATCTTATATTGATGCTTGTGAATCTGCCATTTTATTTGTAGGATAAATAAATATGTTTAGTATTAACAACTTCCATCAAAACTATAATAATAATATATCTGCTGTTGACCTCTAACAACAATCAGGTGCTGTATTCAGAGTCATAAAGAATACATATGTATGTTTGTATATTTAATACACACATAGGATAATGTGTTTTTGTCGAATCTATGCTATGCACATATGTATTAAAATGTTGGTGGAACCAGTAGCCGTGGGATGCAGAATTGTGAGATGCAGGCTAATTTTATCTTTATATTAGAGGAAAGTAACAGTGAATGGAAGAACCAGATTCAACATTTTATGGAAAATAATATTGATTGGTTACAAAAGTGGCTGCCGGAAACCTCTCCAACCTCTCCTGAGGACTCACAGCTTCTTTATAGATGAGAATTATGGAAAGAGTCTCTAAAGCTGTCTCAAAAACAGGCTGGTGTTGAAACATACATATCAAAAGGGCTTGAGAAATTCAATTATATTTTGCTGCCCTGAGGATTTTCACTCCACTTGTGGAAACAAATGATAATGTTGCTTCAGACCCACTTCTCCACCTCTTGTTCCAAACAGTACTCCATTTCCAAATGATCTGCCATCAAGCCAAAGTAACAACTTTCTCCCAAAATGTTTAAAGTGGTGGAAAATCCCCTCAAAGCTGGATCAAACTGTGTGTTTAAGAACACCTCCAAAAGGGACTCTTCTGTTGACGGGGGATATTTTTCTTTAGATGTAAGAAATATTCTGAGCCTCGAGCCTAGGAAGGAGGCCAACAGCAGCTCTCCAGCCGGGATACCGCCCCTTTCGAAAGCCATCACCACTACAGGAACCCTGGGTAAAGTAGTAGCTTTCTTTTTTTCTCTCTAGTTTTTGAAACTGTAATGACAGAAGATATTTCAGGGTTGTTGTGGGGTTTTTTTCCCCCAGTTCTAAAATGGTCATTGATAGGATCGATCTTACCTAACTCTCCTCCTATTTAAAATTTCTATGGATCTACCAGATAACCAGAGGTGGGCATGGATTATTTATGATGGCTCCTTTAATGCCCAAATAGCTATCAGTCTAAAACCTGAAAGAAAAAAAAAAAAGTCCAAGGAGAGACCAGCTACCTCCTGAAAAACAGGAATAATAGTATCAGCCACTGATCCATGGATAATGTTGTTGAAAACCTGACTGAAGTATTTTTTTCTAAAAAGAAAACTCTTCCTGAATAAAAAAATAATAAAAATAGGACTTTAAAAAAACCCTACTTTTTCTATCTGCTCTCAGTACTGTCATATTTATTTAGTTACTTTAAGTGGATGATTGTTAAATGTCGCTGTGCATTTTACTCCTATTTGTGACTGATGCAGAGCTGAAGCCACCCATTCAAGTTGTGGGTTAAAAATAAATAAATAACAGAAAAGGAAAGAAAAAAATTAAAACAACCTAGTTGAAATCTTTTCTTAAAAATTCACCACTAGGCAGCGAAATTCAGCTGCAGATGCAACATTTGTGTATGGAGAGTTGACACAGATTTCACTTTGTAATAGATGTAAGTGCAGATTGCACTCTGCTGCATGTGTTTGGAGGGCTCGGTGAAGATGCAGTGTCTTGCTTCCTCTGCGAATTCCCGAGTTCAGGAGCCCAGACGGAGGTTGCCCTGGACTGCTAATCCCCAGACCCGGTGGGTTCAGAGGCGCCCTCCTGGATTTGCGGACCTCTCCCAAGGAGACGCTGGGGCTTGCTGATTTATGCGCATTCCTTTAAACTTGATCGAATGCGTGTCAGCCGACCAAGACCTGGAGAATCAGAGAAATGTGCAGCGAGTTGCTCACATCCCGTTTCTCATAAGCGAAGATGTAGAGTTATCCAAAAGGCAGAGGGAGATTTATGCCTAGGTTTTAGGACAGGCACGCTAATTAAGTTTTCATCTGCTAGGCCGCCGAGTCCATAACAGCCGGCCTCATTCTTTATGAAAATGCCCACTCAATCCTCGTGCATCTACCTATCTCTGATGAATGGCTGAATAGTGCTTGCTATTTTTAATTTTATTTTAAAGGGAAGAAAAAAGACACTGGCGCAGAAAAATTCCTCCACGAAAGCAGCCAAGGCCTTGCCACAGTTGATTTCATTTCTGCCCGGCTCTCGTGGCACTGAAGAGCCGTATCCACCGGGCAGAAATAATTACAACGCGTCTCAGAGATTTCCAAACCTCTAAGGGCTGTTGTGCGGCGACATAGGACCTCCCCCAGGTACTGGGGTGTGAACTCCGGGAGCTACCTGATGTCGCGCCCCTCGGGGACTGAGGCGCAGCCCCAAACCCTCCAAGCTTCTACAAGAACCCCCTACTCAAAATGGAGGCTCAGGCCGGTGCAAAGCCGGCCTCCCTCGGACGGCACGCGGGCCGGTCGGGGCTGCGGTAGGACGGCGGGCTACTGTCCCAGCGCGGAACCGCGAGGGCCGGGTCTGTGCGGGTGAGTGGCCCCGCAACTGCAGGCTGACGTCACCGCAGGCCGCGCGGGCCTTCGCGGGACTCCCCGGGCGCGGCTGGATCAGCACAAGCCGACTTCAAGGAATGTTTGGTGCGGGTGCCCACTTCTCCGCCCCGCCCCGCCCTCCCCAAGAGAATAATCCGGTATTTAATCTCTCCCGGTCTTAATTCTTGGCAGCGTGGAAGGTGGTTTGCAACGGGAAATAAAACTTGACAGGAGCATTTTCTCTAAAAGGGATTTTGAGACGAGCTGAAAAGAAACCGTGTTTTGCTCTACCAAATACTTCCGCTTTCTGAACCCGGAGCCGAGGGGAGGGAGCGATCCGAGGGAGCGGAGAGCAACCCGGGCACGCGGGGCCACGCTGTGCACCCCACTGGCCGCGCCGGCCGCCAGGGCGGGAGGCAGCCTCGGGCACGGCTGCGCCCCGCGCCTCTACCACGCTCCGCGCCGCTAGGCTGTAGGCCCCGGCGCCGCCCGCAGCCCGAGGTCGGGACCCCGCGCATGGGACCGTGGCACCGGCAGGTCCCGGTTGGCACCCAGAGTGGTACCCAGGCGCTGGCTGAGGGAGGCTGGGGTCAGGCGAGAGAAGAGGGCCCTGGAGAGAGGGCCTTAAGGAGCTTGGCGTTAGCTCTGAGCCTCTGGCCTGGGGGGGTTGGCAACAGCAGCTTGCAAGAAGGGTGGTTAGAGCAGGGCTGGGGGCTTTGTTTCCGGCCTCGAGTCTGCGGACTCTGCACAAAATGGAGGGGGAAAGGGGGTGAGCGCGCAGCAGGCGTGGGTCGAGCGGACTGCTATTGGGTGGAGGAGGCTGGAGAGAGCAGAGTCCCCCTCCCCGCCGCTCAGCTAGCGCCCTTCTCTCTCGCCGTAAAGGTCAAGTCCTCCGCGCCACGGCCGCCTTCCATGGTCAGGGCCGGTCGCTGCCGCGGCCTCAAGAAGGCACAAGACGCACAGTTAGCTTGCTGCAAGCGGGTTCTGGTAGCCTGGGCTCTGGGCTCGTGCACTGGAGGCAGAGATTCTTTCTTGATTTCCAACTCTCCCATTCCCAGCCCTGTTGGAAAGGAGTCCTGGCAGCCACGGTTGGCCCAGTCTGTGTCCCCGTCCCAGAAGAGCGGGATTTGCCCCAGTCCAGCAGACTTCGGAGCCCGCTGAGGCCTAGCAGGGGCGAGAGGGAGCGCCTGCAAGCCCAGGGGAGAGGACGTGGCTGGATCGGAGTTCTGGGTCCTGGTAGGAACATAGGGCCGAGCAGGGCCGACTTGGCGGGGAAGAGGATAGGGGAGCCAAGACCCTGCTGGAGAGCCTCTCCTGGGGTCCCTGAGTCCAGGCCCCTCCGTAGTGCGTGGCAGGCCTTTGGTGAGACCCTTGATGCTCCTCTCCTACCTAAAATCCACACTGAGATGTGAGGCGCAATCTTCCAAGGTAAAAACCCCTGACTCCCAGCCCCCAAGAATCCTTCACTGCACTCTGCAAGGGAGAGAGCCCCTTACCTCCTGCCCATAGCCTGCCTCCAGCAGGTCAGAGCATCAGGCCCTGCGGTAAACAGTTAGCTTAAGCCTGATCTGCCGCTGAGCCTATCTCTCCAGGTGAACCAAAGAGGACGTGCAAAGGATTTCTTTTCGCGGAAGCGAAAAATCTGGGTTGTACCCCTAGGGCTACATGGCTGGGCTGGGCTGTGGGGGTATATATAGCAGAAACAATTGTCTGTGAATGGGTAGCAGGAATGCCTGGCAGCGTGTGTAGGGGAGGAGGGCTGGATGGGGTGATGGTTCTTCTCAAGCCTGGAATGTGAGCTACCACGAGCACTGAGTGGAAATAGAGCTGCCCTAGGAAGCAGTTGGAGCTTTGTGGCATGGGGGCTTTCTGTGAGCTACAGCTGTGGGGACCGAGACCCAAGGACCAGAGCCAACCTTCGGGTTGGGCCACCCCCTTTTGTCTTCTTTATCTCAGACACACTCTGCTGGGAAACCCGTTTGGGCCAAAGCTGCACGGCGAATGGAAGGCAGACCCTGAGAACTAGGGCTTCGCCCTTCAAAGTCTCCCCCACCCCATTTGTTCCCACTCTATAGGAAAAAGAAGTCTAATAATTGGCAACAATAAAAATAAAAATAGTTATTAAAGGAAGTAATCTTCTCTTCTCCCTTCAGTTTGGGATCCACTAATGTAAATGATAACCAGATTGCTTGGGTACTTGAGACCCTCAGCTGAGCCCTGTGCCCTACTCTGCAGTGGCCAGGGGAAGAGTATGGGCCTTTTCAGATATTTAGGGGCTTTGAAGGATGACTGAAACTGCCAGTCAGACCAAGCAGAATTATGAGGTCAACTTCAGGGCACTACCTGTTTCTGAGCTTTTAGGAAGTGTAGGGGACCTTGGAGGAGGGTGAGTGTCTCAGCAAAGGGACAAATTAACTCCTGCCTCCACCTGGTAGTGACAGAGGTGATCTCTTGATTTTTTATCGAAGCCTCAGTGCTGCCTTTGGGCAGCACCTGGAAAATGTGATGGATTGGCAATGATCTGGCAATAAGCCATGCCCTGAAAACAAATACTGGGAGATCTCCTGGGCCTTCCCAGGCAACCCACCTCCCCAGCTCACCATGGAAGACAGAGGTGCCCACAGGAACCCTTCTATTTGGAAGGAGATATTCCTGAAATGGAGGAGAAGAGCTCTGTTGCCATTTCTACCCAGGGCCTCCCGGCCAGTTCTTGCACCTGTGTGCAGTATGATCACCAGGGTTGAAATACTCTTCTGTGTAGCTTTCTAGAAACAGCACGACATTTGTGGACAGAGGAAAGTAAGGGCTTAGGCAAGCAGGAGGAGGCAAAATATTGATGGTGCCCTAAGCAATCCAACAAGAGAGAAACTTAACTGTAGCCATCTGGGAGTGAGATTCAGTCTGTGAAGTGGGTCCTCACCCCTCCCAGGCCTATCCCATCTGGGTTGCCCAGCCTAGAAAAGCAGCAGCTGGGTCTGCAGAAGAGAAGGAGGAAGTGTTGGGGAAGAAAGGAGGGTAGAGAAGGGAGGGGAGAGGAAGAGAGATAAGCTGGACTTGGTGGGGCCTTGGGGTGGAGTATTCCAAAGAAGGAGGTGGGAGACTTAGTTCAGGCTCTGGTGGAGGCCCAAAGTTGGGGAAGAGTCAGGGACCTAACAGCCCCTCTTCTCTGCACCTGAGTATTGGGTGCCCTCCAGTGGCACCTCAGCCCTTGCTCAGTCTAGCAGAGGCATCAAAAAAGGTAGGGAAGAGTCCCAGCAGGTGAGAATGGCTGGAAGGAGGCAGGGCAGGAGACAGGAACTGTAGGAGGCACAGGAGCAGGAGCAGGAACTGTAGGGGGACAGGACCCCCTTGAGAAGGACAGTGGTGACTGGGGCAGCTTGGCATTGACATTGAGACTATGGACAAATGCTGGGCATTCAAAGGCCTGCATGTGCAAGTACTGGGGACTTCGCATTCTCAGATTTCTGGAACAAGGAGCAGCTGCTGCCTCCCAAGCCAACCCCAAGGAGAGAAGAGGGTGGCCCAGCAGCTTTGTCAGTTGGAGCTGGGAAGCCTGGAGTGTGGAGGTGCTCCCGGCCACCCGGCTCTATCCTCCCTTGGAGTAAGAGGGTGTTAAGCTGCCTGTCAAGTAACGATCCTTGCAGCTCATGTCCCTTGAATGACTGTGCTGGAAACGCCCCCAGCACAACAACCACGGTAACAAGGCCTCGCATTGCTTCAAGGCCACGCAGCCTGGGCACTGCCCGCCGGCGCCCTCCCGCTGCCTCCCGGACCCCTCCGGCTGCAAGAAGAAGCGGAGGCAGCAGAGGAGCCTGGACCCACTTTATTCCGATATTCCGCCTGCAAAGGCGGTGGAACGAAGCGTAAGGCTCAGGGATGGTCGTCCCCAGAGAGGAGGGTCTCGGAGGCGCTGCGCAAGCCCCCCCTCCCCAACCCTTCGGGCCAAATCAGACGAAGCCTCGGAAAGGCTCGGTCTGTTTTGCTGACCAAATCTCCTTGTTAGCCGTTTCCGCCTGACAAGCCTGGCGCGGGCGTCGGCCTTCTCCTCTCCGGGTGGCCACCTCCAAATGCCGCACGGGGAGCGATGGGGCCCGGCCTTGCGGAGGGCTGCCTGGACCTTGAAATTTGGAAAAACAAGAAGAGACTGAACCGGCTCCCTCCCTTCTCTGCAGACACACACGCACCGTCAGGCCGCCGCCACTTCCTGCCTTTGTTTTTCTTCCTCCGAACATTTTTTGGCCTCTTTCATTAGCCGCGGTGGGGCTCTGGGTTGACGATAAAAGGAAATACACCCTGAACAGTTTTCTGGAGATGGCGCGAGCTCTGGAGCTCCTGAGAAAGAACAGCTCTTGGGAAGCCAGTCGCCAGGGCCAATGTCACAGCCTTACCCGCGCCGGCCTCTTCAAGTAATGGAACTCGGACTTGGCCTTCCGGGGCGGCTTTAGCCTCAGTCGGGTCTTTCCCAGAGCCCAGTGGGTTACGCTCGGCTGTTGGACCTCCTGCAAAGCTGAAGAGTCAATCATAGGATCAGAGCAAAGTCAAAACCAAGGACCCGAAGGTCTGCCTTCTCTTCTTCCCCTAAATTTGGTCTGATCCTCAGAGCTGCGCCCACCCCTCACCCCAGCCGCCTGCCTGGAGAAACCTTCACATTCACACCGCCAGCGTATTCCGCACACAAGGGCAGGAGCGGGCAAAACTGGAACATTGCGCAGTCTTGGGGACCTGAGTACCCTTCTCCTATTCCTGCTGGGCAACTAAAAGCGTTCGATCACTCCAGGCTTTTTCCCTTCTGCTGATATCAAAAGTCTTTTCCCTCATCCATCTTCAGGGCAGCGCCCCCACACACCCCCTTCCAGGCTGCAAGTCCCTCCGGGCACCCGGCTTCGGTGCAGCCTGCCGGAATGCCCTGCCAGCCGCTCCCGGAACGCCTTTTTCACCCCCAGCCTTTTATCCGGAATTCGCCTTTGTCTCCTGCGGACACCCATGGGATCCAGCCCTGCCAGCACCCTCTCGGTCTGGCCCTCCAGGAGGACATGGGAGGCAATGGTTATGTGGAACAGCGCATCCCCCCATACCGACCTTTCTGCCGGGACCGCTCTCCCTGACACCAGGGGAAAACCGATCTAATTAAGAGAGGGGCTGCCTGCCGCTGGGGGAGGTGGCCTGGCATCTCCCGCTGGCGGGCCACCACAGCCCCGTCTGTTCAGGCACAAGCTGAAGTTGACTGCCAAAACTGCTATAAAACCGCAGGTCTGTCTAGAACTGTTTTCGGTTTTCCTAGACGCCCCCGGGTTCAATTATGGTCTTAAAAGCCCTAATACAAGTGCAAGAATTTGTTTGCCTTCACCCAGAGGCGGGGCGAGCCCCGCAATGGTGGCGCCTTTGTTATGGCAAAGTCACTGAAACCCTTCATGCATTCCTTTTGTTCGAAGGTAGGGGTGGTGAGGACTGGGTGGGCTGCAGAGAGAGTTTGGGATAGCCAAAATCAAGCCAGGGAACAGCTCGAATACCTTTGTTTGAAACCTCTCCTTCTGTCTTTTATATTCTGTCTCTAAAAAAGAGATGCTGTGGAGAAACAAATATTTTGCCTTGTTGGTCACTGCTGGAAATAGAAGTTTTTTCACCGCAGGGCAATTCTGTAAATGTGCTTCCCAGCTTTAGGAGGTCTGAAGCTACTCTTCTCCAATAACCTTCCTTCCCATTGGAACTTCTCACTCACAGCACTGCTGCCCTCTGGACAAGCCACAGTGGACAAATATGTCAAGCTAAAGATGCACAAATAATTTCAGGTTCAGTTCTCAGGGATTCAAGGGACATGAAAGTTCTTGTAGCAAATCTTGAATAAAGAGTTCATTAAACCAATGTGTCCAAGTAGCTTGATTTGTGATAAGCAATCCTTGCAAAGGTGGTGGTGGGGGGAGGTGGAGAGCCACAGAAACATTAATGCTAGTAAATTAGTTTACTCGACTACAGAGTAATTACTCGATATTATTTATATTTACAGCAGGTATTCAAATGCAATGGTAGACCATTATTTGGAGAAAATACATAATGAGAATATTTCTTTTCCAGTGCAATACATGATTAGATTTGTTATTGAGTCAGTTACAGTCAGCTCAGCAATAAATAAATAAATCGATGATGACACTTATATACTAAAGATCTTAGAGTTTATACTCTAAATTTCCCCCAAAATATGTAAATACCTTTGGCTATTTCCTGGAGAGGGAAAAGCAAAAGGTTATCTTTTTATATATCTTTTATTTTCCTTCAGCAAACCCCAGATCCTTCCAAGAAGAGAGTTGTTGGGAGGCCTCAGGTCTGGGCCCCTCTCAGCTCCTGGCCCTGCCTGGCTGCTCTGTGTCCTCTCCCTTCTTTCGCTTCCTCCAAACATTGCTCCTTCAATCCTGCAGGTTGTGGAGCATATTTTGCCTTCTTAATTTATTTTTTTCCTCTTCTCAAGAAAGCTAGACTCAGAGTATTGTTATGGTTTCTCTTTATCCTTAGCACAAACCTAGCCTTTTAAAGGCATACCTGTCCCCCCAGGTGCAGGGAGTTGGGGAAGCACCTCTCCTTTCTCTGGCATTGTATTCCTTCTGTGGAATCAACAGTAGGAAAGGCACAGAGCTCTCTGATTTTTGCCCTGCACATCCCTTGCTTTCACTCTCACACATTGCAAGGAAAGAGAGAAGGAGAGCAGGAGAGTAGGCGAGTTACCCCTTTCTCAGCCACCTCTCCTTGGCCCTCAGCCCGTCCTTTCCACCCCCATTCTCCCCACACCCCTGGAGCTCTGCAAGCAGCCTGGTGGGCCCCCCACGAAGATGCAGCATACCCAGGAGAAGGCTCCTCGGATGTCAGCGCCTCTAAAGCAGCCCAAGGGTTGCCTCAATTGCATGGTTTCCCGCGTCCTCAGCTCCAGAAGACCAGGCAGATGGGTGGACCGGTGAGCAGCGGGGCAGCCCCTCTGCCGAGTCACTCCGAAGCCCGGCAGGCAGCGAGGAGGAGGGGGTTTCTCCAAGGACAGAAGGTGGGATGAGGAGGCAGGCAGGGAAGATGAGGGGAGAGGTGGATCCCGGGTAAGACGAAGGCCCTTCCGGGCCCTGCGGATCAGTGACAAACCGCGGGGAGAAGCCGTTCTGGCTGTGGGCAGTTTAGGGACGGAAGGCACTAAAGCGCTTCGGAAGTGACCATGAATGAGAGAGTGTAATCAAGTCACCGTGCAAATCGGACAAGCCACCAGGCAGGCACATCCACGGCTTCAAACTCTGGCCCCGAAGGGGTTCCGGCTAGGAGCGGAGGCAGAGGCGCTTCCCACAGCAAGTCTATGGGAGGGGGACTGCGAAGAAGAGGGTGCAAATGCGAGCCTCCAGGAGAACAGACTCCGAGACCACAAGCCACACAGCGACAGGCTCCCACCTGGCTATCCCCAGTCCAGGGCACCCCTCACCCACCCGGGGAGCTGCGGGTGGGAGGTGGGGACGAGAGTTGAGCTCTCACCGCCCTCTGCACACTCGAGAACCAGGACCCTGCAATTGAGCACAAGCATGCTGCATGGGGGCGCACCCCAGCCTCTCCGCTCGCCGGGAGACCCCCAGCCAACATGAGTTACACCGGCGATTACGTGCTTTCGGTGAGAACACCGAGTGACGATCTGTTGCTTCCCCTGAGGTGGCTACAAAGAAAGGAAGCCGGGAGGGAGGGGAGGGGAGGAAAAAAAAAAAGGAAAGGGGGGGAGAAAGGCCCGGACTAGCTCGCAGCTTGTCAATTTCAACATCGGGTCACATGACCAGCACCTCCCTGCTAAGGATGGGGATAGATTTCCACGTCAGCTTACGTCTCCAAATTTCTACTTCACGGATCCGCTTCAAAGAGGCAGCTGCAGTGGAGAATCATGTTAAGCTCGGCTACTGCGGAGAGCCCAAGGTAGCCCAATGATGGATTTTGATGAGCGTGGTCCCTGCTCCTCTAACATGTATTTGCCAAGTTGTACTTACTACGTCTCGGGTCCAGATTTCTCCAGCCTCCCTTCTTTTCTGCCCCAGACCCCGTCTTCGCGCCCAATGACATACTCCTACTCCTCCAACCTGCCCCAGGTCCAACCCGTGCGCGAAGTGACCTTCAGAGAGTACGCCATTGAGCCCGCCACTAAATGGCACCCCCGCGGCAATCTGGCCCACTGCTACTCCGCGGAGGAGCTCGTGCACAGAGACTGCCTGCAGGCGCCCAGCGCGGCCGGCGTGCCTGGCGACGTGCTGGCCAAGAGCTCGGCCAACGTCTACCACCACCCCACCCCCGCCGTCTCGTCCAATTTCTATAGCACCGTGGGCAGGAACGGCGTCCTGCCACAGGCTTTCGACCAGTTTTTCGAGACAGCCTACGGCACCCCGGAAAACCTCGCCTCCTCCGACTACCCCGGGGACAAGAGCGCCGAGAAGGGGCCCCCGGCGGCCACGGCGACCTCCGCGGCGGCGGCGGCTGCAGCCACGGGCGCGCCGGCAACTTCAAGTTCGGACAGCGGCGGCGGCGGCTGCCGGGAGACGGCGGCGGCGGCGGAGGAGAAAGAGCGGCGGCGGCGCCCCGAGAGCAGCAGCAGCCCAGAGTCGTCTTCCGGCCACACTGAGGACAAGGCCGGCGGCTCCAGTACGTATAAAGGCAGCGCCCTGCGCTTTATGAAAGGGGAGTTGGAAATCTAGCGCAGCACCGCTGTTAAATTTTTATATGCTGTTTTATAAGCATATAAGGTTTATGAAGGGCCTTTAGGTTTCCCCCAACAAAACTTTGTTATAAAAGGCGGGATCACGTGGCGAGTGCTGAAATTGGCCGTGAAATACCCACCGGCCAAGGCATGCCTGCAAAAAAAAAAAAAAAAAAACAACTCTTTTCCCTTTTTTCCCTTCTCAGCTCCCAAGCCCGGCAGCTCGACCCCGCTCGGGGCCAGCTCCGGGCTGGGGAGCCAGAGGTGGGTGCCTGTAAATTCCCCCTGCAAGGGCTTCGGGAGCCTTTGATAGCGAGGTAATCCGGAGATTTTTATAAAAGCCATGTGTTGCGCCGGGACTCCAGTCCGGCCGGGATTCAAAGGCGTCGCTGTTTAACGACGGCGCTAGGAGCGCGTTTAACAGATAAAGTAGCCCGCTTAGCTCCAGCAATATATTAAAAGAAACAAATTAACCCAAAGTTGGCCTTTTTGTCCAAAGGAAGCCATTTTCCTCTGGCATGGTGGCAATTACGTGCCTCCTTCTGCCCAAGTGCATGTTATTCACAATTGTTATTCAATCTGTCAAAAGCGATTTTTTTTCTTGTCTTGTGGGTCTTTTTTTTTTTTTTTTTTTTTTGTAAGGGGGATCAAGTAGAGCCTGCCCGCAGCTTCGGGAAGCCCCCTTTCCCTTCACCCTACCTAAGATAGCACCGCTGCTCTGCCGTGTGCAGGGTGACCGTATGTCCGTGGTGCTCAGCGAAGGCCTAGGGTAGGGGGCTTCCGCTGCCACCTCCCCACCTCGGGGGAGCCGGGAGGCTGGCTGGGGAGGCAGGAGCTGGTGGCCAGGACTCAGGCTGACAAAGACCCGGCAGCCGCCCCAGATGTTAACGACTGCCCAGTCTTGGCCGCAGCCTGGAAAGATTGGGACTGGAGCCGCCTTTACTGCCTTGGGAAGGGGCAGCCCAGGTGCTGGAAGGTGAAATGTCCGCAGGCGGCTGTTTGTTTAGTCTGGCCGGCGAGAGGCAGCCGGCAACCCCCACTCGGCTGCTTTCAAAGAGGCTTAGGCAGCGCAAACTCGCCTGTTGCTGTGCGAAGCCCTCCTTTCTGTTCTGGGGGCAGCGGGAGCGGCTTCCCCGGGGGCCTATCTAGGGAGCTGGCTTTTATCTGTGGCTGAGCCTCCAACTGCGACGGTTCCAAGCATGCAGTCATAGCGTTAAAGGCAGGGGCCTGGGGAGACTTTGACGGGGCTTGGGCTGGACCACCCGTCCCTGTGGCAGCCCTTCTCCTCAGCTATGGGCTCTGGTGTGGATTGCAGCCCCACACCTGACTCACCCCCTGCCTTTTCTCCCTCCACAGGTGGCCAACGCACCCGCAAAAAGCGCTGCCCCTATACCAAGTACCAGATCCGAGAGCTGGAGCGGGAGTTCTTCTTCAGCGTCTACATCAACAAAGAGAAGCGCCTGCAACTGTCCCGCATGCTCAACCTCACTGATCGTCAAGTCAAAATCTGGTTTCAGAACAGGAGAATGAAGGAAAAAAAAATTAACAGAGACCGTTTACAGTACTACTCAGCGAATCCACTCCTCTAAGGCTCCAGCGGCTGGAATTGGGTGGGGGGCTTCATACACATGAGATAATATGCAGATTTTGCCCTTGACAAGGTCAAGCCACATGGTGACTTTTGAAAAGAGGTGTGCAAGAGAGGGATGCATGGAGATAGCCCCACAAGAGGCGGCTTGGGACTCTCTTGATTAAGATCTCAGTGGTTAAGATTCCTAATAATCATTGGATTCTGAGAGCTGTGTATCAGCTAGAATGACAGGTTTGGGACCCCTGGTGGTTCACTCTTGGAGCCTGCAGAGCTGCAGGCTGGGTGTGGTCTCCACTGGGGACTGGGCCCCCTGCCAGACCCCTTGGAGGCTAACCCCTCCACATCCTCCCTCTACTGGGAGCCTACCCACCCCCAGGACCCCTGAGTCAAAAAGCTGTGTGCTCTCCAAGACCAGTTCAGCCTGGGGACAGGGGCAGGAGGAAGGGGTAGGATTACTAGGTGCCCAGAATGAGGCTGCTTTCCAAAGCCAATGTGAACGGCGGCGGCTGGACTTAGAGGTGGCTATGAGGTGGAAGAGGGCTGCAAATCCTTGTGGGAAAAGAAATCTGTGATTCCAGGTGGCGTCAGTGTCGGTCCACTCCTCCTAGCCACCCACCACACTTATCCAGCCCTGAGTTCCTAGCCACCGCCTCCTACAGCCCACCTGGCTTTTCTTTCTACCAAAAGAGGGTGTTGGTTCCAGCCTACCACTCAGGCCCAAAGCCTGGTCGCAGAGTGGACTGTTCCCTGAGGTGGGAGATAAGGAAAAGCCAAGAAGCTGCAGCTGAGATCTCTGCAGGAAATGGCTGTGGAGTGCAGCAGTTTGGCAAACTCTCCACCACATGTAATGAAGCTTGGATTTGCTCAGTGTCTGGCTGCGGAGCAGCAGGCCTGGCCAGCAGGTCTCCAGCTTTGGCTATGAGGGCCTTGAGTCCCCCAAAACACCGGATTCCAGCACCACACTCTACCCTCATTGGCTCCTGAACTGAGCTTGGAAGCTTCTGGTGACCTTCCAAGAGCCTGAGAGTGAGGTGGAATTATTTTAAAAGATAAATATTATATTATATATATATATTTCCCTGAAGGAACCAAAGCGAATTTTAAAAGATGCAATGTAGAGGGGAAAAGAGATGATGAAAATATTTAAAGCCTCTATCTGTTTACAGTGTTCCACGGTTAAACTCGCTCACTGCTAAGAATATTTGAATGTATGCTTCATACAGGGATGGTGTTCAAAAAACTTGTAAATAAAGGAACCATAACCAATTTTGTTTTTCTTTCTTTCTTTCTTTCTTTCTTTCTTTCTTTCTTTCTTCGCCATTAGTTGATTTCCTTTGGGGTGTTGGAGGGGGTGGAAAAGGTATTGAGAATGGTCTTTTTAATCTCTTGCAACATTTGGAAAGTGTTAGGGAAATGCTCAGAGGCAATCGGCCTGCCTAGACTGGGGATCTCATCTGGGAAAGCCAGGCACCCTCCCGTTGAATCTCCTTTGCCTCCCTGTATTAAGAAATGTCTATTGGCTCCATTTGTACTGGGAGTGTTGGCCTGTCCTCAATTCTGGTTCTTACCCACCGTGTGTGTTGCAGCATGTATACAGGCAACTGGACACAAGGAAAATAAAGACACAAGGAAATTGGAGTATCCTGGTGTGACATTCCTCTCCCTGATCGCCTTTTACTGCCAAATGTCTGCCCCCCTCCCCCCCCCCCCCCCCCAAGAAAAACGCCCTACCTAGTTGAGGGGCAAGTTATCAGGCCCCTGAGAGGGTGAGAAGGTGACTAAGTCAGGAATTGGCTACAATAGAAGCCAGGCTTAGGAAGCCAAGGTGGTTGGCTATGTCCTTGTGGGAAGCGGGGACCTGGGGATGGGGTATCTCAGGGCCTGGAATAATGGACTTTATCCCCTCAGACTGACCTCAGCCCTGGAGAGGGCCTTGGGGCCTGAGGTGGCCAACAGGTCAGACCCCAGGCTGCCCTCGCTCACCTCAGGACCGCTAGGCCTACAGTGGGACCGTCCGGGGGCCCGTGGAGGCTTCAGCAAGCCCGGTCTGGGTTCCAAGGCAGAGCAGACTCCCAGGAGCCTCTAAGGGTGCTTTCTCCCCACTCCCAGCGGAGGCTGTTTTTTCCCTTTGGGAAAAAAGAAAAAAAAAAAGGATGCCAGTTTCCTCTTTGTTTGCTGCCTTTGAACTTCTGCCTTAAAATTGGACATCACCCATAACCTTGAGGAGAAGGACTGAAAGGACAGAGCCCTTTGTTGCCCACCCCACCCTCTCTTCAGCCACCCAGGCAGGGCCAGAGCAGCAGATAGGGTCGCATTTGGAGAGAGGCCCCAGACCCCACTCTGTTTATTTGTTTGTGTGTTTGTCTAACTGGAGCGACTGGGGAAATCGAGCTGAAAGGGGAGTGGGACAGACCCCGAGATGAATGTCTAGGTTGATAGGCAGACACGCAGAGACGAACAAGGGCCCTCCTGGGGGGCAGGGAGGGGGCGGGCTGGGAAGCCTGAGTTTAGGGAAAGACTTCCTTTGGGATGGTTAAAGATTAACCAAAGTCTCTCAAGTTGCTAGAGAGAGTCTAGTCAGGAGGACTGCTCGCGGGCGGGCGGCGGGCGGGCTCGGGTTTGATTTCTGAGCCCTATAAAAGCCCATCCTCTGATTGCTGTGACAATGCGGTCGTAAACCCGTCCGGGGCCGGCGAATTTGCATATTTGGAATGCGCTGCTATAAACCCGGCTAGGGTTTTGCAGCGATTTCTTAGATGTAAAAATGAGATCTCAATAGCAGCGGGCTGGGCACATCCTCTCCTCTCTCCCTCTCTGCCCGGAGCCGATTTCCCTCTCTCGGCTCGGGGCTGGAGCTCCGGCCCAACCTAGGCGCGCAGCCGCCACGAGATGGCGCACTTCCGATCAATGTCAAAGCCGCCGGGGAGCCGGGAACCCCAGCGTGATTCTTGGCCTTTGTTCGTTTCTGATACTAAGAGCAGCACGGTACATTATTTCACTTGTCCCGCTCCCCTTCGTATCAGAAAAAGGGGGCTCACCCTCAAGAAGTGCTTGGTATTGTAATTTTAAGCAACGCGCATTCGCTAGGCCTCGCGAGCGTCGCCGCGCGGAGAAGCCAGCTGCCCCTTGGCAGTGATTTCGGAAATGTGTCAAGGTAAGAGGCCACAAGTTTAGCAATTTCAGTCTGGTGGGGCGCGAGTGGGAAGGTGGCCGATGTCTAAGCAGGGTTCTCGGGAACTTGGCTGGGTTTGTGGGGTGATGCGGTAAGGAGCCCCCACCCCATTGCTGCCGAAGGTTGGAAAGCAGGGGGAGGCCTAAGTAGAAAAGTTGAGGATTTTATTTCCTTGCGCTAGCATTTCACCCAAGGCGAATCGTTCGATTTTTGTAGAAATATTCAGAATAGAATGGGCTAGGGATGAGAGGTAACTAGGAGAAAGGGTTCCAGCTGTGCTGGGATAGGGGGCTGTGGGAGCGGAAAAAAAAAGAGAGAGAGAGAGATGATGGGGGTTGAGGAAAACAGAAAGTTTCCATTCTAAACAATGGGGTGGTAGAAGTCTGCGGCCGCTAAGGCGAGCGCATTCCCAGGGGCAGACGTCCTGGAGGTCACTGGTTTCCTACTAGGTGCATCTCTAGGTCTGCCCAGTAGCTTGGAGAAAACCTTTGTTCCGAAGAAGGCCAATTCGGAGAAGTCGCATGTGATTTTTGAGAGTGCCAGACAAGTCTCTGTATTGCATACTTGGAGTGCGCTGTTATAAACCTGGCAATTTTGCAGCAATTTCTTACATGTGAAAATTAGATCTTTTGTAAAAGATATTTTGCAAATATGCAAAAATGTATTGGTAAATACTAACACTTTATTTTTTTTTAAAGCTGGGGCCGAGGATAAATTTTGACGGAGCAATCACTCCATCGGGGTTGTCATCAAACACATTTTAAATGATAAAAATTCACTTACATTTGGAGGGCCGATTCAAATTCCCTCTTTCTCCTGTATTTATTTTTTAATACTATTTTTCCATTAGTTTCCCACATTTTTTTCTTTTCCCAAATATACAGTGCATGGTGAGTGGGGGGAATCCCAGAGAAAGTAGGCACTCCCTGTTGTGTAAATTTTGCCTATCATAGTCTTTGCTGAAGGCTGGCTCCCAAACTGTGCCGGAGCAAAGCAACAAGGCAAGAAATGAGCGCTCACCCAGTGAGCTGCTCTCTGCAGCGGGAGCCCGCCCTACAATGCCCGAACTGCCTCCAGTTCTAAGGCAAGAGGAGGTTTATTATGAACAAAACTAAGAATATTGCAACTCAAAGGGTGTGTGAAAAGGCCCCAACACTTCCCTAACAGGGGTGGGGCCATCTCAATGGTTGGATTTAGAAAAACTTTAGAAGTATGTTGTTTAGTAATAGATTGCACCTGATAGATTCAAAACAGACACATCAAATATCCCTGAAAATGTTGACATTCTTAAAGATGAATCAGAAAAGAACGTCATTGCTTGTGGAAAAATTTTCTAACTATGCATAAATGCATGGATCTGAGAAGCTCTGATTTTTTAAAAATTTTTTTGCTAAAGCCAGATATGTAAAAGCAGACTTTATTTTTCCTCTGTGGGGCTGCAGCCCAACTCCACCGCTGGATAATTCAGAGCCTTGAAAGCATTGAGAGTGCCCTCCAGAAACAAATTTTTTACCAGCAGTTTCGATCTCAGGACCTGGTATTTTTTCTTTAGGAACTTGTTTTTCATAATAGTTTATTTCTCATTGCTTACAAGGGCCTACTCAGAAGGAGTACCTAGTGAACTGCAGCCTGATCCTTGCCGAAGGCCTTAATCCATGGGCCTGGTGTTTACTTTGGCCCCATAGGGCTGGCGGGCTATTACCCAGGTAGAAATGGGCAGTATTTCCTCCTAAATTAAACATGGGCTCTGGAGGTGACTGTGTAACCGCTGCATAAGGCCTGGTTGAGGCAAGCAGGCACTGAAGATTTAGGTCAAAGTTACCCTGAGGGAGAGGGAGAAATTTAGTAGCTGGGAAGAATGGCAAAAAAGAAAGAAGGCAAACGAGCACGAGGGAGGAAAAGTGCTTGGAAGCCGACCCACACTACAATTGAATCGCTTTCTTAATCTCTTGGGGTAGGGAATCTCAGGAAAGCCTAAGCGCTCAAAAACTGGAATATTTTATTGAGAAACCTAACACTTCAGTGTTAAAGTCTCGGGAGCCTTGGGGATCGGTCGCGGATGCTGGGGGCTAGGAGACCAACCGAGAGGGCCAGGGAGGCGTTTAACTTGAGCTTCTGCTGCGTTGGTATCCTCTCATTTGAACCAGCAGCAGCAGGCCCGCCCGCAGCCAGCCGGCTCACAGACAGTGTCTCGCTGTGTTTCCCGCTCAGCAAGCCCTGGTGGGAGTTGGAAGGCAGTCCTGGGCCAGAGAGGGGCTGCCATACACGAGCTTACACACTCTTTTTAAAAGCAAGAAAGAGCTCAAGCCCAACATCCCGTTTGGTTTATTACAAGGGGGAAAAGTCATGCTAAAGAAACACATCTGGCTCACCACAAAAAGGTCACTGAAGACCCAAGTGCCAATGCCATGGCCTGCGAGGCCCATAGCAGGCCTTCCAGCTCCTCTACTCTTCAGCTGAGGCAGCCTTTTGTAGCAGATGCAGTACAAACTGACTTTTGTAACCTTGGTTGGCACGTGCAGGTCCCTGGATTCTATCCAGCCTAGAAGCCCATTTGGCTGCCCTACAGGGCCCTGACCTGAGCTGTCTGCCGCAGGGCACCCAGCTTGTCTTACCAGCCAAATTGGCAGGGCCCCCAAGTCCCAGGAGACTGGGGGACTCTGGAGGACCTAAGGAAAAGACTGAGGGGTGTGTGAACTCCTTCGAAATGATGGGTCAAATTGTGGGAATATACCGATATGCGTTTTTCACAGAATGAGTCAAAACTTACTTAGATTTTCCAGAAGGGTCCTGACTCCCTAAAAGGTTAGGAAAGATAAGTTAAGATCATTGTCTTTTACTTTATTTGTATAGCCTCCACTATCTCAAACACATACTGGACCTTCCCAGATGTTGGCCTGGGAAACTGCTTTCTGTATTTAGCCTGGAGAGGCATGACTCTAGGCCCAAGTCCTGGCCCACTGACCTGCTATGGCTCATTATCCTCGAGGAAACCTCGATGCTCTTGCGACCCACTTCCCAAATGACACAGCTTTTCTGAGAGGCATGAGCAGTGCTGAAGAGCAAAGCTTCCTTCCTAGGCAGTCCCCAGCTCTGTGGCATTTCCAGGTGGCATTGCTAAGGGCAACAGTCCCAGCCAGTTCCACCCGTCTGGCGAGCAGGGTAAGGACAAGGCAGATCCAGGAAGCTAAAGATAGGGCCATTGGCTGTGGTGCTCTGAAGCTTTTCTGCGTTCAGGTTTGTCTGCCTCATGGGCCTAGCAGGTAGAGAATTTGCCTTGGCCTTGGGCACAGGAGCATGCAAAGAGCGAAGGAGAGTTAATCTCTCGGTCTTGATTCCTCTAAGCCGCTGCTGCGGCTTCAAGACCCTGTCAGGCTGGAGAGAACTGGTTTTCTTATGCGCTCTCCCCTCCTGTTTCTCTCTCTCTTTTCTCTCCCTCTGTCCGTCTCTCCTTCTATCTCTCTCTTTTTCTCTCCATCCTCCTCCTCGGCACCCTGATGCTCAGTCCTCAAGGCCCGGTCACCCTGGGGCGCCGAGGTTGAAGTGGCCGGAAGGCCGCGCTAGCGGTGGCATGGCCTTCTGGGCCCGGAGCTCGGAGCAGCCATGGCCCGCAGCGACCACAGCTGCTTGAATCTCAGAAGCCAGACCTGGAGCTCTACCTAGCCAGCTCTCTCGTGCGCTTTCGGGGTCCTTTCAGGCTCCTCTTCCACCTTGGGCTGGATTCACATTGGGAGGAAGGAGGCAAAGTGCCGCGTATGACATGGATGCAAGAGTCTTTCCCAGCTGAAGGCAGCGGCCTGAGCGGTCTGTTTCCTGGGATGCCGACGTTCAGCAATGCCAGCTCCGAGTGGAGCCGGAGGGGCGGGCGGCCTGGAGTATCCTGGAGACCTGTAGCCCACAGGCCAGGGGCAAGGCAGTGACCTCTCAGGCTCCCCTGGATCTGCCCGGAAAAGGTTGCATTTCCTGAGACTAGCATGAGGCTCACACTTGGGGGCTAGCACCCCAGGCCGGCCATTTCCAGTTGGCTAAAACAGAGCCCCTGAGTCTGCTGAGCAAAGGGCCTGGCCTCCACATGCTCTTATAACAGGGCCATGAGCCCAGCCCGGCCTTGCAGGGAAAGGATTTCCTCACCGGGGCCTCGTTAAAATGCACACACTGCAGGAGCAAGGACTGCCCTAGCTGAGGGTATGGGAGGGAGGGGAAGAGGGGAGGGGACAGAGAGGCAGGAGTGTAGTGACACTGGTTCTTGTTGTAGCCTCCAGGAGCATATGAGTGCCAAAGCTAACAGGAGAGCAGGAACATAAGGCAGCAGAGGTGTACACCGGGCACACCCCTCGAAGTCTCTCACTTTGGTCCAGCCAAGGACCCCAGGGCCAGCATTTTACTTCCCTGAAATGACTGTGGGCTTAGAGTCTTCCCTACGTGATGAGGGGATGCTTGGACCTGGCTCTGGCCTCGGGAGTGGGAGTGGGGCCAGCTTTCCGTCAAGGTTGACAGCAGCTTCCCACCCCCAGTCCTGCCAGCCCACCAAAGTCCGCTGACAGGAGTTGTAGAGAAGGCAAGCCAGATGAGCACAACACCACAGAAGAACATCCTAAATGGATCAACGGACTGGGGGAGAAAAGTGTTGGAGGTTAGGGGCTAGGGAACAACCATTGCATTTTGAGGAAAAATCTGTGGGATGCTGGAAGTAGAGGCAAGTCGGCTTCCAGTTCACTCTGGGCCCCTGACACTCTGAGGATTTTGACAGCCATAGGGCCAGGTCATTTTGAGGACGCAGAATTCAGACAAGGGGCCAGCTCCTGATCCAGAGCTGAATGGGAAACGCGTGAGTCCCAGACATGGCCAGTGGTCAGAGTACACCGGGGACTAGTGACAGCTTCTGCGACAGGGATGGTGAGCACCCAAGGCAGACTGGGCGCGCACCATAAACACCCCACTCGTTAACTGTGCGGGGCCCAAGGGCGCTTCAAACGGACCCCGGTACGGGGCTCACGTCCGGGTAGGGGCGGGGCGAGCCCAGTTGCCAGGCCCCCCACCAGCCACGTTGGGGCAGCCCCCACAGCTCCCGGCCTTCGGGCCAAGGTGCCGGGCGTGCGTCTCCTGGCCCATCAATACAGATTACATATTTATATCAATCGCGGGCTTCGAGGGCGCCCTCGGAGAGCGGCCCCGCGCCTACGAAACCAAACTGGGAGTGGTCGCGCGGAAACTCTGGCTCGGGATTGGCTGCGGGCGCCCGCCGCGGTGCGGGGGGATTGCTAATCGTATTCAGCATGTTTTGCACAAGAAATGTCAGCCAGAAAGGGCTATCTGCTCCCTTCGCCAAATTATCCCACAACAATGTCATGCTCGGAGAGCCCCGCCGCGAACTCTTTTTTGGTCGACTCGCTCATCAACTCTGGCAGAGGCGAGGCGGGCGGCGGTGGCGGCGGCGCAGGGGGCGGCGGCGGTGGCGGTTACTACGCCCACGGCGGGGTCTACCTGCCGCCCGCCGCCGACCTGCCCTACGGGCTGCAGAGCTGCGGGCTCTTCCCCGCGCTGGGCGGCAAGCGCAATGAGGCGGCGTCGCCAGGCGGCGGTGGCGGTGGCGGGGGTCTAGGTCCCGGGGTGCACGGCTACGGGCCCGCGCCCATAGACCTGTGGCTAGACGCGCCCCGGTCTTGCCGGATGGAGCCGCCTGAGGGGCCGCCACCGCCGCCCCAGCAGCCGCCGCCGCCCCCGCCGCAACCACCCCAGCCCCCGCCTCAGGCCACCTCGTGCTCTTTCGCGCAGAACATCAAAGAAGAGAACTCCTACTGCCTCTACGACTCGGCGGACAAATGCCCCAAAGGCTCGGCCACTGCTGCCGAACTGGCTCCTTTCCCGCGGGGCCCGCCGCCCGACGGCTGCGTCCTGGGCGCCTCCAGCGGGGTGCCAGTGCCTGGCTACTTCCGCCTTTCTCAGGCCTATGGCACGACCAAGGGCTATGGCAGCGGCGGCGGCGGCGCTCAGCAACTCGGGGCAGGCCCGTTCCCCGCGCAGCCCCCGGGGCGCGGCTTCGATCCGCCGCCTGCGCTAGCCTCCGGCTCGGCCGATGCGACCCGGAAGGAGCGAGCCCTCGATTCGCCGCCGCCCCCGACGCTGGCTTGCGGCAGCGGCGGGGGCTCGCAGTGCGACGAGGAGGCGCACGCGTCGTCCTCGGCCGCGGAGGAGCTCTCCCCGGCCCCTTCCGAGAGCAGCAAAGCCTCGCCGGAGAAGGACTCCCTGGGTAAGCAGGACTGCAGAGGGCTGCAGTCAGGCGGGTAGACAGGCAGACGCAAGGAGGAGAAGGATCAGAGAACTAGGAGCCCGCGCAGCAGCCGGCCGGCCTTGGCCCAAGCTGCAGGCAGGCTGACCTTGTGAACTTGCTTTTTAATATTTGGGCGTGGGGACGCAGTAAAATTCATGTCCGGCTTAGCGCCCCACAGCAAGACGTCCTCGGCGCTGGCCTCAGCTTCCCCTGACTCGGGGCGAGGACACCAGCGAGCAGGCCCCCTCCTGTGCGCTCTTCCCTGTGGCCGGGAGCACCCAGAGCCCTGGTGCCTGCCCAGCCTTCGCGGCGCGGCCCACACGGGGGGAGGGGGAGGGAGGGAAAGTAGCTCGCCCGCAGATAGCGCGGATGTTTGTAAGGCATCCAAAATAAGCAGCCGCCAGCGCCAATAAATAAGCCCATTAACCGGCGAAGTTCGAGTTTACGATCCCCCATGCTTTTTTCAAAGTTGCTGAGGGGCGGGAATCTTCGTTGCGGGAAGAAGAAAAGGCAAATCCAGCCTGGAAGCTGGGGGCCCTGATCTGAGAGCCAGAGAAGGGACGTTTCGCTTCCCCTGGACCTCGGAATCGCCCAGCTATCTACCCCTGGCTCCTGGAGAAACTTGAGGGAGGGCCCTGGACCCCCGAATAGGTTTTTTCTCCTTTTCCCCATTGGACCAATGATGCCCTTCATTCTCCCCTTATCGAGTCTTGGGCAATCAGGGCCCTGGGGTGAGACAGCCAAGCTGCCTGGCCCTCCTTCCAAGTAAGCACCCCGCGCTCCTAGCCTGGGGGCTACAGGAAATGCTTGTTTGCCATATGGCAAGAAGCAAAGAAAAGCGTTAAGTTCAAGATGTACAGTCTGCCCTCCCAGGCCTTTCCTTCTGCAAGCATCTATGGCTTAATGCTAAAACAGGTGTTTGGGAAAGTGGGGGAAATGTAAATTGGAAGGGTCATGTAGATTGAAGGCCCACTCGATTTTTGTCATGACTTTTGGAGGAACTGCTTGCTCTCAGCAAGCCAAAAACGGGGGCACGACTCTCTTCTCTGTGACTTGGGACATCTCTCTTATGGGAGAAACGGAGGTGTTTCACCGCCGCGGGCAGCCCGTGTGGCCTCGACTTAATCATCCCCTCTTTATTCTTTTACATGCCAGGCAATTCCAAAGGTGAAAACGCAGCCAACTGGCTCACCGCAAAGAGTGGTCGGAAGAAGCGCTGCCCCTACACGAAGCACCAGACACTGGAGCTGGAGAAGGAGTTTCTGTTCAACATGTACCTTACTCGAGAGCGGCGCCTAGAGATTAGCCGCAGCGTCCACCTCACGGACAGACAAGTGAAAATCTGGTTTCAGAACCGCAGGATGAAACTGAAGAAAATGAATCGAGAAAACCGGATTCGGGAGCTCACAGCCAATTTTAATTTTTCCTGATGAATCTCCAGGCGACACGGTTTTTTCACTTCCCGAGCGCTGGTCCCTTCCCTCTGTCTTCAGCCTCTGCCCAGGAACTCGCACCTGTGCTGGAGCCCTGTTCTTTCCTCCCACACTCGCCATCTCCTGGGCCGTTACGTCTGTGCAGGGCTGGTTTGTTCTGACTTTTTGTTTCTTTGTGTTTGCTTGGTGCTGGTTTATTTGTTGTTTTCTGGGGGAAAAAGCCATATCGTGCTAAAATTCTATAGAGATAGATATTGTCCTAAGTGTCAAGTCGTGACTGAGCTGGGTTTGCTGTCTTGGGGTCCTACTGCTTGAAATGGCCCCTGTGTTCGGCCGAGCTGGTTTCCTGCCCAGCCTGGGGCAAACCTAGCCGGAAGGCCGAGGTCCCATTGTTGGCGCTGAGGTGTCTGGCCTGAGGTCAATGGTGCAAGGAGCCGCCACCGGGCATGTCTGCCTGGAGTGCTGTGCTGTGTTTAATCAGGGGATACAGGCCCCTGGGTTTCTTTTTTCTTTCTTCCTTTCTTCCTTGGCCAAGGGAAGGGCTTACAGGCATGGACATGCAGGTTGGCAAACGGGCTTGACTTTGGCTGATTTAAAAAGTAAGAAAGAAAGTAGAAAAGAGTAATTTTTCCTTCCTCTGTAAGATATCCCAGCTTTAAAAAGAAAAAAAAAATAGGAATTACCAACAGAAGGGGACTTCTTTTCCAGTTTCTGTAAGGTCTTACAAATTGCTTGACTAAAATGTTTCATTTACCTCTAAATTTCCATATCCTTCTGGCTGTAGATAAATAATGTAGTTTTGTTTATACATTTGGAATTAGTGGATTTTTTGTCATTAAAATTGTTACCACTGGTAACATGCGACAAGCACACCACAATTCTCCCTATCTTGTGAAGTTGTTTTTTAAAAATTGCCTTGAACAAAAAGTTTTTTTTATTTTTATTTTTGCTTTCTGAAATTCACAGAAGCCTAAGAGGACTGGGGTAACTAGAATAAACTAGAGAAGGGAGACATTGTTTGGATTTCCTTTATACTGTGAAGTTACATGCATAAAAGGGTCAAACCTGTAGATGCAGAAAAAGAAAAAAAACTATAAATACAAATCTGTATAAATGTCTATTATTATGAAGAATTGCCAAGCTTGTTTTAAGCAAATGCATTCTATCGTTATTATAAATGTTAGTTCTAGCTCTATTTACTTCTAATCTTAAATCAGAATAAATTAATATTGTATTGCTGCTGTGCGTGGAAAAAGACGATGTTTATGTTCTTATAGAATAAAAGCTGTGGAATGAAGCTTTTTAATTTTACCTCTTTTTTGACTTCTTATCTTCACCTTCCACTTTATCCCGTTCACCACTTTTACAACAGGAGGACTAACCCGAGCCCCCTGCAATTACTTTAGGCATCTATTTAAATATTACCTAGACGGTCGTAATTTGTCTGGGCCCTATAGCCCTGGTGCCGTAAGGTTTGTCGGCTTTTGTTCAGTTTTATGGCTTGCCAGTATATCTGGATTGTGGCTGTCTTGGACCAGTGATTTCAGTTGAGAGGGGAGCTGCATAGACAGAGGAAGCCAAACAGGATTTCTTTCGGGAGCCCCAGGGAGGCTTGCAGAGGCCGGTTATTTTGCGGGTGTCTGAGTCTCAGATGACCCTCAATCTGAATCGGGGAGCAGGCCTGGCCCACAGCGCATCCCTAGCCGCTGGAGGCAACCGTTAGGTGGACCCGGGCTGGGCGGCATGGGGGCCGCCCCCTCCCCCAGTACGGCCTCCCCCACCTGGCGGCCCTCCGTAGGGCCACGCGTTTCCTGCTGGCCAGAGTTGTGTGGGGGGGGGGCTGGGGGGGGCGCTAGGGGGAGGGGGCGCGGGAGCGCGCTCCCCGGCGGGAGGGCAGCTAGGAGGCAGAGGCGGGAGAGCGAGCGGCGGGAGGCCGGGGCCAGACAGGGAGCCGGACTCTGTACGGTCCCTGGCGCTTTCGAGCCTTACATGGCTACCGCCGCTTGGCGCCGGCTCGCTGGGCTGCAAGATTTGAGAAAGCAGCGTGCACACTGCTCCTCGGAGCTACTCTCGTCTCGCCTGCTCCCCGCCTTTATTCCTCTCTCCCTTTCTTTCCTCGCTCTCTTTTCCTCCCTCTCCCTCCAAGGCATACCTTACTGGGGCCTGTGGCTTCCCCTTCAGTGACGCATTTGCGGCGGCCTGGGGCATTCCGTTGCAGCGGCGGGCGCAGGTTGCCTAGGGGCTGCGCTGGGCCGGGCGCGATCGCAGGGTTCTCTCCTTGGCGGCGGCGGCGGCGGCGGCGGCGGCAGCGGCGGCGGCGGCGGCGGCGGGCAAGGCAGCCCTGCGCGGGCAGCACCAGAACTGGTCGGTGATTTAGGTAGTTTCCTGTTGTTGGGATCCACCTTTCTCTCGACAGCACGACACTGCCTTCATTACTTCAGTTGAAATCGTCTCCAGGTACTCTGCGCGCTGGGGTCGGGCCGGGCGGGGCATCACGGCCCTGGTCGTGCCAGGCCTACGGTGGCATCCTCGGCTTTCCCTGCTCAGGAGCCTTGTGTCTTTCTCCGTAGCGCTCTGCCAGCCGGCCGGCTTTCCCCTTCCACCACACACCTCCACCTGGCCCACAGCAGGTGGGGTCAGGTTGGCTGCTACTTCGCCGACGCCGGGGGCGTGGTAGGAATTCTGGGCCTTGGGCCATTCAAGGTCAGGGGCGCACACTTCCATCCTGAGCCTCCCCCACTTGAGGCCTGCGCCTGCCTAGGGACCTCCTGCCAGTCTCTTGTAAGGCTGGAACACACACACACACCAGGCCTGGGTGTGAGCTCAGGAAAGATTCTTCTTCCAGTGGAGACTCAGGCTGGACTAGGAAGATAGGGCAGGCAGAGGTTGGGATCCTGGCCTTGTCACTTACCCTTCTCTCTGTAAGCCTGGCCTCTGCTAGGAGTCACTTCTTTCTCTTTTCTTCCTTCTTTTCCCTCTCTTCCCTTCCTCCTTTTCCCTCTCTTCCCTTCCTCTTTTATCCCTTCTTTCTTTTTTCTTTCCTTTGCTCCTTCCTGCTTTCTTTTCTTCCGTTTCTCTTTTTTTCATCTTTCATCTCTGCCAGATTCTATCTCACCTCCTTATCTCCTTCCCAAAGCATCCTTGGGGAGAGGCTCAGGGCTGGCTTCAGGAGAGCCTAGGGAGTCTCACTTTCCTCTGCGGCTCAAGTAGAGGTTGGGAAGTCTGCTGAGGAAGGGCCCGCGTGGGGCAGCTGCCGAGGGCAGTGGGTTTGGGCCTGGTGTGTTACTGTGCAGACAAGGCCTCGGTTATGATCACGACCGGATGGCGGCGGCCTTGCGTTTCTTCTCCGCCTGTCGCTAAAGGCTGACTAGGAGATCTGATTAGGGGGCATTCCCTGCAGCTTTGTGTGCCCATATCGAGGGCAGGGAGGCCTTTGCTAGCCTCACTGGGAACTGGAGCTGAGGCCCAACCAGCCTCGCTGGAGCCTGGCCATTCTCTGGGAAGCTGTTAGCCAGCTCTTCCCGGCCTGCCGGTCACAGCTTGGGGTTTGACCGCATTGAGGAAGACTGGCTAGGGCAAAGCTTGACTGCTCGCTTGCTAGTGGCTTCTATTAGGTACAAAATATGTTCCATACGGCACCTTTGTGCCACTGGGTACTGGAGAAGGGGACCCTTACAAGAGCCAGTATGTTTCAGATGGGCAGAAAGAATCCCAAATTCCAGAACCGTTGATAAAAACTTGGGTCATGGTTCCAACTTGTAGTCTACAGATGGGAGCCATTCTGACCATTTTCACTCCCGAAAACAGAAAACAAACTATCTCTCCCTACCCCCAACACACAGAGTTACAGATTCGTGCCCACAGAGCTGTTTCCCTTCCCTGCCTGGACTGGAGGCCCAGGAACTGTTCCATTGCACAGCCACCGGCCTCCTGTCTGAAAGGATCGCATACCCCATTTCCTTCAACTCCTCCGTGCCATTTTCTGGACCAGAGTATTTATTAATTTCAGAGATCACAGTTTTAGAAATCTCAGTCGAGAAGGGGTGGTTTTAAATTATAGTCATTTACTATTTCTTTATGATACTCAATCTCTTTAACTTCCAAAATAAAAGCAGACAAAAAAGTCTGAATATTCTGGCTCCAAACCTTTGGGCTGAAGGGAGACAATATTTGGTTTTCTGGTTTTTCTTCTCTTTCTAGGCACCAGTAACATCTGCTTAACACTCAAGGCCTGCTAATTGTTCAGTAATTCTCTTATTTTGAGGCTAAGGCTGTTTAAAGGAACAGCTTTTTTACTTAAAAAATACTAAAATAATCAGTGTCTTCTCTGGTATAAAAAGTGGAAAAGGCAGCCAGACATGCCCAGCCCATTTGCAGACACTTAAAATTAGGAGCCAGGGTTTCCTCCAGGGTTAATTTTTTAAATGAAAATCTCAGAGGCCTGGCGGACTGCCGGGTATTTAGGACACGGTGGACTGTGGTGGGGGTGGGCATGACCTAGAGGAATTTATAGGGCAAGGAAAATATTAGGGGGAGGGAGATGAGGCGGACAGGACGGGGTTCATTGTGTCGGCGGCTTCCCTTTTCCAGGCGTGGGTGCAGCAAGGGGCACCCAGTCAGTATCCGCCCGGCTTGGCAACCTCGCTGGTATATGGGAGTCCCAGCCGGAAGTGTGTCAGGGTGTTTGGGGGGGAATACTGGAACTGCTGGTGAGGATGAAGGCAAAAAAGAAAGAGAGGGAGGGAAGCGCCCGAGTCTGCCAGCCTCGCCGTCAGGGAAGTGGGCTAATGAAAAACACACTGTTGCAGGCACAGTATCCACACGTGAATTTGATTACCCCTTTTCTAGGAGTCGCCGCTTTCTGTTAGGAATTGGGGGTGGGGGGGAATTTCCTTCCAATTAACAGAGTGCCTGTGACCTTTTAATTTACCTGCAATGGGTGAGAAATAAACTTCCCCAGTGTGGCCAGGCCCAGGAATGGGACTGGAGTCGATGCCCTTGTGCCCCTCCCCGTTCTAATTTCCAGCCCTGGCCTTGAGCTGTGGTTGCCTCTCTTCGGGCCTTGTACCTCTCCGCCGAGTCGCCGGGTCCGTAGGTAACCAAGGCGAGGCCCGGAGTAGTAGCCAGAAAGAGAGGAAGGAGCCCTGAAAGGCTCACACGGCCCCGGGACAGGCCACATCGGTGCGGGCCTCCCAGCCGCCGGAGCCGCGGGGTCTCAGGCGAGGCTGCCTTTTCCCAAGCCGGACTCTCCTTCCATTGATGCCACTTGGAGTATTTTTTTTCCCAGGTGGGATTCAGGGAGCTCAACTAGGCTTGCAGGGCTCAGGGTTAGAGCCTCTGAGGCTGGAACACAGGGCTGAGTCGCCAGCCGCCTGCGCCTGGGAATCCTGATTTCCAGCTGATAAGAAGGGTGGGCTGGGCGCGCGTTTGCGTGGGGTCGACGGCCGGGGGCCGAGCGCCCCACACAACCAACCAGGCCCTCAAACCCTTCGCCCTGGGGGCGACTGGCCGCTCCCTCCTGGCCAGCTCCTCAGTGGGGTCCTGGCAGCAAAGGTGAATTTAAGGACTGCTCGTGCGCCCCTCGCTCCAGGCGGGTAGCCGTGAGGACTTACATCCGCGGTACTCCCTGAGCGACCAGTCCCTGCCTGGAGTGCCCTGGTAGGGCCGGCGGCTGCTCCGTTTGGGACGGATCCTGCGTTGAATTTGACTTTTTGCAGGCGGCCAGGGGTAAACTCGCCTCTCCCGGGGACCGCAGGGATTATTTACAGGGAGCTCGCCTACCAAACACAACAGTCTAACCTTTCCAAGTCCTCGTAAATTTTTACTGCTGGGAGCCAGGGCGAGGCAAACGAATCTGTTGGTCGTTCCAGACTTCCCGCCAGCCTGTGTGGCTTCTGAAACAATAACTCCTTATGAAATATCATAAATACAGATTTAAATACAGTAGAGCGAGAATGCGATTTGGCTGCTTTTTTATGGCTTCAATTATTGTCTAATTTTATGTGAGGGGGTCCGCTGGCCGCACTCGCACGCGGGACCCGCGCCTCCCTGATGGCGTGATTAATTGTGATATAAAATAGTCCGCTTAAGCAGTGTGTGTATGGAGCGGGGGGAGCGGGGGAGTACAGAGGCAAGGCTAGATTTGATCTTTTAATCTTCGTTGGCCACAATTAAAACAAACCCGATCGTAGAGCGGCACGATCCCTTTACATAAAAACATATGGCTTTTGCTATAAAAATTATGACTGCAAAACACTGGGCCATTAATAGCGTGCGGAGTGATTTACGCGTTATTGTTCTGCTGGGCGGGCACGTGACGCGCACGGCCAATGGGGGCGCAGGCGCCGGCAACTTATTAGGTGACTGTACTTCCCCCCCTGGTGCCACCAAGTTGTTACATGAAATCTGCAGTTTCATAATTTCCGTGGGTCGGGCCGGGCCGGCCAGGCGCTGGGCACGGCGATGGCCACCACTGGGGCCCTGGGCAACTACTACGTGGACTCTTTCCTGCTGGGCGCCGACGCCGCCGATGAGCTGAGCGCTGGCCGCTATGCGCCGGGGACCCTGGGCCAGCCCCCCCGGCAGGCGGCGACGCTGGCTGAGCACCCTGACTTCAGCCCGTGCAGCTTCCAGTCCAAGGCAGCAGTGTTCGGCGCCTCGTGGAACCCGGTGCACGCGGCGGGCGCCAACGCTGTACCCGCTGCGGTGTACCACCACCATCACCACCACCCCTACGTGCACCCCCAGGCGCCCGTGGCGGCGGCGGCGCCGGACGGCAGGTATATGCGCTCCTGGCTGGAGCCCACGCCCGGTGCGCTATCCTTCGCGGGCTTGCCCTCCAGCCGGCCTTATGGCATTAAACCTGAACCACTGTCGGCCAGAAGGGGTGACTGTCCCACGCTTGACACTCACACTTTGTCCCTGACTGACTATGCTTGTGGTTCTCCTCCAGTTGATAGAGAAAAACAACCCAGCGAAGGCGCCTTCTCCGAAAACAATGCTGAGAATGAGAGCGGCGGAGACAAGCCCCCCATCGATCCGAGTAAGTGTCTCCTCCCTTCGAATCAGCCGCCACCGCCGCCTCCATGCCGGCCTCCCGGATCTGCTGGCCCGCCAGCTTTCTCTCGAGCCTGTCTTCGTCTTCGCTAGGAGCCTCTGGAGTTGGGGCCAGGAGCCAGAAGTTGGTGTTTGGAACGCCTCAGATGGGGCCCCAAGTCCGGAGAGCCGTGAAGAGCGGCCCGCAGGGCTACGGGAGAGGAGCCTGCTGCTGCAGCGACAGGGGGCGGGGCGGGCACTTCGGGCCGAGCCAAGACTGGCCGCCCCTCTCTTTGGCTGCCCGGGCCCAGGACCGAGATACTTTGGGCCGTTCTTCGAAAGCAATGCAGCCCAGAGAGCCTTCTGTGCAACTAGATTGTCCGTGAGCGGCGGCAGCCAGGGCAGCCGGAGCCGGGACGCTGGGGGAGACGGCCGATTTCCTTCCACTTCTTGCCTTCGGCCAGTGGCGGCGTAAATCCTGCCAAGATAAGGCGCGAGCGACCCGGGCCACAAGGGTCCCCATGCCAGATTATTCAAATAAGCCACAGACTTGATCAACGGCCTTGGGGCGCCCTGACGGCATGCCCAGCTCCGAAGGCCTTCCAGGAAGGTCAAATAAGGAGTGGGGGGTGGGAGCGTAGAGAGAAAGGTTGGGAAGGAAAGACGAGTCAGTGAACGGGACAGAGGAATCCTAATCTTGCTACAGGACACAAGGCAGCATGCTTTCCGTCTGCGTGGCAAGGAGATCCGTTTCCAAATTTCATTCTATACAGCGTTCGGGGAGTGGGAGGAAGGAGAAAGGAGGGTCTGGGAGGGGAGGGGGAGCTGAAGTTTTACTGCGTGCAATTGTAAGTGACCGTCTGTGCGTCTGTTTGCCAGGGTTCCATTGTGTCCGAGGCCTGACTGCCTTTCCTAACCAATTCAGCAGAGTTCTGCACTTCGGCCAGAGACCCCACCCAGGAGGTTCCTTTGCCCCCAGCAGGGTGTGCGTCTCCTCCTCCTAAACCCAGTGTTTCTCTTCTCCACAGATAACCCAGCGGCCAACTGGCTTCATGCGCGCTCCACTCGGAAAAAGCGCTGCCCCTATACAAAACACCAGACCCTGGAACTGGAGAAAGAGTTTCTGTTCAACATGTACCTCACCAGGGACCGCAGGTACGAGGTGGCCCGACTGCTCAACCTCACCGAGAGGCAGGTCAAGATCTGGTTCCAGAACCGCAGGATGAAAATGAAGAAAATCAACAAAGACCGAGCAAAAGACGAGTGATGCCATTTGGGTTTATTTAGAAAAAAGGGTGAGCTAGAGAGAAAGAGAACTGCCCGTCCCCCTTCCGCCTTCTTCCTTCTCTCACCCCCACCCTAGCCTCCACCATCCCCGCACAAAGCGGCTCTAAACCTCAGGCCACATCTCCCCCAAGGCAAACCCTGTTCAGGCTGGCTCATAGGCCTGCCGCTTTGATGGAGGAGGTATTGTAAGCTTTCCATTTTCTATAAGAAAAAAAAAGGGGGGGGGCATTAGTGCTGATAGATGTGTGTGCTACCTTGTATATATATTTTTAAAAATCTACCTGTTCCTGACTTAAAAGGAAAGAAACTACCTTTTTATAATGCACAACTGTTGATGGTAGGCTGTATAGTTTTTAGTCTGTGTAGTTAATTTAATTTGCTGTTTGTGCGGCAGATTGCTCTGCCAAGATACTTGAACACTGTGTTTTATTGTGGTAATTATGTTTTGTGACTCAAACTTCTGTGTACTGGGTGATGCACCCGTTGTGATTGTGGAAGATAGAATTCAATTTGAACTCAGGTTGTTTATGAGGGGAAAAAACAGTTGCATAGAGTATAGCTCTGTAGTGGAATATGTCTTCTGTAAAACTAGGCTGTTAACCTATGATTGTAAACTAGCTGTAAGGATTTCCCAGTGAAATAAAAAAAAATTTTTTAAAGTGTTCTCGGGGATGCATAGATTCATCGTTTTCTCCACATTAAAAATGCGGGCATTTTCGTCTTTCCATGATCTGTAGTCCTGTCTTGTCTATTGTATATATAATCTATATAATTAAAGAAAATATGCATAATCAGACAAGCTTGAATATTGTTTTTGCACCAGACAAACAGTGAGGAAATTCGGAGCTATACATATGTGCAGAAGGTTACTACTTAGGGTTTGTGCTTAATTTTAATCAGAGGAAATGGATGCTGATTGTAACGGAGTTAATTTTATTGATAATAAATTATACACTATGAAACCGCCATGGGCTACTGTAGATTTGTATCCTTGATGAATCTGGGGTTTCCATCAGACTGAACCTACACTGTATATTTTGCAATAGTTACCTCAAGGCCTACTGACCAAATTGTTGTGTTGAGATGATATTTAACTTTTTGCCAAATAAAATATATTGATTCTTTTCTATTTTTTGCGGTTCTGCTCTTTGCACCTTCTTCTCTGGGCAGGGGAGCCTGTGTAGAGTCTCTGGGTAGGGGCGGGCTGGGATGGGGAGAAAGAGCCCCAATTTTGCCTCTGGCTGGCTTTCAGGAGCGGGACCTGCCACAACCAGTCCGCCGAGCTAAGCTCTCCCAAACAGGCCAGCTGCCTGGCGGCGGAACCAGGCTCCCGGCCTTGTGTCTATGTGCTGGACGGCGGAGAAGCCCCTGAGAAGCTGGGCTGGGCTGGCCAGTAGCGGTGGAAAAACGACTCTTTCACCTTGGTGCCCCCGAGAAAATTCCCAAACCTGGGCCTTCGTTAGTTTGGTGGGGAAAAGGGGGAGAAGGTGGCAGGATAGAGCTGGGGACCGCCTTCTAAGCAGGCTCTGAAGAGGGAAATAGGAGCCCCACTGGCCCAACGCGGCCATGCAGGCAAACATTTTGGGGGCTTGCAAAGGAACAAAGCCCTGCATCCTCGTACCGCTCGCCACCCTCCCCCGCGGCGTTCTGCCAGCCTGGCCCGAGAGAATTTGGGTCCTGCACTGCAAGCGCCTCCCGAGCACAAGTCCTAATAGAGGCAGGGCTGAGGCAACTGACTAGCCCCGAAGCGCCATAAAAGAAAATGAGGGCTGTTACCGTTTATGGGGTGTAAAGGACTGCGGGGGGAACGGCCACAACTTCGGAGGCCTGAGCGCTTTCCAGATGTGGCCGGAGGGTTCGGCCTCGCTTCCACCCCCTTGCTTCTCTCGCCCTTCCCCCTCCCCCACTCCACGACTTCTGCAAAGTTGGATGTATTCTAAGTTTAAAAGGGGAACCAGGGCGCGGGTGGATGAGGCGTCTCCTTACCCCCACCCCCACCCCGCCGCCAGGCTGGGACGCCCTCTGTTGTTGTAGACAGAAGGAACTTCAAAGAATAGGCAGTAAGAGTGTGCCATAAAGGCCAGGTCTGCGAACTGTCTGGAATTCGTCCCTTAATGAGTTTACAACTGTCCAGCCCTAATTAGGATATTCCACCAAAGCCCTTTCATTTGTTCATTTGTTCTGTCTGCCGCCGATAAAGCGACTGCGGAAACAGCTCTTTTATTGGCATTGCCTCCTCTGCAGTAGATTCCGGGCTCCACGCAGACTCCCCAGGACCTAGGCCCACGCCCCTCCTCTGGGAGTGGAGTGCGGTGGGCTAGCCGGGGGCTCCCAAAACTCAGGCCGGCCGAGGTAGCTGAGGCTGCAGTACCGAATGATGGCCAGCAGATGGCAGTGTGGCTCCAT
This sequence comes from Trachypithecus francoisi, assembly GCF_009764315.1. Classification (NCBI taxonomy): domain Eukaryota; kingdom Metazoa; phylum Chordata; class Mammalia; order Primates; family Cercopithecidae; genus Trachypithecus; species Trachypithecus francoisi. Next base: position 99,059,923 of record NW_022681469.1, on the reverse strand, counting down.
GCAAGAGGCTTCCTCGCCGCCATCTCCGGCCTCCGCAGCCCTGGGGAAGTTCCTAAGATGTCGACTTGACACGAGCCTTTCTGGAATGGGAGCCCCAGATTTTAGTGAACAGCCGCCCTATATTTTCGGTGCTCCTCACGCCTGGCTAGAAGCCTCGCTGGGAAACAAGGAATCGGCGGGGGCTTGCCCGACCCTCACCGCTCGCGCCTCCCTGACCCCATCCTGAGGGCCCAGCGAGCCGGGCTGCAGCTGTCCGGGCAGCCGCGGGGCAGCAGCTCCAGGCGCCGGCGCGGCTCCAGGGTCACCGTCCTCAGCTGAGACAGGCCTGACACAACCAGGCTCCATGGAGCCGCGGCTGACTGTTGGACACTGGAGGAGCGCCTGCAGCCCCCGGACCTGATGACCGCCCAGAGGGTGTGGACAGTGCGTGCCGAAGGCGCACACCGTGGCCCCGGGTCCCGCGGCCGCCCAGGAGGCCCTCGAAACCTGCGACCTGGGTCAGGGCCCGGCGAGTCAGAACCCAAGACAGAGTCAGGACGCCGGGACTCGGCTGGCTTGAATCGAAACAATAAAATTAGGCGGTGAACATTGGGCGTAAAGGCAATCTCGGTGTCTGTCCACTGTAGGTCTAGGGGACGGGCCGAGTTGAATGGGAAGAGAATCCCGGGGGACAAACCAGGCACTGCTTTGATTATTTTTTTAATGTGATGTTTAATATAACAATCACACCGTAGCACAAAAAGTGTCGCACACGGTGTGCAAGCCGCCCGGGCTGTCTCTAGCCGCGGCATGTCCTCCGCTGTAGAGGAACCGAGGCTGCTCACCCATCAGGAGGCCAGAAGGGAGGGGACCCCAATCCAGGCCCAGCCTCTCGCGGACCCTAGGCGGGGAACACGCTGCGGCCTCCTCTCGGGTGCGAGCATCAGCCACGGATGTCGAATGGTTCCAGAGGGAAAACGCAAAAGCAAACAGAGAACCTTTCGAAGCGTCCCAGAGCCCTGTGAACACGCAGCACAGTGCATTTATTTGGGTCGTAATAGTCTCCGCCAAGCCCACACAATGTTTACGGCCCGCATCTCCGCGCTGTACACGCTGTAAAACTGGGAACTGGATTTTGGCTGATGTCTCTCCCCGGCGTTTGTTTTCTCTCTCCTTTCATACATACACACACACACACAATATCTCTCCTTTCTCTCTCTCCGTCTCTCTCTCATCTCATATATGCGTATATGTATACACATCGATATTAGAGACACACGCCTTCATTATATTTCCGTATATAACTTCACAACATCTGATTGTAAGAAGGGTTTTATAGCTTCCCCGGGAGTCAACCGTGGCTTTGTATTCAAGCCGCAGATAGCTCAATTTCTTTAACTACAAATAAATGGTGAAGTCGCAGATCTGTGGATTCAGAGAGAAAGCTCGATTTGTGTAACTACAAATAAATGAAATCACAGATCGGTGGCTACTGCGTCTCTCCACCGAGCACGGAGGCCTCAGGTAGGTGCAGGCAGCCCAGGGTCTCCCAGGCCTGGGTGGACTGTCCAAAGGCGCCTCCCTTGCCCTTGGCAGGCTGGTGACTGGGAGTCTGCTTTTCCTCTGGGAAGCCTGGGAGTGGTTTCCTCGCAGCGGGCCTTCACCTAGGCAGGACCCCACGCCAACCCAGTCTCATTTGTACCGACGGGGACGGGTTTGTCTTTGCGCCCAGGCCAGGGATCACTCACTGACTGGGTGGGGAACAGATGCAGCCCGTGAGAGAGGCAAGGGTGGAAACCTTGAGGAAGCAATTCGCCAGCCACCCACCAAATCTCTGGAAGATGCTATTCCCTGCCTAGAGCTGGCTTTACCTTCATAATTGAATTTAGATATTGGTGTTTGGTAACAAGAAGCAGGGTGAACACGCTCTGCCAGTAGGTAGGAAGGAAGCTCAGGGACAGCAGTTGAAAATATCTATCCAAAGATAGCTCGGCTGATTAGATACCCGCCTACATGTGCGTGCTTCAGGCTGAGGGTTAATGAGTATTTCTGTGAAAATTATCTCACATAACCTAGTGCATTTGTGTCTTTTCAGTCAAATAAGTAGAGAACCAATGAATAGAGAACACGCAGTTAAAGAAGCCTTATTGAAAGCCTGATTTTATCCGACCTTTTCGTTTTAAATCAGGCCACACAGGGCAGGAGGGGAGAAAGAAGCCTGTAAACGAAAGGGAGGTTTCGGTGTCCGCAGGACTCGGCCCAGTTGGCTGACTTGGGTCCATAAGGGCCGAAGCCTTGCGGGCGGTATCCGGATCCTCCTAGGCCAGGGCAGAGGGGCAGTGTGTCCTGCCAGGACCTCCTGGACGCGCGCCGGGCAAAACCGGGGCAGGGATGAGCCGGTGGCGAGGGCGCCCAGCCCTCCCTTGGCGAAGTGCGTTCCTTCCCGCACTCCCCGAAATCGCTCCCCGCTCGGGCTGTTGGACTGGGCAGGTTCTACTTTAAACACCAGCTCTGTCAGCCCCTCCAGCCGCTTGAGTCTAGACAGACGGCGGCGGCGGCGGGGGCCTTGGTCTTTTTTCTTTGCATCTTGCTCTGTGTCACCCCAGGAACAATTTATTGGTCTAAAGCGGTCTAATTCTGCCTCTTTGATCTCCTAGCCTTCTTGTTTGTTTCATCTTCCTTTAACTTGCTTGGGTTTTTATTTCCTTCCAGAAGGCGATGCGACAGGGATTATTTAGGTTTTTTCTTTTTGTCTTACTCCCTCTATTCTCCATCGGACACCCAGTATCATCTGATCCGCCATAAAGGCATCTCCGGATATTGTCCCCCATCCCACATCCCTACCCCTGGACTTCCGTGGCCCGGGAGGAGACAGCCCAGGGCCCACCTGCCCCACCAGCCCCCGCCTTCACTCCCAAGCCCGGGTGGTTCACTGCGCAGGGACTGGGGCTCCATGGCGTCTCAATCTGAAGCCTCCCTCCACCTTTTGTATTCCTGGGACCCCCTGAGAGGGTGCGGTAAACGGGGGCGGCCTGGACCCTCTGAAAGTGATGGGAAGTGCTTTGTACACAAGGAACTCAACTCTATAATTTACAGGAGAATTTCCGGGGCAATTCCATTGTGAGGTCGGGTTTATGGTGTGTAATCGAGCTGAGCAGTAAAAGGTGGCTGGGCTTCCAGAGCAGCCCGGCAGTTTATGAGGCGTTTAGAGGAAGGGTTCTCCCCACCATCCTCCACCGAGCGGTGGGCCGCAGGAGCTTCAGCTGGTTCAACATGGTGCAGGGGTCGGAGGCCTGGGAAGGCAGGAATTGGAGGCCTGGATGGGAGGGAGTGAGACCACCGTGCGCTCAGCTCCGTGTGAGCTGGTACTTGGATAGGTGAAGCCTCCACAGCTGGGTGGCATTTAGGGGGTGGTCCCCCTATTTGTTTTTGGTGTCTTCAAAAGAAATGGAAGTCCACAGGGGGTTGCAGTCCCTAGACGCCAGAGCCCACTCTCCAAATCGGCTCTAAAGCACGTATTGTTCCCAGGCACCCCAGCCTAGGAGGTGGAGGCCTAAGGGTGGCTGAGGTGAAGGCTACCAGAAACCTTCCACTGTTGGGAGCGTCTGGAAGGGTGCAGGCCTGAGATTTCTCCAAGCTGGGGAAACAGCCCTGGGTCCCCATGCGCCAGAGGGGAACCAGAAGTTGTGGCAAGGACAAAAGAATATTTAGCCATTTATCGGACTGCTGGAGCCAGCCAGGTGCCCAGGAGCCAAGGCACAGAGCCTGCAGCACTACAGCGTCCGGGAGGAGGGAGAGGAACCCCACGTTAATAAATCTGTTGGCAAATGAGTCTCATTAATAGATAAATATTTCACTGTTTCCTTTAGGGCGGATAAACAGTGTGCCTGCGATTAAGGAAAGGAAGCTGAGAGACGTTGACTTTATTCGAACCACATGGTTCCAGTTTGCGGTGGCATTCTCGCTGCAGCTGCAAGCGATGCTCCGCCTTCCCCGTCTGGATCCGAGTCTAAGTCCGGCCTGTCGCCCATTGGACCTGGGTGAGAGAAGACTTGGGCAGAGTCGATCTGCTCATAGCTGAGTCCTGCCCACAAGGCCACCGAGGGGCAGGCTGTTGCGGGGAACAGAGATCCTTCCAGGGGCTGGGCAAGCGGACAAGAGAGGGATGGGGAGGATCCCAAGCTGGGTCCAGGGCTCACTAGCAGGAGTGGGGGGTTTGCGCGAGGCCGGGGCCTCCCGGCGTCTGCAGACCCCAGTGCCGAGGTTGGCGGCCAGCTGGGCGCTCCCGCGGAGCCTCAGGGTCTTTTTCCGCCGGACGCGCCAGGCCCGCAGGGCGCGGGCGGATTCGTTGGCCGCATATTTGAGCCTCCCCTTCCATTCTAGGCGGCCGTGGGCCCAGCGGAGCGAGACCACCTGTGAGGGCTGCTGAGATTGGCGGAGGCGGTCATGTGGGCGGTCACGTGCTGCGGCGAGCTCAGTCCAAAAGAAAATGGGGTTTGGTGTAAATCTGGGGGTGTAATGTTATCATATATCACGCTACCTCGTAAAACCGACACTGAAAGCTGCCGGACAACAAATCACAGGTCAAAATTATGAGTTCTTCGTATTATGTGAACGCGCTTTTTAGCAAATATACGGCGGGGGCTTCTCTGTTCCAAAATGCCGAGCCGACTTCTTGCTCCTTTGCGCCCAACTCACAGAGAAGCGGCTACGGGGCGGGCGCCGGCGCCTTCGCCTCGACCGTTCCGGGCTTATACAATGTCAACAGCCCCCTTTATCAGAGCCCCTTTGCATCCGGCTACGGTCTGGGCGCCGACGCCTACAGCAACCTGCCTTGCGCCTCCTACGACCAAAACATCCCCGGGCTCTGCAGTGACCTCGCCAAAGGCGCCTGCGACAAGGCGGACGAGGGCGTGCTGCACGGCTCAGCCGAGGCCAATTTCCGCATCTACCCCTGGATGCGGTCTTCAGGTAGGCGCAGTCGCTAGGCTGGCCGGGCTGGCGGAGCGGGACCGGGAGCGGGGAGCGCGGCGCTGGTGAGCGCGGAGCCGGGGGCCGGAAGAGCGGAGCCAGGCTGTTGCGAGCTGGCAGCCCCGTGACTCCCGGCGCAGCCTTTCTGGTTTTAATTAGAGCGGAGGCGCCATTGCGTGGAGCCCATAACATTGTATGTAAATGAGGCTCATAAAACTTTTTATGGCCCAATTAATGGGTTCGGTCCTCGTAAATTTATTTAACTCCATTTGCCTTGGAATTTTAATATTAAGTTTGTTCGCTATTCTTTCTCCCTCTTCTGTCACCCTCCCTCCCTTTCTTCTTCTTTCCCTCCTCCTTTTCCTTGCTGCCTGGCTTTCCTTTCTCAAAAGCTGGGAGAGCCAAGCCCTCCAGGGCCTCTCACCCGACCCTGTGCCAGGGGCCATTTCAAGATGGGGGCGAGGGAATGAGGACAGAGGGTCGGGGTGCCCTAGGAAGGTCCTGGGGATTGAGGTCTCAGGCTGCTGGGAAGAGTCGCCCACTTGCCTAGCAAGGTGGGGGAATGGCCGGGCTCATCTTTGAATGGCAAAAGTGCAGCTTTTCCCACTTGCCCACACTCTATATTTACAGTTTTCCTTTGTCAGGGGAAGCAGGACATTGTGGAAGCTTAGCCGGCTGGAAAAGGCGGTTGTAAAGTTGGGATTCTGTGCCTTTGCTGATTACAGAGCTGCCTGCGCGTCTGGCACTGCAGTTGGGGTCTTTCCCTACCACCCCCCCCCCTCCTCTAGCTCAGTTTGGGGCCTGGGGCAGAGGGCGATGCTTGCCTGGGACTAGGCCAGGAGGAAGGTGTGGGCTCTGGGACAGCAGCCTAACGAGTGCCCTGTCTACTTGTCTGTCCGTGTGTTCCTGTGTCTGCATGTCTGTTCTCAGGACCTGACAGGAAGCGGGGCCGCCAGACCTACACGCGCTACCAGACACTGGAGCTGGAGAAGGAGTTCCACTTCAACCGCTACCTGACGCGGCGCCGCCGCATTGAAATCGCCCACGCGCTCTGCCTCACCGAGCGCCAGATCAAGATCTGGTTCCAGAACCGCCGCATGAAGTGGAAGAAAGAGCATAAGGACGAAGGTCCAGCTACCGCCGCAGCTCCGGAGGGCGCCGTGCCCTCTGCCGCTGTCACCGCTGCCGCAGACAAGGCTGACGAGGAGGACGATGATGAAGAAGAGGAAGACGAGGAGGAATGAGGGGCTGAGCCGGGGCCCTTGCTGCACCGGACAGTCGGAAAAGCGTCTTTAAGAGACTCACTGGTTTTATTTACAAAAATGGGAAAAATAAAAGAAAATGTAAAAAAAAAAAAAAAGAACAAACAAAACAGTCCCCAACCTGCACTCTACCCGGCCCCCATCACCTACTCCAGCTCCCAACTTTTGTGGACTGAGCGGCCGCAGCGACTGGGTCGCCTTGGATTCCCTCTGCCTCCGAGGACCCCAAAAGACACCCCCAACCCCAGGTCAGCCGGCCCTGCGCTGGCGCGGCCAAAATACTACCTAGCACAGGCCTCTGCTCGAGGCACCCCCAAACTACCTATGTATCCAGCCCAGAGGGCCTCCATTCCCAGGAAGCCCCTATGTATCCCAGCACTGGCAGACACCCAGCACCACCCTTCCAGATCCGCAAGAACATGAATCTCACTACTACCTACTCCCCTAAAACTACCTATTTTGTGCTGACTGGCTTGCCTGCTACCTAGTGCCAACTGCTCCCAGGCAAGGCCCCTGCTGCTTACAGCTGGCAGCTTTTGGGGTCCCTGAGGCTGCCCTGAGAATGTGCTGAGGTCCAGGATCAGGGTATTGGCATCTATTTAAATTGAAAAATAATATATTTATTCCAAAAAGCATTCTAAGTGCTGCACCCTAGAATCAATCCCTCCTTCTCTGGCTTGGCACCCAAAGTTCAGGCCCATCAACCCCCACTTCTGGAGGGGAATGTTCCTGAGCTGGCTGCAGATCTCTGGGTTAGCTTCTGCTTAGTAGGACTGTGGAGATGCTCCCAGCTTCGCTGTCCTTTCCTCTGGCTCCTGTATCTTACTGTTCAGCTGTGTTAAATATGTACGCCCTGATGTTTCCTATAATTGCAGATACTGTATATTTGAACAAGATTTTTTTGTTTGATCGTTTCTATAGTCTTGGAGTTCATTTGTAAGGCAGTGTCTTGACTTGGAAAGGATGTGTTAATGGGGTGACTTTGTAGCATGGTATGTTGTCTTGAGCTAACTGTAGTGGGTGGGGAGGTCCAATGCCCTCCACAATGCCCTTCATCTCCTGTGTTGTCCTGTGTCCCCCTCAGCTCCATCCTGGGGTTCAGGGAAGGCACACTTCCCAGCCCAGCTAACTGTGTTTTATGTAACTGAAAAATAAAGATGCTTGGTGACAAAGAAAAACGTGGACTGCCTTATCCAGAGGAGACTGGGAAAGGGGAGGTGAGCATGGCTGGAGGGAAAGGGGCAGTGGGGAGGCAAAAGTGGGGTGGCTGTCCTGTGATGGTCCAAGTGTTGGAGCCCATGTATTGGTGTCATGTATCTTTTTATGTATTTTTATGTGTGTATTTGTATGAGTATGTGCTTATTTTTCTGTGTATGTATTTCTGTGTGTGTGTTTTTACCTAATTTCACAATTGTGTATATTTTGGTGTCCATAATTGGGTGCATGTGTTTCTGTGTGTCCATAATTGCATGTCATTCTGTGCCCACAATAGAGTGTATGCCCTTCCCTGTGTGCATAATTGTATATGTGCCTTTATCCGTGTAGAGACGTTTGTCTGGTTTTTGTGTGTGCACTAACATCTTCTAGATCCCTTGAAAACGGAATCTCTGGTAGATACGTTATATTCTATGAAGCTCCCTAAAAATCTCCATAAATTCCATGAGGAAATTTCAAATCCACCCTTTCCTCTAAGGCTGCGCAGTGGGCTTGGAAAGGGGCATTACCCAGAGGCTGATAACGGATTTCGCATGCGCCCTGAACCCAGCCCCAGGCTAGGAAATGGGATTTAAGGCCCCCATCCCGCCTGCAGGCAAGGCAAGGGCGCCCCAGGGTCCGGCACTGCTGTAGGTGGCGCGGGGAGGGGCTAGGACCGCAGACCCCCGCTGCGCTGCGCAGCCTGGGCAGGAGCTGGGGCATCTGGGTGCAGGGAAGGGGCGAGGGGCGAAGGGCGAGGGATTGTGCAGGCAGCTCAGAGCATCCTGAGTTCCGCCTGCAAGACCTCGTCTCCAGTCTCCTGCCTGGGTTGGGTCCGCTTCTTATGGCTCTTTTAGTAAACCCGGGCCCAAAAGGGTCTATAAAACCTGAGGCCCCAAGTCTGGGCGGCCTCGGTGGTAAGATGGCGCCGGTGTAAGAGCTGCCTCCTCTCAGTGATGGGGAAAGGGTCATAAATCCGTTGTTGTTTATGAAAATTTACAACTTTGCAATACAACTTTATGAGTTGTTCGGCCCTTCCATTGGCCGCTGTCGGTCATGTGGATGAGAACCGTGAACATGAACTTTTTTATAATTTCCCTTGCGAGAATAGAGCCGCATTCTTTTGCTCCGCTCCGTCCTGCCTGCTTCGGAGCTCTGCCTTCGAGCCCGGCTGGGCTGCGCTTTGTCCGGAGATGGCGAGCGAAGGCAAGCCCCGACCAGGCCAGGCCTGGCGGCTCCGGCTGGAGATGGGGCGCGCCCCGTTCCCGGCGCCGCGGCAGCAGCTTTGCAACTCGCAACCTGGCTAATTTCCTGCGTCCTCTGGCACCAGGAAGGAGGACAATTCGTCTCTCGGGCTGCCCAAGCGACAGCTGTCACAGGGGCAGGAGCTTCTGGGAGTCGCCGTCTGAAGGTGAGACATGTGGGGAGGAGATAGGAGCAAAGGTGGTGAGGTGACAGGCGGCGGCGGCAGCGGTGGGAGAGGGCATCCAGGAAGGCTTTAAGAGGGGCACACTCCCCCTTACCATACTCACCCATTCACACTCGCCCCCATCACACACTACAGCACACACATGTCACACACACAGGCACACACGCACGCACACACCAGTCCCTTTCCCCTCCCTGGCTCGCCTTGGCAGTAAGTGCCCTTCCCTCGGCCCTCCGTGGCACAGCTCCCAGGCACAGGGCAGCATCCCTTGGGTCGTCTCTCTTCCCTTCCCCAGTGACCCCGTGAAGCCCAAAAGGAAGTGGCCCGGCACACTGTGTTCCCCGCCAGCCCCTTGGGTTTGGATTTTTGTGTTTTCATTCATGGCCCTATTTGGTTTTGTTGGATTCCCCAACAACAGGAAACCGTTTTTGACCTGGGAAGGTGGGAAGAGGTGAGGACAAAGTGCATTAATCCACAGTCATTTTATTAGCATCAGCACAGCACCTTCTACTCCGTGGGAATTGGTTTCAGAGAGAAAGGTGAAAGGGAGAAACAGAGAAAAACTTACTAATTCAGCCAGAGTTCTCCGCTCGTTGACGGCTTCCTTTCGCCCAGTTTTTCGATGAGAGAGGTGTCTGAAGCGCTGGGAGAGGGAATAGGTGCGTGGGTGGAATTCTGTGTTGGAGGAGAGGATGGGGTTAATTGGTGTTACTTGGTGGGAAGTTTCGGTGCAGAGGACATAATGGTGTTAGCGCGGGTGGCAGGGGCCCGCAGTTAAGGTTGAAGGAAGGACGCAAACCGAGTCTGGGCGATAGGGGGACCCCCCAATCCACCTTGGCGCAACGGACTGGCGACCGCACTCCCTACCTCCCGCGAGCCGGGAGAGGACTGTGGAGCTGCCAGGGAGGAAGCGCGGAGCGTGCTGCTGGCGGTGGCTTTGCGTAGCGCGGTGGCTCGAACTGTAGCTCGGCCTAAGTGCGTATCAGACCAGATTTGCCCCGGGAACTCCCCGGACAGCGACAAGAAAGGAGTCCGAGGTTCTTTTTGTTTATTTTTTGTTTGGGTTGTTGTTTCCCCATCTTGAGACAATATCTTGGTATGGATTCGATAAATAGGAAGGGGCTGTGGATGTCTGGAACGTTCGCCCGTGCTCTGGGTGCGTTCGGGGCGGATAAAGCGGCGTATTTGCATCCTAGGGTCGCTGCCTTCCTGCCTGCGGCTGCCGCTGGCGGATTATTTATTGCGACTGTGCTGGCGCTCGCTGCTGCCACGCCGTGGCCGTCGCCGGGACCGGCGCCAGCTGCAGCCCGCCTCTTGCAGCCGGGCGCGACTGCTGTACCGGCCCCTCAGAGATTTCCCAGCAAGCAGGGTAGAGGGGGACGAAAGGGGACCTGGGGGCTATCACCCAGAGCCTATTTGGCCGGGAAATCTCCCCGCCTCGGCTACCCCTGACCGCAGCTGGACGCCGGTATAAACTCGGGTCCTCCCTCCACCCCCACTCCAGCACCATGGAGACTGGTTGCACAGGCCGCCTGGCACGACATGGCTACTTCTGCCCAAACTGCACGTCCCAAGGCGTCCTGGGGGTGCACGCTGGTTCAGGGAACACTCTGACTTTGCGATTCTGAAATTGGAGAGACTACCTGTAGTCCTGAGGCTTGTAGGCCTGGCTGCTCTGAGGAGGATGGGCTATGGCAAAGAAGGACGGCTTTGGCTCCAGGGGAAGGCCTGTGAAGGGCAGAGGCCGCACCTGTGTGCTTTGGGCTCTGGCCTGGGCTAGCGAGCTGGCTGGACTGAGGTGGCCTTCAAGGTACCACACCTACATACTCCAGGCTGGCGAAGGTGGAGCTGTTCAATGGGCAGCCCAGGGCAAGGGCAGACGGTGGGGCCCAGCTCACCATCCTGCCCCCCTTGGAGAGAAACTGTAAGGTAAGTCGCTTTCTGCGTGGCTTTGGCAGGGAAGAGAGAGAGCCCTGGGGTGGCCATTCTCACCATCACAGGAGAGGCTCTCTGGAAGGTCTGGGCTGCCTATTCTTGCCGGAATGGTCCTCTCTCTGAGAGAGAGAGAGAGAGAGAGAGAGAGAGAGAGAGAGAGAGAGAGAGAGAGAGAGAGAGAGAGGTGTGTGTGTGTGTGTGTGTGTGTGTGTGTGTGTATCCGGTTGGAGAAATGAATTGGTCAGCTGCCAACATGATATGCACTAGCCTTGGCTAACATGTAAAGATTCCAATGTAATATATATTTTTCCATCTTAGGGCCTATAGAAGCTAGAAATATAATGTTTTCTGGCTCTTAGCTGAGAAATCAAATTCTCTTGTCAGCTGGAACAATAATTAGATCGAGAATCCTGGTCAAGCCATGACAAATAATAATAACAACAGTAAATTGACACCAACCCCACCACTGTGTGGGACATAGAGGAATGAAAAGGAAATTATAAATGTAAACATTGATTGACATCTCCAAACGGTTGTTTTCATCTTAAACAATACCTTGCTTAAAATCACCGTTGTCTGATAATTTTAAGAAAAAAACTCCACAAACATTATTTTCTTCAAACAGCTATTTTTAAAAGTCCCTTTTAATTTTTTGACTCCAGTTTTCATTTTCACCTATTGAATTCTTTCCCTGAAGTAATGTGTGGGAAATGCCCAATTCTATCCTCTCATTGAAGGCCCTGCTTTATATGCAAAGTAAACCCTTTCCAGGACAGATTGACTGGGGAACAGGCATCCAGCTTCCAGGGGTAGCCCCCATTGCCGGGCTAGTAGCCGCCTTCCAGGAGTGCCTCTTGGACTCTTTGGAGGTCTACCTTAGGCCAGTCCTTTCCCAATTTTTTCCCTTTGGGGGAGAAGAGCTCAGGAAAAAAATTGAAAAAGCAAGGAAGAGACTAAGTCATTACTAGATTCCTACTGGAACACTGCCAATTGCCACCTCCCCACTAAGTCCGGAACCGGTGAGCCTGCATTGGCCAGGGTTTTACAGATCTGTAAACAGTCTCCAGAAATCCATCCAAATCACCTAAATAGTCTTTCTTCAACCTCCACAGAATTGAGGATTTTAAAGCTAATTCAGGGGGTTTTACAAGCCTAACAAACACAGTTGTAAAAATGCCATTGGGCTGCTATCACATTTTACAAAACGAGATTGATCCATGTGTTGTAAAAGTCAACTATCTCGAAGGCACACCTCTCAGGCAAGAGTGAGCAGCCCAGGACAGGCTTTTAATGTCCTGTCTGGGGACCGCCAGGCCTGGAACAGCAATGAAAGCAGTTCAGGATTTCTGGAGCCGGTGAGACAACTATTCCCGGTTCCGGAGAGACTGAGGGGCGGCAGCCCTCCGTGCGATCCCAGGAAGGGCAGTAAAGAGGGCGGCCCCAGGACAGTGTCGGTTGTCGGGCGCCCCGGAAACCGAGCCCATCAATTATCCCGCGGCCTTGGGCCCCGCAGAGCTGCCCTCTGTGCCCAGCTTGGCCAGGGCCCCTGCGTCTTCTGTGCCTCTGGAATGTGGACAGAAAGATTCCACATCTGGATTTTTATCCGCCTCAGCTCTGAGCGGTTCTCGCAGCAGATGCCGAGTCCCCAGGCGCTGGGCAGGGGAGCAGGTCCCTCGGCTGGCTTAGGAGCCCAGTCTGACGGCCGCTGCTCTGTCGGTCCTTTCTTGTTAAAACCAGTGGTTTCTGGCCTCTTAATTCCTTGGGTTCAAAGGTGGGACGGGGACGCCCAGCTGGAAGGGGTGCTTTAAGACCAGGCAGGCGCGGGTCATTGAGCCCCTTGGGACTCAAACAGGATGTGTATGTGGGAGGAGGGAATGGGTGGGAAGAACCTACGTTTGGCTGAGTCCTGGTCAGCTGGAGGTGATCCTTCAGCTCTGGGCTGCAAGGCCCAGGCCCCTGGTGTGAGTGGAGAAGGAGAGAATAAGGGAGTTCACCGATTGCTAAGGCGCACGAGTGAAGAGGATAGAGTGAAGGCCTGGTTTCTCATGGCCCTTGCTCCAGCTCAAGAACTCGCACCCACGAATAGGGGAGCGCTAGGGGAGGGGCAATTCGGGGCCGTGCCTGGAGTGCAGGCCGGCAGGGAGCAAAGCCACCTTTGTCACCGCCCCTCCTGGCGCAGGACCTTCAGGTTTCCTGTTTGGAGGAGGAGGGGCGGGGAACCCGCAAAATTCAATAAAGCAAAAAGGGGAGGAGGAAGGAGGGGGCCTGGCGGGGCCTTTGCGGCGGCCAGAGCGTTAGTGTCCCTACTCTGGCCTGATCGGCTCGCCCCTGAACGGGCCGTGCCCGCCGCTGGCGTTCAGGAAGAGAGCCGGGCCGGCTGGCTGTGCGCGCCCATTAATCTGCCGGGCGGACGGCGGGCGGGCGAGCTGGGGGCTGTTTGTAACTTTGCTGCCTCGGTCGCCGCGGTCCCTGGGGAGCGGGCTCCGGCGCTTGCTCCCATTGGCCGCCGCGGCGTCAGCTGGTGCGATTTGCTGCTGTCGCTTTTGGCGTTCGGCCATCCAGAAACAAACCAGTTCGATGACTACTAATAGTTATAGCCAGATGTACTAATACACAACAAATCACAGTCCTGCAGAGGGGCGCGCAAATGAGTTCCTATTTTGTGAATCCCACTTTCCCCGGGAGCCTGCCCAGCGGCCAGGACTCCTTCTTGGGCCAGCTGCCCCTCTACCAGGCCGGCTATGACGCGCTGAGGCCCTTCCCGGCCTCGTACGGGGCGTCGAGTCTCCCGGACAAGACGTACACCTCACCTTGTTTCTACCAACAGTCCAACTCTGTCCTGGCCTGCAACCGGGCTTCCTACGAGTACGGGGCCTCGTGTTTCTATTCTGATAAGGACCTCAGTGGCGCCTCGCCCTCGGGCAGTGGCAAGCAGAGGGGCCCCGGGGACTACCTGCACTTTTCTCCCGAGCAGCAGTACAAACCCGACAGCAGCAGCGGGCAGGGCAAAGCACTCCATGACGAAGGCGTCGACCGGAAGTACACGAGTCCCGTTTACCCTTGGATGCAGCGGATGAACTCCTGCGCGGGTAAGGCATATCCCAAGACAGTGGAGGGAGAGGGGAAAGGAGGCAGGAAAAGAAAGAAAGAAGGAGGAAACAGAGTAGAAAGAGGAATAGAGAGAAAGGAGGAAAGAACTAGCAAAGTTTCTTTGGCTTTTTAAAAGAGAAGAAAAAATCAGTTCCCAATGGGACAATCAGGCCATGGCAGAGGAAGGGCAGGGCCCCAGTGTCCATGTAAGGTGACACTTTAGGGGAGGATGGGGGCACTGAGACATATATGAGACCTGTGACAGGGACAGCCTGAAGAGAGAGAGAGGCTGATGGGGACCCATGCGCCCTGGGTACCCTGCTCAGCTTCCCAAGCCAGAGGGCCTTTTGCACCGATCACTGATAAATACCCTTTGCTTCCCAACCCCCTCTCCTTTCTGTCCTTCAGAAACCCGTACACAGAGAGGTGGCCATTTGGCCTCTTCCAGTGTCTCCCCAAAGCCTTGGAGGGCCACAGCCCCAGACTCAGGATTTTTTCTCTCTCTCCTCCCTCACCTCCTCCCCCTTCCACTCAACTGCTCACTCTTAGCCAACTTCTGCCTTCTTCTGAGCCCATGCCTGAGTTCATACACCTGTCTTGGAGGGATCCCCACCACCCTTGGGGATCTTTGGCACAGATCAGACAGCCCAACACGATCCTACATTGCTAGAAATCCTAGACTAACTATAGCTCCATCTCTTAGCCTCTGGTTTCCAAAGACTCCACAGGGAATCCCAAAGACTCCTAGGAATTCCCTAGGACAGAGCCTAATGCGGATTGTTAAAATTATAATGTTTTGCATTAAAATCCACTTAATCCTTGGGGGAGTTCTGCATTTCTCAGAAGGGTCATATAATATGGGAGAATGTGTAAAGATTCAAGAGGGCTGACCATTTTTAACTCTTCAAAAAATGTGTTGAGTTCTGACATGGCTGGTCACAGTAGCATCCTCAGAGAGACCACTATGAATTCAGAGTGTGTACACTACTTATATGGTTCCACACCTCCCCCACGCCCCCCCCCACACACCCTGCATCCCCACAAAAACACGACCTGGGCGTCCCAAATTAAGAATGCCCATTCTGTTATTTTGATTGTAATGGTTTTCCTATGAGGCAGATTTTTCAAAAACAATAATGTCCACCCCAAGTCCTTATAGGTGGAAAACATCTCGCTTGGTATGAAATAATCTCCCATTCAGTATGCTTTGGGCCCCAGACATAGTGGGAGAGGCTGGAGTGGAGGTGGGGTGGTTTTCAGTTCATATGCCCCTTGTGGAAGGCACTGGGCTGAGTGGGTCAACCATTCAGGTCCTGGCTTACCGGCGCCCGGCTGTTTCTGCTCGCAGGTGCTGTGTACGGGAGCCATGGGCGCCGAGGCCGCCAGACCTACACGCGCTACCAGACACTGGAGCTGGAGAAGGAGTTCCACTTCAACCGCTACCTGACACGGCGCCGCCGCATCGAGATCGCCAACGCGCTCTGCCTCACCGAGCGCCAGATCAAGATCTGGTTCCAGAACCGCCGCATGAAGTGGAAAAAGGAAAACAAGCTCATCAATTCCACGCAGCCCAGCGGGGAGGACTCAGAGGCAAAGGCGGGCGAGTAGACGCCTGGGCGGGGACCAGGCCAGCGCTGCAACCTCCTTCGGCTTTGCCCCCTTGCTCTCGCCTGCTCCCCAACTTTTCTCCCCGCCTGCTCCCATCCGGGGGCTTCCGCAGCTTCAGGGGAGCCCGGAACTTTGCAAGCGTCTGTGCATTTATTTCTTAAGAAACAAAACAAAACAAAACCTCACACACAGCCAATACCAGCGGTGGAGCGGGGCGCATTGCACACACCCAGTCCCACTCCACAAGGCTGCCCATACCGGCTCCCGAGTTCTGAGGTGCGCCCTGAATGCGTCCGGGGTTCCTGTGCTAGTGCCTCTGAGCTCCCCGACCTCGGGACGCGGGGCTGCTAGGGAGGAAAGAGCCCTGGGCCGAGCCCCGTTTCGCGTCTGGGAGTCTCTGCCTAGGTCCCTCGCCAGTAAGTCCCGAAGGGCATCATCAAATTATCTCTGGCCAGTGGAAAGAGGGGGTCTAAGTGCTGGAGCCCGGCCTTGTCGCGGCCTCCCAAGCCGCCTCCCAGAACAGGAAGCTCGAGGAACAAAGGGGGCCCCAACAGAGCCCAGTCTCGGTCCCGCGTGTGCAACCGTCAGTGGAAAAGAAGCAGCCTTAGCCGAGGCAAGCTAACCTGGGCGCGGGTGGAACATTACATCCCGGGGAGCCCCTGGGATCCCTCAGGCCCCCGGCTCCGGATTCCCGCTCCCTGCCTCCGATAGCGCCCGCGTCGCCGCCACAGCAGCGTTCAGGACCCAACGAGGGGCCCAGGGCCATGGAAGTCGCCAGAGTCCTGGCTTCCAGACGTGCCGGGGGCGCCTGCAACGCCAGGCCTCCAGCGGGGAGACTCCACTTGCCTCTCAGCTATATTTGTGATTTACTGGAATCTTTCGGAGCCATGGAAAATAACTACAGAGATACTACGCACTGCCACGAAATGCTTCCATTATCACCCTCGTTTTACTCCTGGAGGTCTAAGCAAGACCCCAGTAACCCGCCCCACGGATCCCCAGACCCCAAGCAGCCTCTGTGGCTGCAGGGAGCCTGGGCCCACTCGCTGGGTTCAAGGAGAACCCTCCAACTTGGGGCCTGGCTGGCTCGAGGAACCGGACCCTGTGATGAAGATTTTCCAGGCTGGATACGTTAGCAAATCAAATAGCAAACTAATGACACGAAAACCATATTCACACGAAAGAAAAATCGACTACGGTTATAAAAGTGTATGGAATTTGACCTCGCCTTGCAGAAACACTACACAAAAGCTATCTTTAATAGACGCCTGTCATTTAAGAGCGGCAGGGACACTGTCCCTCATGCGCTCGCTAAAACAGAGCCGTAATTGTAGCTGCTGCTGCTGCGGGCAGGATTTATTTATCCAGTTGGCTAAATGACTTTCCCCCTTCCCCGAAGGTGGTATCTGTATTTTCAAAATTCAGAGCTGCTGGCAGGACGGGCAGAACCGACCCCAACCTGGACACAAAAATAAGAGGGGCTGCAAAACGGGGGAAATAAAGTTGTTGTAAATAAAATGCAAGTCACCACCTTCCCCCAGTCCTCTGCATCCTCGCCGGGCGCGCGATCGGCAGCTGACGGCCTAACAATTGGTACATCCTAATGGAACTGCGAGGGAAATGCAATAATTTTGCCATAATGGGCTGTAACCTCAATTCGACCCCGGCCCTTGCAGCCCCCGGTCGGAAACTGGGCGATGCGCCCTGCCTCCAGCGGGTGGCGCTCGAGTCCGACTGAACGGCGGCAACTGGCGGCGGGCACGCGCCCGAGGCGCGCGCGCCACCCCTCTCGCCTCCACCCAACTCCCCCATTAGTGCACGAGTTTACCTCTAGAGGTCATCAGGCAGGATTTACGACTGGACAACAAAAGCACGTGATTCCAAGTCGTACCCCATATTTGGGTGCCTACGTAGGAGGGAACCAAGTACATGTCCCAGTCATTTCCATAATTCATCATAAATTGTGCAAGGGTGCTATAGACGCACAAACGACCGCGAGCCACAAATCAAGCACACATATCAAAAAACAAATGAGCTCTTATTTTGTAAACTCATTTTGCGGTCGCTATCCAAATGGCCCGGACTACCAGTTGCATAATTATGGAGATCATAGTTCCGTGAGCGAGCAATTCAGGGACTCGGCGAGCATGCACTCCGGCAGGTACGGCTACGGCTACAATGGCATGGATCTCAGCGTCGGCCGCTCGGGCTCCGGCCACTTTGGCTCCGGAGAGCGCGCCCGCAGCTACGCGGCCAGCGCCAGCACGGCGCCCGCCGAGCCCAGGTACAGCCAGCCGGCCACGTCCACGCACTCGCCTCCGCCCGACCCGCTGCCCTGCTCCGCCGTGGCCCCCTCGCCCGGCAGCGACAGCCACCACGGCGGGAAAAACTCCCTGAGCAACTCCAGCGGCGCCTCGGCCAACGCCGGCAGCACCCACATCAGCAGCAGAGAGGGGGTTGGCACGGCGTCCGGAGCCGAGGAGGACGCCCCTGCCAGCAGCGAGCAGGCGAGTGCGCAGAGCGAGCCGAGCCCGGCGCCGCCCGCCCAACCCCAGATCTACCCCTGGATGCGCAAGCTGCACATAAGTCATGGTAAAGCCAGCCTTTTCCTAAATCCACTCGACCGCGGGGACGCGGCTCTCGGTCCCCCTCTCCCCCCTGCCGCCCTCTCCCAGTCTCTCTCCTGGTCTCATTTCTCCCAGCCCTGCGGAGCCTCTCCTTGCCGTTCTCCCTCCCCTGCCTTCCTCCTTCCTCCTCTTCTTTGCAAGCACCCCGCGCTCACAAATAGTGGGGGAAATAGGCATTCGCTGGGCCAGTTTAGACGTTGAAAGGGGGAGGAAGCAAAAAACCCCTCTGGAACCCTACGCCTTGGAACGCGCTCCCGGGTCAGGCCAGCTGAGCAAGACGCAGAGAGGTAGAGGATGGCAGTAGGAGCCGTGAATCGGGCTTGTCAGGGCGGATAATTTATGAGGAGGGCTACGCTGGGGAAACAGCGTTACTAATTAGAGCCCCCGAAAAGGGGCTTGGGGGGAAGAATCGAGGCGAGAGCCGGCAGGATTCTGAATTTTGGGGGCAGGAGGGAGAGAGAAGGAAAGGGAAGGGAAGAGAAAGAAAGCAGGCGCCCCAACCCTGCAGGCTGGAAACTGGAGGCGGCTCTCGGAGCTGGAACTTTGAGGGAGGGTGACCCGAAGGCCACTTGGACGCTCAGGAAAGGGCCTTGCTTCCTGGGTTTCTGTGCGGTGGGCAGCCAGGGAGGGCTGTGCCTCCCGATCGGGGCGCCCGGGGCAGGGTGCAGAGGGCAGGAGAGGGGCCAGGGAACGCCGGAGTCCTCTGGGACACGGCCCCAGCCTCAGATGGGCAGATTGTTCCCAGGATCCAAATCGTATTGTTTTCTCTCTAGAAAGGAAGAGGGAAGGAAATTCGGGAGGGGTGTGCGGGCTGGTAGGGAGAACTTGTTGAGCTTTTCGCCTGGGTTCCCTGCTCAGGACCCAAGGTTGTCCCCCTGGCGGACTTTGGAAGACAGGCGTTGGTAGCTAAACCGCTGACTTTTCTATTGCAGACAACATAGGCGGCCCGGAAGGCAAAAGGGCCCGGACGGCCTACACGCGCTACCAGACCCTGGAGCTGGAGAAGGAGTTCCACTTCAACCGTTACCTGACACGCCGAAGAAGGATTGAAATAGCACATGCTCTTTGCCTCTCCGAGAGACAAATTAAAATCTGGTTCCAAAACCGGAGAATGAAGTGGAAAAAAGATAATAAGCTGAAAAGCATGAGCATGGCCGCGGCAGGAGGGGCCTTCCGTCCCTGAGTATCTGAGCGTTTAAAGTACTGAGCAGTATTAGCGGATCCCGCGTAGTGTCAGTACTAAGGTGACTTTCTGAAACTCCCTTGTGTTCCTTCTGTGAAGAAGCCCTGTTCTCGTTGCCCTAATTCATCTTTTAATCATGAGCCTGTTTATTGCCATTATAGCGCCTGTATAAGTAGATCTGCTTTCTGTTCATCTCTTTGTCCTGAATGGCTTTGTCTTGAAAAAAAAAAAAATAGATGTTTTAACTTATTTATATGAAGCAAGCTGTGTTACTTGAAGTAACTATAACAAAAAAAGAGAAAAAAACACACAAAAAGTCCCCTTTCAATCTCGTTTAGTGCCAATGTTGTGTGTTGCACTCAAGTTGTTTAACTGTGCATGTGCGTGGAAGTGTTCCTGTCTCAATAGCTCCAAGCTGTTAAAGATATTTTTATTCAAACTACCTATATTCCTTGTGTAATTAATGCTGTTGTAGAGGTGACTTGATGAGACACAACTTGTTCGACGTGTAGTGACTAGTGACTCTGTGATGAAAACTGTGACTCCAAGCGGTGTGTCCCTGCGTGCCTTTGTAGGACCCTTTGCACGAACTCTGGAAGTGGCTCTTATAAGCGCAGCTTCAGTGATGTATGTTTTTGTGAACAAAGTTACCAATATTGTCCAAGTCTGTCTGTTTTAAGCAAACTGTGATCAGCTTTTTTTTTTTTTTTGTATTTGTTTTTAAGGAAAAAATACTGACTGGAACAAAAAATAAACTTTCTATTGTAAGTTCTCCTGGTCTGGTTTGTGCCAAATAGTGAGTGGCTCTGTCTGCTTTTGTCTGTCTGTCCAGTCCTGAAAACTGTTGGGTCTGAGGCTACCTGAGCAGATGACCTGTGCAGGGAGACCTCATACCAAGACTGGTCCATCGCTTCCCTAACTCTGACCCATCACAAAGTTCAGGGCAGAAGGTGGAAAAAGCTGTAGGCGGTTCCAAAGCTCCAGGCCACCCTGCCCATCTCTGAGGAAACCAAGTTAACTTGCTGGGTACAAGAAAAAGAGAGAAAGAGCAAGAAAAAAGGAGAAAAACCCAGGGCTTTATTAGCCACCCTCAGGCCACACAGATCCCGCCTCTTTCCTAAGGCTGTCCTAGGCCTCCACTTGCTGAAGACGCTGCTCTGTCTGGCTGTGGACCCCAAACCCTCTGCCCTTAACCCATCCCAGCACCCCTTCCCCACTCTTCACCCTGGACCCAGTTGGCTTCTTTTGCTACTATTAATTTGCTACAAATGGAAGGTACTTACCCCATCCTAGCTCGATTGGGAAACTCCTCAGAGCAGCTAAAGCGCAACTAGAGATTTGCACATTTACCGACTGCTTACACTGATGCCGTCTTTCCTTTTAAAAGTTATAAAACAGTAAACTTTATAAGCCCCAGTTCCGGCTATATGACATTTGGGTGCCAAATGAATAGGGTTTTGTCTATGAATTAGATCGTAAAATCATCCATAGCACAGACAGATCGGCTCACTGGCTATAAAACGTCACGTGGGGCCATTAAAGTAAGTTTTATGGTTTTGGGGAGTTGACATCCAACATTATATACCACATAACATATAATCTCACTAACGCTGGACTCCATTTGACTCTTTTGCAGGCTACGTGTGCCGCCTGGCCATTCAAACTGTCAATTTTAGGTCCAGAAGTGTCCAAACCACAAGTTCTCAAAACTCTGAAAAATGGCTCCCTCCGAGTTAAGGTAAGCTCGCTTCCTGAGCGCTTTCAAGTTTATTTGTACTTTGGAAACTTTCTCTCTCTCTCTCTGTCTCTCTCTCTCTCTGGTTCAATAACTGTGAGGCTGCCTCTGAATTCGAAAAGGCAGAGTAAACTTTCCCTCTGCCCGAAAGAGCAGCGCCAGGAACCAGCTCTGCGGAGGCAGCAGGGTGAGCAGCGCCTGTGGCCGCGCCGCATCCCCAGGCCTAACTTTAATTGCTGCACAACCGCGGATGTTAATGACTTCCGCTGCTCCCGCCGGCGTGCAAAAAGATGATTTTTTGTGTGCGAATGAGCCTGTGTGTGGAGACCTGGCAATGCCGCACCCCCAGTCCGCCGCGCAATTGCTGGGCCGGCCGGGGCCGGCTCCTGGGGGTCGCGGAGCCCTGGGGTGGGGGCTGGGAGACAGTGGGGCGCCGGCCGCGGGCGCCGAGGCCGCGCTGCGCTCAGGAGTTTGAAAGAAAGGCCCGGGCAGGGCCGAGGCGGACTCTGGCGGGATTCCTTACGGGGCTGTGGCAATAAGTCTTCGCGGGCCGGGGTCATCTGGCAGGGCTGAATTGAGGCGGCGGCCTTCGGGGCCGGGTTTCAGGCTAGCTCGTGAGAGCGGGAGGGTGGCAGAGGCCGGTGAGGCGGGGGCTGCACCTCCAGGCTGGGCCCCCGGGTTGCAAGGTGGATCCTGGGCTGCTAGCGCCCGCTGGACCCTGAGGACCAAGGGTCCCCACCCTGGTGTGTGGGGGTGTTCAGCACCCCCTCCCCCGCACCCGGGACCAGGCCCTGAACCCTGTTTGCCTGCACGTTCTTTTTATTTCGGTGGGACTGTTCTCACCCGCCTGTGAGTCTGAAGCAATAAACTTTATGGCCGGATTTAACTTTAGTCTTTGAATCCCCAGGCTAATTGAAAGGGGTTACAGCGCTTTCTTTTCTTCCTCTTTGCCTTTCTTCTCCCTCTCTTCTTTCCTTTTCCTCTCCTTCTTTGTAGAATTAAAAACATCTAGGCACAGGACCCTCAGAAGGCAACTTAGGCGGCCCCCTAGATAACATTAAGATTGGAGAAATTCACTCCCCCTCAACATGCAGGCGAATTCTGTGTTCCAAACTGTGCTCTAAAGTTTTGGGGGGAAATTGAGGTGTTTTCAACGCCCAACTTAAAAGTCCCCAGAGCCATTAGGTTGTTTTTCCTGACACATCATAGACGGTAGTTTAGGGAAGAAATTGGTCCTTTGTCAGTAGGAGATTTCCGCCTTTCTTTTGTTAGCTGCTCTTTCTGTTTGATCCCAGGAAATTTACATAATCTGTGATTTCCAGAACAATCTCCAAAATTGCACCAATGGGTGAAGTAAGGTGAAATAAGTTTATCCTGGGTACAATTCCATACTGGCCCCAGTCACCCCTTCTGGCCCCAACCCCCCATATTCTTCAATGGCAAAACCCAAGCCCAGTGACTGGAGACTGTGGCCTGTCCCGGGATCTTTTTCTGGATGGGTACCCACAAGGGACCCAGTAGATTTCCCTCAATCCTATTTTAGAAATTAAGCCAAATTCTCCTACTGCATTCAGAAATGAAACAAAAAATAGGACCTGCTTTTCTCCTTAGGAGCTGGGCAGTTTTCAGCAAGTATTAATTGGTAAAGATAACTATTAAGTGCTTAAAGTGAAAAAATTGAAAGTATAGATTTGGAATTTCAATAAACTTTATTGTGCAGAGGCCACCTACACTCAACATAAGTCCAACAGATGTCCCCAAAGTCAGAGGTCCAGAAAGCAAAACCTAGAAAGTTTTTTTTTGAAAAATAGAAACCCTCCCACAAGTGTTACTTCTCATGAATAGTGGCAAGGTGAAGAATCCTGAAGTAATTGTATGTAACCTATTAAAGTAAACATTGGTACTTCAGCATTCAAGAAGATGTGTCCACATCTTAGTGGGAACAAGGATATAAACTCTACATGGGTATGGGTTCTCTTTTATAATGTTATGTGTCTGTGAGAATACTGGATTCCTTGTTTTGCTGCTCTGAATTGTGGGCTCCTTATTGAAAATATTGGGTTAGGGTTCCATTTTAGTTACTCATTTGGTGATCTTGCTTGAGTGATTTCTTGGTGATTGAAATTAGAAAAAAAAAAAGTGACAGGGATTCTGCCAGTTTAGTTTGAGTAACTTACACAGAAAATATCCACACTACTTCATGGCCATATTCCACCTTGGGGTGTGGGAATGAGCAGAAAGCCTGTTGAAGTCATATCCAGCACCACAGAACATAGAGAATCTTTCCAAGGAATGAGAAAAATTATAGGCTGTAAATATTGTCAGCTTGCTTATTTCTCTGTTTTAATCTTCACAAAACTTAAGTAGAATTTAAGAGAGCAGGCAAACCCACACGGCCACATGGAATTAAATGACTTTAAAAATACATCATGCAGTCAGACCTATGTGTTATTGGAGGATTTCTTTTTCTTTCTTCCTACTTTCATAGAAAGCATAATAAAGAGGATGGCTGGTTTTCTGCTCATTCTGTAGATAAGTTATTTCTTTTGTGGATTCTTTTGGGTTGTTCTTGCAGAGGAACTTTCTAAGAAAAAATATGTCTGTCACTGAGGGCTTTATGAAGACATCCAGCTTCAGCCGGTGGCAGAAGTGCGTGTCTGTGCTCCTCCTCAGCGGCAATGTGCGGGGGCTCGTTTGTTCCCACAAGCTGAAGAGACAATATTTCTGAACTATAAATACAACAGGAAGCTTCTGGTCACACTTGCTTAGGGGTTTGTTAGGGTTTCCATGGTCTAATTTCACAACATTATGCCAAGATTCCTTTTCTCCTGCTCTTTCCCCTGCTTCATTGTTGGCGGCTCTGGGAGAGCAAGACAGAATTTCCTACCAAAAACAGAGTCCTGTTCATTTGCTGAGATTCTGAGAGTACTATATTGAAATAATTAGTGAGTGGAAAGCAAATCACATCTTAAAAGATGGGCAATTAAGGAGGAAAACAATCTTTTTAGCTTAAAAGATGCCCTTCTCAGCCTCTCCCCTGACTTGGCTGGGGGTCTGTCCATGGCTTGCCCACCATGGAGACTGCAGAGCATTGTGGGCTCCATTCCTTTGGTTTCTAAGGAGGAATTTCCTTCTAGTCAATGGCAAAACTATAAACGGGGCTCCCAGGCAGGGCTGAGGGGGTCAGCCTAAGCTCCCACCCACATAGGGGAGGGGATCCACAGCCCCAGCCTTTCTAAGCCCCAGAACTTGAAGGTCTGCCCAGGTTTGTTTTGTTTGGTGTTGTTCACAATAAATTTGTTCTTCTCCCACCAGATCCCCTCCCACAAGCCAGTCTTTTCAATAATAATATTTGTTATGAAGGTTATTAGATAATTATTGCGATTTTGTGAAGCAGCCCTTGCTGGAGGTGAAGTCTGTCATCGCCTAACAAATGACGCCCGCGCAGTTCACTGCCGGGTTAAGTAAATGCAGAGAAGATAAATCTGCACACCCTAGGAATCGCCAGCAGAGCACGCTTTAGTACAAGTTCACAGTCAACTCACCCGCCTGGGCCAGCTCTCCCAACAATTAGAGCTGCGTCTTTAGTTTTAAATAAAGGGAAAAAGTGTCTCCACCTCCCATTGCTTGTTTTCCCCCATCTTCTCTTTTCTTTCACTTTTTACAAGGTTCTCCCATTCTGCTCCAAATTTTCCTCGTAAAATAGAATCACGAGTGATTTCAAGTTAATCTAGTACCTAGGTGCTGACAAAGGGGTCGTAGGCTGATTTAACAAAAAGTCCAGTCACAAACACACAAAAATATCCATTTCACCCTCCACATATGGCAGTGGCAGAAGCAGGGTGTCCTGAGATGCTAGGGGGGCCCCTTCCCCCTGAAAGAAGAGGCTCAGCTTTGTGTATCTTTGTGGTTAGTGCGTTACAACTGCAGGTCAAAAAGTTGAGGGTCAAAAGTTTACATTGTGCAGTGCTCTTAGTCATCTGCCCAGACAGAGTTTGATGTCAATGTTAGAGCTGTGATCTTGACTATCAGCACAAAAGATAAAATGGCTCGGAGTGACGCGTGTATCACAGTATGGACTCCAGGTGAACCCTAGTGGTTGAATGACCTCAATTACGGAGGAAAGGATAGAAAATTCCTCTTTTCAAGAGTAATACATGCTGTATTTCATCTTGAATTATCTCTCCTGTTCTGAGGGAATAGCAGCAGGTAAATAGGCATAGATTACTGAAACACCAACACCTTAGGTGTTGGAGAACCAGGAGTCTGTGGGTTTGTCACAAAATAAAAATGCTAAAAACTCATCTGTGGAGCTTTAAAAACTAATGTCGCAAGTTTCCAATATTTCATTATGCCTTCAAAGGCAACAGAATGGTGCAGGAAACCTCCTTTATTTGAAAAGAGGGATTTTGATTGGCCAGTTTTTTGCTTTTTAGTACATATGATGACCCCTAAAGTGTGTAAGAACAAATGCAAACACAGGCACTTCTTGCAAAATGTAATCTTTGCAGTTTTCAAACATAGAATATGCTTTTTGTGAAACTACAGTCCGCTGAATGCAAAGCGTTCTGAGATCTGAGAAGGGGAAGGAAGGAAGTGGACACCCTCCTGAAAGACACAGAATTCTCCCTTCACCCCTTCCACCAGCACTACCAGTGACAAAATGCTTATTGGTGCCATGAAAATGTTCCTGTTTGGAAATTTTTGTTATGTTTATTATTAAACCACAATTGAATGTAAGAGAAGTACTATAAGCTATAAGTGAATAACTAGACTGTAGGGAATGCAGAAAGGTGAAATCCACAAATACCAGGCCACTGTGTAAGACAACCAGGACAGAATAGAATATTTTCTATTCTTCAGAATGTACTTTTTAATAATACACGTGAAATTGAAGAAAAAGTCAAGGAGAAGAGAAAGCAACCTAAGGAGAAGGGTAGGAGAGCAGAAAAGAAAGAGAATAGTGTATTAAGGAAGCCTACTGGAACCATGCTTCATGTGTGAGTTGCAACTGAAGAACTAAACAATATTTTATTTTTCATGCATCTAGAATGGCTTTAAGTGTTGGTGCTATAAGAATCTATTTTCCAGAGGACATATTTCTCTTTTCGATGAATTGACCTTCAAGGGATCAGTATAGGAAAACAGAGAAGAGAAAGGTGAAATATTTTCCCTAGGTTTTTCTTTTTTAACTTTGGAGATAATTCAACTACTCAGAATGTAGACTCTTGCAGGAATGTTTAAGATCATCCCAATATGTTTTGGTTGATTGGATTTAACAGTGCCAGGTATGTTCAGTTTTAAAATAAATATTTACCAAACACTGCCTTCATGGAAGTAATCAGGGTGCTTCTGTGCAACGTGTAAAGTTTTCACTCTGGCCAAGAGCTTGAAGCCAAATGGGGGTTTGCCAGATGAAACAGAAGAAAGGAAACAACTGTGGTGATTGCTGTTGCAGCAGTGAACATTTCACCACATTTGGGCTAGTGAAATGAAGAAAACTGAAACCCCTCGATGAGTCAACAAGACAATTATGTGTCTCTTTGGGAAAAAACTTTTTATTGTGTTTTTTGTTAAAAACATGTGACACACCTTAGAAACACGTCAACTTCAAAAACCATAGATATCTCTTAGTTAGTCTTCAAAGTAAAAGAAAAGGGTACTAGCAGAAGTTATTGCTTTTAGAGTGCTTGCTTCTTTATTTGGAGGAATTTGAACCTCAGGCCTCTCAAACAATCCAAGTTAAAATTCATGTGTAATCCCAATATGAATATCAGTCCTCATCCCTGGGTTGTGTGCATTATTTTAAACTACTACAAGAAAATTACCCTCAAACTATTAATTGGTCAAATGGCTGGTAAAGTGTTGTTCCTCTCAAATCTTGTGTCTAGTGTAGGTGTGGGGGGGAAGCCTTCAAATGCCACCATCAGGCGTTTTGAAATTCTGCCACTCCACTGTTCAGCTCCAGAAACACGCATCAGATAGAGAACAGTCTGGGGGACTCTCGCTCTAAAGAACAAAGGACAAATACAGTCAATACATTCCATAACATTTACATTTCCTTTGGCTTTTCCCCTTGGTTTTTCCTGAGAAGGAGTGACCTGGGCAAAGCACCCTGCTCGCTAAAAGACACTGTATAGACCTTTTACAAGCGCAAAGTCCAAGGCCGAGGTGAACTTCAGGTCAGTGCGTCTAACAAATATGAAAATGTCGGCTGGTGAAGGGCGCGCCTTGTGATTTAACAAAGACTGTCAATGTGTAAGATTAATAAGAAACAAAATGCACACGGTGTCACTGTTCGGTCACTTTGAAACTTGGGACAGGATTGCATTCAAGAGGGAAGGCTGTTACAAATATATTCAAAATGATTCAAATCAGATTCAAACCAAGCTGCAAAACGTTGCCTCCCTCTCACCCTCCCGCTCCCTCCAACTCCCTTCACTCTTCTCCATCTGGGATTCGAGGACATGACGAAAAGTTATGTCACCTAATGGGATTTTAAGAAAGGTTTTGTTGGGAATATGTTACCCCTGCACGTGGAAATGAGCAAATGTGCTCACCAGTTTCCTGAGGAAAGGATAACGCTTCCACCCCGCTTGGGACTGGAGCCAGTTGGTGTGCGAGGATTTGCATGCTCCCTCTCTGCTACATTTCAGGGCATCCCATCTTTTCTCAGGCGAGATGCTGCTGGTAAACTTCAGTTTGTTTATTAATTGAGTTAGTTTCTTCCTGGCTTTACTTTGGTGTCTTGGATATTGTGTAAAAGCAAGAGGTATTTTAAAAAATGTTTTTCAAAAGATTATTTGATTCAATGGAATGATGCTACGGTTTGCAAAGGGAGATTGAGGAAGGTTCAGAAAAGGTACTGAGATTGTTTATTACAGCCATAAATCTTGCAGTAAAATGTCAAAATGTCGGTGTGTGAGATAACACTTGGTGGTCCTGGCTCCGTTTGTGTTTATGATACGAACCACAAAGACAAGTTACAGGCCTTGAGGGATTCTGTGTAAGGCCATCTTCCTAAAGTAATAGAACCACACAAAACACAGGCACAGCTAACTCGTTTGGGTTAACCGTATACAAAACAGTGCTTATGTCTCATTAATACTTAAAAATAGAAACTTGGTACAAGGTTCTGAGGCTAAACAACAGAATTTTGTGTTTTAGTGTCTGTA
Source organism: Trachypithecus francoisi (assembly GCF_009764315.1). NCBI lineage: Eukaryota > Metazoa > Chordata > Mammalia > Primates > Cercopithecidae > Trachypithecus > Trachypithecus francoisi. The sequence goes on along the minus strand of NW_022681469.1, from coordinate 99,031,735 downwards.
AATATTAAACAGATATGGTTAAGACGCTGGTACTCAAGGTTGATGAAATGAGGAGGGAAGATTTCCTTGTCATGCTTTTTGTCCCCCTGAAACTTATAGGGTTCAGATTTGTAATACATATAACTATATATTATCTATATTACATTGTATACAACCTATGTGTATATTATTTTTTCTTGCTAGGGAGAGATATTGGTTCAGGTAGATGTATCACAGGCTGAATTTTTCCTCCAGTCTAGAGAGGATGGCTAAAGATTACACTCAGTGTTGATTTCTGTCTGTGGCTCAGATTTCATTAAAAACAAATTTTCAGGATGCCTCATGTGAATGGACAGCACTCTTCACACACACATACACCTAATATGGAAAATCTCTTTGTACCACTTCAGGGTGATTCCAGTTAGAAAGCTAATATGATCCCCCTTTTAACCTCTTTTCCTAAATTAGTTTAAAGATTAGTCCCATATAATAGGCTTTATGTGGCTAAGCATTAAATGACTATCCATCAAATGGATATATTCCAGTATTTAGTAACTCCTATGAGTAACCAATATGAATGAAGATAGAATTGACATTCCTTTTGAAGTGTCTCCAGGCTTAGGAAATAATTTTCCTTGTCTGCGTTCCAGACTCAGTTGTGAGAAGGCTGTTTATACTGCTCTTTGAAAAATCAACTAAGGTGCACCAGCTGAAAAATCCTTGTTTTTGCATGCCAATATGAAAATATTTTTAGAATGGTGACTATGCTAGTTTGCACTGCTTTAATCTAGGCTGAAAAATAGAGGATCTAGATATGTCTCTTACTCAGAAAAGAAAGGGAGAAAGTACACAGTACAAATAAGGCATAAGTGTTTACTTCAAAGATCAACATTAGGTGGAATAAGTAATTTATTTGTTAATAATGGCGTTATTAGTGTACCCATCAAATTTCAATTACCAAATGGCAGGCAACAGTCTCCTCTCCCTCCTTTCCGGAGCTTCTGATATCGTTAATACGCTAATTTTCAGCAATTAAGAAATTATAGACTGTCCTGTAAATATAACTCTAGTCTCAGATACTGCCTGAGAAAGCAGGATCTAAAAGAGAAAACACGAAATTCTTAGCTGGAAAAGACCCATCAGCGATCAGACCGGCAAGGCGTTTATTCTACCCTTAGCTTGCTTTTGTTTGGGGATTGTTCTGAAATAGAAAGTTATTGTTTTCAAAGCTCGGTTCTGTGGAGGTATTGCTTCTATCCATTCCCATCCTTGGGCCACCTTCTCTCTCACAATCGCACCTTGCAATCGCGGGCATATTTAGCTCTCACATCGACAATCCCATCAAATTAGATGCTATTAGGAAGGTTCCAATTTTTCTTAGGAAAAAGCGAAACAGATTGTCTCTGAAAGAAGGAAAAAATGAAAAGCGTCCATCCAGTTATAATGGAATGGCCTCGCTTTACATCCTTGGGTCGATTTCTCTTAGCTGCCCACTCACCCTTTGCAGCTTCTGCCAAGCTTCTCAAAACAAGGGCTCTCAGGCCGACACGCAAGGAGCAGGGTGTGGGGAAGGGGGATCTGAGGTTGGGAGAATGTGTCTGGTGGCCTCTCAGGGGCGTACATAAAAGCCAGGATGCCCCTTGGTCCCAACACCCTTCCTTTCCCCCGTTAGCCTAGAACCCCTGAAGGACGCGAAGCCTGACTGGCTTGCGCCCGAGGTCAGCGCTGAGTCGCGGCTGCCAGACTGCCCGAGGCCTAGGCCAGCAGTAGGGCAAGCAGAGGGCTCCCAAGAGGACCTACAGCCTGACAGGGCCCGAATTCCCAGGGGGAACCAAAGTTGGGGGGCTGAGGTCCAAAGCTCCTGCTCCCTCCCCCAGCCCAGGGACAGGACAGCAGCATCCATCACGCACCCGCGCGTTTCCTGATCCGGGTCCGCGCGCGCGGTGCGCCCATTGGTGGGGGCGCTGCACGTGGGGCACGGGGCGGGGCGCGCGCTGGGCTGGGGAGGAGCGGCTCGAACTTTGGTGGCGGCGTCTGCGGGAGGGGGAAGGGTGGGCACTTGACAGCGGGGGGAGGGGAAGGGCGCAGAGGAAAGGGGGATGGGAAGCGAGGCAGGAGGGGGAGGGGCCTCGGCGAGCCCAGAAAAAACGACAACGCGAGAAAAATTAGTATTTTTGCACTTCACAAATTAATGACCATGAGCTCGTTTTTGATAAACTCCAACTACATCGAGCCCAAGTTCCCTCCCTTCGAGGAGTACGCGCAGCACAGCGGCCCGGGCGGCGAAGACGGCGGCCCGGGCGGGGGCCCCGGCTACCAGCAGCCCCCGGCGCCCCCGACCCAGCACCTGCCGCCGCAGCAGCCCCAGCTCCCTCACGCGGGCGGCGGCCGAGAGCCCCCTGCCTCCTACTACGCGCCGCGGACCGCCCGCGAGCCCGCCTACCCTGCCGCCGCGCTGTACCCCGCGCACGGGGCCGCGGACACTGCCTACCCCTATGGCTACCGCGGCGGCGCCAGCCCCGGGCGGCCACCCCAGCCCGAGCAGCCCCCGGCGCACGCCAAGGGCCCAGCGCACGGCCTGCATGCGAGCCACGTCCTGCAGCCCCAGCCGCCTCCGCCCTTGCAGCCTCGCGCGGTGCCCCCAGCGGCCCCGCGGCGCTGCGAGGCGGCCCCCGCCACCCCAGGCGTCCCGGCAGGGGGCAGCGCCCCCGCGTGCCCGCTGCTCTTGGCCGACAAGAGCCCGCTGGGCCTGAAGGGCAAGGAGCCCGTGGTGTACCCCTGGATGAAGAAGATCCATGTCAGCGCCGGTACGTGGCGCCGCTGGGGAGGCGCGGGAGGTGGGCCGGGGCTGGACCTGGGTTCGAGGGTCGGGGTCAGGAGGGAGAAGCTCAGGGGAAGGGGGCCTCGGGAGGGGAGTCCCCATCTGGCCCGGGCTGCGGTGAGATGTGGGTATGTGTGCGCCAGCCAGCCGCCTGATCCCAACGTGAGAACCCTTTTGTACCCAGGGTCCCTTTATCAGGAGATTTACGAGACGCCAAGCTGTTAGGGCAGTAATTATAGCCCCCATAAATTTAATTGCCCTGGCAGAGGCTTCAGGCCATGTGTCTTTGAAGCTTTTCTTCAGCCCCAATGCCCAGCACCATTCTTTATGGCTCTCGGGTGTTTCCCGTTGTCAATAGCCTGTGAAACATTTTCTTTGCGGTTTTATGTATCTTGCGTGAACTTGGTGTCAGGTTATTATATAATGATGATGTCCAATTGCTCTTCCCCACCCCACCTTCTCTCTCCTCCTCCTTTCTCTCTCTTCCGCTCCCTCCTCCTTGGCCTTCTCTTTCGGGGTTCTGGGTTTTCAGTCAACCCCAGTTATAACGGAGGGGAGCCTAAGCGCTCTCGAACCGCCTACACCCGGCAGCAGGTTTTGGAGCTGGAGAAGGAGTTCCACTTCAATCGCTACCTGACCCGGCGGCGCCGCATCGAGATCGCCCACACGCTCTGCTTGTCCGAGCGCCAGGTCAAGATCTGGTTTCAGAACCGGAGGATGAAGTGGAAGAAAGACCACAAACTGCCCAACACCAAGATGCGATCCTCCAATTCGGCCTCGGCCTCTGCCGGCCCACCAGGGAAAGCACAAACTGAGAGCCTGCACCTCCATCCCCACCCCCACCCGAGCACCTCCACACCGGTTCCCTCCTCCATATAATCTTCTAGAGACCTTGACCAGTTTCTATCCCTTACTTGCTTTTCTCTTCTCTTCTCCTGCTCCTTTCCTCATCCACCCCTCCCCACCCGGACCATAATAGACACCAAAACAAACCCAAATTGGTGAAAAGGATAACCAAAAAGAAGACATTATCCGGGTAAGAGTGTGTGCTGGTTGCCACCCAAGAGAGGACAGTTGTCCCGGATGCTGGTTGGTGGAACAACCTGCTGGCCTGAAACAAGGCTGCCAGGTGTGGATACCTGAGAAGGACTACTTGGTATCAAATACTTTTGAGATGGCTACAGTCAGCTAGCTGGACAGCCCATGCTGACTGGGGACGTATACTTGCATCTTTGTTGAAAGCAGAAGAAAAGAGACTCTTTCCCCACCTTCCTTACCTCCTCCTCCCCCATTAAGGCAGCTCATCCAAGCTTGTATTGAACTGAATAAAAGAGTAGACACTGTGGACCTCACAAGATTATTTAATTCTTAAGATGTGTAGACCTTGATGGTAGGTGTGACATGTTAGTTTTCCTTACTTGCATTTATTTAAGATACTGTCACAGAGATACTGTTGTCCCCTTCTGGGACACAGTCTTTGGGGAGAGGGGAGTGCATTTAGACTTATGTGGAACTGTACAAATTGTGATGTGGCTATATAGAAAGCCATGTGCTAAGAATAAACTCCATTTAAAAAACATTAAAAATCTAAGATTCATGTGTTTTCTAAGCTTTTCATTAAGAAAACAAAAGTCCTCTGGATTGAGATACTTGACCTTTCATGTAAAAACCTTGTAGATAGCTTGAGCTGTATTCACTTGGATTCTGACAGCTCACATAATTTGTGTGTGAGAGTGTGTGTATGTATGCTCAACTTGAGCTGAACTCTTGTCAAGCTTGGCCTACTGTGGAAAAGTTCCAAAGATCAGGAAGGCTCTTGAGCTCTGAGAGGGCTCCTCTTCTTCCCAAACTTGGCCAGTCTTTCAGGCTTCAAGTCTCTGTAAGGCATAGAAACGTGTCCTTCCCTGCAATGAAAGTTGAAACCATGCAGTGCTGTGGGCCCAGGAGTTTCTGCAGTTGTTCTACACACTGAACTCTGAGCACACTTGGAAAGAAGTGGTCTCTTTGGTATTTATTGCACCTTCACACTTAATCTGCCTGTTTCCCTGGAGATAAAAAATAGTTCGTGCAAAGGGTTGAGATTACTTTTTGTTTCTTGGCTGTTCTTAAGGTCCTCTTCACTAACTACAGACTAGGAATTTTTGTTTGTTTGCTTGGTTGTTTCTCTTTTTTGAAGAAGGAGCTTTCAAATAAACTGAAATTTACAAGGACACTCTCCAAAGTTTCTCCTGAGGAAAGAAAAAGCATAATATACCCCCAAAGTTACCCCATGCAAAGTAGACCTGGGAGAGTTTACTGCTGGAAAATAGCCAAACTCTGAATTAGGGTCACTTTCCTCAAATGCTTTGTGATTTTTCTGCTCGATTCCAGAGATCTAGATCCAAAAGGCTGAAAATCAAAACCCACTTCTCAATCTCTATAGCCCTAGTATTTGTTTATTGATTTAGATTTGGTGCTTACTGCAGGGAGTCCCCTACAATAAGACAGCAAAAACCAGTGCTCACTAGCCCCAGAATATTAGAACTGTCACCTGGCCTTGAAAAAGTGCAGCTTTTAGGTTATGTAATTTTAGCATAGATGGGAGTAGGTGCTCACCTGCCTCTGCAACATCAGAGAATTTTTAAACACATTTTTTTTTCATTAGTGGCAAAACCCTTTAGCCACTGTCAGAGCTGTTACCCCTTTCACCCCTGCTGCCCTGTGTGTGATACAAACAAGGGTGATCAGTTTTATACCCACAAATCAGATTTGAGAGGGAAGTGATAGATACCAGTCTCTGAGGAGCCAAGAAAATTCAGGAGCAAACAAATACACACTTACCTCCCCAAATCAGGAGAAACCTGGCATAAAGTGCATTTTATAAGGTGTGAACGGGTGCCAGGAATTTCTGGAGGCAATGCAACTGCTGCTGAAACTTATTAACCCTCCCCCTACTACACACACTTGTAAAACAAAATTAAATCACGCTGAAAATAGCAATTTTCCTAGGAATCATTAATCACCTCAAACAATAAATACTTCTTTGTAATTCAACAGCAATTCTGAAAGGCATTCTCTGGGAAAAGTCTGTGGAAGAGAGAGGGATCTTCTTGCAAATAATGTGGTCTCAGGCAAGGACACAGCATCTTGGCTGTCTGCTAAAAAAAAAAAAAAAAATGCCTAGACTCTCAGTGGAAATTGAGTGTCAAGCTGCAAAATCTCAAATGGCAGACTATCATCATTTAAGGTAAATTCTTATATTTCTCCTTTGTGGGAAAATAGGGGTATGGGAACATTCATTAGCTTCATGCTAGAGGCAGTTGTATGAGGATGAAGGGGGTGACTTTTTTTCACTTGCACTTATAAGTCTATCCAGAAAGGGAAGATAGAGGATTGAGATCATTTTTTCTGATATTACAGGACGAGGTGGCTTTTTTGTCCCAACTGTATTGATTATTAAGGTATTGGTGAGTTTTACAAAACCAAGATTATAGAAAATGATCCAAATGATTGTCATTTCTTTAGTGTTGTTTTGCCTGCTTCAAATTGTCCTTTAAGGGAGCTTGTTATAAGAGATTGGAAAATCCTACTTTGTGCTTCAAAATCATGCATTGTCTGCCCTTTGCTGGGGCAACCTTAAGAGTTCACTGAGAGGACAAATTTTCTATCTCATTAATTGTTTTTTGTTTTGTTTTGTTTTCTTTTCTTTTTTAAGCAAACCCTACTGGCCCCTCAAACCCTTGACCTTTAAAGACAGTATTTTGTGTAAGCTCTATAATTTTACCAAAATAAGCCTTACACATGCTCTCCTCTCTTTCTCCCTCCCTCCAATACACACTCATCTGCTTTAGTCACAGAGCCAAGTTGGGCATGACTCTGGAGATAAAAGTTTTGTCAACATCTGAAATCAACCCAAATCGGATAGGAGACACTTTAATAGTCACAGTTTGAATTAAGTACTTAACACTCTCCCCCTTGAAGAAAAATGGCACTTTGCAGGCTTCCTTCCCTAGTTTTGCTGAAATCTACGATATACCCGGTGTTTTATTACAGCAGGAATTCAACTGTGACAGGCATAGTAGAGTACTTAATACCCAGGATGGAGCTCGTGGGAAGATTACCTAGATGGATGGGGGAGGAGGGAAGTCCCTTTGCATAGCATCTCCAACTTCATACCCAGTTGTCCCAGGGGGCCCCATTCCCCTACATCTCAGCCACCTCCCCGTGGGGTGGGGCGGGGTGGATATCCCTATCTTTCCTCTGTCCCCCTGTTCCCCTAAGCTTCCAAACTCTGCTTCTCTCCTCACTGTTGCCTTCTCTCTAGCAGTTCCCGCATAGAAACAGATCAATGACTCTTTAGAATGAAAGAGAAGAAAAACCCAAAGAATCAGTGTAGCAAAAAGGCCTGGGGCTTCCCATCTGAATGAGTGGGTTCTGTGCAGGCAGTAGGCTTTCCTTGGCACTCCCTTGGTTTCTGCATCCCTAGACACAGTCTTGTATAGAAGAACACAGGCTCACCTTTCTCAACTGCTGCTCTGTTGCCCCTTCTCTATATTATACACTGTCCCAAGAATAATTCTGCTTCGTGTTTCAAAGAAACACATGGGCTGGAAACAATAGGAGGAAGAGACTTGTGTTCTGTTCCCTTGGTGGTATGAGGGAGGCTGCTGTGGTTGTCTTGAAACCCTCTAGTCTGCAACTTACAGAACTGGCATCTCTTCAGAAGACTCCAAACTCATGGGGAAACCCCCTCCCTTTCAAGCCAGCCCCACTTTCTCTGGGATTGATTCCTAGATTGAAAGACTGTCCAAAGTGAAGGAGACCTGGAGGCCATTTTGCTTCAATCCGCTTAATTTACAGATGAGAAAACTGAGGCAGCTGAATGATCCTCCCTCCACCGTTCCTTATGTTAACCAGTATGAGGGTGGAATGCAACCTTTAGTCTCACTCTAGAGAGCAGTAAGGGCACAGACATCCTTCCTCTTAGGAAGGTATTCTGCCAGGAATGGAGGTATGCATCTAAGCTTACACTTGACCTGGGTGGTCACAGGTGTGTACATCCAGAGAAGAAGGATGGGTTCTTGCCTCATGGGCCATCAAAGCTGTTGGGGAGATTTTGTAACCAAGCCACCCTAGTCATGAAGCTTAGACAGGTGGACTGGCCACTGGGCTCAGGAGGGGACAGATGTCAGGGTGCCTCGGAGTGGGGAGCAGAGGACTCCCCACTACCCACAACAGTCATAATCCCAGGATGACTAATTCTGTCAGGCTTGCCCTGCTATTTCGATGGTGGTGGCTTGCCTCGGACCAGGGCAAGGATGAATGTGCCCCGAGGCCTGCAGAGCCAAACAAGGACCCTGGTTGCAGCTGATAAAGGTGTAGCGTCTGTTCGAGGGAGATATTGAAATTGTAATCTTTGAGGTCACGTGACTCATTAAATAATTAATGCAGATAGTCAGGAATGGATCGGAGTCGTCAGGGCCTCACTAGGAATAAATCTCTCAGAAATGAGACTCCAACTTACCATTTGATTTTTAAAAACACACACCCTCAGATTTATCTCCAAAAGCTTTTAACTCCTTCAGGAAGGCAGGAGACAGCCCTTCGGCAGGGAGGACGGAGCTGGCGGGCCCTCGCCAGGTCTTGGGGCTTTTTCCGCAGGGTTTCTGCGAGTCCGGGGAGTGCGCCGCGTCCGGGGAATCGTGAGTTCGGGCTTGGGTTTTCTGCGGTCACATCCTGGCTTTGGTGGTGAAGTGGGACGGATGCGCAGACAGTTGGTAATGTTCTGATTCACGCTGGGGAAGGCTGCAGAGATACCACAGGACGGGCGCGCGGCTTTGTTCAATTTTCCCGGCGTTCATAAATCACCCGCGCCGGGCGAGCGAGGGAGCAAGCGAGCGCCAAAAACGCGGAGAGCGAGGCCACGGCGGCAGTGGCGGCCATTGCAGAGTGAGAGACCTGGGCAGCATCTCTCTGTGACTCATTAGTCTGAACGATTTATGGGGGACAGCAGCCATGAATATTAGACTTGGGGATAAGGAAACAGCAAAAATAATAATAACCATAATAATTACATACTCCTAAGTGTCACGCAGGGGAGTGCTGGATGGCGGCATAGCAGATCTTTCTCGGGTGAAATTGAGAGGCAAAGTGCAGGATGGCTGAGTCCACCTTGCTCACGGTCATGCCAGGATCCCCAAGACCAGTGGGCACTCCCTTTGGGGACACAGAAAGCAAGTTTGAACAAGAGAAAGGGGGTGCAGCGTGGATCCCAAGTCCTTTTCCTTTACTTTGTGGGGGCTGCGGGTCGAATGGTGGCAGAGCGCAGCTCCTGTTGTGCGGCCACTTGTTCAACGTGCTCGGGGGCTCCGAAGCCAGGAGGGCTATTTGATAGCCCCTCTTAGTGCTATCTACAGAATTGCGTGAAGGCAGACAGACAGCGGAGGGCTGGTTTGGGGCAGGCTGGGGTAAGAGGTTACCTGGGTCTGAGTGAAGGGGTAGTGGGGGCAGGGATAGGTCTGTAGACGCAAAGGGCCCACAGAGTCCCAGCGGAGCGCAGAACTTCTTCAAGCCAGGGTCCGGAGAGTGGACGATTCTTTGCCCCTTCCCCAGCGTCTCCCACTCCCAGAAGGCTGACTGCTGGCTCGGTGACCATTTGTTGGTTAGAGGGCAAGAGAGGGTTGCAAACATTGTGAGGGACTAGATTTGAGCAGAATCAAGGCATCAAATCGGCCTGTGGCCGCTGCGCAAGGCCAGGCAGGAGCAGGGCGCCTGAGCAGGTATTGTACCAGCTGGCGTCCCTCCCAGTTTCCAGTAGTCTTAGCTGGCCTGCTCTGAGGAACTAGGTGCTGCGGTAGCCCCGCCAGCCCACTAGGACCTAGAAGCAACGCACCTAGAGTTGCATAAACCAGAAGACAAAACCTCCCAAGACTGCCTTTGGCCAGTGGACTGAGTTCGGGTCTGATTTCGCGCCAACAGAAATGAACACTATTAGTGAGGTTTCAGGAGAGTCCGTGATTGAATGCTCCCAGACAAGGCTTCCTTTTGTTAGGAAAGGAAAATCAAGCGAGCATTCACATTCTCCAAGTTGGGGTGCCTGAGGAGAGAGCTCTCTGAGAGCAGTCCACACCACCAGCAAAGCCACTTCCACCCTCTCAGCTTCCTCTGCTTCGTTTTCTTTCCTTCCCCATTCCACCCCCCGCACCCCCCTCCCCCCAAAAAAAGAAAGAAAAAGGAGAAAGTATGGGTGCGGAGATGGAGTATGTATTTATTTTACAAAAATAAATCACCATCTTCGGGCCATTTGTAGACTGGAACATTTCGAGCAATGAGTGCGCCGCATGGACGAGTGCCCTGGCGACTCCTTGGTGTTCGCGTTACCTCCAGGGCCACCTTGGCGCCCGCAGGAGCCGCGCTTCCCACTCCCGGCCTCCAACTCCCTTCCCTCGCAGCCGCCATTCACCTTCTGCTGTTTATTTGTCTGCAGAGCGCCTGGACACCGGAAAAGGCGATTCCCTGAGCGCCTGGAGTTGGAGACAATTCCTGGTTCAGATTTAAACGTCTTTCTAGGTAAGCGCTGCTCCAAAACTCTTTACCGCGTGGGACTTTGCACCAGGACGGTTGGGAGGAGTTGGCCCTCCACGGTTCCTGGCAACCGCGGCCTATTGAAAGAGGTTCTGGTCAATATTTAACTTCAGAGGAGTTTGGAGTTGGATTCCTTTAAGCTTCTTGCCCTGCGAATGCGGGGCGTCAGGCAGACAAAGAGCCTACCCCAAAGCCAGCGATGGGCAGGAGAAGCTGTTGCAGAAGGCAAATATGGGTTGTGGAGAGTCAGAGGGGGTGTGCTTGTTTCTTCCTGCAAGCCCCAAACCACTACACTGAACTTCAGGGCAAAAGCAAGTAAAGGCCACGGGCACGGGCGCGGCGGCCGCTGCGTGGGCTGCTCTTCTTGTCGACTGAGGCGACTGAGGAGGCTGTGAGTTAAGAAATTGTCTACAGTCCCAGCCCCGCTGTTGAGGAAAACTTGTATCACTGCCTTGCAGTTTTTCTCAGATCCTTTTGCCTTTCCTTCGGCATGAGAAAGATTGCTGTATTTCTAATCTTTAGGACTTCGCAGACAGCGGGTCTTCTCCCTTCTTTCATCCGGGCTCATCATGGGTTCTTCCTACGGGAAAAGCATGGTTTTCTGTCTTGGCGTTTTCTTTTCCTATTCGAAACAAGGGAAAACTCTTTTAAGTTATTTTCAAGTTCTGACCTAATTTGTCGTCTTAGTTTGGGATGCAGGGAGGCAATTGCTGTGGTTTATTACCTTGTAAAAGATCCATAAATTACGTGCCTGTTTGGGGGAGGGGCTGCTGGAATAGCTTTCAAAAGCATGGTATGAAGGAATGGGTTTGCTTTGTTCTTTCAGTAATTACTTCTTTTTAAAAAGTTTTGAGATTTTGTATTCTATTCCCTCGGCCTCAGTCTTCCCTTAAATTTGCTCCCAAATAGATATCAGGTTGTTAATTAATTGCAACATGATATTCAGTGGTGCTCTAAGGCTGATATGGTGTTCTGGATACAATTATTTTTTCCAATAGAAGGTAAACAGAGCAATAGTCAACCTGGGTTACTTGCTCAGCTACTGTGTGTCTGTTTATATCAAATATAGATGGAACGTTTCAGGAATTTGCAACTCTGTGTATATGATTTCCATCTCAGCAAACAACAGAACAATTGCATGTATAAATAGTTGCAGGAGTTTGGGGCCTTGTGTATAACACAATATACACATCTACACGTGTCCAGAGAACTTGGCCCATTTGTACTACCCTTGCACCCATAGGACATATCTCATGTTAAATAAGAATCTATCATACACACACACACACACACACACACACACACATACACAGAGTGGGCTAAGAGAGCCTTACCTGATGCTGAGTAGAAAATCCACTAGATTTAAGTAATGGGACAAAAATGTTAAGTGTACTTTTGACAGAGAAATCAGATTGCAGTGTTTGAGTACAGATATATCTAATCTGCCAACAGCCTTGCAAATATTGACTAACAGTCTGTATCCTTGGTTGCCTGCTTTTTCCAAGCCAGCTTTCCCCCTATTTTGGCTCTGGTGACCAGGACCACAGCATGAGTCCCAGCCCAGGCCAAGTTGGAGGCCTGTGAAGTGAGTGAAGAGGGACTGGCAGCTGGGTTTTTAAAAGGCCTGTAGCTTTGCTCCAGGAAAGTGGATTGCAGAGTGGCAAAGGAGAACTCTCAGCTGCTGGTTCCCCAGATAGGCTGTCCAGGCCAAGATCTCTCATAGAGAAGCTGCTTTTTTTTTTTTTTTTTTTACCTCAAAAGTTAAATGTCTTTTGACTTCTCAGATTTTTCCCTTCTCATCCCACCAAATCACCGCATCCCACCCCAAGTCGTTAATGTTAATTGTTAAACAGCAGTTGGAGCATTAACTGGGATGTTAGCAGCCCTGTGGAGGCCCCAGGCTGGAGCTGAGATGCCTCTGAGCTTTGCTGGCGTTAAGGCATTTCTCTGAAGCAGTACCAATGACTTCTCTCATTGATTTATGGCTTTTTTTTTTTTTTGACAGAGTCTCGCTCTGTCCCAGGCTGGAGTGCAGTGGTGTGATCGCAGCTCACTGCCACCTCTGCCTTCTGGTTTCAAGTGATTTTCCTGCCTCATCCTCCCGACTAGCTGGGATTACAGGCATGCACCACCACACCTGGCTAATTTTTGTATTTTTAGTACAGACGGGGGTTGCACCATGTTGTTCAGGCTGGTCTCGAACTCCTGACCTCGTGATCCACCTACCTCGGTCTCCCAAAGTGCTGGGATTACAGGCATGAGCCACCATACCCAGCCAATTTATGGCTTTAAGAGTTTTGATTTGCTTGACTGTTCCGAGAGTTTTTAAGGGGGCCCCTTCTCATCTTTGAGTTGATGCCTCTTCAGAAACTTGGGGGTGGGGAGGAACTTGCCAGTAATACCTCCAGGTCCCTTTCTAGGGTATCTGGAGAGCTCAATGTGAATGATTGGTGAGGGGTATGAGGGAGGCAGCAGTAAGAAAGAGAGGAGTGAGTTTTCGGGGGACAGGAGAATGCTTTTTGGAAACAAGCTCTTACTCCTGTCCTATATCCCCCAAACCTGAGAAAGGCAGGTTTTCACTTGGAGTTCTTACTTTCCAGCTTGTAACTTACATAAAAGCTGGAAAAGTTCACATGGAGGTTCTCTTCCAGCTACACCACAGATTGAACCTTACTGAAATACTGTCACCAGCTTAGGCCAGGACTTGCTTCCAAGGGATTAGGTCTCTTCTTTTATTACCCTTCTGATTTGGACAACCCATGACCAGGTTCTCTTATTAAGGACCTTACATTTTCATCAGACCCCTTCTGTTCCTCTGGAGGGGAGGAGTGAAGGGGAGGAATCACATCATGCACAGCCTCCTGCAGCTGCTATAAGTGAGTCCTCACACTTAGGCATAGCCAGCTGAAGACCCATTCTCCAGGAACAAAAGAATATGGCCTGAGGATCTCACTAGCCTCAGAGTACTCTCAGAAGTCCAGAAACTAAGACCAGAAAAGAGAAGATTTTTAGACAGCTCATGAAAGGGTACAATGTTGAAATTAGTGAGCAATGTCACCAGGCAGAAGGCAGGAGTAGGGGTGGAATCAGGGGTGGGAGCAGCTTATTTGTTTCAGTTAGGTTCTTCCTGAGCACAGTTGGTTCTCTACTGGTTTTCTGCTCAAGATTATTTTGAGAGTTCTGAAGGGGGCTCTTTCTCATCTTTGAGTTTATGTCTCTATAGGAATTGTGTGGGGGTGGGGGTAGAATTTGCTGGTGGACACAGAATTGTCTTGGAAAAGTGGGTGGACAGACCTGCCTGTGGAGAGGTCGCAGATTGCCTTGCCTTGTTAACTTAAGGCACTCCAGTGAAGGTTGATTCTTTCTTTTCCTTTTCTTTTCTTTTCTTTTTTTTTGGAGGGGGAGGGTCTCTTGCAGAGCAATTAGATCATTTCCTCTGATATTTTTCATATTTAGAAACCTATAATTCCATGTATCACTCAGCTGTGTACTGAGGAAATGCTTAAGTGCAAGTTTGGTCAGGGCACTAGGTTTCTTTAGATTTTGCAAAACCCAGACCCACCACTCTATAGCCAAGCACATCTTTCCTAGTGGGCTCCCACTGAACAAAACCAACTGGACTTGGAGGAGATGCTTTAACCTTTTGTCAGGTAATTATGGTCCTTTTTGGTTTCTGTAGTGGCTGTGGTGTATGGTGTGTGTCTTAGCAAATTCCATACAATGGCAGGCTGTGAGGAAGTCCACTGTCCAGGTCAGTTATTTCTGGGCCTGCCCCTTGCCTTTTGATATACTAGCCTGCCGGCCAGAGGAGACTGGAGTGCATGGGTGTGCAGGATCCAGCTTGTCTGTGGGTGGGAGGCTGTAAGGAAAGTTAAATGGATTTTTAAAATGTGAATAGCATTGCTGTACCCTTGTATTTGGAGTGTGTGTAAAGAAATGTAAGTGGAGATAAGCTTGTGTGTCTTGCATGGCATTCATTGGGAGATGGCTCCCAGCATCCTATTGCTTAGACAGAACTCTTAAACTCAAAACTGCTGGTCAAGGTTCCCCACCTACCCTCCCCCAAAGCTAAATATTCTGTTTGGCAACCTAGTTCCTTCAGTGGTTCCATATTTCAAATAAAAGGATTTAAGTTGACGTATGACCACGTGAGCACATAATACAGCGCATTATTGTGGCATTTGGAGCAGAGACCCAGGCAGGCTTCGCCTGTGATTACGTTTTCTAGATTCTCTACAGAGCCAGAGCTTTCCCCCAACCCCCACGCACCCACCTCCTCCTTCTTCTTTCCCTTCTCCGGAGAGCGCTCTCTGAGCCGATTGCAGTTTTCAGCACTCATGGAGCGGTTCTGGGCGAGTTAGCCGATGGAAGTCGAGGCCATACCAGGAGGATGGAATTTATTTTAAGGTATTTCCGCTGATTGTTCATATCTAGAGTGAGTTATGGCTGTGAGAGACAAAGGTCAGGCGAGGAGACCCTGGCTCATGGACAGGACCCTCAGCCTCTCTCTTCCTTTGTTTCTCTTTTAGAACCGAAACCATATGAAAGATTACCAGTAGCGCCTCAGACTCTGAGTTTAATTCCCTGGAAAGTGTTGGGGGTGTAAAGGAGGGGGCACTAGGGGGGCACCTAGGTGGGCCCAATGGCCCCCAGTGCACGGGTGGCTTTGTCCATTGTAGCAGGGCACGGCTGGAGTCTCAGGAGCTGATCCCCAGGCAGAAAGAGGGTACGAAGCCAGGTGTAGGCAGAGGTGGACCGGCTTGCAGGGCTAGACTGCCTGGGAGGCATGAGGGATGGGTGGGTAAGAAGGGGAATCTCTCCCTGGATGGTGGTGTTTTCAGGCAGGGGATGGAGGGTTAGGGCTGACCTGAGCAGCCTGAACAGCTGGAAGAGGGAAATCGATGAGAGAAATGTGCAGATGCACTGCCATTTTATTGATGATGCTTCCGGGCACTTTGTTTAGTGCCAGATTGCAGAGCATGCTTCCCCACAAGCCAGACCCAAGGATCTGAACTGAAGGGCCCGCCATTGTTTCCCTGAGCACCCTCTGCCCCAGAGGGCTGAAGAAAGACAGCTCAGACCTAGGAGAGCCTTGGGGTAGGGTGAGCATGCTGGATGCCCAGGGGCTCCTTATTCTAACATTCAGGAGACAGAGGAAGGAGGGAGCCAGGATTAGGTTTGGACTTCATTAGTGTGCCTGATCTGGGCATTCCTTGTATACCCCCAGCTGGCTTGGAGAGTTCCAGAACTGGCCAGTGGGCCCTGGGTTGGAGGGAAGTCCAGAGGTAAGAATCCTCAGGAAGCAGAGGCAGACATCTCTCCACTTCATAGCCCCCAAAACAGAGCTGTAGCCAGGGTGGAGGCAGATGAAAGTTAAACTGCATGTTTCCAGATTATTGGGAAAGCCCCAGCTAATTGGGCTTTGGGGACCCCACGCTCCTGGAAAGGATGGAAACTCCCTGGAAAGTGCAGGAAACTCTACTTTATTCTGCTCCTTGGAGTAGGGAAAGGGATGCTTATAAGGAGTTAGAGGTTGGATTTGCCCCTTTGGCTTCTTAAAATATAGATTATTCCTTTCTGTACTTGAAAAAAATATCAAATCAGGCATCCCCTACTTGAGTGGGATTTACTACCCCAGAACGAAAGGGCCCTTCTGCTCTCCCCAGTGCCGGCCTCAGCAGTAACCATGCTTAACTGAGCCCCTTTCAAGTGCTCTAAAACACCCCTTGGAAATAAAATGTAAGCTTTAATTGCTGTTCAATTACTTGTCAGCATTTCATATGATTTATGACCTAGTTCTGGCGCATTTTTGACCCAGTTAAAGACTCATAAATAATATAGTTTTGCTAGAAAGAATGAGAGAGAGAATAGAGGTCTGTTAGAGGCATCTTTTTATTGTTGCTTCAGTGCCAGCAAGCTGAATAAATATCTAAGGATGGACTCTGGTTCTATATAAAAGCATGCACAGTGAGAAGCCAAGAGCCACATTTGTAGAGCTCAGATTGGTTTTTCCTCCCATGAAAGTGCTGAAGGCAGTCCATTATGTATAAACTATGAGATATCAAAAAAGGCTGGTCCCCTTCTACCTCAAAATGCCAGCTTCACCCTCACAAGCAAGTACATTTCCTCAATAATTTTCCTCCCTGTTCTGTGATTTTGATGCCTCTTCTTACCCACGATATTCCTCACCTTCCTCCCTGGCTGCACAGCCTTGGAACCATCAGAGGCCCTCTCAGACGCCTTCAGGAGGACACCCCCTTGAACGGTAGAAAGGCACCACGGGCACCTTTGCTGCTCCAAGTATTCTTCTAGTGCTGAGAAAAATCTTTTCTTCTAGTTCCCCTAGATGAGATATCGGGAGCCATGGGGATCTGGGGCAATTGGTGGAACCAAGGGGTCCTCTCAGTAAAGAAAAGCTCTGCGGTTTTGGCGGAGCCGGGTGAACTGCTGTGGGATTTGTCTAGAAAGGGCTCAGAGGCGGCGGCTGGTAATTTCTGGAGGTGGAAATCAACAACCGGCATTTTCGCTTAAAAAACAAAACAAAACACCAGTAACAAACCGACAAATAAAAACATTCCGCCAGTATAAATTATTATTTTAAAATCCTCTCGCCTACGTTTGCTCCAAAGCCAGTCCTTTGGATTTCAGCAGAGCGGCTTGAGGCTGGGGCACCGACCATCTGCGTGCCAGGACGCCGGACCTTCGTCTTGAGGTCGGAGCCCCACTTCTGCCCGCTGAGGCCCGCGGCCCGCGAGCCACGTATCGGGGCGGATAGAGGCCCTGGCCGGAACGAAGCTCCAGCCCCAGATCTCCCTGGGCTCCTGCGGCTCCTCAGGTCCGGTCCCCGCGTTTTGCCCGGCAGGGTCTTGGCGCCAGTGGAAAGGTATGCATTCCGGGCGCCCCAGCCCTAGCTCGGGCGCCCTAGGTCCCCTCGGCCCAGAGAATCCCTTTCCCCGGCAGGTTCTCACGGAGAGCTGGCCTTCCCGGCAGCTGGCTTAGCTGAGAAGGCGGTGAGAGTCGCGTCAGCAGTTTGGAGGAGAAAGTGCGGGTTGATTATTGACCCACGCCTTCTTTCTTCAAATGCCACATCTGACCGGGCGGGTTTGAAGAGAAAATGCCGCCGAACGGATTTTTGCGGCTGGCTCTCACCTCCTACGCGGCCGGCTCCCCCTTTCAAGTTGCTCTGCAATATGCCATAAGGAGCAAGTGTTTGCTGTTTTGTGCTCTGTTTACAGCTTTGGGGCGCCGAGTCATAAATCTTGCCCAGCCATAAATGACAAAAACCATTGGTATGCATGAGGCCACCCTGGCCCGGAGTGCTTTTTGATTTCTCCCTTTTCCCCTGGCTTTGTTTTTGCTCTAAGGTGACACTTTGGCTCCTTGACAGTTTAAACATACTACTTATATTTTTAACACCTTCCTTTGAGAAGGACCCGCCGTTGACGCCTTGGGATTGCAGGAAATCTCCATTTCTCTCTTTTTGCCACACTCATAACCCTTGCAGAGTTTGCTTCTGAAGCTGGGGAGCAAAGGAGGCTTTAGGAGGAAAATCATCCTCTTTCAAGTTGTGGCAATATTACCAGGCAAATTCGAGACTTTCTTTTGCCCAGCTCAGCGTTACTCCCTCCCACTAATGAGGAAAATATGTTTGAAAAACCACATATTCCTCTGCCCTGCATATGTGTTTGTGTTTGTGTTTATATACATATACGATATCAGTTTCTGTTGGGGTCAGAGCTTTCTCTGTCTTCCCTGCGGGTGAGCTGCGTGTGTGCACTGTGAAATGGGCACACGAGCACTGGAGATCCGCGTTTCTAAACACCCTTGTGTGTACCTGAGCCCGGAGCATCCCATTTCACTGCTGGAACAAGTGCCTGTCTCTCCCAGGACACTACCTTCCTGGCTGCTAAGATGTCAGCAATTTCTGCCTAAAATATAACCAAAGAGAGCCCAGTTGGCTCTTTGGGGTCCCTAGAGAAAAGCCTTGTCCCAGCTCCCCACATCCCCGCCCAAAGATCTGTTTGGTGGTTGCAGGTGAAATAAACTGGGCAAAGTCTGGGAAACTCACTTTTCTTAGTTCTTTTTCCCCTCACCCCACAATTGGAAGTGTCCAGGGCAGAGGAATACGTGGTTCTATTCTATTCTCAAACGAATTCCTAAGAAATAGAGCCCAGCAAGATAGCCCCTTTGTGAGAGCCGTTTGTCCTCATTAGCATAATTTTCCTGGACTTTAGTGACGCCTGGGAGCAGGAGAGGGAGGGCGTTGGGGGGTGGGGGCAGGCTGCCCTCCTCCCGCCACAGCCAAGCTCCCCTTCTCCCTTCGGTCCCTCCCCTCGCCTCAGCCCCATCCCCCACACCGGCCCGCGCTTCCCCAGCCGCCTTGGTCTCCCCTCCCGCCCGCCCCAGCACCCCCCACCGCACCCCCGGACCAGACGCTACTCCGCGTGTAATATTCATAAGAAACATACCCAAGTCGGTGCCACTAGCCCAGGCAGAGCCCGGCGCCGCACTAGCGCTTATCTCCGGGCCGCGGCTGCTGCCCTCAGGAAGGGCAGGGGGCGGGGGTGTGGGGGAGGGGTGGGTGGGTGGGGTGGGTGGGAGGGGGGGTCCAAGCCGCCCCAGTCGGCCCTGGACGAGCTGTGCTGGAGCAGCGAGGCGGCCACGCTCTGCGCGGCGGTGACCGGGCCTCAGGGTCTCCCGCCCGCCTGCCGTCTCGGCTGATGCTGAGGGTCGGTGCCCATCCCGCGCCGAGGGGACCCGGCCGGGCCGCTGAGCCAGGCCGGGGGCCGGAGCCCGTGTCTGAGTCTGAGCCCAAGCCTGCGCTTGCGGCGCTCATCAGAAGTTAAGGTAAGCAGGGCCGCAACCGGCCGCTCCCGGCGCTGAATGGCGGAGTTTACGTCTCGGTGATTTATGGCTGCAGACTTAAATCTCGGTTCAAGAAGAGTTCACAAGCCGGAGCTTCCTTCCCGGCAGTGACTGATACCCTTACACTTCGAGTTCAGGCCGCTTTCCCATCCCCGCCCCCACCTCTTGTCTCTCCCCTAGCCCAGCCTTAACTTTTCTGGGTTGCAGAGGGAAGGAGAGGTGGGCAGGGGACTCGGGGCTCCTATCCGACGAACCTGCTCAGATTTGGGGTGAGGGAAGGCTAAGGAAGAGGAGGGAATGGGAAGAGGGAGCGATGTCTGAAGGACGGAGGGTGAATTTGGGCACATCTTCCAGAGAGGCAATAGGGCTTGCTTCTTGCACTCAATTTAGCCTCTTCAACTCTTTTTCGGCTCTTGCACCTGGAGATTATTGTCCAGACACAGATCTTTGTGGAGGAATCTCCCCTCATCCCTGCCCTTGCTTGGCAGTGCAAAGCAAAGTTTCCTGGCTGGCAAATCTCCAACTTCTTTACTAGGTTGCAAACTTTGGGGGCTGGGTTGGGGTGCGGGGATGTATGAGCTCCAAGGTGGTGGTCTGCTGACCTCAAACAATGGGAAGGATTTTGGTGGGATCCCAGAATCGAATTCATATTTTAAGTTTATGGGGACTGTTGTATGCTCTTTGATTTTCAAAGATATTTTTGTTATTTTGCGAAACAATGCACAACTTGATAAAAAGACTTAAGTAAGTAGTAGGCTGGTATAACCTGTGATAATGGATTAGCAAGTCACTAGAAATATTGCATGTACAAAATCAACTTAATTTTGTTTTATCTAATATCTTGCTGTTCGAGTGTCTAATTTTCTTAACCTGACATTTTATTTTACACAAGCCTGGTATCTAAAAAATTTATAATGACCGACATTAACTCTGCCAAATGTAATAGGAACTGTTTTCAGTAAAAGAAAAGGAAATTGATACATTAAATTGCTATTCAGTTTTATTTTATCCTTTATTTACTTTCAACTATAGTATGTGTAGCTTCCTATTTCCAAAAGAGGAACAATGCTCCGGGGCTCATGATCACTGACAATAACTCTGGATAAGGGATGCTGTAATTTTTAATTGAGGTTCTGGAAAATTAATTGTGCCTATTTTGCAGGTGTTGGTCAGATTGTTGGCTTAATAATGAAATCTAAAGGAGTCCATTATTAGCAATGGAATTATAATCATCTACTGGTAGATGCAATACATTATCTTTTTTTTTCTAG
This sequence comes from Trachypithecus francoisi, assembly GCF_009764315.1. Taxonomy (NCBI): domain Eukaryota; kingdom Metazoa; phylum Chordata; class Mammalia; order Primates; family Cercopithecidae; genus Trachypithecus; species Trachypithecus francoisi. Next base: position 99,011,236 of record NW_022681469.1, on the reverse strand, counting down.
TTAACAAAGCATCTAATATTCCTGGAAAACGTGAATAATTCTGGGACTCAATATATATAGTTGGACTGAATGTTAACCATTTTCTTTTGAATTTGTTATGATTTTCTTAAGTGGTCAGAGGGACTAACATTCCGAGTGTGTGTGGGGGTGAATATTTGAAACTCACATGGAACTTTTCTGTACTGAGAACTAGAGGTTGACCATGCATTGGCTGAAAACAAAAAGAAAACAGATTGAACTTTTGCAAACTGCTTTCTAAATGAAAGAGGGTTCAGGGGGTTTTCAACTGCTTTTTAGATTTTCAGGGTTATCCCTTACTTGGTATTTCTGAAGCAGGTAAATAGGCCAAGTAACAAATATCAACAACAACAACAGTACACAAAGATCAGGAAACTCTGGCAGGATTTTATGGCTTGTGCTTCCATCCCTCCTCCGGAGCCAAATGACCCCCATACATCAAATTACATAGCAGTTTCTAAGACAGAACCTATTATCGTTAAGTTGGAAGGAGAGTTCAAGCCGTGGTCATGGAGATGAACGCTGGTTTTTCAGGTTCCTGGAGGGTTTTTTTTTCTCTCTAATCCATCATGTTTTAACAGGTAGAATTTGATAGCTGCCCCGAATAACAGCACCTCAGAAAGTCCAAGATAGGAGGTTCTGGGAACCTCCTGTAACTGGGGGAAAGAAGTAAAGAAGTGGGGGTGGCTTGCTGGGAAGTGCCTAAGAAACAGGGAGAGGAAAGGAGTAAAGAACTCTCCAGGATTTTAGTTGGGACTTGCTGGGTGGGGTGTTACTGTTGTTCCCTCCCCCAAACACACACACACACACACACACACACACATACACGCAATGTGTTCCAACCAAAGTTTTCCCTCCCCCCTTCTTGGCCACAAGGAGTTCGTTTGAAGGAGGTGAGTCATATCCCCAACAAGGTGGATTAACTGCCTAACAAGCTCAGCTTCTGAAATCCAGCATAGTTGGATGAGGCAAATTGCCTGAAAATTTTTTGTGCAAATCTCTGTTGGGAGCAGGAAGGTCCAAGAAGGAGCTGGGTGGGAGGTTACTCCATGTCAGGGCTCTTTTGGCAAACATCAGTCCTAAAGCCGAGAAAACATTGGCGACCCAAGCTCCCCTTTGCCTCCTCGTTCACTTCCCAAGATTCCCAGAGTGGAGGAGTCTTGGGCCCTCTGTAGGAGGCCAAGGAGCAGAAACTAAGCGACACCCCAAGTTTCTTCTTCCCTGGAAAAGAAAGCTCCCAGCCTTGTTCCTTTCTAGCCTATCAAGCCTTTTTCCTTTTGGACCCTGGCTCCTGAGAGTCGGCTTCCAGCCCTCATTCATTCTCCTCTCTCCCCGGAAAATCCCCCAACTCCAGACGCAAGTTAAGCAAATATTTGTAGCTGCCAGTAAATTCCAGTGGTTTTTTTTATAGCGCGGCTCCCTGCGCCCGGGGCCAAGTCGTGCTGCTAAATATTGCTGACCACTTTTTCTTTTATGGCTTTCATGTCACTTAGCTATTGAGAGTAAGATGGATTTGCGCGGAGCCCTCACCGCGCTGCGCTTCTCGCCCCCCCAGGTCTGCGCGGGGCGGCCATTGGCGGCGGAGTGTCACGTGACCGCGGGGGCGTGCCAATGTGCGCCCTCACGAGTGTCAAACCCCTGTCAGAGTGTGCGATCAAGATCGTGAAACAACGCGATGCAAAAAGCGACCTACTACGACAGCTCGGCGATCTACGGTGGCTACCCCTACCAGGCAGCCAACGGGTTCGCTTATAATGCCAATCAGCAGCCGTACCCGGCGTCCGTCGCTTTGGGTGCCGACGGCGAGTACCATCGACCCACCTGCTCCCTCCAGTCTCCCTCCAGCGCCGGGGGCCACCCCAAGGCACATGAACTGAGTGACGCGTGCCTGCGCACCCTGAGCGCCCCACCTAGCCAGCCTCCAAGCCTGGGCGAGCCGCCCCTGCACCCGCCGCCGACCCAGGCCGCGCCCCCTGCCCCACAGCCGCCTCAGCCCCCACCTCAGCCCCCTGCACCTACCCCTGCCGCGCCCCTGCCTCCCTCTTCTGTCTCCCCACCTCAGAATGCCAGCAGCAACCCCACCCCCGCCAACGCGGCCAAGAGCCCCCTGCTCAACTCGCCCACAGTGGCCAAACAAATCTTCCCCTGGATGAAAGAGTCTCGACAAAACACAAAGCAGAAAACCAGCAGCTCTAGCTCAGGTAAAGGAGTGCCTTCTGGAAGAGGGTCCTCTGGCCTGGCTCCCGGTTCCCGAGCTACTGCCCACCACATCCAGCACAGCCTAGAAGCGATGGAGCATATCTGGAATTCACTGCTCCCACACCACTGCCCACCAAAAAGGTTTTCAGAGTCTTTGCAACTTAGGGAGGTGATAGGCCTCTGTAGGCTGGAAAACCCCAGAGACCTGCTGGGAGTCCCTTTGGACTTCTCCAAGGGCAAGTAGGGTCTAGTGCAGTTGGAATCCCTTCTTGCTCCACTCTTGGAGTTAGGGCCTCTGTGCAGAAACAACCTGAGCTCCACTGTCTATCTTTTTAGCATAGCTCTTCTAATAAAACAGTGACATCCTCCCCATACTACAATGTGGCAGAATAAAAACAGGCCTAATCACCCTCCAAGACAGAATCAATGCTTTGCCTATAATCAGAGCCAATTTTTGCTCCAGCAGATGGAGTGGCTGCCTTACCTCTGGGAAGACCCTACTCAGACTTAGTACAATGAAAGCAGCCAAAGATCTCCTGGAGGAGGGGGATGCAGACTTGTCATCCTAATGGGAACCACATGGGCCTCCTGGAAGCAGGCTCCAGTAGAGGAAAGGCCCCAGGCCTTAGGCTTCCTAGCATTTTGGTTACCTTTGCCCCTGCCTTCTCCAGTTGCCAGTGCCCTGCTCTGAGCCTGAGCATCTGGGACCTCCATAGCTAGGATCTGGGGGGCCAGGGAGGACAGAAGGGTACAAGATTAGTGGACAAAAGCTGGGGCAGGCTGCTTGATGACATAGGGAACCCTAAAGAATAGGACATGGCATGAAGGGCCTAGGCCTCCCCACCAGAAATACCTTCAATGGGATCTCTTCTTTGGGCCTTCTCTGCCCAAAGTTTGAGGTTTCCAGTCTGCCCATCTCCTCTGGGTAGAGAGAAAAAAGTGGCCAGTTGAAGCTACTGACTAATTATTGTCGGACAGTGTGGGAGGGGAATGAGTGTGTACATTAGGTTTCCCACATTTCAGTTACTGTGAAGGGAATGGAGATGCTGAGACTGGCCCACAGGGAGGCTGTTGTCCGATAGGCCAAAGGGACCAGTAAATGAGTCAGAAAGTTAACAGCTCTAAAAAGAAAATCCAGACCAGGAAGGCAAACCGGGAGTTCTACCTCTCTGTCCTTTCCCCCTTGAGAGAAGCCTGTGATTTGCTCCTTGGCTGAATGGGGAGTACCACTGTTTTACCCACCAGGAGAAGAGAAGAGCACCTAGTTCCTACTTTTCTCTGGGACCTGACAGATTCAGGAACCTTTGGGGCCTGGTGGAAGGAGGGGCCAGGCTGGGTCAAGGGCTGGGCGGGGCCGCGGCAGCCCCTGACGCCGCTCTTCCTCTCTCTGTCCTCGCAGGCGAGAGCTGCGCTGGCGACAAGAGCCCGCCGGGGCAGGCTTCGTCCAAGCGCGCGCGCACGGCCTACACGAGCGCCCAGCTGGTGGAGCTGGAAAAAGAGTTCCACTTCAACCGCTACCTGTGCCGGCCGCGCCGGGTGGAGATGGCCAATCTGCTGAACCTCACTGAGCGCCAGATCAAGATCTGGTTCCAGAATCGCCGCATGAAGTACAAAAAGGATCAGAAGGGCAAGGGCATGCTAACCTCATCGGGGGGCCAGTCTCCAAGTCGCAGTCCCGTGCCTCCTGGCGCCGGTGGCTATCTGAACTCTATGCATTCGTTGGTCAACAGCGTCCCGTACGAGCCCCAGTCGCCCCCGCCCTTCTCCAAGCCCCCCCAGGGTACCTACGGGCTGCCCCCCGCCTCCTACCCTGCATCCCTGCCCAGTTGTGCACCCCCACCACCCCCACAGAAGCGCTACACGGCTGCAGGGGCGGGCGCAGGGGGCACCCCCGACTATGACCCGCACGCTCATGGCCTGCAGGGCAATGGCAGCTATGGGACCCCACACATACAGGGAAGCCCCGTCTTCGTAGGGGGCAGCTATGTGGAGCCCATGAGCAACTCCGGGCCAGCCCTCTTTGGTCTAACTCACCTCCCCCACGCTGCCTCGGGCGCCATGGACTATGGGGGCGCCGGGCCGCTGGGTAGCGGCCACCACCACGTGCCGGGGCCTGGGGAGCCGCACCCCACCTACACGGACCTTACCGCCCACCATCCTTCTCAGGGAAGAATTCAGGAAGCACCCAAGCTCACCCACCTGTGATGGTGGGCTCGGGGCTACGCGCCAGGAGAGTCTCCCCCCACCCACCTTTTTTCTTTGGTTACTTTTTTTTTTTTTTTTAAGGTTCTTCCTGCCCTTTCCTTCCTTCCTTCCTTTTCTCTCTTCTCCGCCCCCGCACTCCGTTTCCCGGTTTCCCCCCTCGTTGGTAAGGCGTTTTTATAGTTTATGTGACGTAGCAATCTTGGTTGCTGGAATGGCTGTATCAGTAGCGATATTTATCTCTTCCTGCTCCTCGATAGGCCGCTGGCCCTGCACCCTTTACCTTCTCCACTCTTTGATCAGAAACAGGGTATATGAACAAATTTTCTAGTCGAGTTTTCAATGTGAATTTGTTCGTACATTATGGCTCCCGAGGGGAAGCGATTACTTTTTTAATTTTAATTTTTTTTAATTGCACTTCTTGTAAAGAATGAGAAAAAAAAAAAAAATCAAAGGCGCTTTGAAACAGGGGCTCCCTGTGCAAGGATGACTAAGTGTACGTCTTTCCGTGTGTGTATGCTGGTGAACAGTCAGATTTATTTATATTTTTTTGCAAGCATTGAATAATCTAAGTTTTAAATATTATTTATCCCCATCCGTTCGTATTTATATTAAAGAAATTCTGTACCCTGATGGTTCAGAGGGTTCTTGGGCCTTTTGTTCAATTGTGTATTGGCGTACTTAGAGGTTTTTTTTTATTTCAAAGGGAAATATAATCCCTTTAAACGGTAATGATGCAATAAAACCAGAGAAGGTCCAGCTTTTGAAAACAGTGATTTAGGTTTGTAACATCCGGCAAAACTGAAAAAGAAAAAAAAAATCTGTAAACGCGAAAAATACTAGATTTGTTTTGAGAATTCTACATTCCTTGCTGCTCACATTCTGAGAAACAAAAAGAAATAAAGTTTTTATTCTGAATAATACCCGTGTTAAGAAGGGGTTCTTTGGCCGAAGACGTGGGTCTGCGTGGAATTCAGGCCGAGGCGAGCCGGCAGAGCAGGCCGGGCTCAGCAGCCCTCCGGCTCCAGCATGGGGCCTGGCCAGGCTATTCGCCTGGAAGCTCGGCGAATTCTCAGGATGGCGGCTGGGGCTCCAGACGGCTGCGGCAGCCCTGGTAACGCCGTGCGGCCAGCCCGCTGGGCTGCCCGGTTCCCAGCTGCTGCGGAGGTAGGCCGAGGGCACAGGGGCTGCCGAGTGCTGTGCTCTGAAGAAACAAAGACAGCCCGGCCCAAGGCGCAGCGGGAGCGCACAGGTGCCCCGCCGCCGAGCCGGGGGATAACGCAGGGCGGTCTTCTGCTCCACGCTCTTGCTCCGGTCAAAGCGGACCAACTAACGCCTAAACCTCGGGATTAGCCAGCCGCGCAGAGGATGCCGAGCACTTTCCGGGAGCAATCAGACTCCTGGTCTCCTCTGGGATGCTTCGCAGTCTATTACAGAGTCAGAAGGAAGGAATGGTTCCTAAAATCTGCACGAGGAGCGAAACAGTTTGAAAGGGACTGAGGCTCACCCGGGTCTCCAGCAAACGGAGGACTGAGCTGGGGAGAGAAACGGAGGACTGAGCTGGGGAGAGTCACCTGAGTCAGTCCTTCCCTGGACTGCCTGAATCCCAGCATCAGCTTCCTACTGAATGTAGTATTTGGCATTCTCTGAATTTATTTCCTCTCCTTCCCTCCCAGCTTTCTTTTTATGGCCCCAGGGGGAGGGGGAGAGAGCAAGGAGATCGGTATCTTCGTAATAAAAATGCAATTTTATAAGTACTTTTTTGATTTGATGTTACAGGAGCTAAATATTACATTTCCACTCCTGGATTTAAGATAGGGCTGCTTACTGACTCGCTGGTAGAGGCAAAAGAAGGCACAGTAAAGGGAAATATTTTCATCTTCAGATTTAAGGATTCCTCGAGAAAGGAATCAAATTCAGAAAATGCAAACCTCAGACCTGCATCCCTATCATCACCCGCTTCAGAGCTAGAAGTGAGGAACCGCTTTCGTCTGGGGATCAGGAGCATCGGATGTGGGAAATAAATCCCTATTCTCCCTGGATTGTATCTTTCAGAGGCAGAAGTGGAAAATGTCGCCATTTTGTTTGCAATCCAAAATATCTATCATCATGGCCGTTATCTTCCCCCTGTGAAGCTCCCTCAGATTATTCTTAGAAGCAGACACTGGAGCCATTTCTGGGTACTGCTGGGTACCAACGAGCTGCTTTTAGACAAACTCCTCAGTTTAAGGAAAAGGCTCGGAGGATGCCAAGCCAGGCTGCTGCGGAGAGCTTAGTGTTTCTCTCACACCCAGAGGTGCTTTCCCCATATCTGTCCTAAGGCTGTTGAGATATATATATCATATATATATCTATCACATATATACATATATTAAATATTATGTATATCCTTTTTAAAGAGTTTGGGCTATGGGAGAAATAGATTTGCTCTCCGCACCTCAACATCTGTGCCAAAATATGGCGCACCTCAGAAATGCAGAGGCTGCAAAACTAGGCTTTGTGAGGACTAGAGCTTCCACCTTTTGGTCACACTGAGCAGATACAGGAGGCTTCTTTTAAGTAATCAGTTTAGAGACACGTGTAAAATTACCTGGAAAAATAAGGATCAGCTAGTAAAATTACCTGGAAAAATAAAGATCTTCAAGGATGAAGATCTTTCAGAGATATCACTATTTGAACCCATTTCTGAAATCTACTCTTTAGCTGAGGGAGGGATGGTTTGGAGGCTTCCTTCTTCCCCCAGGGCTAAGATTTTAAAATGAGATTCTAATGTGATTTCCCATATCTTACCAGTCAAGACATTCATTTTGGCTTTCAAAGAAAAAAGTATTGACTTCAGCCCCCCAGTTTCCTAGATATTAAAAAGAAATCCTTATTAAAATATCTCATGAGTTAAAGTAATAGACTTGGGGAAGATTTCAGCGTTGAGTGGTCAAAGAAAAGGGTTTTCTTCCAGATGGTATTTGAATTAAGGTGGCTGAGGCGGCAGAAAGCTCTCACCCACGCAGCCCCTGACAAAGCCTCAGAGATATGGGGGCAGCGCTGCTCCCTCTCTGCACCCCCCTTCCCTTAAGCCTGTAATATTTTCTGGTACAAACAAATGCCAAAAGCAGCCATCCCAGAGTCCGCAAAGCACCTTTCCTAAAAGGAGCCCTAATCCTTTTCACTGCCAAATATATTTTTTTAAAGACTAGTTTTCCTTATTTACTTGCATTTCCTGCTCTCCTCTTTGCTCGGTCACATTTTATCTTGGAAGGAGCTGGAAGCTGAAATGTGTTCTTAAGGGCTAGAAGCTGTCAAGGCTTTTGGTGAGCAAGATTGATCGTGCCCAGACTTCCTTCGGAGCTTTGTTTGGAATAAAAGCAAGAAAACTAAAAAACCTCACATTTTCCGAAATAGCATCTCCATCTGCAAGGCAATGCTCTGGGTTGGTCAATGATATAGGCCACTTATTTCTGATTTCCACCCCAAACCCTCTTTGATGCTGGCCTCAGAGATGGGGTCCTGACTTTGCTCCTTGGTTGTCCTTTCTTGTTTTCTACGTAGATTTTTCTCCCCCTCCAACCTCTCTCTCCCTGGCCATCAGAATGATTTATTTTCCTGCCATTGATGCCTGCCGGCCTGGGGGACTCTGATCACTTGGTCTATTTCAAAGGAAGCAAAAGCGAATCCCCATCCTTAGGGTTTGGGGGGGAAAAGAGGTACCTCCAGATCTACCTCTTAGCCTCCTTACCTCTTTCTGGCTTGGTGGATTTTTAAAAATTATTTTTTGGTACCTAAAGGTGTTATCTTTTGAACCCTCTAGCACCGTCCAAGATGCGCTCAGTCTCAAGTCTCCGAATTGGAAAAAAGAGAATGAAGGAGAACGAGAATCTTTATAATTCCTCCTTGGGTCGCCTCCTCTCCCCCGCAGTGCTGTTTCCCACAACAGAACCCGGAAGCAAACATCCCCGGTGCCCAAGGATCAGGAAGGTGTGGGAGGCAGTTCAGGCTGCCAGGGAGCACTCGCTGTATCTACACCAACCAGCCCCCAACCAGAGTGTCAAGGACAAGAAGAAGGGTAGAAAAAAAGAGAGAGGGAGGGAGAGAGAGGAACAAGCATCTTCTCTTTCCTTGCTGGTAAATTCCAACAGACTTTCTGGAAATCGGAAATACTCACCGCACCCGAGCCCTACGGGTATGAAACCCAGAATGCCAGGAGCCGCACGCGCCTGCTCGGGGCGGCATTTCTTTGGCTGGCCGCCGCCCTGGCTACGGGGATTTGGACACATGGACCTGGGGTTGTTGTCTCGCTTGGCACATGCATCTTTCTCCAGCCACTCCTGAGAAGTTGATGGCGCAGGAAGGTCGGGAAGCTTTGAGAGCCGCCTCCCGTTTTCCGCTTCCCGCCGGAGCCAGATGCAAAGCTGCCGTGGAATAGCCTGCTAACAATGGGCCGGGGGCACAGACTCTGGGCTGGACACTGGGAGGGGGGCGAGAGGCTGCGGGAAGAAGGGGAGGCGGACATAAGAGAGAGGGAGGGAGAAAGGGGGAGAAGAGGAAAAAGAGGGAAAGAGACAGGCAGGAAGCAAAACAGACCGAGAGAGATCAGTTTTGAGATCCAGGAACTGGTTTCAGGAAAAGTGAAGGAGGAAAAGGGAAAGAAAAGGAGGACCCCCTCCCAACCAAAATCTTTCTTTTCTTCTCTCTTTTCTGTCTTCTCTTTCTCCATCTCTCCATCTCTCTCTTCTTCCCTCTCTCTTTATTCTCCCTCTCGCATCTCCTCTCTCCCTCTGCTCCTTTCTCCTGCTTTAACAGAACTTATGTGGCTGGGATGCAGGGCCCTCGGGTGTCAAAACTTTGAAGATTAATGGATTACTTTGTTAATGACTGCAGGCGTCAGACTGAGGTGCTTAAATGATTTGTGAGGTGCGAGGCGTCTTCCCGACAGTCCCAAACAATGCGCGGAGTGTGCGGGGGAGGCAGAGGGCAGCCGCCGGCGGGACCGACAGCAGGGCTTACACTCGCGCACATTCACACACACACACTCCCAGGCGCACACACCAGATCCTTGCAGATCAGGAGGCGCTCAGGCACCCTCGCCCCCACGTACTCCGGGACATCCCCACCCACACCAACATATATGTATTTTTGCCCTGAAAAAAGTGTAAATAAAGCCTCGCTGGCCCCCAATGAGGCGTTCCTTCCCGACTTTTTTGGATCAATCAAACAGACAGTGGCTTCTTTTGATTAAAGCCCAAATTGTCATTGGGCAGAAGCAATCATGTGACAGCCAATTCGGTCCAATTTCAACCTTGTCTCCATGAATTCAATAGTTTAATAGTAGCGCGGTCCCCATACGGCTGTAATCAGTGAATTAGAAAAAAAACACCCTAGCAGCGATATTCTATGATAGATTTTTTTTTTCCTCTGCGCTCGCCTTTTTCCTGGGCCTTGCCCCCCCAAATCCCCTCCAAAAGAGGGAACTTTTTCTCTGAGGGGGCTCCAAGGAGAAGGCCATGAATTACGAATTTGAGCGAGAGATTGGTTTTATCAATAGCCAGCCGTCGCTCGCTGAGTGCCTGACATCTTTTCCCCCTGTCGCTGATACATTTCAAAGTTCATCAATCAAGACCTCGACGCTTTCACACTCGACACTGATTCCTCCTCCTTTTGAGCAGACCATTCCCAGCCTGAACCCCGGCAGTCACCCTCGCCACGGCGCTGGCGGCCGCCCCAAGCCGAGCCCCGCGGGCAGCCGCGGCAGCCCGGTGCCCGCCGGCGCCCTGCAGCCGCCCGAATACCCCTGGATGAAGGAGAAGAAGGCGGCCAAGAAAACCGCACTTCCGCCGGCCGCCGCCGCCGCCGCCGCAGCCACCGGCCCTGCTTGCCTCAGCCACAAAGGTCAGTCCAAAGACTTGGCCCCAGGTCTCCGGGACCCTCTTCCTTCCCCGGGCTGCCCCTAGAGTGGCTGTTGGGGGAGGGGAGAGTGGGCTGGGAGAGAAGGAGGAGAGGGAGAGATGCTTGGTTGCCTTGTCCCTGCCCCTGTGGGCTCAGGAGTGGGTTTGATGGAGAGGAAAGGGGATCCTGTGCTCTACAATGAGACATATATATTTTTAGGAAGTGGGGGGAAACTTTCCCGAACTTGTGTAATGTGGGATGATTTATTTGAGTTGGAACTGACCTCCTCCTGTCTAGTTGTCCTAGAGTTTGGCTTTTTGACAGTAATGAAGAGTGATAGATCGCTCTTGCTCAGCTAAGCAGCTGATGCATTAATTATAAATTGTGTTGTGACTAATATAAAGTTTGCTCCCGGATGAAGAGGTTGAGGGGAGTCACAGGCATGAATTCGATAGAGGTGGAGGAGACGGGGTCTCCCCAGGCTGGGCTCCCGGGAAAGGCAGCACAATAGCTCTACTGCATCCAGGGGCGGCCATTTTGTTGCAGTTGATCTTTTCTGCTATATTTATTCTCCAGTGGAATAACCCCGCTCGGACCCCTCCACCTCCAACTGTGCGTGTGTCTCTTGTTGGTTTCCCTTTCCGCAGAATCCCTGGAAATCGCCGATGGCAGCGGCGGGGGATCGCGGCGCCTGAGAACTGCTTACACCAACACACAGCTTCTAGAGCTGGAAAAAGAATTTCATTTCAACAAGTACCTTTGCAGACCCCGAAGGGTGGAGATTGCAGCGCTGCTGGATTTGACTGAGAGACAAGTGAAAGTGTGGTTTCAGAACCGGAGGATGAAGCACAAGAGGCAGACCCAGTGCAAGGAAAACCAAAATAGCGAAGGGAAATGTAAAAGCCTTGAGGACTCCGAGAAAGTAGAGGAGGACGAGGAAGAGAAGACGCTCTTTGAGCAAGCCCTTAGCGTCTCTGGGGCCCTTCTGGAGAGGGAAGGCTACACTTTTCAGCAAAATGCCCTCTCTCAGCAGCAGGCTCCCAATGGACACAATGGCGACTCCCAAAGTTTCCCAGTCTCGCCTTTAACCAGCAATGAGAAAAATCTGAAACATTTTCAGCACCAGTCACCCACTGTTCCTAACTGCTTGTCAACAATGGGCCAGAACTGTGGAGCTGGCCTAAACAATGACAGTCCTGAGGCCCTCGAGGTCCCCTCTTTGCAGGACTTTAACGTTTTCTCCACAGATTCCTGCCTGCAGCTTTCAGATACAGTTTCACCCAGTTTGCCAGGTTCCCTCGACAGTCCCGTAGATATTTCAGCTGACAGCTTTGACTTTTTTACAGACACACTCACCACAATCGACTTGCAGCATCTGAATTACTAAAAACATTAAAGCAAAACAAAGCATCACAAAACAAAAACCCCTTTGACCAGGTGGTTTTGCCTTCTTTTATTCTGGAGTTTATTTTTATTTTCTTCTTGACCTACCCCTTCCCTCCTTTAAATGTGGAGGATTTTCTGTTTAGTGATTCCCTGACCCAGTTCCAAACAGAGAAATCTTTTACAGATTATTTTGGAGTTTTAGTTGTTTTAAACCTAACTCAACCACCTTTTATGTGATTTCCTGAGAGCAATATGAGACCTGCAAGAAAGTGATCATCTAATTGTATCTTCACTTTCTTTTTATTTTTGTATTACATTAGGATGCATTGTCATGCATATTTTTTGTAGAATAAATTCTCCTTTGCTATAAATAGCTTTCTTATTTTTCTCCCCCTTTTCAAGGCTCATAACAGTTTCCTTTTCTTCTTTTAGTCTAACTTGGTAAATAAAATTCTAGTCACAATTTATCCTCTTTTTCAATTTTAATACATTTATTAAGGCGGCATGTTCAAAGTCTTCTATGGACAGCAACAAAACAGAAAGCCAAAAAATGACTAGGGCTTCTAATAAGTGTTTTTTTTTTGTTGTTGTTTGTTTGTTTTTGCTTTTTTGCTTCTTCTCCTCCTTCTTTTTAAAGGGAATAGATTTGATTTTCAGTGCACAGGTTCAAGCCATAGATTTAAATTGGTAATAGAGACAGAATTGGGCAGTCTAAGATTTGGGCCAAGCCCAAGCTCTTGAAAGTGGAGAAATAAAGTGCCTACAGAAACCTCCAACTCCAGGAATGAGTAACATGGAGTTTCTTTAATAAGCTACCAGTCTCCAGGTCAATAACTAAGTTATCAACAATTCATTTATTTATACACTTTTGTTTCAAACATCCACATTTCAACCCCCTCCCCCATAAATCTCTCCACATTTTCAGTGTGGTTGATTAATCTCCCAGCTCTTGATGGGTTCAGGCAAAACAGACCTAAAAGACAGAGAAAAACAAAAATAAAACAAAACAGTGATTACTATCTGGAAAATGCACCCCAGAAAATGTTCTTTCCAATCCTCTGGTTCAGTCACTCTAGGATTCTTTTTTTTTTTTTCAGGGTCAGAAAAATCAATATTTCATTCTTAAATCTGTTTACATTGCTAATAATGGATCATTAATGTTTCGAAGTCAGGTTAGCAAGTTGAGATTTAAAATGGTGTGTTTCTACACCCTAGGTTATAAATTAACCCGGGTTCTAGAGAGAGAGAAAAGCACTTTAAATGAAATATCAATAAAACGTGATCTAGGGTGTGTCACTGGGTTGCTGCTTTTATCCCCCTCCCTTGTTAGGTCTCTCCACGTTATTTTTCCCTTTCTGAGTTCTCTTCTGATGCCTACTTACTTACCGTAAGAAAACACAGCATGTAAGCAACATGTGTGTGGGACGGGTTGATTTAAGAACCTGGCTCTTAACAGCAAAGGCTTGGAAGTTCCAATGACAACGCGATGTTTCTTCATAGGTTTGCTCCCTACCTTCCCTCGCCCCTTCCTCCGCTAAATCCCAGCTGCTGCGGCGGAGTGTGGGGACTATGGCTGGTTTCCGGCCCCAAGCTCCTCGCGGAGCAGGGCGTCCCGGTCGCGGCCAGGGCTGCGCAGCTCCTGGATGCGATTCGTCCTACGCTCATAAATCAAACGCTTTCTATGAATGAAAATGTCGTCAAAGAGATCAATTGCAGGAACACATGCACAAATAAAAATCCTCTTACGTATTTGCCGGGGATCCCCGTCTGAAAGCATTAAGTTAGAAGGCGTTTAGTCATAATTCATTTTTATTGCTCTTTTAAAACAACAGCTTGGCTGAGCCGCGTATGCCATGAACAGTTCAGGGCCTCGGCGGCGTTTTGTCTCCTCCTCATTCCTTTCCTTTCTAGTATAAAAGCCCTGAAAGAGGCGTTTTGAGCCAAGAGAACCGCTTGTAGGCGATCATTTTAAGCGTAACCAAGCTCGCCTTTCACCCAGTCTCCCAAGGCGTTGAAAGAGTCTTGGGGCGCTGACCTACTTGCCTAGAGGGCCAAGGATCTCCTGCTGGGTGGAACAGCCCCCAGAATTTCTTGGGGGAGGGGTGTGGGGAAAGAACCGAGCTACAGAAGCCTAAGGGCTCGAGGCCAGGGGAGGCTGCCTTTGTCTGCTGTTCCCGGAGAGCGGCGCTCTGGGCTGCCAGCCGAGGCATAGCCAGCCCGGCTGCGAGCGCCCGGCCTGCGGGGAGCCGGGAACAGTAAGCGGAGGAGGGCGGGCGCGGGCCTGTGTGTCTGCCGGCCTGTGTGCGAGTGCAAGCTCGTGATCCCAAGAAAAACACTCCACCCAGGATACCCCCGAAAAGAGGCCAGGAGAGAAGAGAGGCTGAGGGAGAGCAGCGCCGAGGCAGCGAACTAGCAGAGGGAGAGTGGCTCCTGCCGGGGTCGGCTTTGTGGCAGGCGCCCTGCAGCCGAGGGGGTCCTGCAAACCCAGGCTGAGGAGGGCAACCAAGGTACAGGAATGAGGCAGCGGGGGAAAATGTACCGACTTGCTCAGGCTTGGAGGAAGGATTGCTCGCATAGCCAGCACCGACCTCCTCACATCCTGCCCACTGCCCCACAGGAGCTCTTTCTCTCCCTGCCGCTGGAAGCTGGCGCTCCCAAGGAAGCCACCTCCAGGAGGACCGCCTTGCCTTTCCCCTTCCCCAGAAGGAGGATTCCCAGGAGCCGAAACTGGGGCAGGGGTGGCTGCCCAACCCCAGGAAGTGGGTCTTTCCTGCTCCTGCTCCCTCTTAACCATGCTTGGAATGGATCAAAGTCACAGAGAAATACCATCCTGAAAGGAAATGTTTGGGGAGAATGTTTCATTGTTACTGAGGGAGTCCAGAGTCAGCATGGGTTTTCCCTCTTGAGGGGACAGGTTTGGGGGAGCTTCGGTACGTGGAGAACAGAATACAGAAGACCGAAAGGGTGACTAACATATTTGAAATGTGCCTGCCTTGAAAAAAACCTTCCTTGTTCTAACAGGGGAGGAAAGGCTGAAGGAGAGTGGAAACCCCAAACCCACATACTTTCCTCACTATAAATTTCATCTGATTCCAACATTGTACACATGGTTGGAGTAAAATTTATACAGCATTGGCTGCAAAGCTTCCTGGACGAGCTCTCGATTTCTCCTACCCAAGACTGCATCAATTATTGGTCTCCGTTTGGCTTTTTCCTCTCTACAAGCCCAGGGTTGAAGTGAAACCTCATAGTAAACAACAATTAACGACCTCAGCAGCGTCAGGGTAGAAGGAGGGTGATGGGGAACAGGACCCCTGGCCTGGGATGAGGGTCAGATTTTCACGTGTCTCTCTAAGGAAAGACTTGAAGGTTCTCATAAGCAACTACTCAGCCAGTTGGAAAGGGGAGGAGGTGTCGTTGGGGTAAAGTGTTCCGTCCACCATCAGCCATCTGTCCACCGCCCCTCCCACCTGCCAGTCCCCACACCCACTCTAGACGCGCAGCAGAATAAGGAAGGTTACAAAAGGAAGCTCTCTCTCTCTTCTGACATTCCCCTCTAGAAAAAGAGGAACGCAACGAAGGGAGTTCAGCTACTTTGTTGGAGCTGTGGACCGGCCCTGCGAGGCCCACGCGGGAGCGGAGGCTCCTGGGTCTCGGGCGCCGGCAGATGGCCTGCAGCGCACGGCCCGGCCCCCACGCTGGCCACGTCCGCCAGCGTCATCTCTCTCCCCCGCCTCCTACCCCTAAAAATCCGGCGGTCGAGTAGGTCCGCATCCCGGAGGGCTCCCGGTGCAAAACTGAGTGGGAAAGAAACGGCGGAGAGCGAGGAGAGAGGGAGGGTGGGGAAGAAGAGCCCGGCCCCCTCCCCCCCCGGCCTTTTCCGGCGAGCCCAGTTTCCAGGGCTCATCCGCACCCCCCCTTCCCCGGTCGAATTACAGAAACTCCTCATTGCCATGCTAATGAAGAGCGGGGGCTGTAGGGAGAGGGTTTCGGAGACTCTCCTGGAAGAAGGGAAGTTTCTTTTCTTGCCCTCGTCTCCTTCACGCCCACCCGAGTTCCTCCCAGCCAGCCCTCTGCGCTCTTCCCTCTCCATTCCGCGTTTGGAGAGCCGGTGGCCCAGCCTCGCCCTCTGCCACGGTTCTGTGCGCTCCTCACAGCCCCATGGTCTCCCAGCACAGCCTCAGAGCAGAGAAGGCGGCCTGGGAACCCGGGGCTCGGTGTCAGCCGGATTCCCCGCCTTCCGGTTGGGCGCGCTCCGGGCTGGGCCCGCGAACCTGCGGCCACCCGGCGAACTCCCGCCCACTGATTCCCGCCCCGAGAGAGCCGGGAGCCCTCTTCCCTTCTCACCTCTCGCCAGTTCATCTTTCAGTGCACAGTGGGGAGGGGGCGGGAGCGGGGGACGCCTCCCAGCCCCCACCTCCTGGAGGCCTGGTGGGGCGGGCAGTGGAGTCCGGCGCGCGCAGAAGGCAGCCTTTGCTCTTCTTCGCTCCAGCACTCCAAATCTGCCGTTGCAGTCGCCGCAGCAGCTGCCGCCGCCTGGGCTGCCTGGGGGGGCGACTGCGCGTCACCTAGACGGCGGAGCGCCGGGGATTTAAATGCCACTGAAACGGTGATCCATCACCGCGGAAGCCGGCAAACTTTTGCAGGAGGCTCAGCCATTGGCTGACACCGTCACGTGCCCCTCCCCTAGCGTCCTCCGCCCTCCCGCCCCCCCCCCCCCCTTGCGCACTGTACATTCATATCATTTTTCTTCTCAGGCCCCATGGAGGAAGTGAGAAAGTTGGCACGGTCACCCAGGGCTTCGCAGGACCAGGTCACTCAGTGACAGATGGACAATGCAAGAATGAACTCCTTCCTGGAATACCCCATCCTTAGCAGTGGCGACTCGGGGACCTGCTCAGCCCGAGCCTACCCCTCGGACCATGGGATTACAACTTTCCAGTCGTGCGCGGTCAGTACCAACAGCTGCGGCGGCGACGACCGCTTCCTAGTGGGCAGGGGGGTGCAGATCGGTTCGCCTCACCACCACCACCACCACCACCATCACCACCCCCAGCCGGCTACCTACCAGACTTCCGGGAACCTGGGGGTGTCCTACTCCCACTCGAGTTGTGGTCCAAGCTATGGCTCACAGAACTTCACTGCTCCTTACAGCCCCTACGCGTTAAATCAGGAAGCAGACGTAAGTGGTGGGTACCCCCAGTGCGCTCCCGCTGTTTACTCTGGAAATCTTTCATCTCCCATGGTCCAGCATCACCACCACCACCAGGGTTATGCCGGGGGCGCGGTGGGCTCGCCTCAGTACATTCACCACTCATATGGACAAGAGCACCAGAGCCTGGCCCTGGCTACGTATAATAACTCCTTGTCCCCTCTCCACGCCAGCCACCAAGAAGCCTGTCGTTCCCCTGCATCGGAGACATCTTCTCCAGCGCAGACTTTTGACTGGATGAAAGTCAAAAGAAACCCTCCCAAAACAGGTCAGTCCTGCTGGTTGGTGGATGCTCCTTGATTAATCTGGAAGGAGCTGGTATGCTTAATTTCCAAGGAAAATTAATAATTATCTTTTTTTTTTTAAAGGCTTTAAGACTAGTGTTGTAGTGCATGGAGAGGGTGCCCACAGGTGTTGGGGCAAAGAAGCCTCAGGGATTGGTGTGTTTTCAAGGATTTTATACATTTGGGAAGTAGGAAGTGTGTGGGGGTGGTTATTGTGACGGTAGTGTTCTGTTAATATCTTAAGGCTCCATTAATCACCGATCTGACCACGCTAATGGTTGACTTCAGGTTAACACTTTACACCTCATCACTCACCCTCCACAGCCCGATTTGTGTTGAGTTCTTGATCTTTTCTTTACCTGAGTGTTGCCATGAAGCGTGTAGGTAATCTCAAGTCAGTTTACAAATTTTTACTTTTCCATCTCATGGCTTCCCACTTTGCCCCAGGGAAAGTTGGAGAGTATGGCTACCTGGGTCAACCCAACGCGGTGCGCACCAACTTCACTACCAAGCAGCTCACGGAGCTGGAGAAGGAGTTCCACTTCAACAAGTACCTGACGCGCGCCCGCAGGGTGGAGATCGCTGCATCCCTGCAGCTTAACGAGACCCAAGTGAAGATCTGGTTCCAGAACCGCCGAATGAAGCAAAAGAAACGTGAGAAGGAGGGTCTCTTGCCCATCTCTCCAGCCACCCCGCCAGGAAACGACGAGAAGGCCGAGGAATCCTCAGAGAAATCCAGCTCTTCGCCCTGCGTTCCTTCCCCAGGGTCTTCTACCTCAGACACTCTGACCACCTCCCACTGAGGCGGCTCCAGTCCCAGACCACAGCCCAGGCATCTCCTTGGGCTGGGACTTCTTACCCCAAGCACATGCTTAGCTTATCTTTCTTTCCATTTACAGTCTCTTCCTTTCTGATCCTATCTGGGGAACTCCTGGCCAGGATAATATGTTTGCAGATAATTCTGGACCAGAGACCTGGTGCCTGGTTAACACCTTAATCCAGATTGGGTGCCAGCATACATTTTCTGGTGGGCCTTAACATCCCTCCTGCTTTTAGGAGAATTCACAGAACCTACTGTTCCTTTCAGATGACTTTTTGGAAAATAGTTCCCTTTGTCAACAGAAACATGCCAGAAGGAATCTTCTCATCTTTTATCTAACTATATGTACAGCGCTCTCCTCCCTTGTCCTTGAAAGTAGGATATAGTGAAAGGAGAGTCCAGGAGCTCACGAAGAAGAGATACACTATGTGTTTACACAATTAATTCATCCCTTAATTTAAGTCATTTTCATGTGTGTGAGTTTGCTGGTTGTAAATACTTTGTCCTAAGAGATTTATCTTTATACAGATTTTCTAGAAATGTTTAGGTTACTAAAACAGGGTGGGCAAACTCTCAAAACTGGTACAATTTTATAAGTGAAAGAACAAATTCCCTCATTTAAACCCAATCAGATGCCTCAGAGGGTAGCCTCAATTTGTTCTTACATTTAAGAAGCCCTGCAGAGCACAAAGTTCAGAAATCCAGCTTCCTGTGCTAAGTCTTTCCCAATCCCCACTCCTTTCTTCTTGGGCCACCCTCTGTTTAAAATTTGTGCTGGGTTATTCAGAACCTAAAAGTATTATTCAAACCAACTTCTTCCTTCTAGTTATCTTAGTTGGATATAATGTATTTTCAGGTCAATTGTTAATGTGATGGATGGCACAATGAATGTATATTTTGTGTGATTCGTGAATAGTCTTTTGCATGTCGCACAATGTTTGATGTCCCCGAAGTACCACACTGAGTTCTATCAGTTATCCTTTGTGAGCCTATGATATTCCCCATTTCCTGTACAATCATGAATAGCTCTGAGATCCTGGAGAGATATGATCCAGAGCAGAGTTTACGGGTCTTAGGATGTCTGTAATAAATAAATATACTCAAGTTTCAGGTATGCTTAAGCATCCATGTATTTGGCTGGGCTACAATTTGTTAATTCCTACGAAGTTGGCATATTTCATGAGGGGAAAGGGAGAAGGGTGGTAAATATTTTCAAAGAGATGGGCCTTTTCTTGAATAAAAGTTAGTAACAGCTCCTTTATTATAATCAAAGCTCATAATGGAAAAAAAAAGACTGATGAAGAAATTTATGAAGCAGATTTATTTTTGAAACAAACATGGACACTTCCTGGGTCAAGTGCTAACCTTTTCACCTCCAACTGGATGTTGACATATATATACACAGAACTCCCTTCAAAAGCCAGAACTGTCTTCAGTCAGTCTTTCCTCACATCAGTGAACCAAGAGCTAAGAGATTCACATTTAATTAGCTCCAGTATAAAGTTGTTGTGAGGATGGGGCCCTCATTCCACTCCTCTTCCTTCTTTTTGGATTGTCACGCAGAGTTCTGATATATTCCACCCTTCAAATGGAGTGTTTTTAGTAAACCCTTGCATTCCTTCCCCCATTCTTCCTGTCAACATCCATCCCTTCCTGTGGCTCTTCCCTCCTTCTTCCCCATCTCTGGGTTGCATATCTCATTCCCTTCAGACTCAGCTTTGATTTCATAGCCACCATGGCTGTAATGGATCCATAGTTCTAATTCCGTGCCACATAACCCAGCAAAAAAAAAGTCATTTTCTTCTCTGGGCTCAACAGGTACTTCCCAGGTGGAAGCTACCCTGAAGCCTTTCAATATCCAAGTTGTTTCTGACCAAGGTACATATCTGCTCTCAAAAGAGGAAACCAGCAAATTATAGAGTTCAAAGTGGCTCTCCTCCCAGGCCTCTTTATTGCTTTCCTTTACTTTCACACATTTTTGGAGGCATTTTATTTAGACCAACAGTAGAGCAGAGAATTTACGACATTGAAAACAAATACAGACATATGACTTCCTTCCTCCCCAAAGGGTGTTTTACAAAGGATGGGCTGGAGGAGAAAAATCCTACAAAAACTTGGAATTTGCAGGCCGTCTAGAGCCCTCGTGAGAATTCCTGCACTTCCCTGTCAAAGAAGAGAAGGCTGAACTTTGCGGTGCAGTTGCTGCGGCCATATCAAGGGCACCGGGTGCCCTCCCCTCAGCAGCTGGGTTCGGAGGTTGCCTGTAAAAGACTCAAGTGGATGGAGAAGAACTTCAAAGACGGTCAACCCTTTCTTTCATTTCCTGCCTGGCCTTATACTGTATCTTTTGTTTATTAGTGTAAGGCCACACAGCAAAACAGATGGCTGGCTTCCAAATACTTTAATGTGTTAAAGTGTCATTAGCATGCCATTGACTTCATTTCAATATCTAAAAGCAGGGCCTGATCCGCTGGAATCCGGGAGATTCCAGTCTTTAAGGTGCTGGTTTTAATGTAACAGAGAGAGAGAACAATAAATTATGGCTAACCATCTCTAGCTTTCTCTAGGTCATGGAATAAATCAGTTAACAAGCAATGCATTTAGGAAACATTAATACACCTTTCAACAAGGAAAACATTTGTATCTTTTTAGCCGTCCCAATCGATTAAATCAAAGGCGCTTAACACATCCTATTTCAAGGTCTCTCTCTTTCTGCTTTGGTCTCTAAGGAGCACAGTTAGCTACGTGAAAAATGACAGCAATGGTAACTGAAATAACATAGATCGGGAAAACTGAAAATAACGTTTTATTGATACATTTAAAAAGGAGACAAGGGTCTCAATTAGACACCTGAGATAATTGTGATATAAAATTCTAGTTTTCTAATGTTTTTTTCCTTACTTCCTCTATGTTTATCCAAAGTACTCCCCAAATACAGTGTTCCCAAACTAGGCTGAGTTAAGGTCTTGCTTTGGCTCTGAAGTCTGCTCTGGGTTTCACCTTTTAAAGTTTACTTTTGGAGGCTATTCAAATGCGGTGGTGTTTTCCTTTGGGACAATCAGATTCAAACCGATCAATATTTACTCAGTCTGAAAGGGTTGTTGAAAAGGCTGCTAACAACAAACTGCTTAGCTGCTCACCCCTGTTTAATCTCAGGTTCACTGAAAGTTCAAGAAGAGATGAATGCAGTGATGGGTCACTTTAGAATGAGTCCCAGCAGTTTATCTGAGCTCTCAGCTAAAGGCAACAATTATAGTTTCATCCCTCTTTGGGAAAGGGGCAACTTGCCTATTATTCTTTTGCTAAACAATGTTTACCAGAAACTTAAAACACTTTCCTCTCCCCTCCTGGTTCTTTTCTTTTCTTCTTTTTTTTTCTTTTTTCTTTTTTTTGGAAGCTTCCAGCTGCCCTTCTCCTGCCTCCTCCTCTAGTTTTCTGCTAATCCATTCGGTTTGACTTTAAATAAATTACATCAAACATTTTAAAAATGTTAAATTAGTCTCACAGAAGATATCTGATTTATTTCAGATGGCACGATCTATGAAATGAAGCTCTTTGGGCCATTAGAGTTTATCTTTGTGAAAGTACAGGGCAAGATTGAATTGAAATCCATTTGTGTTTGAGTAATATTGACAATCAGAGCCCCAATATCCATCTGAGATGGCTGTTGAGTGGGAAAGACGGGAGGGAGAATTGGCTTGCGCAGAAGCAAATACCTCAGGTGGAAAGTCAACTTTTAAATTTTACGCTTTCTTAATGCATGAAGTATTGAGATATGAAAAAGGAAGACACAAGGAAGCCAGTGGGGAATGGTGAGTAGAAGATGCTAGACACTGAAGCTAATTGCTACAGCTCTTCAGAGGTCAAAGTTCATATAATCACTGCATAAATGCATACTAAATAGGGATTTATTAAGCTTTCCTGATGGCTGAGCACGTCTGTAAAAAATGGTCACTGCTGTTTGTTTCCTCCTTAAGAATAATCATTCTTAAAGTAGAAGCTCTAGGCGTTTCAGGCTTTAATTTGTTTTGAGAGGCAACTCCTCTGCTTAAAAATTTTGAAATTAGTGCATGAACAACATCTTTCTTTACATTGGATGGGGCTGTAAAAGAAACGCTGTAGCTTTTTCAGTACATACAAGAACACACGTTAGCATGCCACTATTGGATAAGCTAGTCACTGGTCAATTTTGGTGACCCTCTGCCTTAGATAAGTCCCCTTTGTGCCTGCATTTCTGAGAACACACAAAAATTCTGCCTTAGGACTCCTTGTGCCTAAATGATCAGAATTGAATGGGACCCACATCCCTAATCTCTCACCCTATGGATCAGAAAAAGGCACCCAGAGGTGGATTGGTTTGACTGAGAGCAGTCAGTATTCATACTCTCACTTCCTAAATAAAAGACAGGGCACCTTAGAACCTGAGTCCAGTGCACTTTTAAATTCTAAAATCCTTATTCGATTTTGTCCCTCCCTGACTTATTCCATGCAATTTGTTTCAGGCTAGATATGATTTATTTTTTCCATTTCTGTTTTACTGGCCACCCACTCAGTCAAGTCCTTGACTTTGAGGCCACTAGGAACACTGAATCTTTGAAACAACCTGAGTTGAATGCTTCTGCCATCTTGTTTTAATAATAAAATGTGCTACTTACCTTTAAAGACATATGTTTTTAAAATATAAAAATAACAATCTTAGAGGGCAAGTAAAATTCAACACACACACATATATTTCTGTTTTGTTTTTAAACTTAGATGGGAAAGAATAAATGAAAGAGGAGTTGCCTACACACAAATTCGACCTCCGTTAAATTGTCAAGAAGTATCATCTAGAAAGGGCTTCAAGATACAAGGGACATTCCAGGAGGGGTTCTAACTCTGAACCTTTTAAAAATGTGTTTGCTTTTTCTGGCTAGTTTGTGGCGCAGCATACCTTCTAAATTGTTCTGACTCATATATCTTAATATTTTCCAAGACTCACTCATGTACCTAACACACACACACACACACACACACACACACCCGCAAGCCCAAACTATTAACATAAAGTCTCTTTGCAATACAACTTTCCACATTCTCCTTCATCTCATCCCCGTGGGGTCCTACTGATCTCAGCAGAACCTGATGCCCAAAGGGACATCAATGCTTGTCAGTGTTTGAAGGAGCGAGCTGGAATCCTCAGTGTTTTAGTGCCTTATTTTTAATAATACCAGCTATCAAATACAGCTAGCTGACCTTCGATAGCAGAACTACAAACAAAATATCAATTAAACAGGTATGTTCAATAGGCGCTAGCCTCTAAACACCTTTGCTTTTTTTTTCCTTAGGCAACTCTAAACACTCATCATGTCATGCAAAACACGCTTAAATGACTGCATTTTGAGTTTACTGGAAATAAATGAAAAGACCAACGTCGCTTTTTGCAACATGTTCAAACACAACTAAAACACGTGTTTCCATTTTTTAATCAGCTCATTACATTTTACTCTTGTATTAAAAACGTGTTGGTAAAACGTCTAGTCACAAGGCTAATCTATTGAAATCAGTTTTGCATTTTCATTTAGGCTTGCGTGGTTAATTGGTTGGGAAAAAATACACAAATGCTTGCAACAGAAAATAAAAGAAAAATTATTGAGCGACTTTTCTTTTCAAACTGGGACACTTTTCAGCCGCGTTGGACATTTTTACGATTTACGACCCACTTCGTTTTAAGTCGCCACAGAACCATGACAAGAAGGCAGAAAGCCACAATTTAAAATGGTACCCCCAACCCCCGAAATATCAGCAACACAGTTCTGGCAAAGTATGCACGGGAATTTTCCCATTCTGAGGAACAAATGGGGTCTTTCCTTTAGGGTGCGCAGGGGTCAGCTGTCCAAGGCTTGGGAAGAGGTCGGCTCGGGCGATCGAGTCGCTCGGGCAGCGGCGGCCGCGGGAACTCCGGCTCTGCCGGGGCCGCGAGGAGCGGGCAGGGGGTACCAGCGCCTGCCCCCGGTCGGCTGGGCAAGGGCAACTGCTAAAGGAGATGCCGCAGGACCTTCGCGGCCCTGCGAGGTTGCAGGGGAGCCCAGAGGCCGAGGTCAGGACGGCTTTCATTCCTTGGCTTCCCAGCCTTCACCCTCTGAGTTCTTGACCCAACGCCGCCGCTCCGTTTCTCCTGTTTCCTGGGCCCCAGGCAGAGCAAGAAGGGAGCAGCATCCGGGCCCTTCTCCGGCCTGCAGGCGTCGCGCCTCTGGATGGACCGGGGCCGGTCTGGGGCGGGAAAGGAGCAGCATCCGGGCTCTTCCCTGGTTCGCGCTGAGGGCCCAGCTTGGGGCCTGTGCGTTTCCTGGCCGGCGCCGGTAGGTGGTTTCGGAGGGAAAGGAAAGTGACTCCGGGCACGTCCCCGAGGCTGCGAAGAGCCCCGCTTTGTCTCTGGGGACAAGGAGGCCTCGCGTTTCTTTCTGTCAGCGTCGCCCGGCTTCGAGCGCTCCTGAGGCGCGGTCTGAGCTGCCTCGGGCCGCCACCTGACTCTCCCGGCGAGGGCCTCGGGACTCAACACTTCCTCAGAGGAGGAAACCCAGGTCAGAGGCCTCATCCATCGTCTGTCTCTCCAAGATTTGAAAGGGGAAAGGAGATTTGATTCCCTGTCCGCCCCTTGCCCCAGATGTCTTCAGAATGTGTTTAATTGAGTAACATATTCATTCTTCTCCTAGTTCAATTGAGTTGTTTTAAACAGTAGCGGTGCGGGTTTCTGAACATTGGATGTTCAGGGACGCATCCTTGCCTTGCTTCTGCTCCTCCAGTTGCTGAGTCAAATGCCTTAACGCCTTGCCTCGTCTCACTTCTTTCTAGAAAGTTTCCAAGTACTGCTTTCCAGTTTTTCTGCTTTCCCCTCCTAACAACAGCACTTTTTGTTTTTGTTTTTGTTTTTTTGAGATGGAGTCTAGCTCTGTCGCCCAGGCTGGAGTGCAGCGGTGCATTCTCGGCTCACTGCAACCTCTGTCTCCTGGGTTCTAGTGACTCTCCTGCCTCAGTCTCCCGAGTAGTTGGGATTACAGACCCGTGCCACCAAGCCCGGCTAATTTTTGTACTTTTAGTAGAGACGGGGTTTCACCATGTTGGCCAGGCTGGTCTCAAACTCCTGACCTCAAGTGATCCGCCCGCCTTGGCCTCCCAAAGTGCTGGGGCCACTGCACCTAGCCTCCCCCCCCCCCTTTTTTTTAACTTGCAAAAGTGAACAAGGACTTGGTATAATTATCGACATTAGAAATTACTGACATTGGCCGGGCGCGGTGGTTTATACTTCTAATCCCAGCACTTTGGGAGGCCGAGACGGGCAGATCTCCTGAGGTCAGAAGTTCGAGACCAGCTTGGCCAACATGGTGAATCCTTGTTTCTACTAAAAATACAAAAATTAGCTGGACATGGTGGCAGGTGCCTGTAATCCCAGCTTCTCGGGAGGCTGAGGCAGGAGAATCGCTTGAACCTGGGAGGCAGAGGTTGCAGTGAGCCTAGACTGTGCCATTGCACTACCACCTGGGCAACAAGAGCAAAACTACGTCTCAAAAAGAAAAAAAAAAGAAAGAAAAAGAAATTACTGACATTAATTATATCTATAATCACAGAATCAAATAAGAGACTTTTAAAATAATCTAATCTGGCTTCTCCATCGTACAGGTGAAGAAACTGAGGCCCAGAAGGGTGTTAGCAGCAATAATGGTAAGAAAAAAAATTAGTTATATCTTTAATATGTACTTTAAGTATGTATTTAATAAAACAGGCAAAAATTAATTCCAGACTAGATATATTAACATTAATTATTAATTACTATATTAAGCATACTAATTATAGTTATCATTAAATATTGAAGAACTTAAAGCTATTAAAAATAAGCAGGTTTGAATAAACAGATATTTGGCCAGAGGGTTTTTTCCTTCCTGTTTACTTTCATGAACCCTGTAGGAAGGGTAACAGCTTAGATCTCTCCTGCCCAATGGATAAAGAGAAACTGGTTGATCTATTTTATGCCTTCCGTTTCACAAATTCCTTACATGATTTGCCAGATGAGATAGAGAAAAAAATCAAGAAAGCAAGCTTTATAATTGCCCTGCCCAAGCTGCTCAGATGGCATGTTAACTCCCTAGTCAACTGTTTGATTCAAGAACCTTGGAAATTGAGGGCATTCTGGCTTCATGGATGAACCATAAAGACTTTACTTGCAGTTCATTATCTTACATAAAATATACTCTTTCCTCTTGGGGGCACAGTGGCTCATGCCTATAATCACAGCACTTTGGGAGGCCAAGGCAGGAGGATCACTTGACCTCAGGAGTTCTAGACCAATTTGGGCAACATGGAGAAACCCTGTCTCTACAAAAAGTATGAAAAATTAGCTGGATGTGGTGGTACATGCCTGTAGTCCCAGCTACCCAGGAGCCTTAGGTGGGAGAATCACCTGAACCTGAGCCTGGTGATCACGGCTGCAGCGAACTGTGATTGTGCCACTTCACTGTCCAGCCTGGGCAACACAGACCCTGTCTCAAAAAAAAAAAAAAAGAAAAAAGTACTCTTTCTATGAGAGAAATCTAGACTTCAGAAAATTGTGACAACTTATATTTTTATGTTAACATTTATTGAAGACTTTTTCGGCACTAGATGCTGAGCTAAAGGTTTTTTATGTATGATCTTGTTTTTCCTCACAGCAACCTTATGATATGGGTTTTTTTATTCCCATCTACACATGGAGAAACTGAGACTTAGGGAAGTTCTGTAAGTGTCTCACCATTACACAGTAAGTGATTAGCAAAGTTGGAATTTGCAGCCCATGCATTTCATTCAGTTATCACATGTTGAAATCTCATATTTTAGGACTGCAAAAGTAGAAATGTAATTAAAACTAATCTTAAATTTAACTTCATATTTAAAATACATTTATATTTTAGAAACCTGGTGTTGGGCTGTTAAAATCTATACAGGTGGAGCATCCCTAATCCAAAAATCCAAAATCTGAAATACTCTCAAATCTTGAATTTTTGTGTCAACATGGCACCACAAGTGGAAAATTCCACATGTAAGTACTTAACAAAAACTTTGTTTCATGCAAAAGTTATTAAAAATATTGCACAACAGGCGTGATGGCTCAAGCCTGTAATACCAGCACTTTGGGAGGCCGAGGTGGGTGGATCACCTGAGGTTAGGAGTTTGAGACCAGCCTGGCCAACATGGTGAAACGCTGTCTCTACTAAAAATACAAAAATTAGCTGGGCGTGGTGGCAGGCGCCTGTAATCTCAGCTACTCAGGAGGCTAAGGCAGGAGAATCACTTGAACCCAGGAGGCAGAGGTTGCGGTGAGCCAAGATCGTGCCATTGCACTCCAGCCTGGGGGACCAGAGTGAGACTCCGTCTCAAAAAAAAAAAAAATTGCATAAAATTACCTTCAGGCTTATGTGTATAATAGGTATATGAAATGTAAGTGAATTTCGTGTTTAGACTTGGGTTCCATCCCCAAGATAACTCATTAGGCATATGCAAATGTTCCAAAATCCAAAAAAATCCGAAATCTGAAACACTTTTTGTCCCAAGCATCTCAGACATGTAATACTCAACCTGTATGTACAATATGATCTTAGTTTTGTACAATAAAACATAGATGACTATATACACACATAGAATAAAGTTCATTTATTTTTTTGAGATGGAGTTTCTTGTCACCCAGGCTGGAGTGCAATGGCATGATCTCGGCTTACTGCAACCTCTGCTGCCTGGGTTCAAGTGATTCTCCTGTCTCAGCCTCCTGAGTAGCTGGGATTACAGAAGTCCACCCCCACGCCTGGCTAATATTTGTATTCTTAGGAGAGATGGGGTTTCACCATGTTGGCCAGGCTGGTCTTGAACTCCTGACTTCAGGCAATCCACCGGCCTCAGCCTCCCAAAGTGCCGAGATTACCGGCGTGAGCCACCGTGCCGGCTTCTTTTTTCTTTTTTGATGGGCTTGGCTACCGTCTGAACCCTTTATGTTTAGAGAATTTTTCATTATAAGTCTGAGAAGGCCATATCCTCGCTTTCTCAGCAGGGTCATCTATTTCTAGCACAGCCATGATAAAGGTGCTAAAGATGGCATCCAATAGTGACCAGGTCTAGTGGCTTGACAGTGCAGGTGGCAGCATAAGGTTTGGGGCAGAAGAAGTTGTCTGCTCACCAGACTGACTTTGTGGTGACAGTTAGCCCTGGATCTGACTGCCAAGCTTTTCATTTTTCAAGCTTGCTTTCCAGTCTTTCTAGCAATGTTCTGAGCTACCCATCTGTTCCTGTTCCAATTAAAATACCAATAGTCAGTTGCTGTTGCTTACAACTAAGAAACCTGATATGTGTACCATATAATATACCAAATAATTGAGCTTTGATATTTTTGGGGGCCTGTGGACTGTGGTCTGGAATTGTGGGAGGAAAATTGGACTATATGATTTAGTAAGTATCTATAGAAGGTGGACCAGAAGCCAGTTTCTTCATATTCCGTTTTTTCTCTTTGCCTAGCTTTGGTTTATTTTATTTTATTTATTTTCTTTTTAAAACAAACAACTTTATTTCCTCACTTTTACTTAAAACTTGATTTTATAAAACACACACACACACAAAAACATTTTTAAGAGTTCTGTATCACAGAACATTAAAGAGTACAAATATCCATTGCTTCATAGGTTCAAGTTACATAAATTAAAGTCAAATAATTGGAAACTGATTCATTAGGGAAAACTATACATGCAATGAAGGTCAAAAGAAGCTAATACAGCAATATTTCATTGTTTATAGATTATTAGTTACTTTCAGGACCTTAACAAAGATTCTGAATATTTAGACTTCTTTTGCTGTATTTTATATCCCTACCTATACTGAGTCGAGCTACTTGACCAAAATATCTGATTTAGGAAAGCATTTAGCTTTACAGCACAAGTTTTTCCATCTACAGTTACTATCTTCAAAGGAATATACATCACAACGTTGACAAAAAAAATTCCTGGTTCCTTTTGAACAATGTGCAATAAATTCATGATGTTAACTCCATGATAAGTCAAATAGGTACCAAAAAATAAAAGGAACAATTACAGTTCAGTAAGTATCATTTTGGTTTTCTCCATGTAAAAATTAACCAATGAAATAAAACATATTAACTATAGATGACTTGATTTCAGGAAAACCAAATTTCAAAATTACAATTACATTATTTTCCTCATGTCATCCTCAGTCATTGACAGGAATTTTGTAGGCCACCATGCTATTTACTTTGTGGATTGTAGTAGTAAATGAATGAAGGCAGACTTCCTCAGAATTGGTAATAAACTGTGGTACCAACTCTTCCCATTTTTCAGGTACAACCAAATCGTTGTCTGTATAAATCAGCAGATCAAATGAACAAGAAACTTCCAACAGTGGCAGAAATGTCACTGTAGCTGTGATCTGTCTGATCACTGAACGGATTTCGTCCTGGATAGCTGTCTGAGATTTTTCTCTGGATGCGCTGTCATCTTTTGCAGTCTTGTCACACTCAATATCAAACTGCCGTCTTTCCAGGACCTCACCATTTTCAATATTTGAGATAACTACAACCAGTTTCTGAACTGAACACTTGTATAACCAATCTTTTAGTTGTTCCACTACATTATTCAGATATTTTATGAGCTCAAGATCAGTAGTTACAAGCAAGGTAAGTCCGTATTTCTGCACTCGAGTAAAAGTGTCAGACGGATATATGCCATGCTGATATAAAATGCTGTTGATGATGAATGAGAAGAACTCGGCCACGATTTCGGCGCTCCCGCGAAGGGTGATTCCCTGCTCCCGGGAGAGCTGCAGCGCCATGGCCAGGGACACTAACAAAGGCATGCACATCCACTCCGCGGACAGCAACCACAGCGGCTCCCACAGCCGCTTTGGTTTATTTTAATGCACACTCTCTTGCCTTGTTAAACCTATACAAATATATAAAAAGGGTGAATGATGGCCCTTTTCTTTACCCACCAAGAAAACACAAATTTATCTAATTGAGTTGGACAGCATAATTTATTTTCTATTTTATTTGACAGACTTCCTATCATATCCGCTTGAGTATTTATTCTTCTGAGGCTCCTATATGTATAGCAGTAGTTGACACTTGTTGATCCCTTACATTGTGCTGGGCACTGTGCTAAGTACTTCACATGGATTGATTCATTTAAATCCTCTTCACAACCTTATGAGATGTAGTTGCCATTATAACCCACATTTTACAGAAGAGGAAACCGAAGATGAGAGGTCGCCCAGCTGTGAAATGGCAAAGTTCACTTTTAAACTCAGCTGCCTCACTCCCAAGCGCTCATTCTTAATGACACTCTCTACTTTTTCCCTAACTGGTTTGACTGACTAGAAATTTCTTTTTTTTCCCTTCCCTTCCCTTCCCTTCCCTTCCCTTCCCTTCCCTTCCCTTCCTTCCCTTCCCTTCCCTTCCCTCCCCTTCCCTTCCCTCCCCTTCCCTTCCCTCCCCTTCCCTTCCCTTCCTTCCCTTCCCTTCCCTCCCCTTCCCTTCCCTCCCCTTCCCTTCCCTTCCCTCCCCTCCCTTCCCCTCTCCTTCTCTCCCTTCCCCTCTCCTTCTCTCCCTTCCCCTCTCCTTCCCTCCCCTCCCCTCTCCTTCCCTCCCCTTCCCTCCCCTCGCCTTCCATTATGTTCCTTCCTTCTTCTTCTTTCTCTCTTTTCTTTCTATTCTTTTCTTTCTTTTTTTGAGCATGTCATGAAGGCATCTGTGGAGACCCTGATTGAGCATCTATAACTGTGTAAGGTGAGTGGTTGAGCTTGATTCAAAGAGCCAAGCTCTTTCTTGCCTTAGGTCTTTGCATGCTAGAATGGACTCCCTCTCCCCATTTCTTTCTATGACCTTGAGGCCTTAGCTAGATGATGCTTCCTCAGGGAGGCCTTAGTGGACTATTTCACTCAGAATGTATTCCTCTCTGTTATATTCTACTTCAGCATTCTCTTTGTTTCCTTTACATACTTAGCACAGTTTGAAAATTTAGTTTTACATTTTTTGTTAGTATCATTTTCTAGAGCAAACTTGTCCAATCCATGGCCTATGGGCGTGTGTAGCATAGGATGGCTTTGAATGTGGCCCAACACAAATTTGTAAACTTTCTTAAAACATTATGAGATTTTTTTGGTGATACATATTTTTAGCTCATCAGGTATCGTTAGTGTTAGTGTATTTTATGTGTGGCCCAAGACAATTCTTCTTCCAAGGTGGCCTCGGGAAGCTAAAAGATTAGACACCCCTGGGGCCAGGCGCAGTGGCTCAACCCTGTAATCCCAGCACTTTGGGAGGCCGAGACGGGCGGATCACGAGGTCAGGAGATCGAGACCATCCTGGCTAACACGGTGAAACCCCGTCTCTACTAAAAAATACAAAAAACTAGCTGGGCGAGGTGGCGGGTGTCTGTAGTCCCAGCTACTTGGGAGGCTGAGGCAGGAGAATGGCGTGAACCTGGGAGGTGGAGCTTGCAGTGAGCTGAGATCCGGCCACTGCACTCCAGCCTGGGCGACAGAGCGAGACTCCGTCTGAAAAAAAACAAAAACAAAAACAAAAAACAAAAAACTAGGGTCCAGCTAAGCTACTGTAACAAAGAAACCAAAAAATTAAGTGACGTTAAATATGGCTGAAGTTTAATTCTCTTGCATGTAACATGTTAGAGGAATGTAAGCGTCCACACTGGTGGGGTACCTCAGCATGTGAAGTCATTCAGAATCTGTTTCTTTCACTGTGCTGCTCTGACATTCCCTAGTCTTGTCTACATGGTTGAAGCTGTGTCAGCTCCACATCCCTATTTCAGTTTTTAGGAAGAGGAGTAGAGCAAGAATGTAGAGCAAGCAATTTCCTGTGAAGTAGATGACTTGTATGTTGTACACATTACTTCCATTTACATTCTATTCTTTTTCATGTTTCTAGAATCATAAAATTTATTTCTGATCCAAAATATATAGTATGGATGAAACATTAGTCAAGATAAAAAGCTAGATTAACAATCATTTATTAACATAATACTGGATGGGTACTGTTGGAAATAAAATATATTATATGTAAAGACAGGGTTTCTGATCACCAGGAATTTACAATATAGTTGGAGATTTCACTGACATTCCATTCTGATAAATGTAGTCGTGTGGCCACACCTAGGATACTAGGAAATACCATCTTTGGGTGGGTGGCCATGAGCCCAGCTAAAATGGAAGAAGGAGACAATGGGCATTGAGGGGATAACTAACCCGTTGCCTCACTGTTGGATAAATGCTGTTGAAAGAATGAATATATTTTTTAAAAGAATGAAGAATGGATATTCATTGTTACATTAGCAGAGTTTGGAATAATGTAGGGGTTTGAGGGCTATTTTGTTTTTGTTTTTTGTGACGGAGTTTCACTCTTGTTGCCCAGGCTGGAATGCAGTGGTACGATCTTGGCTCACTGGGACCTCCGCCTCCTGGGTTCAAGTGATTCTCCTGCCTCAGCCTCCCAAGTAGCTGGGATTACAGGCATGTGCCACCCACTCCTGGCTAATTTTTGTATTTTTAGTAGAGAGGGGGTTTTGCCATGTTGGCCAGGCTAGTCTTGAACTCCTGACCTCAGGTGATACACCCACCTTGGTGTCCCAAAGTGCTAGGATTACAGACATGAACCACGGTGCCCAGCCTTGAGAGCTATATTTTAGAACTCTAAGAAAGATGCGTGTGATACAAAAATATTAGACACTGACTAAAATAACATCAAATATGCTTTATGACAACCTATTCATCTGCACATTTTGGGGCAAGGGAGGGTTAAAGACCTAAGAAAGTTGCTTAGGCCAAGAAATTGTGCAAAAGAGGTCAGCACTGGATTTTGTAGAGACACACCTGGCTTTGCTAGAATTTAGGGAGGATGGAATAGGAGCTTCTCTGCCTTCAACAAGTTTCCAGGAATAAGCCTTTATCTGCTATAGTTAGGCAAGACCCCCTCTAATACTTCCCTGGCTAGAAGGAAGCTATTTTGAGGCAAGGATGTTGTTTGATTACAAACCTTTGTTATCCTAACACCAACAAAGGCTTTGAAATTCTTAGGTGAAAAACAGGGCAAAACCAAATTGTAATAACTATTTTAAAGGATGTGGATAAAATTTATGTTCCAATGATATATCCTGATACAAACATAACTTTTTAAAGAGTGTAGGCTGAGCATGGAGTTATATGAAAATGTTTGCACCTGTCCTCCCCTAAAGTGGCTAAGGGCATCTTGGCAAGGCTTGTCATCAACTGTCTTCTCTGTGTGACTGCAGATAAGAGGAAAGGGCCCAGCTGCTGCCACAGCCCTTTTTCTTTGTGGCTGCGGTAGACACTGGGCTTGCCATTAGCTTCTCTGGCCTTGCCATTATCTTCTCTGGCCTTAAATTCCCTCTGCACAAAGAAAGGTAACCCATTCCCCTCATCCTGTCTCCTTTCATATTTGGCTGAAAGTTTGGGAAACCCATTTCAACCCTTTCTTTGCCTTTCAACATGTCACATTCCTTCAAGCTGAGCTCACAGATCTGTCCTTATGAAACCTGTTCTGACTCCCCAGGGGGAGTGAATCCCATCTCTCCTGTTCTTTTTCAGTGTTTTCTACTTGTCAGAGCACTTCTCACTTTGGGGCTTTAAATATTTTTAATATGTTTGTGACTCCTCCTTGCAAAATACTTCAGGATAGAGACCATATCTTATTAATCATTGATTCTCTCTGCCTTGTACAATACCTGGCACATGGTAGACCCTTGGTAAATGTTTACTGAATGCATGAATGAGTGATTAAATGAGCAAATGATCCTTTGGGTTCTTTCTTTATAGCCTCTCAGCTATTTTTTTTTTTTTTGAGACAGAGTCTTGCTCTGTCGCCTAGGCTGGAATGCAGTGGTGGGATCTTGACTCACCACAACCTCTGCCTCCCGGGTTCAAGAGATTCTCCTGCCTCAGCCTCCCGAGTAGCTGGGACCACTGGCACATGCCACCACGCCCAGCTAATTTTTTGTATTTTTAGTAGAGATGGGGTTTCACTGTGTTAGCCAGGATGGTCTCGACCTCCTGACCTCATGATCCACCTGCCTCGGCCTCCCAAAGTGCTGGGATTACAAGCATGAGCTACTGTGCCCAGCTCCTCTCAGCTATTCTAATGTTGTTCATGCCTCCCCAAGACTAGGAATACAAAGTGTGGTTGCAAGTTCTTCCTTGTTTCCAAAATATTTTCTCACTTGCTTACTGAAGTTAAATTGAAGGTCAGAATTCTTTAATGGAGAAGCAATTGGCCTTTCATTATGCAATAAGGGATAAAATGACTTAAAATGTAAATATTGCTTGAATTAACATACTGCTAAAACTTACTAGGACTAAAGTGGGCCAGGTGTGGTGGCTCATGCCTGTAATCCTAGCACTTTGGGAGGTTGAGGGGGAAGGATTACTTGAGCACAGGAGTTGGAGAACAGCCTGGGCAACAGAATGATACCTCGTCTCTACTAAAAATAAAATAAAATAAATTAAAATAAAAATTAGCAGAGTGTGGTGGTACACACCCATTGTCCCAGCTACTTGGGAGGCTGAGGCAAGAGGATTGCTTGAGCCTGGGAAGTCAAGGCTGCAGTGAGCAGTCACTGAACCACTGCACTCCAGCCTGGGTGACAGAGTGAAACTCTATCTCAACAACAACAACAACAACAACAACAACAACAGCAACAACAACAACAACATCAAAGGAACTAAAGTGTAACTAGTCAGTCAATCAAAAAGTGTAAATAACATACTAGTTTCTTTTCTGTTTTGCAGGGGGTGGAGGTCAGAGAGAAGTTAGTGTTTGGGTTTTAGTGAGGGATGGGAGGGAAAGGGGGGGTCAAAAGGTCATTTAGATAGCTACAGAGCATAGAAAGAGAAACTAGGGATTACTGATTTAGCATTTCCTTAATGTTTCAATTTTCAAGAGAAGTATGGCATAACTGCTCTTGTTTGTAATTTTATGAGAATATTGTTGGGAACTATATAGCATGATGAACACCATCTTATATTATAGAATTTGATAAGATCTGGGGTGTTTGTGAATGTGTGGACTTAAAAATGTTGACTTTGTTTCAGAGGAACTAAATTTTCAGAAGAGTTAATAAAGGAGTCATATAATCTAGATTGTACCTAAAATACCTCTCCCAGTAGTAGAGCAGTTTGGGTACTTTGCATGACTAAGTGAAATTGGAGATGGCCCCAGACAGGAAGGGGTAGATGGTATGGCAAGATTTAGTTTTGAGTTGGAGCTTCCTAAATGGAGGCTATCATAATGTACATTTTTGGGTAAATTGCTATTATCAAAGGATCACTGATAACTCATATATATAATAATAATTTTTTTTTTCTTAGAGACAAGATTTTACTCTCTCGCCCAGGCTGAAGTAGTACAGTGGCATCTTTGGAAGTGGAAAGCAAATGTAGTCATATGTTGCTTAATGACAGGACTATGTTCTGATAAATGTGTTGTTAGATTATTTCATCTTTGTGCAAACATCATAGAGTGTATTTACACTAATCTAGATGGTATATAACCTACCACACACTTAGGCTATATGGTATAGCTCTTCCTAGGCTACAAACTTATTACTATACTGAATACTGTAGGCAATTGTAATGCAGTGGTAAGTATTTGTGTATCTAAATGTTGAAAAGACACAATAAAAATATAGTATAAAAGATAAAAATGGTATGGCTGTATAGGACACTTACCATGAATGGAGCTTGTAGGACTGGAAGTTGCTCTGGATGAGTCAGGGAGCGAGTGGTTGGTGAATGAGAAGGCCCAGGTCATTATTATCCACTGTTGTAAACTTAATAAACACTGTACACTGGCCAGGCACAGTGGCTCATGGCTGTAATCCCAGCACTTTGGGAGGCCAGGGTGGGTGGATCACCTGAGGTCAGGAATTCGAGATCAGTTTGGCCAACGTGGTGAAACCCCATCTCTTATAAAAATACAAAAATTAGCCGGTTATAGTGGCAGGTACCTGTAATCCCTGCTACTTAGGAGGCTGAGGCAGGAGAATCACTTGAACCTGGGAGGCCGAGGTTGCAGTGAGCCAAGATCTGCCACTGCACTCCAGAGCAAAACTCCATTTCAAAAAAAACAAAACAAAACAAACAAATGAAAAAACGAAACAAACCAAAAAAGTCCACTGTACACTTAGTCTACACTAAGTTTATTTATTTTTAAATTTTTATTTTTTTGAGACGGAATTTCACTCTTGTTGCTCAGGCTGGAGTGCAATGGCACAATCTTGGCTCACTGCAACCTCCACCACCCAGGTTCAAATGATTTTCCTACTTCAGCCTCCCGAGTAGCTGGGATTACAGGTGAGTGCCACCACGCCGGGCTAATTTTTGTATTTTTAGTAGAGATGGGGTTTTGCCATGTTTTTGAGATAGAGTCTCACTCTGTAGCCCAAGCTGGAGTACAGTGACGTGATCTTGGCTTTGCAACCTCTGCTGCCCGGGGTCGAGCGTTTCTCGTGCCTCTGCCTCCTGAGTAGCTGGGATTACAGGCATGTGCCATTATGTCCAGCTCATATTTTGTATTTTAGTAGAGATGGGGTTTTGCCATGTTGCCCAGGGTGGTCTCGAACTCCTGAGCTCAGGCAATCCACCCCGCTCAGCCTCCCAAATTTCTGGGCTTATAGGCCTGAGCCACTGTGCCTGGCCCACTAAATTTATTTTTTTTTAAATTAATTTCATTATGTCCTGACAGCTATGACATCACTAGGTGATAGTAATTTTTCAGCTCCATTATAATCTTATAGGACCACCATTGTATATGAGGTCTATTGTTGACCAAAACATCTTTTTTTTTTTGAGACAAAGTCTCGCTCTTGTCCCCTGGACTGGAGTGTGATGGTGCCATCTTGGCTCACTGAAACCTCTGCCTCCTGGGTTCAGGTGATTCTCCTGCCTCGGTCCCCCGAATAGCTGGGATTACAGGCGCCTGCCACCACGCCTGGTTAATTTTTGTGTTTTTAGTGGAGATGGGGTTTCACCATGTTGGTCAGGCTGGTCTAGAACCTCTGACCTCAGGTGATCCACCCGCCTCGGCCTCCCAAAGTGTTGGGATTACAGTCATGAGCCACCGTGCCCGACCATTGTTGACCAAAACATCTTATGTGGCACATGACTGTATGTGTAAACAGAGGCCCAGTATTACACAATTCATTGAAAATTTGCTACTTCTGTAGTGTCAAATGATTAGTTTGACTTTTTAAAAATCTCACTTGAACTGGAATTGAACAAGAGTCTGAGAGTCAGTTGTCCTAGGTTTTCACTTCTGCCTCCACAACTGACTAGCATAGTGATATTTCAGAGATCATTTCTCCTCTGTAGATCAAAGTGAGATTATGTGAGTTCCAGGGCCTGTTCCAGGCCTAACACTTTCTGTATTTTTATTCAGTAGCAACAATTAAAGCATTTCACATAACACAGCAGTAGCAAAGTCTGGACTGGAATGCATGCCTTACAAGCCACTTAACCTCTTTTTTTTTTTCTTTACCTTTCAAACTTTTTAAAAGTAAAGTATAATATACACATAGTATAGGAAGTACATAGAGTACACTAATCTTTTTTTTTTTTTTTTGAGACAGAATTTCACTCATGTTGCCCAGACTGGAGTGCAGTGGCGCCATCTCGGAACACTGCAACATCCACCTTCCGGGTTCAAGGGATTCTTCTGCCTCAGCCTCCTAAGTAGCTGGGATTACAGGCATGTGCCACCATGCCCAGCTGATTTTTGTATTTTTAGTAGAGATGGGGTTTCTCCATTGGTCAGGCTGGTCTGGAACTCCCCACCTCAGGTGATCCGCCTGTCTCTGCTTCCCAAAGTGCTGGAATTACTCTGCTTCCCAAAGTGCTGGGATTACAGGCGTAAACCATGACGCCCAGCCGAAGTATACTAATCTTAAGTGTTTAGATTGTTAGAATGTTTTCAAAGTAGGCAATGAATTATAATTGAGCTTTAAGATTCATCCTTTTAAATGTATAGTTTGATGAGTGTTGATAACTGTGTAGAGTCAGATAACCACAACCACAGTCAAGATATGGACTGTTTCTATGATCCCCAAAAGTTTGCTTCTAACCCTTTGCAGTTAGTTCCCTCCTTTTACCCAAATCTTCTGGTAGCCACTGACCTATTGTCTATCCCTACAGTTTTGCCCTTTCCAAAATGAAATCATACTACGTATAGACTTTTGTGTCTCTTTTCTATAATGCTTTTAAGATTCATCACAGGCTGGGCGCGATGGCTCAAGCCTGTAATCCCAGCACTTTGGGAGGCCGAGACTGGTGGGTCACGAGGTCAGGAGATCGAGGCCATCCTGGCTAACCCGGTGAAACCCCGTCTCTACTAAAAAATACAAAAAACTAGCCGGGCGAGGTGGCGGGCGCCTGTAGTCCCAGCTACTCGGGAGGCTGAGGCAGGAGAATGGCGTAAACCCGGGAGGCGGAGCTTGCAGTGAGCTGAGATCCAGCCACTGCACTCCAGCCTGGGCGACAGAGCGAAACTCCGTCTCAAAAAAAAAAAAAAGATTCATCACATACCTGTATTTGATGTGTATCTTGATCATACCTGATGTGATGTGTATCTTGATTACTTAGATCAAGATACAGAACTTTTCTAGCACCCCAGAAGATACTTTTGTGTCCTTTTCCAGTCAGTTCCCACCCCTCACGCCTCACCCCCACTATTCTGACTTTTACTGCTGGATTACTTTTCCTATTTTTGTATTCCATATAAATGGATTCATATGGTAGATACTGTGTGTCTACTTTCTTTTTTCTTTTTTTTGAGATGGAGTCTCGCTCTGTTGCCCAGGCTGGAGTGCAGTGGCCGGATCTCACCTCACTGCAAGCTCCACCTCCCGGGTTTACGCCATTCTCCTGCCTCAGCCTCCCGAGTAGCTGGGACTACAGGCGCCTGCCACCTCGCCTGGCTAGTTTTTTGTATTTTTTAGTAGAGACGGGGTTTCACCGTGTTAGCCAGTATGGTCTCGATCTCCTGACCTCGTGATCCGCCCGTCTCGGCCTCCCAAAGTGCTGGGATTACAGGCTTGAACCACCGCGCCCGGACTGTGTGTCTATTTTCTTAATGCAATATCTGTAGGACTCATTCATGTTATAGCTAGTAATAATAGTTTGTCCTTTTAAAAAAATCACAGTATAATATTCCATTGTATGAATATACCGTGTTTCATTTATTTCTTCTACTGTGGTGACATTTTGGTTGTTTCGAATTTTTGGCTGTTTTGAGTAAATCTTTTCTTTTTCTTTTTAGAAATGGAGTCTCACTATGTTGCCCAGGTTGGCCTTGATCTCCTGGGCTCAAGTAATCATTCCACCTCAGCCTCCTGAGTAGCTGGGACTACAGACACATGCCACCACACCTGGCTTTGAGTAAGTCTTTTGTGAACACTCTTGTTAATGTCTTTTGGTGAGAGTATGTATCCATATCTCTTGGCTATGTTCCTAAGAGTGGAATTGTTAGATCATAGGCTAGGTATGTGTTTAGCTTTCATAGAGGCTGCCAAACAATTTTCTAAAGTGGTTGTACCAATTTATTTATTTACTTATTTATTATTCTTTTTTTGAGATGGAGTCTTGTTCTGTCACCCAGGCTAGAGTGCAGTGGCATGATCTCAGCTCACTGCAAGCTCTGCCTCCCAGGTTCAAGCAATTCTCCTGTCTCAGCCTCCCAAGTAGCTGGGACTATAGGCGCCCACCACCACACCCAGCCAATTTTTGTATTATTTTTTAGTAGAGATGGGGTTTCACCATATTAGTCAGGCTGGTCTTGAACTCCTGACCTCAGGTGATCTGTCTGCCTTGGCCTCCCAAAGTGCTGGGATTACAGGTGTGAGTCACCACATCCAGCCAGTTGTATCAATTTAATACTCTCACCATCAATGTATGAGAGTTCCAGTTACTCCACATCCTTGCCAACACTTGGTATTGCCAGTCTTATTAATTTTAGCTTTTTGGAGAATATACTGTAACCACTGCTTTTGGATTGAAATTGCATCTACACCACCAATAGTGTCATTCAGAGATGTAGAGAGTTGGGAGATATCAGTCAAGTTCCTTATGTTTCTGGGCAGAGACTTAACAAGGCAAGCAGTAGGGATGAACAGTGGTAGAGCTACCTTATATTGTCAAGAAGACTTGAGTCCTTATTTACCATTCCACCATAGTGATGGTACTGGGGAGCCTTCCCTCCCTAATTCTATAACCCTAATCCTGTCCTTTAATATTTATTTAATAGCAGTTAACCTGGAAGAAAAGATATGGGGGATTGGTTGGTGAGGACTGCCCTTGTTCAACCTTCTTAAACGAAATCTGTGAGCTTATTCCTCCTTCATTTGAGATGGCCTTTGGAAACCTGTATCAAATCTCCACTGCAATCAGGGTAATTAATCATCAAGAATGGCAAGATGATTGTAGAGAATCCAGGAATGGAATGTGGATCCATGTGCATGTGTAGAGCAAAAATCTGCTTTTTATTTGCAAAGATAGTAGTCTCCAGGAAACGTAGTGAGGCTAAAAGGTCCATTTAAGATTTGGCTGTTATCCTTGATGTTGATAGTAGCAGTTGGGTTTGAGCTGGTGGGTTTTGGGTGTGCCCTGCAATGTGGTTGTTTAATAATAATATGCCTATGAAAATAAAGCCCAAACTGACAGATATGTTTTACTCTAAACTTGGTATAGACTGTTTAATGGGGTTTTTATGTGTACCTAAGAATCACTATGCTTTTAGAGTACTTCTGGCCACTCTACAAATACATGAATCAGATTAAAGAACAGTCAATCAGACTTGAATTAAATATATATTCCCATAATGGTGATTATCTTTTTTCTTGACTTGGCATTATTATAACAAGCTAAAATAATAGGAGATAAGTAGCTGTTATAAATGAACCATTAAAAGCAGCAGTAAGCCAAAGTTATCATTGATCTCTCCCTGTCTCTTACTTTATAAAAACTAATGTGAATTGCTATGGAGTTACCTACTTTAATAATAAATCTGTTGTGTCAGGGTAGTGACCTGAAGTTATTTTTACATATAATTTATAGTTTCTCGATTTAATCCTCTGAATATCTCATCCTATTGGCATAGCATAAAACCATTTCTAAATTGAAAGACAAAAGTAGCTTGGGAAAAATATTTTTATTGAAGATATCCATTTGATCAATAGTCAAATAAATATGAGCTTATTTTGAATGACAGTTTCAAGTTTAAAAGACTAAAAAGGAGGCTGGGCCTGGTGGCTCAGACCTGTAATCCTAGCACTTTGGGAGGCCGAGGCGGGTAGATCATGATGTCAGGAGGTTGAGACCATCCTGGCTAACACAGTGAAACCCCATCTCTACTAAGAACACAAAAAATTATCCGGGCGTGATGGCACATGCCTGTAGTTCCAGCTACTCAGGAGGCTGAGGCAGGAGAATCACTTGAACCCAGGGGTCGGAGGTTGCGGTGAGCTGAGATTGTGCCACTGCACTCCAGGCTGGGCAACAGAGTGAGACTCCCTCTCAAAAAAAAAAAAAAAAAAAGACCAGAAAGGAGATGCTTTGATTCATTACCTATTTGGGTAATTGATTTATAGGTGTATTTTGAAATTTAGATTTTTTTTCTTCATGAGCAGGGATGTGAGGCGTATGGAGACATTTTATGAAGACACTAGCTTTTTGAAAAGTGAATCATAAACTGGAATGTGGAAAATGAACTCAAGTAGCAGACAGTTTAATGTGACTACATAAAACACTGGTGTCGTGCTGCTAAAACTCTTCCTTCCCTTAATTTGCTTAATTTTTGGAAGAGAAAATCAGTAGTTTATGCTATTCCAGCCAATACCTGGCACCTTTCCATTTGGCTATACATGCCAGGATGCCAAGAACCATACCACTACTTTGTCACTTGAATAGAGCTGCTGGTTTCCTCTTAATGCCAATTTCAAATTTCTGGCAATGACTGACTGTTACCATAGTCCTCTCATCCCTCCTGTTTATCTGTACATCTCTTAAGCTTAGTGTTCCGCTCCTGAACTTTTATTACCTGTCTCAGGCAAAAGTGTAATGAATACCTTTAAATATCACCGAGAAAAAACTGAGAAATAGCACATATGATTAACACATAAATAATTAATTTGGGAGAATACTTTCCTCTATTTTTGTCCACTTGCCTACTTATTCATTTGTTGCTTTTCTTTAGATGTCACAGATCTAACCCAGTTAGTCTAAAGAAATGACCATGCATCATTGTCATATCATAAACATAACTCAACTTGGAAGGAAGTAATTTCAGGATAGCTATCCTATTACTATGCTTTATTTTTTTCTTCACCTAATGCAAGTAGCCATAGAGAATATGAAGAAGATCTTAATACTCACCCTTTGAAGAGAAAGCAGTGATTTTTTTTTCTTTTTTTTTGAGACAGAGTCTTACTCTGTCACCTAGGCTGGAGGGCGGTGGCGTGATCTCGGCTCACTGCAACCTCCACCTCCTGAGTTCAAGTGATTCTCCTACCTCAGCCTCCCAAGTAGCTGGGATTACAGGCAAACACCACCACGTCTGGCTAATTTTTGTATTTTTTGTAGAGATGGGGTTTCACCATGTTGGCCAGTCTGGTCTCAAACTCCTGACCTCAGGTGATCCACCCACCTTGGCCTCCCAAAGTGCTGGAATTATAGGCGTGAGCCACTGTGTCCAGCCAGAAAGCAGTGATTTTTTTTATGGTCCTTATTACTCATGCTATCAATTTTATCTGTAATAGGTCCCTGTCAAAATCAGAGTAATTAAGTGGAATGACAATTCTGTTAAATGTGTTCATGCCATTGCATTGGCAATAAAGCATGCACATATTTACAATTAAGACTTATCTTTTTACTTTGCCATGGAGAATTGTGATGAACATTAAGTTGCACAGGCGTGGGGATCCCAAAGGGTATTCATAAAAATAACACCAGGTATATACGCTCAGGATTATAATATCTTCTTATGCAATTGCTTATTTTCACTGCCTATTTTTTGACTGAATAATAATTACCTTAGCACTGATAGGGAGGCAGGATCAGCTAGTTTCAACCTTTTATTATAACCTCCCTTTTAAAAATTTGTAGCACAGCATAGAACCATAACTATTTATTCAAATATATTTGTTCCAGTTCTTAGTTTTTAAAGGGTAGCCAACTTTCACATACAGCACTCTGAGCTTTTTAATACAGTCACTTTGGTGCTACACAACAGAACATTGAGATGCATACTGATAGTATGGTTACTTTCTTAAGCTACTACTAGGAATCATCAATATAACAGAGATAAAGGAGACTTGAAACCTAGCCCAAGCAGTGAATTGACAGCCGTCTTTAACCACTATGACCTAAGAATGACCCTGAGCTCTGCTGGATTCAGGAGATAGATCTGTTGCAGAGCACAGGAATCAGATAGATATCTCACGGGCCTAGAAACTCCCATTGTGCAACAACTGCAGAATCACTTGCAAAGTCTGATAGACACATAGGTGATAAACAGTGATGCAAACGCCTT
Source organism: Trachypithecus francoisi (assembly GCF_009764315.1). NCBI lineage: Eukaryota > Metazoa > Chordata > Mammalia > Primates > Cercopithecidae > Trachypithecus > Trachypithecus francoisi. The sequence goes on along the minus strand of NW_022681469.1, from coordinate 98,967,626 downwards.
GCTCTTTTATTATATATATTGAAATATAGTTGTGAGTGGTTAATATTTATTTTATTTGCTTCTTCCTTTGTAAAGTTAACATTTATAAAAAAACAGTAAGTTTTAAAATACTATTTAAAATTTTCCAATTTAACCATGTTTTCAAATATTGATACTATTTTATATATATATATATATATATATATTTTTTTTTTTTTTTCTTTTTCCTTTTTTTTTGAGATAGAGTCTCAGTCTGTTGCCCAGGCTGGAGTACAGTGGCACAATCTCGGCTCACTGCAACCTCTGCCTCCCAGGTTCAAGCGATTCTTCTGCCTCAGCCTCCTGAGTAGCTGGGATTACAGGCATGTACCACCATGCCTGGATAATTTTTGTATTTTTAGTAGAGATGGGGTTTCTACTTCTGGGCTCGAACTTCTGACCTTGTGATCTGCCCACCTCTACCTCCCAAAAGCTGGGATTACAGGCGTGAGCCACTGCACCCGGCCACTGTAAGTAAATGTATATATTCCTTCCCTCCCTCCTCCCTCCTCCCTCCCCCCTCCCTCCCTCCCTCCCTCCCTCCCTCCCTTCCTTCCTTCCTTCCTCCCTCCCTTCCTCCCTCCCTCCCTCCCTTCCTCCTCCCTCCCTCCCTCCCTCCCTTCCTTCCTTCCTCCCTCCCTCCCTCCTTCCTTCCTTCCTTCCTCCCTCCCTCCGTCCCTCCTTTCCTCCCTCCCTCCCTCCTTCCTCCCTCCCCCTCCCTCCCTCCTTCCTTCCTTCCTTCTTTCTTTCTTTCTTCTTTCTTTCTTCTTTCTTTCTCTCTCTCTCTCTCTCTCTCTTTCTTTCTTTCTTTCTTTCTTTCTTTCTTTCTTTTTGAGAAAGAGTCTTAGTCTGCAATCTCAGCTTACTGCAACCTCCACCTCCCGAGTTCAAGTGATTCTTGTGCCTCAGCCTCCAGAGTAGCTGGGATTACAGGTGTGCACCACCATGCCTGGCTAATTTTCATATTTTTAGTAGAGATGGGGTTTCACCATGTTGGTCAGTCTGGTCTCGATCTCCTGACCTCAAGTGATCCACCTGCCTTGGCCTCCCAAAGTGCTGGGATTACAGGTGTGAGCCACCAGCTCGGCCTGTAAATACATTTTGTACACCTACACATACATATCAATAGTTGATTTTATGTGGGTGGAATGATATACTCTAAAGTGCATAAAGTCACATGTGGCATTTTATGATAAAATACACCCTTTGTTTTGTTTGGTAGCTCTTTAACCCTAAGGTGTGCTTACATTTAAACTTTCTAACATCTTTCCAACTGGATTAATGATAGTTTAGTAGGGGAAGCACACAAACAGAACTTTAGAATATGGACTTGAGCTTGATTGCCCTGCTACCTTGTTGCAGAAATGCTATGTGAGACAGTTTTATATATATAATATATATATATATATTTTTTTTTTTTTTCTTTTTCCTTTTTTTTTGAGATAGAGTCTCAGTCTGTTGCCCAGGCTGGAGTACAGTGGCACAATCTCGGCTCACTGCAACCTCTGCCTCCCAGGTTCAAGCGATTCTTCTGCCTCAGCCTCCTGAGTAGCTGGGATTACAGGCATGTACCACCATGCCTGGATAATTTTTGTATTTTTAGTAGAGATGGGGTTTCTACTTCTGGGCTCGAACTTCTGACCTTGTGATCTGCCCACCTCTACCTCCCAAAATGCTGGGATTACAGGCGTGAGCCACTGCACCCGGCCACTGTAAGTAAATGTATATATTCCTTCCTCCCTCCCTCCTTCCTCCCTCCCTCCCTCCCTCCCTCCCTCCTCCCTCCCTCCTTCCTTCCTTCTCCTCCCTCCCTTCCTCCTCCCTCCCTCCCTTCCTTCCTTCCTCCCTCCCTCCCTCCCTTCCTTCCTTCCTCCCTCCCTCCTCCTTCCTTCCTTCCTCCCTCCCTCCGTCCCTCCTTTCCTCCCTCCCTCCCTCCTTTCCTCCCTCCCTCCTTCCTTCCTTTCTTTCTTCTTTCTTTCTTTCTTCTTCTTTCTTTCTTTCTTCTCTCTCTCTCTCTCTCTCTCTCTTCTTTCTTTCTTTCTTTCTTTTTGAGAAAGAGTCTTAGTCTGCAATCTCAGCTTACTGCAACCTCCACCTCCCGAGTTCAAGTGATTCTTGTGCCTCAGCCTCCAGAGTAGCTGGGATTACAGGTGTGCACCACCATGCCTGGCTAATTTTCATATTTTTAGTAGAGATGGGGTTTCACCATGTTGGTCAGTCTGGTCTCGATCTCCTGACCTCAAGTGATCCACCTGCCTTGGCCTCCCAAAGTGCTGGGATTACAGGTGTGAGCCACCATGCTCGGCCTGTAAATACATTTTGTACACCTACACATACATATCAATAGTTGATTTTATGTGGGTGGAATGATATACTCTAAAGTGCATAAAGTCACATGTGGCATTTTATGATAAAATACACCCTTTGTTTTGTTTGGTAGCTCTTTAACCCTAAGGTGTGCTTACATTTAAACTTTCTAACATCTTTCCAACTGGATTAATGATAGTTTAGTAGGGGAAGCACACAAACAGAACTTTAGAATATGGACTTGAGCTTGATTGCCCTGCTACCTTGTTGCAGAAATGCTATGTGAGACAGTTTTATATATATATATATATATAGCTGGAATTACAGGCACCTGCCACCACGCCTGGCTAATTTTTGTGTTTTTAATAGTGACAGGGTTTCACCACGTTGGCCAGGCTGCTCTCGAACTCCCAACCTCAGGTGATCTGCCCGCCTCAGCCTCCCAAAGTGCTGGGATTACAGGCGTCAGCCACCGCGCCTGGCTGAGACAGTTATTTTAATAAAGCAGAGTTATTAACAAGGGAACAGACATTTAGAGAAACTAAATAATAGGAATGCAGCCTACTTCATTAGCTTTTATTCATTAAAGTAGAGATTTTGGCTATTGTTTTCTTTTTGGTAACACTTTTTCCTCTAGGGTTCTCACAAATGAAAAGTAGATATACTAAAAAAAAGATATAAACAAAATTTTTATACTTTTAGCATATATATAATAACTAAAATGTTTATATGTCATTCAGTGAAAATGCAAATGGATGATTTTGGTACAATCTTCTCCAAGTGTAAAATGCATTTAAAAATTATTCAACTCTGGGAAACAGTGAGATCCCATCTCTACAAAAAATTTAAATGTTAGCCAGGCATGGTGGTGTGTGCCTGTGGTCCCAGCTACTTGGGAGACTGAGACTGGAGAATCACTTGAGCCCAGGAGATCAAAGCTGCAGTGAGCTATGATTATGCCACTGCACTTCAGCCTAGATGACAGAGTAGACCCCTATCTTAAAAAAGAAAAGAGAAAAAAAATTATTCACAAGCAATGAATAATCCTCATACTCTGCTCCTCAAGTTTCTCTTTAAGTTTTTCAAAGGCTACTGCAGCTTGCAGGTAGATCCTGCCTTGAGAATTTGCTGGAGACACCTTGGGGGTTCCATGGGCGGTTCCATGGGAACTGGACTCCCAGGTCTTTTGGGGGTATATGACCCTAAATTAGTGCTAAACACGGGATAGAGCTGGAGCTCCCAGCCTGACTCCATTGGGGGAAGAAAAAGCCCTTGCCTCATACTTGTAGCACTGAAAAGTGATAGAGGTTTTTAATTAAATCCTAACAAATCCCAATATTAGTTGAATCACCTTTCCTCTAGGGCCATTAAAGAATGCTAAGTTCAACTTTCATATTTACCTTCAAGCCCATCCTTTTCCCAGGATAGCATTTTATGGTTTTTTATTCCTTACTGTGCTTTTTATGAGAGAAACAGGTAGTGATCTGCGTATTCTAATTGGTAATGCTTTCTAATAATACTGTAATTATTATAACAGTTCTATAATAGTTCTTCTCTGAAAAGTGTGGAGAGATCTGTGGCTAAGGGAAGAGCATTGCCTCCCTTGCTCTGTGACAAATGAGGATTTTAATCTGATTCATAACCTTTTACAAACAGCTACATCTTGACCAGACCACTGTATTTGGTGACCTATTCAATTCATTAATGTTTCACATTGTGCGTAAGTGCCTACAATGGGAAAATGACAAGTGAGTACCAGTGACCTCATTAACTTGGCTAACACTGCTAAACAAATGGCTTGGCATTATGGAATTTTGCCCCATAGAAACATGTCTAGCTGAGGACAGTAACACAGTCTTACTATTGGCTGCTTCAGAGATTAATATGCTCTGCCACTTTGCTCACTTGCATATACCCCAATGCTTTTTCCAAGTAATATTTTTTGTGTCCAACTGACACCTCCCTGTAAATGAGATGCATCTTTGGTTTGACTTGTTTGTCATCACATATCTATAATGCTTTAGAAAGTAGAATGCTTTAGCATTTAGTTTCAGGAAACAGAAATCGTTCTAGATCTTTTTACGAAGAAAGAGATTTAAATATAAGGAATTAGGTCCTCATAAAATTGGAGTAGTGAGCTCAAGGTTGGGCTTGCAAGAGTGACTCCCAGAATAATACTGATAAACTGACCTGACATTTTAGCTGCTACTTGATCATGAAGATGAGGAATCAGGAGGCTGCCATGGAACTGTAGAATTTAAGAACTCACTACAATAGCCTCACAAAGCTAGTGACAGGACACTGGAATTCTGCTGCAGAAAAACCCAGCATCTCTCCTCCCTAACCATACAGAGAGGGCAGCAGGGTGATTGCCATCATATATCTTCCACCTTTTAGATCTCACATGATTGAATCTTATTGGTGGGTCCTAGAACTCTTGCTGCAGGGGAGTGTAGGGGAAATGTGAATTTAGCATTCTAGTTTCTGCAGTACTGAAAGGCATTTTGGAAGGACGTTGGAATGGTGTGGCTAATTTGCTATTTCCATCTAAAGAAGCAGAAGTATGTAACAGTAACATCTGAAGCCAGTGCGGTGGCTCGCGCCTGTAATCCCCGCACTTTGGGAGGCTGAAGCGGGCAGATCACCTGAGGTCGGGAGTTCGAGACCAGCGTGACCAACATGGAGAAACCCTGCCTCTACTGAAAATACAAAATTTGCCAGGCATGGTGGCGCATGCCTATAATCCCAGCTACTCGGGAGGCTGAGGCAGGAGAATCGCTTGAACCTGGGAGGTGGAGGTTGCCATGAGCTAAGATTGTACCATTGCACTCTAGCCTGCGCAACCAGAGTGAAACTCTGTCTCCAAAAAAAAAAAAAAAAGAAAAGAAAAGAAAAAAAGGGAAATCTGTGAGTTCTCTTCCTCTTCCTATGACCTTTGATTTTCATTTAGATGAGTACATTTTTTTCACTAAAGTAGTAAAAATTTAAAAATGGCTCTCCAATATTTTTCTAGTATTTATCTGAAACAGCTTAGCACCTCCATAGCCCTTTCCCAAGTGTTGATTGAAGATGTAGTAACCAGGGTCTCAGAGGTTCTCTGTCTTCTTCCATCTTCTCTTCCAACCAGTTGCTCTTGATTTCTCCATTGACTCTCTTACCCTATGTACATTCCCATTTATTTCTCTCTTACCCTATGTACATTCCCCTCATATTATTGCTTTGGTGGGATTGTGTTGCTTGTTCTCAGCTTTCTTTCCAGAAGCTGTCTTTGGGATCTTCATAGTTTCTAGACTTAGCAGCCATAGAGTTTCTTACTCAAATTCCCACCCCTGTTCTTAAAAACCTAGCCTGCATATGTCATTTGGACCCCCAAATATCTAGGACGGAGTCTGACTAGTAACAGTTACATTACTGAAATGCTCTTAAAATGTTTCCTTATATGCAGGGTGTGGTGGCTCACGCCTGTAATCCCAGCACTTTGGGAAGCTGAGGTGGGTGGATCATGAGGTCAGGAGATCGAGACCATCCTGGCTAACACGGTGAAACCCCATCTCTACTAAGAATACAAAAAATTAGCCGGGCGTGGTGGCAGGTGCCTTTAGTCCCAGCTACTCGGGATGCTGAGGCAGGAGGATGGCGTGAACCTGGGAGGTGGAGCTTGCAGTGAGCTGAGATTGCGCCACTGCACTCCAACCTGGGCGACAGAGCAAGACTCAGTCTCAAAAAAAAAAAAAAAAAAAAGTTTCATTATAAAAGTTTCAAAAAGAAATAGATATGTCAGTTGAGCAAATTAAAACATTTAGGGACTGCATTTATTTTCCATTGCTGAGCTGCCCTTATCTTGCTAGAATCAGCACTTAGCACAGTCACAAAATAGGCATGCAATATGAGTTGAATTAATCACAGAATTTAATGACCATGACGCCACAGTTCCAGAACTCATTCATGTATTTTGATAAGTAAGAATTATGCTTTAAGTTTATGCATCTTCTTTTGGCGTGCAAACCTTAGAAAGTGCTATATTATCAAGCTATCTGACTATACAGTGTGGCTTAATTATAAGAGGAAGCGATTAAACTACGGATTAGCCAGCACTCCTCAGGTAATTTATTGGCTCACATAACAGAAAGGACAGGGACAGTCTTCAAGGGCAACTGGTCAGAGCTCACATGACGTCTTTAGAACCTATCTTCTTTTCACATCCGTTGGCTACATTGCTACTTTCTGCTGTATTTAATTAGTTGGCAGGCTATCCATGATGGCTTCAAGCCCTACAAGAACACATTAACCCAATACCAAATCACATGAGAAAGAGAGTATACTTCCTGGCAGCACAAATATAGGTTTAAGTCTGAAACCTGAACCTCCCTTAATTCTTATTGGCCTGACTTAGGTCAGGTGCCCATCTATGAAAAAGTCAGTGGCTGGGGGAATGGGATGCTCTGATTGACTTACTCTTGATCTTAAACTCCACCCCCATATCCAAAGGTAGAATTAGCCTCATCATGGACTGAGAATGGGGCTAGGGTGGATCCCCAAATGGAAATCTAGGGACTTTTTTAATCGCAGGAAACAGTGTAAATCCTGGACAGCAAAAGCAACACATGTCCACCACAAATAGAAAGCAATCTACCCATACCAAGAGGATACTGTGTCCCCAGAAACTTAGAGATGAGATATGAAGTCATGAACCATCCTGAAATTTCTGGCTGTGTTTTAGTGCCCTGGACCACAGGCACATCTCACTTTTGAGTTGGACTTCCTGAAAAAACATTTTTAAAATGTATTATTATTGTTATTTTTTTTTTTAGAGATAGAATCTTGCCTATCACCCAGGTTAGAGTGCAGTGGCACAGTCATAGCTCACTGTAGCTTCTGTCCTGGGTCAAGAGATCCTTGCACCTCATCCTCCCTAGTAGCTGGGACTATAGGCACGTGCCATCATGCCTTGCTAAAAAAAAAACACCTTTTTTTTTCTTCCCCGAGATGGAGTCTTGCTCTGTTGCCAAGGCTGGAGTGCAGTGGCTTGTTCTCGGCTCACTGCAACCTCCGCCTCCTAGGTTCAAGTGATTCTCCTGCCTCAGCCTCCTGAGTAAGCTGGGATTACAGGTGCACGCCACCATGCCTGGCTAATTTTTGTATTTTTAATATAGACAGAGTTTCATCATGTTGGGCAAGCTGGTTTCGAACCCCTGACCTCAGGTGATCTGCCTGCCTCAGTCTCCCAAAGTGTTGAGATTACAGGCGTGAGCCACGACACCCAGCGAACACTTTTTTTTTTTTAAAGGAAACAACAAAGCTGAGAGCCAGCATGCAAACTTTAAGGACATGAGTCTAGAGTTGAACTAAGATACACTAAGATGGAATACACCCTGCAGTTCTCAAGAATGATTCAGGACTCTAGGCCCTGTTTGTCCAGATTTCTGTTTTTAATTTAAAATTGTTATTGCAATAAAGTAACACTCAAAAAGAAAAAATCCAAACATACACAAATGTTAGAGAAGTAGTACAATGAACTCCTGTCTACTCACCACACAAATGAAATTACTATCTAGATTTTGTAATTGTCTTCATCTGTCATCTCCTTTCCCCCCTTTGCTTAAGTATTTTAAAGCAAGTCCCAGATACCATGCCATTTTACCCCTACATACCACAGTATCAAAATTTTTTAAAAGAAAAATTGGCCTTGTTTTGTTAGTTATTTAATACAACTAGAAAGGATTTAGCTATAAATCCAAATAAGCTGGGGTATCAGAAGCTTAAACTCGTTTTTCCTAAAACCCTAGAAGCCAAATACACCTTTGACCCAGTATCAGGCCTAGAGAGCATTCACAATACAACAATATTACAGTATTCCACACAATAAGAAAGGAATTAAAAGGGTAAGTTTGTTCTATGCCTGAATGGACAGAACTTTGGCTGGCTTCCTGTTGAAGCAGTTTAGACATTTTGAAAACTGCTGCAGCTGCCGATTTTGTGGATCTGATTGTCTAACGGTTGTCTGTTTTTTTGAAAGTAAGGTTTTCTCCCTTGGGATTTCAACATGATTGTTTTCTGGAAACTGAATTCCTTAGAAAACTATTTATAAATTGCATGTGAAGCTCAAAATTTATTTTAATGTTTTAAAATACTATCTTGAGTTTCAACACAGGCAACCCAGTCAGTCTGGTTAGCCTGAGCCAATTTCTTTTTTTTTTTGAAACGGAGTCTCACTCTGTCCCCCAGGCTGGAGTGCAATGGCGGGATCTTGACTTACCACAACCTCTGCCTCCTGGGTTCAAGCGATTCTCCTGTTTCAGCCTCCCTAGTAGCTGAGATTACAGGCGCGTGCCACCATGCCAGGCTAATTTTTGTACTTTTAGTAGAGATGGAGTTTCACCATGTTGATCAGGCTGGTGTCGAACTCCTGAGCTCGTGATCCACCTGCCTCAGCCTCCCAAAGTGCTGGGATTATAGGCATGAGCCACCACGCCCAGCCCAGCCTGCACCAATTTCTTATGTATGGATTGATATGCTGGGATAACCAGGTTCCAAAAGAAACTGGTGGTTGGAATTTTTACGCTAAAAATTTCAATTAGGACTGTTGTAAGACAGATTATAAATCAAAGTTTAGACCTGCGACTTAACAGTATCTTCTTTTTCTTTTTTTTTTTTGAGAGGGAGTTTTGCTCTTGTTGTCCAGGCTGGAGTGCAATGGTGTGATCTCAGCTCACTGCAACTTCCACTTCCAGGGTTGAAGTGATTCTTCCGCCTCAGCCTCCCGAGTAGCTGGGATTACAGGTGCTTGCCACCACGCCCGACCAAATTTTTGTATTTTTAGTAGAGACGGAGTTTCACTATGTTGGCCAGGCTGGCCTCAAACTCCTGACCTTAGGTTATCCTCCTGCCTCGGCCTCCCTAAGTGCTGGGTTTACAGGCGGGAGCCACTGCCCCTGCCCATCAGTATCTTTTTAAGTAAAATATCTGGCATAGTTTCTACCAAGTTGTCAGTGAGGCTTCTCCTCCCCTGCAGCCTGTAATTCAAAAGGTCCCATTGAGGCTTTGACCTCTAGCAGCATGTCCAGCATGAACAGCTTGTCCACTGATACTGAAACAAGGCAGGGTGGAAAGAGCAACTGGAAATAGCTATTGATTTATTCATTTGATAAATATTTTTGGAGCTTTTGTTACATGCCAAGCACTATTCCGAGTTCTGTAGGTAACTTAAAGTGGAAATGACGAGAACCCTGGTTACAAGGTGCTTACCATCTACTGGAGATAAGCCCTTACACTAAGTAGAATATGAAGTGCCATAAGAGGAAAATGGGAATTCTGAAAAGGAGAAAATTTGTTACTCCCAGATTCTGGGATCTGGGAAGCTGCATGGAGTTGAAATAAGCTGAGGAATATATATTGGATTTGGATATGCAGAAATATGCAGGAAAGAACATAAAGGCCTTGCAATTATTATGAAGCATTGCATTGCTTTTTTTTTCTTTTTAAAGACAGGGTCTCGGTCTGTCACCCAGGCTGGAGTACAGTGGCACGATTCCAGCTCAGTGAAACCTCTGCCTTCCAGGTTCAAGTGATTCTCCTACTTCACCCTCCTGAGTAACTGGGACTACAGGCACGTGCCACCATGGCCAGCTAATTTTTGCATTTTTAGTAGAGACAAGGTTTCCCCATATTGGCCAAGCTGGTCTCGAACCCCTGACCTCAAGTGATCTGCTTGCCTCAGCCTCCCAAAGTGCTGGGATTACAGGCGTGAGCCACCACACCTGGCCTGCATTGCATTTTTTAGGGAAGAGCCATAGCCATAGGGAGGCTGCTGCCTCAACAAGTGATATTGCTGTTTGTCAGCGTATGCCGCCTTCTTCTTCTTCTTCCTCCTCCTCCTCCTCCTCCTCCTCCTGCTCTTCTTCTTCTTCTTCCTCTTCCTCTTCCTCTTCCTCCTCCTCCTCATCCTCCTCCTCCTCCTCCTCCCCTTCCCCTTCCCCTTCCCCTTCTTCTTCTTTCTTTTTGAGACAGGGTCTCATTCTGTCACCCAGGCTGGAGTATAGTGGCATCATCATGGTTACTTCAGCCTCTACCTCTGAGGCGCAAGTAATCCTCCCACCTCAGCCTCCTGAGCAGCTGGAGCTATAAACGTGTGTCACCCCTGGCTAAAATATTTTATATTTTTCTTTGTAGAGACAGGATTTTGCCATGTTGCCCAAGTTGTTCTCAAACCCCTGGGCTCCAGCAATCCTCCTGCCTCAGCCTCCCAAAGTGCTGGGATTACAGGTGTGAGCCACTGCACCTGGCTGTCAACTTATGTCTTATATAATACATATGTATCATGTATAAGTTATCTCTAAGTTATGTCTTACTAGTTGTAACAGGGATAAAAGAAATGACATGACAATAGCCGGGTATGGTAGCACATGCCTGTAGTCATAGCCACTTGGGAGGCTGAGGTGAGAGGATCCCTTGAGTTTGAGACTGCAGTGTGCTATGATTATGCCACTGCACTGGGTGACAGAGTGAGACCCTGTCCCTAAGTGTTAAAAAATGGGCTGGGCTCAAGCCTGTAATCCCAGCACTTTGGGAGGCCGAGACGGGCGGATCACGAGGTCAGGAGATCGAGACCATCCTGGCTAACATGGTGAAACCCCATCTCTACTAAAAATACAAAAAAAAAAACCTAGCCGGGCGAGGTGGTGGGCGCCTGTAGTCCCAGCTACTCCGGAGGCTGAGGCAGGAGAATGGCGTAAAACCCGGGAGGCGGAGCTTGCAGTGAGCTGAGATCCGGCCACTGCACTCCAGCCCGGGCGACAGAGCAAGACTCCGTCTCAAAAAAAAAAAAAAAAAAAAAAAAAAATATATATATATATATAAATTAGCCGGGCATGGTGGTGCACGCTTGTAATCCCAGCTATCTCAGGAGGCTGAGACAGGAGAACCGATTGAACCTGGGAGGTGGAGTTGTGCAGTGAGCCAAGATCATGCCATTGCACTCCAGCCTGGGCGATAGAGGAGACTCCATCTCAAACAAAACAAAACAAAACAAAACAAAACCCAACAAAGAAACAAAAAGACAAAAAAAGTAATAAAAAGAAATTACATGGTGAATATTATTTTATTTATTTAAATTTACACATAATAATTGTACATATTTATAGGGTGTATGTGATGTTTCAGTACATACAATGTATAGTGATCAGATCAGGGCAATTAGCATTCCATCATCTCAAACATTTATTATTTCTTCTTGTTGGGACATTTCATATCTTCTCTCAGCTATTTGAAAATACATACAATTGTTAATTACAGTCATCCTAAGGTGCTATAGAACGCTAGAACTTATTCCTCCTATCTAGCTGTAATTTTGTAGCCTTTAAGGAGTCTCTCCTTATCCTCTTCTTCCCTATGCTCTTTCCAGTCTCCATTAACCTCTGTTCTACTTATTATTTCTAGGAGTTTTTGTTTTTTTTTAAAGCTTTTCTACATATGAGTGAGAAAATGTGGTGTTTAGCTTTCTGTTCCTGGCTGATTTCACTTAACATAATTGTCCTTCAGTTCCATTCATGTTGCTGTGAATGACGGGATTCCATATTTTCTTTATCCATTCATCTGTTGTTGGACACTTAGGTTGCTTCTGTATCTTGGCAATTTTGAATAGTGCTGCAGTAAACATGGAGTGTAGATATCTCTTCAATATACTGATTTCCTTTCCTTTGGATAAACGCCCAGTAGTGGAACTGCTGGATCACCTGATCGTTCTACTGGTAATTTTTTGAGGAACTTCCATACTGTTTTCCATAGTAGCTATACTAGTTTACATTCCCACCAACAATGTATGAGTTCCTTTTTCTCTACATTCTCACCTGCATTTGTTATTTTTTGTCTTTTTGATAATAGCCATCCTAACTGGAGTGAGATAATATTTTATTGTAGTTTTGATTTTCATTTTATTGATGATTAGTGATGTTGGGCATTTTTTTTCATATATTTGTTGACCATTTGTATATGTCCTTTTGAGAAATGTCTATTCGGATTGTTTGCCCATTTTTAAATTGGATTCTTTGCTTTATTTTGTTTTTCTGTTGAGGTGTTTGATTTTCCTGCATATTCTGGTTATTAATCCCCCTGCAGGAAGAATAGTTGGCAAATATTTTCCGCCATTCTGTATGTTGTCTTTTCACTCTCTTGATTGTTTCCCTGGCTGTACAGGAGCTTTTTAGTTAGATATAATCTCATCTGTTTATTTTTGCTTTTGTTGCCTATGGTTTTAAAGTCACATTCATAAAATCTTTTCCCAGACCAATGTCCTGAAGTGTGTCCCTTATATTTTCTTCTAGCAATTTTTTTTTTTTTTTTTTTTTTTTTTTTTTTTTTGAGACGGAGTCTCGCAGTCGCCCAGGCTGGAGTGCAGTGGCCGGATCTCAGCTCACTGCAAGCTCCGCCTCCCGGGTTTACGCCATTCTCCTGCCTCAGCCTCCGGAGTAGCTGGAACTACAGGCGCCTGCCAACTCGCCCGGCTAGTTTTTTCTATTTTTTAGTAGAGACGGGGTTTCGCCGTGTTAGCCAGGATGGTCTCGATCTCCTGACCTCGCGATCCACCCGTCTCGGCCTCCCAAAGTGCTGGGATTACAGGCTTGAGCCACCGCGCCCGGCCTCTTCTAGCAATTTTATGCTTTGGGTTTGTAAGTCATTTTGAGTTGAGTTTTTTATAAGATGAGATGGGAGAGTCTAGTATCATTCTTTTGTGTGTGAACATCCAGTTTTCCCAGCACCATTTATTGAAGACACTGTCTTTTCCTCAGTGATTGTTCTTGGTATACATGGTAAATAGTTCGATGCTACATCTAATCAGTATTCTGTGAATCTGTTGAAAGCTTTGCCTCCATAAATCCCCTAAGATTGGGGCCGGGCATGGTGGCTCAAGCCTGTAATCCCAGCACTTTGGGAGGCCGAGACGGGCGGATCACGAGGTCAGGAGATCGAGACCATCCTGGCTAACACGGTGAAACCCTGTCTCTACTAAAAAATAAAAAAAAAACTAGCCGGGCATGGTGGTGGGCACCTGTAGTCCCAGCTACTCGGGAGGCTGAGGCAGGAGAATGGCGTAAACCCGGGAGGCGGAGCTTGCAGTGAGCTGAGATCCAGCCCCTGCACTCCAGCCTGGGTGACAGAGCGAGACTCCGTCTCAAAAAAAAAAAAAAAAAAAAATCCCCTAAGATTTTGAAATGAATAGAAACAAGATATTATTTCAACCAGTATTTAATGTGAAATAGCTTTAGTTTGTAAACTTTGAACCCCCTCCCTATATGTAAAATGCACAAAGAGTATAAGTAGAAGGGGACAAGATATAATAAACAGTGCTGATTAGATTCTGTTTCACCTCCTTAAGTCTTTCTAGAATCTGCTTTTTCTCATGTTCATTGCCACTATTCAATTTTAGGTGGGTAGCTAGCTCTCATTTATGACTCCTCATCTTGAGCCCTGATATCTTTCACTCCATTTGCCATCCTGCAGAGTGAAATTTCTAAAATACCAAATCTAATAGTTTCTTGTTGTTTTAGAATGCTTCAATGGCATTGCATGGCTCTTAAGATTTGAATTCTGTTACATGATTTGCAAAGTTCTCTATGATCATTTTATCAGGGTTGATGTGTGTGATCAAACAGTATCTAAATAGAATGCAAGCCACTCAAAAAAGTCAGTTAAATGTTATGGTGTGAGTAGTAGGCAGTAATAGATATCACATGATAATACATTTACTCCTTCTTGTTTGATACTTTCCTTATCCTGTTTCTTTTTTCTTTTTCTTTTTTTTTTTGAGACGGAGTCTCGCTCCGTCGCCCAGACTGGAGTGCCCGGATCTCAGCTCACTGCAAGCTCCGTCTCCCAGGGGAGTTCGCTCCATTCTCCTGCCTCAGCCTCCCAAGTAGCTGGGACTACAGGCGCCCGCCACCCCACCCGGTTAGTTTCTTGTATTTTTTAGTAGAGACGGGGTTTCACCGTGTTAGCCAGGATGGTCTCAATCTCCTGACCTTGTGATCCACCCGTCTCGGCCTCCCAAAGTGCTGGGACTACAGGCTTGAGCCACCGCGCCCGGCCTCTTATCCTGTTTCTTATGTGAGCCATTAGCTGAAACTTACTTTATGGAATAGATGAATTCTTTAAATATTCTCTATAAAGTGAATTTCTGTATTTTAAGTCTTTTCCACACTAAATTTCATTATAGAATTAGAAATTGATCCATCTGTAAGGACTGTTGACCTTAAGATAAAAAAGTTTAAACTTTCCAGCATATATTGAAAGGAAATGAAAATATGATATACTAATTTAATTCATTTTAATATATAAACATATATATTTAATACATGAATTTAAATCAAGATTATTTCTATTTTTAATCTAATGAAATAAAGGTTAAACTAAAAAGATGTCAGTGACTTTATTAAATGTAATACAGCAGAATGAATAATCTTCATACCTTATCAACATCCAAGTCTCAATAATTTTCAGCAGGATAACGTGTGATTTTCATACCTTGCTGAAAATTATTGAGACTTGTTTTTTACTACCTTTGGAAATTGTTGACTTTGGCCAGGCACGATGGCTCACGTTTGTAATCCCAGTGCTTTGGGAGGCCGAGGCGGGCGGATCACAAGGTCAGGAGATTGAGACCATCCTGGCTAACACGGGGAAATCCTGTCTCTACTAAAAATACACACACACACACAAAATATTAGCCGGGCGTGGTGGCGGGCGCCTGTAGTGCCAGCTACTCTGGAGACTGAGACAGGAGAATAGCGTGAACCCGGGAGGCGGAGCTTGCAGTGAGCTGAGAATGTGCCACTGCACTCCAGCCTGGGTGACAGAGTGAGACTCCGTCTCAAAAAAACCAAACTGTTGACGTTGGGAAACATAAGTTGATCTGGGTAGATGGTGTAAAATCAACATTGACTTTAACAAATGGCACAGAACATTTATTGGCACATATTCAAAGAGAAATAGTGATCAGAGAGTAATATCATACATATGTTACTAAAAGGTCAGGATGTTCTTGAACTTTTCAGTAGTCTATCGTTCATTCATTTAAATGCTTATTCACATTAATTCAGAAATATTTACTGAGGCCCTGTGTGGTCCTTCACATCTGCAATTCTAGCACTTTGGAAGGGCCAAGAGGGAGGATTACTTGAGCTCAGGAGTTTGAGAACAGCTTGGGCAACACGGCAAAAACTCGTCTCTACTAAAACAACAACAACAACAACAAAAATTAGCCAGGTGTGGTGGTGCATGCCTGTGGTCCCAGCTACTTGGGAGACTGAGACGGGAGGATTGCTGGAGCCGAGGAGTTCAAGACCAGCGTGGGCAACATTGATACAAAAAATTTAAAAATTAACTGGACACAGTGGCACGTGCTTGTAGTCTCAGCTACCTGGGAGGCTGAGGTGAGAGGATTACTTGAGACCTGAAGATCAAGGTTGCAGTGAGCCATGATTGCACCACTGTACTCTGGCCTGTGTGACAGAGCAAGCCCTGTCTCAGAAAAACAAACAAACAAAAAAAGTGATTTCCACATTTTTCAATGGTTCTTAGTTCTGACTCTCTTAGAATTTACAATCTAGTGTGCAGGTTGTTGGGAACAGACAATAAATAAATTGATAATAAATAAGAAAGTTAGTATTTGGTAGAGGTAAGTTCCATGAAGGAAATGACAGTAGGAGGTGATAGAGACCATAAAGGGAGTGGTTATTTTTATATAGGCTGGTCAGGAAAGGACTTTCCAGGTACAGAGTAGAGACTTCTGTGATGAAAATGAGCCAGAGAGGGCGGACGCAGTGGCTCATACTTGTAATCCCAGCACTTTGGGAGGCCGAGGCAAGCAGGTCACGAGGTCAAGAGTTCAAGACCAGCCTGGCCAACACAGTGAAACCCTGTCTCTACTAAAAATACAAAAATTAGCCGGGCATGGTAGCAGGAGCCTGTAATCCCAGCTACTCGGGAGGCTGAGGCAGGAGAATAGCTTGAACCTGGGAGGGAGAGATTGCAGTGAGCCGAGATCATGCCACTGCACCCCAGCCTGGGCGACAGAGCCAGACTCTGTCTCAAAAAAAAAAAAAAAAAAAAAAGCCACAGAAATAAAGGCCTGGGAGAAGTGTTGCCTGTAGAGGGGATGATAAATGCAAAGGCCTAGAGGTAGGAATAAATTTGGCATGTTTGCAAGACACTCGGGGCAGTGGGGAGGTGTAAGGTGGACAGGCTAGGGAAAGATCACACTGGGCCATTAGGCCATGGTATGGAGTTTGGACTTTTAAAAAAATTTTTATTATTTATTTATTTATTTATTTTATTTTTTTGAAATGGAGATTCACTCTTGTTGCCCAGGCTGGAGTGCAATGGCACGATCTCAGCTTACTTCATCCTCCACCTCCCAGGTTCAAGCAATTCTCCTGCCTCAGCCTCCCAAGTAGCTGGGATTACAGGCTCCTGCTACTATGCCCAGCTAATTTTTGTATTTTTTTTTTTTTTTTTGAGACGGAGTCTCGCTCTGTTGCCCAGGCTGGAGTGCAGTGGCGCGATCTCGGCTCACTGCAAGCTCCGCCTCCCGGGTTTACGCCATTCTCCTGCCTCAGACTCCCGAGTAGCTGGGACTACAGGCGTCTGCCACCTCGCTCGGCTAGTTTTTTGTATTTTTTAGTAGAGACGGGGTTTCACTGTGTTAGCCAGGATGGTCTCGATCTCCTGACCTCGTGATCCGCCCGTCTCGGCCTCCCAAAGTGCTGGGATTACAGGCTTGAGCCACCGCGCCCGGCCTTAATTTTTGTATTTTTAGTAGAGATGGGGTTTCGTCATGTTGGCCAGGCTGGTCTTGAACTCCTGACCTCAGATGATCCACCTGCCTCAGCCTCCCAAAGTGCTGGAATTTCAGGCGTGAGCCGCCACACCCGGCTTCTATTTTATTTTTTTGAGATAGGGTCTTGCTGTGTCACCCAGGCTGGAGTGCAGTGGTGTGATTACAGCTCATTGCACCCTCAACTTCCCAGGTTCAAGCAATCCTCCTGCCTTGGCCTCCCAAAGTGCTGGGATTACAGGTGTGAGCCAACTTGCTTGGTCTGGATTTTTATTTTATATGAAATTATTGGGTACCTGCTATGGGTTACCAGAAATACACAGAAATAATGTCAAGTCAATGTGATAAATTTGGAAATAACTGATTTCTACCTATTATCAGTAGTTCTCAGTTTCGGCTGCAAAGTAGAGAAAGTTAGGAACTATACATATCTGGGTGCCATCACCAAAATTTCTGATTTTAATTGAGTCAGGCTGGGGTCAGGCCTCCACATGTTTAAGAAGCTGTACAGGTGATGGTAATGCCATCAGAGTTGCTAACTGCTGAGTACAAAGGCTTGATTTCAGTGGGCAGATGGTAGTTTCCAGACAGGTTCACTCAAGGAACCACAAATGCAGCACCCTGAAAAGTTTATCTGAAGATCAAGGCTGGAACCAGATAGCACATGCAATATCCACAAGTTAATGTTTATAAAAATGTGTTCAAGGCCAGGCACAGTGGCTCACGCTTGTAATCCCAGCACTTTGGGAGGCTGAAGCGGGTGGATCACGTGAGGTCAGGAGTTTGAGACCAGCCTGACCAACATGGAGAAACCCTGCCTCTACTAAAAATACAAAATTAATCAGGTGTGCTGGTGCATCCCTGTAATCCCAGCTACTCAGGAGGCGGAGGCAGGAGAATCGCTTGAACCTGGGAAGTGGAGGTTGCGGTGAGCCGAGATCCTGCCATTGCACTCTAGCCTGGGCAACAAGAGTGAAACTCCGTCTCAAAAAAAAAAAAAAAAAAAAGGTATATTCAAAAGATAATCACAGAGGTGGGGCTGGGTGTGGTGGCTCATGCCTGTAATCCCAACACTTTTTGGGAGGCCCCAGGTGGGAGGATTGTTTGATTCCAGGAGCTCAAGACCAGCGTGGGCAGCAAAGTGAGACCCTGTCTTTCAAAAAAAAAAAAACAAAAAAAATTAGCCGGGCATGGTGGCATGCCTTTGTAGTCTCAGCTACTGTGGAGACTGGGACAAGAAGAGCTCTTAAACCCGAGAGTTCCAGGCTGCAGTAAGCTATGATCACGCCACTGCATTCCAGTCTGGGTGACAGAGTGAGATCCTGTCTCTAAAAATAAATCAATAAAATAGTAAATAACAATATATATTAATGAAAATTTAGAGGCAACACTCCAAGAATGACTCCTTAGGCTGGGCATGTTGGCTCACGGCTGTAATCCCAGCACTTTGTGAGGTTGAGGCAGATACTTGAGTCCAGGAGTTCGAGACCAGCCTGGCCAACATGCCAAAACCCCATCTCTACTAAAAATACAAAAATTAGCTGGGCTTGGTGGAGGGCGCCTATAGTCCCAGCTGCTGCAGGAGGCTGAGGCATGAGAATTGCTTGAACCCAGAAAGCAGAGGTTGTAGTGAGTCGAGATAGCACCACTGTACTCCAGAGTAAGACTGTCTCAAAAAAAAAAAAAAGAATGACTTTTTACCTTAGATTTTGACAATAGAATTTAACAGAATATACTTAATGTATTGAGTTGATTCTGATATCTCAGTTCAGTATAAACACACTAACCTTATTAGTTATACAATCTCTGTGTTATATAGGTATGTGTATGTGTTTGGGAATAGTTTGGACTATTTAGACTCATATCCTGCTCATTCTATTTCATATTTTCTGTATTAAATCACTCTATGCAATAGTTTCTCCTACTTATTTTTATTTTTTGCTTTTTCTGAGACAGAGTCTTGTTCTGTCACCCAGGCTGGAGAGAAGTGGCACGACCACAACTCCTGGGCTCAATGGATCCTCCCACCTCAGCCTCCTGAGTAGCTGGGACTACAGGCTTGCACCACCACACTAGGCTAATTTTTTTTGTTTTTGCCATATTGCCCAGGTTGGTCTTGAACTCCTGAGCCCAATTAATACGCTCACCTCAGCTTCCTAAAGTGCTGGGATTACAGGCATGAGACACCATGCCCAGCCAAGTTTCTTCCTTTTATATTAAAACTTTTTTTTTAACATTTTACTAAATTACCTTTTCTAAAGTCAATTCAGAAGATGTCAACAAATAACAACCATCTAATCTATTATTACCATTGTACTACTCCAGTCTTATTCCATACTCAGAGATCATTTCAATTGCCTGTAGAATTAAATGTATACTTTTCTCTCCATGACCTTTAGGACAATAGTTTCTAAACTTTTGGATTTCATGTACTTTTAAAATTTTAAAATAAAGTTAGGAAACTCATATATGTTTGCAAATATTTTATTTTCCTAAGTAAGGCCACTAAGGAAAACAAATATTATCTTTTTTTTTTTTTAGAGACGGAGTCTTGCTCTGTCGCCCGGGCTGGAGTGCAGTGGCTGGATCTCAGCTCACTGCAAGCTCCGCCTCCTGGGTTCACGCCATGCTCCTGCCTCAGCCTCCGGAGTAGCTGGGACTACAGGCACCTGCCACCTCGCCCGGCTAGTTTTTTGTATTTTTAGTAGAGACGGGGTTTCACCGGGTTAGCCAGGATGGTCTCGATCTCCTGACCTCGTGATCCGCCCGTCTCGGCCTCCCAAAGTGCTGGGATTACAGGCTTGAGCCACCGCGCCCGGCCTAACAAATACTATCTAACAGAATTATCATTCCACTTAAAAAGTGTTAACTCAAAAATGTAAGGACTCACTGCTTTAATATTTCTTCAGTTCTAAAATTCTATTTTAAATGCTGATTGTATGGAAGTGATAGTTGCCTCTCCACATTCCTCTATAATAATTGCCACCATATTTAGCACAGTGCTAAATACATAGGTGGTGCCCACAAAATATTTTGAAGCTGATATTCTAGTTGTTTTAGACCCACATGATATTGGATAGGTAGCAGTAGCTATTCAATAAAGGTTTATAGAAATGGTCGGTGAATAAATGAATGAATGTTCATTCTAAGTATATCCAGAGAGCTTGGACACTGATTCCCAGCACTTTGAACAGGTAGATATCATCACCAAAGCATGAAGACTGGATTCTTCTCTATATCTGTCTCTGTGTTGCTGTAAATAAAACAGCCACGTTCAATGGAAATACGAATTTTGATTACAAATGGTTGTGTTTCTGCTATTAGCTCATTTTATATAGATAATTTTTAGTAAGTACAGAAAGATTTTCCAATTTAATTTTTATTCTTGTATTTTTTTTTTTTTTTTGAGATGGAGTCTTGCTGTGTCATCCAGGCTGGAGTGCAGTGGCTGGATCTCAGCTCACTGCAAGCTCCGCCTCCCGGGTTTACGCCATTCTCCTGCCTCAGCCTCCCGAGTAGCTGGGACTACAGGCGCCTGCCACCTCGCCTGGCTAGTTTTTTGTATTTTTTAGTAGAGACGGGGTTTCACCGTGTTAGCCAGTATGGTCTCGATCTCCTGACCTCGTGATCCGCCCGTCTCGGCCTCCCAAAGTGCTGGGATTACAGGCTTGAGCCACCGATCCTGGCCTATTCTTGTATTTGAATGTGAACTGATCAGTAAATTTGTAAAGTTTTGATATTTTTCATCTGTTCCATTCTTTCTCCTAAGTACAATAATCTTTTCTTTTTCCAACACTTTGCCATTACTAAGTTGATTTAAAAAGGTAACTTCTTAGGGAAATGATCCATGTGTTTAAATGTTTCCCAATTGTGCTTTGATTTACAGGCTGCATGTTTTTATTGATTGTTAAATTGGACACAAGTGACTTAGCTCATTATTCTTTTATTGAAAGTTATAGCAATTAAAAGCAAGAAACTACAAATGGACCTAGGTCTCAGTCCAATTAAAAAAAAAAAGTGACAGTAGTACCAGCTTACTGAGAATATTTTTGTTTGTTTGTTTGGAGACAGGGTCTTGCTTTGTTGCTCAGGCCAGAGTGCAGTGGCATGATCATCGCTCACTCTGAGACAGCCAAGTATAAAGGGGTCCACGGAGAACCTTTGACTGGCCTGTGCACCTGGAGAATGGGGTAGAGCCCTGGGATGTTCGTGCCCTTTGCATGGGGGAGGAGCCTGGCCTCTCCTATTCCTGGGTGGTAACTTGAGATTCAGTCTGTGAGGCAGGAAGCCAGCTAGCAGGACTCTTACTTTTCTGAGAGTCCCTATTTCCCTTTTTTTTTCCTTTTCACCCAATAAATCCTGCCTTTCTCACCCTTCAAAATGTCTGAGAACCTAATCTTTCCTGGTTGTGTGACAAGAACTGAGTCACGGCACCAAAATGTCATGCACGTCCATGTGAAGAGACCACCAAACAGGCTTTATGTGAGCAATAAAGCTTTTTAATCACCTGGGTGCAGGTGGGCTGAGTCAGAAAAGAGTCAGCGAAGGGAGATAAGGGTGGGCCAGTTTTATAGGATTTGGGTAGATAAAGGAAAATTACAGTCAAAGGGGATTTGTTCTCTGGAAGGCAGGAGTGGGGATCGCAAGGTGCTCAGTTGGGGAGCTTTTTGAGCCAGGATGACCGAGGAAAAGGACTTCCACAAAGTAATGTTATCACTTAAGGCAAGGACCGGCATTTTCACTTCTTTTGTGGTGGAATGTCATCAGTTAAGGCGGGGCAGGGCATTTTCGCTTCTTTTGTGATTCTTCAGTTACTTCAGGCCATTTGGGCGTATACATGCAAGTCACAGGGGATGCGATGGCTTGGCTTGGGCTCAGAGGCCTGACAAGGAGAAAGTCCTATGACAACTGCAACTTTGAACTCCAGAGCTCAAGGGATCATCCCACCTCAGCCTCCTGAATAGCTGGGATTATAGGCACCAGTCACTGTGCCCAAACTTAAAAAACAAAACAAAACAGTCTGGGCAACATGGTGAAACCCGTCTCTACAAAAAACACAAAAAATTAGCTAGGCACGGTGGCAGGGTGTCTATAGCCCCAGCTACTCAAGAGGTTGAGGTGGGAGGATCGCTTGAGCCTGGGAGGTGACAGTTGCAATGAGCCAAGATTGTGCCACTGTGCTTCAGCCTGAGTGACAGAGTGAGACCCTGTCTCAAAAAAACAAAAACAAAAATAAGATTAATCTATATTCACTTTTAAGTATTTGCTTTTTGAAAAAATTGATTGTATCTGAATACATTCATGCCTTTCATTTTTAAAAAAAGTAAAATTTATTTGCTTTCAGTTCCCAACCCATTTTCTATCATTATAAAAATACTACATTCTCATTATAAAATGTTTGGAAAGTACTGAAAAGTAAGTGTGAAGAACTAGAAAAAATTCACCCATGGCCTCCTCAAACTAGAAACTACTATTGTTATCATCATTTCTATTTGGTCTTTTTATTTTTATTATTTATTATTATTATTTGAGACGAAGTCTGGCCCTGTCGCCCAGACTGGAGTGCAGTGGCGTGATCTCGGCTCACTGCAAGCTTCGCCTCCCGGGTTCATGCCATTCTCCTGACAGCCTCCCGAGTAGCTGGCACTGCAGGTGCCCGCCACCACGCCTGGCTAATTTTTTGTATTTTTAGCAGAGACAGGGTTTCACCATGTTAGCCAGGATGGTCTTGATCTTCTGACCTTGTGATTCACCCGCCTTGGCCTCCCAAAGTGCTGGGATTACAGGTGTGAGCCACCTCACCTGGCTTAGTCTTTTTATTTTTAAATCCACTTTCCTCCCTCCATTCCTGTTTAGATCATAGAGCACATATAATTTTGTGTCCTGCCTTTTTCACTTAACATTTCATTGAAGCATTTTGGCTTGTCATTAAAAAATATTTGTATAAGCCAGGTATGGTGGCTTGTGCCTATAATCTCAGTACTTTGGGAGGCTGAGGTGGGAGGATTGCTTGAAGCCAGGAGTTCAAGAACAGCCTGGGCAACATAGCAAGACCTTGTCTCTACAAAAAAATTAAAAACAAAAAAATTTGCCAGGCATGGTGGCATGTGGCTATAGTCTTAGCTACTTGGGAGGCTGAGGCAGAAGGATCCTTTGAGCCCAGGAGGTAGAGGCTGCAGTGAGCTATGATCATGTCACTGCACTCCAGCATGAATGACAGAGCGAGACCCTTTCTCTTAAAAAAAGTTATATATGGCCGGGCGTGGTGGCTCAAGCCTGTAATCCCAGCACTTTGGGAGGCTGAGACAGGCGGATCATGAGGTCAGGAGATCGAGACCATCCTGGCTAACACGGTGAAACCCCGTCTCTACTAAAAAATACAAAAAAAAAACTAGCCAGGCGAGGTGGCAGGCGCCTGTAGTCCCAGCTACTCGGGAGGCTGAGGCAGGAGAATGGCGTGAACCTGGGAGGAGGAGCTTGCAGTGAGCTGAGATCCAGCCACTGCACTCTAGCCTGGGCGACAGAGCGAGACTCCATCTCAAAAAAAAAAAAAAGTTATATATATATGTTATATATATAACTTATATGTATATGTTATATATAACTTATATGTATATGTTATATATAAGATATATGTTATATATGTGTGTTATATATGTTATATAAGTTATATGTATATGTTATATATGTTATATGTATATGTTATATATAAGTTATATGTATGTTATATATAAGTTATATGTATATGTTATATATAAGTTATATGTATATGTTATATATATGTTATATGTATAAGTTATATGTATATGTTATATATAAGTTATATGTGTATGTTATATATATAAGTTATATGTATATGCTATATATAAGTTATATGTATGTGTTATATATAACAGTTATATGTGTATGTTATATATATAAGTTATATGTATGTGTTATATATAAGTTATATATACATGCATAATTTTTTTTTTGAAACGGAGTCTTCTCTGTTGCCCAGGCTGGAGTCTCACCATGTTGGCCAGGCTGTTCTGGAACTCCTGGCCTCAGGTGATCCACCCATCTCGGCCACCCAAAGTGCTGAGATTACAGGCATGAGCCACCACGTGGCCAATGCATACATAATTTTTAATAGCTGCAAAATACTTCATTCTTTGCATTACCATAATTTGCTTTAACATTCCTTTTGTTGGACTTTTAGATCATTTCTGGCATTTTGCTATTATTAACATCTTTGGCACATTTTTGGGAGTAGTCAGCATTTTGCGTCACTTTCCAAGGATAGACTTCCAGAAGTAGTAGTACTGGGTCAAAGGGTGAGATTATTCACAAGGCTTCTGATTCATATTAACCATATTGCTTTTGGCTGGGCACAGTGACGCACATCTGTAATCCTAGCACTTTGGGAGGTCAAGGGAGGTGAGTTGCTTGAGCTCAGGAGTTCGAGACCAGCCTGGGCAACACAGCAAGACCTCATCTCTACTTAAAAAATATACATATATATTGGCCGGCTGCAGTGATTCATGCCTGTCATCCCAGCACTTTGGGAGGCTGAGGCGAGTGGATCTTCTGGGGTGGGGAGTTCAATACTAGCCTAGCTAACATGGTAAAACCCCATCTCTACTGAAAATACAAAATGAGCTGGGTATGGTGGTCCATGCCTGTAACCCCAGCTACTCAGGATGCTGAGGCAGGAGAATGGCTTGAACCCGGTAGGTGGAGGTTGCAGTGAGCCAAGCTTGCACCATTGCACTTCAGCCTGGGCGACAGTGTGAGACTCTGTCTCAAAAAAAAAAAAAAAAAAAAGGCCGGGCGCGGTGGCTCAAGCCTGTAATCCCAGCACTTTGGGAGGCTGAGACGGGCGGATCACGAGGTCAGGAGATCGAGACCATCCTGGCTAACACGGTGAAACCCCGTCTCTACTAAAAATACAAAAAACTAGCCGGGCGAGGTGGCGGGCGCCTGTAGTCCCAGCTACTCGGGTGGCTGAGGCAGGAGAATGGCGTGAACCCGGGAGGCGGAGCTTGCAGTGAGCTGAGATCCGGCCACCGCACTCCAGCCTGGGCGACAGAGCAAGACTCCGTCTCAAAAAAAAAAAAAAAAAAAAAAAAAGCCAGGCATGGTGGCACACCCCTGTAGTCCCAGCTACTTCGGAAGCTGAAACAGGTGGATCACTTGTGCCCTGGAGGTCGAGACTGCTGTGAGCTGTGATCATGCCACTGCACCCCTGCCTTGGTGACAGAGCAAAACCCTGTCTCAAAACAAGCATATTGCTCTCCAAAAAGTGCTAATTTACTTTGCGAAATGAAGTGAATATAAGTGTCCAACTTATTGCACCCTGGCCAGCATTAAGAATTAAAATACACATAAATCTGTACTAATTTGAATTTTGGAGATAGTATTTTATCATTTTAAAATATTTTAGGACCAGGTGCGGTGGCTCAAGCCTCTAATCCCAGCACTTTGAGAGGCCGAGGCAAGTGGATCACTTGAGGTCAGGAGTTCGAGACCAGCCTCACCAACATGGTGAAACCCTGTCTCTACTAAAACTACAAAATTAGCTGGGTGTGGTGGCGCATGCCTGTAGTCTCAGCTACTTGGGAGGCTGAGGCAGGAGAATCGCTTGAACCCGGGAGGTGGAGGCTGCAGTGAGCCAAGATGGCACCAGTGTACTCCAGCCTGGGCAACAAAGCAAAACTCTGTGTCAAAAAAATATATGTATACACACATACAGACACACACACACACACACACACACACACACACACACACACACAGAGATCATTCTTTTCCTCTTTCTGTAGTGACCCATATACTTTATATTTGATTAAGTTCCCTACATAGAATCTAGCACATATGGGAAGAAAGTTAACAGATTTGGCATCTGAGGTCTTTGGATACAAATAATTTGTCTAACTGTGAGATATGTTGTTGGCTTGTAGTAATGGGGGTAATTTTGTAGCTAGAATAGAATTCTCACCTATGAGATTGCAAACGTTGCTAAATTGTATCAATTTACTATCTCTCTAGTTCTGTCTCTATGAAACAGAAATGGGAATATAGGGGTTTACAAACATAAAAATCATCTGAAATGGTACTACCAGGAAAATCTTGCATAAACTCCTACAATAAAGAAGCTAGCAAAAGAAAGCTTCATTGTGAAGTAAGGAACAAGGAGTTTTATTTAAATGGTTGAAAAACATTTCCATTCAATTTTAATGTCTTAAATGATATATCCTACTGTTAATAGCAGTAATCCCCCTGGTGAGTAACATTCTTGTTAACGTCATAATAGATCTCCATTCACTAATTTAACAGCTTGAAGGTACACTTTTCAGACAGTAGAACAGTAATTAATCTTTGCAGCAATATTTCTTCAATAGCTTCTGAGAAAGCAGGATTTTTTTTTTTTTTTCCTGAGGCAGAGTCTCACTCTGTCGCCCAGACTGGAGTGCAGTGGTGCGATCTCGGCCACTGCAACCTCCTCTCCCGGGTTCAAGCGATTCTCCTGCCTTAGACTCCCGAGAAGCTGGGACTACAGGTACGTGTCACCATGCCCAGCTAATTTTTTATTTATTTTTTGGTATTTTTAGTAGAGACGGGTTTCACCATGTTAGCCAGGATGGTCTTGATCTCCTGACCTCATGATCTGCCCACCTCGGCCTCCCAAAGTGCTGGGATTACAGGCGTGAGCCACCATGCCTGGCCTGGATTTTTTTTTTTTTTTTTTTTGAGACAGAGTTTCACTCTTTTTGCCCAGGCTGGAGTGCAATGGTGCGATCTCGGCTCACCGCAACCTCCGTCTCCCAGGTTCAAGCGATTCTCCTGCCTCAGCCTCCTGAGTAGCTAGGATTACAGGCATGTGCCACTACCCCAGCTAATTTTGTATTTTTAGTAGAGACAGGGTTTCTCCATCTTGGTCAGGCTGGTCTTGAACTCCCAACCTCAGGTGATCCACCCGCCTCAGCCTCCCAAAGTGCTGGGATTACAGGCGTGAGCCACCGTGTCCAGGGAAAGCAGGATTTTTAAAAAATTTACCATTACAGCTGGTGAATCTGTGGAATTATTTAGAATAAGTTAATTTAATTTAATTAATTTATTTTTGAAATGAGGTCTTGCCATGTTGCCCAGGCTGGTCTCAAACTCCTGGCTTCAGGCTATCCTTCCACCTCGGCCTCCCGAAGTGCTGGGATTATAGGCGTGAGGCACTGTGCCTGACTGATTTACTTATTTTTTTAGCAATGGGGCCTCACTGTCTTGCTCAGCTTGGACTCAAGTGATCTTCCTGCCTCAGCATCCTGAGTAGCTGGGAATGCAGGCACATACCACCATGCCTGGCCAAGAAGAAGTTTAACATTTATTTTATTTTATTTTATTTTTATTTATTTATTTATTTATTTTGAGACGGAGTCTCGCTCTGTCACCCAGGCTGGAGTGCAGTGGCCGGATCTCAGCTCACTGCAAGCTCCGCCTCCCGGGTTCACGCCATTCTCCTGCCTCAGCCTCCCAGGTAGCTGGAACTTACAGGCGCCGCCACCTCGCCCGGCTAGTTTTTTGTAGTTTTTAGTAGAGACGGGGTTTCACCGTGTTAGCCAGGATGGTCTCGATCTCCTGACCTCGCGATCCGCCCGTCTCGGCCTCCCAAAGTGCTAGGATTACAGGCTTGAGCCACCGCGCCCGGCCTTATTTTATTTTTATTATTATTTTTTTTTAGTCTTAGCATTTACTTTCCCCACCCCATACTCTTGGAACAGGCTTCAGTTTTACAGGAAATGGCACCGATGGAGAGAAGGCTGGCATTACCTTCATGAAAGGGCTGCAAGAGCTGCCTGGGAAGAAGGCGTGCCTTGGGGAACTGGAAAGATGCCGTCAGTGTGGGTGGGCAAGAGGACAGTCAGTCGTCCCGCTGCCAGCCCAGTAGCTTCCAGAGGCAGGTGCCCAGTGCTACTGGAGCCCCTCATAGGGGTAGGGGTAGGGACTGCACCTCCTCCACGCGCTTGTTGTAGGCCTCCTGGTACTCCTCGTGGGGCTTGACCATTATCACACAGGTGGGGCACTTGGAGCCTGCGGCTGCACCCAGGTCCGCCTTAGAGGGATAGAGACATAGGCCAGATTTCGGTCCTCACACATGACTGGGAGATGGCAGTATACCTCAATGGGCAGTGTTTCTCCTGCAAAAACTATGATCCCTTTTTCTCCTTTGTGGACAGTTTTCTGAACCTCTTTCACCCCGCGCCGAATCTGCTTCTGCTTCACGGCTTTTTTGATGCATTTGTAGAGCTTCCACGTGAGGCAGCGAGAAGCCAGGGGCTGTACCATGGGGTTCTGGTTGACCAGCAGCTCCTGGTAGCTGCGTTCCCCAGAGCACGCCTCCGCCTGAGCCTGGGGCCTGTCAAATCTACCTTTATTTTGGTCATGGCAGCGGCCGCGGAAACCTAGTCCCAAGGAGGCCAAAGAACTTTAACATTTCTATAAAGAAATTATTTTCGCTATAATTGTAAATTCTAACTTTGGCCCGTGGAAATTATATGTTTTTTACATGTCATCCTATGCCTCTCATTGGAAATTTGTCAAAATGTTGTTCTGATATTTAGCAAAGTTTTATTTATTTTTTTGAGATGGAGTTTCGCTCATGTGGCCCAGGCTGGAGTGCAATGGTGCCATCTCGGCTCACTGCAACCTCCATCTCCCAGGTTCAAGCGATTCTCCTGCCTCAGCCTCTGAAGTGGCTGGGATTACAGGCATGTGCTACCAAGCCTGGCTAATTTTTTGTATTTAGTAGAGACCAGGTTTCACCATGTTGGCCAGGCTGGTCTCAAACTCCCGACCTCAGGTGATCCACCCGCTTCAACCTCCCAAAGTGCTGGGATTATAGGTGTGAGCCACCACGCCTGGCCCAAAGTGTTTTTTTTTTTTAAACAGAGTCTCGCTCTGTCACCCAAGCTGGACTGCAGTGGTGCAATCTTGGCTCACTGCAACTTCTGCCTCCCGGGTTCAAGCGATTCTCCTGCCTCAGCCTCCCAAGTAGCTGGGACTACAGGCGCATGCCACCACACCCAGCTAATTTTTTGTATTTTTAGCAGAGATGGGGTTTCACCGTGTTCGCCAGGATGGTCTCAATCTCCTGACCTCGTGATCCACCCACCTCGGCCTCCCAAAGTGCTGGGATTACAGGCATGAGCCACTGCGCCCGGCAAGTGTTTTAATATAATAACAATCTAACTCAAATTCCATGGTCAATAATCTCAGTTACAATCTAAGAACACATTTTTATCAAATAAAAATTTCATGTATTAGAACAGGCACGGTGGTTCATGCCTGTAATCCAAGCACTTTGAGAGGCTGAGGCAGGTGGATCACCTGAGGACTGGAGTTTGAAACCATCCTGGCTAACAGGATGAAACCCTGTCTCTACTAAAAATACAAAAAAAGTAACCGGATATGGTGGCGAGCGCTTGTAGTCCCAGCTACTCAGGAGGCTGACTCAGGAGAATGGCTTGAACCCGGGAGGCAGAGGTTGGAATGAGCTGAGATTGCACTACTGCACTCCAGCTTGGGTGACAAAGTCAGACTCTGTCTCAAAACAAAAAAACAAACAAACAAAAAACCCAAAACAAACCAAAAGAAAAAAAAGAAAAGAAAAGAAAAAAAAATTCATGTGTTAGACTACAGAAGTACATTATCTGAACTGGGTCTTTATGGGTTTACATTCATTTCTCATTTTCACTGAAAGCTCTTAATGTAAATATACTCTATAGATATCTTCCTAATTCAACAATTGTTGTTATTCCTTTTGAAAGAGAAACAGAGGTTAAGTGCCTTGCTAGGGCCATAGAGCTAAGAGGAAGTTACTAAGATTGCTGATTCAATCCTTAGTCATTAGACCAACTGTTAGTATATAATGATATATAACCATTGTTAAACTTTTGCGGCCTTTGAAAAACACACATGTGCATAGGAAAGGTAGCATGTTCTAAAATCAATACAAAGCTAAACCAAGATTTGATTAAGGAAGAGCTCGTTAAAAAGGAAGCATTGGTAACTACAGTATTTTTCATTGTTATCTCAGTGTGCTTGCAAAGTATTACCTTATGATAAATATATATAATTTTCTTTTCCTTTTCAAAATGCAAAATGGATTTTTTTCATTTTATTTTAAGTTCAGGGGTACATGTGCAGGTTTGTTATATAGGTAAATGTGTGTCGTATGGGTTTGTTGTGCAGATTATTTCATCACCCAGGCGATTAAGACTATTACCCTAAGTTATTTTTCCTGATCCTCTCCCTCCTCCCACCCTCTACCCTCTGATAGGCCCCAGTGTGTCTTGTTCCCCACTGTGCGTCCATGTGTTTTCATCATTTAGCTCCAACTTACAAGCGAGAACATGCAGTATTTGGTTTTCTGTTCCTGTGTGAGTTTGCTAAGGATAATGGCCTCTAGCTTCATCCATGTTCCTGCAAAGGACATGATCTTGTTCTTTTTTAGGGGCTGCATAGTATTCCATGGTGTATATATACCACATTTTCTTTATCCAGTCTATCACTGATGACCTTTTTTTTTTTTTTTTTTTTTTGAGACGGAGTCTCACTCTGCCACCCAGGCTGGAGTGCTGTGGCCGGATCTCAGCTCACTGCAAGCTCCGCCTCCCGGGTTCACGCCATTCTCCTGCCTCAGCCTCCCGAGTAGCTGGGACTACAGGCGCCCGCCACCTCGCCCAGCTAATTTTTTTTATTTTTTATTTTTTAGTAGAGACGGGGTTTCACCGTGTTAGCCAGGATGGTCTCGATCTCCTGACCTTATGATCCGCCCGTCACTGATGACCATTTAGGTTGATTCCATGTCTTTGCTATTGTGAGTAGTGTTGCAATGAACATACACGTGCATGACTTACATTCTTTTGGGTATATACCCAGTAATGGGATTGCTGGGTCAAATGGTATTTCTGTCTTTAAGTCTTTGAGGAACACTGTCTTCCACAATAGTTAGACTAATTTACACTCCCACTAACAGTGTATAAACATTTCTTTTTCTCCACAACCTCACCAGCATCAGTTATTTTTTGACTTTTTAATAATAGCCATTGACTGGTGTGAGGGGTATCTCACTGTGGTTTTGATTTGCATTTCTTTAATGATCAGTGATGTTGAGCTTTTTTCGTATGATTGTTGGCCATATATATGTCTTCTTTTGAAAAGTGTCTGTTCATGTCCTTTGCCCACTTTTTTTTATGGGGTTTTTGTTTTTTCTTGTAAATTTGTTTAAGTTCCTTATAGATGCTAGATATTAGACCTTTCTCAGATGCATAGTTTGCAAAAATTTTCTCCCATTCTGTAAGTTGTCTCTTTACTCTGTTGATAGTTTCTTTTGCTGTGCATAAGCTCTTTATTTTAATTAGATCTCACAAAATGGATATTTTTTAAAAAATAAACAACTCTAAAATTACATTACTCTAACTTAACTATTCACTTGTTTATGAAATATATTGCTGTTTGTGGATTGTTTTTTAGACTTTGCTCACACCCATGATTTTTTCTTTACACAATTGCAATTATAATGTACATACAACTTTTTCCATGGAATTTTGTAATTTTATTTTACATTGAGATTTAAGAAATTTCCTAAGGACCCATATGAATTGAAAATTTGCAAACTCATAAACAAAGTCTAGGCCTTCTCATAATCTGTCACATACTGAGACCATTTTGCAACACAGACACTTTGTTAAACTTTCTTGTTTTCATACAGAGAACCTGCTGGAATAATGAAATTAATTCATTAGATATAGTTGTGAAAGGAGAACAGCAATACAAAAATTCTCAGTGACATTTCAGAATAGAGTCAAGTATGAACAGACCACTTGGCGCAGAACTGGCAGAGTGGGAAGGAATAAGACTGTAATTGATCTGAGGTCTTCGAAATGATCATTATCATGAGAGACTCTGGGTAAATTAAGAGAGAAAGTCCATGCTGATGGGCACTCCATGGTATGTGTATGGGGTGGAAGATATCCCAGTAAAATGTCGTGTATCTTGAAAGTCCCATGTGGGGATAATGGTCCTCAACAGGCATGTAAAACATACGTACAGAGAACCCAGAAGCTTGTGATATTTGAAAACCAGCATGGTGAGGTTGGCAAACCCTTGGTTCAGGACTTATGATCTGCTGCAGGATTCTCTTCCCTGTGAGGGGCCTGACAAGAGTATGGGAGGGTTCCAATCCCCAAGGACTGAAGTACCAATTTAAATTCAGGGAATGAGACCATCAAGGATTTACTTACTGTAATTGGAAATTTAGATGGGCACTGATGACCTATGGAATAAGACCAAAGTGCTCTAGATAGAGCTGGGCTATTTGAGCTAGAGACAAATTGAGCTTGGTTCCATAGTATTGAGTGAAAACTCATTAAATCACTATTGTCTAAGGTCAGAATTGATGGTAGACACAGGAGTCAGAGTTGAGCCTAAGGGTGGGGAAGTAGGGGTAGAGAATGAGGATGGGTATGGAATGCTGTCAAAATCAAATAGCTTGAACTGTGTGGAGGGGTGAGAAAGAATGGGGAAACTGGCAGGAGTAAATTGTCTGGATGTGGCTGAAATATCCTGGATACTTTTAATATTCTTTACAACTCAAAATGGAAGTCAGAAAATTTCGTAGTTTCACGGATACTCAGGGCAAAAATTACCTGAGATTTTTCAGTAAAGAAGGACAAGTATTCAGGCAAAATAATGTAATTACTGTACCAGTTATGCAAAGCTTCAGTTGCCAGTTTTAGTGTCTTAACAATCAAACCAACTTTTTACTTTTCCTGGAATAATCTATTTTCTTCTAAATAAGTGGTTGAAGTCGTCCTCATTTAATGATTATTAAAATGATATGCATGATTTGATTCCCCCCCCTTTTTTTTTTTTTGAGACAGAGTCTGGCTCTGTCTCCCAGGCTGGAGTGTAGTGGCCGGATCTTGGCTCACTGCAAGCTCCGCCTCCCGGGTTTACACCATTCTCCTGCCTCAGCCTCCGGAGTAGCTGGGACTACAGGCGCCCGCCACCTCGCCCGGCTAGTTTTTTGTATTTTTAGTAGAGACGGGGTTTCACAGTGTTAGCCAGGATGGTCTCAATCTCCTGACCTCGTGATCCGCCTGTCTCGGCCTCCCAAAGTGCTGGGATTACAGGCTTGAGCCACCGCGCCTGGCCAACTATTTTCCCCCTTTTGACTTTTACTGTCTTGTGCTATTTGATCGACCCAACCCTAACTGTAGGTATCAGCAGTACTCTGACCAGGCAGGTAATTTTTTAAAGAATTATAAGTGTGGTAGCTATATAATTTCTTGTCCAAACTGGTACACCTGCAAGAGTGAAAAGAGGTGCTGTTAATAATTAACTAAGACAACTAGTATTGGGTAAGACTGTCACAAGCAAACTAGGATATATGGTCACCCTAGTATTGGGACATAACTCTCCTTGGTTCTCTAACATTTATGCATGTCTTGTGAGCAGAGGCACTGCTAGCCTCTTATTCTGGACTTTTTTTTCATGAATGTTGGTATAGCAAACAGCCTTGGAAGAGAGAATGTCTTTCTCTGGAGCAAAGGAGAAAGATTGAGGTTTTCTAAGCTCAGGGTTAGTCTTCTGTAATACAACCCAGTGTGTGTGCAGGTGTCTCCTAGCCCTTGGGTTACCCTGTGGGAACTGGGGCTTGGGCTACTGCCACAAGAAAATGAAGATGCTCTGGCTACTGCCATTGATATTAGTAATAAACTGTCACCTGTCTTTGATCCAGGAGTCTTGTGTCTTCTGCCAGCACCCATGAAACTAGCAGACTAATTTCCAAACAAATAAGGTAAAGTGTCAGACCTTCACAGTTCTTGCTACCTAGTATAATTATAAATCACTGTGTAAGCTTAAGATATTACTGCTACTACTATTGTTGTTCTTATTAATTTAGTAGAAATTTTATTCTGTGCATTTAAGAATTTATCTTCCAAAAAATGTTTGAAAACTTTAACAGCAGAAAAAAAAAAAAAAAGAAAAAGATAGGCATTATTGGATCTGGTCTCACTGATGTCAGATAGCCTCTTTCAACTAATAAGATTAAACATGTAACTATTATGATTAATAATTAAATTGCAATAAAATAAATTATAAGTTTATCTTAATGCAATGTATACTTCAGTTGCTTAGTTCTATTGTAGATTGATTTCTTAAAACTATGTAGCATATTTTGAATTCAAAATGTATGTGACTAAATTTTTTCTTCTAGCATAGTGGTCTGTAATTTCAAGAAGCATGTAATATGATGTAACAAAAAGCATGTAATAAACGTGTCAGATTTTGAATTTCCCTTTCTTCTACCTTACCTTAACCTACATGCTTTTTTTTCCTCTTGAACTTTCTTTAACCTTTTGTAAATATTCCAAGAGAGTGGCACAAGCCACAGCATTTTAAGGTGGCAGATAATTGCAAAGAGATATACAATGCACACTAGTGATAACATTTAGTACTTAGGCAGTGCTTTAAGAACATTAACCAATTAATTCACATAGCACCCCCTGTGAAGCAGTAAGTAGCATTATTTCCACTTACATAGTGAGAAAATATGTAGATAGAAGCTGGCTTACTTTTCTGAGACATTAGAGCCAGTGAAATCTTGAAAACAAGTTAAAATGCTCCTGTGTTCAAACTACTGAAATAGGCTCTGTTCATAATAGAAGTTTCTTTGAGAGTCCTTGGAAAAACGCTATATTTTAAAGACTATATGTCTTGTATCTATTCATTTTCTTTCTTTATTTTGCAAAACATTTTATTGAAATTCCCTTGTCCAAAAAAAACCAGAAGTCCTTTTATTAGCCAAATGTTTTGAATTAAATGACTTTTTATAGCAATCACAAGAAGACGATTATCCTCAGAAGAACTCTGTGACAAACTTTACAGTTATAATAAAATGATACAGGGTTTGTATATTATGTTTGTATTACTTTAAGGATCAGCAGTTAATGTTATTATTTTACTCTTTTTTTTTTTCATTTTTTACCTGTTCGTTTTACATGTGAGGTTGCTGGATGTTAACTTAAGCTGTGTTAACTTATAATTTGTTTTCACATTTTAATAATTTAACTTTATTTTTTATTGTGGTAAAATACACATAACATTCAATTTACTATTTAACCATTTAAAATGTACAATTCAGTGTCATACACATTGTTTTGCAACCACTATCTCCAGAACTTTTTATTTTACTCTTATAACCAAATCTTACATACTGAAATATTGGAATTTTTCATATCAAAAGGATGCACAGTTCATTTATTACCTGTTTAATTTCTAAATTATTTGTATTAGAGTAGTGATGAATTGTATTAAACTATTTCTTCCTCTCTCTGCTTGTCTAATTTTCCTCGCAGTCATAGGAGAGATGGCTTGTTAGAACAAGGTATGAAATTGTGACTAGAATAAGGTCAAAAGATCGTTTTGGGAATTGAGTCCTTGACCTCAGTTCCTTGCATTAATAAACTGAGCTAATTAGCCACATTGCCTGTTTCAGTATGGTACAACTTGGCAGTTGCTTTTCAATAAGTCAACTGTGTTGTGGTATCACTGGTTTAACAAACACTTTTTAAGCACCTACAATGTGCAGGCAATGGGCTAGATACTCCGTGTACAAAGGTAAAAGAAATACATTTCTTGGCCTAGCGTTGTGACTCACGCCTGTAATCCCAGCACTTTGGGAGGCTATGGCGGGCAGATCACCTTAAGTCGGGAGTTTGAGACCAGCCTGAACAACGTGGAGAAACCCCGTCTCCACTAAATAAAAATTAGCTGGGCGTGGTGGTGCATGCCTATAATCCCAGCTACTTGGGAGGCTGAGGTAGGAGAATCACTTGAATCCAGGAGGCGGAGGTTGCAGTGAGCCGAGATTGTGCCATTGTACTTCAGCCTGGGCAGAAAGAGCAAAACTCCATCTCAATTAAAAAAAAAAAAAAAATACATTTCCTGTCCTTCAAAGAACTAATGATTACCTATAGGTAGCAAGTAGAATTCCCCATTTGTGAAACAAAATATATGCTTTCAGGTACTAACCACACTTTAGAAAGGTTTCAGTGAATCCATAGACAAAATAGTCAAACCATTCTGTATGCATGAACTACCTTGTCAGCTTGTCACTGTTTCTCCTATTGGTAAAACATAACATGTATGTGCCAAAGAAATGGTGCATTTTGGCATAATGGGAACTGGTATATTTTAGTACATTTTGTTTCTTCTCAAAATAGCATCACTAGCAGCTCTTATCCTTGACATGATTTGGGCACTTGATAAGGCATTTGGGTCAGTTAGATGTGAGTGAACAAATTCAGTACAAAGACATAGTCATAAAATTAACTTGGGAAAGAGCAATGGCATAGTCAAATAAGGCAGTTTTTTTTTTTTTATTCAAGTGCTCTAAAAGCAAGATTTGGGTTTGGAATAAATTTAAAAGTTAGATTTTTTTCCTCCTTGGTAAAGACTGTGTAAAAGTGCTTTGTAAATTAAATCAATATAGATATTACTAGAAAGAGAATGGGAATTGCAAACTCTAGTAAGAGATGTGTTTTAAAAAGTACATGAAAAGTACCAGAAAATGAAAAAATGAAAAACAAGTATTTTGAATTTTATATTTAAGGTAACACAAAATCATTCACATTAGAAACACGACTTTATGGAATGAGATTTTCTGACAAATAGTAGACATTTTCTTTTCTTCCTCTTCTTTTTTTTATTTTTATTTTTTATTTTGTTTTGAGACAGGGTCTTGCTCTGTTACCCAGGCTGGAGTGCAGTGGCACGATCTCAGCTCACTGCAGCCTCTGCCTTTTGGGCTCAAACAGTCCTTCCACCTCAGCCTCTTCAGTAACGGGGACTACAGTCACATGCCACTGTGCTTGGCTAGTTTTTAAATTGTTTCTTGTAGAGACAAAGTCTCACTATATTGCCCAGGCTGGTCTCAAACTCCTGGGCTCAAGCGATCTACCTGTCTTGGCCTTCCAAAGTACCAGAATTACAGGGGTGAGTCACCAAGCCCCACCTCTTCTTCTTAAAAAAAAAAAATTCCCCCAGTATGGAAACATTAAGTGCCGTTAAGTACATTTGAAAAACTTGTGACGGCCGGGCGCGGTGGCTCAAGCCTGTAATCCCAGCACTTTGGGAGGCCCAGATGGGCGGATCACGAGGTCAGGAGATCAAGACTATCCTGGCTAACACGGTGAAACCCCGTCTCTACTAAAAAATACAAAAAAACTAGCCGGGCGAGGTGGCGGGCGCCTGTAGTCCCAGCTAACGTAGTCCCAGCTACTTGGGAGGCTGAGGCAGGAGAATGGCGTAAACCAGGAAGACAGAGCTTGCAGTGAGCTGAGGTCTGGCCACTGCACTCCAGCCTGGGCGACAGAGTGAGACTCCGTCTCAAAAAAAAAAAAAAAAAACAAAGAAAAACTTGTGAACCTTGACATTTGATGATGATCTAGAAAAATGCTTAAGCTTGTTGAACATATGGGCAAATATGATTCTTTCAAACAGCAACTTTACTTAAGAAGGATAATGTTCAGAAGTGAGTGAAAGAAAGGGTAGCTTTGGATTCTGAAATACTGTTAAAGATGATATTGCATTTATGTCACACCTATAGAGATAGAAGACAGGTTCTTACAGTGAGTGAGAATATATTTGAGTAATAAAAACGAAAGGAGTGACATTTTTACTCGCTGGTTAAAATTATTGAAATTATTTTAAAATTAGGACCAAAGAAATCTGGTTTAAGTTAAATTAAATGGAATTATTTATTTTTGATACAGAGTCACACTCTATTGCCCAGGCTGGAGTGCAGTGGCACCATCTCTGCTCACTGCAACCTCTGCCTCCTGGGTTCAAGTGATTCTTGTGCCTCAGTTTCCCAAGTAGCTGGAATTACAGGTGTGCACCACCACACCCGGCTAATTTTTGTATTTTAGTAGAGACAGGTTTTCACCATGTTGGCCAGGCCTCAAACTCCTGACCTCAAGTGATCCGCCTGCCTCAGCCTCCCAAAATGCTGGGATTATAGGTATGAGCCACCGTGCCTGGCCTAAATTTTATTTTTGTTATCTAACAAGTACTGCCTGAAATACAACATAGTCTGATTTAGTTTATTTATTTATTTATTTATTTATTTTGAGACGAAGTCTCACTCTGTCACCCAGGCTGGAGTACAGTGGCGCGATCTCGACTCACTGCAAGCTCCGCCTCCCGAGTTCACGCCATTCTCCTGCCTCAGCCTCCTGAGTAGCTGGGACTGCAGGCGCCCGCCACCGCGACTGGCTAATTTTTTGTATTTTTAGTAGAGATGGGGAGTCACTGTGTTAGCCAGGATGGTCTCGATCTCCTGACCTCGTGATCCACCCATCTAGGCCTCCCAAAGTGCTGGGATTACAGGCTTGAGCCACCGCGCCTGGCCAGTTAATTTTTATTTAAGAAAATGAACTATCCTAGAGCCTATATAATAGTGAAATGATGCAATCCAAAGATACAATATTCATAGCTCTTAAATTTATTTATTTGTATAGCTTTTTAATTACTGTTGAAAGTTTATCTTTCTTTTTATTATTTGTTTATTTATTTTGTTTTTTTTTTTGAGATGGAGTCTCGCTCTGTCGCCCAAGCTGGAGTGCAGTGGCACAATCTCAGCTCACCGCAGCCTCCATCTCCCGCATTCAAGATATCCTCCTGCTTCAGCCTCCCGAATAGCTGGAAATACAGGTGTGCCGCCATGCCCGGCTAATTTTTGTATTTTTAGTAGAGATGGGGTTTCACCATGTTGGCCAGGCTGATCTTGAACTCCTGACCTCAGGTGATCCATCTGTCTCAGCCTCCCAAAGTGTTGGGATTACAGGTGTGAGCCACTGTGCCTACGCTATTTTTTTTTGAGACAGAGTTTCACTCTTGTTGCCCAAGCAGGAGTGCAATGGTGCGATCTTGGTTCACTGCAACCTCCGCCTCCCTCCCAGGTTCAAGCGATTCTCCTGCCTTAGCCTCCTGAGTAGCTGGGATTACAGGTGCCTGCCATCATGCCTGGCTAATGTTTTGTATTTTTTTTAGTGGACATGGGGTTTCACCACATAAGCCAGGCTGATCTTGAGCTCCTGACCTCAGATGATCCACCTGCCTCGGCCTCCCAAAGTGCTGGGATTACAGGTGTGAGCCACTGCACCCAGTCCTACTTTTTTTTTGAGATTGAGTCTAGCTCTGTCGCCCAGGCTGGAGTGCAGTGGCGTTATCTTGGCTCACTGCAACCTCCACCTTCTAGGTTCAAGTGGTTATCCTGCCTCAGCCTCCTGAGTAGCTGGGATTACAGGCGCCTGCCACCATGGCCAGCTATTTTTTGTATTTTTAGTAGAGATGGATTTTCACTGTATTGGGCAGGCTGATCTTGAACTCCTGACCTCATGATCCACCTGCTTCGCCCTCCCAGAGTGCTGGGATTACAAGCGTGAGCCACCGTGCCTGGTCCCTGGTCCTATTTTAAATTTTTTTGAGAGACAAGGTCTTGCTCTGTCACCCAGGCTTCAGTGCAGTGGCATAATCACAGCTTGCTGCAGTCTCAAACTCCTGGGTTCAAGCAATCTTCCTGACTCAAGCCTCCGGAGTAGCTGGGACTATAGGCACACACCATCACACCCAGCTAATTAAAAAGAATTTTTGTAGAGACAGGGTCTTGCTGTGATGCCCAGGCTGGTCTTGAACTCCTGACCTCAAGCAATCCTCCTGCCTTGGCCTCCCAAAGTGCTGGGATTACAGGTGTGAGCCACTATGCCTGGACTCTCTTTCTTTTCTTTTTTTTTTTTTTTGAGGTGGAGTCTCGCTCTGTCACCTGGACTGGAGTGCAGTGGCCGGATCTCAGCTCACTGCAAGCTCCGCCTCCCAGGTTTATGCTATTCTCCTGCCTCAGCCTCCCAAGTAGCTGGGACTACAGGTGCCTGCCACCTCGCCCGGCTAGTTTTTTGTATTTTTTTTAGTAGAGACGGGGTTTCACCGTGTTAGCCAGGATGGTCTCAATCTCCTGACCTCATGATCCGCCCATCTCGGCCTCCCAAAGTGCTGGGATTACAGACTTGAACCACCGTGCCCGGCCCAACTCTCTTTATTTTCAAGGTAATGTGTACTTAACAATATTTGGAAAATATAAAATAATATAAAAAAGAAACTACTCATTCTCTTACCTTGGAATAACTTTTATTAGCGTTTTGGTGTACTTCCAATAATTTTTTTGTGTGTGTGTGTGTGAATTGATGTTTCTTTTTTATATATTGTCAAGGTAGATGTACAGTTTTGATGCTACATTTTTTTGTTTAACACTTCATCTTTTTTTTTTTTGAGACAGAGTCTCACTCTGTGGCCCAGGCTGGAGTGCAGTGGCGTGATCTCTGCAAGCTCTGCCTCCTGGGTTCAGGCCATTCTCCTGCCTCAGCCTCTTGAGTAGCTGGGACTACAGGCGCCCATCACCACACCCAGCTAATTTTTTGTATTTTTAGTAGAGACAGGGTTTCACCATGTTTAGCCAGGATGGTCTCAATCTGCTGACCTCGTGATCCACCCGCCTCAGCCTCCCAAAGTGCTGGGATTACAGGCGTAAGCCACCACTCCCGGCTAACACTTCATCTTAAACATTCCTCATTTTTGTAATTATATCATCTTTTAAAATAATGTTTATAATTTAAAAATTGTTGTATAGTGTTTCATCGTTAATATGCAGTAATTTACTTAGCCATTCCCGTTTGTTGGATGTTTAAATTATTTCACATTCATTATTATTCGATCTAATATCTGAACATTGTTGTGCTTAAAATTTTTCCATGTTTACATGTTTTTCCTTAGGATTAATAACAGGAAGTATAATTAGTGAGTAAGAAAAAATAAGGCCAGGTGCAGTGGCTCATGCCTGTAATCCCAGCACTTTGGGAGGCCAAGGCAGGAGGATCACTTGAGCCAAGGAGTTCGAGACCAGCCTGGGAAACATAGTGAGACCCCATCTCTACAAAAAAATAAAAAAAATAGCCAGGCATGATGCATGCCTACAGACCTAGCTACTCAGGACCTGAGGTGGGAGGATTGCTTGAACCCAGGAGTTTGAAGCTGCAGTGAGCTATTATCATACCACTGTACTCCAGCCTGGGTGATAGAGTGAGACTCTGTCTTTTTTTTTTTTGAGATGGAATCTTGCTCTGTTGCCCAGCCTGGAATGCAGTGGCACAATCTCAGCTCACTGCAACCTCCACCTCCTGGGTTCAAGCAGCTGTCCTGTCTCAGCCTCCTGAGTAGCTGGGATTACAGGCATGCACCACCACGCCGGGCTGATTTTTGTGTTTTTAGTAGAGACAGGGTTTTGCCATGTTGGTCAGGCTGATCTCGAACTCCTGACCTGCCTTGGCCTCCCAAAGTGCTAGGATTACAAGCATGAGCCATTGTGTGCGGCTGACCATGTCTCTTAGAAAAAAAAAAAATGAAAAAATGAAAAAATGAAAAGATTTAAGGCTTTTGATAAATATTGCCAAATTGCTTGCCAAAGAATGTACTGTGGTCTGAATGTTTTTGTTCCCTCACCAAATTCATATGTTGAAACCTAATCTCCAATGCAATAATATTAAGTAGTGGGGCTTTGGGGAGGTAATAAGGTCATGAGGACTCTGCCCTCATGAATAGGATTGGTGCTCTTATAAAAGAGGCTTGAGGGAGCCTTTTTGCTCTTCCACTATGTGAGGACTCAGCAAGAAGGCACATCTGTGAAGCAAAAAGCCATCACCAGACACTGAATCTGTGGCTCTTTGATCTTGGACTTCCCAGCTTCTAGAACTACGAGAAATAAATTTCTTTGCATATTACCCAGTCTAAGACATTTTTAAAAATAATAGCCTGAATGGACTAAGACAAAGGTGCAGTAGTTTTCAAAAACACTTTCACATATGTTATCTGATTTGATGGCATAACAGACTCCACTTAGGCAGGGCAGATACTATTAGCCTCACTTGCTAGATGAGGAAATTGAGGTGCATAAAGTATGAATGTATTAAGCAGCCTTATTCACCTGACACTTAACAATTTGAACTAGGAATTGTGTGAAATGCAAAATGAATAAACTCAAAGTTGAGTTGATGAGATAGATATAGACACCCATAAGTATAAAACAAGGTTGCCTAAGAGAAGGCACAGAAGAGGTAACAAGGGCAATGAATTAGTGCCCAGATTTCTCTGGGTGTTGAGCTCTCTTTCAGCCAGGGCCATGTGAAAACAATCTGGGGTGGCAGATGAGGGTAAGGAGGCATATGGAAAAGGGGGTGCTTCTGAGTTGGGCTGTACAAAGCTGAAAAGGATTTCCATAAGGCCTGGTACAGAGATAAGGGATTGGTGGAGGGGTATAGCAGGTTATTCCAGATAGTGCAAGCAAATGGATATGGGGAGAATAAAAGAGGATATATATATATACACACACACACATTTTTATATATATATACACACACACACACATTTTTTAATATATATATATGTATGTATTTTTTTTTTGAGACGGAGCCTTGATCTGTCACCTAGGCTAGAGTGCAGTGGTGCCATCTTGGCTCACTGCAACCTCTGCCTCCCATGTTCAAGAGATTATCCTGCCTCAGCCTCCCGAGTAGCTAGGATTACAGGTGCCTGCCACCATGCCTGGCTAATTTTTGTATTTTTAGTAGAGACGGGGTTTCATCATCTTGGCCAGGCTGGTCTTGAACTCCTGACCTTGTGATCCACCTGCCTTGGCCTCCCAAAGTGCTGCAATTACAGGCATGAGCCACTGCACCCGGCCAAAGAGGTAATATTTTAAAAATAATTTTTAGTTAAACAACCACTTTTGTGTTTTAGAAATATACTTATTTTTGGCTGGGCGTAGTGGCTCACACATGTAATCCCAGCACTTTGGGAAGCCAAGATGGGTGGATCACGAGGTCAGGAGTTCAAGACCAGCCTGACCAAGATGGTGAAACCCCGACTACTAAAAATACAAAAAGTAGCCAGGTGTGGTGGCGGGTGCCTGTAATCCCAGCTACTCTGGAGGCTGAGGCAGAGACTTGCTTGAACCCGGGAGGCGGAGGTTGCAGTGAGCCAAGATCATGCTACTCCAGCCTGAGTGACAGAGTGAGACTCTGTCTCATAAAAAAAAAAAAAAGAAAGAAATACACTTATATTCTTGGACTCTGGTAGAAGTATTTTGCTAAAAATATTGTTTCATCCTATCCTGTTACTGGCTTTCAAAATCAAAAAGCGTTCACTTTAATACTTTTCTTTAAAAATAAACATCCCAGGATTGTTTTCATCCTTTTTGTTAATTAACCCTTAAGCATGGTGCTAAAATACTGGGCTCGTTTTTTTGTACTGCATGACCAAACTCCTACATTTTGAACCACTTAAACACTTCTCTTGAGAGCCAGACATCCCTAGTAGTGTGTGCTCACAATAGCTAATGGCTTAACAAGCACTGTCAGGCAGCCTCACATTTCAGCTGCTCGTTTTGCTGAAGGCAGATAATTTATGCTACATCCCACAGCACAGACCAAGTACAGAAAACCAGAGAGGAATGTTAATGGAAAAAAATTACAAATTCTTAAAGTGACAGGGCTTTTATATAGTTAACTCTTTTAATCAGTTTGCAGTGTTATCATATTATGTGAAAGTTTGAATGAAATGTGGAAAACGATAAACGAAAGAAGTTTGTAAGAATCAA
Organism: Trachypithecus francoisi; assembly: GCF_009764315.1. Taxonomy (NCBI): domain Eukaryota; kingdom Metazoa; phylum Chordata; class Mammalia; order Primates; family Cercopithecidae; genus Trachypithecus; species Trachypithecus francoisi. The sequence continues at coordinate 98,923,725 of NW_022681469.1, read as the reverse complement.
CAAATACAGTATATTTGATTTAAAACACAGCACATAGTAGGCATTCAGAAATGTTTTTTGAATGAATAAGTGAGTGGGTGTATTTTTATTTTCTGATGTACTTAATATACATTTTATTTTGTTACTACTAAATTTTACTGAACTGGCAAACTTTTTAAATATGTGGAATGAATTGTGAGACTGACAAATCTTTAAGCAAATGTAGTCTAATTTTTGCTAGAATTTTTTGAGACATTTGCCTTATTTTATGGCTATGACTTAATCATAAATATGGGCAGAATATTAATCATAGCTCTCAGACAATTCAGATTTTTCAATTACCTCAGATAAATTTTCTGCTTAGTTTAGTCAGAGCACAATAGTAAGAGCAAAATTGTAGGGTGGACCAATCTAAAAGTGTTATGATACCCTGGGTAAATTAGTTCTTCCTAGGAAAGACTGACACATTTTCTTCAAATAGAAAAGTTACTTCTGGTGAGAGCAAGAACTGATTCTGAAAAAACACTATATTTTACTTTCTTTGTTCAGAGAGTTAGGCTTTAAATTTGGTTAACAAATAGCCCTCTGATTTTTTTTTTTTTTGGTAATAAAGGAAACAATACCTACCAATTATTAAGTACTTTTCATTGGTAGTGACTGTACTAAGGCCTGTACTGAGGCAGGCATTGCCTCATTTATTTTTATCCTTACTCCAACATTGTGAGGTATATACTATTATCATCCTCATTTTACAAATGTGGAACAGAGGCATAAAGCCAAGGGCACAGAGCTATTAACAGATGGAGCTAGAATCCAAACAGAGCTCTTATTCTAGTATTTAGTCACTGAGTATTTAGTCATTCTTGTCATTCTTTTTTTTTTGAGACGGAGTCTCGCTGTATGGCCCAGGCTGGAGTGCAGTGGCGCGATCTCGGCTCACTACAAGCTCCGCCTCCCGGGTTCCCGCCATTCTCCTGCCCCAGCCTCCCAAGTAGCTGGGACTACAGGCGCCCACCACCTCGCCCGGCTAATTTTTTGTATTTTTAGTAGAGATGGGGTTTCACCGTGTTAGCCAGGATGGTCTCGATCTCCTGACCTCGTGATCCGCCCGTCTCGGCCTCCCAAAGTGCTGGAATTACAGGCTTGAGCCACCGCGCCCGGCCAGTCATTGTCTTTCTATGTGTATATTTAACTTACCTAAAATAGTTCATAAGGTTTCATTTGAAACTTATCTCACTTGCTAGTGAATGTGCTACTGTTTGATGCTACAGAAACGTTTTCACTTTCTTTCACTTTTAACATCCTATTCTCTGGGCCTTAGGAACTAAGTAAGCTAATAAACTTGCCTTTTGAAACAATACTGAAATAGCCAACATTTATTGGCTGCTCACTTTGTGCCAGGCACTTCCTAATTGTTTTACAAACATCTTATTCATTACAACATTCTTCTACTATTCGCTGCTATTTTACAGATCAAAAAATGAAGCTTAGTCAGGTTAAGCAACTTTGCTACCGAAGTTAGGAAATGTTGCTACTGAAGTTAAGCAATGTAGCAAAATTAAGCAACCCCAAATCATACAGGTTAAGTAAATAAGCAGTGGAGTTGGGATTTGAACTCAGGTTGTTTGACTGACAGTTGGCTTACTTAACCACCCTGTTCTTCTGCCTTTTTTTTTTTTTTTTTTCCCCTGAGATGGAGTCTCACTCTGTCACCTGGGCTGAAGTGCAGTGGCACGACCTCAGCTCGCTGTAACCTCCATCTTCCAGGTTCAAGCGATTCTCCTGCCTCAGCTGCCGAGTAGCTGGGATTACAGGCACCCGCCACCACACCCGGCTAATTTTTTTGTATTTTTAGTAGGCATGGGGTTTCACCTTGTTGGCCAGGCTGGTTTTGAACTCCTGACCTCAGGTGATCCGCCCTCCTTGGCCTCCCAAAGTGGTAGGGTTACAGGCGTGAGCCACTGCTCCTGGCCTTCTGCTGCCTTGTTAAATTAAGTAGTGGGCCTGTCTCTGAGCAGGTTCAGACACCACTTCCCCTCCCTTGTAAAGTATGCCTCTCACTGGCATTCCCAGTCCACCAAGTGAGAAGCCTGCAAAACTCAGACTCCCATAGAACATTGCTCTGAGACCTATCAGGCCTGCACATGTTGGAATGTTCCGTATAGATTTTTTGTTTTCTCATGGTTAGAACATTGACAGCCTTCAAGATTCCCCTAAGGGAAGACAAACTTTTTTCTGACATGTGAGCCACTCTCTGGTTACAGACGGAGGGTGTGGATTGCATCTGTCTTGGGGCTGCTGCTTTCTCTCACTTACCAGCTGAAATGCCCCAAGCACTTGCCTGCTAATTTTTGTTCTTCCACTATTTCCCACCATTTTTTTTCCCTCACAGTGAAGCACAGATCTTTCTGTTTCATGTGGCACCAGCTGTCTGGTTAGCTCCCTCTGTACCTGTTACCACCAGCTGGAGCAAATGGGAAAGAATACATTTGGTAGAATGGTGTTGACCCATGAGGCCTACCTTTGTTAGCTCAGTGGGTACCCTCCACAGGAGAAACAGTGTGAGTTTTTGTAATCTTGCTACTCTCCCTGGGAGGTCTTTTAAGGGCTGAGTACCTAAAGATGTTTTTCTATCAGACTTTTTTTTTTCCCCTCCACCTGGGTTCCATCTTGCATTCCACTGCTAAATCAGATTAAAACCAAAAAAACTGATACCTGTGATGGAACGTTACAGTTCACAACTGCTTTTATATTCATTCTCTCATTTAACCCTTACAACTACCTGGTGGTAAGTATTATACATACATTTAGGTATGAGAAAACTGATTTAGCTGGTGGTTGAGGTGGCTCATGCTTGTAATCCCAGCATTTTGGGAGGCTGAGGCAGAGGGATCACTTGAGCCCAGGAGTTTGAAAACAGCCTGGACAACATAGGAGAGCCTATCTGTATAAAAGAAAAATAATTTAACACAAAAGAAAAGAAAACTGGCATAGAGTAGTTAAGTCATTTGTTGAAGATCATGCAGTCCAATATACTTTTGCCAGGAAATACCTGTTCCTTTCTACTATCTGATACTATAGTAGCTTTTTTTCTTTTCTTTTCTTTGTTTTTTGAGACGGAGTCTCGCCCTGTCTACCCAGGCTGGAGTGCAATGGCACTATCTCGGCTCACTGCAACCTCCACCTCCCGGGTTCTAGTAATTCTCCTGCCTCAGCCTCCTGAGTAGCTGGGATTACAGGCCTGCGCCACCACGCCTGGCTAATTTTTGTATTTTTAGTAGTGATGGGGTTTTACCATATTAGTCAGGCTGTCTCAAACTCCTGACCTCATGATCCGCCTGCCTCGGCCTCCCAAAATGCTGGGATTACAGGCATCAGCCACCGCGCCTGGCCTATAGTAGCTTTTTAAGTAGCATGATTATCAAGTTGAGTGAAACTCTTGAGAGGTGTTTTATACCATGTAAACTCTTTGTAGCAGAAAGCATTTGGAATTTGGAGGTCAGCACAAGTGACCAAGCTGTGGCAGGTGTTCAATAAATTGTTGAACTGAGCTGGTCAGATATTGTCACTAACCTGAAATATGCAATTTAGCCTCAGGGAACCCTTTTAATCTCGTTTGCCTTGTATTCTTTTACTGCCCTGATGGTCTCAAAGGGTTGTTGTAAGGATCAAATGAGATAACCTATAGCTTTATGGAGTAATATAGAAATGTAAGGAATTATCTTTATGCCAGTGTTTTAAATTCTGAATTTTTCTGGCAAATACACTTTCTATTTCCTTTATGAATATTTTTTTTTGAGATGATCTGGTCTCAAAAATGCTGTGGGAGTATTTTAGTGACTGATTGTATCCCTCTTTAAAAAAGAAAAGTAGAAGGAAAATGGAGAACAAAAAAGAACAAGGGTTAATGGGAAGTGGAAAGGGTAAGTTTTAGGCCTTGGAGGCTGCACTTTTAAAGAAAGACAAACAGCAAAACAGTTGAAGAACAAGTAAAAGGCAAACATTTACAGAGTTCTTACTGTGAGCCAGGCGCTGTTCTACATGTTTTGGTGTATTAACTTGATTAATCCTCACAGTGACCTTATGAGGTAGATACTCTTCTTATCTCCACTGTACAGGTGAAGAAACAAGGCACCATGTGGTTAAATAATGTGCAAGCACCTAAGTGGTAGAGCTGGAACTGAGGCTAGTCAGCATTGCTCCAGGGCTCCAGTGCTTCCTTCTTCACTGTGCTGCCTTTGTAATCTGGGATGTGAGAGAAGCAGCACGTGGGATATCTTTTAGAAAACAGAAGAAAATGCTTAAGGAGAGAGCATTTGATTCTGCTGTAACTTTATTTGTCTTCAAAATACTTTTTGCTCACTGTTAAAACATAGATGAATCAGCAAAGCCATAGGATTGGTAGATAATATTTTTGTCTTTTAGCCTGTCCTTCAACCAGAACCAGTCCTATCTGCTTTTACTGGTGATTTTCTAAATTTTATTTTTCAGTTTCCTGGTAATTTATTCTTTCCCCCAAACTATAGTGCCAATTGCCTGAGTAAGAATGAGACTTTCGGCCGGGCGCGGTGGCTCAAGCCTGTAATCCCAGCACTTTGGGAGGCCGAGACGGGCGGATCACGAGGTCAGGAGATCGAGACCATACTGGCTAATACGGTGAAACCCCGTCTCTACTAAAAAATACAAAAAACTAGCCGGGCGAGGTGGCAGGCGCCTGTAGTCCCAGCTACTCGGGAGGCTGAGGCAGGAGAATGGTGTAAACCCGGGGGGCGGAGCTTGCAGTGAGCTGAGATCTGGCCACTGCACTCCAGCCTGGGAGACAGAGCGAGACTCCGTCTCAAAAAAAAAAAAAAAGAATGAGACTTTCTTACTTAGTGTAGTTCTTCTTTCTTTTAGCCTCCTTGAACTGATTAAAGCTATTATTTCTTTCTTTTTAAATTGAATGTTTTGAATAGGCAATATAGTTCAAAAGTAAAAAGAATAAGAAGGCATATTATGAAAATTCTCCTTTCCACTCCTTTCATCATGCTTATTTCCTAAACACCCCAACCCCAATAATCAGTGTTCTTAGTTTGTATTCTCTCTTTTCATAGTTTCTTTTCTTTTCTTTTTTTTTTTTCTGGACTGAGTCTCGCTCTGTCGCTCAGGCTGGTATGCAGTGGTGTGATCTTGGCTCACTGCAAGCTTCGCCTCTCAGGTGCAAGTGATTCTCCCGCGTCAACCTCTAGAGTAGCTGGGACTATAGGCGCCCGCCACCACGACTGGCTAATTTTTTGTATTTTTAGTAGATAGGGGTTTCACCGTGTTAGTCAGGATGTCTCAATCTGCTGACCTCGTGATCCACCCACCTTGGCCTCCCAAAGTGCTGGGATTACAGGCGTGAGCCACCGCACCTGGTGAGTTTCTTTATGAATATGGAAGCAATTATGATTTTTTTAAACACAAAAGGTAATACTATTCTGCATCTTACTTTTTTAACTTACTATATCTTGGAAATCTTTCCATATTACTACTTAGAGAGCATTTTCATTTTTTCCTTTCTTGTTTTTTACGAGATATAGTAATTCATTTTGTGGAGTATACTGTATTGGACCAGTCATTTATTGATGGACATTGGAGTTTTTTAGTCTTTTTAATGCTACCACTTAAAATGCTTCAGTAAAGGGGCAGGAAAGGTAAAACTAAGACAAGAAGCAACATCTAGAAAATCTCCAGATATGAAGTTGTGATCTAGGAGGCAGGAATGAAAAAGTTCCGGCTCTGCCTTGTGATAGGGCACATCTGGAGTGCCAGAGGCTTGCATTTTGACTACACCTGTTCTAGTTGGAGAAAGAAGGAAAACAACTAGCATGGTGAAACCTCAACACACCTGAGCTTGGTTTACTGCAAAGTCTCGGGGTGAGGACAGATTGACAGCTGGTATATGAACTGCCCAAAGGTAAACTCTTGTAATAAAGAAATTGATGGCATGATAGATAGAAGTGAGATAAGCGCTATTATCCACAGGTAAACTTCTTTCAACACACTGCTACCAATTCTCATATATAACTTGCAGTAGAAAAAAATTAGTTCAACAGCTCTATTCCTAAACCTTTAAGTAAGCTCTGACACCTTATCAAAGAGCAAAAGAGTAGATTTGTCTTTGTACCTTGGACACATGTCAAATAAAAAACCTCAGCAAAGGGTAAAGTGTTTAAAAAAGAAATGAAATACCTTAAACCTATGATATTTAGTACTTTATTAAATGCTTCTTTTGATGACAGTGTCAAGGAACAGTTTAATCTTAGGCTTTCTGAGGTTAATAATCACATATGTGGGATTTTATGTCATAGTTTTGATATGGATTCATGGTTTTATACTGTTGATAAATAAGAAATAACTTGTAAGCTATCATAGATCATCACTGTACTTTAAAAAATGGAATATAGCTGAAAAACGCAAATATATAATTTACAACAGTGTTACACAAATGTGATTTTAGGGATTGACAGTGAAATGTAAGATTTTTTTGTTTTGTTTTGTTTTTTTGAGATGAGAAGAGTCACACTCTGTTGCCAAGGCTGGAGTGCAGTGGCATCATCATGGCTCACTGTAGCCTCAATTTCCTTGGCTCAAGTGATCCTCCCATCTCAGCCTGCTAAGTAGCTAAGACCATAGCTGCATGCCAACACACCTAGCTAATTTTGAATTTTTTATAGAAATGGAGTCTCCCTATGTTTCCCAGGCTGGTGTTGAGCTCCGGTGCTAAAGCGATCCTCTCATCTTGGCCTCCCAAAGTGCTGAGATTACAGGCGAGAGCCTCCATGCTCAGCCTGATATTTCAAAATGTTAACGTTGCAAAGGATTTTCTGATCTGCCTGGTTAAGAAAGAAAACTTAATATTGCTTCTGATATTCAGCTATAAACTCAAGGGTTGTTTTGGAGGGACTGGTTTTTTATTTCAGAAAGACACTTATCAATATTCAGTATCAAAACAGTTGCACTATTGATTTCTCTTTCTCCCAATCGGCCCCAAAGAGGCCACATCAAAGGAGAGTGCATTTTAGGCCAATAAGCTGCAGAATGTGCACCTAACAGATCTCATAGAAACCTTACCAGAAAATGGGGACTGGGTAGGGAAAGAAGCTTTAAAAGATCAGCAAACTGCCAGCGCACAGACTGTAGAGGCTGTCACAGCCAGAAGGGGGTGGCCAGGGTGCCACAAACCCAAGGAAGCAAAGTTTCAAAATAATACAAAATTTAAAAAAAGTTTTGTATATAAGGTATTCAAGATTTCTCCAGCACTGACTGATACAAAGCACAATGAGATGGCACTTTTAGAGACAGCAGCTTCAAATCCAGAAAAGACTAATGAGGTGAGTTTCACATGGCTGAATCAGTGGCAAAAACATAATCTTCCTTTCTTTCTTTCAAGGAGGTAGGAAAGCAATTAAGTGGTCACCTCAACCTAAGGGGCACATGATCCATTCTATAAATTTGGTCACTTCTAATGAAAAAAAATTGAAATAACGTTGTCCAAAGATATCTTTCTCTTTTTTTGAGACAGAGTCTTGCTCTGTCGCCCAGGCTGGAGTGCAGTAGCATGATCTGGGCTCACTACAACCTCTGCCTCCCGGGTTCAAGTGATTCTCCTGCCTCAGCCTCCTGAGTAGCTGGGATTATAGGTGCATGCCACCGCGCCTGGCTAATTTTTGTATTTTTAGTAGAGACGGGGTTTCACCATGTTGGTCAGGCTGGTCTCAAACTCCTGACCTCGTGATCCACTTGCCTCGGCCTCCCAGACTGGTGGGATTACAGGCATGAGCCACGGTGCCCAGCCAGGTTTTCAGCTTTAAGATATCTTTTTTGTTTTTTTTTGTTGTTGTTTGGCTAACTCCTCCTGGAATCATCTTTCTGGTTTGACTGGTACTTTGTACAGAGCAACGAGGTTTCTCATAGTGGAGTCTTTTCCTGGGCTCTGTTTGGCTGTCAGTAAGGCAGGCCTATACTTTTTCCTCTCCTCTACGGAGAGGGCAATATGCATTAAGCTGAAAAGTCACCTTCTGCAAGTGAGAAAGGGGTTAGATTGCTGCTTCAGAGCTGTGGAATTATTTGGAATGTTTTGCAAATGGTTGCTACAAAACAACAAAAAAGGTAATTACAAAATGTGTACATCACAACATGCTTTTAAAGACACTATGCATTGTGCTCACATTCCCTTAAATGTTGTTTCCAAAGGTGCTCAGCCTTTAGCCCAGCTGGAATCTCCAGGAAGACGCAGAGACAGTTTGGCAAAAAAGCAGGGGAGGAGGGGGCCGCGAAAGTAGAAAGCAGCCCCCAAGTTAAAGATCAGCCCTCAGTTAAAGATCAGCTCCAGGCAGGCCGGCCTCAGGCCGAGTCAGGAACAAAGGGAGGAGCAGCAGCAGGGTAGGACTGGGGTGTTCTACATCTCATTCAGGTCAAGCAGAGTCTGGTACAGCATCCTTTGTGCACAGAGGTTCTCCTCTTTGTTGCATTTCAGTTTATCTTCCAAAGTCATCAGTTACATTTTCCAGCTTGGCTACCAGTCTCTCAGTAAACTCAGCAGGGGTCTCTGCCCCCTTGAGTTCATCAGTGAGAATCTTGATCTATTCCTCATATATGTCTTCTTTTTGAGAGTCCTTTTCTTCAGCATCACTTAGGTACTTCAGGTTCTGGTCCATCAGTCTGATCTGCTCATCTGTCTCTTGTCAGTGGGACTCTACCAGCTCAGCTCATTCGTCTGTGCATTCCAAGTCTCCTTCAATGATCACCAACTTACAAGCCACCTCTTCATACTTCCTATCTGCCTCTTCTGCAATTTGCTTAGCTTCTTTGAGTTGTATTTCCTAGAGTTTCATCTTTTTTTTGTTTGTTTGAGATGGAGTCTCGCTGTGTCGCCAGGCTGGAGTGCAGTGGCACGATCTCAGCTCACTGAAGCCTCCGCCTCCCAGGTTCAAGTGATTTTCCTGCCTCAGCCTCCCAAGTAGCTGGGACTACAGGCATGTGACACCACACCCAGCTAATTTTTTGTATTTTTAGTAGAGACGGGGATTCACCTTGTTGGCCAGGATGGTCTCGATCTCTTGACTTCGTGATTCTCCCGGCTTGGCCTCCCAAAGTGCTGGGATTACAGGTGTGAGCCACTGCGCCTGGCCCTTTTCTTCATCTTTTAAGGCCTGGTTTTCAATAACCTTCATACCTCTTTCACTGTCATCAGCAACTTTTTCTGCTTCTTCCAGCTTTTGCAAGGCAGTGGTCAGGCACTCCTGAGCATGGTCCAGCTCCTCTTCAACGTGCTGGATCCTAAGGTTCAAGGAGGCCACCTCAACCTCAGCCTGTTCCCCGGCCCACCTTTCTCCCCCAACTTCTCACTGGAGGTGTTTAGCTCTCTCCTCTGCATCATCTGCCTGCTGCTGCAGAACCTGGATCTTGCACTTCACTTCCTCCATGGTGGTGATCCCAGCCATGGTGCCCACCCAGCTACTCCTCGCACTCTGGTTCCTGCGCTGGTTCTTGTGCTCAGCATTGCAGCTGCTTATCCTTTCTTTTATTTTCTGTATTAAGGTTTGTTTCCTTTTGTTTTTAAAGCAACAGATGAAAGGAGATAAAAATGTCAAGGAAATACTGACTTGAACTTTATAAATATTGGTTCTGAGTGGGGATGATAAAGCAGATAAAAAAAGGAACTGAAGTATGACTGAAGGAATCAGATTTCTCTAACCTTGATTTTCAAATGGTGCATTCTGTGGCTATAACTATAAGTAGCAAGATTCTTTAGCATTTGGAGTTAAATTGTGAGGAAGTTATCAGGGCACATTTTGTGTTCTTCATTACTTTGAGAAACTTTTCTGAGGTTCATTGAGAAAAATATTTTTAAACTCTGTGAAATCTGAGTAACTCTGGAGGAAAAGCAAATTGAGTAATTTGTTCTTTCCTCTTTGAGGTTTGATAAGGTGTAAAAATGTATTTAACAAAGGCAACTTATTTTTCCTTAAAAAAGTTTTTTTAAAGTTTTTTTTAAAGAAGTTTTTTTAGCCCTGAAAAAGTTTTTTTAAAAAATTCAATTCAGTGTGTTAATTTTATGCTCTCTCTAAATACATTTTTTGAATATTTAAGGTAACAGTTTCAGAAACATAACTGAATAGCTTGCTTGTTCTTGAACAAAGAGTTTGAATCTATGATGAACTAAATTAAGTTATGTCTCCCCAAGTAGTCCACTTAGACACTGACTTGTTACCCTCTTTCTCAAGTCCAGTTTTTCCGAGACTAGACCGGTTACATTAGGATCACTTTGGGTCTTTAGGTGTGATTATTGTATTGTGCAAATGCTAAAAATATTCATTCTTTTTATAGATAAAAACTGAAGTGTTAGTGGATAAAGTGTCAAGATATTTGGGATTATTTTAAAAATAAATTAGGATGAAGGGTAAGCGAGTGGCAATGTAGATGAAACAAGACTGGCCATATGTTTATTTATGGAAGGTGAATAAGGAGTATGTGGGTAATGTTATAGTATTCTCTCTAATTTAGTTTAGGTTTAACATTTCTATTGCAAATAGTTAAAAGAATCACTTGTGGTCTTGTTGAAAATTCAGATTCCTGAACTCCACCACAGATCTCTTAAGTCAGAGTCTCAAGGATGAAAGATAGGAAATGGCTTTTAAAGTAGTCCACTTTTGCTCACTGAGGTTTGAGGATCACTGGTAAAAAATTTCCTTGTGTACCTCACTCATTGTGTATTCATGTCATCCACGTGTATATTTCGTGGTTTTCATCATTCACCCTATTTTTCCAATTGCGGAATGCAATAGCAAATTAAAGCAATTATACTGAATTTGGATAATTCAAACTTTAAAATTTTGTTTCAAAGGGCTCATAAAGTGAAGCCAAATAAAATGTAAAATACCTTTATTTTAAGCTGTATTTATCTGAAATAATCAGATAAATATGTTGCCTTTTTTTCCACTTTCAGCTGGGAATGGATTACTTTTGTGAATGTCTTAAATTTCTTTTCTTACCAGGGCATCAGCATCCTATTCCAGACATCTACTTGCTTTCACCAGTAGTTCCTTGTTCTTTCTCAGATGTACCATATTACCAGGCACCTCTGAGACTTTACCCGTGGGATTCTCTCTAACTGAAACATTCATCAATCCCCTCTTTACCTGGTTAATTTCTATACCTTCACCCCACCGCTAACACCTCTCACTTATTCAGGGAGGCCATAATTGTATTTGTAAGGTTGGATGGCATTCTATTCTTTTGTGGTTCCATAATACGCTGTAATACGATGGTGCTACAATGCTGAACATGCTGTATAGCACTTTACACTTTATCATAAGACTCTATTTTTCTGCCCTCCTCTCTCTCCTCAGCTAGACTATAAAGTCAGTTGGTTAAGGATTGCGTTTTTTATGATCATATCCCACCACTGTGTACTGTGCCTGGCACATAGGAATTATTTACTGAATACATGACGAACAGCTGAATGAGTTCACAAAAAGCTATCTAACATGCCCAAGCATCTTAGGAAGTGTCACAGTCATTCTTTAAGGCAAAAAGAAATAAAGAGAAAAAAGCTTCCTGGATATAAGACACACTTCTTGGTCATAAATATAGATCTTGGAAAAAAGTTCCTGAAAGGAGGACTAAACTGTAGCAAGAATTTGTCTTGAGTATAAAGTAGAGGGCTTTCTCTACTTCTGTGAAGTCCTCTGTGTCTTGCTAAAGGACAATTTATGAGGATTAGCGCAGTGTGACCGGGGATCACAGGTGCATTCCAGAGTCCAACATATTGATACTGATAATCACTTTGCTTCTATGCTTAGCCTTTTTCATGTATCTTTATTAATTTCTCATAATTAAATTATATCTCTTGACCCAAATTTTTTTGAATATTTTATTGTGAAAAATTTCAAATGTCCAAAAGAGTCAAAAGAATTGTGTAGACTGGGCACGGTGGTTCACATTTGTAATCTCAGCACTTTTGGAGACTGAGGCAGGCAGATCACTTGAGGCCAAGAGTTTGAAACCAGCCTGGCCAACATAGCTGTATTAGTCCGTTTTAACGCTGCTGATAAAGACATACCTGGGACTGGGCAATTTACAAAAGAAAGAGGTTTAATGGACTCACAGTTCCATGTGACTGGGGAGGCCTCACAATCATGGCAGGAGGTGAAAGGCATGTCTCACATGGCGGCAGACAAGAGAAGAGAATGAGAGCCAAGCGAAAGGGGTTTCCTCTTATAAAACCATCAGCTCTGGTGAGACTTTTTACTACCATGAGGACAGTATGGGGGAAACCACCCCCATGATTCAATTATCTTCTACTTGGTCCATCCCACAACACAAGAGAATTATGGTACCTACAATTCAAGATGAGATTTGGGTGCAGACCCAGCCAAACCATATAAATAGCGAAAACCCATCTCTACTAAAAATACAAAAAACTAGCCAGGCCTGGTGGCTCATACCTCTAATCCCAGCTACTTGGGAGGCTGAGGCACAAGAATCGCTTGAACCCTGGAGGCAGAGGTTGCGGTGGGCTGAGACTGCGCCACTGTACTCCAGCCTGGGCAACTGAGCAAGAGTCTATCTCAAAAAAAAAAAAAAAAAAAAATTGTGTAGTTTTGTAGTGTACCCATACATCCATGACCAGGATTGTACAGTTAAAACACAGTGCCCCAAAAGTCTTAGCATAGTTTTAAGTTTTAATAATTTCAGAAGCATAAATGCTACAAACTTATAAAACACCCTTTAAATATTTCAATGTATTTCATACTTATTTAATTTTGTGAATTTTTTTCCCCAGTGGATGAGATTCTTTTTTAAAAAATACATCCCTTCAAGCATTTGTTCTTTGAGTCACAAACAATCCAATACACTTAATAAGTTATTTTAAAATGAATATTTAAGTTATTATTGATTATAGTCACCCTGTTGTGCTATCAAATAGTAGGTCTTATTCATTCATTCCATTTGTTTTGCACTCATTAACCATCTTCATCTCCCCCCATTCCCCCACTATCTTTCCCAGCCTCTGGCAACCATTTTTCTACTCTCTGTGTCCATGAGTTCAATTATTTTGATGTTTAGATCCCACAAATAAGTGAGAACATATGATGTTTGTCTTTCTGTGCCTGGCTTGTTTTCCTTAACTTAATGATCTCCAGTTCCATCCATGTTGCAAATGACTGGATATCATTCTTTTTTATGACTGAATAGTACTTCATTTTGTGTAAGTACCACATTTTCTTTTTTTTTTTTTGAGATGGAGTTTTGCATTTGTTGCCCAGGCTGTAGTGCAATGGTGCAATCTTGGCTCACCACAACCTCTGCCTCATGGGTTCAAGCGATTCTCCTGTCTCAGCCTCCCGAGTAGCTGGGATTACAAGCATGCACCACCACGCCTGTCTACTAATTTTTGTATTTTTAGTAGAGACGGGATTTCACCATGTTGACCAGGCTGGACTCGAACTCCTGATCTCGTGATCCACCTGCCTCGGCCTCCCAAAGTGCTGGGATTGAGCCACTGCGCTCAGCCAAGTACCACATTTTCTTTATCCATTCATCTGCTGATGGACACTTAAGTTGCTTCCAAATGTTAGCTATTGTAAACAGTGCTGCAGCAAACATAGGGGTGCAGATATCTCTTTGATATAATGATTTCCTTTCTTTGGGGGATATACCCAGCAATAGAATTGCTGGATCCTATGGTAGCTCAATGATCAGCTTTTTGAGGAACCTCCAAATTCTCCCTAGTGATTGTACTAATTTACATTCCCACCAACAGAATACAAGGGTTCCCTTTTATCCACATCCTCACAAGCATTTGTTATTGCCTCTCTTTTGTATATAAGCCATTTTAACAGGGGTAAGATGGTATCTCATCGTAGTTTTGATTTGCATTTCTCTGATGATCAGTAATGTTGAGCACCATTTCATATGCTTCTTTGCCATTTATATGTCTTCTTTCGAGATATGTCCGTTCAAATGTTTTGCCCATTTTTTGATTGGATTATGAGATTTTTTCCTGTAGAGTTGTATGAGCTCCTTATATATTCTGGCTATTAATCCCCTATAGAGGAGTATTTTGCAAATATTTTCTCCCATTCTGTGGGTTGTCTCTTCATTTTGTTGATTGTATTCTTTGCTGTGCAGAAACTTTTTAACTTGATGTTATCTCTTTTGTCCATGTTTGTTTTGGTTGACTGTACTTGTGGGACTCAAGAAATTTTTGCCCAGACCAATGTCCTAGAGATTTTCCCCAATTTTGACTTGAAGCAGTTTCATAGTTTCAGGTCTTAGATTTAAGTCTTTTTTTTTTTTTTTTTTTTTTTTTTGAGATGGATAATCACTCTGTCACCCAGGCTGGAGTGCAGTGGCACAATCTTGGCTCACCACAACCTCCTTCTGCGAGGTTCAAGTAATTCTCCTGCCTCAACCTCCCAAGTAGCTGGGACTACAGGTGCCCACCACCATGCCTAGCTAATTTTTTTGTATTTTTAGTAGAGACAGAGTTTCACCATGTTGGTGAGACTGGTCTTGAACTCTTGACCTCCAGTGACCCATCTGCCTCAGCCTCCCAAAATGCTGGGATTACAGGTGTGAGCCACCTTGCCTGGCCAGATTTATTTGATTTTTTTATATGGTGAGAGATAGGGGTCTAGTTTCATTCTTCTGCATATGGATATCCAGTTTTCCCAGTGCCGTCTATTGAAGAGACTGTCTTTTCCTCAGTGTATGTTCTTGGTACTTTTGTCAAACATGACTTCACTCTAGGCGTGTGAATTTGTTTCTGGGTTCTCTATTCTGTTACATTGGGCTATTGTCTTTTTTTGTGCCAGTACCATGCTGTTTTGGTTACTATAGCTCTGTAGGGTAATTCAAAGTCAGATAATGTAATTCCTCCAGTTTTGTTCCTTTTGCTTAGGATAGCTTTGGCTATTCTGGGGCTTTTGTGGTTCCATATAAATTTTATATATTTTTTTATTCTGGGGAGGGATATCATTAGTATTTTGATAGGGATTGCATTGAATCTGTAGATTGCTTTGGGTGGTATGGACATTGTAACAATATTGATTCTTCCAATCCATGAACATGGAATATTTTTCCATTTTTTTGGTGTCCCCTTCAATTTCTTTCAGTATTTTGTAGTTTTCATTATAGAGATCTTTCACTTCTTTGGCTAAGTTAATTTCTGGGTAATTTTATGTGTATAAGTGGGATTACTTTTTAAATTTCTTTT
Source organism: Trachypithecus francoisi (assembly GCF_009764315.1). Taxonomy (NCBI): domain Eukaryota; kingdom Metazoa; phylum Chordata; class Mammalia; order Primates; family Cercopithecidae; genus Trachypithecus; species Trachypithecus francoisi. The sequence goes on along the minus strand of NW_022681469.1, from coordinate 98,908,499 downwards.
TCACATTGTTCACCTATGGCATATAGAAATGCTACTGATTTTTGTATGTTGATTTTGTATCCTGCAAATTTACTGAATTTCTCAGTTCTAATAGTTTTCTTGTGGAGTCTTTAGTAGGTTTTTCCAAATATAAGATTATATCATCTGCAAACAAGGATAATTTGACTTCTTCCTTTCTAATTTGGATGCCCTTTATATCTTTCTCTTGTCTGATTGCTCTAGTTAGGATTTCCAGTACTATGTTAAATAACAGTGGTGACAGTGGGCATCCTTGCCATATTCCAGATCTTAGAGAGGAAAGACTTTCAGTTTTTCCCTATTCAGTATGATACTGTGGGTCTGTCATATATAGCTTTTATTATGTTGAGATATGTTCCTTCTATCCCCAGGTTTTTGAGGGATTTTATCATAAAGGGATGTTGAACTTTATCAAATGCTTTTTCAGGATTAATTGAAATAATCATGTGGTTTTTATCCTTCATTCTTTTGATATGATGTATCACATTGATTGATTTGCATGTGTTGAACCATTCTTGCATCCAGGGATAAATTCCACTTAGCCATGATCAATGACCTTTCTAATATATTGTTGAATTCTGTTTGCTAGTATTTTCTTGAGGATTTTTTGCATCAATATTCATCAGTAGTTTTTCTTTTTTTGATGTGTCTTTGTCCGGTTTTGGTATCAAGGTAATACTGGCCTTCTAGAATGTGTTTGGAAGTATTATTTTCTCTTCTATTTTTTGGAATAATTTGAGAAGGATTGGTATTAATTCTTCTTTAAATGTGTGGTAGAATTCAGCAGTGAAGCCATTGGGTCCTGGGCTTTTCTTTACTGGAAGACTTTTTATTATGACTTCTTTCTCATTACTTGTTCTTGGTCTGTTTAGGTTTTGGATTTCTTTCTGATTCAGTCTTGGTTGGTTTTATGTATATAGACATTTGTCCATTTCTTCTAGATTTTCCAATTTATTGTCATCTAGTTGCTTATAGTAACCACTGATGATACTTTGAATTTCTGCAGTATCAGTTGTAAATGTCTCCTTTTTCATTTCCGATTTTATTTATTTGAATCTTCTGTCTTTTAGTCTGGCTAGAGGTTTGTCAGTTTTGTTTAACTTTTTAAAAAACCAACTTTTTGTTTTATTGATCTTTTGTATTTTTTTTTTCTTCATCTCAATTTCATTTATTTCTGTTTTAGTCCTTAGTATTTCTTTTCTTCTACTAATTTTGGGTTTGGTTTGCTCTTGCTTTTCTGTTTCTTAAGATGCATTACTAGATTGTTTATTTGAGGTTTTTGCCCTTTTTTGATGTGGGCACTTATAGCTATAAACTTCCCTCTCAGTACTGCTTTTGCTGTATCCCAGAGGTTTTAGTATTTTGTTTTTCCATTATCATTTGTTTGAAGAAATTTTCCAATTTTTAAAATTTCTTCATTGACCCACTGGTCATTCAGGAGCATATTGTTTAATTTCCATGTATTTGTATAGTTTCCAAAATTCTTCTTGTTATTAATTTCTAGTTATATTCCACTGTGGTCAGAGAAGATGCTTGATATTATTTCAATTTTTGAATGTTTTCAGACTTGTTTTGTGACCTAACATATACTCTATTCTTGAGAATGATCCATGTGCTGAGGAAATGAATGTGTATTCTACAGCTGTTGGATGAAATGTTCCATAAATATCTATTAGATTCACTTGGTCTCTAGTACAGAGTAAGACTGATGGTGTCTGTTGATTTTTTGTCTGGAAGATCTATTCAATACTGAAAGTGGGGCATTGAAGTCTCTAGCTATTATTGTGTTGGGATGTATCTCTCTCTTTACCACTAATAATATTTTCTTTATATATTTGGGTGCTCCACTGTTGGGTGCATATATATTTAAAATTGTTATATTATTTTGCTGAGTTGACTCTTTTCTCATTGTATAGTGCCCTTCTTTGTCTCTTCTTAGAGTTTTGGTCTTGAAATCTATTTTGTCTGATATAAGTGTAGCAACTCCTGTTTCTTAGTTTCCATTATCATGGAATATCTTTTTCCATCCCTTTATTTTCAGTCTATGTGTGTTTTTACAGGTGAAGTGTTTTTTTTGTTTGTTTTGTTTTTTTGTAGGCAGCAGATCGATGGGTCTTGTTTTTTCTTCTAGCCAGTCTACATGTTTTCGTAAGACAGTTTAGTCCATTTACTTTCAATGTTATTATAATAGGTAAGGACTTATTGCTATCATTTTGCTATTTGTAGTTTGGTTGTTTGGGGGTCTTCTCTTCCTTCTTTCTTTCCTTCCTTTTTTAATGAGGGTGATTTTCTCTGGTGATATGATTTGGGCTCTTACTTTTTATATTTTGTGTATCCATTGTATGTTTTTTGGTTTGAGGTTAAAATGAGGTTTACAAGTACTATCTTATAACCCATTTATTTTAGTTGATAAAAATTTAACAGTGTTTGCATAAATAAGCAAACAAGCAAAAGAAAATTAATAGGCTGAGTGTGGTAGCTCACGCCTGTAATCCCAGCACTTTAGGAGGCTGAGGTGGGTGGATCATTTGAGATCAGGAGTTCAAGACCAGCCTGGCCAACATGGCGAAGCCCCGGTTCTACTAAAAATACAAAAATTAGCCAGGCATGGTGGTGCACAGCTGTAATCCCAGCTACTCGGGAGGCTGAGGCAGGCAAATCTCTTGAACCCAGGAGGCGGAGGTTGCAGTGAGGCGAGATCATGCCACTGCACTCCAGCCTGGATGACACAGTGAGACTCCATTTCAAAAAAAAAAGGAAATTAATAAAAACTCTTTGGCTTAACTTCATCTCCCCACTTTTTGACTTTTTGTTGTTTCTATTTATTTATTTTTTTGAGACAGGGTCTTGCTCTGTTGCCCAGGCTAGAGTGCAATGGCATGATCTTGACTTACTGCGACCTCTGCCTCCAAGGCTCAAACAATCCTGCCATCTCATCCTCCCCAGTAGCTGAGACCACACAGCTGCACACCACCACACTCAGCTTATTTTTAAAAATTCTTTGGAGAGACAGGGTTTTGCCATGTTGCCCGGGCTGGCCTTGAACTCCTGGCCTCTAGTGATCCACCCTCCTTGACCTCCCAAAGTACTGGGATTACAGGCATGAGCCACTGTGCTGAGCCAGTTGTTTCTATATATATATATATATATATATATAATTGCACTATGTCTTGAAAAGTTGTTGTAGTTACTATTTTTGATTGGTTCATTGTTTAGTCTCTCTACTTAGCACAAGAGTATAACAGTTACAATGTTATAATATTCTGTGTTTTTTTGTGTACTTACTATTACCACTGAGTTTTGTACCTTTTGGTAATTGCTTATTGTTCATTAATGTCCTTTTCTTTCTAAGTTAAGTATTCCCTGTAACATTTCTTGTAGGACAGGTCTGGTGTTGATGAAATTCCTCAGCTTTTGTTTGTCTGGGAAAGTCTTATTTCTCCTTTGTGTTTGAACAATATTTTAACCAAATATACTATTCTAGGGTAAAAGTTTTTTTTTTTTTTCTTCAGCACTTTAAATATGTCATGTCACTCTGTCCTGGGTTGTGTGGTTTCCACGGAAAAGTCTGACGCCAGACATATTAGAACTCCATTTTATTCTATTTGTTTCTTTTTTTTTTTTGAGATGGAGTCTCGCTCTGTTGCCCAGGCTGGAGCGCAGTGGCCGGATCTCAGCCTCGCCCGGCTAGTTTTTTGTATTTTTTTAGTAGAGACAGGGTTTCACCGTGTTAGCCAGGATGGTCTCCATCTCCTGACCTCGTGATCCGCCCGTCTTGGCCTCGCAAAGGGCTGGGATTACAGGCTTGAGCCACCGCGCCCGGCCTATTTGTTTCTTTTCTCTTACTTCTTTTACAATTCTTTCTTTATCCTTGACTTTTGGGAGTTTGACTATTAAATGCCTTGAGGTAGTCTTCTTTGGGTTAAATCTGCTTGGTGTTGTATAAGTTTCTTATATGTAGATATTGATATTTTTCTCTGGGTTTGGGAAATTCTCTGTTATTATCTCCTTGAATAGACTTTCTACCCATATCTGTTTCTCTACCTCCTCTTTAAAGCCAATAACTCATAGATTTGCCCTATTGAAGCTGTTTTCTAGGTCCTGTAGATATGCTTCATTGTTTTTTATTCTTTTTTTTCTTTTGTCTCCTCTGTGTATTTTCAAATAGGCCGTCTTCAAGCTCACTAATTCTTTCTTCTGCTTGATCAGTTCTGCTATTAAAGGACTCTAGTGCATTCTTCAGTATGCCAATTGCATTTTTCAGCTCCAGAATTTCTGCTTGGTTCTTTTTTGTTATTTCAATCTCTTTATTAAATTTATCTGATAGAATTTTGAATGTCTTCTCTGTGTTAACTTGAATTTCTTTGAGTTTCCTCAACACAGCTATTTTGAATTCTCTGTCTGGAAGGTCTCATATCTCTGTTTCTCTAAGATTGGTCTCTGGTGCCTTATTTGGTTCATTTGGTGAGGTCATGTTTTCCTGGATGGTATTGATGCTAGTAGATGTTCTTTGGTGTCTGGGCATTGAAGAGTTAAGTATTTATTGTAGTCTTCACTGTCCCATCCTTCTTGGGAAGGCTTTCCTGATATTTTAAAGGACTTGAGTGTTGTGATCTAAGCTGTATCAGCTTTAGGGGGCACCCCAAGCCCAGTAACACTGTGGTTCTTGCAGACTTGTAGAGGTACCGCCTTGATGGTCTTGGACAAGATCGAGAGAATTCTCTAGATTACCAGGCAGAAACTCTTGATCTCTTCTCTTACTTTCTCCCGAACATACAGAGTCTCTCTCTCTCTCTCTCTCTCTCTCTGTCTCTCTCTCTCTCTCTGTTCTGAGCCTCCTAAAGCTATGGGTGGAGGGACACAAGCACCTCTGTGGCCACAAGCACCATTATGACTGGGCTGGGTGAGGCTTGAAGCCAGCACAGCACTGGGTCTTGCCCAAGGCCCACCACTGTAACTACTTTCTGGAAACTGCCTATATTTGCTCAAGGCACTGGGGCTCTACAATCAGCTAGTGGCAAAGCTAGCCAGTCCTGTCTCCTTTCCTTCAGGGCAGCAAGGTCCCCCAAGTTCCTGTGGGTCCAGTGATGCCATCTGGGAGTTTGGGACCAGAGTAAAAAACCTTAGAAGTCTATCTGATGTTTTATTGTACTGTGGCTGAGCTGGCACTCAAACCACAAGATGCAGTCCTTCCCACTTCTTCCTTCCCCTTTAAAAGAGGAGCCTCACCCCATAGCCACCACCACCACAGGCTACCAGGAATACTGTCAGACTACTGCTGCTGATGTTCCCTTAAGGACCAAAGGCTCTTAAGTCAGCTTGTGGTGAATGCTGCCTGGTGTGGGACTCATCCTTCAGGGCAGTGGACTCCCTGCTGGCCCAGGGCAGATCCAGAAAGGACATCCAAGAATCAAGTCCTGGAATCAGGGACCCCAAGAACTTCTTTGGTGCTCTACCCTTCATGTTCATGCTGTTACCTGAAGCCAGCAAGTCTCAGAGGCTCATCCAAGACCCTTGATGTAGTACCTGAGTATCACTGTTGGTTATTCAGGGCCCAAGGGCTCTTTAGTTAGCAGGTGATGAATGCTGCCAGGACCGGGTCCTTTCCTTCAAGGAAGTGGGTTCCCTTCTGGCCCAGGATGTATGTAGAAATGTCATCTGGGAGCTAGGGCCTGGAATGGGGACCTCCTGACTGACCAGCGCTCCTGTCCTACTGTGGCTGAGCTGGTATCCAAGATGTGAAACAAAGTCCTCCCCACTCTTCCCTCTCCTCTCCTCAAGCAGAAGAAAGAGGGGGGTCTCTTTTGGAGCTGTGAGCTGTGCAGCCTGGGGTTAGGGGATGGATGATGCCAGCACTCCCTTGGCTGTCCCAGCTGGTGTCTCACTATGTTGCATGCCCCTCCAGTTTACTATCTCTGGGCCTAGTTCAGCATTAGGACTCATCTACAAATTGCAGTCTTTATGGCCTAGACTGCCTTTCAGGTTTATTTGGAGACACAGAGTACTGGTCGGCAGTGGCGAGGTTTGTGGGAACTCAAATTCTGACCACCGGGATCGGTGATTCTCTTCTGGCTAGGGCTGGTTTAAATGCTCCCTTTGTGGGTGAGTGTCAGTTTGGTCTGGTTTTCCGTTCTGCTCTACCAGGGCAGCACTGAGTTCAGTGCCTCACAATTGCTGTGTTCTCCCTCCCCTAGTGCCCAGAAACACTCTGTGTACCACACCTCCACTGCCAGGATTGGGGAGGTGGCATCAGGGATTCAAGACTGTTTTTTCTATCTCTTCAATGCCTCTTTCAATGATATGAAGTTAAAACCAGGTACTATGAGTGCTTACCTGATTTTTGGCTTTTATGAAGTTTTTTTGTTTTCTGTGTAGATAGTTGTTCACTTGGTGTTCTTGTGGAGGGGATGATCTGTGGAGCCTTTTATTCCACCATCTTGCTCTACTTCCTCCCTAATTTTGTGAATTTGGAGTTATAAAATTTTAATTTTAGCTTTTTGTTTTGGCATCTTCAGAAGGCTGAAAGAAAAAAATAAAATTAGCAATTTATTGGTCAAAATTTACAAAACTAAACAAGCTAAACATTTAAATAAACTTTCAGATGATTTAAGGAGCTTGTATCATTTATATTTCTGAAATTATTAAAGCTGAACACTATAGTTAGGATACTATCAACAGAGTGAAAAGGCAACCCATGGAATGGAAGAAAATATTTGCAAATCTTGTGTCTGATAAGGGGTTAAATAGCAGAATATGTAAATAGCTCCTACAGTTCAACAATTGAACAACCAGACCACCAGATTAAAAAATGGACAAAGAACTTGAATAAACATTTTTCCAAAGAAAATATACAAGTGACCAATAAGCATATGAAATTATGCTCAAAATCTTTAATCATTAGGGAAATGCAAATCAAAACTACAAAGAGATACTACTTCATACCTACTAAGATAATTATAATAATAATAATAACAAAATAGAAAATAACAAGTGTTGGCAAATTTGTGGAGATACCTTGGAACCCTTGTGCATTGCTGATGGAAACATAAAATGGTGCAGCCACTATGGAAACCAGTATGGTGGTTCTTCAAAAAATTACAGATAGAATAACCATATGGCCCAGCAATTCTACTTCTGGATATATACCCAAAAGATGCAAAAGCAGAGACTCAAATAGATATTTGTTCACTCATGTTTATAGCAGCATTATTTGTAATAGCTAAAATGTGGAAGCACCTGAACTGTCTCTACACGGATAAATGGATAAACAAGATGTGGCATATACATACAATGGAATATTGCTCAGCCTTACAAAGGAAATTCTGGTGCATATTACAATATGGATGAACCTTGAAGATATTATGCTAAGTGAAGTAAGCTACACAAAAGGACAAATACTGAATTATTTCACTTATACAAGATACCTAGAGTAGTCAAATTCATAGCGATAGAAAGTAGAGTGGTTACCAGGGGCTGGAGGAATGGGTCCTGGGGAGTTATTGTTTAATGGATATGGAATTTAAGTTTGGGAAGATGAAAAAGTTCTGCAGATTGATGGTGGTGATAAGGTTGCACACTAATGTGAATTTATTTAAAACCACTGAACTACATATCTATAAATGGTTATAGGTAAATTTTATGTATAGATTTTACAACTAAAAAATGCTATTTTTGAAATGTTGAGCAAATTTTTAATAATATAGTAAAGCAAAGTTTTCTGTTGTAATATTAATATTGAAAAAGGGGGAAACCCTCAAAAATTACCAGGGAAACATGTACATTGGTTCCTCTTAAAGAAGATAGGGGGCCGGGCGCGGTGGCTCAAGCCTGTAATCCCAGCACTTTGGGAGGCCGAGACGGGCGGATCACGAGGTCAAGAGATCGAGACCATCCTGGCTAACACAGTGAAACCCCGTCTCTACTAAAAATACAAAAACTAGCCGGGCGAGGTGGCGGGCGCCTGTAGTCCCAGCTACTCGGGAGGCTGAGGCAGGAGAATGGCGTAAACCCGGGAGGCGGAGCTTGCAGTGAGCTGAGATCGGCCACTGCACTCCAGCCCCGGGCGACAGAGCGAGACTCCGCCTCAAAAAAAAAAAAAGAATACAAAAAACTAGCCGGGCGACGAGGCGGGCGCCTGTAGTCCCAGCTACTTGGGAGGCAGAGGCGGGAGAATGGCGTAAACCTGGGAGGCGGAGCTTGCAGTGAGCTGAGATCTGGCCACCGCACTCCAGCCTGGGCGACAGAGCCAGACTCCGTCTCAAAAAAAAAAAAAAAAAAAAAGAAGATAGGGAATTGTCAAAAAACTGAGTCAGACAACGGTTTAGTTGAGTTTGTGACCGTTTGCTGTGGTAAAGTGCATATGGAAAGAAAGTAATGGAGAACAATTGCTAACTCTGGTAAATTCTTTCTATATATTCCCATTAATTTATCCCTCTCTCTTTTTTATTTCTTTTTTGTCAGTTTGAATGTCTTCAGACATGAATAGCTATTCCATGGATTGCAAGTAACAGCACCTTTGGATTGCAAGTAACAGCACTTTCACCAAAGGCAGAATTTGTACCTATGGTAATTTAGAAAAGAGACAATGTAACTCCCTAGTGTAAATTGCCATGACTGCCATGGTTATACTTAGAGTTGGGGGCAAATAAGATTGAGATTATTATGAAATCACTGTTTTAGCCTTATTGAGTTAGTTTTTTCTGAAAAGATTTCAAATTGAACTGATTATTTAAAATCTCACAAAAGTATTTAGTGTGCAGTAACTGCTACAGTGATGCTGAGCTTAAAGGAAAACAAATTTGGGCATTGTAAACGTATGGATATATAATGTTCAACCTTTATCAAAATTAAAGATCCAGAAGACTAAAATGCAAATTATGTATATAGATAGTCTTGACGACTCTACCATGAAATAAACACTGCCTTAGAGATCACTATCATGTTTCCTTCAGCTTCAAAGCAAGTTGATATGATGTGCTACACTGTCTGCCTTCTACAGGCAGCAAAAGGAAATGCAGATATTTTATACTAGTAGGGCTTCCCAAAGAAAAAATGAGAAGATACCAGATGATTAACAGCCATCTCCCCTGTAATCCCAGCACTTTGGGAGGCTGAGGTAGGCAGATCACTTGAGATCAGGAGTTTGATTGTTTTGTTTGTTTTTGTTTTGAGACGGAGTCTCACTCTGTCACCCAGACTGGAGTGCAGTGGCGTGATCTCGGTTCACTGCAAGCTCCGCCTCCTGGGTTCACGCCATTCTCCTGCCTCAGCCTCCGGAGTAGCTGGGACTGCAGGCGCCCGCAACCACGCCTGGCTCTTTTTTTTTTTTTTTTTGTATTTTCAAGCAATGAAACCACATCTGGTACAGCAGCTGCAACTGGAGTCACCACTTGGTTAAGCTTGTGATAATTCACCGTCATTCTCCAAGATCCACGTGTCTTTTGCACAGGCCAAATGGAAGAGTTGAATGAGGATGTGGTGAGAATCACCACCCCTGCATCTTTCAAGTCCTTTATGGTGACACTAATCTCCAGGATGTGATGTTGTTTTTGATTTACTATTTTTCTAGGTACAGGTAGCCCTAATGGCTTCCATTTGGCGTTTCCCACCATAATAGCCCTCCCTCTACCAGTTAGGGAGCCAGTGTGGGGGTTCTGCCAGCTGCTAAGTATGTCTGTGCCAATTATGCATTCTGGCACTGGCAAAATGACCACAGGATAAGTCCAGGGACCCACTGGACCCACTGTAAGTCAGACCTGAGCTAAAACTCCATTAATTACCTGACCCCCATAAGCCCCTACTTTAACTGGAGGGCTACAATGACATTTTGGGTCCCCTGGAATCAACATCAGCTCAGAGCCAGTGTCCAGTAGTCCCCAAAATGCCTGATTATTTTCCTTTCCAGAATGCACAGGTACTCTGGTAAAAGGCTGGAGGTCTCCATGGGGAAGGATGAGAGAAAGATTAACAGCATAAATTGTCAGTAGTGTAATGGGATCCTTCCTCAACAGGACCCAGCCTCCCTTTCATTCAAGGGGTTCTGAGTCTGTAAACTGGCCCAAGTCTGGAAATTGATTGAGGGGCTGTGATTCTCTGTTTTTATAATTCAAATTAGTCTTTTGTCCATTCAACTTAGAAGTTTTCTGCTTATATAAATTAAGTAGGAATGCAGTAGGCTTCCTATCAATTTCACTTCTAGGAACACCGTGATTAATTAGCCAGTGCCAGACCTCTACAAGAGTCAGGCTATTCTGATTGCTACTTTGCCTCTGCTGTTTATTACAGTAGCTTGCCTTTGATGGTTGAGTGCCGCCACTTGGCCCTTGCCACCTCGGGATTTAATTATTCCCATTGTATTTAAATTTTGTAGTTGAGTGACTGTGGTTCCTACTGTTAGATCTGACATACAGAGAAGAGCAATTACAGGGCTCTTCAAAGTTGCACTTGCTGCCCTCAAAAATCTGTTTCACAAAGCGTTGTTCAAGGGTATAGCTTCTGGACCCTCCCAGCTGGGATGAGTAGGTCTAAAGACTAATCCACTCCACCATCCCAATCTTCCTAAGCCTTTGGATCCCTTCCTCTATATTAAACCAAGGGAGATCAGACATTTCCAACTCACTCACAGTGGGTCTTCTTTTAATCCGTATTTCAGGTAACTAAGCAAATAAACTATTTTAGCCTTTTTAAACTCCACAAGCTGCAACATTAAATGCAGAATCCCTACTTAGTGGGCCCAGATCAATAAATTCAGCCTGATCCAACTCTATGTTCCTTTGACCATTATCCCACACCCACATCCAACTCCATGTTTCTTTGACCATTATCCCACACCTTAATATCCATTCCCATGCCTGTTCTCCAGATTTCTGCGTATATAAATTAGAAAACTTAAGCAGTTCTTTTCGAGTGTAGTGTACCTCCTCATGGGTTGCACTGTGAACCTCACCTCTAGGACTTTAGTTATATGTCTAGAAGCAAACAAGGGTGTTGGAGGTGGCTCCAGAAGAGAATCAACATTGTCTTGCCTGGCAACTGCCTCAGGGGAGGCCATCACTGTTGCCTCAGGCACCACAGGTTTTATCTCCTCAGACAAAGGTGGAAAGGATGATGGCAGTATGGGTCAGGGAGGGGGTATTGCCACTACTGCGGATGGGGAAGCTGTTTCTTCTAGCAAAAAAGGTTCATCAGAATTTACAAGCTCAGTGTCCCCAGCTTCATCAGGGTCCTTCCACATGTCTCCATGCCAAGTTGCAGGGTCCCACTCTTTTCCAATCAATGCCCTCACTTTAACAGTAGACACCTGGTGAGGCTATGCCTGCACCTTTCTTTGGAAGTCAGACACTTGCTTGATAAGAGCTGTGTCTGTTTTTCCACAATTTCAGCTCTTTCTCTACAGGAGATAAAACTCTCACTCAGGGCAATCTTAGTGGATTTGAGGCTCAGTATCTGCTTCTGAAGCCAGGAGTTAGAGTCTCTGAGTTCATAATTTTCTTTCATCACTGTCCAGTGATCTTAGGAGCAACCAACCAACTTCATTATATTCATTGGTTCTCCACATATAGTCAAAGGTATTACGTATAGAGTCACTAAACTTGTCTCTCATGAGTGGCAAATCAGGAGTGTCAAATGCATTTATTCTGTATAACTCTCTAAACAGTTCACACCAATGACTATCAGTGTTTTCCATACTATTAGAAGTACAGTCCTTAGTCCTTGGGTCTAATCATATTAAGCAGTCAACTGCAGAAACCCCCAAACCAACAAAAGAACTCCATCCTTAATATTCTGTTCCTCTAGAAACACTCCTGGTACCAAAATCTGTATTAGTCAGGGTTCTCTAGAGGGACAGAACTAATAGGATGTGTATGTGTGTGTGTGTGTATATATATACACACACACACATATATATAAAGGGGAGTTTATTAAGTAGTATTAACACATGATCACAAGGTTCCACAATAGGTTGCAAACTGAGGAGCGAGGAAGCCAGCCTGAGTACGAAAGCTGAAGAACTTGGAGTCTGATGTTGGAGGGCAGGAAGCATCCCGCAAAGGAGAAAGATGTAGGCTGGGGGCTAGGCCAGTCTAGCCTTTTCACGTTTTTCTGCCTGCTTTATATTCTGGCTGTGCTGGCAGCTGATTAGATGGTGCCCACCCAGATTAAGGATTTAAGCGTTTCCCAGCCCACTGACTCAAATGTTAATGCTTAAAGATTAAGCATTTCCCAGCCCACTGACTCAAATGTTAATCTCCTTTGGCAACACCCTCACAGACAAACCCAGGATCAATACTTTGCATCCTTCAATCCAGTCAAATTGACACTCAGTATTAATCATCATTCTGTCTCAAACAACAACAACAACAACAACAACAACAAAAACCTTAGCCATCTTGGCCTTAAGATTTGAATATTGCCTTTTTTATGGAGAAGGGAGTGAAGAAAGGGAATTGGGTGAGGATTATTTGAAAAATAGGGGTGGAAGAGGGCACGTTTTCCTGCCTGTGGAAATCCATAGATAACAAATTCATATGTGGAAAGTTTATTTTTAAAAATACTTTGAAATTGGCTTCTAATGTATATCTATAAACTCAAAGGTATTAACTTTGTTTTTATGTGTTTCTGAATTGATTTGCCACCTGCTTTGGGCCCAGGATACAAGAGATTATTTGAGTCATCATTTGTCCAAAGGCTGCATTCTGAATTAGGGATTCAAGCCATTTTCTTGCCTCCCAGAGAAACATTTGAGATTTCATTCGCATCTTTCTTGTTACCAAAACAAAAATTTGAACTCAAAATCCTCTTGAGTGGTAAGGCTCTTTCAAATAAAAAGTATGACCATCATAATGTTGTATATATACTAGCACACAATATGTATACCTACATACATATGTAATTTTTAAGACTCACTATTTAAAACAAAATCTGAAATAATGTGTCCCTCTAGATCTCTTTTGGAATCATTAACTATAGGTCTCTTTCAATTATGGGTTACAGTGCCTGAATGTGCTGAACCCTCTTAGGAGAGCACAGTGGTAAACTCCTCTGGGTGTCACTGTTCCTGTTATTGATGTTGATGGCAGAGCCTTCTAATTCTAACCCCTGCTGAGCCTTTAGAAACCTGGTAGATTGTTAACACGATTAGCAGGAGTTCATGAACTCTGCTCTGTATAAATGCAAAATCCTAAACTTTGATACGGAATTGGCATTAAAAAGTTTTTCCTCATATTTAAAAATATTTTAATAGTTTACATTTTAAAAGGACAAACTTATAGAAGCTTTTTTAATATTGTAGTTTCTACTATATAAATATTGCATTTTCAAACATAATATACTAAGAGAATTGTTATAGAATTTTATCTGGCAATATGCTTATAATCCTCCCATCACCATTTACAAATAAATAACAAATATTTTTCTATACACTAATGGAAGCAATTTAGAAAAATTTTTTTATTTATATAAAGGAAATGTATGGTAGAAACACACTGGAAATCAGTCATTTGGAAATGATTAGAACTGATAGTCCTTAAAGGGTGTATTTATCACTCTTTAAATTAAGGAAGCATCCAAAGGAACAATGGTTACATTAGATTTATAGTTAAGATACTCAGTTGCATATGTTGTAGTTGTAAATCAAGTTTATTTTTAAGAGGTTATTTGGATATAGAGGCTAGAAAAATTTCCTGGTGCCACTTTAATTTTTCTCCGCTTGTTGGACATGAAGAGAGGGAGACAAAGACTCTCAGAAAGGGAAAGACGGGCTGGTGAAAGACAAACTAAGGTGAGTGAGATGCTGAGCTCATTATTTCTAGTACAAATTTCCCACCAACTGGGGAGCATTCACCTGTATACTTAAAGAACACTTGAATGAATAAATAAATAAATAAATTCAAGTGCTCTTTAAGTATCCTCTAAATATAGAGCATTGTGGGAAGGTTCTGTTTCTTTTCCAATTTTGCGATCAAGGAACAAGATTCCTTTTTCTAGGGGGGAAGGTGCACTGAATTATCAAAGGAGTAGTCATCTTTCTCTTCCTCCTTCCTTCTCTGTCTTTCTCTCTCTCTGCCCTGTTCCCATTGGTCTCTCTTTTAAGCTGAAGGAATATGTTCTGCCTTTATTCTAGCTATGGGCTAAGTCACAGGGCAAGACTACATGGGCCTAAAGAGTTCTTTCTGGGAAAGGGTGGCACTTTCTGGAGGGTCCTGGGGTTCTTTCTTTGTGTGGAAAGTTGAATTATCTTGACATCATTAACATTTATTGAGTATTTGGTGAACAGCTGGGGACATCAAAAGGAATAAGAGCCAATGCCTATCTTTTAGGAACTCATGATGTCAGTCTCATTTGTTCAGGGAGAAAAATACATAAGCCAGTACTTGCAGTGTATCTTTAAAGGTGCCCCAATAGAGGTAAGGACTAGTAACCCCACGGGTAGATATAAGTAATCTGTTGGGCAGTGAGGGAAAGCTTTACAGAGGAGTGACGTTGGAGCTTAATCTTAGAGTATGAAGGAGCTCACCAGGCAGGGAACAACATTTCATATAGAGAAAACAGAATGTGCAAAGAATCATGAAGAAACATGCTGTGCTTGGGGAGTGGCACATAACCTATTGTGGTCAAACTGCAGGGTTTGAAATAAGGTCTGTGAGTGCAGAGGGGGAAATTGCAAGAGATGAGGATGTTAAGGAACACTTCAGCAATGTAATGAAGAACGTTGTTTGGATTTGGATTTTTATTTTGAGAACCAGAGGGAACCCATCAGAGGTTATTAAAGTTAGTAAAAGAGAAAATATTAGATTTATGTTTTAGAAAGTTCACTTTGGTACAAAGATTGGCCAGAAAAAAGATCAGAAATGAAAGTTAGGAATCCAGGGAGGATATGATGAAAGCTTTGTATAAAACAGTCACAGTAGGCCAGACATGGTGTCTCATGCCTATAATCCTAGTACTTTGGGAGTCCAAGGTGGGAAGATTGTTTGAGCCCAGGAGTTTGAGACCAGCCCAGACATAGCAGGAGTCCATCTGTACAAAAAATTTTTTAAAAAAAATTAGCTGGGCATGGTGGCTCACACCTGTAGTCCCAGCTACTTTGAAGACTGAGGTGAGAGGATCCCTGGAGCCCAGGAGTTCGACGTCATAGTGAGCTATGATCGCCACTGCATTCCAGCCTGGGTGACAAAGTGAGATCCAATCTCAAAAAAACAGAACAAAACAAAGAAACACAAACCAAAAAATCCCGAAAAACAGTGGCAGTAGGATTGGAAGATAGGTACAGATTAGAAAGAGATTCTAGAAGTACATTCAATAGCACTTGGTGATAGATTGGATTTGGTAGTTGAATTGGAAGAAATAATGAAGAATGACTTCAGAACTGCTTTGACTTTGGGAACTGGAAGATAGAGTATGGATGGTGGAAAGAGGTTTAGGAGGAATGGAGATAACTTTGATTTTAGAAATGATGAGCAGTTACTGATGGCCAATTTGGCCTGTGGGTTTTAGAAGAGAGAATGGTTTAAAAAGGTACGTTTGGGAGTTGCAATCATTTAAGGGGTAGGAGAAGCCACAGAAATAAACTTGTTAATCTAGAGCTTCTGAATGAGAAGAGAAAGCTCTGAAGAGTGAGCCCTGGGTAATAATCAGGGAGGGCATAGGAGAAGGAGGACTAGAATAGGGGTGTCCAGAAACTCAAATGGCCAAGAGTTCCAAGGAGGGGACAGTCAGCAACATTGCTTGCTGTAGCAAACTGCTCCTGAAGTGCTCTTCCCCAGGCTGCCCACCCAGAAGGCGTGCTCTCTTGGAGGCTAGGAAGAGAACACTTCCACTTGAGTAAATGTTTCCTTCTTTCTCTGTCTTCCTCTTATTCTCTTTCTCCTACCCTTTTATTCTTTTTTTTTTTTTTTTAATCATGATTCCTTTCTGCAATGAATTTTGGGTTCCTCCCATATCCTTAAAAAACACAGTACTTGCATTGCTAGTTCAAAAGTAACATGCTGAAACTTGAGCTAAGATTCATTTCGCTTTCAACACAGAATTTTTCTCTACGGATCCGGTTCAAACTCACTTCTCTGCTCTTAAAACTTGCTTTTAATAAGACAGTCCTCCAGAGCCCAAATCTCATTTTGAGGAGAGGATACACGACCTATACCAGGGCTCAGGCTGCATTGAAGTCTGTTTAGCCACTTGGAGTCTCTACTTAAATTCTGTATCGTTGTTTCAGAGGCAATGCAAGCATAACAATCGTTAATTAAGAAGAGCCAGGTGGCTGGGCGTGGTGGCTCATGCCTGTAATCCCTACACTTTGGGAGGCCGAGGCAGGTGGATCACCTGGGGTCAGGAGTTCAAGACCCGCCTGGCCAACATGATGAAACCCCGTCTCTACTAAAAATAAAAAAAAATTAGCTGGGCGTGGTGGCATGTGCCTATAATCCCAGCTACTCAGAACACTGAGGCAGGAGAATCTCCTGAACCTGGGAGGTAGAGGTTGCAGTGAGCCAAGATCGTGCCACTGCACTCCAGCCTGGGCAACAAGAGCAAAACTCCACCTCAAAAAACAAACAAACAAACAAACAAACAAAAACAGAAAGACAAGAGCCAGTCGTTCTTTTCTAATTCCCAGGTTCTCTGAAACTTCTTGTTATGAAAATAGTTCTTCATCAGATCAACAGAAAACTCAGTCTTTTGGGATTCAGACAAACATGAACCCATCAGCCCTTGTGGTTGAATATCCCACTTACACCGAGTGTTGAGAAATTTTTCTATCCAATGTCACTGATCCACAGAAAATAAGTAATAAAGAAAAGGATCCAAACTTGTTTGTTTGTGGTGTTGCCCAGGTTGGAGTGCAGTGGCATGATCATAGCTCACTGCACCCTCGACCTCCTGAGCTCAAGCAATCCTCCTGCCTCAGCCTCCCAAGTACCTAGGACTATAGGCACATGCCACCATGCCCTGCTAATTTAAAAAAACTTTTTGTAGAGATGAGGTCTTGCTATGTTGCCTAGGCTGGTCTTGAACTCCTAGCCTCAAGAAGTCCTGCAGTGTTGGACTCCTAAGGGGATGGGATTACAGGCATGAGCCACCATGCCTGGTCTCAGGATCCAAAGTTCTATCAGATGTGAAAAAAGTTGCAAAGAATAAATCAAGACTAAAAATGAAGAAAAATGCTAACGTGTTTTTCAAGTACCTACCATGAACCAGACACCTGTATTTAATATTATTTTATTCAATCCTTAAACTCCATGAGATATCATTCCATCCATTTTGCCATTGCACTCCAGCCCGGGCAACAGAGCAAGACCCTGTCTCAAAAAATAAATAAATAGAAACAAAAATAAGTTAAAAAGTGGGGAAATGAAGTTAAGCTATAGAATTTTTATTAGTTTTCTTTTCTTTTCTTTTCTTTTGAGATGGAGTCTCGCTCTGTCACCCAGGCTGGAGTGCAGTGGTGTGTTCTCGGCTCACTGCAACCTCTGCCTCCTGGGTTCAAGAGATTCTTCTGCCTCAGCCTCCTGAGTAACTGGGATTACAGCTACACACCACCACGCCTGGCTAATTTTTGTATTTTTAGTAGAGCTGGGGTTTCGCCATTTTGGCCAGGCTGGTCTCGAACTCCTGACCTCAAGTGATTCACCCACCTTGGCCTCCCAAAGTGCTGGGATTACAGGCGTGAGCCACCGCACCCAGCCTATTAGTTTTCTTTTTGCTTGTCTGTTTGTCTATGCAAACACTGTTAAATTTTTATCAAGCTAAAATAAATGGGTTTTAAGATAGTATTTGTAAACCTCATTGTAACCTCAAACCGAAAAACATACAATGGATACACAAAATATAAAAAGTAGGAGACCAAATCATGTATTAGATAAATTACCCAAATCAAACAATGAATACATAATGGACTGAGATTCAAACCCTGACAATGACTCCAAGGCCTATGTTCTTATAATCAAAAAAAGAAGGTGACAGAGGAGAAAAAGATAAAAATGGACAGGAGGAATAGCAGTATTTCTTGCTTTCTCAGCTTCTTGCTTGCCAGCTGTCAGAAAGTTTTCTTTCTGTTGCCCAAGAATCCCAACTAATTTGCTTTATATCTTCTCTTATGGATTCAGGCTGGAGTTTACCCTTATCCACAATCTCCTCATCCTTCTTTGAGCCTACTGACTCAGAAGATTGTGGACATGTCTGGAAAAGAATTCCTCCAGAAAGAGTCAGGACATGTGTCTTACCACACATTCCTGCTGTTTGCACAGCTGTATTTGTTGCTCTTAATGGTAGAGAAGGGAGGCACAAAGGACACTTAGTTTTAGAAAACTTTTCATGGTCTAGCTAGAAGAAATTAAACAAAGAGCCAGAGGTTTCCCACTGTTTTTTCTAGAGCCCAAGATTCTTTTATTTTTGAGTTCTCTGTCTTGTTAGTGAGGAAGCATTATAGCAGCTATTACATAAATGCTACAATTTATTTTTGAAATTTGAGAGATGTGTCTCTCTAAATAAATTATTTTTCATTCTTCTTAGAAAATATTTAAAGTCTGTTTCTAAATGAAGTATTCGTGACTTTTCTTTGACCAGAACAGGGTCATTGTATTCAGTGACCATATCGCTTGCTCACCAATGCTAAACCATCCTCTTCTGCCTCTCCTAACAACTATGGATCTGTTTTTTTCAATTTAAAGGCAACTGTTCATGGAAATACTGCTGTGAAGGAAAATATTGTGAGTCAATAAACTTTGGGCCAAGTCCAATCCTCAGATAATGAAGTCAGTTGTACTTGAGCAAGAAGAAATTTGCCCTGTGATAGTAGTAAGTCTGTTATTTGTATGTCATAGACACAAATGGCTAAATGTATTTCAAGGTCTTGCTTGAAATTAAATGGATTTCCCTATGCATCCATAACTAATTTATTGGCTATCCATAAAACTATGTTTGCTTAGATCCTAATTCCTAGTGAGTAGGATTTATTTAATAACTGAAATAGGGAAGAATATTTACCTGTAGTAAATATAGGGCCTCATCAGTATTGCTTTGTGTTGCTTGAGCATTTATACCTTTTGGACAAAAGTGGTGATACCTTACCTTAGATAACTCAAGGGACAAGCTGAATGATTAAGAGTGAAAATATTGGACCATGTAATAAAGGGCTAATATTGCAATGATTAGGAAATTGTTAATATTCTCATGAAATATTACTGTAAAGGTAGGTACCTGTTTTACTGTGACTGTCTCTAAATTAAGTGGATCCCAAATCAGATTCTGTGAAGTATAAACTGTATTAAAAATTATATTTGAGCCAAAAGTCCCTTCTCCTTTCCACAGCAATTACAATTTTGATCAAATCAGTGCTAAACAGTATTACTTTTTCTTCCTAGCTATGGTGGGTCTAGAAATAGTTTGTGACAGAAAAGTCTTTTTATAGCTTTGCTTTCAACATGCATTTATGTTTTAATGATACGTTCTCTGCCAGTAAAAATGTAATTGTAGTACACAGAAAATCAACATGTTTTAAACTTTCTGAGTGTATTTAAACTGTCAACAGTGAGCTGTCTGACATACAACATTACTCTGCTTCCGCCGTTAATGGCTAGGTTGTTTTCTAAAGACAGTCTAATGACACAAGACTCCTAAATCCTGTTGGACCGTGTGAACTAAGAATGACCTGAGTGAATAGGGATGCTTTGGCCATCTGTCATTGACAGCCACATTGATCTGGAGATGGTGGCTGAGGGCACTGTGTACTGAGGGTATGGCAGTTTGCTGAGGTGATGATAACCATCACTGATACCTTTGTTATGTAGTTGATTTCTCATTGTATCTTCCCCAGCTATGGAACCCTTGGGCAGTAAGTAACCTGGTTTAAAAAGTACACTTCTAGGTCAAAAGGTTACATCAGTTCTCATATATTATTCTCCTAGGTCACCATTTAGCATGTCTAAGTAAAGTTTCCCTCCCCACCCCCAGAAAAAGAGCTTTTTAAAAGTATTTATTTTGAAAAATTTCAAGCATACAGGAAGTTATATATACTACCTGGATTCATCAGTTGTTACTATTTTGCCTTTGTCTATCTATGTATCTGTGAACCATTTCAGATAAAGTTGCAGATATGACTGACAGTTCACCCTTAAATACTTCAGCAAAGACGTTCTAAAAATAAGGCCATTTTTCTATCTACCCACAATGATGTTATTGCAACTGAGAAAATTAACATAATTCCCAAATATCATCCAATAATGTATCCATATTCAGATTTCTCCGTTTGTTCTCCAAGTATTTATAATTTTTTTTCAAACTGGGATCCATTCATGGTTAAAGTTTTACATCTGATTGTTATGTCTCTTAAGTCAAAAGAGCTCCTTTTTTAATCTTAAAAAGGCATGGCAAAAATGAAGAGAAAAATACAGACCTCAGGCTCTATTATAGGTAGAAATAGATAATTAAAGTATTTAAAATAATTTTTTTAGAGTCAGGGTCTCACTATTTTGACCAGGTTGGTGTCAAACTCCTGGCCTCAAGGGATTCTCCTGCCTCAGCCTCCCAAAGTGTTGGGATTATAGACATGAGCCACTATGCCCAGCCTAATTGAAGTGTTTTGTTCACACATGTGTTCCACCCCACCTAAATTCCAAAGCAATTTAGATTCTAGCTGATTAAATTCTCGCCACGTTTAAATGTTGGAGTAAGGCCATTTGGCTACTTTTTTTAGGAGAGAATGATTTTTCTTTTTGAGATATCTCTTTTTTTCAATCTTTGCATGGTAATGAGAAGTGAAACTCTTGAAAGACTGCCTTAGATAGATATTTACATATTAGTGAGTAGTCAGGAAAAGTTGAATGGTCACATTGGAACAATGAATACATTACGAATATTATGAGAAGTCATAGTTGTGAATGACGGATCATCTCAAAAGTAGTGTTTAGTTCTAAAAGTTGATACATAGTGGGTTAAGTCACTGTGGTTTGATGTTGCATATAGTGGCAGCAGCTCATTTGGATTGATACAGTAAGCAAGTGATAACAAGTATAGGAGAATTAGAACATATGGTGATAAACACAAATGTAATGAAATGCATTTTCTATATGTGAGAATGACTTTTGTTTTTTATATCTTCCTGTGGTCTCATAAAGATGTTTCTCGGGCCGGGCGCGGTGGCTCAAGCCTGTAATCCCAGCACTTTGGGAGGCCAAGACGGGCGGATCACGAGGTCAGGAGATCGAGACCATCCTGGCTAACACGGCGAAACCCCGTCTCTACTAAAAATACAAAAAATTAGCCGGGGAGGTGGCGGGCGCCTGTGGTCCCAGCTACTCAGGAGGCTGAGGCGGGAGAATGGCGTGAACCCGGGAGGCGGAGGTTGCAGTGAGCTGAGATCCGGCCACTGCACTCCAGCCTGGGCGACGGAGCAAGACTCCGTCTCAAAAAAAAAGATGTTTCTCATTGGCTAGCACTCCGTGCTATTGTCTTGTATAGTAAAAGGAGTCCCGCAGAGTGCTATGTGTTTACATAGTGAGGACTTCATAAATGTTAATCATTGATGATATCCAAGCCACCTTTCACCCTTTAATGTGATCTAAAGATCACAAAACAAGGCAGTAAGATTGAAAAATTATATAATGTATAAGGGAAACAAACACTAAAGGGACCCAATAATATAATTTAATTTCTCAGTGGTTACAGTAATCTTCATTGAAATTTAAAACTGTTTCTACTTATTAGCTTTATTTCTTTATTATTTGTTTATTGTTTCTACATATGCACTTTAATTCAACACACATTTGTCATGAGTTTTGTATGTTTCAGGCATTTTATTTATTTATTTATTGGAGACAGTGTCTTATTCTGTTACCCAGGCTGGAGTGCAGTGGCAGCACGATCAGCTCACCTCAGCCTCAAATTCTCAGGCTCAAGCAGTCCTCTAGCCTCAGCCTCCCAAGTAGCTAGGGTTACAGGTGTGAGCTACTGCACCCAGCTCAAGGCATTATATATATATATATATATATATATTTTTTTTTTTTTTTTTGAGACGGAGTCTCGCTCTGTCGCCCAGGCTGGAGTGCAGTGGCCGGATCTCAGCTCACTGCAAGCTCCGCCTCCCGGGTTCACGCTATTCTCCTGCCTCAGCCTCCGGAGTAGCTGGGACTACAGGCGCCCACCACCTCGCCCAGCTAGCTTTTTTTTTGTATTTTTTAGTAGAGACGGAGTTTCACCGTGTTAGCCAAGATGGTCTCGATCTCCTGACCTCGTGATCTGCCCGTCTCGGCCTCCCAAAGTGCTGGGATTACAGGCTTGGGCCACCGCGCCCGGCCGGCATTATATATTTTTTAAAAGCTTCTTTTTTATTATGGAAAAATGAAAACATACACAAAAGCAGACAGAATAATATAATGGATTCCTATGTATCCATCATTTGACTTTGATAAATTATAACGTTTTGTTGATCTTGTTTCATCTATCCTCCCCACTATTTGGAAGAGGTGCTGGAGGAGTATTTTAAAGCAAATCCCAGATATCATGACATTCACATATAAATACTTTGTTTTGAATAGAGGCATATTTGCAAAAGTTTCGATTTCTAAGACATTTTTGACTAGCAATAGATTAGTAACCTTAAAATATTCAAACCCTATAGTTAGTGTTTTATTATTGATAAAGATATTTGATATTCATTTAATAAAGATATCTGTTCCACAGCAAAACTGAATAGTTTGGAAAAGCATTGTGTGCTTATCTGAGGTATAAAATGATGAAATGTTAATAAGTATTTTCATAAAACTTGAATTATGAAATCCTAATCAATATTGATTTGAATAACATAAGATAAGGTTTTTGTGAGGATATTTGTGTGTGTATGCACATATGTGTATGAAGAGAAAATCATTAAATTATATGTATACCTACACATATATATGTAATGGGAAACATGGTCTGTATGTCTTTCAATCACACACTGCTTTCTGCAAAGTCTAGGAGCAATAATGCAGAATTCTTATGAAACTTATCACTTTATGATGAATTTGTAATCCAGAAGAAAAATAAAGAATGGTTTAATTGGAGGCAATGAGGAAAAGATGGAGAAGAGGTTCAAGCAAGGTTCAGCCTTTAAGGGTGAAGGTAGAAGAGGATTATATGAGGAGGGCTCTGTTTGTGCTTCTGTTGTATTCTGGGACAGGCTCATGAACTGTTTTCTTGGGTTCCTGTGCTGTCATACTTTCATGCAAAGCCTATTTCTGATTTTGCATTGCTTCTTGAATTCTAGTATTTTTATTTTATAGTAGAATCATATATTAATACTATAGTGTCAAGCAGAAAAGGACATGAGAAAACACCTGATCCAACCAACTCTCTTATTTTAGATAAAGAAAGATGAGGCCTAAGTTTCAGTGACTTGCAAGCTTGTTAGGACTGTAATCCATGTTTCCTGATTGTTAACCAGGTGGTCTTCCTACTTCACTATGTAGCCTCTCCGTAGTTCAAGCTTCAGGCACATGAAGTAACTCTCTGTGCCTTCAAATGTGTAAAGGTTTCCTACTGCAAAGTGAGTAGAATAAACATTCTTCCTGGCCCAACTTTAGGGACAGAACATGCCTTCATTTCAAATAAAGATGTAGTTCACTTGCAGTAATGATATCTTTATTAATGTGAATACATTTCCAAATTTTTTAGAGAGACAGTTTGACTTTAAGAATGGTTTGAGCAACCTGCAGTCTTGTGCAACACTGACTGTTGTGTGGATTAAGCAATTTATAAGTGAATTCAGCTAATCAGAATGGTGAGGGGATACACACACTCACATTCCAAATTCTATGATAGTGGTGTTAACTACTAGTAATTCTGTTTGCTTGGGAGAGTCAGAGAAGGCAGTGTTGTAATTCTGATATTTGAGCTTTGTATTTTTTAAAATTTTAGATAGGGTGGAGTATAGTGGTACAGTGGCAAGATCATGGCTTACCTCAGCCTCAACCTCCTAGACTCCAGTGATCCTCCTACTTCAGCCTCCTGAGTAGCGGGGACCACCCCACCTGCCTAATTTAAAAATTGTTTTGTAGAGACAAGGTTTCACTTTGTTGCCCAGACTGGTCTCAAACTCCTGGCCTCTAGCAATTCTCCCAGTTTGGCCTCCCAAAGTGCTTGGATTATAGATGTGAACCACCATGCCTGGCCAATTTGAGCTTTTTGAGAGAAATATCTTATTAGGGATATGTGGGGAAGAGTGTTCCAGGGAGTGGCAACAGCATGTGCAGAGACATGGAGACGTATTTTGTTCATAGAAGAGGGAATCCTTTGACCCCAAGAACCTCAGTTTGTGTTGGGTCACTCCTGGAGTTTGGGTATGTTATTGATGGAGTGGGGTGTGTCTATCATGAAAAGTCCTCATCCTAATCACATTTGCCTGCCCAGCTTTCTTTCCTCTACTAACTCACTTCTCTGAAGGAGCAGAGTGATCTTGGCAACTCTTACTAACTTGGCCTCTCGCATCCTTTCAGTTCACCGTTTGATTCAATTCAAATCCATCTTCACTGTGTAGTACCTTTGTTCTCAATCTGCAGTGGTGGTTTTCATGTGTTATGAGTGGGACAAAGAAGTTGTCTAAATAGAATTTTCTTAACCATTTTTAAAACGATTCTTAATTCTCAAACAATTCTCAAAAAAATGCCCAGTAAGATTATTACAGTTTTCAGTGCTATTTACAAGTTACCGTATGGTGTAGTGGTTAAGAGCATTGGAATCATATAGATTTCAATTTGAAACTGCCGGCCGGGCGCGGTGGCTCAAGCCTGTAATCCCAGCACTTTGGGAGGGCGAGGCAGGTGGATCACGAGGTCAGGAGATCAAGACCATCCTGGCTAACATGGTGAAACCCTGTCTCTACTAAAAATACAAAAATCTAGCCGGGCGTGGTGGCGGGCGCCTGTAGTCCCAGCTACTTGGAGGCTGAGGCGGGAGAATGCTCGGAGGCTGAGGCGGGAGAATGGCATGAACCCGGGAGGCGGAGCTTGCAGTGAGCCGAGATCGTGCCACTGCACTCCAGCCTGGGCGACACAACGAGACTCCGTCTCAAAAAAAAAGAAACTGTTCATGCTACTTAGTACGTCTGTGACTTCTTTTGGGAAACTTATTTAAACTCTCTGAGTCTCTGTTTCTTCAAGTAAAGAATACAGTTTAGTGACTGGCATATTGTGAATATTCTTTCTCTCTCTCGGGGGAGAAGTGGCTTTCTTGATTATTTTGTTGGGATCTAAGTGAAGGATGAAGAAGGAGAAAAACTACATGACATGGTATTCATTTGCACTTGGACTGTTCTGTAAGTGTTCTCTGAAGACATTTTCTTGTGCCTTTTCTGCTTTTCGGTGGAGTGTGTGAGCAGTTCAAGGTTAGGGACTATGTTTTTTTCTCTTTGTTTCCCTCTCTCCCTGTAGCAATTAGGACTGACTGCACAAATGGATAAGGCAAATAAATATGTTTGCATTCAATCTTAGCCAAAAGCCTGAGAAGTGATCACATAAATATTTTTGACTAGCTAATGTCCTGGACTTCCTAGGGCATCCTGGGTATGATTCTGACCTTTGCTGTCTTGCTGGAACAGTCCTGATCTAGACCTAATCCCATGGCAGCAGCTGCCTTAGAATTCAACTATGTGCAAGTCCTGGGGCCTTGAGAATGACAAGTGGATATGTTTGTGTGTTTATACATCTGTATGCACATAAGTATATATATGTATATACACATACAAAATACATACATATTATATATATCCATACACGTGCAAACACTTAGAATTTCCTATGTATGTGAGTTCAGCATTGCTGTTAGATTAGGGAGAAAATGCTGAAATGTTTGTCTTTTGTCTAAGCCATGGAGGCAGGGCTTTGTATCAATTAAAAGGATAGTTGGGCTCTCATGGAGGTAGCTAGCACAAGGCTGGGGAGCACTGAGCCTTGCATGGTGCCCTGCGCTGCCCAGACTAGCGAACAATACACTCAGGATGGCTAAAGGTGACCCCAAGAAACCAAAGGGCAAGATGTCCGCTTATGCCTTCTATGTGCAGATGTGCAGAGAAGAACATAAGAAGAAAAACCCAGAGGTCCCTGTCAATTTTGCAGAATTTTCCAAGAAGTGCTCTGAGAGGTGGAAGACAATGTCTGGGAAAGAGAAATCTAAATTTGATGAAATAGCAAAGGTGGATAAAGTGTGCTATTATCAGGAAATGAAGGATTATGGACCAGCTAAGGGAGCTAAGAAGAAGGATCTAATGCCTCCAAAAGGCCACCGTCTGGATTCTTCCTGTTCTGTTCAGAATTAGGCCCCAAGATCAAATCCACAAACCCCACCATCTCTATTGGAGAGATGGCAAAAAAGCTGGGTGCGATGTGGAATAACTTAAATGACAGTGAAAAGCAGCCTTACATCACTAAGGCAGCAAAGCTGAAGGAGAAGTAGGAGAAGGATGTTGCAGACTGTAAGTCGAAAGGAAAGTTTGATGGCGCAAAGGGTCCTGCTATTGTTGCCTGGAAAAAAGGTGGAAGAGGAAGATGAAGAAGGCAAAGAGGAAGAAGAGGAGCAGGAGGAGGCTGAATAAATAAACTGTCTCCTTGTGAATACTTAAGAGTGGGGAGCACCATAATTGACACATCTCTTATTTGAGAAGTGTCTGTTGCCCTCATTAGGTTTAATTACAAAATTTGATCATGATCATATTGCAGTCTCTCAAAGTGCTCTAGATCAGTGGTTTACATGAAGTAGCCATGGGTGTCTGGAGCACCCTGAAACTGTATCAGAGTTGTACCTATTTCCAAACATTTTAAAAATGATAAGGCATTCTCATGTTCTCCTCACTCTCTGCCCTTTGCTGTTGGTGTGACAAGGCATTTAAAAGATGTTTCTGGCTTTTTTTCTTTTTGTAAGGTGGTGTTAACTATATGGTTATTGGCTAGAAATTCTGAGTTATCAACTGTACATGTCTATAGTTTGTAAAAAGAACAAAAAAAACTGAGACAAACTCTTGATGCTCCTTGCTCGGCATTGAGGCTGTGGGGAAGATGCCTTTTGGAGGGGCTGTAGCTCAGGACGTGCACTGTGAGGCTGGACCTGTTGACTCTGCAGTGGGCATCCATTTAACTTCAGGTTGTCTTGTTTCTGTATATAGTGACATAGCATTCTGCTGCCATCTTAGCTGTGGACAAAGGGGGTCAGCTGGCATGAGAAGGTTTTTGTTTTTGTTAAGTGCGGTAGTTTTTAAATGTTTTTTTTTCTCTTTTTTTTCTGAGACAGAGTCTTGTTCTGTTGCCCAGGTTGGAGTGCCGTAGTGCAATCTCAGCTCACTGCAACCTCCGCCTCCCAGGTTCAAGCAATTCTGCTATGTCAACCTCTTGAGTAGCTGGGATTACAGGTGCAAACCACCACGCCCAGCTAATTTTTAAATTTTTAGTAGAGACAGGGTTTCACCATGTTGGCCAGGCTGGTCTTGAACTCCTGAACTCGTGATTCACCCACCTCGGCCTCCCAAGGTGCTGGAATTACAGGCGTGAACCACCACACCTGACCTAAACTGTTTGTTTTTAAACAAACTGTAGAACTCTTCATTGTCAGCAAAGCGAAGAGCCATTGCATCAGTGAAAGTTCAAGAACCTCGTCTGGGCGCGGTGGCTCACGCCTGTAATATCAGCACATTGGGAGGCCAAGGTGGGTGGATCACCTGAGGTCAGGAGTTTCAGACCAGCCTGACCAACATTGAGAAACCCTGTCTCTATTAAAAACACAAAATTAGCTGGGTGTGGTGGCTCATACCTGTAATCTCAGCTACTTGGGAGGCTGAGGCAGGAGAATCGCTTGAACCCAGGAGGTGGGGGGTTGCGGTGAGCTGAGATTGCGCCATTGGACTCCAGCCTGGGCAACGAGCGAAACTTCGTCTCAAAAAAAAAAAAAAGTTGTAAGTTCAAGAACCTCCTGTACTTAAACACAATTTGCAACGTTCTGTTATTTTTTTGGGTTTGTTTAGAAAGCTGAAATATTTTTGAAGTTAAATAAACAGTATTACATTTGTAAAAACTTAAAAGGATAGTCTTTTCTGTTCAGTAAGGTATCTCAAAGGGTCCACATTTATGTTTCTTACTCCAATATTAAATATTCCAAGTCAAATATTTTCTTTTTTTTTCTTTTTTTTTTTTTTTTTTGAGATGGAGTCTTGCTCTGTCACCCAGGCTGGAGTGCAGTGGCCGGATCTCAGCTCACTGCAACCTCCGCCTCCCGGGTTCACACCATTCTCCCGCCTCAGCCTCCGGACTAGCTGGGACTACAGGCGCCCGCCACCTCGCCCGGCTAGTTTTTTGTATTTTTAGTAGAGACGGGGTTTCACCGTGTTAGCCAGGATGGTCTCGATCTCCTGACCTCGTGATCCACCCGTCTCGGCCTCCCAAAGTGCTGGGATTACAGGCTTGAGCCACCGCGCCCGGCCCAAATATTTTCTAAATTAAATAATTTCTTTATTTCTATGGGGCTTTGAAATTTATACAACTCTTTAATATGCATTATCTGTCATAGAATCTAATAGGCACTAAAGACATACTAATGAATCAATGAATAAGTTCCATCTACTACTCAAAGCAGACCTATAAGATAGACAGAACAAGGCTGGGTGCAGTTGCTCATGCCTGTAAACCTAGCCCTTTGGGAGGCTGAGGTGGGAGGACCACTTGAGTCCAGGAGTTTGCGACCAGCCTGTGCAACATTACAAGATCCCATCTCTTAAAAAAAAAAAAATTAGCTAGACGTGATGATGCATGCCTGTAGTCCTAGCTACTCAGGAGGCTGAGGTGGGAGGATCTTTTGAACCTAGGAGTTGGAGGTTACAGTGAGCTATGATCACATCACTGCACTCCACCATGGATGACAGAGTAAGACACTGTCTCTTAGAAAAAAGATAGGCAAAACAAATATTAAGATTGAATATCATTATTCCCATTTCACAGATGTTAAAACAGAGATACTGAGTTAAAACCTCTTGCTCAGACTTACACAACTGATAAATGGCACAGCCAGGTTTTAAGTCTTCCGATTCCCAAATCAGTGAATTTTCTACTACTATCAGTCATTACAGGAAAGACAATATTTTTCTTTTTTTTGAGACAGAATCTCCCTCTGTCACCCAGGCTGGAGTGCAGTGGCACAATCTTGGCTCACTGCAAGCTCCGCCTCCCAAGTTCATGCCATTCTCCTGCCTCAACCTCCCAAGTAGCTGGGACTACAGGTGTCTGCCACCATGCCTGGCTAATTTTTTGTGTTTTTAGTAGAGGCGGGGTTTCGGCGTGTTAGCCAGGATGGTCTCGATCTCCTGATCTCGTGATCCGCCCGCTTCGGCCTCCCAAAGTGCTGGGATTACAGGGATGAGCCACCGCACCCTGCCAAGAAAGATAATTTTTAAAACTCTCTAGTACTTAGTGAGAGAAGATTTATTATTGCAATTAATTCTCCTATTGTTATACCAGATAAGGACTTGATGATGCTTCCAGTTATAGTTCAGTTGTGTATTTGCTCTGTATAAACTTTAGACTATACTTTAGTCTTTATACTTTATACTTTAGTAAGTTTATAAACTTTATAAACTTTATACTTTATAAAGTTTAGACTTTATACTTTAGTCTAAACTTTAGACTATATATGATAAACTTTAGACTAAATCAGGTCTTAACTGTGAAATACTTCATACCCCAAGAAATGTAGTAAGAATGGAGCATAGCTATTGATCAAATCCAATGCCTACAAAGCAGTATATCCAGTATGTGTTAAATCTGTTATCCAGATTAGTGTATACATGCTATCTTCTTAACTAACGTGTTTCTCACACTTCACTGAAATTACCAGTGAGACTACAACTAATAAAATTGGTTTAGAACCCAAATCCAATAAAAGCAAAGTCAATTACATGTTTGTGAGAGAATAAGCATACAGTTAGATCAATATGCAAATTGTGACCTTCAGTGGTCTTTTCTGTCTTCTTTTAAGCTCTTAGTCTTACAAAGATTAACTTACTACCTAGAACTTCATTTTGTGAAGCCACTAAGACTTAAGATTATTAGATTTTTAATTGTTTACATTTGAATGATATACATATATGTGTGTGTATATATATTTATATATACTTTCTATAATCTCTATATCTTTGTGGGGGAAGCACTATTCTAACATCAAAAATAATGGATTAGGCAAATAGATATTTTCAGCTTCATGTTAACAAAAGAGCACACCAAGTTAAAAAATTAAGTTCACATCAACATTGTCTAGGCATCATGATTTAGACACCATGTTTGATGCTGTGAGAAATATAAAGTTAAGTGATACATTTTGTGGCCTTAAAAAGTTTACAGTCTAGTGGAAGAGATAAAGTCATGTTAACAAATAACTAAAATACAACATAGTGTTTACTTGTTTTAAAATAGAGGCACAAACAAAAAGCAATTTCATGGAAAACAGATGGAGAGATTTATTCCATACTTGGGAAGGCTTCGTTGAAGAGGTGGCATTTGATCTGATCTTGAAAAACATGTAGGATTTTTGTTTGAGCAAGTGGGAATGCAAGGCTAGGTGGAAGAAATAACAAAAGCAGGCTGGGCATGGTGGCTCATACTTGTAGTCCCAGCACTTTGGGAGGCCAAGGCAGGAGGATCACCTGATGCCTGGAGTTTGAGACAGCCTAGACAACGAAGCGCGACCCCATCTCTACAAAAAATTTAAAAAAATAGTGACGAGGCACGCTGGCTCATGACTGTAATCTCAGCACTTTGGGAGGCTGAGGCGGGCAGATCACCTGAGGTCAGGAGTTTGAGACCAACCTGGCCAACATGGTGAAACCCCATCTCTACTAAAAATACAAAAATTAGCCTGGTGTGATGGCGGGCACCTGTAATCCCAGCTACTCAGAAGGCTGAGGCAGGAGAATCGCTGGAACCTGGAAGGCGGAGGTTGCAGTAAGCTGAGATCATGCCACTGCGGTCCTTCCTGGATGATAGAGCGAGACTCCATCTCAAAAATAAATAAATAAGTAAATAATAAAAAAAATAAAAAAAATAAAAAAATAGCTACGCATGGTGGTACACACCTATAGGCCCAGATACTTGGGAGGCTGAGATGGGAGGATTGCTTAAGCGCTGGAGTTCGGGACTGTAGTAAGCTTTAATTAAGCCGCCACACTCCAGCCTGAGCAACAGAGTGAGACCTTGTTAGAAAAGAAAAGAAAAAAGAAAGAAAGAGAAACAGAGAGAAAGAGAAAGAAAGACGGAAGGAAAGAAGGAAGGAAGGAAGAAGGAAGGAAGGAAGGAAGAAGGAAGGAAGGAAGGAAGGAAGGAAGGAAGGAAGGAAAGGAAGGAAGGAAAGGAAGGAAAGAAAGGAAAGAAAAAAAAGAAAAGAAAGAAAGAAGGAAAAGCAGAGGCCCAGAGGATGTATTGCAAGCATAACTGATGAACAGTGAGAAATATCTTTCATCATACTATCAAACATATGGTGAAACAAGCTGTAGCCAGCACCTTCATATTATGGCATTGGCTTATTTAGCACAGTGGTAGATATATCCCTGAAAGTAATTCTTAGGGTGGGAATAGCTGGTAATAACTTACTTATATGTGGAAGTAATTGCAAACCACATATACACTGTACTAAACTAAAACTAAATGTACCACCAACCTAGCTTCCCCTCGAATCTCAAAATGTTTGTAGCCACTCCAGCACCCATCCACATGAGAGGAAGTGTGATAGAAAAATAGAGTGGAAGGAGTCAGTGGCATTACTTGATTGAAGTTAAGTATCTTATGTTTGCAAATTTTACAAAATTGTATGACTGTGTAAACACACTGATAGAAACTTAAGCTTCCTGAGCTGGGCGTGATGGCTCACACCTGTAATCCCAGCACTTTGGGAGGCCGAAGTGGGTGGATCACCTGAGGTCAAGAGTTCAAGACCAGCCTGGCCAACATGGTGAAACCCCGTCTCTACTAAAAATGCAAAAATTAGCTGGGTATGGTGGTGGGTGCCTGTAATTCCAGCTACTCAGGAGGCTGAGGTAGGTGAATCACTTGAATCCGGGAGTTGGAGGTTGCAGTGAGCTGAGATCATGCCATTGCACTCTAGCAGAGGCAACAAGAGTGAAACTCTGTCTCAAAAACAAAACAACGAAAAAAGAAACTTAAGCTTCCTTTGTTTTATGCTAAATCAGCCTGCTCATGACCCTGATGCTAACTTCCTTTCTGTAAATTCATGATGTGCTTTTTGTAGCAGTGCTCCTTAAGCATCTGTTAATAGATTAGAGCAGAATTCCCACATCTTTCTGAAGATCTTAGAGCATACTTGTAGTAAATAACAGCATCTGAGCTATAGGTGATAGGCAGTGTCAGAGTCAAATAAAATGTAGAGAAGTAGTTCAAAACAAAATGTTTTATTTGGGAAAACAGATTTGCAATTCAGAGCATATACACAGACCAGGGATATGTCTGAAGAACAAAGAAAACGTTGGGAGTTTTAATAGAAAAAGAAATATTATGTACTGTTTTGAAAGAAAACTCATTGGCCCTGTGGAAGTTGTCAGGTGTGGGCAAGCTGATTGGTGAGTGACAGTGGTAGGTAAAACAAGTCTTAACATTACGACAGTTCATTTCAGCAGCTACTAGGTAAAACTGGTCTTACATTATAGCAGGTCTTTTAGTAACTGGCTTGTGAGATAATTCCTGGGTAGGTGCTTGTACCCACCATGCTTTTCTTTTCTCCCCTTGGTCTCTCAATTTTATTTGGGTATGACAAGATAACTTCAATTTATACAATCAGTTTTCACAGCAGGAATAAAGCAGCCAGGTAGGCAGCCAACTTTTAGCTCTCTGTTTTTGTTTGTTTTTTGAGAAGGTATCTCTGCCACCTAGGCTGGATTGCAGTGGTATGATCTTAACTCACTGCAACTTTGAACTCCTGGGCTCATGCTGCCCTCAGCCTCCCAAGTATGTGAACTATAGGGACGTGCTACCCTGTCTGGTTTATTTATTTATATCTTAGTAAGAGTGGATCACATAAGAGAAAAAAAGTGCTGTTTTTGTTACTTCTACTGCATTTTGTTCTTAGGCAGTCTGAAAAGTTGAACTCACTTATTCAATTTCTTTTTTTTTTTTTATACACAACACTTTCTTTATTCATTCATCTATTGATGGACATTTAGGTTGATCCCATATCTTGGTATTGTGAACAGTGCTGCAATCAACATAGGAGGGCAGATCTCTCTTCCATGTACTGATTTCCTTTCTTTTGGATAGACACCCACCAATCAAATTGCTGCATCATATGGTAGTTCTATTTGTAGTTTTTTGAGGAACTTCCATACTGTTTTCCATAGTGGCTATACTACTTCACATTCTCACCAACAGTATATAAGCATTCTCCTTTCTCCATATCCATGTCAACTTTGTTATTTTTTATCTTTTTTTATAATAGCCATTCTAACTGGGGTGAGATGATATCTCATTGTGGTTTTAATTTGCATTTCCCTGATGCTCAACCATGCCGAACATCACTGATTAGTAACGTTGAGCATTCTGTCATATACTTCTTGGCCATTTCTAGGTCTTCTTTTGAGAAATGTCTATTCAAATCTTTCGCACATTTTAAAATTGGGCTTGTTTCAGTGTTTGTTCATTTTGTTTTTGTTTTTGATTTTTTGCTATTGAGGTGTTTGAGTTCCTTGTAAATTCTGGTTATTAATCCCTTGCCAAGAGTTTGCAAGAATTTTCTTCCATTCTGTAGGCTGTGTCTTCACTTATTGTTTCCTTTGCTGTACATAAGATTTTCAGCTTGATACAATCCTCTTCAGTCATAAAAAAGAATGAAATCCTTTCATTTGCAGCAACATGGATGGAACTGGAGGACATCATGTTAAGTGAAGTAATTTAGGCACAGAAAGGCAAATATTGCATTTTCTCACTCATATGTTGGAACTGAAAACGTGGACTCCTGGAGGTAGACAGTAGAATAGTGGTTACCAGAGGTTTAGAGGCTGAGGCAGAAGGATCACTTGAAATTAGAAGTTTGAGGCTGTAATGCACCATGATCACGCCTGTGAACAGTCACTGCACTTCAGCCTGAGCAACATAGTGAGACCTTGTTGTCAGGCCTCTGAGCCCAAGCCAAGCCATCGCATCCCCTGTGACTTCCACTTATTCAGTTTCTAGATAACTTGAGGTTCTTTCTTTTGGCTCCTTTCCTTACTTTAGTTTTCTCATTATTTTCCTTTTATTTATTTTTTTCCTTTTATTTATTTTATTTATTTTTATTTTTTAAATTTTTATTTATTTTATTATTATTATTTTTAGAAGGAGTCTTGCTCTGTTGGCCAGGCTGGAGTGCAGTGACATCATCTGGGCTCACTGCTCCCTCTGCCTCCCAGATTCAAGTGATTCTCCTCCCTCAGCCTCATGAGTAGCTAGGATTACAGGCATATACCACCATGCCCAGCTAATTTTTTGTATTTTTAGTAGAGATGGGTTTTTGCCCTATTGCCCAGGTTGGTCTCGAACTCCTGAGCTCAGGTGATTTGCCCACCTCGGCCTCCCAAAATGCTGGGATTACATAGCCACCACCCCCGGCCTATTTTCTTTTTAAACAAAAGAAAACTTACATTTTTAAGATTAATATTCCAAGGTCATTTTTCTTTCCATGCCAATTATATAATTTGGAATAAAGAACTTATGGTTTAAAGGCTGTCAACTAACTGAGACCCTTTGTGTTACAGAGAAATGTTGCATTTTGAAAGAAACAGTTATTTTTGTGAACTTCCTATTCTCTGGTGGAGACAGACTTCCCAACAGAGTCTATTTGGGCTCGTTTGGCCTGCTGGGTCATTTTACACCCTCTGTCTGTAGCCATCAATTGGTTTATGCTTCTTGTGTAGACATGAGTGATCTGGGACAGTTACATGGTGTCCTGTTTTGGATGACAAGAGGGAACCATGAAAATAAATCCATTAATTCCATAAACATTGAGTGAGCACTTGTTTGAGGTAAGTGCTATAATTAGTTTCTGGAAACATGAATATGAAGAAAACACAGTCCCTGCCATCAAGAAACTCACAATCTAATAAACAGATAAACACAGTAAACTCAGATAAATTAACACAATAAACTCAGGTAAACACAGATAAACTCAGATAAATCCTACTGAGAAAAGTGCAAAACATGTGATCACATACTTTGCTTGGTGGAGATAGGGAAAGCTTTACTGTAGTGGTAGCATTAAAGGTGGGACTTAAGTTATCCATGGAACTTTGCCAAAAAACAATAGGGAAGGCATTCTAGGCAGAAAAACTAATATGTTCCAAGATCTGTCTTTTAGGGAAAGTACTCGGAAAGTGGGGAATATGATATGGAAGACCATGTGGTATATTCAGGGGAATGCCTGGAGACACAATGAGGCAATTCAGTCATGCCAGATTATAGCTAAGAAGGTTTGATTTTATTCTATAGGAAGTAACACAATGTGAAAGGCAGAGAAAAAATAAACTTGATGATTATTTTTAAAGATTTATTTGTAGATGATCTATTTGTAACAGAACTAAAATTTGATCACATAAACATGGTAACCTGCATGATGCTTTTGGATTATAAATAAATTACTTCATGTTTTCAGATTATCTGCAATTATTACAGAATGAAATTAATTGACTGTAGCCTTTATAGATCTTACATACAAAACACCAGATTCTCTTGTCTTCCTTTAGGTTAGATGAGTAATTATAAGTATGGATTATTATAGTAACAAGAAACAAACTGGGTTGTTTTGAAAAAGCAGTAAGATTTTTTTTAAAGCAAAAAAGCCTCACTCTATGACTTAATTCAAGTTCTATATTAGATTAAGTACTACTTACTGATGGATATGGTAAAATGATACCTTAACTTAAACAAAGTAAAGGGTATCTTTTCTTTTAACCAAAGGCAAAGACTTAGAAGGAGGAACAAATTACCAATCTCAGAATTTTAAAAACCAGCCCTCTTTTCTCCCAGGCCATACAGTGAATACGCAACATAGAAAATAAATAAAAGGACTGGGTGCAGTGGCTTACAGCTGTAATCCCAGCACTTTGGGAGGCCAAGGTGGGTGGATCACGAGGTCAGGAGATCAAGACTATCCTAGCTAATATGGTGAAACCCCATCTCTACCAAAAATACAAAAAATTAGCTGACTGTGGTGGCGGGCACCTGTAGTCCCAGTGACTCGGGAGGCTGAGGCGGGAGAATGGCGTGAACCCAGGAGATGGAGCTTGCAGTGAGCCAAGATCATGCCGCTACACTCCAGCCTGTATGACAGAGTGAGACTCTGTCAGAAAAAAAAAAAAGAAGAAGAAGAAAATAAAGAAAAGACATTAAAATATTTTTACTAAGTACTGTAAAAGGTTACTAATTATCAGTACCAGCACCCTTTCCCTAGTCATGAAACCTCCAAAGGTTATAAAATGAAAATGTCATTGCAGAGGTGGGGAAAAGGTGGTTGACTAGAAGCAGCTATAGTGTGTGGCTCTCATGGAGAGGTGGTTAATACAGCACCTTCAACTGAAGTATCGAAAAAGGTGAGTTAATATAGCATCTTCAACTGAAGCATCCAGGTACACACATTGGGACTAATCAAGGAAACAACTTAACCTATGGAGAATGAAGAAAAGCACGATAGGATGATGACTCACCCAAGAGCAACATGGAGCCAGGGGAACATCCCCCATCCAGGAAAGCAGTGAGTGAAGGTGCAACCCCAGGAAACATGTTTCTCCCATGGACCCTTGCAACACTTGGGTCAGGAGACTCCCTCGTGAACACACTCCACCAGGTCCTTCAGTCTGATACACAGGGCTGCATGGAGTCTTGACAGAGCAGCTGCTCAGGCACGCATGGAAGCCCAGGAGCTTTACATACTCTGGCTCCAGGCTTCCTGGCAAGGCAGGAGGTTAGACCTTTATCCACACTCCTAGGAAGGGGGGCTGAACAGCAACGGTCTGTGGGCCCCATTTCTGTGGCATCTCACAGGATAAGACACACTGACTTGGAATTCCAGCCAACCACCAGAAACAGTGTCACACCTACCTGGGATGAAATGGGCCACCACTGTTGCTGTTTGGGCAATTTGTGCAATTCAGCTGTTCCAGCCTGTGGGCTTTGGAGAGCCCAAACTGGCTGGGTGGAAGTGATACCCTAGCATGGCACAGCTGCTCTACAACAGTGTGGCCAGACCACTTCTAAAAGCAGGTCTCTGATCCCATTCCTCCTGACTGGGTGAGACCTCCCAACCGGAGTCTCCAGCCACACACTACAGGTGTGTTTGGGCTGGCAACAGGTCCATACCTCCCTAGGAGGGAGCTTCCAGTAGAAGGGGCAGGCTGCCGTCTTTGCTGTTTTGCAGCCTTCACTGGTGATACTTCCAGGTACTGGAAA
Source organism: Trachypithecus francoisi (assembly GCF_009764315.1). NCBI lineage: Eukaryota > Metazoa > Chordata > Mammalia > Primates > Cercopithecidae > Trachypithecus > Trachypithecus francoisi. The sequence goes on along the minus strand of NW_022681469.1, from coordinate 98,871,057 downwards.
ATCAGAGGCAATTGGGGCCTGGAGCAGACCCCCAGAAAACTGCAGTAGCCCTACAGAAAAGTGGCCAGACTGTTAAAAGAAAAAGCAAACACCTCATCCAAAGGTCAGCAGCCTCAAAGATTGAAGGTCGATAAGTCCACAAAGATGAGAAAAAAAAAAATCAGTGCAAGAAAATTGAAAACTCAAAAAGCCAGAGTACTGTCTTTCCTCCAGATGACCACATCACATCTCCAGCAAGAGTCTGGAACTGGACTGAGGCTGAGATGGCTGAAATGGCAGAAGTAGAATTCAGAATATGGATAAAAGTAAATTTCTCTGAGCTAAAGGAGCATGTTGTAACCCAATGCAAGGAAGCCAAAGGTCATGGTAAAACATTGCAGGAGCTAACAGACAAAATAACCAATATAGAGAAGAACATAACCAAACCAATAGAACTGAAAAATACAGTACAAGAACTTCATAATGCAATCACAAGTTTTAATAGCAGAATAGACCAAGCAGAAGAAAGAATCTCAGAGCCTGAAGAGTGTCTTTCTGAAATAAGACAGGCAGACAAGAATAGAGAAAAAAGAATGAAGAGGAATGAACAAAACCTCTGAGAAATATGGGATTACACAAAGAGACCAAATCTACTACTGACTGGTGTGCCTGAAAGATATGGGGAAAATGGAACCAATTTGGAAAAGATATTCTAGGATATCATCCATGAGAACTTCCCTAACCTTGCTAGATGGGCCAACATTCAAATTCAGAAAATGCAGAGAACCCAAGTAAGATACTCCATGAGAATATCATCCCTGAGCACATAATCATCTTCTCCAAGGTCAAAATGAAAGAAAAAGTATCAAGGGCAGCTAGAGAGAAAGGCCAGGTCACCTACAAAGGGAAGCCCATCAGACTTTCAGTGGAAAGCCAAACAGCAGACCTTTCAGTGGAAACCCAACAAGTCAGAAGAGATTGAGGCCCAATATTCGTTATTCTTCTTTTTTTTTTTTTTTGAGACAGAGTCTTGCTCTGTCACCCAGGCTGGAGTGCAGTGGCGCGATCTCGGCTCACTACAAGCTTCGCCTCCCGGGTTCATGGCATTCTCCTGCCTCAGCCTCCTGAGTAGCTGGGAGTACAGGTGCCTGCCACCACACCTGGCTAATTTTTTTGTATTTTTAGTAGAGATGGGGTTTCACTGTGTTAGCCAAGATGGTCTCGATCTCCTGACCTCATGATCTGCCCACCCCGGCCTCCCAAAGTGCTGAGATTACAGGTGTGAGCCACCACGACCGGCCTTGTTATTCTTAAAGAAAAGAAATTCCAACCCAGAATTTCATATCTGGCTAAACTAACTTTCATAAGCAAAGGAGAAATAAGATCCTTTTTAGACAAGCTAATGCTGAAGGAATTCGTTACCACCATACCTGCTTTACAAGAGCACTAAATATGGAAAAGAAAGATTGTTACTCCTGCTACAAAACACACTGAAGTACACAGACCAGTGATGCTATAAGCAACCACATAAAAATTCTGCAAAACAACCAGCTGACATCATGATGACAGGATCAAATCCAAACATATCAATACTAACTTTAAATGTAAATGGGCTCAATGTAACTTTAAATGTAAATAAGGACACAGAGTGGCAAACTGGATAAAGAACCAAGATCTACTGGTATGCTGTCTTCAAGAGATCCATCTCACATGCAGTGACACACATAGGCTCAAAATAAAGGGATGGAGAAAAATCTACGAAGCAAATGGAAAACAGAAAAAAGCAGAGGTTGCAATCCTAACTTCTGACAAAGAAACTCTAAACCAACAAAGATCAAAGAAGACAAAGAAAGGCATATAGTGGTGAAGGATTCAATTCAACAGGAAGAACTAACTATCCTAAATATATATGCATTCAACACAGGAGCACCTGGATTCTTGAAGAAAGTTCTTAGAGACCTACAAAGAGACTTAAACTCCCACACAATAATAGTGGGAGACTTTAACATCCCACTGATGATATTAGACAGATCATCAAGACAAAAAATTAACAAAGATATTCAGGACCTGAACTCAGCCCTAGATCAAATGGACCTGATATATATCTACAAATATCTCCACCCAAAAACAACAGAATATACATTCTTCTCATTGCCACATGGCACTTACTCTAAAATTGATCACATAATTAGAAGTAAAACACTCCTTAGCAAATGCAGAAGAACTAAAATCATAACAAACACTCTCTTGGACCACAGTGCAATCAAAATTAGAACTCAAGACTAAGAAATTTACTCAAAAGCACACAATTACATGGAAATTGAATAACCTGCTCCTGAATGACTTTTGGGTAAATAATGAAATTAAGGCAGAAATCAAGAAGTTCTTTGAAACTAGAGAGATACAATATATCAGAATCTCTGAGACACAGATAAGGCAGTGTTAAGAGGGAAATTTATTGAACTAAATGCCCAAATTAGAAATTAGATCTCAAGTTATAATAACAACCTAACATCACAAATAAAAGAATGAGAGAACTAAGAGCAAACAAATCCCAAAGCTAGCAAGAGAGAAGAAATAACCAAAAGTAAAGACAAACTGAAGGAGATAGAAATACAAAAACAATTCAAGAGAACAATGAATCCAGGAGCTGATTTTCTGAAAAAATTGTAAAATAGACCACTAGCTAGACTAATAAAGAAGAAAAGAGAGAAGATTCAAATAAACACAATCAGAAATGATAAAGTGGATATTACCACTGACCCCACAGAAATACAAACAACCATCAGAGAATATTATAAACACCTCCATGCACATAAACTAGAAAATCTAGAAGAAACGGATAAATTCCTGGACACATATACCCTTCCAAGTCTGAACCAGGAAGAAACTGAATCCCTGAATAAACCAATAACGAGTTCTAAAATTGAGGCAGTAATAAATATCCTACAAACCAAAAAAGCCCAGGACTAGATGAATTCATAGCTGAATTCTACCAGATGTACAAAGAAGAGCTAGTACCATTACTACCGAAACTATTCCAAAAAATTGGAAAGGAGGTACCCCTCCCTAACTCATTCTATGAAGCCAGTATCATCCTGATACCAAAACCTGGCAGAGACATAGCAAAAAAAGAAAACTTCAGGCTAATATCCTTGATGAACCTCAATGCAAAATTCCTCAACAAAATACTGGCAAACTGAATCTAGCAGCATATCAAAAAGCTTATCTACCACAATCAAATAGGCTTCATCCCCAAGATGCAAGGTTGGCTTCGCATATGCAAATCAATAAATGTGATTCATCACGTAAACAGAACTAAAGACAAAAACCACGTGATTATCTCAATAGATGGAGAAAAGGCTTTCAATCGAATTCAATGTTCATTCATGTTAAATACTCTCAATAAACTATGTATTGAAGAAACATACCTCAAAATAATTAGAGCCATATATGACAAGCCCACAGCCAACATCATACTGAATGGGCAAACGTTGGAAACATTCCTCTTGAAAACTGGCACAAGACAATGATGCCCTTTCTCACCACTGCTATTCAACATAGTATTGGAACTTCTGGCCAGGGCAGTCAGGCAAGAGAGATAAATAAAGGGCATACAAATAGGAATAGAGGAAGTCAGACTATCCCTGTTAGCAGATGACATGAGCCTATATCTAGAAAACCCCATTGTCTCAGCCCAAAAGCTTCTTAAGTTGATAAGCAACTTCACCAAAGTCTCAGGATGCAAAATCAATGTGCAAAAATCGCTGGCAATCGTGTATACACCAACAGGCAGACTGACAGCCAAATCACAAACAAACTCCCATTCACAATTGCCACAAAAAGAATAAAATACCTGGAAATACAGCTAACTAGGGAAGTGAAAGATCTCTACAAGGAGAACTACAAACCACTGCACAAAGAAATCAGAGATGACACAAATAAAAAATATTTCATGCTCATACACAGGAAGAATCAATATTATTAAAATGACCATACTGCCCAAAGCAATTTATAGATTCAATGCTATTCCTATTAAACTATCACTGACATTTTTCACAGAACTATAAAAAATACTATTTTAAAATTCACATGAAACCAAAAAGAGCCTGAATACCCAAGAAAATCCTAAGTAAAAAGAACAAAGCTGGAGGCATCATGCTAGCCAACTTCAAACTATACAAGGCTACAGTAACCAGAACATCGTGGTACTGGTACAAGAACAGACACATAGACCAATGGAACAGAATAGAGAACCCAGAAATAAGACTACACACCACCAACTATCTGATCTTTGACAAACCTGACAAAAACAAGCAATAAGGAAAGGATTCTCTATTCAGAAAATGGTGCTGGGATAACTGGCTAAGTCATATGCAGAAGGTTGAAACTAGACCCCTTCCTTTATACAAAAATTAACTCAAGATGGATTGAAGACTTAAATGTAAAACCCAAAACTATAAAAACTCTGGAGGACAATATCATTCAGGCAGTATCATTCAGGACATAGGCATGGACAAATATTTCATGATGGAGATGCCAAAGCAATTGCAACAAAAGCAAAAATGGACAAATGCAATCTAATTAAAGAGTTTCTGCACAGCAACTATCAACAGAGTAAACAGACAACCTGCAGAACTGGAGAAAATTTTTGCAAACTATGCATCTGACAAAGGTCTAATATCCAGCATCTATAAGGAACTTAAATTTACAAGAAAAAAACCAAACAGCCCCATTAAAAAAGTGAACAAAGGACATAAACAGACACTTCTCAAAAGAAGACACACATGCAGCCAACCATCATATGAAAAAAAGCTCAGCATTGCTGATCATTAGAGAAAGGCAAATCAAAACTATAATGAGATACTACCTTACACCAGTCATAATGACTATTATTAAAAAGTCAAAAAATAACAGATGCTGGTGAGGTTGGGGAGAAAAAGGAATGCTTATATACTGTTGTTGGGACTGTAAATTAGTTCAATCATTGTGGAAGACGGCATGGCAATTCCTCAAAGACCTAAAGACAGAAATACCATTTGACCCAGGAATCCCATTACTGGGTATATACTAAAAGGAATATAAATTGTTCTATTGTAAAGGTAAATGCATGTGTATGTTCATTGCAGCACTATTCACAATAGCAAAGACATGCAATCAACCTAAATACTCATCAATGGTAGACTGAATAAAGAAAATGTGGTACATATACACCATGAAATACTATGAAGCCATAAAAAAGAACAAGATCATGTCCGTTGCAGCAACATGGATGAAGCTGGAGGTCATTACCCTTAGCAAACTAATGCAGGAACAGAAAACCAAATGCCATATGTTCTCACTTGTAAGTTGGTGCTAAATGGTGAGAACACATGGACACATAGAGGGGAACAACACACACTGGGGCCTACTTGAGGGTGGAGAGTGAGAGGAAGGAGAGGATAGGAAAAATAATTTAGGGTAATAGGCTTAATATTTGGGTGATAATCTGCACAACAAACCCCCGTGACACATGTTTACTTATGTAACAAACCTGCACAGGTACCCCTGAACTTAAAAGTTTTAAAAAGAAAATGTTACTGCTTTTCTCTTATTAAAAGAAGGTGAATACCATCCTGGCCAACATGGTGAAACCCTGTCTCTACTAAAAATACAAAAATTAGTTAGACATGGTGGCACATGCCTGTGGTCCCAGCTACTTGGGAGGCTGAGGCAGGAGAATCCCTTGAACCCGGGAGGCGGAGGCTGCAGTGAGCAGAGATCCTGTCACTGCACTACAGCCTGGGCAACAGAGTGAGACTCCATCTCAAAAAAAAAAAAAAAAAGAATAAATATTCATACTGAACCTCACATTACTCTAAACCTGTTGAAGTAAACTTGCAAGAATTATAGCTGTCATCCTCTACCATCAATCTTAGTAGGTATAAAAGTATTTGTCCCACAAAAAAAAAAACAACAACAACAACAACAAAAAAACAAACAAAAAAACAAAAACAAAAAAGTATTTGTCTAAATCATATTGACTGAGTGCTTATTCTGTGCATACTCAGTGCTATTGAGGGTTCTGTAAAGTATACTCAAAAGAAAAATTAACTAATAGTACAAGATACTAGAAAACTTGTCAAAAGATGTCTGTGATTATGTACCAATGATGGGGTCAAACATAGGTGCTGGGATTTACAAGAGAATTCCCAAGGATGGGTATTAATACTGTTTTATATAATGAATATATTTTACGTAAATGATATTATAAGGTATATGTCATTCTGTAATTTTTTTGAAGAGATTGTTCCATGTTAGTGCATAAAAAAATCTGTGTCATTCTAAAGTTTCATACTACTTTTTGGTATGTATATACCATAGTCTATTTAGCTGTTCTTCCATTTTGGTTGACATTTAGGTATTTTTTAAATATGTAAATGATTTTTAAAAGGGTCTGGAGCATCCAAAGGGTTGAAGTGAACTTTAGCTTTATTATGTTTAACTTTTTTAAAATAAGGAGGATATATTAATATACTATTTGTGTAATTAAAACTTAAATATTTTGGCTGGGCACGGTGGCTCACGCCTGTAATCCCAGCACTTTGGGAGGCTGAGATGGGTGGATCATTTGAGGTCAGAAGTACAAGGCCACCCTGGCCAACATGGTGAAACCCCGTCTCTACTGAAAATACAAAAAAACCCAACAAAAAACAAAACTGGGCATGGCGACGCATGCCTCTAATCCCAGCTACTGGGGAGGCTGAGGCAGAAGAGTCGATTAAACACAGGAAATGAAGGTTGCAGTGAGCCGAGATCATGCCACTGTGCTCCAACCTGGGAGACAAAGTGAGACTCCATCTCAAAAATAAAATAAGGCCGGGCGCGGTGGCTCATGCCTGTAATCCCAGCACTTTGGGAGGCCGAGGTGGGCGGATCAGGAGGTCAGGAGATCGAGACCATGGTGAAACGCCGTCTCTACTAAAAATACACAAAAAATTGGAGGGGCGCAGTGACTGGCGCCTGTAGTCCCAACTACTCGGGAGGCTGAGGCAGGAGAATGGTGTGAACCCGGGAGGTGGAGCTTGCAGTGAGCAGAGATTGCGCTATTGCACTCCAGCCTGGGCGACAGAGTGAGACTCCGTCTCAAAATAAATAAATAAATAAAATAAAATAAAATAAAAATAAGATAAAACTTAAATATTTTAATAACACTTATTTTGGGCAACCATTTAACATTGGCCCCCACTCCCACCATCCTTACAGCATACTAGTCTACCCCTGATATGTACAGCCAATCAGTCAGCTTGGATAGGTGTCTTAGTTTTCCACTGGGCTATTATCCATTGGGAATGAAGCTTTCCTTAAATCCCAGTCTGTTTGACTGAAGCTTTGTTTCCTTTGGTTCCTTTCTGTTAACTTCTGTTGCCTCCAGTAAATAGAAGGTAATATGTATTTTAATTGTTAATATGGCTGCTTAGTTTTCTAAACAGTTACTTTTGGTTTAATGCTGTTATGTGGTTATCTTAGCTTGACCTTTCTATGTCATCTTTTTGATTCGAAAAAATTAAAGTAGCTGTTGTTTTATACATTTTAGTTTTCAAAACAAATTTCATCTTGGATGGTTTTCATTTAGAAAAATTTGGCCTGTACATTTTTATTTTATTGTATGAACTTTAATTGATATCATTCTATATTTAATAACACACTAAGGAAAGAACACAACCAACATTATAAAATCTAAATAGTAATACAGTTACAATTAAATATTTTAGGCCAATCTCTTTTCACGCTGGACTTTCAAAGTCATTTATTTTCCTATTAAGTAAAGATATGAAGAAACTAAAAGTAGTTATTTCAAACAAATTAAGCGCACATAAATGTTTCTGGGCTTGTCTGAGATTTTTTTCAGAAAAAAAGTTAAAGGCTATTGTAATTTTTGTTAAAAAGAAATAACAGCTAGTTCCTTTCATCTCAACCTCACTTCAGTAAGTTGAAGATAGTTCACAAAAGCTGGAATGTTTTTCCAAGTGCAAGATAAAATTATTGGTTTCTATAAATACAATATTGGAATAATAACATTTTTAAATCCTCTTCAGAGTACAGTAGTCCTCCTTATCTACAGTTTCACTTTCTGTGGTTTCCGTTACCCAAGGTCAACCATGGTCAGAAAATATTAACTAGAAAAATCCCAAATAATTCATGTTTTAAATTGTGTACCGTTCTGAGTAGTGTGACGAAATCTGATGCCCTTCTGCCCTTTGTCCAGCATATCCATGCTGTATCCACTACCTGCCTGTTAGTCACTTAGTAGCCATCTGGGCTGAAAAACAGACTATCGTGTATTGTAGTACTTGTGCTCAGCTAACCCTTATTTTACTTAATAATGGCCCTAAAGTGCAAGAGTGGTAGTGCTGGTATATTGTTATAATGGTTCTATTTTTATTATTAGTTATTGTTGTTAATCTCTTACTGTACCTAATTTATAAATTAAACTTTGTCATAGGTATGTATGTATGTATAGGAAAAAATATAGTATACATAAAGGGTTTGGTACTATTTGCAGTTTCAAGCATCCACTGGGGGTCTTGGAACATATCCCCTTTGGATAAGGGGACTGCTTTATTTTTAAAAACTTTACCACAACAAATATTTGTATATAAGGCAGAAGTTCAGCAGAAAAATTTAAAACTAAGTGCTTCATCTTCTCTTTGCTGTCTTAGGAGTTGTTTTGAAAATGCTCAGGTCACCACATAGGCATAGGAGGAAGTCAATCCATAGTAATCCCTACAGTTTACTCCAGAGCTTTGCTTTCAGATATGCTCTTTAAAAACTGCACTTGGCTGGGTGCGGTGGCTCATGCCTGTAATCCCAGCACTTTGGGAGGCCAAGGTGGGCGGATCACCTGAAGTTGAGAGTTCGAGACCAGCCTGACCAACATGGAGAAACCCCGTCTCTACTAAAAATACAAAATTATCCGGCCATGGTGGCACATGCCTGTAATCCCAGCTACTCAGGAGGCAGGAGAATTGTTTGAACCCAGGAGGTGGAGGTTGCGGTGAGCTGAGATCGCACCATTGCACTCCAGCCTGGGCAACAAAAGCAAAACTCCGTCTCAAAACAAACAAAAACTGCACTTAGTATTTTTTTCCTAATAAGAGCGTATTGTGAAAGACTTTTGAGACTTGAAAAACATCCCTTCCAGTTTTTGATTGTGGGAGTTTCCAGGGAATGTGTTTATAACTTTTAATTTTTTGGCAGGATACATTTTATTCCTTACCTTCTCATTGCTGTGTTATAGACAAGGTAAGAAGCAGGTAGAAAGAAGGAGGGCACATGCAATAATGAACCTAAGTGAAATAACATGGTAATTGAAATCTAAAAGGCAGGGAGGGTTCGATCTTTGGGCTCACCTATAATTTGTGCACCATAAATGTAGAAGGAAGTCAGCAGGGACTTTCTAATGACAGTGCTGTCTATAACAGTATCATCAAGCAAGACATTGGCATAAATCATTGGCACTTTGCAAAGTGTCACTTCTGTCAACCTTCTAGTGATGTGATCTTTCGTCTTTCAAATCCATAGACTGGCATTTGAATCAGCTAAGCATCTTACATCCTGTCTTGCATATTAAAGCTCTTTTAGCCAATATTGTAATAGTGAAATAATGCATGTCCTAAAATATTTTTAAGCAAGTGACCTAATAACTAAGCTTTGGTCTCAGTATGGCTTGTAGTTTCCTGTTTGCAAATGCAGATGCGGCTGTTATTCATTTTTGGAAGTTCCTCAGGGGAAAAAATAGATTATGAAGCATTGGTGATTTTATATCATTTCAGAGGACTTCTATTAATAAGGCTTTTAAGTTCAAAGGCAGTTTTACTTTGGGTTTAAGTTTAATTCAGGAAATAAACTGCTTGTTAAAGTGATTGATTTGCAGTTGGATGAATTGTATAAAAACAGAAATAATGACATTGATAAAAAAATTACATTTGGCTAAGTGAAATAAAATTAATCCACATCTGTACGTAACAAGATGGAAACCTGTATGCTTCACTCTAATTTAATTTGAATGAATGCTTGCATTCAGCAGGATTGGTATTTCAATCTATGTAGCTGAAGTCCTATAGAATTTGCATTGTTTATTGGTTCTGAAGTTAAACTGAAAAATATCTTGAAAGGCATAAACCTTGTTCATATCTCCTTGTTAAGTTTCATCATCATTTTTCTCTGCTAACTTTACATTCAGAGTACAGTATTTTGAGAAGACTAAATTTGGAATAACAGCTGTGATACCAGATCAGCCTGATGGTTTGGGGTTGCAATACTACTGTTAATTTTATTTAAAAAATAGGCTTTTTTTTTTTTTTAAGAGCAGTATTAGGTTAAAAGCAAAATTGAGAGGAAGATACAGAGATTTCCCATAAAACCATATAACCCCTGCTTCCATCCATGCATAGCTTCCCCCATTATCAACCTTCCCCACCAGAGTGATACATTTGTTCCAACTGATGAACCTACATTGACACATTATTGTCACTCAAAGTCTATAGTTTACATTAGGGTTCTCTCTTCATGTTGGGCATTCCATAGGTTTGGGTAAATGTATAATGACATGTATCCACCATTGTAATATCAGAGTATTCTCACTGCCCTAAAAATCCTCAGTGCTGTTTATTTCTCCCTCTCCCCTAACTCCTGACAACCATTAATCTTTTATCTGTCTCTATTGTTTTGCTTTTTCCAGACTATCATATAGCTGGAATCATACAGTAGTTAGCCTTTTTAGATTGGCTTCTCTCACTTAGTAATATGCATTTAATATGTCTTTTTATCTCCTGGTAGCTTATTTCTTTTTAGTACTGAATAATATTCCATTGTCTGGATATACCTTTGTTTATTTATCCATTCACCTACTGAAGGACATCGTGGTTGCTTCCAGGTTTTGGCAATTATGAATAAAGCTGCTATAAACATCCATGTGCGTGCAGGGGTTTTTTGTGTGTGAACCGTAAGTTTTTAACTCATTTGGGTAAATACCAAGGAGCATGATTGCTGGATCATAGATTATGGTTTTTTGTTTTGTTTTGTTTTGTTTTGTTTTGAGCTAGAGTCTTGCTCTGTCATCCAGGCTGGAAGTGCAGTGGCGCCATCTCGGCTCGCTGCAACCTCCGCCTCCTGGGTTCAAAGGATTCTCCTGCCTCAGCCTCCGGAGTAGCTGGGACTACAGGCGCGCATGCCACCATGCCCGGCTAAGTTTTGTATTTTTAGTAGAGACGGGGTTTCACCATGTTGGCCAGGATGGGGTCAGGATGGTTCAATCTCTTCACCTCGTGATTCGCCCACCTCAGCCTCCCAAAGTACTGGGATTACCGGTGTGAGCCACTGCGCCCGGCCAGCCCGTTTTTAAATTGGATTGTTTGTTTTCTTACTGTTGAATCTTTTTTTTTTTTTTTGAGACCGTCTCGCTCTGTCACTCAGGCTGATGTTCACTGAACCCTTAGACTCCTGGGCTCAAGCAATCCCCTCTCCCTCAGCTTCTCAGGTAGCCAGGACTACAGGCATGCACCATCATGCCCAGCTAAGTTTTAAATTTTTTGTAGAGATGGAGTCTTACCGTGTTTCCCAGGTGGACTCAAACTCCTCGGCACAAGCAATTCTCCTGCCTCAGCCTCCCAAAGTGCTGGCATTACAGGTGTAAGCCACCATGCCTGGCCTTGTTGTTGAATCTTAAGAGTTATTTATATGTTTTGAATAATAATCCCTTATCAGATATGCCTTCTGTAAATATTTTCTCATTCTCTTATTGTGTCTTTCATAGAGCAGAAAATTATAATTTTTATAAAGTCCAGCTTATCAATTCATTCATTCGTGGATTGTGCCTTTGGTGTCATAGCTTAAAAGCCATTGCCAAACCCAAGGTTATCTAGATTTTCTCCTACATTATCTTCTAAGAGTTTTATAGTTTTGCATTTTACATTTAGGTCTGCAATCCATTTTGAGTTAATTTTAATGAAGGATGTAAGTTCTGTATCTATATTCATTTTTTTGGATATGGATGTTCAGTTGTTCCAGCACTATTTCTTTTCTCCAGTTACGGCGCTTGCTTCTTTGTGAAAGGTCTTTTGACTGTATTTATGTAGGTCAGTTTCTGGATTTTCTATTCTATTGTTTCTTCATTCACCAATACCACACTGTCTTGATTACAGTAGCTTTATAGTAAGTCTTTGAAGTCAAGCAGTGTCAGTTATTCAACTTTGTTCTTTTCCTTCAATATTATTTTTGTTATTCTGGGTCTTTTCCCTTTCTATTTAAACTTTAGAATTAGTTTGTCAATATCCACAAAACAACTTGCCAGGATTTTGACTGGTATTGCTTTGAATCTACAGATCAAGTCTGGAAAAACTGATATCCTCACAATGTAGAGTTTTGCTATCCATGAACATGAAATATTTCTCCATTTAATTCTTTGATTTACTTCATCAGAGTTTTATAGTTTTCTTCATATAGGTCTTATAATATATATATTTCATTAGATTTATATTTAAGTATTCCATTTTTTGAATGCTAATATAAATGGTATTGTGTTTTTAATATTTTAATTTCAAATTCCACTTGTTAATTGCTAGTATATAGGAAAGCAGTTGGCTTTTGCATATTAATCTTGTGTCCTACAATCTTGACTATAACAGGCTATATAATCACTGTTAATTTCATTTAAAATTATTTCAGACAGATACATATTACCGCAAGAAGAGCATTTTGGAAGCGTAAAACATGCTCCTTATCTTCCTGGTAGTTATTCTTGTTATCACCACCATTACTCCCTATCTGCTGGTTTAGCACCCTAGGAATCTAATAGCTTTTCAAAGCTCTACCATGAATTTACAGTGTCCCAATGTCCCTGGAACAATCACATTCCCCTGTGTCTTGCTGCCCTGGGTCTCAAGGAGATCAGAAAGCAGGGTGGCTGCAGATAAGAACAGTAGTCTGATATCTGCTGTTCCAACCCAAACTAAACTTCTAAACTTCCTGGATTCTCAGAGTATCACAGAAACAACCAGAATCTAATTGACCCAGAAACACAACACATAGAGTGAGAGGCTATGGTGTTTCCTTGGGTCTACTCAATTCTAGGGGCCTTTAGGTGATATAAATACCCTTTAAGATGGCATAAGACTCTCAAAAAGATAAGGCGTATTCTTAAAATTGTTAAATGTTTGTTTCTTTTTTCTATTTGCGTACTCTGGTATGTTTTCATTTGAGTCTGGGCTGCCTGCCTCCAAAGTAACACAACATTAGCAGAAACTATAAAATGTTAACTCTTCTGTTTGTATTTTTTATTTGTTTTCTTTGTTAGAATGTGTGGACCTATAGCTTTGCTCAGAGCAAATCTTGGCCTTATAGGAAACAATCAAACCACTCCATTCCAAAGCTAAGTTTGGTAGTTTAATTGGACAAGGTACTATGCTTCTAGTTTTAGTTTCAATGCTTTCAGTGACCCTGTGCATAATTAAAATGGAGAAAAAAAAATGAAACAACAGAAAATAATGCTGCAGATTAAACAAATACTCATCCTTTCCCCAGCTCTGTCACTGACCTTTGAGATTTCATACAAACAACTCTCCCTATTTCAACCTTCCCTTTATAAGATGGGAATGAGCATTCATGTTCACCACAGAAAGTCCTTATAAAAAACATTTTGCTCATGCCTGTAATCCCGGCACTTTGGGAGGCCAAGGCGGGTGGATCACGAGGTCAGGAGATCAAGACCATCCTGACTAACACAGTGTAACCCTGTCTCTACTAAAAATACAAAAAATTAGCCAGGCGTGGTGGCGGACACTTGTAGTCCCAGCTACTCAGGAGGCTGAGGCAGGAGAATGGTGTGAACCCGGGAGGCAGAGCTTGCAGTGAGCCGAGATCACACCACTGCACTCCAGCCTGGGCGAAACAGCATGACTCCATCTCAAAAACAAACAAACAAACAACAACAACAACAACAAACACATTTTGAAAATTCCAAATAAAAATAACTGATCAAGCTGCTGGCTTTGCCCAGACCTAACTGTACATCAAGCTAGAAATAATCCTAAAGTGGTAGCTTATTGTGTAGACCTGATTGACTAGATTCATTCCCCACCTTTTCTTTGCTTGGCCTGTGTTACAGGACAGTAGACACTCTTGGCTTTTGAATGGAAGTGGGAGGCTAAAAGTCAAGAGGAAGGAAGAAGCCCTTATATTTCTCTCAATCCCTCTCTGCCTTAGGTAACAACTCTTTTTTTTTTTTTTTTTTTTTTTTATTTATTTATTTTTTATTATACTTTAAGTTCTAGGGTACATGTGCATAACGTTTATATCATGTATAACTCCCCAATGCAATCCCTCCCTCCTCCCCCCTCCCCATGATAGGCCCCAGTGTGTGATGTTCCCCTTCCCGAGTCCAAGTGATCTCATTGTTCAGTTCCCACCTATGAGTGAGAACATGCGGTGTTGGTTTTCTCTTCTTGTGATAGTTGGCTAAGAATGATGGTTTCCAGCTGCATCCATGTCCCTACAAAGGACGCAAACTCATCCTTTTTGATGGCTGCATAGTATTCCATGGTGTATATGTGCCACATTTTCTTAATCCAGTCTGTCACAGATGGACATTTGGGTTGATTCCAAGTCTTTGCTATTGTGAATAGTGCCGCAATAAACATACGTGTGCATGTGTCTTTGTAGTAGAGTAATTTATAATCCTTTGGGTATATACCCAGTAGTGGGATGGCTGGGTCATATGGTACATCTAGTTCTAGATCCTTGAGGAATCGCCATACTGTTTTCCATAATGGTTGAACTAGTTTACAATCCCACCAACAGTGTAAAAGTGTTCCTATTTCTCCACATCCTCTCCAACATCTATTGTTTCCTGACTTCTTAATGATTGCCATTCTAACTGGTGTGAGATGGTATCTCATTGTGGTTTTGATTTGCATTTCTCTGATGGCGAGTGATGATGAGCATTTTTTCATGTGTCTGTTGGCTGTATGGATGTCTTCTTTTGAGAAATGTCTGTTCATATCCTTTCCCCACTTTTTGATGGGGTTGTTTGTTTTTTTCTTGTATATTTGTTTGAGTTCTTTGTAGATTCTGGATATTAGCCCTTTGTCAGATGAGTAGGTTGCAAAAATTTTCTCCCATTCTGTAGGTTGCCTGTTCACTCTGATGGTAGTTTCTTTTGCTGTGCAAAAGCTCTTTAGTTTAATGAGATCCCATTTGTCAATTTTGGCTTTTGCTGCCGTTGCTTTTGGTGTTTTAGACATGAAGTCCTTGCCCATGCCTATGTCCTGAATGGTACTACCTAGATTTTCTTCTAGGGTTTTTATGGTATTAGGTCTAACATTTAAGTCTCTAATCCATCTTGAATTAATTTTCGTATAAGGGGTAAGGAAAGGATCCAGTTTCAGCTTTCTACTTGTGGCTAGCCAATTTTCCCAGCACTATTTATTAAATAGGGAATCCTTTCCCCATTTCTTGTTTTTGTCAGGTTTGTCAAAGATCAGATGGCTGTAGATGTGTGGTATTATTTCTGAGAACTCTGTTCTGTTCCATTGGTCTATTTCTCTGTTGTGGTACCAGTACCATGCTGTTTTGGTTACTGTAGCCTTGTAGTATAGTTTGAAGTCAGGTAGCGTGACGCCTCCAGCTTTGTCCTTTTGACCTAGGATTGTCTTGGCAATGCGGGCTCTTTTTTGGTTCCATATGAACTTTAAAGCAGTTTTTTCCAATTCTGTGAAGAAAGTCATTGGTAGCTTGATGGGGATGGCATTGAATCTATAAATAACCTTGGGCAGTATGGCCATTTTCACGATATTGATTCTTCCTATCCATGAGCATGGTATGTTCTTCCATTTGTTTGTGTCCTCTTTGATTTCACTGAGCAGTGGTTTGTAGTTCTCCTTGAAGAGGTCCTTTACATCCCTTGTAAGCTGGATTCCTAGGTATTTTATTCTCTTTGAAGCAATTGTGAATGGAAGTTCATTCCTGACTTGGCTCTCTGCTTGTCTGTTACTGGTGTATAAGAATGCTTGTGATTTTTGCACATTAATTTTGTATCCTGAGACTTTGCTGAAGTTGCTTATCAGCTAACAACTCTTAAGAAGCCTGTGGCTCCTCTAGACTCTGCCTGTGGTTCTGGCTTCTGTGAAGTGTTGCCACTCTCCAGGCTCCAGTAACACTGCCTCTTCTCTTGGCCTTCCAGATTAGGGGGTGGCATTGCAATGGCTTTCTGCTTTTGCTTATCGCAGGCTGCCTCAATTTGCATTTTAGCCCTTTAATTACTCATATAACCAGTTTCCTCTATTTCAAATACAGTAGTCATCTTAGTCACACTTTTGTTTTCTGCAGTTTCAGTTACCCACAGTCAATCACAGTTCTAAGATATTGAGTAGAAAATACCAGAAATAAACAATTTGTAAGTTTTAAATCTCATGGTGATCTGAGCAGCAGGATGAAATCTCATTCCATCCAGCTCAATCCTGCCCAGGATGTGAATCACCCCTTTGTCCAGTGTATCCACGCTGTAGATGCTACTTGCCTGGTAGTCATTGATGTCCTTTGCTCCTTGACATCCAGCCATCAGCATCATCATGGCTTGATGAATCAGGATCACCCAAAGCAGATGATCCTCCTTCTGACATATTGTCAGAGGGTCAATAGTATTATTGACTTAACACAGGTTAAGTGCTATTTTTATCATATTATATCAAGAGTACATAATATCCAAATGACTAATCACTGTAGATGATAGTCATCATCCAGTTGAGGTGTTCATTAGGTTTCTCTACTGTGAAGTTACTGCCTTTTCCCCCTTTTTAATACTGTACTCTTTCAAAGTAATTCACTGTGTGCAGCTCACACTTAAAGAATGGGGAATTATGTTTACTTGAGGATGGGGTATTTACATAAATTATTGGGAATTATTCTAATTGAGAGATTAGTCTGTTATTTTGTTTGTTTATTTAATCATTTATTTATATCAGTATGGGCTCACAGATTTTTATTTTTTATTTTTTGGTTATAAGCCAATAGTATTTTATTTTGTTGTTCATATTGTTTTATTGGGGATGACATTCCATTTACTTTCCAGATGACCTGATATAAGAGAAATGAGAATATGCAGGGGAATGGGGAGTATACGAGGCTGGCTGGAGTGGAGAGTTTTTGTAAGCAAGTGCTGAGAGATATGGTAGGAAAAGATTGGGACTTTTTTGTAAGCTAGTGCTGAGAGATATGGTAGGAAAAGATTGGGACTTTTTTGTAAGCAAGTGCTGAGAGATATGGTAGGAAAAGATTGGGACTGTGTATGGGGGTGTGCGGGGCTGACCTTGAATATCAGGCTACATTCTATAGGCTGCGGTGCTAATTTTATTTAAGAAACCAGGTTGATATGCCTGATGTTTTGTAATATATATTAGAGAAAATTTATTCAATGTGAGATTGACCATGCAGGGGCAGAGAAATGGTAATGATTTGCCATGGAGTTTGTTGACTCCACTAGGGGTTAGGGCTGAGGACACCAATTCCTTTTCTGTTTCCTTATTGATACATACTACTCATTCTCTTTATTATATAGTGGGCACAGGTATTCAAGTAAATTATTGGAGTATTTTAAATACATTGCATGAAATTAAGTCTAAAGTGGACTGTACAGACTCATTTTCCTTCATAATATTCTGTTCCTATTAGATTTCAAGCAATGCTAGGAAGCCCTAGAGGAAGTATAAAAATGGTATATGTAACCCAATTGTCTCAGTGGATGATTGTATGTGTATGTATAATCTCATT
Organism: Trachypithecus francoisi; assembly: GCF_009764315.1. Taxonomy (NCBI): domain Eukaryota; kingdom Metazoa; phylum Chordata; class Mammalia; order Primates; family Cercopithecidae; genus Trachypithecus; species Trachypithecus francoisi. The sequence continues at coordinate 98,853,273 of NW_022681469.1, read as the reverse complement.
GTCTGAGGTTGGAAGATTGCAGGAGAGTGAGAACAATTTTGAAGCCTTGGGCAGGAAATATTAATAGGTTTTAGTCTTTAAACTGGCATAATAAATATTGTCCTGATTACCTTTTCCTTCTAAATTTGTTATTTATTAATTTTCCCTTCTTATACTCTGAACTTTGACATTTTCATATATTTATGAAATATGTATGTGTATATACATCTGTAATATATATGTATGTATTAATCTCCCCCGCTTATGATTAATCATTTTCTGTCTGAGTTTGGGTTAATCTATTTAATAGGATAATCAGTCTCTGAAAGGATAATAATTTATGTTGAGGTGGTTTACCTTGCCCCAAACCTCAACTGATTGATAATCTTAAAGAGGGAACACTAATCCTTACCTTGAAAATTCTTTAGTATTTTTATGACCTGATGTCCCCATCTTTTTCTTAGCTCTGTAGCTAACTTCATCTAACCCTTAATCAGAATATCTGTATTGATCATCTGCAAGTGGTAGTTATTCAGATAATAGGGAATCATTATTTTCACTAAGAAGAATAAGTTTGAGATTTTGATCTACTCTATAATTACTGCTTGTTAAGATGTGTGTACTTATATATTTTCCTCAATGCTAGTCAGAGGAGAAAAACATTTTAACAAGGCTAGTCTCATTTGTCAAGTACCTTAGGAGCATGTTACATTGGGGTTTTAAAAAAAACCAAACACCTCATTCTGCCTATATTGTATCTCACATAAGAAACAAATAGCATTGAAAGCAAGAGAGAGAAGTAATGCCCTGGAGGTTAACCAGAGTTACCAAAAGGACTTGGCTGCCAGAGTGATAGGGAAATAGAAATGACTTCTGAGAGAAGAGAAAAGGATTTTAGAAGAACAAGTGCAATGGATGATTCTAACTTCAGAGGTAGTTGCCTCTTCCTGCCTTTGCTGGAAAATGTCACAACTTTTTTTTTTTTTTTTGGTCAAAGACTGGTCTCGCCCTGTCACCCAGGCTGGAGTGATCATAGCTCGCTGCAGCCATGAACTCTTGGGATCAAGCTATCCTCAGCCTTTTGAGTAGCTGGGACTACAGATGCACACTGCCATGCCAGGCTGATTTTTTTAAGTTTTTGTAGAGATTGGGTCTCACTGTGTTGCCCAGGCTGGTTTCAAACTCCTATTCTCAAGCTATCCTTCTGCCCTGACTTCCCCAAGTGCTGAGATTATAGACAGGACCCACTGCACCAGACCTTTCACAAGATTTTAACAAATGGCTATTGATAATAAGGACAAAAGACTTGAAGCCAGGTGTGGGAGACCAGTGTGTGCAACATAATAAGACTTTGTAACAAAAGAAAAAAAAATTAGCTGGGCGTGGTGGCACATGTCTGTAGTCCTAGCTACTCAGGAGGCTGAGGTGGCAGGATCACGTGAGCCCAGGAGTTCGAGGCTGCAGTGAGCCATAATTGTACCACTACATTCCAGCCTAGGTAACAAAGCAAGACCCTGTCTAAAAAAAAAAAAAAGAAAAGAAACAAAAAGGACAAGAGACTTTTTGGGGTTCATAATGGGGAGGGAAGAAGGAGAAAGTCAAGTCCATCAAGCCCAGTGATGAACATAAACTGTGTCAGGTCAGAGCAAAGACTCCTTAAAGTAAATCATTTATTATTTACCTGTTTGTTGATATCGATGCATATTTTATGCCATTTTTATTTAGTAATTGTGACTACTCTTTTTTACAGATGGGGAAAAGGTGCTATTTAACTTTCTACAGATCCTTTACTGGGAGAATAGGGAACAGATAGACTAATTCTTTTTTTTTTTTTTTTTTTGTCTGAGATGGAGTCTCGCTCTGTCGCCCAGGCTGGAGTGCAGTGGCCAGATCTCAGCTCACTGCAAGCTCCGCCTCCCGGGTTTACGCCATTCTCCTGCCTCAGCCTCCCGAGTAGCTGGGACTACAGGCGCCTGCCACCTCGCCCGGCTAGTTTTTTGTATTTTTTAGTAGAGACGGGGTTTCACCGTGTTAGCCAGGATGGTCTCGATCTCCTGACCTCGTGATCTGCCCGTCTCGGCCTCCCAAAGTGCTGGGATTACAGGCTTGAGCCACCGCGCCCGGCCAGATAGACTAATTCTTAAATTTGTCTGCAATGACTAGACTTTCCTTCAGATGATGGTTTCACCCTTTCCTTTCCTTTCCTTTCCATTCCATTCCATTCCATTCCTTTTTCTGTCTGTCTGAGGTGGGGCCTCACTCTGTCACACAGGTTGGAGTGCAATGGTGCAATCACAGTTCACTGCAGTCTCAACCTCAAACGATCCTTCTACCTTAGCCTCCCAAGTAGCTGGGACTACAGGCACATGGTACTACACCCAGCTGATTTTTAATTTTTTTTTTTTTTTTTTTTTTAGAGTCAGGGTCCTGGAGTACACTATTCTTCCACCTCAACTTCCAGAAGTGCTGGGATTACAGGCTTGAGCTACTATGCCTGGTCTCTGTCATTTTCATTGTTGTTTCTACTAGTTCAACACGCTATTGGCAAGATGGAATAATAAGTGCATGTATGATATGGCTGGAAAGAACCATGCGTTTTCATTACTTCCCACCTTCCTAAGTGTCACAATGTAAGTCTTTGCCAAATGCAAATGGAAAGGAAGGAGCCATGTAGACATTCCCTGGCTGGCCTTGAATAATGCTGACAGCATACATCAGCCACTCAGCACTTTTCCAAGTAGCAGTTAATGCCTGGATACTCAACTTTAACCCAGGAAAAAGAGGTCATCTCAATGTCAGCACCCTCTTTGGGATAGAAATGCAAGTGCTTTTCTGACAAGGAATGAACTATATGTAGATTCATCATTGCAATCTAAGAGAAAATTTTTTTAAATGTCAGAGTATTAGAATAAATCTTAATAATTAACTTTTCTGAGCATTTACTAAGTGTTGATTAGGCACTATACTTAGTGCTTACATAATTGGTCTCATTTAATCCTTAAAATAATCAGACCTGTAATCCCAGCACTTTGGGAGGTCGAGGCAGGTAGATCACCTGAGGTCTGGAGTTCAAGACCAGCCTGACCAACCTGGAGAAACCCCGTCTCTACTAAAAATACAAAATTAGCTGGGGTGGTGGTGTATCCCTGTAATCCCAGCTACTCGGGAGGCTGAGGCAGGAGAATCGCTTGAACCCAGGAGACAGAGGTTGCGGTGAGCCAAGATCATGCCATTTCACTCCAACCTGGGCAACTTGGGCAACAAGAGTGAAACTCCATCTCAAAAAAAAAAAAAAAAAAGAAACATAAAGATAGAAAATGCGTGTTCCAGACTCTGCCCCTTGCACACTCAGAGCTATGTAGGTGTGGTTGATAGGACTTGAGAGTTAAGCATGTGGGAAAGTCCTGCTCATTTCCACAGAGCCTCATGATTAGGCCAGACACCCCTAGCCTAGTGTCATAGGCTGAATAATGGTCCCCAAATATGTCCATACCCTAACCCCTCGAACCTATGACTGTTACCTTGTATGACAAAAGGGACTTTGTAGATGTAATTAAATTAAGGAACTTAAGATGGGGGACATTATCCTGGATTATCACTGTGGACCCAGTGTAATCACAATAGTCCTTAAGAGGGATGCAGAAGGTAGAAAGAGAGAGGGAGAAGGCCATGTGATGCTACAGAAGCAGAGGTTGGAATGATGCACTTTGAAGATAGGGGAAGGGGCCAGAAGCCAAATAATACAGGAACCCACTAGAAGCTGAAATAATATGAGGAAGTAGATTCTTCCTCGGAGCCTCCAGAAGGAACAAGTCCTGCTGACACCTTGACTTTAACCCAGTGAAACTGGTTTAAAACCTATAACCTCCAGAACTATAAGAGAGTATGTTATTGTCTTAGTTTCGGCTGCTATAAAATGAATATCATAGGTTGGGTATAATGTTTACTTCTCATAGTTCTGGAGCCTGAGAAGTATAAGATCAAGGTGCCTCATGAGGGTCCAGTGTCTGATAAGGGTCCACTTTCTGGTTTGCAGACGGCTGTCTTCTCTTTTTATCTTCACATGGTAGAAAGAGAGGAAGAAGGCTCACTATCTCTTCTTACATGGGTACTAATTCCCCCAGGAGAGCTCTATCCTCATGACCTAATTGCCTCCCAAAGGCGCCATCTCCAAATGCTATCACACTGAGGATTAGGGTTTTAAAATATGGATTTTGGGGAGATACATTCAGTTCATAACAGTTATTTTAAGCCACTAAGTTTGTGGTAACTTGTTACAGCAGTAGTAGGAAATGAATACACCTGTAGTTAGTGTAAAATTTAAGTCTTGTGAGACAATTATGCAGAGCAACTGTCAAAATTGATATGCATACAATGCAAAATGCAGAGCATGATAATTCTGAGTTCTTACAATTATATGTTGCTGAGTACCACCCCACCATAAGACCTCTACTAGCACTTCCAAATCTCATAGATGCAGACACAGGAACAAAATAGCTTTTCTCTGGGTGATAGTCTTCATTCTCAGAACAAGAATAATTTAACATTATTTTCAAAGAAGGTCTTAGGGAGAAAAAACATCTTTGATTTAATCTCATCAGCTCTTAGTTCCAAACTTTGTCTTCACTTGTGATATGCTGAAGGATTCATTCAAAATAGAGAGCTAGGATACCAAGGGTAAACCAAAGGAAAATCTATTTGTTTTGTTCTTTGTTATCTTAGGATAGTAAAAGTAATTAATTTGCTTACTCTTTTGTGCGTGTCTGTGAACCAAACTTTGGTGTGCTTGATATTTAATACTAGTGGAAGCTTTGCAATCAGGAGCTGCATAAAAGGCGTTGGTAACTTCTATGACTAAACAAAGAAGAATCCCAGGCACTGTAGTAGAAGGAGAGTGATAATCTCAATTAGAAGCAGCATCTCAAGAAATACACTAAAATGATGGTGGAAAAAGAGAAATTTTAGTAGCGCATCAACTACTAAACTTTTTTTTTTTTTTTTTTTGAGACAGGGTCTTGCTGTGTCCCAGGCTGGAGTGCAGTGGCATGATCACGGCTCACTGTAGCCCCCATCTCCTGAGCTCAAGTGATCTTACCACCTCAGCCTCCCTAGAAGCTGGGACCACAGGTGCATGCGCCACCATGCCTGGCTAATTTTTCAGCTTTTGTAGATATAGGGGTCTCCCTGTGTTGTTGCCCAGGTTAGTCTCAAACTCTTGAACTCAAGTGATCCTTCTGCCTCAGCCTCCCAAAGTGCTGGAAATAAAGACGTGAGCCATGGTGCCCAGCCACAAAACTTCTAAGGAGCATTTTATTACTAACATCAACTTTAAGAGGCAGTTAAGAAATAGAGTGTTCTGGTAATTAAAGTATTCATATGATTGGGAGTAGCTCTGTATCAACAATTGATTTTCAAAGACTATAACATTAAAATTCAGTTAATGCTGAAACTAACTTGCACATAATTTATTCTAACTTCAGGGATTCAGATCTTATACAGGATTATGCTGTGCACCTAAAGTATCACTGAACAACTGAGACACAGAGAAGAGGGTCTTTGCGCGTCTGCCCCTAGTGACCACCAGTACCTAATTTAGTGCCTGATTAGCCCTCGAATATCCAAAATGCTGAAAAAGATTTTCTTATGATCACTGTTAAAATGTAAATCATGATAGTTACCTTTTCTCAGAGAAGAGTATATGTGGGTTACGGCAAATTCTTAAAAAAAGAAAGTAATTAGAGTAAAATGATTAGCCTTTTCAGAGTCTGGGTATGACTTTTCCATACCTCTTCATGCTACAGAAGATTAAAATAGTAAAGTTGAGCTAAGGAAATAGGCTTGAGAGTTTTCAATAGCATCTTAATTTGAAATCACAGTTGGAGATTTTAAAACTACTCTTAGGAAATGTTCTGTGTCTACATGCACTCAATTAAAATGCCTATATTTAGGCCAAATCACTTCATTGTGGTTATATTCCTGGAAGTGCTCTCCTTCCCCTGACTTGCATTTCCAGGAATAATATTACCTCTCAGGCCTATCAGAGAAAACAAACGGAAATGATAAAAATGTTTTACTAATTATAATACACAGTTTTAAAAAGTAAGAAAAGTAAATGGCAAATTTTCACACAGAAAGTGAGCTACTAAATTAGTTCCTTTTGGACAGTTATTCCTCTTAAAAGCATAATTTAGAATCGCTCAGTCACCCATCATTTAGTCATTGAGTGTTAAAAACTGAAAATCTGTAGGCATGAAATTGCGCTGATTCAATCTCTTCAAGAAATGTAAAATGGGAAATGTTAGAATATGCAGTACATATTATACGTAGGAAATATTAGAAAGTAAACTAGGCAAAATTCTTTGTCACTATTTATTACCTCCTGAATGGAAGCAAATATTTCTGGGTACACTGTTCTAAACAAAAACAAAACAAAAAATTACCTATATGATTTTCTGTTTTGATAGTATTAATATTTTAAATAGCTTGATCTAGAGATTTAAAAAATGGGAGAGCCATCATTATCACTGAACATTTTAAGGTGGAAGATGGTCAGTTACTGTGAAAATCCTGCCAGTTCTGAAGCCTATGTGTACAGAGAATGTCATCGACAACTAGGCTTATTAGGATATAGATTATATGTGAACTCTAATACTAGATCATTAAAAAGTATGGGTTTGAGAGGTGTTCATGTAATAATTAACACATTGTATCATACAAATGAGGTTTTAAAACATTATTATTTATAAAATCAGCCAAAGTGATTTGTATTGTTTTGTAAATGATTCAGTTTTATTTTATAGAAATACAATTATATATAAAGTAATAATACACACATACACTTTATAATATACTTGAACTTATGATCTTAGGTGCTGAATAGTAGGTCTCTTTATTGAGTTGATTTAGCATCATCTTTTCAGATGGTTTCATTGTTAATTAAGTCATCCTGAAGTAAGATAGGCAGATTAAAAAATATGATGTATATCTCTATCTTTCAGCTCATTGCTAATTTTAGGGATATATAGTAGTCTAATCTTACACATTATTTTTCAACAGTATTAGGATGATCAAAGTAACAGCTGTTACTGAAAATTTCTTTAGGGACTTGAGTGATTTAAAATAATGTGCCTAAAATACCAGTTTCCCCACTTAGTTTGCCTTAATTATTTTCCTCCAGGCAGACTCTACATCTGTCTTTCAAAGAGAGAAAACAAGTTGATGTTTTTGTATGCCTTTTAGCTTTAACTAACAATTACACTTATATTTTAAGTGAGCTGGTGAGAAAAAATATTGTTAGTGTTCACCACTGAGTTTAAGAAAACTTAAAATTAACATCATGTTTTTACCCCTGTTAAAACAAACCTCTGAGATTTCACCATCAGGATTTGACAGTTCACAATTAACAAGGGTTTGAAGAATGCTCTTATCACTGTTTCCCCTTGAGAACTTTGTAAACTTTGCATGTAAATGCAAACCAAAATTTTAAGGCTTTTGATCTTGGGGGATTTGATGAAATATTCACATCTCCAGACCAAATTTAAGGATTACAAGCTACAACAAGTACACATATCAAAGGATGACAAGTAACAGTAAATATGTAGTATTGATCCCAAATAGAAATATAGATGGATTTTTATCTTATGATGACATTTTAGTCTGAGTAAACAACAACAAAAAGTCACTGAGATGTGTGGCAGTGGTAAGAAGATGGCAGATGTCTATCTATTGACCGTATTCATATTCATATTCATTTATATGCAAAAGAAGGAACACAGCTCACTCAAAGGCTTCATTTACCATAATCCTTTAAAAAAAAAAAAACCCACAAAAGCTTGTTCTAAGTGGAGCAAAATTCAATTCTGATCAGACCTGGGTCACCAGGGAGTTGATATCCCAAAGGCCTTTTTGTTTCCCTTGTGTCAGGATCTGAGTGAGCTGGTATTTAGCTGTGAGAGCATAGGAAGCCTCTTGCTAAGCAAGACAATGACCAGGGCTTGTGGAATTACTATAGCTCCACATAGTAATTGTCATTCTGAGTGATGATCTATGCAGTCTGTCTCTCACTTGGTAGCAGTGGTAGCAAGTTGACCTGGTCATTCCAGGTTCAAGAGTCATTGATTGGCTGGTGATCAACAAGGCAAGACATGAATCTACTTGACATTTCACTTAACAAGCATCTTAAATGTATGATCTAAATCAGTCATTTTCCTTTCTTTGCTCACAGTTTAGCAATAGTAGCATGCAGGGACATATCACCTTGTTTGTATCTGGTAGTGACTATAAGAAGAAAAAAAGGTCTCCCACAATTTTATGTAGACACTTCACATTCCACAACTATTAGAGAAGTTGACTGAACCATAGCAGGTACGAAAATAATCAGAAATGGATGTGGTTGTCTCTAAGGAAGAGGAACAGAAAATGAACCTGATCCTGTTTCTTTTATACAAAGGACTAAATTGTTGCTTTCTTCCCTTGTATATATTTAAATACTGAGAAAAATGGTACTTAATAAGAAGATGGCTCCTCTTTGGAGTTCTCCATAGGGTTTACACAGTGTACATGTGAAACTTGAGAAATTTCTTTACTTTTAATGTAAAATCCTTGTGACAGGGAGCATATTTTTGTTTACATGCTGGCTACATACTTTTATTGTCTTCTTTCTTTCTTTCTTTTTTTTTTTTATTGAGATGGAGTCTTGCTCTGTCACCCAGGCTGGAGTGCAGTGGTGCGATCTCGGCTGACTGCAAGCTCCTCCTCCTGGATTCACGCCATTCTCCTGCCTCAGCCTCCTGAGTAGCTGGGACCACAGGCGCCCGCCACCACGCCCCGCTAATTTTTTTTTTTCTGAGGCGGAGTCTCGCTCTGCCGCCCAGGCTGGAGTGCAGTGGCCGGATCTCAGCTCACTGCAAGCTCCGCCTCCCGGGTTCACGCCATTCTCCTGCCTCAGCCTCCCGAGTAGCTGGGACTACAGGCGCCTGCCACCTCGCCCGGCTAGTTTTTTGTATTTTTTAGTAGAGACGGGGTTTCACCGTGTTAGCCAGGATGGTCTCCATCTCCTGACCTCGTGATCCGCCCGTCTCGGCCTCCCAAAGTGCTGCGATTACAGGCTTGAGCCACCGCACCCGGCCTAATTTTTTGTATTCTTAGTAGAGACGGGGTTTCACCATGTTAGCCAGGATGGTCTTGATCTCCTGACCTCGTGATCCGCCCGTCTCGGCCTCCCAAAGTGCTGCGATTACAGGCTTGAGCCACCGCGCCTGGCCACTTTTATTGTCTTCTGTAAGACTTTATATCTAAACTGAAGACTTTGCCCAGGCTCAGTGGTGGATAATGAAAATGACTAACAATTTGGAAAATAAGATTTTAAAAGAAAATGGTAAGGAGCTAAGAATCATATCTGGGAAGAGGACAGAGTAAACAGAGGGAAATTCTCAGTGAGATGGTAATCACACTCTTTGGCTTTTGTTCACAGGAGCTGTCCATGGAACTGGAGAGATTTTGATTTTAAATTCTTTACATACTTATTCTGGATGCTATGACTGATATATGTCACAGGGCAAAATAGAGCTCACATATTATTTTATTTACCCATGCACACATATATCCTCAGTTTTCTAAAATGTACATATAAAGTCTTGCAATGTTGATTTATATTGTAAATAGTTTCTAAAAGATAATTCCTTGTAAAAAGTGCCATCCGCAGTATTCTATAGAGTATAATTTCACATGATACAAGACTGGAGAAAGGTCACAAGACAAGAAAAAACTTTCAACATAGAAGTTCTCAGTTGAGAGTTGTTTTTGGTAATTTTCTTTTCTTTCTTTCTTTCTTTTTTTTTTTTTTTTGAGACAGAGTTTCACTCTTGTTGCCCAGGCTGGAGTGCAATGGCGCGATCTTGGCTCACCACAACCTCTGCCTCCCAGTTTCAAGCAATTCTCCTGCCTCAGCCTCCCAAGTAGCTGGGATTACAGGCATGCACCACCATTCCCGGCTAATTTTGTATTTTAGTAGAGATGGGATTTCTCCATGTTGGTCAGGCTGGTCTTGAACTCCCAGCCTTAGGTGATCCACCCGCCTCGGCCTCCCAAAGTGCTGGGATTACAGGCATGAGCCACCGTGCCAGGTGGTTTAGTTTTCTTTTTTACTGTGGCTAAGATCATAGTTCAAAACTTTCATCTCAAGTAGGTATTCCCAACAATATTACCAATGTAGTGCTGAAAACTGTTAGAGGAATCTATTATAAATGTGGAAATTAAAGGTACACAGATACCAAAGTTAGCGGTCAAAATTGAACACACAGGTAGTTTATGACTGACTAATTAACTTTGTGTTAAGGCATTGTTCATAGGATAAAGTTTGTTACTTAAATGTCACCTTAGGCCAGTCACGGTGGCTCATGCCTGTAATCCCAGCACCTTGGGAGGCTGAGGCAGGTGGATTACTTGAGGTCAGGAGTTTACAACCAGCCTGGCCAACGTAATGAAACCCTGTCTCTACTAAAAATACAAAACATTAGCTGGGCGTGGTGGCAGGCGCCTGTCATCCTAGCTACTTGGGAGACTGAGGCAGGAGAATTGTGTGAACCTGGGAGGTGGAGGTTGCAGTGAGTCGAGATCACGCCATTGTACTCCAGCCTGGGCAACAACAGTGAAAATCTGTCTCAAAAAAAAAAAAAAAAAAAAGTCACCGTAAGGATTTAGGCCAAATATAGCCTCTCTTTATATATTCCAGTCATTTACTCTGACCGTGGAAGAACTTTTACCAATGCCAGCTTCCTTCAATACTGGGAGAACTAAAGTCACTTAGAAGTTTGAGTCCCTTGGCTTTATATTGTACAGATGAAGGCATGCAAATACCAACAAAATATTCAGGCCAGAGAATTGCAAAGACATAATTAAGTAGGGAAACAATAAAAGTACCACTCATCTACATGTCTTAAGTTTTAGGATATGCAGAATTTCTGATATGACTCTGTAATTCAAGAAACCCAGTAAATAAAGACCAATATACACAAATATAAACACAAGTTAAACTGCAAATATAAACATTAACATACAATATGCATAAATATAAACAGACTACAAATTTTTAGTAACAGTTTCTGAACAATATACTATTGTGGCTGATTGTATTGTTTTTCTAGAAATTTCTGTTGTAAGAGAACATCTTATGAGCAGAAGTGCTGTACTTCAGATCCTAGTTTAAGACACACTGTATATTTCCTACAGTCGTCGTTCTTTTCCCTCTGCCCATGAGAATGAGATGATTCAGGGAATGTCCCAGATAGGGTCCACTGCATCAACCTGGGTCAAGGAATGAAGACCACAGAGGCAAAGCTGCAGCTCACATAAAAAGTAAGCAAAAGGGCTGGGTGCGGTGTCTCATGCCTGTAATCCCAGCACTTTGGGAGGCCGAGGCAGGTGGATCACCTGAGGTCAGGAGTTTGAGACCAGCCTGGCCAACATGATGAAAACCCGGCTTTACTAAAAATACAAAAAATTAGCTGGGTGTGGTGGCAGACGCCTGTAATCCCAGCTACTTGGGAGGCTGAAGCAGGAGAATCACTTGAACCCAGGAGGTAGAGGTTGCCATGAGCCGCGATCACGCCTTTGCACTCCAGCCTGGGCAACAAGAGTGAAACTCCGTCTCATTAAAAAAAAAAAGCGGTGTGCAAGAAACAATCTTTTTTAAGTCTTGAGATTTTTGGAGTTGTTTGTTATTGTGAGTAATATAGTAGAGCTTACTGGTATACTTATCAAAAATAAAATGTTTTAAATGTTTCAGTAAAGTTCCTCAGTTATCTTCAGTACTCTTTTCATTTATAAATCTTTTTTGGGTATACCACATATACACTGTAGGTATACTGTGTTCGAAGTACTTGTTGGGTCCTGGAAATATAATACCTCAGGAAGCTTCCATTCTTGTGGGGCAGAGAGAGAAGAGAGAAGAAAAGAAGTGCACAATTAAAATAATTGTGTAATCATTTCATGAAAGAAATAAAGTGCTGGGGATGAAGTTTAGGGAATCTAGAAAGGGTGGTAATGAAAGATCTTGAGAAAATGACATTTAAACCAAGACCTGAAGAATGAGAAGCTGGCTATATGAAGAGCAGGTCAAGGAACAGAAGATGCAGAAGCTCTGTCTCTCTCCTCAGCTTCCAACTCGTCTGGTGTCTAAAAGATAATCATGTTCTAAGACATTTCCTGAAAATCACTTCAGAAGTTAGTCTTGATCTTAGTCCATTAGAAATACATGGGATTGCACTGCCTTTCTTAAATAGAGCAAAATGTAAAAAGAATCTTCTCATTTGACCATAGCATACTGGGCATAGGAGTATAGAGGGATAATGGTAGCAAATTGAGAAACCAAGGTGAAGGATAATTTTACTTTCTCTGTCTGAACAATATCCCAAGGCAGCCTCCCTGCTAGTCATTTCCTAGTTTGTTAGAAATTTCTTGTCCTCCCAAGAGTACTCTGGAGCAGGCCTCACACAGTTCAAAATCATATCTTTTAAATAAATGCTATGGAGTATCAATCAACTCTACAAAAAGTCCCATGCCACTGTGAACCTACGCTTTCTGGGACTAACTCCAAACTTGTTTGGGAGGAGTAGGCACTGGTGTTCTGCTGGATATTAATTGTCTAATCATGTCACACACATAAATGCTTCCAATGGAATTGTGCTCATCCTGCATCTGGAACAAAGCTGGAGAACTGCCTGGACCAGATTTCCAAATTCTCAGTTCCTCTTTTTTTTTTTTTTTTTTTTTGAGACAGAGTCTCGCTCTGCCACCCAGGCTGGAGTGCAGTGGCCGGATCTCAGCTCACTGCAAGCTCCGCCTCCCGGGTTTACGCCATTCTCCTGCCTCAGCCTCCCGAGTAGCTGGGACTACAGGCGCCCGCCTCGTCGCCCGGCTAGTTTTTTGTATTTTTAAGTAGAGACAGGGTTTCACCGTATTAGCCAGGATGGTCTCGATCTCCTGACCTCGTGATCCGCCCGTCTCGGCCTCCCAAAGTGCTGGGATTACAGGCTTGAGCCACCGCGCCCGGCCTCCTCAGTTCCTCTTAATGTTCACACTGACATGGATCTGTGGAGATAGAGAGGACTCTCATAGCCACCTGTGTAGGCGGGGAGATTAACAGGAAAAGCAATTAAATCCATCTCAATTCAGGTGACTTCTCCTAAATTGCCATTCCCCCACCCTTTCTCTCCCCTAAGGCAAAAGATACAGGAAAATAATTCTTGACTTGGCTTTAAACTCTAAATTCTGCATTTCTGTGACCCCTAGCTCTACAAGTATGCAGAGCTGGATTGGGAAGACAGCCAACTCTTTGCCCATTGCACCTGGTCCCTTAAAAGATAATTTATATGTGAGGCAAAGGAAGGCATTGGGAGTGTTCTCTCTGTAAGGGGAAAAATGCTTTTAACTTTTACAGACATAATCTATAGACAGCAGCAGACAATTTATATATATAATTCCCCACTTGATATAGTAAACTATTTTATCTGGCTTTTGCAATGATAGAAAACACTCCTATATAGCTCTACTATAGCAACAGTATAAAGTAGAAATAGAATATAGACAGATAAAATTGCATAATGCTCTCATGAGGGTGATTTGAGAAACAGTTGCTACTTTCCATTAAGAGCAGGGAGAGTACCTGCAGTCTTCTTAGAAGAAACCATTATAGTCTAATTAGGGATGTAGGTAAATACACGTAGCCCTTCTGATTTTTCAAATTTATTTCATAAATGAATTTAAGGTACAATTTAAAAAATACAGTTAGTATTAAAGTAAATAGCACTTTTTTTTTTCTCTTTAGCAAAATGGATGTAAAGGAGCATAGTTTAGAAACCATTTCCCTGGCTGAAAAGCTGATTACTACAAACAAACTTATCATCATTTGGATGAAGAGTATTAAAACTGAAAAACAGGAATACTAAGGTAATTGCTAATTATGCTAATTTAAAATTGGTTGTCAAATATCAAATATTGGTTGTAAAATGAATGTGAAAAGTAAATTAAATAAAAGCCCTGTATACAATTCATGTAAAATATAGGACATTTACAAAATGTGTGCCATGGTTAAGTGACTTTGAAAGATAATACTGAAAAACAAATTTGGGGATGTACTGGATGTCCAATTAAAATAATATTTTTATTGTTATTTATTTGTAACTGCAATATTAATGTGTTCATTTCATATTTGTTTAAACATAGAAGTACTTAGTACATGCTTTTCTTTGGATGACCTACTTAACAAGATAGCTTATTCTTACATTAGCTGTCTTACCTGGCCAGGGGCGGTGGCTCACGCCTGTAATCTCAGCACTTTGGGAGGCCGAGATGGGCAGATGACGAGGTCAGGAGATCGAGACCATTGTGGCTAACATGGTGAAACCCCGTCTCTACTAAAAATATGAAAAATTAGCAGGGCGTGGTGGCGGGCACCTGTAGTCCCAGCTACACGGGAGTCTGAGGCAGGGGAATGGCGTGAACCTGGGGGGTGGAGCTTGCAGTGAGCTGAGATTGCACCACTGTACTCCAGCCTGGGCGACAGAGTGAGACTCTGTCTCAAAACAGAAAACAAACAACAACAAAAAAAACTGTCTTACCTAATTGTCTTCCATAATATAAACACCTTTCCATTAAATCTTTTAAGTTGTTTTAGCTCATCTAGTGAAGTTGAAGTGGCTAGTATTTAGATAAGTTATTTTCTGTAGTCATGATCTAAACAGAGTAGAACAAAATAAAAGAATTTTAAGTACTTAAAAAATAATGTTTTAAAAAATCCCTTCACTTTTGCTTACTAACTGCATGTTGGTATATAAAATAAGACCTTTATTTCTTAAACAGTTCAAAATTCTCAAATCAGGTGTGTTTATAAACATTACTTGAAAAACTTACCTGGTAAAGCATGCCAAACAATCAGAAATCTATATGAGAATTCTTCATTTGGGGGGCTAATATCAAATTTAGTTTTTATTTGCTTCAAAGTTACATATACACGTAGTTTAAAAAATTAAATTGTCTACAAGCCTTACTTTGATAAATAGCAGGTCTGTCCTGTTTCTCCCTTTCTTCTACCCTTACTCCATTTCCCAGTCACTAAAGAAAGCACTTTTAACTGTTTAAGTTGTTTCTCTTGATATTTGGCTAAATACCACTAAATCTTAAACTGCTTCTTCTTGACTTTTTGTTTTTAGACATATCTCTTGACTGTGCAAAACTAAGAATTTATCTGTCTTTTAATCTTGTTGCCACCAGTATTCTCAATACTGCCTGGTACATTTCTAGTTCCCCATTTTCCTTATATAATTACTTTATTTTAATTTTGTTTTGTTTAATATTTAGTACATTATTATGACTACATAAATTCTATTCACAGCTGAACCATATAATATACTAAATAATTTTTCTTCCTGTATCACTTTTTAAAAATAATTTAATAATGCTCTTGTTTTTAATTTAATTTTCTATGTACTGATAACCAGTTTATTTACAAATCCTTCCCAAGTTATTCAAATCTTCTTTTAGGACATTGAAACATTTCAGAGATTCCATCAATTTTATTTTTTGGGATCTTTCTTTTATGGCTTTCTGATTTGTTCTAGTTTGGGCCAGTTGTTCTTTAGGCTTGCTGCGTAGCTGTTATTCTGGGATCTTCCTTTACCATCCTCTAGGGTAAGGCAAATTTCTGTAAAGTAGGCTTTTTAGACCATATAGCCTTAGGTGCATCTGCTTGACTTAGCTGTTACAGCACGAAAGCAGCCATAGATGATACATAAATCAATCAGTGTGGCTGTGATCCAGTAGAACTTTATGAACACTGAAATTTTAATTTCATATAGTTTTCAGGTGTCATGGAATATTCTTATTTTTATAAGAATATTTTTATTCTTAGAAATCACTAAAAAATGTAAGAACCATTCTTAGTTCTTGGGCCATATAAAAACAGGTGTCATGCTGAATTAGGCCCATGGGCTATATAGTTTGCTGACCCCTGCTTCAAGGAATTCACTTTGCCTCTTTTGTGTTGGATCCCCTGGTTTTCTGGATATTATGTCTTTCTTTTTCCTACTTCACATTCTTATTTTGATTGATCATATCTTCTAACAGCTTCCTAGAAATTTTTGAGATCTTAAATGACTGAAATCTATTATTCTATCTTCACATTTAATTAATAACATTTATAATCTTGAAGACATTTCTCCATTGTCTGCTAGCTTCCAATGTTATTACTGAGAAGTCTGATGACATTCTCATTGTCAATCTTGTATTTTTTTTTTAAATCTAAGATCTGTTAAAATTTTTTCTTTTTTTTGGCCTAGGGCTCTGAAATTTCATAATAATCTTCTTTTATAGACATGTAGGTCTGTGTATTTTTATCCATTGTGCTTGGTATTCCGTGGGTCTTTTCATTTCTGGAAACTCAAGTTCTTCAGTGGTAAGTTTTCTTGAATTTTTCTTTCTTCCTTTTTTTTTGAGATGGAGTTTAGCTCTTGTTGCCCAGGCTGGAGTGCAGTGGCGTGATCTTGGTTCACTGCAACCTCTGCCTCCCAGATTCAAGCAATTCTCCTGCCTCAGCCTCCCAGGTAGCTGGGATTACAGGCATGCACCACCACGCTTGGCTAATTTTTGTATTTTTAGTAGAGACGGGGTTTCACCCTGTTAGTCAGGCTGGTCTCAAACTTCTGACCTCAGGTGATTCACCGGCCTCAGCCTTACAGGCACGAGCCACCGAACCCGGTCACCTCTCCCCTCCCCTCCTTTCCCTTTCCCCTTCCTTCCTTTCTTCCTTTTATCCTTCCTTCCTTCCATCCATCCATCCTTCTGAAAATCCATTTTCCTTTTGTCTTTTCTTCGAGGAAACTTCAATTCCTTTATAAATTTTCCAAGATCTCTCGGAAATTCTAAGAGGATTTTAAAGACTTCTTTCTTGTTCTCTGATTTTTTTTTCTTAAGCATCCTGTTCTTCTTTCATGGTTATAATAAATTCTCATATCTCTCTGAGGTATGATAAAATCCGGCTGCCAGCATTCTGAGAGTGGAATACAACAAGAGAGCTGGGGGTTTTAAAGTTCATTATGCAAACTTTCATTTAATTTCCCTATTTTTAGTATGATAACTTCTATCTCAATTGTGTCTGAGTTCCTGCAGTCATAATTCCCCATATTTTACCCTCTCCAGAGAATAAACATCTTATCTTCTCCTGAAACTAAGGAGAGGCAGTTGTCTAGCTGCATGAAATTGAGGAAAGAATAGCTTTATGTTCACCTCTTCACTTCCAGAGTGCTTTATGATGTCAATTTCTGGGTCTTTTAGGATTGTTTTTCTGAAGCACATTAGGTTGCTTCTTAGCTATTCCCACTGCCCATTTAAGATTCAGCTTTTTGCAGTCTTACTGCTTGTTCATCTGCTTTCCAGTTTCCAAAATTTTGTGACTTCATTCCTTCTCTCATTGTTATTCCTTGGTGGGCTTATGTTTTAAGGACTCTCTTCCGTCATTAGTGGGCTTGAGGGAGATAATGGAGATACATCGAAGTGTTTAATTTGTTGCCTTAAACTAGATCAACTTTATGTGAGAATTTACCCCCTTAAGAAAACTTAACTTTATATATTTTAGTCAGATGTCACTTGGTTTATAAAATACGTTTCCTTGGGAGGCATAGGTATGAAAATTTCGTTAAATCCTCAAGGGGTAGTAGTGAGTTTGGTTTCATATACTTCTGACAGGTGCCTGGAGTTATGTGTCCTAAGTTTTACATATATTAAATATATAATAGTGGAAATCTATAGGAGTTGTTCTAAAGTACATTATGTGTTATTATATTATCATGTAAGATAGTCTGTATTAGTACAGTAGTAGGTTTAGCTGACATTGACAAAAATCTTCAAATAGCAGTGGCTTAAATAATATACAGATGTATTTCTTTCTTATATAAATGAAATCCAGAGGGGATCAGACGAGGGTTTGTAAAGAGACCCAAGATCAACAGGAACTAAGCTCCTTCTATATTGTTGCTCTGCCATCCTTAAGCTGTGAGTTCCTCCTCATGGTCCAAAATGGCTACTTGAACTCCAGTCATTATATTCTAATTTCAGCCAGCAGGTAGAAGGAAGGGAGAAAGGTCACATCCCTTCTTTTTAAGAACACTTTTTTTTTTTTTTTAGAAATTGCATGCATTACTTCTGCTTATATCCCACTGGCCAGAAATCCATCATATGGCTATATCTAATTGTAAAGTAGTCTGGAAATGTGGTCTTTATTGTAGTTAGCCCAGCAAAAAAAACTGGGTGTCCTTTTACAAGGAAGAAGGAGGGAATGAATACTGGGAGGTAAACAGTAACTTCTACCACAGTATCTAAGATTTGGTATGTAGGAATAGGATCCCATAAGGACATATGGTTCCTGGAAGTAGAATGCACTGCAGAACAAAAAGAAGAGGCAAAGAGGAAGAAAGTAGAGTTTTATGAGTAGAGTAGAGGATATGAATTATCCAGCCAATTATGTTAAGTAAAAAGGGCCTCACAATAAGGGAGGAAAGGAAACTGTGTTGGGATAAAGAAAGCCCTGAATTGGCCGGGCGCTGTGGCTCACACCTGTAATCCCAGCACTTTGGGAGGCTGAGGCGGGCGGATCACCTGGGATCAGGAGTTCGAGACCAGCCTGGCCAACATGGAGAAAACTCGTCTCTACTAAAACTACAAAACTTAGCTGGGCATGGTGGCAGGCACCTGTAATCCCAGCTACTTGGGAGGCTGAGGCAGGAGAATTGCTTGAACCTGGGAGGTGGAGGTTGCAGTGAGCTGAGATAACGCCACTGCACTCCAGCCTGGGCGACAAGAGCGAAACTCTGCCTAAAGAGAGAGAGAGAAAAAAAAAAAAAGCTGTAATGAAGGGTCTGAAGACAGGTGCCACTCTTGGTTCTTATAATTCTGTGCTATTATGCAGCTCTCTTAACTCCTTTTACCTTAAAAAAAAAAAATCACTGTGTTGAGGACCATCTAGTAGTGAATGCAAAGACAGGAATGCCCTGAGAGGTGGGGTTAGTTTCATGTCCATAGGTTTGCTCTGCAGAATCAAGATCTGTGGGATCCAGTTAAATTTAAGAACATGGGCTAAATTCTCAGTATTTTAAACACAACTTCTTGTTTTGTACTTAACATAATTAGCTGGATAATCTTGGAAAGTTTTCTTAACTACTCTTGGTCTTACTTTGCTTATCCATGAAATAGGATATTAGACTCCCAATTCCCAAACTGCGACCAAGGTGCCTTGGGGTGCTACAGTTCACTCACAAGGGTGTTGCAGGACATTTTAAAATTTCAAGGGAAATAGAATGATACTTGAAGTTTTTCAGACACCAGGCAAAACAATAGCTTGCAATAGTTCACAACTTTAGCTCACACTACATGTCTTTCGATGCCATTTCTTTGTAAAGCTGGATTTTTGGCCATTGCTGTGATAAAAAACAAGTACTTCTTAGAAATCAGTGTGGAATGAGAAAGAAGGGAATGCAATTTAATTCCAAGGTTTGAAATGTGAGTGCTGAACAGGGGTACATATCTCATTAGGAAGTAATCGTGGCTGTTTAGAAGTTAAGTAAAAACATGATTTGGTTTTAATTTGTTTGTGTGGGTATATGTGTGTGTGTGTGTGTGTGTGTGTGTGTGTAAGACCACCCCCTAAGTTATTAGAACCCAAATACTTAGTAAGTGTTTGGACCTAACTACTTAATTAATGAGACTGTTATTTCTTTTGGCCTAGGGACACTATGAAAAAATTACTAAGACATTTATAGTGGTATGACCTGGGAAAGTTTGGGCACTTCTGGTCTAGATAATCTTTAAGATTTTAACCAAATTGCCTTATTTTACAGCACCTTCCAGCCCCAGAACTATCCCTAGAAAATGATTAACAGGCTAATGTCTGTTAGGATGTTACAGGAAAGAGAAAGCTAGAATGTGACTCAGAGAAGTAGCCTGGGCTGCAGTGCACACCTAAGCGTAAGGACAGTCTAGTTCTGACAACTTTTTCATGGGAGTGCGTGGAAAGTCTCTTTCTAGACCACTGTTTGATCACAATTTGGATCATCTTAGGGGAGTATGTGCCCCAAAGAATTTTCTTCCTATTTTTAAATTTGGAGTTAGGTTACTAACTATTAAGAATATCTCTGTCTTGCTGAGATAGCTTACCTACTGGGTCACGAGATAGATTCTCGGTCAAGGGGTTGTTCCTGGCAAGTTAAACTGGAACTTGGAATACATTTTCACGTAGAACAATGTTACGAATATTTTATACAGTTCAATCAGTCCAATTTATAGCATTTATCAAATGTCCAGGAATATGTTTATGACATTTAGATTTTTGGCTTTCTGTGGATGAAACATCCAAGTGACTTATCAAAATCTTTTCCTGGAAATGCTTGTTAAACAAACTGATTGCACCATTAGAAGCTTTCTTACAGTACCTTTTCCAAACTATTAACTTTATGAAAGAGGCCAAATTCCCTAGAGCAAACAACCAACCAGAACTCTGGAAAAACCAAACAAACTTTAATGTTCATATATGCTGACTGATTAGAAAAAGAAAATTGTGTTTATATCAAGAAAGCTTTGAATGGTTTAATGAAAATATTAATAATAATGAGTTGCTAAGTTGCTGCAGGTTTAAGAAGCATTCCTTTGAATTGGTTTCTTAATCATGTAGGAACTCATTCTGAATGCAGAAACCATTCTCTTGTATACAGCAGTTGAGTCAGTGAGGAAACAAGAAAATTAGGTGTCCTTTCTCCAAATTAAACAAATAATGCCAAGCAGATTTGGATGTGCAACCCTAAGCAGACACAGATGTAGGGCAAATATTTTCACCATGACCATTCTGCTGTTTCTGATTATGGGTTGGAATTTTAGATGTCATAAATGAAGCATCTTTTTTCAGCTGAATCAATGTGGCTAAGAATAAACATAAATAGGGTTCATATGATGAATCCTAGGTTTCTCATTTAAAATTATTTAACTTTTTTCCTGAGATGTCTATTTTCCCATTTTATTATTATTATTATTATTATTATTTGAGATGGAGTCTCGCTCTGTTGCCAGGCTGGAGTGTAGTGGCGTGATCTCAGCTCACTGCAACCTCCACCTCCTGGGTTCAAGTGATTCTCATGCCTCAGCCTCCCGAGTAGCTGGGACTACAGGTGCGCACCACCACCCCCAGCCAATTTTTGTATTTTTAGTAGAGATGGGGTTTCTCCATGTTGGCCAGGATGGTCTCGATCTCTTGACCTCGTGATCTGCCTGCCTCAGCCTCCCAAAGTGTGGGGATTACAGGCGTGAGCCACCGTGCTCTTCCTATTTTTCTCATACTTACAGTAAACCTGGTACTTTCTTAGGCTAAAGAGAAAGATATGGAAGTTTAACTGACATATCTATAAATATCTTATTACATGTGTAATATATTTATATACCCTATACTGAATCAACTTTTTTTTAGGAGAACCATTGTGTTGCAGTTAAAATAAAAAGCACTAACTACATTTGGAGGATCAGCTCTTTGTAGTCTATTCTGCTACATACCAGCTATTATCTTTGTCAAGTAATTTACCTTTTCTGCTTGTTTCCTTATCTATAAAGCACTAAAACTGATTTTGAGGCTGGTCACAATGGCGCATGCCTGTAATTCCAGCATTTTGGGAGGCTGAGGCAGGCGGATCACTTGAGGTCATGAGTTTGAGACCAGCCTGGACAACATGGTGAAACCCCATCACTACTAAAAATACAAAAATTAGCCAGGCCTGGTGGCAGGCGCCTGTAATCCAACCTACTTGGAAGGCTTAGGCAGCAGAATTGCTTGAACAAGGGAGATGGAGGTTGCAGTGAGCTGAGATGGCACCACTGCACTCCACCCTGGGCAACAGAGCCACAGAGCCAGACTCCATCTCAAAAAAAAAAAAAAAAAAAGATTTTGATTGTGTATAGTACATATCCCATATACTAGTTCTTTTTCTTTTTTCTTTTTTTTTTGAGATGGAGTCTCACTCTGTTGCCCAGGCTGGAGTGCAGTGGCATGATCTCATCTCACTGCAAGCTCTGCCTCCCTGGTTCATGCCATTCTCCTGCCTCAGCCTCCCGAGTAGCTGGTACTACAAGGCGCCCACCACCATGCCCGACTAATTTTTGGTATTTTTGGTAGAGATGGGGCTTCATCTTGTTAGCCAGGATGGTCTCGATCTCCTGACCTTGTGATCCGCCCGCCTCGGCCTCCCAAAGTGCTGGGATTACAGGCGTGAGCCACCACGCCCCACCTATACTAGTTCTTAAAATTTTACATTTAGTATTCAGGGGTTCAGTATGAAGCCAGATATTTATATATTTTACTTGCTGGGTGTTTGTCTCCTCAACTCTTTTCTTCCAAGTGTATTTTCTAGAAATTTCTTGCTCAGGTTTGGAATGGGATCTATGGTGCTACCAGTTATTTAAAGGCTGTGAAGTGACATCAAAGGGTTGAGGAGGTAAAATGTATGACTAGGGGTTGCAATCCTGAATACATTCCACACATTGTCTTGCCACATTCACAGGGAGGCCTTTAATTAAAAGACTGAGTTTTACAGAATTGCAGAAAAAATTGCTTGGTCAGCAATATGCATGGGTAAATGTTCCTGATGTTGCTGCCTCTACCTCTCAACACTTTTCCCCTTATGTTTCTAACTGCCTGTTACTACTGACCTTGTAATAACCTCATATTCTTGATGGTTTGGCAACATTTAAGAATGAATGTTTCTGGAGGACATCAATGGATTCCAAAAGTCAAAAAATTCCCAGACACATTACAAGCTGGAACTAGTTATAGAGAGTTATTGGGTCCTTGAAAGACAGTATTACAGAATAAGAGGTAAATCCACCCTAATCCTGGGGTGCTGTATAATGCAGACAAATACAGGCCTCAGCTTCCAACAAAGCAATAAACATATATAAGGAAATAATTATAAATATCACTCAAACATGGCATACACTAAAAGAAAACACAGTGATGCCTGCTGAACCTAAAAACGATGTTTTAAAAACCAGCTCATTTACTATAAATACTATGAATTGGATTCTGCTAGTATGAGTAAAAACTTGCATTACACATCCCAGGGGCCCCAAACATGAAAGCTTTAGCTGTCTTGGGATTAATCAAGATCATACCAACAAATGTGCAGTCTTTTTACTGTGTGTGTTTTTTTTAGTGATTTGCCTTCTTGGCTTACTCACTAAGGTTTGCCTGTTTTTCCTTATTCTCTACTGTGTCTTTACACAGTGCTGTCTCTGACAGCAAGCTGGATAAATCATCAATTGCATGCTGATGAGCTGGTTTGCCTTCCTTTGCCAGATTAAATCAGGACAGCCTTCAGTTTGAAAAAGGAGAAGATAGTCTGTGCGTTAACCTCACACCTTCCCTTCCTTTCCTTTATCTGAGGCTTTTCCATTCCGAAACTCTCCTCTGCTGTGTCCCTAATTTAGGACATGTCCTTTTCTTCATCTTTTCTGCCAGGAGCATAACTGTTTCATTGTTCTATCAACTTGTTTTCTTGATTGTTTTTACTGATCTTATTTTGTACAAAACTTTATGAAAAGTGAAGTAGAAAGTCTACTCATTCACATTCTGAGACAAAAACTCATGTTTACAAATTCAATTTTTATGTAAGATGGTAATAACAGGGAAAAAAAGATCTATAAACTAGCATTCCCAAAGTTGTTTTGAGAAACACATTCCAGAACCTTTAATATGCTAATGTACATTGTAAATCTCCGTGAAAAGGATATTGTGTACTGCATTTCCCAAACTTTAGATGATCAATCCTTGTTTCCAAAGGATTTTCAATACAGTAGTGTTTCCAGGCACAATACTCTATTAGAAATATCATATTCCACTTTCTTACAACTTATGTTAAAGTTTTATATGAAATTTGGTAATTAGTCATTATTTTAAGGAACCCCAGATCTCACATCTTTTTTTTCTTTTTCTTTTTTTTTTTTTTGGGACGGAGTCTTGCTCTGTCGCTCAGGCTGGAGTACAGTGGCACGATCTCGGCTCACTACAAGCTCCGCCTCCCGGGTTCACGCCATTCTCCTGCCTCAGCCTCTGAGTAGCTGGGACTACAGGCGCACACCACCACGCCCGGCTAACTTTTTGTATTTTTAGTAGAGACGGGGTTTCACCGTGTTAGCCAGGATGGTCTCAATCTCCTGACCTCATGATCCGCCAGCCTCGGCCTCCCAAAGTGCTGGGATTACAGGCGTGAGCCACCGAGCCGAGCAAATCTTTTTAATAGTGATCTTTGTGGGGGAAGTTGGCCTGAGAGTTCATGAGGATTCATTGCAATTTGAATACATTAAAAAAATTTAACCTCCTAGAAACCTGTAAATATCTATTTAGATAGGACAACTTCCTTCCACTTTTATCTTCATTCCTACCTTAAAAAGTTTACAGAGGCCGGGCGCGGTGGCTCAAGCCTGTAATCCCAGCACTTTGGGAGGCCGAGACGGGCGGATCACGAGGTCAGGAGATCGAGACCATCCTGGCTAACACAGTGAAACCCCGTCTCTACTAAAAATACAAAAAACTAGCCGGGCGAGGTGGCGGGCGCCTGTAGTCCCAGCTACTTGGGAGGCTGAGGCAGGAGAATGGCGTGAACCCGGGAGGTGGAGCTTGCAGTGAGCCGAGATTGCGCCACTGCACTCCAGCCTGGGCGACAGAGGGAGACTCCGCCTCAAAAAAAAAAAAAAAAAGTTTACAGAGAGGTAGGAATAGACTTCAATATTTTTTATATTCTTATTTATTTATTTATTTATTTATTTATTTGTTTTGAGACGGAGTCTCGCTCTGTCGCCCGGGCTGGAGTGCAGTGGCCTGATCTCAGCTCACTGCAAGCTCCGCCTCCCGGGTTTACGCCATTCTCCTGCCTCAGCCTCCGAGTAGCTGGGACTACAGGCGCCCGCCACCTCGCCCGGCTAGTTTTTTGTATTTTTTAGTAGAGACGGGTTTCACAGTGTTAGCCAGGATGGTCTCGATCTCCTGACCTCGTGATCCGCCCGCCTCGGCCTCCCAAAGTGCTGGGATTACAGGCTTGAGCCACCACACCCGGCCTATATTCTTATTTATTTAATATTTTGTGTACAATGGAAAGAAGGAGGCCATGGATATAAATGCTGAATTTTACCTGCCAATATGAGTCTTGTGATTTGTCAATATTTCAGAACACTGCTCTTGGGGCTGAACATGTCACATTAGTATACAATGAAGCTTCCTTTCTCTCCCAAAATACGTTCTGTATCATGACTACATCCCAGTCAAGGCCTCAGTCATCAACTTTAAACCTACAAGGTCACCTGGTCATCTTGTGATTACAACAGCAGCTTTACTGCTTGTAATTGTCTTGCAGCTGTGGCAGGTCAATGGAAAAATGTTCTTTAAACACCATAAGCATCTGATTGTGCAATACCTAAATGAGTGTCATTGATTATTCACACTGCTGGCTGGTCAAAGCTGGGGAAGTAATTAGGGCTTTCTGTGTGGATTATCCACTGAGAAAAGGTCAAATAACTACAAACAGTGCCAACAGAGAGGAGCCACCAAGGACTGCAGCATCCATGATCAGTTAAGAAATGCTAAAGCAAGGCTTAATAATGATGTGCTTATGCCAGGTTCTACAGAATGTGATCATTCTGTCATAGAAATCCAATGAACCATGAGTGATGGCTACTTTTTCCCTGGAAGCACTGCTTCAGGTCCCTTATGCCTATCAAACAGGTTTGTCAGAGAAACCAGACTGAGAAGAATTTAAAAAGCATGGCTTTCCCTCTTGTCTTTTTTCTTTAAGTCAAGAATAAAGGACTTTTGGCTAACAACCATTCTTCTTATCTCCCCTTTAAAAGCATCACAGTAATATTGTTTTTGATATTTTTTGATAAAATATCCCATCAAATGGCTCCTGTTGTGGGAACCTGAAACCATTCTTTTGCTGATTTAAATTAGGAGCTTGGAAAAACCCCTCTTTGAACTATAGTTCTATTTATAGTAGTATAATGCTGAAAACATGTTTCAGTTTGCTGAAGGGGCTTTCATATTTTCCAAGTTCAAGACATTTCTGCTAAATCCACTTAGTCATACTTTGAACTAACCTCCATTCTTCATAATGTTTGAAATTCTCAAGTTAAATCTTCATTGTTTTAGTTTAAATTTTGGTTTTTATCAAAATGAAGATATTCTGGGAAAGCCAACCATTTAGCCATTTTTCATCCAAGCATAAATAAAACAATTTGAAAGTCAGTTTTGAGAAGGCATCAGGGAAATGATATTCGGGAAGTAAAATAAGTGGTTGGAGGGACTCAAAACAAACATTTTTGGGTTGCTTCTTAACAATGCATGAATTATACTAGTATAGTGGGGGAAAACAATGCCGAGAAGTAATTGAGAACACCAACTTTGTGAAGGTTCAAATCTTGGTTCTATCACTTACTGTGTGATATTGGGCAAATCAATTACTCAAACTTTCTCAGCCTTAGCAGTGGGTAGACAGAATTTTTAAAAAACAATCTTTTATCAGAAGCCAGTGAAGTAACAGGTAGGAGATGAACAAACCAAGAAAACAGGGACTCTGAAAACAACTCTGTCCTTGTAGAATCACATCTGTCAGGGCCTTCTAAGAAATAAGAGTTGTGACCAATGATCCTCATATGGGGACAGCTCCTTGGGCCAAACTGCTGAGTTAGGCTTTGGGTTCTCTGGTCTCCATTGCCTATCCTTACTACACTTGCTTTAAATCTGAGCTTCCAGAATCTATGAGACTTCAGTCCTGTTTGATTATAGCTTAAGCTAGAGAGAAAAATCTTCAAATCTAGGGGTGAGATTTAATGGTGGGATTTCAGGTAAAATAACAAAAGAGATATTTTGAAGCAGGTACCCCAACTCAATTTCCCAGTTAACTACCACCCTTTTTTCTCTTGTCTCAAACTGGAAGTCTCCTGGGTTGACAGAAAGAATTGTAATGAGAATAAAATGAGATAACATATGTGAAGTACCAGCACAGTGCCTGGTATGTAGTAAGGCTCAAGAATGGAGATATATATGTGCTAGAAGCCTAGGAGAGACAGAAAAAATTGCTGTTAAAATATTGATATATTTGTGTTTCTGAAGTATTATTTTTAAAATTTTGTAAGTTCTGAATGATAGAGTTGTGAGAGTTGTCTGCTATTCTGTATGAATTCCCTCCACTGATCATTTAAATGAGGGATTATCTTGTTTTCCCCTTTTAGACTGAGGATTAATTGTTGAAAGCAAAGATGGAATATATAGTGGTTCTGGAAGTTAGACTATCCAAGGTACATATTTTTCTATGTTTTGTAACAAAGAAATTTTCATTGCTTAGCAATAAGAGGAAAAGAAAATAGAAACAATGTGGTTTAAATGGTGAGTAAGTAAAAAATTTATAATTCAGGTTTCTATTATCTTTAAGAATATATTAAAGATCAAATAAAAATGTTTTAAATATTTTGTTTTAGTTCACAAATAGGATGAAAAAATTTATATTTTATATTTGCATTATTGTAATTTATGAGAAGAATGCTTTCCTAGACAAAGGCATTTTTTTACCTTTGGACAGCCAGGGCAGTTTGTCCCTGGCTTTAATGGGCTGCAGTAATGGGAGCATGGTAAAGTGATTTTCTGTTGCCGCTATACCTGTTACGGTTTCTGGGGGCTGATGGAGCAGGTGAGTGCCTCAGGACAACAGTGATAGAGTGATTGGGAGGAGCAGTGGAAAGGAAGAAAGAAAAGAAGAGGGCAGAAGCAGAAGACCCAGTTTTCATCTCAGCCTCATCTCATATTAGTCTTCTAGCCCCAAAAACATTGTAAAAGGAGGAGGTTTGGTGGTGGTGTTTTGTAACAGCTTTGTTGAGATATAATTCACATACAATAAAATTAATCTTTTAAAAATGTACCGGGTACGGTGGCTCATGCCTGTAATCGCAGCACTTTGGGAGGCTGAGGCAGGCGGATCACGAGGTCAGGAGATCGAGACCATCCTGGCTAACATGGTGAAACCCCGTCTCTACTAAAAAAATACAAAAAATTAGCTAGGTGTGGTGGCGGGTACCTCTAATCCCAGCTACTCGGGAGGCTGAGGCAGGAGAATGGCATGAACCTGGAAGGCAGAGCTTGCAGTGAGCCGAGATTGTGCCACTGCACTCCAGCCTGGGCAACAGAGCAAGACTTCGTCTCAAAAAAAAAAAAAAGTACAATTGGTGGTTTTTATTATATTCATAAAATTGTACAAATGTTACTCTTTTCTGGTTTTAGAACATTTTTGTCACCCCAAAAAGAAATCTTGTACTCACTAGCACTCATTCCTCATTTTTCTTCCCCTCAGCTCCTGACACCCATTAATTTACTTCCTGTCTCTATGGATTTGCCTATTCTGGACATTTCATGTGAATGGACTCATATAAGTTGTGGTCTTTTGTGTCTGGCTTTTTTTACTTGGCATACTGTTTCCAAGGTTCATCCATGTTGTGTTATTTGTAACAGTACTTTATTCCTTTTTATTGCACAATATCATTTTATCTACAGATACATCACATTTTGTTTCTCTACTTATCAGTGAATGGTCATTTACTTTTTTTTTTCACTTTTTGGTCACAATGAATAATGCTGCTGTGTGCATTTGCAGACAAGTTTTGCATGGACATATATTTTCATTTCTCTCTCTTTTTTTTTTGAGATGGAATCTCACTCTGTTGCCCAGGCTGGAGTGCAGTGGCACAATCTCAGCTCACTGCAACCTCCACCTTCCGGGTTCAAGTGATTCTCTGCCTCAGCCTCCCAAGTAGCTGGGATTACAGGCACCCACCACCATGCCCAGCTAATTTTTTTGGTATTTTTAGTAGAGACAGGGTTTCACCATCTTGGCCAGGCTGGTCTTGAACTCCTGACCTTGTGATCCACCCGCCTCAGCCTCCCAAAGTGCTGGGATTATAGGCATGAGCCACTGCACCCGGCCTCATTTCTGTTGAGTAAATACCTAGAAGTGGATTTGCTGGGTCGTGTGGTAACTCTATGTTTAACATGTTGAGGAACTGCCAAGCCATTTTCTAAAGTGGCTTCACTGTTTTACATTCCCTCCAACAATGTATGAGGGTTTCAATATGTTTACTTCCTCATCAACACTTGTTATTGGTCTTTTTAGATTATAGCCATCCTAGAGGGTGTAAAGTAGTGTCTCATTTGGTCTTGATTTGCATTTCCCTGATAGTTAATATATAATAGTTGATTGTCTTTTCATCTATGTATTGGCCATCTGGAGAAATAAAAGAGACAAGGTTTATTTTCAGTGTTCTTCAACTTTTAGGGACTACCCCGTAAAGGTATTATAATCTCTCTAAAGTCTTGTTTTATCAAGGTGTATTTTAGGCAGGTCCAGCTGAGAGCTTTGCATCCTGAGGCCTCATCTGCATGGGTCAGTAGAAAAAAGGAAAGAAGGTGGAAACAGGAGGCCTGAAGTGAAGAGGTGTCTAACAGTTCACATTTGTCATTTGAAGAGGTAAGGCACCTATGAATGGGCTTAGGTTAATGTCAGTATCCGAGGGGTTTAATCTGATGTTTAGGACACAGTAGTAGAAACCTCTAGTGAGGAACGGTTATCTTCAGGGCATCAACCTGATACGGTAGCAGGAGACACAGAAGGAGAAGAGACCATGAACATACAATAAGCTCGTCCCTCTTCTGCTCAAGGAACCCAAGTAATTACAAAACTTCAGCATATGTTTTGCATTACACGTGTGGCTCTGTCAAAAATGATGGAGTGGTATCACTTTATGTCTCTTTGAACTAAATGAGAGAGAGAGATGAGAAGTAAGTAGGGGAGAGACCGTATTTGATTTTATCTTTCTGCTTAACCTGTGTTTTCAATTTATAAATCAATTGGATACAAAATACTTATTACAGAACATGACTGTTTCCTTTTATATTAGAGGAGTTGATCAACAGAGTGGTTTCTTGTGGTTATTAGAATCTTCGTTCAAATAAAGCCAAGTAAGAAAAATGGGTTGGGCCTCATCTGTCAGAGGGCAGAGGTAAGAAAGAAGTAGACAAAGCACAGTATCAGAATGCATTTGACTGCAAGAAATAGAAAAGTCATCTGTACAGGCCTAAACAAATGAGCTTCATATTTCTTACATAACAAGAAGTCTGGAGGTAGGCAGTTGCCTGAGTCAGTTCAGTAATCTAATGATTTCAGGGCCAACTTCTTCGTCATTTTCCTGGCCAGAATATAGCTACTGTGGCTCCAGTCACCATGTCCGTGTTCAGAACAAGAAGGAAGACAGGTGGAGACATTCTACTTGTGGAGTCTTGTCTCTTTATTAGGAAGAGAGCCTTCCCTAGTGGACTTTCCCTTTGTCTCCTTGGCCAGGATTCAGTCATGTGCCCACTCATTGGCCAATCCCTGAGGAAAGAAAAGGAAATTGCTATGACTGATTTATACCAATTTCAGCTCATTCCTTGTTGTTGAGGTAGGGGCCTAAAATCCTTTTAGGATCCCTTCCTGAAATCAACGGATCTCTGCCAAAAACCTGAATACAAATTGGAGTTTTATTACCAGGGAAGAAGAGAGAAATGTTTCTTGTTTAGACTAGGCACAGTGTGGCTTATGTGCCAATGGATCAAAAAGTGGTTGCACACCCAGATTCACGGTGGGGAGACTCCTGAAAACTTAGTACAAGAAGATTCACAGAACTCTGCACATTAAACTAGAAGGTTGTGCCTGGCTAATCTTGCACTCCAGTGTCTCCATTGCAGAGTCTTACGTGGTTCTTTCTCACTGCAAACTAAAGATGAAGGATTCTTTTGGGAGGCTGAGGTGGGCAGATCACTTGAGGCCAGGAGTTCGTGAGCAGCCTGGCCAACATGGTGAAACTCCGTCTCTACTAAAAATACAAAAATTAGCAGGGCATGGTGGCAGATGCCTGTAATCCCAGCTGAGGCAGAAGAATCACTGTAATCCCGTAGTCCCAGCTGAGGCAGAAGAATCACTTGAACCCGGAAGGTAGAGGTTGCAGTGAGCTGAGATCATGCCACTGCACTCCAGCCTGGGTGACAGAGGCAAGACTCCATCTCAAAAAATAAAATAATAATTTAAAAAAAAGGTTCTTCAGCCAGTGCATAGCCCACTGCCGTGGGTGGTCTCCTACGCTTTTTCTTTTTCTTAAAATTTGTATTATTTTAATTATTTTTATGTACATAAAACTCAACAGCGTGCATTTAACCCAGTTTGGTGCAAGTTCTTTAGCCTTTGCCTTTTCAAGCTTGGCAATGTGAGCCACAGATTTGGGACCCAGGACATTGCCTCCCCAGTGATGGCAGATCTCATCGTATCTGTTGTTGTAGTTGGTCCTGATAGCTTCCACCAGCTTAGCCAAAGCTCCTTTGTCTTCCGAGTTCACCTGTGTGAAGGCGACAGTGGTCCAGGTCTTCCTGTGGACTATATGTCCCAGTCTTGCCTGCCTCTTGATAATGCAGGGGAAGAGACCCCCATTTTATGACACAAGGCAGGCAGGAAGACAACCAGCTTGATGGGATCCACATCATGTGAAGTCACCTCCAGTTGAGCTTTCTTGTCCACCAAGGTGGCGACGGTGTTAACTCCTGCTTGAAGGACAAGTGGTCTCCTAGTGGGAATGTCCTCTTTGCTGGAAGCTTTCTTCTCAGCCGGGACCAACAGCCTCTGCTTCTTTGCTTGCTTTGTCTTTCTCTTTTATGGTCTGTAGTGGTGGGCCAGCTTAAGCAACTGAGTAGCTGTTTGGCGGTGCAGGCCCTGGGTGAACTGGTTAATTGCAGGAGGCACTTTCAGCCATTTATAGAGGATGACTCTCTGCTGCTGCAACCTGATATAGTGGGACCACTTCATGAAGCAAGTGAGGTCTCTTTTGGGCTGGATGTCCTGTCCAATGCCAAAATTCTTAGGCCTTTTCTCAAACAGGGGATTCACCACTTTCTTAACCTCCTGCTGCTTCACGACAGCAGGGGCCGGAGCCACCTTCTTCCCCTTGGCCTTATTTCTTTTCAGTATCTTGGCCCCTCCTGCCTTTTTCATTTTCTCTCAGCTGCCAGAACCTCTTAAGGACCTAAGAGAAAAATAGCTAACATCTTTTGGGCTCTTACTGTGTACTGGGCACTGTGCTGAACACTTGGATACTATTAGTTTCATCCTTATTTTATACTGGAGAAACTGTAAGTTAACTTTCTTTTTTTTTTTTTTTCATAATCCCTCATTTATTTAAGTTTTTGGGTGCATTACTACTAAATGGGTACATTACTACTAAATATGCTACTGACTTTATTTGGATTTCACCAGTTTTTCCATTAATGTCTTTTTTTTTTTATTATTATACTTTAAGTTCTAGGGTACATGTGCATAACGTGCAGGTTTGTTACATATGTATACTTATGCCATGTTGGTGTGCTGCACCCATCAACTCATCAGCACCCATCAATTCATCATTTATATCATGTATAACTCCCCAGTGCAATCCCTCCCTCCTCCCCCCTCCCCCTGATAGGCCCCAGTGTGTGATGTTCCCCTTCCCGAGTCCAAGTGATCTCATTGTTCAGTTCCCCCTATGAGTGAGAACATGCGGTGTTTGGTTTTCTCTTCTTGTGATAGTTGGCTAAGAATGATGGTTTCCAGCTGCATCCATGTCCCTACAAAGGACGCAACTCATCCATTTTTATGGCTGCATAGTATTCCATGGTGTATATGTGCCACATTTTCTTAATCCAGTCTGTCACAGATGGACATTTGGGTTGATTCCAAGTCTTTGCTATTGTGAATAGTGCCGCAATAAACATGTGTGCATGTGTCTTTGTAGTAGAGTAATTTATAATCCTTTGGGTATATACCCAGTAGTGGGATGGCTGGGTCATATGGTACATCTAGTTCTAGATCCTTGAGGAATTGCCATACTGTTTTCCATAACGGTTGAACTAGTTTACAATCCCACCAACAGTGTAAAAGTGTTCCTATTTCTCCACATCCTCTCCAACACCTGTTGTTTCCTGACTTCTTAATGATTGCCATTCTAACTGGTGTGACATGGTATCTCATTGTGGTTTTGATTTGCATTTCTTTGATGGCCAGTGATGATGAGCATTTTTTCATGTGTCTGTTGGCTGTATGAATGTCTTCTTTTGAGAAATGTCTGTTCATATCCTTTCCCCACTTTTTGATGGGGTTGTTTGTTTTTTTCTTGTATATTTGTTTGAGTTCTTTGTAGATTCTGGATATTAGCCTTTGTCAGATGAGTAGGTTGCAAAAATTTTCTCCCATTCTGTAGGTTGCCTGTTCACTCTGATGGTAGTTTCTTTTGCTGTGCAAAAGCTCTTTAGTTTAATTAGATCCCATTGGTCAATTTTGGCTTTTGCTGCCATTGCTTTTGGTGTTTTAGACATGAAGTCCTTGCCCATGCCTATGTCCTGAATGGTACTACCTAGATTTTCTTCTAGGGTTTTTAGTATTAGGTCTAACATTTAAGTCTCTATCCATCTTGATTAATCTTCGTATAGGGGTAAGGAAAGATCCAGTTTCAGCTTTCTACTTATGGCTAGCCAATTTTCCCAGCACCATTTATTAAATAGGGAATCCTTTCCCATTTTTTGTTTCTCTCAGGTTTGTCAAAGATCAGATGGCTGTAGTGTGTGGTATTATTTCTGAGGACTCTGTTCTGTTCCATTGGTCTATATCTCTGTTTTGGTACCAGTACCATGCTGTTTTGGTTACTGTAGCCTTGTAGTATAGTTTGAAGTCAGGTAGCGTGACGCCTCCAGCTTTGTCCTTTTGACTTAGGATTGTCTTGGCAATGCGGGCTCTTTTTTGGTTCCATATGAACTTTAAAGCAGTTTTTTTTTCCAATTCTGTGAAGAAAGAGTTGGTAGCTTGATGGGGATGGCATTGAATCTATAAATAACCTTGGGCAGTATGGCCATTTTCACGATATTGATTCTTCCTATCCATGAGCATGGTATGTTCTTCCATTTGTTTGTGTCCTCTTTGATTTCACTGAGCAGTGTTTGTAGTTCTCCTTGAAGAGGTCCTTTACATCCCTTATAAGCTGGATTCCTAGGTATTTTATTCTCTTTGAAGCAATTGTGAATGGAAGTTGATTCCTGATTTGGCTCTCTGCTTGTCTGTTACTGGTGTATAAGAATGCTTGTGATTTTTGCACATTAATTTTGTATCCTGAGACTTTGCTGAAGTTGCTTATCAGCTTAAGGAGATTTTGGGCTGAGACAATGGGGTTTTCTAAATATACAATCATGTCATCTGCAAACAGGGACAATTTGACTTCTTCTTTTCCTAACTGGATACCCTTGATTTCTTTCTCTTGCCTGATTGCCCTAGCCAGAACTTCCAACACTATGTTGAATAGGAGTGGTGAGAGAGGGCATCCCTGTCTTGTGCCAGTTTTCAAAGGGAATTTTTCCAGTTTTTGCCCATTCAGTATGATATTAGCTGTGGGTTTGTCATAATAGCTCTTATTATTTTGAGGTACGTTGCATCAATACCGAATTTATTGAGCGTTTTTAGCATAAAGGCTATTGAATTTTGTCAAAAGCCTTTTCTGCATCTATTGAGATAATCATGTGGTTCTTCTCTTTGGTTCTGTTTATATGCTGGATTACGTTTATTGATTTGCGAATGTTGAACCAGCCTTGCATCCCAGGGATGAAGCCCACTTGATCATGGTGGATAAGCTTTTTGATATGCTGCTGAATCCGGTTTGCCAGTATTTTATTGAGAATTTTTGCATCGATGTTCATCAGGGATATTGGTCTAAAATTCTCTTTTTTTTTGTGTCTCTGCCAGGCTTTGGTATCAGGATGATGTTGGCCTCATAAAATGAGTTAGGGAGGAGTCCCTCTTTTTCTATTGATTGGAATAGTTTCAGAAGGACTGGTACCAGCTCCTCCTTGTACCTCTGGTAGAATTCAGCTGTGAATCCATCTGGTCCTGGGCTTTTTTTGGTGGGTGGGCTATTAATTGTTGCCTCAATTTCAGAGCCTACTATTGGTCTATTCAGGGATTCAACTTCTTCCTGGTTTAGTCTTGGGAGAGTGTAAGTGTCCAGGAAATTATCCATTTCTTCTAGATTTTCTAGTTGATTTGCGTAGAGGCGTTTATAGTATTCTCTGATGGTTGTTTGTATTCTGTGGGTCAGTGGTGATATCCCCTTTATCATTTTTTATTGCGTCTATTTGATTCCTCTCTCTTTTCTTCTTTATTAGTCTTGCTAGCGGTCTGTCAATTTTGTTGATCTTTTCAAAAAACCAACTCCTGATTTCATTGATTTTTTGGAGGGTTTTTTGTGTCTCTATCTCCTTCAGTTCTGCTGTGATCTTAGTTATTTCTTGCCTTCTGCTAGCTTTTGAATGTGTTTGCTCTTGCTCTCTAGTTCTTTTAATTGTGATGTTAGAGTGTCAATTTTAGATCTTTCCTGCTTTCTCTTGTGGGCATTTAGTGCTATAAATTTCCCTCTACACACTGCTTTAAATGTGTCCCAGAGATTCTGGTATGTTGTATCTTTGTTCTCATTGGTTTCAAAGAACATCTTTATTTCTGCTTTCATTTCGTTATGTACCCAGTAGTCATTCAGGAGCAGGTTGTTCAGTTTCCATGTAGTTGAGCGGTTTTGATTGAGTTTCTTAGTCCTGAGTTCTAGTTTGATTGCACTGTGGTCTGAGAGACAGTTTGTTATAATTTCTGTTCTTTGACATTTGCTGAGGAGTGCTTTACTTCCAATTATGTGGTCAATTTTGGAATAAGTGCGATGTGGTGCTGAGAAGAATGTATAGTGGTACTGAGAAGAATGTATATTCTGTTGATTTGGGGTGGAGAGTTCTATAGATGTCTATTAGGTCCGCTTGGTGCAGAGATGAGTTCGATTCCTGGATATCCTTGTTAACTTTCTGTCTCGTTGATCTGTCTAATGTTGACAGTGGAGTGTTGAAGTCTCCCATTATTATTGTATGGGAGTCTAAGTCTCTTTGTAGGTCTCTAAGGACTTGCTTTATGAATCTGGGTGCTCCTGTATTGGTGCATATATATTAGGAGAGTTAGCTCTTCCTGTTGAATTGATCCCTTTACCATTATGTAATGGCCTTCTTTGTCTCTTTTGATCTTTGATGGTTTAAAGTCTGTTTTATCAGAGACTAGGATTGCACCCCTGCTTTTTTTTGTTCTCCATTTGCTTGGTAGATCTTCCTCCACCCCTCTATTTTGAGCCTATGTATGTCTCTGCATGTGAGATGGGTCTCCTGAATACAGCAGACTGATGGGTCTTGACTCTTTATCTAGTTTGCCAGTCTGTGTCTTTTAATTGGAGCATTTAGTCCATTTACATTTAAGGTTAATATTGTTATGTGTGAACTTGATCCTGTCATTATGATATTAACTGGTTATTTTGCTCGTTAGTTGATGCAGTTTCTTCCTAGCCTCGATGGTCTTTACATTTTGGCATGTTTTTGCAATGGCTGGTACCGGTTGTTCCTTTCCATGTTTAGGGCTTCCTTCAGGGTCTCTTGTAAGGCAGGCCTGGTGGTGACAAAATCTCTAAGCATTTGCTTATCTGTAAAGGATTTTATTTCTCCTTCACTTATGAAACTTAGTTTGGCTGGATATGAAATTCTGGGTTGAAAATTCTTTTCTTTAAGAACGTTGAATATTGGCCTCCACTCTCTTCTGGCTTGTAGAGTTTCTGCCGAGAGATCTGCTGTTAGTCTGATGGGCTTCCCTTTGTGGGTAACCCGACCTTTCTCTCTGGCTGCCCTTAAGATTTTTTCCTTCATTTCAACTTTGGTGAATCTGGCAATTATGTGTCTTGGAGTTGCTCTTCTGGAGGAGTATCTTTGTGGCGTTCTCTGTATTTCCTGAATTTGAGTGTTGGCCTGCCCTACTAGGTTGGGGAAGTTCTCCTGGGTGATATCCTGAAGAGTGTTTTCCAAGTTGGTTCCATTTTCCCCCTCACTTTCAGGCACCCCAATCAGACATAGATTTGGTCTTTTTACATAATCCCATACTTCTTGCAGGCTTTGTTCATTTCTTTTTCTTCTTTTTTCTTTTGGTTTCTCTTCTCGCTTCATTTCATTCATTTGATCCTCAATCGCTGATACTCTTTCTTCCAGTTGATCGAGTCGGTTACTGAAGCTTGTGCATTTGTCACGTATTTCTCGTGTCATGGTTTTCATCTCTGTCATTTCGTTTATGATCTTCTCTGCATTAATAGTCTAGCTGTCAATTCTTCCACTCTTTTTCAAGATTTTTAGTTTCTTTGCGCTGGGTACGTAATTCCTCCTTTAGCTCTGAGAAGTTTGATGGACTGAAGCCTTCTTCTCTCATCTCATCAAAGTCATTCTCTGACCAGCTTTGATCCGTTGCTGGCGATGGGTTGCGGTCCTTTGCAGGGGGAGATGCGCTCTTATTTTTTGAATTTCCAGCTTTTCTGCCCTGCTTCTTCCCCATCTTTTGGTGGTTATCTGTCTCTGGTCTTTGATGATGGTGACGTACTGATGGGGTTTTGGTATAGGTGTCCTTCCTGTTTGATCGTTTTCCGTCTGACAGTCAGAAGGACTGTCTGTTGGTCTGTTGGAGATTGCTTGAGGTCCACTCCAGACCCTGTTTGCCTGGGTATCAGCAGCAGAGGTTGCCGAAGATAGAATATTGCTGAACAGCGAGTGTACCTGTCTGATTCTTCCTTTGGAAGTTTCCTCTCAGGGGTGACTCCACCCTGTGAGGTGTGGGGTGTCAGACTGCCCCTAGTGGGGGATGTCTCCCAGCTAGGCTACTCAGGGGTCAGGGACCCACCTGAGCAGGCAGTGTGTCCGTTCTCAGATCTCAACCTCCGCGTTGGGAGATCCATGGCTCTCCCCAAAGCTGTCAGACAGAGTCGTTCGCGTCTGCACCTGCCCCTGCTGCTTCCCCTATTGGACTTCAGCTGTGCGCTCTCCCCAGAGGTGGAGTCTACAGAGACAGGCAGGCTTCCTTGAGCTGCTGTGAGCTCCACCCAGTTCGAGCTTCCCAGCGGCTTTGTTTACCTACTTAAGCCTCAGCAATGGCGGGCGCCCCTCCCCCAGCCTCACTGCTGCCTTGCGGATAGATCGCCGCAGACTGCTGTGTTAGCAGTGAGGGAGGCTCCGTGGGCGTGGGACCCTCCCGGCCAGGTGTGGGATATATTCTCCTGGTGTGCCTGTTTCCTTAAAGTGCAGTATTGGGGTGGGAGTTACCCGATTTTCCAGGTGTTGTGTGTCTCAGTTCCCCTGGCTAGGAAAACGGATTTCCTTCCCCCTTGTGCTTCCAGGTGAGGCGATGCCTCGCCCTGCTTCAGCTCTCGCAGGTCAGGCTGCAGCAGCTGACCAGCACCGATTGTCCGGCACTCCCTAGTGAGATGACCCCAGTACCTCAGTTGAAAATGCAGAAATCACCGGTCTTCAGTGTCGCTCGCGCTGGGTAGTTGGAGACTGGAGCTGTTCCTATTCGGCCATCTTGCTCCGCCCTAGTTTCATTAATGTCTGTAAGTTAACTTTCTTAGCCTGGGGCCACAATCATTCAGGAACTGTGGACTGCTCTGTTTCCCTGGTTAGGAGCTACCAGTCTACTATTTGGTTTTTCCATTTCCAATAAGCTCAGTTTCTGCATCCCTACCACTTTGTAGTGTTTCTCAGAGTATTCTGGAAAGGCTACCATGTAAGTATAAGCTGACCAGTCATACTATTAAGTGGCAAGGCCAATTCTTGACTTTCAGAGTCTGTGCTCTGAAAAACTGTGTTTAGCTGTCTAATGTCTCCAAAGAGAAGGATAGTAAAATGGAGATTGAGAGGGCTAATCTAAATATCCAGCATATGGTGTTAAAACTTACAGACTGCAATAGACAGCAAATGTATATTTAACAAGGGCTTTCTGAAGATATAATACCCGAAATTTAATGCTAATAAGGAGAGTTTTCCTATTTTGAGGAATTTTTGTGGGCAGCTCTCTGGAGGACAAGCACACAGCTTGTCCAATAAAAGCCTTTCTGGTGACTTCCTTCAATATAAGCCACATTAGCTCTCAAAGAAATGATAATATAGGTGATTATTCATTTTTCAAACATCTCCTTGAACTTATCAGAACTGTGCCTTTACAGAGCAATAGGAATGGGAATCTCATGTTAGATGGAAACCCTGTTTCTTACAGGTGATGTAAAATGAAACACACCTATTTGAACATCATTTTTTTTAAACCTTATTTTGTTTCTTGGATGTTTTTGTTGAAGCTGAAAAGCATTTTCTGAGCAGTAAGTGACCTTGACAAAAACTGGCTTTGTTCTACAGATATTTTAAAGTTATAGCGGTCAGATGGACACACCTGGTTAATACTGTTTTCACACCCAATTCTCTGCTGTTTATTTTAACATGAGTAACTTGCTTGCATTAGCTTGTGCTGACTCTGACAGTGGAGTATTCTGCAGTGATTTTCTTATGGCAGCCTTCATACAAAAGTACTTTATGGTATGGTTTGAGCCAAGTTAGTACACTAAAAACTAAAAGGACTGTTATTTTTTCAAGATTGAACTGGAAGAAGACTCCAGGGCACTGCCCTTCCAATGCCAAGCAGTAAACCCATCTACACTCTGTCATCATTATATGTAAACATCATTTAATGAGTGCTTTCATGGAAAATCATGTAAAGAACATAGAAGAATTCTTTTTTTCTTTTATGTTTTCACAGAATGTAAGTGCATAGGAGGTTTTGCCAGCTCAAATATGGTCTTGTTTTTGCCGGTTTATCAATTTAGGAATGAAAGAATAACCTGGTTTGAGGTGTGGATTTCTAAGCATTTGATCTGTTGTTGAAATACCATTCTTATTTCATGATGTTCAAGTACTTTGACAGCTTCTTGTTAATGAGGGTACTGGAATGAGGTGGGGTGGGGGTCAGGACTAAGCAGCATATCAAAGCGTATATTTGCCCTTTCTATACAATCTCAAAGTAGACCCTTGTTCTCGGATTAATTTTCTTTATAGAGGAGGAAGTACATTTGAATTTCCCACAATATAGTTAAAGAACTTCTGTTTCATATGCAAAGTATAGCATAGAACTTAAAATAAAAATTTCCATTTGTATGCTTATGCATCGAAATATGCAAAGACTGGTTCAATAGCTAACAGAACTAACAATAAATGCCTTTTTCAAAGGGTTACCCATTGGAGCTAGGCTATTAAAAGAATTGTGTTTTACTGCCAAGTATCTGAGCTTGCCTAAACATGCTATACTAGCTGTGAATAATGTTAGTAATAATGATGTATAGCAGAAAATCGTAATATATATAAGGAGCTTTAAGGAACCTTTTCCTCGAAATGCTCTCTGATATAATACATTGGCCTACAGCATAGCCAATATTATCAGAAAGGTAACAAAAGAAGAGAGGCAATGTATATTCTTTCACAGGAAGCTAGCCACTCAAAGAGTAAAATAGGCTCATGTTTTAATGTTGGTGATTGCCGTTTAGGATGTTTACTTCTGGAGAGAATCTTCAGATTGTCTCTGGTACAAGAACAGAAATCCATAAACTGGTAGCATTTAAATCACAGGTTAAAACACCTTCGTTCTCTGAAAATGTTCTAAAATTGGATTGCGGTAATAGTTGTACAATTCCTGTCCCATTATGTACAGAAAGAACATTTAAATCAGCCATTCAAAAAAAATGAAATGAAAAATTGCAATCTTGAAAATTCTCTCAGTATCATGAGACATACTATGAACCCATATCTGCCTCTTTTTCATGTCCAACAATTTCTCTGTGGGAATCTAAATGAGAGAAAAGAGCATGTTGGTACCAGACATCTTGAAAGATAATTATTGGGTTATTTTGAATACTCTTACTTAGCTCTGTTTATAACATTTGAGGCATTATCCAACAAAAATAGATACCCCCCACTTAGCAAAATACAGATTGGATATATTGGAAAGATTATCC
Organism: Trachypithecus francoisi; assembly: GCF_009764315.1. Lineage (NCBI taxonomy): Eukaryota > Metazoa > Chordata > Mammalia > Primates > Cercopithecidae > Trachypithecus > Trachypithecus francoisi. The sequence goes on along the minus strand of NW_022681469.1, from coordinate 98,812,242 downwards.
CTTATTTAGTGCTAGGAGATGTGTGGATGGCATATTCCTCCTCTCTTCTTAAAGCCATTTCCCTCTGCTTTGTTCAGTCCAACCTCTGCCCAAGTCCCATTCCCCTAACCCGTACTGGTGTCCATGCTTTCCCTCTCTTTTTGGCCCTCTCTCTTCAGGCCAGTTTTCTCTCTAACCCTCAAAATGCCAAATATTCTTTGCTGCCTTCTCCTAGCTTGAACTCTTTGCTGGGGAGTTCTCCTCCCCATGGTAAAAATAAGGATATCTCACTCTTCAGGGCCACAATATTTCTATTTTATGAGAGGCTAACTGTAAGTTTGGTGTGATATAGTTTTTGGACCTGCTCCCAGCTTTGATCTTTACCATGAATAACTTCTTTTGAACATGTGTGACAACTTGATTCTCAAAACAACAGCCCTGAGAAGTGGTTGTGATTGTTATTCTCATCTTAGCCCTGGGGAAACTGAGATCTAGATATATCATATAACTTTCCCAAGGCCGCACAAACTAAGACATAGCCAAGATGCAAGCCAAAAGGTTTGATACAGAACCCATTCTCCAAACTATTACTCTATGCTACCTCTTTGTAATAACATTTATGGACTCCCTACTATGGGCTGTCATTGTACTAAGTAACTTAATACGATCTCTCATTTAATTGTTAAAACTGCCCTATAATATTGTCAATATTTTTGGTCAGTATTTTTTTTTTCTGTAAAATGAGGCTAAAATACTAGTAACCCCATGTAGCCTCAGTACTTCATCATGTCTGTATTATAACACGTTATATTTAATAACATTGTATTCCTCAACTAGAAAGTAAGCTCACTGAGAATCTGTCTTACTCACCTTTGCATTCCAAGTACAAAGTATGCTGTCTGGCACCTAGTAGGCATTTATAAAATATTTGAGGAATGAATACATGCTTCCTTCATATGGTAAATGAGACAGTATATGATAGTGCCATCCAAACTTCATTGTTATGTAAATGCGATATATGATTAATAATAATCACCCATCTAACTATGCTTAATAGGAAGTAAGATCTCTCCTTTACTGGGTGAGATGTGCATTTTTACAGTGGTTTCTTGAATCGCTGCCCTTGCCTGTGCTTCCCGACCAAAGGTAGACTGTTTTCTGAATATTTACAGGGAAAGAGAAAACCACCATCTTTTGAAGTTCTATACCCTATTTAAAAATCTAACCCTAATCTAAAAATTAGGTTATCTCTAATTTTATTTTTAAAAATTTTAAGCCTCCCAATTACAAATGCCAGTAATGTGTTGTCTTTCTCTACAGAATAAGCATGATGAATAAGGCGCAAATGTATTATAGAGAGCTGGAAGAGCCTCAGACACCAGGCAAGTAAATCAAAACAAAGTATTGTTAATGATTACCCTGGATACTTTAAGAAGAATGTAGAAGATCAATAGATCTACAGAACATTAATCCTTCTAGAAAATGTGAGCATCCTAGATTTTATTTGTTTAAGATTGATACAATTGAGTTATATTTTTGTGAGTCTAATGGAGGAGAATCATGTCATATCTCAGGAAAGCAATCCTCTCAGCTGTGCTGGCCAAGTTTCCTCTAATTCTTTCAACCAATGAAGTAGTTGATATATTCTTGTAAACTTTCTGGGGGCAATTTGTCCATTATTGGACCTGAACTTGAACAGCTGGAGAAAGAAAGAAAAAATAAACAACTCCTCTTATATCAAAATAATATAACTGAGTCTTGTTTTAATAAAATCCTAGAGCACATCCTAGAGTCACCTAGCCAGTAACAGGTACTCAATAAATGCTCTTCTGGTAAATTCATGAAAATCTAAATATGTGAAAAAGATCAATAAAAATGTGATCATTTACACTCCCAAAAGACTTATCTGCTCATTTGGCTTAGAATGCTGACTTTAAATGTGGATCTTTTCACTAGTACTAAGGAATAAGAACGTGAGCTTTCTCTTTTGAAGTTACCTAGTCCTTTTCCCCATCTACAAGGTTATACCTATCACCTCAGCAGCTTATGACTTTACCTATTGTGTACATGAAGAGAGGGCTTCTAGTTCCTGAATTTTCGTAAGTACCAATACTTAATTTAAAAAAATAAAAATCTGCTGGACCACCATGACATATAGATTTAAAATGTGCTTTAATGTATTATGACTTAGCATACGTAGCTTTCCCTCCAACATCTGTATCTTGATTTGTAGTCTAATAAACCTTCCTGCTACAGATGGCATGTGCATAGTTGTTCTGAGGTGTAATATATCAACATAGCATTTCTAAACAGAGAGCAATAATGTATTCAATTAGGGGAGGAAATAAAACATCGAGCCTTTTCTTATAATAAATCTTTTACTAAGCTTCCCACATCACATGTTTGCTGAGGAAATAATACATGTCATTCAGATTAAGGGTTATTGTAGACTGCTGAGGGAAACATGAAATTCTGGAGGTTTCAGCAGTCCTGTGAAACCCTGAAACATGGAAAGTGTACAAATTAGAAAAGGATGTAATATGTGACTAATGATACCTCTTGGGATACCTTTGGAAACCATATTTACTGTTATGATCACTAGATTCATTTAAGCTACAGGAGTTGAAAAGCAATACCCTAGTAAGTGAAAAACACCTCTGAGTTCATTAGATGTGGTTGTAATTTAAGCTCTAAAGGCTTTTTTCCTTGCTGTCATTCTTTATATTTCTGGAAATGTGGTACTTGAACTCCTAATAAAAGTAGTCTACATCATGATCATATAATCTACAGTTCCTGGAAAGCACATTTACACCTCCACATCTGTAGCTAAAGCTGAGACTGAACAGAAACTTAATTCACTCCAGATGTCACCCACTAGAAAGTTCTGGAGTAAGGCTGCCGTTCTTAGAATTTTCTATCCACTGATTATGTCTCAAGCAATGGTTTAAATATTCCACCCAGAGTCTCCAAGCTCAAATGTTGTAAACTGTTTACTGTTTCCATATACTATGCCAAGTGCAAAATTAAATGAATCCCACAAAGTTAATCCCCAATCCCGTTCCTTCATTTGCGGAAGGAAATAATGGCTATTTTGACATTATTTAGACAGATAATTCCAAGTCCTTTTGTCATAAGCATCTGAAGAAGAAATTTTGTTCTTCTGGCTTGGTAAGATATCAGTCCATACTGCTTTTAAAAAGATTACATGACAATTTCTTTGGGAAAAAAAAAGTATATGTATATGATTTGGGCTGCTGATCACCAGAATAGCATGTGATGGATCAACATAATTAGACAGTCAATTTCTGTCTAATGATATTCTTAATCAGAAATTAGATTCTTCCTTCTTTAGCTTTGAATTCTTCTATTCCTAGTTGGTATGCAATCAGTGTTCCCATCCCCAGGTGATATGCCTGATTGGAGGGGCTTTAACGGACAAAATAAGATCAGCACATAAACCATAGGCTTCTCCACAGTGAGCAGAAATCAAGTAGGGTACACCTTCATTCCCACTGTAACCTATTTATAGTTTTTAGTTTTGCCTCTTAAATTCATGTATTTCTTGGTGTTTTGCTTAGAGTCACCTTTTTGACACATGAGTCCTGCCAGATGTGTGGGTTAGTGAGTCTATACAATTTCTCAGGCCTTGCTGATGCTGCAGCTTCTTAGTTGTAGTTCCAGGAAGGCTGCTGCAAGCACAATGCACCTTATGAATACTGGAGCTTTCTCTAGAGGGAAACCATTTGTTGCTATGTCAGGTCAGATACAGAAGCCAGATTATCTAGGCTCAGTTGGTATAACTACTGATAAGAATTACTACTTATTAAGAATATCCTCAGGATTTATTAAGGGAACAGTGTAAAAATGGCCATGTGAAAATAGTTTTCCATTTTTGCAAAATTCCTATTAAAGACATTGTTCATTGTGTATTTAATAATAAATCTGAGGCTGGGCGCGGTGGCTCAAGCCTGTAATCCCAGCACTTTGGGAGGCCGAGGCGGGCGGATCACGAGGTCAGGAGATCGAGACCATCCTGGCTAACCCGGTGAAACTCCGTCTCTACTAAAAAAATACAAAAAACTAGCCGGGCGAGGTGGCAGGCACCTGTAGTCTCAGCTGCTCGGGAGGCTGAGGCAGGAGAATGGCGTGAACCCGGGAGGCGGAGCTTGCAGTGAGCTGAGATCTGGTCACTGCAATCCAGCCTGGGCGACCGAGCGGGACTCCGTCTCAAAAAAAAAAAAAAAAAAAAAAAAGAAATAATAAATCTGAGGCCAGGCGCAGTGGCTCATGCCTGTAATCCCAGCACTTTGAGAGGCCGAGGCAGGTGGATCACGAGGTCAGGAGTTCAAGACTAGCCTGGCCAAGATGGTGAAACCTCATCGCTACTAAAAATACAAAAATTAGCTGGGTGTGGTGGCAGGAGCCTGTAATCCCAGCTACTCGGGAGGCTGAGGCAGGAGAATGGCGTGAACCCAGGAGGCGGAGCTTGCAGTGAGCAGAGATCATGCCACTGCACTCCAGCCTGGGCAACAGAGCAAGACTCCATCTCAAAAAAAATAAAAAGAATAAAATAAAATAAATCCAAGATTCATCCACCTGACAAATTCCTCTCAAAATACGTCTCCTAAAAACCTGATGTGTATTTCTCTGTTAAACATTGAGATCTATGAAACCCATTGAATTCTCCCTTCTGGATTGACTAAAAGTTAGAGCTAAACTTCATGCTTAATGGTACTAATAATTTTATTCTAGTTTCCTGATATACATTTTCTTTCTCCTTCCTCTGTGGTGGTCTGTGGAATGGTATTGGTGGTCTCTGAATGCCTGAGTTTGTATACAAGAGTGTGTATTATGTGTTTTGTTTGTGTGTATATACTTGCATTTTCTGGGGAAAGAGCATAAAGTTTTCATCAGATTCTCAAAGGTATGCATTACCTCCCCAAATTTAAGGACTTTAATATTATCTGATGTTTTATATCTCTGATCTCACCTTTAACTGTTCTGTCTTTATAACAATTATGTTTGCATTATAAACAACCTAAATCCTTTCCTTTTTTTTTTTTTTGAGAAGGAATCTTGCTCTGTCGCCCAGGCTGGAGTGCAGTGGCGTGATCTTGGCTCATTGCAAGCTCCGTCTCCCAGGTTCACACCATTCTCCTGCCTCAGCCTCCCTAGTAGCTGTGACTATAGGCGCCCGCCACCACGCCTGGCTAATTTTTTGTATTTTTAGTAGAGATGGGGTTTTGCCGTGTTAGCCAGGATGGTCTTGATCTCCTGACCTTGTGATCCACCTGTCTTGGCCTCCCAAAGTGCTGGGATTACAGGCATGAGCCACCACGCCCTGCCCCTAAATCCTTTCTCATGGAGAGAGAGGGAAGGAAAAGCTAGATGGCAGTAAAAATTATACACATACAAACACAACAGCATGTTTTATTGTCAAGTACTCAGTATGTTAGTAGGTATGATTTTGGGGGGCTTTCTTGCCACTAGAAATAATGGACTACATCTGTATGGCATACATCTATATGAAAATATATTCTGATGTCTTTTAATTTTTTTTCCTGTCTTAAGAAAAAAATCTAGACAGGTCTATCTAAAAGGTCTCTTATATGAAACATCTCCTAAACACTATAGGGAGATTATATACATAGAAAATTCCTTTACCATGTGACATTGATATATACATATTGACTTGGGAAGGAAAAACTCCACTGTGTTGTACTTTTTTTATCTTTTTTTTTTTTTTTTTGAGACCGAGTCTCACTCTGTTGCCCAGGCTGGACTGCAGTAGCGCCATCTCCGCTTCCTGCAACCTCTGCCTCCCGAATTCAAGCGATTCTCCCACTTCAGTCTCTCAAGTAGCTGGGATTACAGGCGCCCACCACCACCCCTGGCAAATTTTTGTATTTTTAGTAGAGTCGGGGTTTCAGCATGTTGACCAGGTTGATCTCGAACTCTTGACTTCAGGCGATCTGCCTGCCTCAGCCTCCCAAAGTGCTGGCATTACAGGCATGAGCCACCGTGCCTGGCCTGTGTTGTACATATTAATGTGAGATTTTTAAAGACAACCCCACAGGACTTGCCTTGCTAATTTGGAAACTAGATAAGTCCAATAAAGTGAGAACTTGTTCAGAGAAAAAGCCTTGATGAGAAAAGATCTCAGGAGATCAAATAGTAACACCATACCATTGAAGGAGCAGATATATTGCCCCCTAGAATAAAATATCTTCTATCTTGATTTTTCAAAATAATTTTTATGAACATATTGTGAATTACACAGGACACCAACACTGCTGCTTTGGGAGCAAAAAGACAGAGCTGACAGATGTAGTTATTTGCCAGGAACAACCATGTGAATTTATAAATATTTTACAAGTGCAGCTTTCAGAAGAGTGACTTTTACTGCCATATTAATGCAACTTGCAAATTTATAGTCTGGGCATTTGTGGGTTATGAATGTCCAGTATTCGAAGCTAGTGCCAGGAACATGGTTTATGTTTTGAAATTCTTTTCTTCTCTGATCACAGACTTCTTGGCTGTTAAGATCTGCATAATAATTCAGCTGCACATGAGGTGCAAAGCTACATAATACATCAGTTTCCACTCCCAATGGCTAGACTCATAAATACACTCATTACAACACACTTCATGTGACAAAATGACATACAAAGCATAAAAATATCTCTATAGAGTACAGAATTAGTGGTAGTAGAAGCAACAGTAGCATGATTCCATGCCTCTGGTCAGACCCATAATATGTGACCTAATATTATAATTATATGTCATTAAAGAAAATTAGAATCATATGTTTTTAGAAATAATATCTTAGTATATATTAGATCAACACACTCATGAATGTTGTCATATGTATTGAAGGCTACACTACTGAAAATACTTTAATCTTTCAGCAGGGAGATTATGGAGGAAGAAGCACCACTGCAACTCTTTCCTTGTAAGTTTCTAAGTTGCTTTTCCACCGATTGTGCCCAAAGTAAAAGAGTCTTTCTAGCATTCCAGGCTCTGGAGAAAGAGGAGCAGATTTATCTGGGCTTGAGCAAAAAACAGCCTGGGGTGAAATCTTAAAAGTGATCAGACTTTGGTCACGTGTCAGAGGGTTCTCGTTTTTCAAGATGTTATTATGACCTAGGCAGAATTGTTGCTGTTGAAAAGTCAGCACCGTTGCCCAACATTTCTGCCTTCTGTTAAGTAGCTGTGTTACCTTGTACACATCACTTTTCAGGTTCATAGTTCCTCTTCACCGAAATGTTGAAGTTGTGCCATATGATTGCAGAATTCTTTCCAGCTGTAATTTTTTTCTAATGCATGTGTGCCAACATACATAGATATTGATTAACAATATATTATAATCTGCAATATTAGTTGTTTTATCAGTGTGCACACTTTCATTCTCTAAAACCCGCCAGTGACAAAATGCTTCACTGTTTTACTCCCCAGTGTCCACCATTTCTTGCTCTGCATTAAGATTGTATATTATTCCTAAAAGAAGTCATTGGGACCGGATGCAGTGGCTCATGCCTGTAATCCCAGTATTTTGGGAGGCCAAGGCAGGAGGATTCCTTGAGCCCAGGAGTTTGAGGCCAGCCTAGGCAACATGGCAAAACCCCATCTCTTCAAAAAATACAAAAATTAGCCAGGCATGGTAATGCATGCCTGTTATCCCAGCTGAGATGGGAGGATTGCTTGAGCCCAGAAGATCAAAGCTACAGTGAGCTGTGATCGAGCCACTGCACTCCAGCCTGGGTGACAGAACAAGACCCTATCCAAAAAAAAAAGAGGTTATATAACCTTAAATAATGGGGAATCTTGTGTTCTTACAAAAAATTTGTGATTAGTTCAGTGAGTAAAGCTTTTCCAAATTGCCAAAGCTAAATAAATAAATAATCCCTGTTTATTCCAAGGCTTAATCCCACTGAGGCCCCCAACCTGATCACACATCTTCTTCTTCTTCTTTTTTTTTTTTGAGATGGAGTCTTACTGTGTTACCCAGGCTGGAGTGCAGTGGCACGATCTTGGCTCACTGCAAGCTTCACCTCCCAGGTTCAAGTAATTCTTCTGCCTCAACCTCCCGAGTAGTTGGGAATACAGACATGCTGTACCATGCCTGGATAATTTTTGTATTTTTAGTAGAGATGGTATTTCACCATGTTGGCCAGGCTGGTCTCAAACTCCTGACCTCATGATCCACCTGCCTCTGCCTCCCAAAGTGTTGGGATTACAGGTGTGAACCACCATGCCTGGCCAGCAAACTGCTTCTTATACATTTCAATGAAACAGACTGTGAAAAATGACACATACACACAGATCCCAGGCAGTAATTACATTAGAAAATACTTTGTTAATTGTTTTACAGATAGCATTAGCCTTAAGAATAAAATTCCGTGAACAGCAAATCCTTTTTCTTTCATGTGCTTCTAATCTAAGGGATAAACATAGTCAAATGCTGTTATCGTTACCCAGGAAAACTTCAGCTTTAAAACTGATCGAATCCATTTTCTTTATCTTATTATCTTAGACCGTAGCAATTTTATAGAACACAGGCAGAATGATAGCAGTCCATGATCCAGACAGTGTCATATATCCCTTGTTTGTTTTCTTTCTTTTCTTTTTATCTTTATCCTGAAATTTCCTTTCTGTTCTCCTGTGAAAGTAAAAATCTGAAAGGAAAATGATTAGCTATTCATGCTCTTCTAACACAGCCACATGTTCACCTGATAAACGAAACATTACCACATAAAACTGCTAAAATGACATCCTTATTGTAGGTCCAATTTACTTAATTTTATGTCTTCCAACTGTTAAGACAAGGGTCACTCATTCTGTAAAATTAATGGCTGAAATAAACTTAGAATTTAAAAAGCATAAGGAAAATCTACCTTTACCCAATGTATGGCCAACCTGTGGAATTTATTAGCCTGGGAGGTCATAGATTCAGTCAAGAGATGAATTAGAAAAGGTAGATAATTGTATGACAAGTCATAATACTGTAGTTATGAACACTAAGAAAAGGTACTAATAGAATCTCTTGCTTTAGAGTACAAGCTGATCTCAGCTCACTAGGAGCTTTGAAGGACTTCTCTTATTTCCTTATGATGCTCCTCTGAGCAAGTGGCTGGATTCACATTGAAGTTTTACCTCTTTTTGAAAGTTACTACTATTGTGAACAGGATACCACATTTAGGTCAAACTGGGGTCTTGTTGTTGTTTGTGCAACAGCGTCTTGCTCTGTCACCCAGGCTGGAATGCAGTGGGGCGATCATGACTCATTGCAGCCTTGACCTCCTAGGCTGAAGTGATCTTCCTGCTTCAGCCTGCTAAAGTGCTGGGATTACAGGCATCAGCCACTGTGCCTGGCCTGTGTTTTTTGTTTTTTGGCAAAGAAAACCATAAATGTCTGCTAATACAATACAAAAAGAACAGTGAAATGACATGTGAGTTTAAACTTTTTAAAGAATTTGTTCATTAATTCAATGAATATTTATTGAGGGCCTATCATGAACCTATCACTGTCCTAGGTGTTTGGAATACAGCAAGGAACAAAACAGAGAAAAATCCTTGCTTTCATGAAACTCCCCCCATTATTTTATTCCGAGGTATCGGTATTGAAGTCTATGATCTTGTGATATGCAGTTAGTTTAGAAGTGGATAAGGTGCAGCGTTTGAGGTGCAGCTCCTCTTGAAGCTATCTGCCCCCATACCCTACTTAAAATAGAGCGACAAATACTCTCATTTAAAGAAGGGAAGAAATGAGAGATATGTAGCAGTTAGTAGTCCATAAAAATTCTGAAGTCTAGCCTGTCAGATGTTGCTGGGGTCCCTCTATTCAAGAAGCAGAGAATGTTTTTTGTTTAGGCTCCAGTTCTTCCTAGGCTCAACTCCATAACTTACTGTCCTCTGATGTTCTTCTCAGAGGAAGGAGGCTTATTGTACTATGGGCTCTTTCCTCTACCCTCTAAGACACTCTTAGTTTTCAATAAAAAAATAGCTTACGTTTGCAGTTGTGTGGCTTTCTTAGCCTGCTTCCTGCATGTGAAAATTTGGAGGCCCAGATAACTCTTCTCATTTTGACCTTTTTTTTTTTTTTTTTTTTTAGTCCAAGCTTGCAGGGATTTTTATCAGTATAACTCTTTAAAAAATTTTTGGCCGGGCGCGGTGGCTCAAGCCTGTAATCCCAGCACTTTGGGAGGCCGAGACGGGCGGATCACGAGGTCAGGAGATCGAGACCATCCTGGCTAATACGGTGAAACCCCATCTCTACTAAAAAAATACAAAAAACTAGCCGGGCGAGGTGGCAGGCGCCTGTAGTCCCAGCTACTCCGGAGGCTGAGGCAGGAGAATGGCGTGAACCCGGGAGGCGGAGCTTGCAGTGAGCTGAGATCTGGCCACTGCACTCCAGCCTGGGTGGCAGAGCGAGACTCTGTCTCAAAAAAAAAAAAAAAAAAAAAAAATTTTTGGAACTTTGTGGACCTCCTGTGAATATGATTCAGGCCTCTTCCATGCCAAAAGACCTCATCACTAATTCTTTTAGAGAAAGTCACTGTCATCTTTGGGCTGTATACCAGGCTGCTGTGATACATCCTTAAGATTCTAGGCACCACCGACTGGGTGTGGTGGCCCACACCTGTAATCCCAGCACTTTGGGAGGCTGAAGTGGGCGGATCACAAGGTTAAGAGATCGAGACCATTCTGGCCAACATGATGAAACTCCATCTCTACTGAAAATACAAAAATTAGCTGGGTGTGGTGGCCTCCCAAGTAGTCCCAGCTACTTGGGAAGCTGAGGCAGGAGAATCGCTTGAACCCGGAAGGCAGAGGTTGCAATGAGCCGAGATCGCACCACTCACCACTGCACCTCCAGCCTGGCGACAGAGCAAGACTCGATCTCAAAAAAAAAAAAAGGTTCTAGGCACCACCTTACACCATTCAGTTGTTTAACAAGGGGTCTTTCAGCCACACCCTTGATCTGGATCTTCACTGTGAAGTCATTTCCTTTTTTTTTTTGAGACAAGGTCTTGCTCTGTTGCCAAGGCAGGAGTGCAGTGCCATGATCATAGCTCACTGTAACCTCAAATTCTTGTCCTCAAATGATCATCTCACCTTGGCTTCCCAAAGTACTGGGATTACAGGCATGAGCCACCACACCCAGCCAGTCATTTATTACTTTGAAAATCTTTTAATGGCTAGAGAGACCAGAAATATGAAGTGTTTTTCCCCCAGCTCTCAAGTCCTGGCTCCTTTATATTGCTTATGAATTCTGCAGGAAAACTGCACAGTTCTTTCTTTAGCTCTCTCTTGTTTTTGTATGTTATCTTATGCAATTAAAAAAAATCTACTCCTTCAACATTTTGCCTGGGAATCTCCTTAGCTGATTCTCTAAGTTATTGGGTAAATTTCCTTCCTTCCTTTTCCTTTCTTCCTTCCTCCCTTCCTTCCTTCCTTCCTTCCTTCCTTCCTTCCTTCCTTCCTTCTTTCCTTCCTTCCTTCCTTCCTTCATTCCTTCCTTCTTTCCCTCCCTCCCTCCCTCCCTCCTTCCTTCCTTCCTTCCTTCCTTCCTTCCTTTTCTTTCTTTCTTTTTTTTTTCCTTCAGAGTCTCATTCTGTTGCCCAGGCTGGGGTGCGGTGGCACCATCTTGGCTCACTGCAAACTAAGTGATTCTCCTGCCTCAGCCTCCTGAGGAGCTGGGATTACAGGAGCCTGCCATCACGCTCGGCTAATTTTTATATTTTTTTATTAGTAGAGATGGGGTTTCACCATGTTGGCCAGGTTGGTCTTGAACTCCTGACCTCAGGTGATCTGCCTGCCTTGGCCTCCCAAAGTGCTGGGATAACAGGTGTGAACCACCATGCCCGGCCCATTGGGTAAATTTTCTATCTTCCATATTATCATAGGCAACGTTTTGCTATTGTTGCACTGCTATATAATACCGATTGCCATTTTTCCAGAGTGCTATAGCAGTTTCTTACCACTTTTCTTGCTCTTAACAATTTATTCTCTACTTTCTCAATTTTGGCTAACAATTTTCCTGTCACTTGTCCAGCCTGTATCCATCACCTTGTCCCAAAGCTAATGCTACATATTTCAGGTTGCTGTAACAGCAGCACTTCAGTTCTAGTGCCATTTTCTTTATCAGTTAGCTTTTGCTCCCTAATAAACTATCCAAACCTTTGTGAATTATAATAATATCTATTGTTTCTCACAGTTTTGTGGGTTGACTGTGTATTTCTTCCATCAGAAGAGATAGCTAGATTGTCTAGGATGGTTCCACACATGTCTGGTGATTGTTCTATGTCTGGTGAAGTGATAGCCATGTATCTATCATCATTAGTAGGCTAGTTCAGGCTCATCCGTATGGTACAAAGTCATAGTGCACAAAGTCATAGTGGTACAAAGTAACATATGCGAATTTGTGGGCCACCTTTCATAGTCTACCACAATTCTTTTCTTTTCACTCAATTTTGCTTATCTTCTTTATTCTAGTACTGAGGGGAATTCGCTTTATTGGTTAACTTACCAATCATTGACTTTCTTATTATGCTACCTAATCAAGACTGTGTGAAGATTTACTAATACTATGCATTTGGCATAATAGTTGTTCATTACTTCATCAAACTATGTTTCTTTGGATCTTTTTGGTGAATTTAACTCTTCCTAACTTTTATTTGAGAATTCCTTACTCAAAATCATTGAGTATAGAATTATTAGTCTTAAAATTAAGTCTTAGTCTTAGTTCTTAGCCTTCATTATTTGAGTTCTACTTGAGTTAAAACTGTTATATTTTGAGGGGCATGGTTTACCACTCACAAGCTTTTATACTTCTTTCTTTATTATTACAGAACTGATATTTTCCATAGGATTGATCTTGCTATTAAGATGAATATTGAATACAATTATGAATTTGTTTGAAGAATTGAATATAGTAGAGTGAATGAAACTTCAATTATATATATAATGTGTATATATAAATATATGTATACACACACAGACACATATAAACATACATATGTTCTATTTTCTCTGCACTGGGAGTAGCAGTTCCAGAGGAGAAGGGAGTTTGAGAGAGATCAATTTTGGGAGTGGGAAATGGAATTATATTTTGAGGAAAGCATCTCCTTAAGGCTTTTGCATTCTTAAATCTGTCAAAGGAGTAATTTATTCTCTCATAAATCTGTAATGATACACAGTTGCACATAGTGGTTTATAATTTCCTTTAATCAGCAAAGAGAAAAATGAAAGAAGTAAACAAGCACATGAACCCAGTAATGTCCACCCAATATTTCATAATAGCCCCTGAGATGGTAAACCTAAATGATCTTCCTTGCTGAAAATCATGGCAGTATTTGAGAGGATGAGTTTCCAGTCATAAATGGAACACAAATAATGAGATGATTTCTTCTGCCCTGAATAACCTGAAATATTAGCTACAATTTCTTTCAACTTATGAGCCTTCTGTGTTCATACAGCCCTGTAATAGAGTACTTAGTGTCAATGCCCATTTCCTATACTAATCATATAAAAAACTTAACATGTTTATGAACTGAAAGCTTAAACCAAAAATTTGACATTGTTTCACTGAACTCTCAAATTCATATCTTATAATTTCAAGATAACTTTTCTATGTTCTTCCCTCAAAAACGAGGAGTTTCTGTTAGAATAAATAAATTTTATACAAAAGTGTCTGTTGAAACCAAGAAGTATTTTTATATCCATGTTATTTTAAGGATGATATGTAAAAAAATCAACCTAACTACCTGAAGAAATTATTTTGTGAAGTGGTTGCTAGGACTGATGTATGATAAATTCACTATCATCTGAAGGGTAAACTATTTACCCATTTTACATGAGCAGTTTATAGCCAGTAAGAGGTTTTTTGACTTCATATCAGATACTTGAATACTACCAACATTACTTGAATGCTTGATGCCTCTGATTTGGAATATTTAAATTTCCTCCTTACTGATGTTTCTTTTTTTTTTCTTCCCTTCCCTCCCTTCCCTTCCCTTCCTTCCCTTCCCTTCCCTTCCCTTCCTTTCCCTTCCCTTCCCTTCCCTTCCCTCCTTCCTTCCCTCCTTCCTTCCTTCTGTATTTCCCTTTTTTTTTTTTTTGGCAGAGACGGGGTTTTGTTCTGTCACCTAGGTTGGAATGTAGTAGTGTGATCATAGCTCACTGTAACCTTGAACTCCTGGGCTTAAGCATTTCTCCCACCTCAGCTTCTCCCACCTCAGCTAGGACTATAGGCATGCACCACCATGCCCAGCTAATTTTTTTTTTTTTTGTAGTGACACAGGTCTTGCTATGTTGCCCAGGCTGGTCTTGAACTCCTGGCTTCAAGTGATCCTTCCTCCTCAGCCTCCCAAAGTTCTGGGATTACAGGCACGAGTCACAGTGTCTGGACTTGATCTTTCTTACTTTATTTTTTGACCACCACCGAATCATTTCAAGTATTGCTATCAGAATAATTTTTCTTAAGCTATCATTATTGCTTATGGAATAAAGCCCAAATTTCCTATTTGGTGTTCAGACTCTCTATTAACAGGTATACATCCACCTATTTTCTATTTTCACCTTTATTTTAATGTAATAATTTCAGAAATAAGGTAAACTCTATGAAGTTTTTTGCTATAAAAAATTTTTTTGCTATAAAGTGTTTTGCTTTGTTTAGAGCTGACTGATGCTTGTTTACTGAAGGTGCTGAGCACTTTACCTAACATAAGGAAAAAATAGACTCATTTTACGTAGACAAAGTCACATCATCAAGTTTTTTGTTTTGTTTTTGAGGTGGAGTTTTGCTCTGTCACCCAGGCTGGAGTGTAGTGGCATAATCTAGGCTCACTGCAACTTCCGCCTCCTGGGTTCAAGTGATTCTCCAGCCTCAGCCTCCTGAGTAGCCGAGATTACAGGTGCCTGCCACCACGCCTGGCTAGTTTTTGTATTTTTAATAGAGATGGGGTTTCACCATGTTGGCCAGGCTGATCTCAAACTCCTGACCGCCCACCTTAGCCTCCCAAAGTGCTGGGATTATAGGCGTGAGCCACTGCGCCCAGCTTCATCAGGTATGTTTTTTTGTTTTTTGTTTTTGAGACGGAGTTTTGCTGTTGTTGCCCAGGCTGGAGTGCAGTGGTGCCATCTCAGCTCACCACAACCTCCACCTCTCAGGTTCAAGAGATTCTCCTGCCTTAGCCTCCCAAGTAGCTAGGATTACAGGCATGCACCATCACGCCTGGGTAATTTTGTATTTCTAGTAGAGATGGGATTTCTCCATGTTGGTCAGGCTGGTCTCAAACTCCCAACCTCAGGTGATCCTCCCGTCTCGACTTCCCAAAGTGCTGAGATTACAGGCGTGAGCCACCGTGCCCAGCTCATCAAGTTTTTAATGGATCTGAGGATTCTGTATCGTGTCAATCTGGAAGGCTCAGGGCCTTCTCTGCAGTCTAGATTCAACAAATACATTTTAGGAGTTCATTATGTCAGATATTTTGCACATAACATTATATTGTGATCCTCAAACAGTCTTGTCAGGTTTTATCACAGTTCATATAACAGTATCACAATTTTCAGATAAGGAATTTGAGCTCAGAGAAGGTAAAAAAAATACACACAAAGCTTCATGACTGCTCAGAGTGGAACCAGAATTTGAATAGCATTTTCCTGAATCCACAATCTATGTTCTTTTCCCTTTATCACAGCTGTGGCATTTCAACATTTTGCTGTTTTGGTTCATTCCAGAACCTTCCTGTAGTTTTTTTAGGTGACCTTTGCACCAGGATGCCCTTGGGAGGTAAACAGCCCAATGAATGAATTTTTTAGAATTGTAGTGTTCCAGAGACTTCCTCTCATATATGTAAGGCTCTGGATTGTTCTTTCTCATTGGGTCAGGGCTGCATGTTGCATGATGACAAACAGGTGCTTTCTTCTTGACATTATGTCTTGTCTGGGTATTTAAAGAGTGACAGTGATGATGATGATTAACCTGCAGTAATGCTGCACATATACTACTTTACGAGGTCAAAGTTCACAGTCTTCAGTGTATTCATTGATGTTGCTAATGATGCTGTAAGTAGAAATGAATAACAGGCCATGCATTCAAAAGACATTCCTTATATTATCCTTTAAGTTAAGGATTTCTAAGACATTTAAGACAGTCTACTGTGTTTTGGGTCTGTAAGAATAATTGAAATAGACCTTGAAGGCTTTAGTTAATTGTAAAGGATCCTTTTCCCAGCTACCTCCCAAATAGTTACATCTTTTTTGTTTTCTTGTCTTTTCTTTTCTTTTTTTTTTTTTTGGAGATGGAGTCTCGCACTGTAGCCCATACTGGAGTGCAGTGGCACCATCTTGGCTCATTGCAACCTCTGCCTCCTGGATTCAAGCAATTCTCCTGCCTCAGCCTTCCCAGTAGCTGGGACTACAGGCGCATGCCGCCACGCCCGGCTAATTTTTTGTATGTTTAGTAGAGATGGGGTTTCACTGTGTTGTCCAGGCTGGTCTCGAACTCCTGAGCTCTGGCAATCCGCCTGCCTCGGCCTCCCAAAGTGCTAGGATTACAGGCCTAGGCCACCGCGCCTGGCCCCAAATAGTTATATCTTAGAGGATAAAAATTTTGTGGAAGCTCTTTAAAAGTAAACAGAGAATGCTTGGTCATAGAAATATCAAATACTAATAAGAAACATCTAAGCACTTTAGGTGCATTGGAGAAATATTTAACTTGTTGAAGCCAAATTTCAAGTATATTGGACTTCTAGACTGTGGTTGGGTTTTAATTCTGTATTCCCAAGCCAAAAAAATTTTTTGTAAATATGAAACTCTTTTTAATCTATATACTTCCTGAATTGTTTTTCTATATATTTTGGTTATATGTCTCAAAAGCTGAAAAGGGCCTGAAATTGTATCCTATTTGCAAGCTAAGTTAGCCTGTCAGTTTTGTGGGTGCTGGCAGAAGATATAATACTCCTGGGTCAGAGACCAAGGACAGTTTATTACTTATAGCATTAACAGTAGACAGAATATCAGCATTTATGCCAGCCCCTTAAGCCTCAAATACCGCCTGGCAATGTGAAGAGGAGCAGTGATATTTGCACCTGCAATGGGGAGTATTATAAATGAAGAACCCTGAGTTCAGAGAACCCAGATCATTTATAATGGGCCATAAGCATGTTTGTCTTTTGCTCTAGGAGACACTGTCTCTATATTCCAGAGCTGAAGGCAAACCTGCCCTTTGCTTCAGACCAAGACACTATCTGTATCACTCAAGGATGATTGCTTGAAACAATAGTCTGGAACAGAGGCAGTCAATGTTTCTGCTTGTAAGACGTGCAGAAATGTGAGAGACCCGTGGAGAATTATCTCCCAACATGCAATTTCTGGAGTCCCAAGAAACTTTGGGGAATGCTACCAACTTGACACATTTAATAGAAATAGAAGACAAGTTATATCCTGTGATTTCAGGGGTCCTGACCCTCAATTTAACTGCATATCTTGTTTTACCATTATAATTTTACTTCTTCGACTCAAGCTTTAGGTCTGCAAATGAGTCCCTTATCAAATTGCAGCTACCACTGGAAATATTTCAATTTTATACCTTCATACTTTAGTATACAAAAGTTCGATATCATAGGAGAAGAATATTCCTGGGCTTGGAATTAGATATAGGCTGGAAGCCTAGTTCTGCCACCGACTACACTGATGTTCACTCTTTTGGATTATCAAATAATAAAAAACTAAGCCCCAGCTACTTGGGAGGCTGAGGCAGGAGGATTGCTTGAGCCTAGAAGTTCGAGGCTGTCATGAACTGATTACACCCCCTGCCCTCCAGCCTGGGTGACAGAACAAGATCCCATCTCTAAAAACAAACAAGAAAATAAATTAACGAAAGCTAGAAAACATGGAGAAATGCTATTAAATTTCTGAGAAAAAATATTTACCAAAATAAAATTCTATACCTATCTGAATATGAGGATAAATGTGTTTTCAGATATGTAAATTCTCAACAGAGTTACTGCCCTTGTATCATGTTTTCAAGAAAGTATGGGAAGATATGTTCCATTAAGATGAAGAAGTAAAATCAGAAAGAGGAAGTCATGGAATGGAAAAGACAAGGGATCTAATACAGGAGAGAGGCAAAGGATCTGGATTTTGCCAGGATGCTGGCAAAGGAAAGCCCCATAATGGCAGATATCCAGCATCCTAGAAAACAGTACAGAATTTAATAGAAGGAGAGGAAAGTCCATACGGATGTCTTCAAGAAATAGATTAAGCTGATAGATTACATGAAGTGTTTGACTATATTGAGAAAAGTTTTCAGTCCAGTGGAGCATTTGAGAATGAGTTTATGATAGCTATGTAGAATATCAAGCAACCAAAAAGAATAGACGCAAATACAAACTCTTGGGAAATAAAGTTGTATAAGAAATGTAATTACAATATACTCCAAAACTGAGATGTAAATAATGTTAATAGATTCATAGTTATATAAACTATAATTATGGATTTAGCCCAAGTGTATGCCACAATGATGTTGGAAAGATGGAGAAGGGGAAATATGTACGTGTTTTGGGTGTGTGTGTCAGGAGGTTATATTAAAAGAGGTAAACCATATTCCATAGAATGAAGTAAATTAAATAATGTTTAAAATTCAAAAATAAGAAATAACAGTATAAGCACATTATTAAAAAATGGATGTAAACATCAAAAGAAATAGCTAAAAAAAAAAATTAAAAGTGGTTACCATAAGGAATCAGGAATAGGAGTTGAAGGGGAGTTTGGCTTGGGGACTGCTTTTTTCTCACGTTTTATTCTTAAAATTATGTACATGTATTACTTTGATAAAAATAAAAATTAACTTTAAAATGTAATGCATTAATTGGCTCATTGCCAATTAATGTTTAGTAGAGATTAGTTGAAATTATAAGTGGGATGATGCCTAGTGGAATGAAGGAGGCATATACCAAAGAACAGAAGGTAATGCTATTAGGAGAGGTGCAATTTGTATTTCCAGCTCATTTACAATTTTTTTCTAGGTCCAACCTAAGCTACATCTTTGATCTCACATCATAAACTGTGTTAGAGTATTAATCACATTTAGAAGCTGTACTAAGTTGTTTGGGACACTGGGGTCTATATGGCAAGTCACTACTCCAGCACACTAAATGCTATCACCTCAGCCTCAGTGTGTTAACTCTTCTTCACTGAGTGCCTAATACAGTATCCAAGGGGTATCTTGAATTGCCGGAAGAATATTGCATTGTTTACATGTAGAGGGTGAGAGATAGAGGAGAGAAAGCTATTGCCTTCTTTCCTCCTTAAGTTTCTGTATGCCTGCAGAATTTAAATTACAAGTCTCCTGGGTAAAGATGATGCCCAATTCAACATTCTGAATTGCATCTAGCAATTGTTATTGCTCAATAAATATTGTAGTTGTAATGCTTGGAGGGCTGGGATGCTGTGGCTTAGACAAAACTGTTGCCAGTGTGTGGAAATTAGCTCACGCTGCCATTATATTTCTAGCTGACTCGCAAGTGTTGAGCCTGTGTTGGGCTGCTCATCATGTAATACTTTCATAGCTTCACTTCTCAGCACAGTTCAGCTAACATGGGTCTCAGAGCCCTGTTACAGCTGCAGCTTCTTTTTTATGGTTTATATGCAGTTTTTGTAATCTGCAGTAATGAGCTAAGGATCTGAATGGTAGGAAACAAAGGAGTAGCATAAGAAAACTCTATTAGAGTTTTCAGATGTCCACATCCTCTTTTCCATTTGTTCACTAAAGAATATGGGCCGGGTGCGGTGACTCACGCCTGTAATCCCAGCACTTTGGGAGGCCGAGGTGGGCGGATCATGAGGTCAGGAGATGGAGACCATCCTGGCTAACACGGTGAAACCCAGTCTCTACTACAAAAAAAAAAAAAAAAAAAAAATTAGTCAGGTGTAATGGCGGGCGCCTGTAGTCCCAGCAGTCCCAGCTACTCGAGAGGCTGAGGCAGGAGAATGGCGTGAACCCGGGAGGCGGAGCTTGCAGTGAGCTGAGTTCACACCACTGCACTCCAGCCTGGGCCATAGAGCGAGACTCCGTCTCAAAAAAAAAAAAGGAATATGAACAGCTATTATGCATGAAACGCAGTGTTAGACACTGTGGGAATACAGAGCTACAAAGACATACTCCCACATCTCAAAGAAGTTACAATTTAGACAGAGAAATAGAGTTCTAAATATTACCAGTATCAGGTAGAATGCTCTAAAAAGAACATGATCTCTGGAGTCAGAGGATCTGGATTCAAATTCCCTACTCTCTAGGGGCATGACTTTAAATAAGTTACTTAATCTTATAGAAGCCCCTATGATGTGGAATAATAATGATGATGATTCAATGAGTTATTGCTTACTCAGCAAAGTATCTGGCACATAGTAAAGCCTTAAAAATAATAACATGTATTTATTTTGTCGTATTTGTGATACTATTATTAATACCACACAGAACAAATACAATGTCATGGGAGCAAGGTGGAAAGAGTTCCTTCTGACGGTATTGGAATAAGATTAACTAAGGAAGTGGCAATTGAACTGAGCACAAGAACAGGATTTTTATCTTGTTGAAGAAGGAAGGGGATAGTAGTTCAGCATTTTAGAGTTGGAATAGTATGAACAACAACAAAAAGGCATGAAGGGTTTTTACTTATTTAGGGATCAGGTATGCTGAGGGTTTGTAGAAAGAAATAATGCTGGAAAGTAAGATGAATCCAAATTAGGATACACCTTAAATGTTACAGGAAGGGAATTTAAGGTTTATACTGTTGGTAGAGAGAAGAGTTAGGAAGTTATTAGTTGTTACCTAGTTCAGAGGAGATGAGGAGGGTACTGTGGACCCCTCCCTGGATACTGGAAAGATAGGAAACACAGTAGATACCATCAAGTGACTGAGGTGGGTTGTCTTGACATCAATTAATGTGGAACCCAAGAGGAAAGTCTGATTTACAAGGAAAATAATGATTTTTATTTTGGAATTTGGTGACTGTTGTAGCCCTCAAGTTTATTAAAAATTTTTCTCTCAAGAAAACGTTTTTAAAAATCAATGGTTATGTGAGAACTAAAGTTTTGTGTCACTTCAGAGGCAATATCATATGAATAATTTGACTTACAAGTAGCCTCCTATGTGCCATACCAGGAAGTCATATAATATATAATGAATGTTATTTGCTTTCAGCATAAGGAAACATTGGAAATATTAACATGCTAAATACTTTCTATAAACCATCAATGTCCTGTCACACCTTAGCAGGAATTGTAGTATCTAAGGTAATGATTACTAATAATTTAGCAGGAAGAACATCTCTTCACATTGTGTTGATTTGTCTTTGCACCTGCTTAAATTACTTCCAGTTGAAGGATTTTTACCAACTTATCTATAAGGCATGCATAAAAAGCCATAATTGAGTATTCACATAATGCTAAATTTGGTTGGGAAGTCAGCAAATTGAATTGAAAACAAGATCTCCCTTTTGGGTAGCAGCACTTTTATTCTCCTCACCCACAGATTCTCCCTGAGATGTATCCCTGAATTCAGTAGATATTGTACGTGCCTCAAGCTAGAAGCAAGGGAAGTAAAAATTTACCTACAAGTCTTTTTGACATTTATTATTACAGACCCAGTTGGGATGATTTCTGTTAACACCACCAGTTATGACCTTGAACTCAGAAGGCTATAGGAAGATTAGCTGGCTAGGAGATTGGATGAAGTAGTTTAGTGGAGCTGAGTGAAATGCATCTGCCTATTGTGAGGCATCTGGCTATAGCTTGAGTCAGTTCTCCAAGATTAAATGGGTATAAATAACAATAGAATATTTTCCCACTAGCTTGCAAAGCATCTTACTCTCCACACTCCTGATACTTCTAAGGTCAGTGAGAAAACATGAGAGGCCCATATCTAGTAATGTGAAATATCTTTTATTAGAGGATTTCCCTGCTTGGGTCTTTCAAAACTAGAGTTACTGCACAGTTGATCATTCATTCATTCATTTAATATTTTTGTCTTCTTGTGTATCAGGCACTGTGCTTCTAGAGAAAGAGAGTGTGCTTGCCTCTTGCCCTTTCCCTCTTCTCACTGGCTGGAATATAAACAGGTGATGAGCCATCTGAGACCATTCAGAAGAAGGGATGGCAGAATAAAAAGATAGGAACTTGAGGTTCGACATAGTAGAACCACTGTATCAGCTCTGCGTGGCTTATATATTTGGAGATATATATGAGAGAGAAATACACTGTAACCTTTTAATTTGCCAATATGTTAGATCTTATTATGCAGCCAAACCTATTTGCTGACCAATATAGGTTAACATGATACATGGGCTAGCAAAAACATTGAAAGAAATTTTGAGAAAAGGAAAAAATGATCATCTGTAATCCCGCTCTTCTAACACAACCATCTTAAAATGTGTATATTATCTTCTGAGCCTCATCCATATACACATGTTTTTACATAATTTTAATGAGTTTACATACCATTTGTCATTCTGCTTTTATAGGTTTAACTTTATATACTACGTGTTCTTCCATGTTTTAACATAGTTGTCATAGTTATTTTTAGCAGCTTTATACCATTATAATGTGTCGCTGCACTATGATTTATAAATCTATTCAAAGGATAGATTTTTAAAAATTAGGTTTATTACATGATCTGCGTATTGATTTTTTGATAAATCTGGTTGGATCTGCAAGTGTCTCTTAAATGCTTAGCTTGAGCCTGGAATATATACTTGGTAGGAGATGTGTATAATAAACAATGAACAAATGCTAGCTGGAATTATCATTATTATTATTAGGATTGGATTACTCTGTCTATTTCTAGAGGTGGGAAAGTTGAGAACAAGATCTTGTTTGAAATGACAGATGAGTCAAATTGATAGACAATTATTCTGACAACCTTTACTGAGCTATAATGAACCAGTATTGATATGCCACTTGTTAGTTGTAGGGTTTGTGAGTTATGCTTATTCTTCAGATGTTCTGGGCTGGAGTACCAACTCAGCCTTCTTCTATTTCTCACATTTAGCCATGTCTCCCTCCCTTTATTTACTTTGATTATTTTTACTCTATACTGGATATTTGATGCTTTCTCTGTGGGGCTTACCAGTCATTTGTGAGCTTGCTTAATGTTTTGGATGTCCTAATAGAATGGGATCACTAAGAAGAGCAGTCCACAAAAGAAGTTTCATGTTTTAAATTTTAAACTTCTCATTTAGTATTGTTTTAGCTAAAAGTCTAATATGGCATTGACTGGAGATGATAGGGTTTCTTATGTTGGTGGGTTCTCAATGTCAGAATAATCAGTTAATTTGGGAGTACTTCTGGTAAAATGTATATTTTAGAATTTTAAGATTGAGTTTATGTTTTATTGAAGTGATGTCATGGGAGCAAGGTGGAAAGAGTTCCTCCTGATGATATTGGAATAAGATTAACTAAGGAAGTGGCAATTGAACTGAGCACAAGAACAGGATTTTTATCTTGTTGAAGAAGGAAGGGGATAGTATTTTAGTGTTTTAGACTTAGAATAGTATGAACAACAACAAAAAGGCATGAAGGGTTTTTACTCATTTAGGAATCAGGTATCAGTTTTAATATAGGATCAATTTTAATTAAAATTGCGTATAGTTAATATTATCACATTATTTCAAAGACCAGAAAGGTGTTAAAAGGTACACAGTGACATGTCTCCCCACAGCATTCTGATCTACCTAGTCCCCCTACTTCTTCTAACCATTGTTAATAACTTCTTCTTTATAGAGTTTCCCAATACATATATAATAAAATATAAATGTAGATTATTACATTGCCTCTTTTTTCACATTCTTCTGTACTTCAAGAAGCATCTTTTGAAGAAATGGATTTTTTGTATATTTTCAACACACATAAAATTTAATAGATGATAGTAGTTTCTGGTAATATTACAGGTGTGATTAAATTTCAAGAGCATAATGAGAGTCTAGACCTTGGAATTATTTTCTTCTTTGAACATTCATTGAACTAACACCATAAGAAAATTCCATGTAATATAGTTTGTGCTGCTAACAATGAAATGAAATAACAGAGCCAAATGGTCAGAGTACAGCCTGAAAATGTGTTGGATTTCAAAGTCGAAGTTTTCACAGCTGTGCAGCACTTATACCCCACATATCTATACTAAGACAAGAATATTGTGGCTGGATACCCTATAAAAGATGTCACATTTCACATTTTCACTTTGTCGTTTCTGAAGTCTAGTATCAACAGATAAGATCTAAAACCATTTATTTCAAGTGCATAAAAGACTGATGATATAATATGATATGCTTTTGACTGTAACAGAAACACCAACTCAAAGTGGCTTGAACAATAAGGACATTTTTTTGGCTCTCGTAACCTAAAATCCAGTGGCAGACAAGTCTTCTGGATTGATTGATATAACAGTTTATTTCATCAAGGGACCCATGTTTTCTCTGTCTTTGCTCTCTGCTATCAATGATGTCTACTTTATTTTCAGATTGATTTTTCTCATTTTTATAGGAATTTGATTATTCACTTTTCCAAGATAGAGTGGCATGGAGTGGCGAAAGACCATTAAGGAATGCTGAACATAAAGGAATCCTGGGGACCTGACCCTCAGTTAAGACATAAGAATGACCACCAGGAGTGTGCTCAGTGAGTTTTAGAATGAATGGATAGAGAGCAACATGAACAGGTGCTCTTGTTTAGAGACTAAAGTATATCTTATTCAAGGCCAGTCATTCTCAACTGAAGCTGTACATTGAAATCACTGGGAAGATTAAAATGAAAATACTGATGCCCAAGTCCAATTCCCAGAGATTCTGATTCATTTGTTCAGATATTGGAATTTTTAAAGTGCTTTCCATGGGATTCCAATGGGTAGACAGGATTGAGAACTATCTTCTAGGAACGATAACAGTTCAGAACTTTTAGGAAGAATAAAACAGAAGTCAAACGTAGAATTAGCTTTTAATTCCTAATGAAGTAATATTGGCAGTTTATAAAATTGGTTATCAAACATCCCATGTTTATTAAACACTTACATTACATAAAGCTTAAAAATAGTCCATTATTCTAATAAAGATAAAGGCAGAATCAGAACATACATTTTTGTGGTTAAGACAAAAATAAGAAACTAGAAATGTCTATACTTTACTCTCCTTTTGTTAGTAATTAACAGCGTATTTGCTAATCCTCACATATTCTGACTCCCCCAACTCTTGAATCCACTCCTTCTCCTCTAATTCTATTGCTTTTACCTCAGATCAGCACCTCATAATCTTCCACATGTATCACTATGCAATCTCCTAATTGGATTTGGTATCTCTTCCCTTCAGTCTTTCTTTCACAAAGCTTCCAGATGAATTTTCTCTCAGGAAAACTATTACATCGATCATATCATTCCTCTGCTCAAAAGTCTCAAATTCTGCAGCTTGGCCTTTCAATGCTTCTATAGTCTGGGCCAAATCTACCTTTTGTCTATCTCACACTTCACTTCTTCATTCACTCCATGCTTTGGTTAAATTGAATTAGTATATCATATATGCAGTCTGCCTATTTACTTATTAACACTCTGCTTAAACTTAACTTTTCCATAAAATATTTTCTTTCTCTTTTTTTTTTTTTTTTTTGAGACAGGGTCTCGCTCTTTCATCCAGGCCAGACTGCAGTGGCGCTATCTTGGCTCACTGCAAGCTCCACCTCCCAGGTTCATGCCATTTTCCTGCCTCAGCCGCCCCAGTAGCTGGGACTACAGGCGCCCACCACCGCGCCCGACTAATTTTTTGTATTTTTAGTAGCGACGAGGTTTCACTGTGTTAGCCAGGATGGTGTCGATCTCCTGACCTTGTGATCCGCCCACCTCGGCCTCCCAAAGTGCTGGGATTACAGGCGTGAGCCACTGCGCCCCGCCTCCATAAAATATTTTCTATAATTCAGCTGAAAAAATATTTTCTTTCTCAAAGCCCTGTAGGATGTTAACTGAATTTCTCTTGTGGCACATATCTTGTTCTACCCTCTAATATAGTGATGTGTATACATGACTTACCTCATAGTCTGGCAGCTTTGCATCCTTTTCTATGCTTATATTTGTTGAACGAAGTAATGAACTTTCTGTTTTCCTGTCTTTATAAACTTTAGACTAGTTTTACACATTCCTATGGTTCCAGAACAGTTGGAGGAGTTTAATACGAGGGACTATTGATTAAAATGTCTCACATTTTAGTCAGGCACAGTGGCCCATGCCTGTAATCCCAGCACTTTGGGAGGCTGAGGCGGATGGATCACCTGAGGTCAGAAGTTCGAGACTAGCCTGGCCGACATGGTGAAACCCCATCACTACTAAAAATACAAAAAGTTAGCCAGGCATGGTGGCAGGTGCCTATAATTCCAGCTACTTGGAGGCTGAGGCAGGAGAATCACTTGAACCCAGGAGGCAGAGGTTGCAGTGAGCCGAGATTGCGCTATTGCACTCCAGCCCGGGCAACGAGTGAAACCCTATCTCAAAAATAAAACAAAAGTCTCACTTACATTTCACCTGGCAGCTTGTTAATGTTTATCATTATCTGACTAGTTCTTTAGCTACTGTCATGTGTCAGACATACAAACTCAATCTATAATCCCCACAACAGTCATCTCATCCTCATTTTTCAGATGAGTAAACTGGAATTCAGAGACAGTAAATAACTTGTCCAAGTTCCTTCATAAATTGACAGAGCTGGAATTCCAGACCTGCTCTGTGTCACTCCAGAGCTATACAAGACAGGGTTAAAAACTGAAAATAGAGATGAAGTCTAAATATTAGGCTAGTGATGTTTTAATTTTTTCCCAGCTCATCCACACAAGGTCAAGTTTCCATCTACTGATTCACACATCAGTCTATTCTGACTCTATTCCCAGATCTACCAGCAAAACCACTTCCTATCCAAATTTACAGTCAAACAAAGAAAAGCCAAATCTGCATGAGATACCTTGACTCCAGCCCCATCCAATCCTGCAGAAACCATTAGGATTTAATAGTAGTGACTGAGAGGCATCAAAATGAGAGAATACACAGCTTTGGACAAGAGATGAAATTTTATGGGGTAAACAAAATTGGTATGAAAGCTCAGCCTCTATATTCAGTCTCTTTCTTGCTTTTTACATATTCATAGGATGTAGAGACTTTGCCTACATGATCTCAACTTTCAGTTTCAAAGTGAATTTTTATGACTGTTATATGGATAGTCCCTAAATAACCATATTTGTTTTCAGCCTTGTGGATATTTACCTAACATTTTCACTTCTCATCTGGAGACAACCTTGTGGAAACTACGAACTTCATTTGAATAAATAAAATTTTGATCCAGTAGGTTTAGACCTTGAGAATTAACTTTAATGGGAATTTGATAAGTTGGGTCTATAGCTGTTACTAGAATAGAGTTATTATTTAGTTCAACAGAGAAGAGGACATCCATTTTTCTTACTCGAAGGTGTCCCTCTACTATAAATCCCTATGCCAAGTCAGTCTCATGGAGGCCAAGTGCAAACATAAGAGGTAATAGTAGCAGGGATGGAGATTCTTTTAAAACACTTGAGTGAGAACTGTGGGCATGACTAGATACCATAAGGGATATTAGGAGAGACATTTTGGCCATCAGACTTCTATGGCATAGCAGAGCTATAACTTTAATTCCTCATATAAGTTTCATCTAGTTTTTGGATACTCTATAGAGTAACTGTCATTGTTGAGGGCAGGACTGAACTTTCCAGAGTCAGAACTGTCTATACCAAAGGTGCTTTTTGGTTCTCAAGTAATAATACACAACTAGACCCAATGGCTACCCAGGTACCATGGAGATTCTGTGATGAAATATGAAACTCAAGATAAAGCGTTTCCCCGAATCTCTAAAATACAGGAGCTGCATTGTTTCTAGTGTGCTATGCCTTTTATTTGTCTTCCTAACTGTTGCCTAATGAGTCCCAATTGACACATATATAGAAAGGATACCAAATTGGGCATAAATGTGACTTTGATTCTAAGTCAGAGAAGAAATTAGATGACCTGAACAGTAGCTGATATTTGATGCCCACCAGGTTCTCAATATTCAAATCTTCTCTTTTTTTTCTTTTTTACTAATTAGCCCAGAAGTATATGCCATTAACTAGATAATGTTATACAAGATAGGAAGTTTAATTTTCATTCCTAGCACATGAAATTACTGTTGAACACCTTAAAGTCTCTTTATTTTTGTTTTTAAGTTTATAAAACTGGGAGATTAATATCTTGATCTCATAGGAAGGCTGTGAAACTAAATTAGATTAATAACCAATAAATATGGAAATGCTCTAAGCAAATGAATAACAACTTATTAAGTACATTTGTTTATAACTATGTTTAAGAACACTTAAAGGTAAATTAGTACAAACCTTTTAGAAGACACTTTGGAAATATCTATTAAAATTCAGAGTAATAATGTTAGAGAAGGGGAAAGGCAATTTTACTTTTCACTTGATACCAGTCTGATTTTTTGAGCATTTAAAATGCTCATGTTATATAGCATTTTAAATTAAATAATTAAAAATAAAGAGTACTGCACCTTTTAAAAGTAGGAATGCTCTAACAGCAAGTGAATTATTAATGTTTGTTTTTATTCCTCACAGCAACTGAAGACTGATCAGTTATATAGTTAGTGTTTTTTATTTTAGAATAGTAATGTATTAATGGCTCAGTGTGCCGCGATAACAGTTTCAACATAAATATGTGTATTTTGTATTCTGAGCATAAGACATAATAGCTCTAATTAAAATGCTTCTAGCCATCCCAGAAGCACTTCCAAGA
This sequence comes from Trachypithecus francoisi, assembly GCF_009764315.1. NCBI lineage: Eukaryota > Metazoa > Chordata > Mammalia > Primates > Cercopithecidae > Trachypithecus > Trachypithecus francoisi. The sequence goes on along the minus strand of NW_022681469.1, from coordinate 98,783,420 downwards.
AACCCTCAAAAGCCTGTGTCTTGCTGGGCGCGGTGGCTCAAGCCTATAATCCCAGCACTTTGGGAGACCGAGGCGGGTGGATCACGAGGTCAGGAGATCGAGACCATCCCGGCTAACACAGTGAAAGCCCGTCTCTACTAAAAAATATATATAAAAAAAAAATTAGCCGGGTGAGGTGGCGGGAGCCTGTAGTCCCAGCTACTCGGGAGGCCGAGGCAGGAGAATGGTGTAAACCCGGGAGGTGGAGCTTGCAGTGAGCCGAGATCCGGCCACTGCACTCCAGCCTGGGTGACAGAGCGAGACTCCGTCTCAAAAAAAAAAAAAAAAAAAAAAAAAGCCTGTGTCTTTTCATCTCAGATTTTTTTTTTATCAAGTTGTACTCTAACTCCTGATGCCAGAGAGATGAACAAGAAGATCCAGAGCAAAACCTCCTTCAAAATCTTCATTAATGAGGTGTAAGAAACCTTCCTAAAGCTCCTACTATAACAGGAAGTGCTGGAAAAAACTTGAGGGAAGAGGAAAAAAAAATTAAAAGCAGCCTAAGAAAGGACCAGACTTTGAAATATTGCAATAATAAAATATTTTACATCTCTGCTTTGATATTGTCCTCTGAAAATACTTTACACTCAAAGATTCTGCTCTAACTTTGAGTTTACTGAAAGACTAAATCACCCTTCATTAGTGAGCACTGGTTTAATTTGTCATACAAAAACTTTATAACTTATTTCTATTTTAAAATAAGGTATTTTCACAAACAAATGCTATTTCAGCCAATTATTTTGCACAATAAAATCAAATATAAAGTTAGATTCTATTAAGAATATGTAAAGGATCAATTCAATCGCATCTAAATTTATATTTATATATTTTCTTTGATAATTCAGTTGATCCTATAGTGCCCTGCTCTTAGCTAACAGAGAGTGGATCCCAAACCTAAGGCCTTCCAAGATAATGCAAAAATGACAGGGTACGGAACACACTACGCCAAAACACGGCACCTTGGCATTTGAGAAAACAGCTGAAGCCGGAAGTCCTCTTTGACTGTCTCTCACCTTTCTTCCTTGAAGCAGGCCATAAAAGAAATTATCTGAACTTCCTCTAAAGCATACCATAAGACCCTCATTCCAAAGAGGTCCTCCATATATCTAGAGAAAAGGAATAAAGCTACAGAGACACAGAGAAGAAAAGAATCTGAATACACAGGCTTTGCTAAGTTCCCCCAATTTATTACCATACCCTTTTGTCCCTCAATCATGGTTCTGCCCCACAGTCCATAAAATTCCACAGATTTCCCTTTTTTTTTTTTTTTTTTTTGAGGCAGAGCCTCACTCTGTTACCCAGGCTGGTGTGCAGTGGTACAATCTCAGCTTACTGCAACCTCTGCCTCCTGGGTTCAAGCAATTTTCTGCCTCAGCCTCCCGAGTAGCTGGGACTACAGATGCATGTCACCACATCTGACTGAATTTTTTTTTTTGTATTTTTTGTAGAGAGGGGGTTTCACCATGTTGGCCAGGCTGGTCTTGAACTTCTGGCCTCAAGTGATCCACCCACCTCAGCTTCCCAAAGTGCTGAGATTATAGGCCTGAGCCACATCACCCAGCCTGGGTGTTCATTTCTGAAGGCTCTTGTGTAATTGATGTAAAAGTTAAATACATTAATATGCTTTTCTCTTTTTAATCTGTCTTTTGTTGTAGGGGTCTCAGCCAGGAGCCTTGCAGTCAGTGAGGAAAAACTATTACATTTCTCTCTTATGACAATTACTTTTTGGTTTTTCTAATGTTGCAAACTCACTTCTGAGACTCTTAGCATAGATTAAAAAATACATGTAAATTAATTTTCCCATTATATGGAGCTTGAAACAGATTGCTAATCTCAATTCAGAAAATGCCACAATTAAATCTGTGAGGAAAGCTTTTATCAAACTAAACAGAGAAACAAAGGAATAGACTTTGGAGCATACAAGCTATTAACAAGGTGCAAGTAGCATGTGGCAAACAGAAGGCAGAGCTATTCCCTAAAAGTTTTCTTTTTATCTTAAATAACTTTTGTAGGATTTTAGAGCTTAGTGTTGGCATAGCTCTGTTTATGTTCTGCTGTTATCCAGCAAGAAGAAACATATTCAACATCTATGGCAGACTTCTTGTCATTCCCTAAGATCTTCTTCCAGACAAATAGAATTTTTAGCTGGGCATGGGGCCATCCAAATAAACACTTCCCAGAACCTTTGAGCCAGTGTTGCCATGTAGCTTGGTTCTGGCCAGAGATATAAGTGGAGGTGAGAGCCCTAGCAGCTTCAGAGCCCTCTTTTTTTTTTATTTTGAGATGGAGTTTAGCTCTTGTCGCCCAGGCTGGAGTGCAATGGCGTGATCTTGGCTCATTGCAACCTCCACCTCCTGGGTTCAAGTGATTCTTCTGCCTCAGCCTCCTGAGTAGCTGGGATTACAGGCACCCGCCACCACCCCAGCTAATTTATTGTATTTTTAGTAGAGACAGGGTTTCACCATGTTGGCCAGGGTGGTCTCGAATTCCTGTACTCAAGTGATCTGCCCACCTTGGCCTCCTAAAGTGCTGGGGTTACAGGTGTGAGCCACTGCATCCAGCCTAAATACACCAAATTTAAGGCTCATAGAGTCCACTTTGGTAATGAACCACCACTTATTTAAAATCTGATTAAAAATGCATGGTGTCTTTTTTGTGGACAACACAGATAAAAAACAAAACAAACAAAATAAACATCATAGTGAAAAAACCTATTTTACAATACAGTTAAAATGCAAAGTGAGGCCTGAGTTCTTATCCCAATTGTACTACTTGTTTTTACCATTCTATAATGAAATAAAATAAATATATGGATTATTATAGATACAAATTAGTGCAAGTTGTCCTCAAGAGAGTTTGAATAGGTGATGTCACTTCATTAAAATGGTGAGGTAGAAGCAAGGTGACTTCACTTCCTCCTACTGAAAGGTAAAATTTATAACACTGAGGCTGAGCCCAGTGGCTCACGTCTGTAATCCCAGCACTTTGGGAGGCCAAGGGGGCAGATCACTTGAGGCCAGGAGTTCAAGACTAGCCTGGCCAACATGGTGAAACGCTGTACTAAAAATACAAAATATTAGCTGGGAGCGGTGGCATATACCTGTAATCCCAGCTACTTGGGATGCTGAGGCATGAAAATTGCTTGAACCCAGGAGGCGGAGGTTGCAGTGAGCCAAGATCATGCCACTGCACTCCAACCTGGGTGACAGAGTGAGACTCTGTCTCCAAAAAATAAAATAAAATAAATTAAAAATAAACATAAAGCACTGAGATTATTACCAGCCGTATTCCAGAACTGAAATATAAGGTTGAGACAGTTCCTGGGACCACACAGAAGTGAAAAACTCCATGTAGACACTAAGAGAATTTGACTTTTATATCCGTGATACCCTTCCCTCAATTTTCCAGGCACCAAGCTTGCAGAAAATTTCCCCCAACTCATGGTTACTACACTGGAAAAAGTTAGATCAAGGTAGACAACCAACTTTCCCACCATCTTGGGTTCCCTGTACCTGCTTCAATCCATGGAAAGCATTGCAAGAGCCTGGAGACAGGGGGTGGAGGGGGTGGGGGTGAAATTCATGAGGACAGTCAGAGACAAAGGCAGGAGATGGGACTAACATCCACAGACTGGGAAACTCTACTCTGTATCTTGGCCAAAAGAGACATCAAATCAGAGTGGCTGTTCAGCAGCACAAGGAGGTATGTTTCATGGATCACCTAGGCATTAACCACTAGGCAGTTTTTCCACACTGCAAGGATATCCCCTTTGGGACCTCCTCCATCTGTGAAGGGCACTGCTTCAAAGTTTGCTAGAGCCAAGGCAAACCTGGGCTTAAGAGCCATATACTGCCAAAAAGGAGGAAGTGTTGCAGCAAAAGAAGGTATTCAACGGGTATATTACAAAGAATTCTCTAAGCAAACATATCCAATAAAAACCAAAACAAGCCAGACAGAGAAGACTAGAATAGATAACTAATCCTTCAGTGTGAAGACATGGATGTACATCCACAAGAAACAATAGCAAACAGAGAACCAGGACCTCTCCTAATGGACAAAACAAGGAGCCAGTGATCAACCCTAACAAGACAGAGATAGGTGAGCTCGCTGATCAAGAATTCAAAATAGCAGTTTTAAGGAAACTCAGTGATCTCCAAAATAACACAGAAAAGCAACTAAGAAATTTATCAGAGAAATTTAACAAAGAGATTGAAATGATAAAAAAGGAAACAAGTCCTAGAACTGAAAAAATGTATTTGCTGAACTGAAAAATTCATTAGCGGCTCTCTTGTATCTCTTGATCCAGCAGAACGGATCAACCAGAGGAAAGAATTAATGAGCTCAAAGACAGGCTATTGGAAAATACACAACCAGAGGAGAAAAATATATGAAAAGGAATGAAGAATGCCTATAAGATATAGAAAATCTAAGAATTACTGGTATTCAAGAGGGAGCTGTGCAAGAGCCAGGGGTAGAAAGCTTATTCAAAGAAATAATAACAGGAAACTTCCCCAAACTTGGGAAAGATAAATATACAGGTACAGGAAGGTCAGAGATCACCAATCAGGTAAAACTCAAAATTACCCCAAGGCAATTAATAATCAAATTCTCAAAGGTCGTGGACAAAGAGAGGATCCTAAAAGCAGCAAGAGAAAAGAAGCAAATAACATATAAAGTAGCTGATAAGGTTTGGCTCTGTGGCCCTACCCAAATCTCATCTTGAATTATACTCCCATAATTCCCACATGTTATGGGAGGGATCTGGTGGGAGATGATTTGAATCATGGGAGCAGTTTCCCCATGCTGTTCTCATGGTAGTGAATAAGTCTCATGAGATCTGTTGGTTTTATCAGGGGTTTCCACTTTTGCATCTTCCTCATTTTTTTCTCTTGCCACCACCTTGTAAGAAGCGCCTTTCACCTCCCGCCATGATTCTGAGGTCTCCCCAGCCATGTGGAACTGTAAGTCCAATTAAACCTATTTTTCTTCTTAGTCTCTTGTATGTCTTTATCAGCAGTGTGAAAATGGACTAATACAGTAGTTCCAATTCATCTGGTAACAGACTTCTTAACAGAAACTGTACAGGCCAGGAGGGAGTGGGACAACATATTCAAAGTGCTGAAAGAAAGAAACATGCCAAGTAAGAATTATGTACCCAGCAAAGCTATCCTTCAAACATAAAAGAGAAATAAAGCCTTTCACAGACAAACAAAAGCTGAGGGAACTTATCACCCCAGACCCATCTTACAAGAAATGCTGATAAAGGGAGATCTTTAATATGAAAGAAAAAAATTAACATGCAAAAAGAAAACATTTGCAGGTATAAAACCCACTGGTCAAAGAAAGTACACAGACAAACTCAGAATACTCTAACACTATAATTGTGGTATGCAATCCACTCATAAATCTAGTATGAAGACTAAATAACAAATCTATCAAAAACAATACTAGCTACAGTAACCTGTTAAGAGATAGGCAATATAAAATACATAAATAGAGACAACAAAAAGTCAAAATGTGTGTGTAGGGGAATGAAGTTAAAGTGTGGTGTTAGTTTTTCCTTTATTTGTTGGTTTCTTTGTGATCAAAGATAAGTTGTCATTTGTTTAAAATAACTTGTCATATATATATATATAAGATGTTTTTGTAAGCCTCATGGTAACCACAAAGGAAAAACCTATAATAAATATACTAAAAATAAAAAGCAATGAATTAAAACATACTACCAGAGGCTGGGTGTGGTGGCTCGCACCTGTAATTTCAGCACTTTGGGAGGCCGAGGCAGGTGGATTGCTTGAGCCCAGGAGTTTGAGACCAGCCTGGGCAACATGATGAAACCCTGTCTCTACTAAAAATACAAAAATTAGCCAGGCATGGTGGCACACACCTGTGGGCCTGGCTACTTAGGAGGCTGAGGCAGGAGGATCGCTTGAGCCTGGGAGGTGAAGGCTGCAGTGAGCTGAGATTGTGCCAGTGCCCTCCAGCCTGGGTGACAGATCAAGACCTGTCTCCAAAAAATAAATAAGTAAGTAAATAAAATAAAACATACTACCAGAGAAAATTGCTTAACCACAAAGAAAGACAGTAAGGAAGGAAGAAAGAGAGAAGTTAACAAAACAACCAGAAAACAAGTAACAAAATGTAGTAGTAAGTCATTATCTATCAATAATGACATTTATGTAAATGGACTGAATTATCCAAGTAAAAGACAGAGTGGCTGAATGGATAAAGAAATAAGACTCAACTGTATGCTGCCTACAAGAGACCCACGTCATCTTTAAAGACACACATAGACTAAAAAATGAAAGGATGGAAAAAGATAGTCCATGCAAATGGAAACCGACAAAAGCAGGAGTAGCTATAGTTAGATAAAATAGACTACAACTTACACTTTAAAAAGAGTTAAAGAAGTTCATTATAATGATAAAAGGGTCAGTCCAGCAAGAGGATATAACAATTATAAATATCTGTGCACCCAACACAGAAACACTGAAGTATATAAAGCAGACATTAATAGACCTAAAGGGAGGAATAGACTGCTATACAATTATAGTGGTGACTTCAATAACCCACTCTCAGTAATGAACAGATTATCCAGTTGGGAAATCAACAAAGGAACATCAGAGTTAAACTATACTCTAGATCAAATGGGCCTAAATTGACATTTAAATAGTGTGTAAATAGTCATTTTGTTGTGTGACATTGTAACAGCACTTTTGCTTTTATTTATATGGGTATAAAAATACCCCATTTCTGATTTCTTGAGTCAAATTAATTGAGTGTTAGACACAAGCTAGTTGAAGAGGAAGACATTACTACTGCTAGGCTAATCTTTATTAAACATTTTTAAAAAATCAAACCTCCACTTTCCCCTCTTTTCTACCTTCTTTTTTCCCTTGACCTTAACACTTAGTAGATGATCTCATGGCCTACTTCTCAGAGTATATAGAAACCTTCTGATAGGAGGTCTCTCAACTTTCTAATACCAAGTCTCCACACCCACCTGTGTCCGTGCTTATCCTGGTCTCCTTCCCTCAAGTTACAATAGAAGGAATATCTCTCTTCCTACCCAAGGTCAATATCTTTACCTATGCTTTGGATCCCAGCACTTCTTGTCTTCTCAGGAAATCTATGCTATAGGTTATCCCTTCTCTCTCCTATATCTTAAATATTTTAAATGTCTTCTTTTCAATGGGGTTATTCCCATCTGCTTATAAACAAGCTTGTTTTCTTCATTAAAGGAAAGGCTCCTGGCTAACAGTCACTCTTCCTTAAATAGTGCTTAGATGAATAATGTCCATGCTTGCCTGTGTAATTCTGTCTTTTCTGTACTTTTAGAGCTGACCCCATGGCTGAGATTATAGGTCTCCATATTTAATAAGGTTATATCTAAGTCTTCTAAATAAAGGAAACAGATAGTCTGCCTCATTTGTTTATTTATTTATTTGAGACCAAGTCTCACTCTGCCGCCCAGGCTGGAGTGCAGTGGTGCAATCTCAGCTCACTGCAACCTCTGCCTCCCAGGTTCAAGCCATTCTGTTGGCTCAGCCTTCTGAGTAGCTGGGATTACAGGCATGTGCCACCATATCTGGCTAATTTTTGTATTTTTAGTAGAGATGGGGTTTCACCATGTTGGCCAGGCTGGTCTCAAACTCCTGACCTCAGCTGATCCACCCACCTTGGCCTCCCAAAGTGCTGGGATTACAGGTGCGAGCCACCGTGCCCAGCCTATTCTGCCTCTTTTATGTGGCTGCATGTATCTACTGTCACCCTTTAATGTGTTGATTTCTTGTTATAATTCCCAGAGAGGAATCTTTTTTTCCCCCAATTTACTTATTTCTAGAGAGGATCTCAGTGTGGCTTCAAAATACACAACACTAGTTTTTGCAGTATTTTTCTAAACAAAAATATTTCTTATCCAGGTGTGGTGGCTCATGCCTGAAATCCCAGCACTTTGGGAGGCTCAGGTGGGAGGATCACTTGAACCCAGGAGTTTGAGACCAGCCTGGGGAACATAGTGAGATCTCATCTCTAAAAAAATAAAAAATAAAAAAAAAAAACAAGTATTGTGTTGGGCACCTGTGGTCCCAACTACTAGGGAGGCTGAGGTGGGAAGATTGCTTGAGCCCAAGAGGTCAAGGCTGCAGTAAGTCATGATGGCACCACTGTACACTGCACAGGTGACAGAGTGAGACTCTGTCTAAAAAGAACAAAAACAAACAAACAAAAACAACAACAACAAAAAACGGCCGGGAGCGGTGGCTCATGCCTGTAATCCCAGCACTTTAGGAGGCGGAGGCAGGTGGATCATGAGGTCAGAAGATCAAGACCATCCTGGGTAACATGGTAAAACCCCATCTCTACTAAAAATGCAGAAACAAAATTAGTCAGGCATGGTGGCAGGCACCTGTAGTCCCAGCTACTCGGGAGGCTGAGGTGGGAGAATGGCGTGAACCTGGAGGCAGAGCTTGCAGTGAACTGAGATCGTGCCACTGCATTCCGACCTGGGTGACAGAGTGAGACTCCGTCTCAAAACAAACAAACAAACAAACAAAAACTTCTTCCAACTAGTGTGCATGTGTGCACCACCCAGATAATAGCAGCTTTGGCAGAATTTTATCTCTAGTCTTGTAGTTTTCATTTTTCGTATATAAAACTCAATGAGAAGTGCAATGTTAATTGAGTAGTTCCACTGAAAAAAAAGAGGTTATGGCTTACTGACTTTATTGAAATAACTTGCATTTACATCAAGAGTTGACCAAAATTTCCTATTTTGAAAATCAGTACTGTACTTAGCTACTTAAATAGAGCCCATTGCCATGGAAGTTGGCAATACCATTTTAATAAAACAGGATTGAATATTTGTGGAGAAACATTAAATCCTTCATATTTTGCATGTCTTATGACTATGTGTATCAGTAAAAAGAAGTAATTGAATATGTTTCCACAAATGGAAAAGATGTTAAAGCAATAAGAAAAAAAGATGTATTTCGGCTGATTCAAGCTGATCAGAAGATGTATTTTAGGAGCAGACCTTCATTTACATATGTTCAAATAACTATTGAACTTGTCAGTAATAACAGCTGCTTAATCTGAGTTTTATGATGGCTTTTTGACTTGTTGCTACTTAAAGCAATCATATAAAGGCAGCAAATCCCCACAACATCAGAAAATGTAGTATTGAAAAACTCCAGTATTAAGTTCCTATAGATGAGACTTCATGAATAGTAGAAATAATAAAAGATGGTTCCACGAGTGTGTGATACAATAATAGGAATTAGTATGATTAAACTGAACAACTTTCATTTACTGGACAGATGGTAATTCTTTTTTTTTTTTTTTTTTGAGACGGAGTCTTGCTCTGTCGCCCAGGCTGGAGTGCAGTGGCCGGATCTCAGCTCACTGCAAGCTCCGCCTCCCGGGTTTACGCCATTCTCCCGCCTCAGCCTCCCGAGTAGCTGGGACTACAGGCGCCTGCCACCTCGCCCGGCTAGTTTTTTTTTTTTTTTGTATTTTTAGTAGAAACGGGGTTTCACCGTGTTAGTCAGGATGGTCTCGATCTCCTGACCTCGTGATCCGCCCGTCTCGGCCTCCCAAAGTGCTGGGATTACAGGCTTGAGCCACCGCGCCCGGCCGGTAATTCTTAAGTAGAATTTTTCCAGAGAATCAGCACAATATAGGTACTGCATTCAAAGGCACTTGTTACTAAAAATAAACAATCGAAAATAATTTGCAATGAAAGTTCAAAACTACTTGGCAGAATGAACGTGAGTATTCTTTAAAAAGCTAAGCCTTTTCAAAGGCTGAAGCTTGGCTTGCTGTTATGCATTTTATAAAACTACAACATAATTTTTTAAAGTTTCCCAAGCAAGCACTGTACAGTTCAGTTTTAAAAATTATATTTTTTGCTTGGAATGTTTCTGAATTCCATCTAGAGAAATTTTACTGTAAGTATAGATAAGGAAAAAATGAAACCATTTTGGCAATCAAGAAGAACTTTAGAGATTTTTAGACTAACCACAAATGAAATAATGCCCTCTGACCTCAGAGTCTCAATGAGGGGATAATATGAGTGCTAGATTTTAAAAAATTTAGTGAGTGGATGGTAATCTCTGAAAAGCAGATTGCAAGGCAGATAAGCATGAATTTGAAGATATGAAGAAACTCAGGGAGGTTCATAAAGGCTGGAGTATCATAGTTATTGCCTTTGTAAATATGAGGTTGTCAAACTCTATTCATTATTCAAGCCAGGAGTTTAGGGTTGATGGTCTCAGTAATTTTGTTGATGGAATATATGTTTGATGAATGAAGAGACTGTTTAACAGTTACATACATTAATAAGCAAACTAAAGTCATAAACCTTAATATATTTTCTACAAATAATCCTATCAACTCAAATGGTGTTTATTTGGTAGTATAATTACATATGATGGTTCTATTGATTATTTAGAAATCTTATTCAGTTTATAGATTTTGTAGGTATGTATATTAGTTTCCTATTGCTGCTGTAACAAATTACCACAAACCTAGTAAATTGAAACAACACAAATATATTATCTTATGATTCTGGAAGTCAGAAGTTTGAAATGGTTTTCACTGGGCTAAAATCAAGTTGTTATTAGGACTGCATTCCTTCTGGAGGCTCCAGGGGATAATTTGTTTTCTTGCCTTTTCTAGCTGTTAAGGCCACCTGGCATCCTTGGCTTGTGGCCTCTTCCTCCATCTTCAGAGCCAGCAGCATAGCATCATAAACAGTCTCTATGTCTCTGTCATCACATCTCTTTCTTTGACTCTGACCCTCCTTCCTCCATCTTATAAAGACCCTTGAGATTACATTGGGCCCACCTGGATAATCCAGGATAGTCTCCCTCTCTCAAAATCTTTAATTTAATCATCTCTACAAAGTCCCTTTTGCTATGTGAGAACACATATTCACAGGTTCTGGGAATTTGGATATGGACATCTTTGTCATATTTTCCTGCCTACTGCAGTGTGACAGACTGGATTATTGTTCCAACTCTTCACTCCCTACCAATAAATAGGATTATAGATTCATACCCTTTCCAGCAATTTTGCAGTGCCTTCCCAAAATGGTTAAGTTGTATCCCCACCCCTTGGCTCTGGAATTGACCCTATGTCTTGCTTTGGCCTGTGAGATGTTGGTAGTTGTGATATAATTGAAGGCTTAAAAAGTGCTTGTATGATTGGGCCTGCTCTCTTGTACTTCTGTTATTGCCATGAGAAGAACATGCCCAAGACAAGAGTCATGTGGAATAGAGTTGAGTTGCCTTAGCTGAGTCTGGCCTGAATCAGTTTATCCTTGGCCAATCCACGGATCTCTACAAATTAATTATTGTTCTTTTAAATCAGTGAATTTTGAGATACTTTATTATGCTTATTTTTTGTGGCAATCACTGATACAGTAGAGATCTTAGATTTTCCTTTTTCATAATCTTGTCTTCTACTTGCAGTTATTGTACTGCTAGATAACATTTCATCATACATTTAACACTTACTTAACATGTGCCAGGTATATGCAAAGTTCTAGGCAGAAAGTTGGAAGCTTAACTTTCATGCTCTGTTCATGTAGCACTCATAGACATTCCCAAAAAAAGGGAGGAAAGGGCACAAGGAAGAGATGGAACTTGAAGTCATTCTATGATTGAATTGAATGGCAAAGATTTGATTTAGTTACTCATCATGACCAATCTGCATTACTGTGACATTAATTGAATACATTTTTACTGAGAACTTAATTTGTGAATGTATTTGGTGTTAGGAATACATATGAGAAGATGCAAACTTTGTTTTCATATCTTTGTTTCAAATCTTTGTTTTCATTTCGTATTACTGATCATAGCATTGTAAAAAAAAAGTGACAATTCTTTCTATTATATTCCATTTGATTTTATAGTCATAACAGGCATTGTGTTTCTGATTTTAAAAACATAATTTAGTAGGAAAAGAGATTAAAACTATTAGCTTAACTAAGTTTGGTTAGTATCTGTTGATTTTAGTAATTTATACCAGTGCTTCTCAAGCTATCTTTGATGAAGGACCATTTATTTTTTAAGTTTCTAATCTATGCTGACTGACACATTTATAAAATACAAAAAGAAATGCCAAAACTGTGTCAAATTGTTATAAAACATTTCTGAATATTCTGGCTTTCTACACTCATCTTTTCTTGTACTGGTAACAAATAGTTTGTTGATTGGCACCTGCCAGTAGACTACACTTTCAGTAACACTGCTACTGATTCTAATTATTACAAATCAAGAATGTGAATATATTTGAATGCATGAAATTTGAAGACTTATCAGTAATTCATATGTCAAATTTATTGTTTTTTAATATTAGCTTTTAATTTTTTAAGTTAAGAAATGATATATGAAAATGTAAATGGGAAATGCTTTCTATTAATTCAGGTCCATCTTCTCTCTCTCTCTTTTGTTTTTTGTAAATGGTCTCACTGTGTCTCCCACACTGAAGTGCAGTGGCACAATCACAGCTCACTGCAGGCTCAACCTCCTGGGCTCAAGCAGTCTTCCCACCTGAGCCTCCTGAGTAGCTGGGACAACAAGCATGTGCCACCATGCTCAACTAATTTTTAAATTTTTTGTAGAGGTCTCATCGTGTTGGCTCATTGTGTTGCCCAGGCTGGTCTCGAACTCCTGGACTCAAGTGATTACTGGGGGCTCACACCAGTAATCCCAACACTTTGGGAGGCTAAGGCAGGTGGACTGCTTGAGCTTAGGAGTTTGAGACAAGCCTGGGCAACATGGTGAAACCCTGTCTCCATCTGAAAAAAAGAAAAAAAAAAAAAAAGCCCGGCATGGTGATGCATGCCTGTAATGCCTGTAGTCGCAGCTACTCAGGAGGCTGAGGTCAGAGGCTCCCTGGAGCCTGGAGGCCAAGATCGCAGTGCACCATGATTTTACAACTGTATTCCAGCCTGAGCAACAAAGCAAGATCCAAAAGACAGAGAGAAAGAGAGAGAGAGAGAGAGAGAGAGAGAAAGAGAAGAAAGGGGAAGGAAGGAAGGAAGGGAGGGAGGGAAAAGAAAAGAAAGAAATGCAAAAGAAGAAAGAAAGAAGAAAGAAAAGAAAATAAAGAAAATCCTCTTCTAATGTGTAGCAGTCAATTACAATAAAAAGAAAGCAGATAATTTGGGGATACTTCAGGAAGTCCTTTGTGCTCTAGCAAGTTAGGTAATTTTTCTAGATTTTTGAAAAAATTTTCTAGATTTTAAAAGTTATTTGTTTTCATAGCATTGCATAGAATATAAAAATAATTATTTTACCTCTGAAAAAAATAAGGTAGCTATTTAAAAAGTAAAAGCAAATGCTTATAGAAATATAAAGCAAGCTGGCTGGAGAGGAATTGGAATTGTCAGTGATTTTTTTCTCTTATGTATGGGTTCCTGGGGGAGGCATCACGTTTGAAGTGATAACATGGTTTTAGGATCAAAGCAAATAACTAAAACAAGGAGGAAGCTAGTTTCTCATTACACTGCAATATGTCTTTAGAATGTTGAACAAATGGAATGAAGGACAACAAAGCACATCAATGGTAAATTACATAATTCTTGATGTCTTCTCTTGTCCCATAGACGTGTCTATGGCAACCCACAAATCGTAAAGACTGGGTAGATGTCAACAGTGCTGACTTTCTTTGTTTACCAAATTTCAGTACATAAAACCACACTAAAGTAGTCATTAAACAAAGAAGAACTGAAAGGGGAAGAGTTGAGATCTGAATTATTTAAATAAAAGTATCTTAAAATTATGGTATTAGGGATGAGGGTAAAAAATTGTTTAGTATTATGAAATTAAATTAAGCATGGATTTGATGGATGAATATAGGGAAAAAGTATAAAAATTAAATGGGGTTGAAATGGGGGTAGGGATGGAATAATTTCTAAGTATTGTAATATGCAATGCACATTGTGAGCAGATATACAAGACAGTACTTAAAGTCCTATAAAAATGTGTGTATGTGTGTGTGTGTGTTTCTTTTGCCTAGTAGTGGGACACTATAGAAAAAGGGAGAATTTTGAGCGCCTTTTAAATCTTTTTTTTTTTTTTTTGAGACATAGTCTTGCTCTGTCGCCCAGGCTGATGTGCAGTGGTGCACTCTTGGTTCACTGCAACCTCCACCTCCCAGGTTCAAGCAGTTCTCGTGCCTTAGCCTCCCGAGTAGCTGGGATTACAGGCATGTGCCGCCATGCCCAGCAAATGTTTGTACTTTTAGTCGAGACAGGGTTTTACCATGTTGGCTAGGCTGGTCTTGAACTCCTGACCTCAAGTGATCTGCCCACCTCAGCCTCCCAAAGTGCTGGGATTACAGGCATGAGCCACTGTGACCAGCCTAAATCTTATTTAATTGTACTCATATTGGTCTTAGTCATTTGTACGACACTACTGTTTAATATTGACAACTTTGAAAGTCACTGAAAAAAATTAAATGGCAATTTAATGTTAAGAGCTGCTTATGGTTATCAAATCCATCAAAGCCCTTCATGAATATATTAAGCACAAACCCACTGAATTGCTGTTGCTGAAGACAGCTTGGTATTTTAAAATTGCCTAGTGAGAATAGATGTACTATAATAATAGGAAGGACTCTGGTTACAGTTTACTATTTTATCTTTACATATAGAAAGAAATCCAGACCTGTTTTTAATTATTTAATGTTCTAGAATCTTTGCCAACCTAGTGGAGGTATTTTTTTTTTCCAAGACGGAGTCTTGCTCTGTTGCCCAAGCTAGAGTGCAGTGGCACAGTCTCGGCTCACTGCAAGTGGGGATTTTTTTTTCTTTAGCTATAAAATGATTTCTAGAAGTATATTTAGAAAATTATGTTTCATCTAGATTAATGTTATTTAAATAGCTGCAATAGCAAAAATAAAATTCCTGTGACAAAATAATTCATAGGGGCAGTGGTACAAAAATTCAGTAAATAGTTCATATAGAATAAATTATGATTCAGAGGCCAAGTGCGAATCCTCCAAAGTTTAATTAATAAGGCAGCTGTATTCTTCGGTTTCATTCTTCTAGGGGACTGTCTTTTCATTAAATGTTAATAAGGATTTTGTGGGGATCAGTGCTATCCTAAAGAGAGAGCAGGGCACACAGCATAACATATGACCATGAACATCTTGCTTGCTTTACACTGCTAGTCCTGAAATCATTATTTGGAAGACTGATGCGGCCTGCCTTCCCTTATAATGTTTTAAATTCCAAAATACTGTCTCAATTATCTTTCATCCAAAGTCATAGTGTGCTTAATCCAGGTATTAAATAATTAAACATGATTTCTCAAACCAACCTAGATCAAAGTAAAAAGGAAGATAGTTACCCATCCACTCTCTCTCTGATTGGTAAAATTTCAAGTAGTGCAGGAAGGGTCATCTTTAGCAGTAGGGTGGATTGGGGAAAATTAAGTTGTATCAGTGACCCTGCATTTTTCCCCTTAGGAAAGCTCGAGGACAACTTTCCCTGACTCTGTGATGGACCAAGAATAAAAATAAGATATTTAGGATCACTCAATTGGGCCTCTGAGGTAGAAAGTAGAGATTTTGGTGATAAGAATTAAAGGGAGAGAACCAAAAGTTTTTGTCTTTTAAAGTACCTGCTCACGGTTCAAGGTAACTTCATCAAACCATGGAGGAGTAGTAAAACAATTCACATGAAGAAAAGGGATTCTGCATTAAATTTTAGGTAGTAATGAAGAACGAGAATTTTCTTGGCGTGTTCCTAGTGCACATAAGCCTGAAATAGAAGGCAAGAATGGGATTTGGAGCCTGGCGCGGTGGCTCAAGCCTGTAATCCCAGCACTTTGGGAGGCCGAGACGGGCGGATCACGAGGTCAGGAGATCAAGACCATCCTGGCTAACACAGTGAAACCCCGTCTCTACTAAAAAAAAAAAAAAAACTAGCCGGGCGAGGTGGCGGCGCCTGTAGTCCCAGCTACTCGGGAGGCTGAGGCAGGAGAATGGCGTAAACCCGGGAGGTGGAGCTTGCAGAGAGCCAAGATCTCGCCACTGCACTCCAGCTTGGGCCACAGAGCGAGACTCTGTCTCAAAAAAACAAAACAAAACAAAACAAAACAAAACAAAGAATGGGATTTGGACCCATCTCTTCTCTGGAGATCCAGGTAGAATATAGCAGCAGCCTATAAATTAAGACCAAGAGTAAGGCAGAGCCAGAGTCCAAGAAGTCTAGATGTAATCAAGACAAATATGTCTCTTTATTAAAAATAAACACAGTAAGGACTTGGTCTCCGAACCGGGCAGGAGAAACTCAGTTACTAGAGCTAGGATATAAGATCAGAGCCAGATTATCATGAAAGCTGAGCCGTCTGATGGTTAGGTTCCTGAGCACTGAGAATCTTAGATAAAAGAAATCAATTCAGTTAAAGGGAGAAGAGGGCTGCTACCTGGGCAGGGAACCAGGTAGCCTCTGACAAGTCTGAAATGGGATGGATAGTTCTCTCACCTTATTCCTAATTTGTAGAACCTTAAAGACATACAGCATTATGTTAATTATTCAACTCTAGTTCATATTAAATTGCTTGTTCTTAAAATGATTGACCAGGGCAGCAAAGTGCCTGAGTACAGTCATGTGCCACATAATGACGCTGGTTGATGGACCACGTATATGACAATGGTCCCATAAGATTATAAAACTGTATTTTGACTGTACCTTTTCTATGTTTAGATACACAAATACTTACCATTATGTTACAATGCCCATAGTATTCAGTACATTAACATGCTATGCAGGTTTATAGCAGAAGAGCAATAAGCTATACCATCTAGCTAGGTTTGTGTAAATACGCTTTATGATGGGCCGGGTGTGGTGGCTCAAGCCTGTAACCCCAGCACTTTGGGAGGCTGAGACGGGCGAATCACGAGGTCAGGAGATCGAGACCATCCTGGCTAACATGGTGAAACCCCGTCTCTACTAAAAAAAAAATACAAAAAACTAGCTGGGCGAGGTGGCGGACGCCTGTAGTCCCAGCTACCCGGGAGGCTGAGGCAGGAGAATAGCATAAACCCAGGAGGGGGAACTTGCAGTGAGCTGAGATCTGGCCACTGCACTCCAGCCTGGGTGACAGAGCGAGACTCCATCTCAAAATATATATATATATACACACACTCTATGATGACAGACATACACAATGACAAAAATCACCTAATGATGCATTTCTCAGAATGTGTCCCTGTTGTTAAGTGATACATGACTGTGTATGTTTGTGTGTATGTGAATGAGATGGACAGCAAATCTTGCTAACTTAGTAAATTTTACTAATAAGATTAATAACAATTATGAACTAAAAACTCAAATTGTGAACTGCATCTATCAGTACCTTTGGTTTTGGTTGGGTTCTATGTCACATCTTTTCAGAGTAAATGACTTCATATGAATTCCAGTGAGAATATTTTTTCTTGTTGACTGCCACACAATGATAAACTTATACCAACTAACCATGGAAGTTTCAAATGAAAACAAGGATAATAACTTAGAAAATGAAAACAAGTCTTTATTTGTAAAAATTCTTAAAAGAGCCCTTACAAGATAACTTGAGAGCCAATAGGTTTTACACTTTGTTTAGCTGGATTAGGCTGCAAAATAAATGCAACTTCAATTGCTTAATTTATTTTATTAGTTTATTTATTTATTTTTGAGATGGAGTCTTACTCTGTCACCCAGGCTGGAGTGCACTGGCACGATCTCAGCTCACTGCAACCTCCGCCTCCCAGGTTCAAGCAATTCTCCTATCTCAGCCTCCTGTATAGCTGGGACTACAGTTGCATGCCACCATGCCCGGCTAATTTTTGTATTTTTAATAGAGATGGGGTTTCAGCATATTGGTCAGACTGGTCTCAAACTCGGCCTCAGGTGATCCACCCACCTCAGGTTCCCAAAGTGCTGAGATTACAGCTGTGAGCCACTGTGTCCAGCCCAGTTGCTTCATTTGTTTAGTCCACATTTTACTTATGATAGCATAATGGCTGTCGACCTAAATTTACTAGAATCCTTTTTCTGCAGGTTCTGTTTAGGCTAGGCCACAAAATGTATTCTTTTGTAAGAAGATTTGGAGAGCAGAAATGAAGTAGCAGTCATTTTGTAGTTCACACGTATTGTTGCTTACTGTTTTGCTCACTTCATTGGTGTAAGTCAGCAGCTGAGCCTGCAACTGCTTCATTTTCTATTGGATCCTCCTTCTACTTCTCTGACTCTTGGTCAAGTGTGTGCATTTAGCTCTTTAATGAGGGACTCTGGCTTCTGAAGGACATCCATACCATCAAGTGAGAGCTAACTTGGGTTTCAGGTTGTGCTCATGAACTATGGCTTATACTTCTGGTTACCAGCTTGTCATGAAGTTCCTCCATCTTCCCTTTCTGATTCCCTGCTCCGTGGACTTTGAGCTCGAGCATCAGATGTAAAGATAACTGCCTTATATAAAGAGACAGTTTAACCAGCTTTCACAATTGGGAAAGGTTTTTTTTTTTTTTTTTTTTTTGAGGCTGAGTCTCGCTCTGTCGCCCGGACTGGAGTGCGGTGGCCAGATCTCAGCTCACTGCAAGCTCCGCCTCCCGGGTTTTACGCCATTCTCCTGCCTCAGCCTCCCGAGGAGCTGGGACTACAGGCGCCCGCCACCTCGCCCGGCTAGTTTTTGTATTTTTAGTAGAGACCGGGTTTCACCGTGTTAGCCAGGATGGTCTCGATCTCCTGACCTCGTGATCCGCCCGTCTCGGCCTCCCAAAGTGCTGGGATTACAGGCTTGAGCCACCGCGCCCGGCCAGAAAGGTTTAATCTTTGTAACAAATTGCCATATATTATATCTCTTTCCATCTCTCTAGCTTCATTCTAGTAGTTTTGATTTTCTTCTTGAACTCTGACTGATAGAGAATTGGGACAGTGACAGTACAAAATGAAAACAGATCTTTTGACCCCCCACCCCCCACCTCAGTTGTATTGTCAGGAAGCAGGTTGAGAAAATTATACAATCGTTCATGGAAAAAGATGGGTCAGAGGGAATAACGAAGAGCCAAGGATAAGTTATTTCCAGATGGGAATAGAACTGTGTCCTAATCAAATAACTTGCCACATTTTCCTGGTTGGGCTTCAGAATTGCTTTGGACCAGTGATCTTTGTTTACTTCCTGTTCTCCCCACCCTTTGAATAGGAATGTCTGTGGTGGTTATCCTATGAGTGTCTCCTCTTGTATGTTGAATATGTGGGGACAAGATAACTTGTCTTCGTACTACATAGAGCTTTAGTTTGAGATATCTGTACTTAAAGAGTTGTGTGTGTGTGTATATATATATATATATTTTTTTTTTTTTTTTTGAGATGGAGTTTTGCTCTTGTTGCCCAGGCTGGAGTACAATGGCACGATCTAGGCTCACCACAACCTCCGGCTCCCAGGTTCAAGCGATTCTCCTGCCTCAGCCTCCTGATTAGGCTGACAGGCACGCACCACCACGCCTGGCTAATTTTTTGCATTTTTAATAGAGACGAGGTTTCTCCATGTTGGTCAGGCTGGTCTTGAACTCCCAACCTCAGGTAGTCCACCTGCCTCGGCTTCCCAAAGTGCTGGGATTACAGGCATGAGCCACTGCGCCAGCCTCAAAGAGCTGTATTTAAGGAATTAAACCAGAGGAGCACCATCCACACCTGAGCTTCATTTAAATGATGAGATTCTGGACTTTGAGCCTATGTGACAATGAGATGAGACTTTGCAAGTGGCTTTGGGAGGGGATCAGTGTATTTTTGCATGTGGGAGGGATGTGAACCATTGGGCATCAGAGGGACAACTATGATAGCCAGCTTCCAGTGTGGCCCCCAATGATCTCTACCTCCAGTATTCACAGCCTTCTGTAGTCCCTTCCCCCTTTCCAGCAGGCTTGGTCTCTGTTACCAATTAAATATGGCAGCAGTAAAGTGATGTCGCTTTTGAGATTAAGTCATAAAGATATTGCAGCTTCTGTCTTGGTTACTCTGTCTTGTGGATTAATTGCTTTGGGAAGCCAGCTGTCATATAATGAGGATACTCATGCAGCCTTATGGAGGAGTCCATGTTGTGAACAAATGAGGCTTTTTTTCTAACAGACAAAGAGGAATGGAGGACTCTAGTCAGCAGTCCTGTAGATGAGCCATCATCAAAGCAGATTCTGTAGCCATGGTGAAGTCTTCAGGTGACTGCAGTTCTCATGAGAGACTCTGAGCCAGAGTCATCTAGCTAAGTCACTTGTGGATTCCTAACCACCAGAAACTGTGAGATACTGTTTGTTTTAAGCTACTTAATTTTGTTATGCAGCAATAGATAGCTAATATAATGCCTAAGTATAAATATAATCTTTCTTCCACATGTCTATGAAAGCCAAATAAAAATGAAGATAAGAGAGGCTGTGTTGTGGGAAGTCAGGGACCCCAAACGAAGGGACCGGCTGAAGCCACCGCAGAAGAACATAAATTGCGAAGATTTCATGGACATTTATTAGTTCCCCAAATTAATACTTTTATAATTCCTTACACCTGTCTTTACTGCAATCTCTGAACATAAATTGTGAAGATTTCATGGACACTTATCACTTCCCCAATCAATACTGTTGTGATTTCCTATGCCTGTCTTTACTTTAATCTCTTAATCCCGTCATCTTCTTCTTAAACTGAGGAGGATGAATGTCGCCTCAGGACCCTGTGATGATTGTGTTAACTGCACAAATTGTTTGAAGAGCATGTGTGTTTGAACAATATGAAATCTGGGCATCTTGAAAAAAGAACAGGATAACAGCGATGTTCGGGGAACAAGGGAGGTAACCTTAAACTAACTGCCAGTGAGCCCGAAGGAACAGAGCCATATTTATCTTCTTTCAAATGCAAATAGGAGAAATATCGCTGAATTCTTTTTCTCAGCAAGGAACGTCCCTGAGAAAGAGAATGCGCCCTGAGAATAGGTCTATAGACGGCCCCCTTAAGGCGATCGCCTTTTATGGTCAAAACCAAAGGGCTGAAATAAGCCCCAGTCTCCTGTAGCGCTTCCAGGCTTATTAGGACGAGGTAATTCCCGCCTAATAAATTTTGGTTAGACAGGTTGTCCACTCTCAAACTGTGTCTCCTGATAAGATGTTATCGATGACAATGTGTGCCCAAAACTTCATTGGCAATTTTATTTTCGCCCCATCCTGTGGTCCTGTGATCTCGTCCTGCCTCCACTTGCTTTGTGATATTTTATTACCTTGTGAAGTATGTGATCTCTGTGATCCACACCCTATTCGTGCACTCCCT
The DNA here is from genome assembly GCF_009764315.1 of Trachypithecus francoisi. NCBI lineage: Eukaryota > Metazoa > Chordata > Mammalia > Primates > Cercopithecidae > Trachypithecus > Trachypithecus francoisi. The sequence continues at coordinate 98,762,080 of NW_022681469.1, read as the reverse complement.
CCCCTTTTGAAAATCGCTAATAAAAACTTGCTGGTTTTACGGCTCAGGAAACATCACGGAACCTGCTGACATGTGATGTTTCCCCCGGGACACCCAGCTTTAAATTTCTCTCTCGTACTCTTTCCCTTTATTTCTCAAACCAGTGGAGATGCCTAGGAGATAGAAAAGAACCCATGTTAACCATTGGCAGCGGGTTCTCCCGATAAGGCTGAGAAAAGTAAATTGTATTTTGGCCTACTTTCTATTTTTCTTTGGTGCTTATTTAGCTTCTCTTAAACCTAGGCCTGTGGGAAAATACTTATTCAGTGCCCCAAGCTAATTTTAAAGAACATAAGAAAAGCAGTTAGCTTCAGTTATAGGGATATATACATATATCTTTGAACTGGAGAATCTACTTTTGGTAAGACAAATCATAAGATTTTAGCAGAGTCTAGTCTCTCCTTTGCAGAATGGTAGGGAGGCCACTACCTCTCTTAGGTTGAGATTTAAAGTTACATTTATTATTCTTTTTTTTCAACCTAATATGACTAGTTTAAAGAATGTAAAGTATGATTTGATTTACTTCTTGGTTTTTGTTATGGAAACAAGAGAAATAAAAATGTATTTCTCCTAAATTCTCTTTATTATACTTTCCATCTTATAATCAATTTCAATAACTTTAACAATAAACAGTAAAAATGATAGACTATACAAAGCATTGCCCAAGTGAATCCATCATGGACTTGTGTCTGAGAATGGCTTCCTAAATAGGGGAAATGTGTTTCACACAAAAAGTCCATTTTCTGTTATTGCCTTTTTTTAATTTGGACTATGAGATGCTATATATTTTAAGGTAATCTTAATAGTTTCCTGTCTCTCACTAACAAGAATGACTTGTCATAATGAGCAGTGTAGATACTGTCCATTTGATCCACTCCAGAAAGCTGTCTGTTTGATACAAGAGCAAATCACCTCAATTCCTTAGTGGAATGACTGGAGTATAAGTGAATAAATGAGACACAGGAATTTAAAAAAAGGTTCAGGTCTATCAGAAGGAAACAAAGGATTGGAACATTTGGAGGCCTGGTTTAATAAAAAATGTGACAAGACAAAGAATTATATGTGATAACTGTAGAGGGAGGAAGAATCCTCCCTAATATAAAATGTCCATGAAATAGTCGTTTTCTTCTTTAGGAAGGAAGATAATTTTGTAGCTTAAGAAAAATAGTTCTCAATTCTTTGAAGTTGGAAGACCTATATTGTAAAATGACTATTTATTTACTTTTACCTCCACCAAAAATAATTCAAATTTTCTGTGCTCTTTATAATTCATCACATTTTAAAATCTGGGTAGGAATTTCAGATTCCATTCTGGGGAATGGGTTTGTTTGTGGGGGTGTCTTTTTTTGTTTTTATTTTTGCATGTTTTACTTCAGCCGTAAAGTTGTTGTCTTTTTTTGTTTGTTTGTTTTGAGAGGCAAGATATAGACTCTAAAGTGCTCTATTTTTTCCTTTTATAACTAGTTTACTTTCGTCTCAGAGAACTACACAAAAATGTCATACTGTATTTGACTTTCCAATTTTTTATTAGACTGAAGGGTTTTTGATGAACTATTAATAAAGTTGTTATTCTGTGTTAGGTTTAGGATTCCAGCTGAGGATGAAAGATAAGTTACAACAAATTTTGTGCCCTGTAGTAGCTGGGAAGTAGCAAAGTGATTCTCACCTATGAGGATTTTTTTTTTTTTTCCAGTGACAGAGTCTCGCTCTGTTGCCCAGGCTGGAGTGCAGTGGTGTGATCTCAGCTCACTGCAATCTCCGCCTCCCAGGTTCTAGCAATTCTCTTGCCTCAGCCTCCCTAGCAGCTGGGACTATAGGCGCACATTACCACAGCCGGCTAAGTTTTTGTATTTTAGTAGAGACGGGGTTTCACCATGTTGCTCAGGCTGGTCTCAAACTCCTGAGCTCAGGCAATCCACCCACCTCGGCCTCCCAAAGAGCAAGATTACAGGTGTGAGCTACGGCTGAGGACTGTTTAACATGCAGATTCTCAGGCCCCACCCTAATAAGACTGACTCAGAAATTCTGGGGATGGGATTTGAGAATTCACAATGTAATAGGTTCTCTCTGTGATTCTAATGAAAACTAAAGTTTAATTGATCTAGTGAAGGTTGGAGGGCAAAGTAATAAACAATTTACATTGTGACTGGCGCCCAGGCACAACGTAAGATATAACAGTAACTTCTAGGAAAGAGCCACTACCTCTACCAAGGGAACTCTAAGTGAAGACTTAATATAGAAGCTGACATTTGCATGGTTTTGAAAATGTGCCTTGCCAAGCAGAGATGGAGGGTGTGGCAGGGGGCATCTCAATGACTCATGTTGTCAATGATATTTCTACTAAGAGAAATACACAGTGTATACTCACTAAATGCTTTGACTAGGCAGTTTCTGGCTGAAGCCTTCCTCTTCAGCCTCTATTCTGTGTTCTTCAGGGATTTTGGTGACTTAATTTTCCTTGATGGTTCTATACCAGGTTTTGAGGGATTTTAATGTTAAGAGGCACTTGAATGTAATAAATATGTATATATGTACATATATGTAATAAATATATGAGTGTATACACACACACACACACACACACACACACACACATACACACACACACACACAAACAGGCATACCTCACAGATTTTGCAGATTAGGTTCTAGACCAAACCAATAAAGCAACTATTGCAGTAAAGAAAGTTACACAAATATTTTGGTTTCCCAGTGCATATAAGCATTATGCTTACTGTAGTTTATTAAGTATGCAGTAGCATTATGTCTAGAAAAATAACTAATGCTGGGCGCGGTGGCTCAAGCCTGTAATCCCAGCACTTTGGGAGGCTGAGACGGGCGGATCACGAGGTCAGGAGATTGAGACCATCTTGGCTAACACGGTGAAACCCTGTCTCTACTAAAAATATACAAAAAAACTAGCTGGGCGTGGTGGCGGGCACCTGTAGTCCCAGCTACTTGGGAGGCTGAGGCAGGAGAATGGTGTGAACCTGGGAGGCAGAACTTGCAGTGAGCTGAGATCCGGCCACTGCACTCCAGCCTGGGCGACAGAGCGAGACTCTGTCTCAAAAAAAGAAAGAAAAATAACTAACATATCTTACTGAAAAATACTTTATTGAAACTGAGCATGTCGGTACATTCCTGTAGTCCCAAGCCACTCAGGAGGCTAAGGTGGGAGGATCCTTTGAGCCCAGGAGTTTCAGGCCAGCCTGGGCAAACATAGGGAGACCTCCATCTGTAAAAAAAAACCCCAAACTTTATTGCTAAAAAATAATAATGATCATCTGAGTCTTCAGCATGTTATCTTTTTTCTGGTGGAGGGTCTTACCTCAGTGTGAATGGCTGCTGACTGATCAGGGTGGTGATTGCTGAAGGCTGGGAAGGCTGAGGCAATTTCTTGAAATAAAACAAAAATGAAAGTTGTCTCCTGGATAGACTTTTCCTTTCATGAAAGATTTATCTGTGGCATGTGATGTTGTTTGCTAGCATTTTACCCACAGTAGAACTTCTTTCAATACTGGAGTCAATCCTCTCCAACCACTGCTTTATCAACTAAGTTGATGTAGTATTCTAAATCCTTTCTTATTATTCACAGTTAATCTCAGTATTCACACCATCTTGACTGGAGTAGATTTCATCTCAAGAAACCACTTTCTTTGCTCATTCATAAGAAGCAACTCCTCATACCTCCAAGTTTTATCATGAGATTGCAGCAGTTCAGTCACATCTGCAGGCTCCACTTCTAAATGCAGTTCTCTTGCTATTTCCACCACATCTGTAGTGACCTCCTCCACTTGTCTTGAATCCCTCAAAATCATCCCTGAGGGTTGGAATCAACTTCTTCCAAACTCTTGTTAATGTTGGACTCTTCCCATGAATCATGAATATTCTTAATTGCATCTAGAATGGTGAACCTTTTTCAGAAGCTTTTCAATTTACTTTTCCCAGATATATTAGATAAATGACTATCTATGGCAGCTATAGCCATATATATATATATATTTTTTAAGATAGCGTCTCGTTTGTGGCCCAAGCTGGAGTTCACTGGCACAGTCATACCTCCCTGTAATCTTGAACTCCTGGGCCCAAGGGATCCTACATCTCCCTTCCTGAGTAGCTAGTACTACAGGCACACACCACCACACCTGGCTAATTATTTTATTTTTTGTAGAGATGGGGTGCCACTATGTTGCCCAGGCTGGTCTTGAACTCTTGGCCTCAAGTGATCCTCCTGCCTCAGCCTCCCAAAGTGCTGGGATTACAGGTGTGACCCACCATGGCCAGCCATGAAATATATTTTTAAAATAAGACTTGAAAGTTGAAACTACTCCTTGATCCATGGGCAGCAGAATGGATGTTGTACTAACAGATATGAAAACATTAATCTTCTTATATATTTCCATCAGAGCTCTTAGGTGATCAGGTGCACTGTCAATAAGCAGCAATATTTTGAAAGGCATCTTTTTTTCTGAGCAGTAGATCTCAACAGTGGGCTTAAAATACTCAGCAAATCATTCTATAAACAGATGTACTGTTGTCCAGGCTTTGTCGTTCCACTTATAGAGCACAGGCAGAGTAGATTTATCATAATCCTTAAGGGCCCTAGGATTTTCAGAACAGTAAATGAGCATTGGCTTCAACTTAAAGTCAGCAGCTGAAATAGTTCCTAACAAGAGACTCAGCCTCTCCTTTGAAGCTTTGAAGCCAGGCATTGACTTCTACTCTCTAGCTACAAAAGTCCTAGATGGCATTGTTTTCCAATAAGTGTTGTTTCATCTACATTGAAACTCTTTGTTTAGTATAGCCACCTTCATCAGATATCTTAGATAGATTTTTTTTTTTTTTTTTTTTGAGATGGAGTCTCACTCTGCCGCCCAGGCTGGAGTACAGTGGTGCTATCTCGGCTCAGTGCAAGCTCTGCCTCCCGGATTCACGCCATTCTCCTGCCTCAGCCTCCCGAGTAGCTGGGACTACAAGCGCCAGCCACGGCTGGCCACCACGCCCGGCTAAATTTTTTTGTTTGTATTTTTTTCTAGTAGAGACAGGGTTTCACTATGTTAGCCAGGATGGTCTCTATCTCCTGACCTCGTGATCCGCCCACCTCATCCTCAAAGTGCTGGGATTACAGGCATGAGCCACCACGCCTGGCCTTAGCTAGATCTTTTTGATAACTTGCTGCAGCTTCTTCACCAGCATTTGCTGCTTCACCTTATACTTTTATGTTCTGGAGATGGCTTCTTTCCTTAAACATCATGAACCAACCTCTGCTAACTTCCAACTTTTCTTCTGCAGCTTCCTTACCTCTCAGCGTTTGTAGACTTGAAGAGAGTTAGGGCCTTGCACTTGATTAGGCTTTGGCTTAAGGGAATGTTATGTTTGGTTTGATCTTCCATCCAGAACATGAAAACGTTCTTTACCAGCAATAAGTCTCCTTTGCTTTCTTATCATTCGTATGTTCACTGGAGTAGCATTTTTAGTTTCCTTCAAGGACTTTTCCTTTGCATTCACTACCTGGCTGTTTGGTGCAAGAGCCCTAGCTTTTGGTCTGTCTCGGCTTTCAATATGCCTTCCTCACTAAGCTTAAACATTTCTTGCTTTTTGATTTAAAGTGACAGACATGTGATTCTTTTACTGGAACACTCAGAGGCCATTGTAGGGTTATTCATTGGCTTAATGTCAATATTCTTGTGTCTCAAGTAATGGGGAGGCCCAAGAGAGGGAGAGATATGGGGGAAGTTATGGTTGGTAGAGCAGTCAGAATGCACACATTTATGGATTACAGTCACTGTCTTATATGGGTGCTGTTTGTGCTGCCCCAAAGTAATTATAATAGTAACTTCAAAGATCACTATAACATATATAATAATAATAATGAAAAAGTTTGAAATATTGTGAGAATCACCAAAATGTGACACAGACATGAAGTGAGCACATGCTTTTGGAAAAATGGCACCCATAGATTTGGTTGATGCAGGGTTGCCACAAACCTTCAATTTGTTAAAAAATGTAGTATCTGGGAAGCACAAAGATGTATGCCTGTTAAAGGTTTTAAAGAAGCCATTTTTTTTTAGAGAAAACTTTTAAGAAGCTTTACAGATAGCAGACAATAAGTATTTGTTGACTAAATGGTCAAGTTGGAGTGAGCAGATTTTATAATTTTATTCTACTAATCACCACCAGCAATTTTATTTTTGATGCTTGTAGATGGACAGTGGTGCCTATGTCTATTAGGCCTTCTGATTTTTTGTTTTGTTTTTTCCTGCCAAAGGACAGTGCTTAGAACTTCCCATTCTTCCTTATAATGGGGAAAATCTGTCACCCCAAGGATATGAATTAGGTAGAGAAGTAATGTAAGAGCCAATCACAACGCGCGCTGCGGGCGGCTCCAGACTGGCTTCTCCGGGACGACTGGCGACTGGCGGAAGATGAGACTTCCTTACCTCCGTTCAATCGGACAAAGAAGGCCATGATAGTTTTGGACAACGGAAAATTCCTTGTGGGTTAAACTGCGGTGGGACTGAATGTTACGCAGAAGGCGTAATCGGAAAACTTCTATACACTGTGTATCACGGATACATTATTTTCTGGAATCCTGGAGAAACGATCAGCAGTTGTGGTGGCACCAGTACCAAAAATGGCTGTAAGGCGCTTGGGACGCTGGATCAGGTGACGCAGGATCAGGTGACGCAGCCTCAGTCCGCCCACTTCCCACCAGTGGCTCCTCCTCCTGCTTCCCGGCGTAGCGGTGGGCGTGGCTTGCCCAGAGGCTCGCTCTTCTGGGGCCGGGAGAACTGAGGAATACACATGCGCAGTTGGACCCCTCAGGCCCTTAGTGTCCCTTCCTACCCATCTCCCCGCCCCGACCCTCTGGGCGGGGCTGGGCCGATAGTCCAGCTGCTGCTTGCTGGAGATTCAGTGACTTCCTTATTGTGAGTGCTGGCCCGCCAGTGTCCCGACTCGTAGCCCCGCTGTTTTTATCCGGGCCGCTAGCCTGAGTCTAGGTCGCAGCCGCAGCCCCAACCCGTCGGTCACCTTTTCAGCGCAGGTTCTTTCCCCGCACGCCCTGCGCTCCCTAACATGCCCAACCCCAGCAGCACCTCCTCTCCATACCCCCTCCCTGAGGAAATTAGGAACCTGTTGGCAGGTAAACAGCGGGAAGGCGGCGGTAATGCTGTTGGGGCGGGGGCGAGGGAACGGTAAGCCGGTGGGGACAGAAGCACTCAGAGCCCTTATCCTCCATCCCCACGCTCCCTACGTCTTCTAGCCAGTGGGGTCGGCACAGGGAGGAGAGAAGGGTTGTTTCGTCTCAGAAAGGGAGTGGGCGTGTGTGTTGAAATTTGGTGCGGGGATGGTGGCGAAGCCCTTTTTGGTGGTCTACACAAAGGGATCAGGACGTTTCTGTGTGCATTGTGAAGACTGTGTGTGTGTGTGTGTGACAGAGGAGGGCGGGGGAGGAAGAGTGGTAGAGGGAGAGAATGATAATGAATGCTGCGTGAGCGGGCAGAAGGGAGCAGAAGTCAAAGAAGTAGTTCTTGGGTGGTCTGGCCAATGGAGGTAGAGGATGTAGAGATGCAAAGAGATTCAAAGAGATGTCAGAGCCACAGGTGTTAGGGGTTATGGGGTGAAAGAGTTTGTCATTTCTAAAACTCCTATTTTTCTTAAACATTAAACTCACTCACGTTTACAACTTTTGAAGAAGGTCTGGTTCTCAAATGGCCACTTGTCCCTAGCCTCAGTAATATATTAAAGCAAAAAAGGAAGGATATGTTAAAGTTCTACTTCCTGTGTGACACGATGAAAGTACTTCATGTTTGCACCCTTCTCTTCCCTTTTTCAGTTTTACATTACCATTTATAGGAACTTGTTTTAGGAGCTAAAAACGTGATTCTTCAGTAGCATTATGAATCCACTACTAGTTCATTAATTTTCTGGATATGGAGGTGTGTATGTTCACTGAGAACCAATAAAAATTTATATTTCTGTACAAGTTAGAAAATATATCTTTTCAAGGTAGCACAAATCTTGCCTATCTTAATGTTCTGGAATTTCAGCCAGGATTTATTTTGTCTTGTGTACGTCAGAATTCTGGAAACTGAATTTCGATTTTTAGTTTTAGATTCTATAAAATATTTATCTTTCAGTATTGTTCATGAATAACTAGATTACAGATTGCTTATTATAACTCTTAAAAAGCAACATCATCTAAAATGTGACATTTGAAATAGTAAGTTACTCCTATAGCAATGTGAGTCCAAATCTCCTAATATGCTGTTATTCAATTTTGGTGCTTGGCATTATTAATATGATAGGGAAATGAAAACTAAGTGTATGAATGTAGACTTATGTTTGTATGATTATGGTACAGTATGTTGAATGCATTTGTGGTGGGATAGCCTTTCACTCTAAGAAATGCTTGTTGTCATTAAAGGGTACCACTAAGGGAAATAGTTAAAGAAGTCTAAAGACTGACTTCAGGCAGCTTTATTACATCTACGTGACTACTGATTTTGTTTTACCACACTTAACATTTTTTGTTGTTGCAATGCTGGAATTGTTTATTTAGAATATTATTGTAATAACCAGTGCAGAAAAGTGTTTATCATTATTCCAAAAATAGATAAAACCATTTTCAGGATATTCTATGTCTGTATTTTTGAATTTAAGAACTAACATATAGACCTCTAGGTGCATGTTTAAAGCTTGGCAACTCCCATGGTACAGTTTGTTATTTGGATCCATAATCATACATCACAGATAATATGATATGTAGGTCATGAGAACCTTTATTCTCTTCTCCCCATAGATCACAAGTATTTCATGTGGCCCTTATTTGTGTAATTTAACTAAAAACTCAAAATTACATATTTAAATTATCTGCCAATGCTAATTTCCGATATATTTCTGCCTTCTCTCTTTAGTCAGGTAATACACTAGCATAACGTCTGAAATTATTTTAAGGTCCTTTTATTGACATTTTCACTATTTTATATTATTAAAGCAAATCACATATTAAAACACATGAAGTATTAAAAACAAATATTACAATTAAAACTTTTGGAATTAGAAACTTGAATTACACTTTATTTTCAGAGGATATTTTCAAGAAGTATGGAAGTGAGTTGGGGCGTATTTATATTTAAAGAAATTTAACAAATCAGTGTTTTTTGGGTTTTTAAAAAACTTATTTGGAAAATTGTTAACATTTTATGTTTGACTGTAATTAAAATCTTTTTTGAGGTAGAGAAGGCTTCAAGAATAGGTGCTGTCAGCAGTTATTTCACGTATTTCATCTAAAAATATTGTTGGCATTGTACATGATTCTTTTCATAATTCAAGTTTATTGGGTAAGAGTATATGACTAGATTTAGAGTAACTAACATTATAGAAGTATTTATATTGGTTTGAATATTAGAGATATTGCTGGCTTATTTGGCATATTTCTTTGAAACTAAGGAGATATTGGTAATGGTGTTGTAGTTAACAGTTGAATGCTCTTAGAATGCATGGTACTATGCTAGAATTCCAAGATAGAGAAGATAAGGAACTAAACTTTTCAGGGGTTTAAAGTCCTTTGTTTTCAGAAAGAATATAAAATCAAAAGATAATGACTGTTAAAATAATGTTGTTTAGATGTATCTGTTTGTGTTCCGTATGCCTATTATCTAAATCATTATATGTCATGTATTGTTTGAAATCTCACCTGCTTAAAAGGGAAGGTACTCAAGTGTGTTCTTATTTATTATTTTTCTTTCTTTTTATTTTTCTGTCTGATTGTGGCAGTTCTATGCTATACTTTCAACATTTGTTCCCTCTCCCTTCCTTCCCCTATAAAAAACATTCCATAGAAATGTAAAAAAAAAAAAAAAAAAGGGTTGTTATTGTTAACTCACACGTGTTGTGTAAAGATACCATTGAAAAAGTAGCTATCTAGTTTGATTTTTAGTTATATTTTCTGGGAGTCAGTCTTGAAGACCTATGCTTTTTATAAAATGTTGATTATTCTTCTGGTTATATGAACAGAAAAGGACTTACAGAATTTCATTGTTGAAAGCAAATTTTGAGCTACCATATGCATTACAGGCAACCTTTGATTTTTTTCTTTTCTACAACAATGGAAGAACAGGTTTAGCCTGGATAATTGAAATCAAAGGACAATCCCAAATCTTGTCCATTTAATCTTCTCTCACATCCAAATATTTTGACTAGGACTAGCAGCAAGAATAATCTTGATTTATGTGATTTTTTTTTCTCTAGACAGGCAAGAAAGTAAGAGGAACTAGAACCACTTCCCTCCAGCCTCCTTTATTTGTTTAATCACCCTTTAAATAATGGTTTTTTAGTGGCTTGCAATCAGATATTCTCATTCATCCTCATTCATTTGTTTTAGGACAACAAATTTTAAAAGGAAAGCTCTAAGAAGATGTTATTTTCTGTTTACTAAATTAGCAAATGAAACCATTGTTAAAAGAAGAAAATAGTGATTGTTAGTGCTCTGAAAAATGAAACCAAACCAAACAAACAATAAATAAAGTGGTTATATAGTTTCTGCAAAGTGATCTTGAGGTTTTGTTCACATAGCAGTCTTGATTAGAAATACCACATTTTCCCTACTGGGAATTTTTAGAACATTAAAAATGTTTTTCCCACACACTATGTGTGAAGATAATCAGTATGTTTAGGGGACATTGATTATCTTCACACATTGATTATAATGTATGAATTTTTTTCACACAATATTATTTAGGGTATATAATCAGTCCCCTAAAGGGATTCCTGTAGGGGCACTAGGTGAAGATTACAATTTATTTGAAATAGAGACAGAATTTTTTCAATGCTGAGTATATTACGGTTTGATTTCCACCTTTCCAAAGTTCCATTTATAATTTGGTCAACATTTTGGTTTTATTTTTCCTATGAGAATTATTTATGGTGTATCTAGTATCTCATAACTTCCTTCTGGGACATTGGCTGAGTATGTAAAGGGAAGAGTGCCACCTACTGAGTCACCAGTAGTCACCTACCTCCTTAGCACCTGGATTTTCCTGTGGAGCAAGAACAAGCCTGCCCCATCTGGGCAGCAATCACTAAAGAGCATAGAGTTGATATGAGAACATTTAATCTCAAAATGAAATCTAGTGTACCTCCAAGATACTCTTTTCTGGAAATAGGAATATATGTAAATTAAGGGACTAGAGGTTTATAGAGATTTTTTGTATGGGTTAAATAATATAGATGAATTAAGATGTGGTGTTAGGAAAGTTATTTGCCTATTTTAAGTATATAATGTCCTACTTTGTCTTGGGAGGAGATCTTTTGGCATGGCTGTCCATTGAAAGTATTTTCATCTCATTGCTATATAAGGCTCTTGATATTATGTACAGTTTTTATAGCTACCCAATCCAAATTATCATTGGTTTTCTTAAAAAATGAGAATCTAAACATATTAAAAAGTTAGCATTATATGAAAAATTTGCAAATGGGCTTATTGCTCCTGTTACCAGCGTTTAAAGTATTACTAGAAAGAAGGTAGACACAATAGCGTAGGAAAAGCTGCTGGTGATTTGAAACACAGTTTAGTTGTCTCTCATAAATTTCAGATTAAGTGTCATATATGGGTGATAAAAGTGGCATAGGCTAGATTTTATATACTCATTATTCACTTAGTTTGTCTTTTTCAATTAAAGCTAAGTCTATCTTTTTCATTCCACTGAGTTTGCATTTCTTTTTCAATCACATTCTGAACACATTACAATAGATACTGCCTAAAAGTGAATATAATGTAAATCTCAGACTAATGTGTTATTCACTGTGGCTTCTTTGAAAATGTGTGGTAAAAAGATTTTGATTATTGTAAGGTGCTATTTATCAAGAGTCATCTTTTAGCGGTTGAAAGATGTTCAACCCTACGTTTAAACAGCCCAGCTTTCTATCAAAATATATCATTTAGCTTCCCAAAGTCAATTTTGGAAATTTTGTCCAATGATTGGATTGTAAGACTCTGGTATGTTTTACCCACTGTACCATGAGAGCTCTTGTGCCAGTTCATGTCACCTTTTCCATGTTTGAAAAGTCCACAGTTCATCTGCAACCTGTAAAAGCACGTGCTGAGTAATCAGGGAAGGACATCAGTTAGAACAATCAATAACTTTTCAATTAGCCATATTCCAACTTTGGGCATTTGGCTCCATTGATTTGCATGTGCCCAGTTTAATTGCTTTTTATGTTTTCATCAGTAGCCGTTTGGTCAGAGCCATACCCTGGTTTAACAGAGAAGAGCTTGTCTTTTTTTTTTTTTTCCTAACGGCAGCTTAGATTCTAGGCTAGGATCCCTATCATATTAAGTTTGGTGACAGCACATCTCAGTGAAAGCAGAGAGAAATCTGGCCCAATTCACAATGTAGAGAGAGATGTGGAATTAAGTTAGTAAGGCCATTGGGGGTGCTGTGTGATTGGTTTTACCTTTATTTTATTGATCTGCGGCTGAGCATATGGTGGTAGATTCAGCTCAATTCTTGCCCCCTCCCCCATACAATTCAGGCCATCATGGAGGCTGAGTGTGTTTATATGCATGTGCCAGGAGGTATTGGGTGATTGGAGGATTAGGCAGGAAGAAGAGGTGTTACCTTTGTGACTTGTTTTTAACCTCCAGTCTGCAAGCCATATTCTAGGCTGTTTGATAGCCGGGGGTGGTGAGGACAAGTGGCCAAACTGCTTTTCAAGAGTGGGAACCTGTGCTAGATATATATCCAGAAGCTGAGAGTTATTTTATCATTTGCAAAAAAACGTAAACTGTTCTGACCTAGTGTAGTTCCCCCTTTTCATTATGTGATCTGTGTAGAAGTTGGTAGAAAGCAGTTAGTGTGTATGTTAGATACTTGTCCCAACCACTGGCGACTCTAGGGAAAGGTGGGGTGACTGTTTTTTAGGAGGTCTATATGTTAAAAGGGGGAAAAAAGGAAAATTGGAGTACTATTTAGTGATTTGGTGTGTTTGCCTCTTAGGGGTCTCCATGGCAATTGAGAGATTTCTAACTTAAACTGCTTAAGATTGCTGAGCCAGTATAGGTCATCTTTTAATTTTGTTTTCAGACCTTGACATTTATCGACAGAGCAGTTGTAAATCTGATCTTTTCAGAGGCCTTCTCCCCCAGATCCTTACAGCTGTACCATGAGATAAGGTTTACTCTTGACAGTGTTAAGGTGTAATAGTAACTAAAATCCCATCACATTTACTTTCACCATAACTTTTTCCTGCTGATGACTTGGGCTGGGGTGGAGGCTGATGGAGATAGGGGTAATTCTGGGGTTAAATGCAAGCGGTGCAGACCCTGCAATATATTTGGCTGCTGGCCCGGAGGCAGGAGGTGGGGGTTGGTGGGGGTAGTTAGACCTGGTAGTTAAACCCTTTCCCGTGGGCCCAGAGTGGGCCTCCCACGCTTCTCTCCCGTGGCCAGTATGCGTGAGAGTGTGAGTTGAGCCCCTCCCTCTGAGGAAGAATTCTAAAAACCGGGCTAAGAGTCGAGCGAGGGAGGCTGACCTTTTCTTGTAATTAAATTACTGCGTTTCCCTGAATTACGGGCAGTCAGGAATGGTGAAATCTACATATTAACCGAGGAACACGACCCTCAAAGGAAGGTAGAAGAGGGCTAACGCTCTTGTTAGTTTACTGTGCTTGCTAGTTTACCGTTTGCAGGGCTATTTAGAGCACAATAAAACGCTTCAAATCTCTTCTCCAACCAGCCAGAGGAGCACTTGATTCGCCCAAGACTTTTATTGCTCGCTTTTGAAATATTACCCTGGCTCTGAGCTGCAAAGCCACAGATCCAGCCCCATTTGTCTGGCGAGGGCGCTGCCCCAGACCTGGCTCTCCATGCTCACAGCTCTGCCTGAGAGAAACCCTGGGGTTTAAATGTGCGTGTCACTGACAGCAGAGCTGGAGCATCTCGCAGCCCTACAACTTCTTTGCTGCGCTTGGTCTGTCTTTGCGTTGCGAGGTCAGGATCGGTGTGTTGTTCAGACACCAGCCGAAGGCCACCGGCATGTCTAGGAGTCTCCTGTGCCTGGAAGAGGCTGGTTTCATTCGATTCTAAAAGAAACGGGTAAAGTGTAGATTTTAAGAAATAACCTAGGTTTCAAAAGCTTAAAAACCAACCAAGTCTGTGGGCAATCAACAAACTAAAATTATTTCAGGAACTGCTTCCAGTTTAAAGTTTTTTTTTTTTTTTTTGTTTTTTTTAGCAGAGCAGTTTCTACCCTCTCCACATCACCTTTGAGAAATAATCACGAAAAAGTCACTGTTTATTAAATAATTTTAGTTGCTTTAAACCTTTTCTGGGAAAAGCTTAGGAATAAGTATGTTTAAAAAGGCTACTCTTTAAAAAAAAAAAAAAAAGCCCATACCAAATCTCTGAATTTCTGCCATCCTTGAAAATTACCGATTCTTCCTGCAGTCGCACATTCTTTCAAAAAAAATACTTTGTCATAAAATAGTAACATGGATCAGTATTTTAAAACATGTTTGGGGGCGTTAGCACTATGTAGAGTATTTATTGCATCCTTTTTTTCTGAGTTTTTATAAAACTGAAATGGCCTTTTAAAGAAAAAACTCTTGGGGGCAATTTATTGTTATTACTTCCAGAGATAGAAAATAGATTGTTTGTTTAAACTTGGATTGTATAATGAAAATGTAAAATAGGCAATTAAATACTCATGGAAGAAGGAATCAAAGGCAAACATTGAGTGAAAATAACACTAAGCAGACTATTCCCCGGTCATTGGGCCAGTGATTCTTCCTATTGAGTCTGGTTGGAAGAAGAATCAGCAATAGGGATGTTGCTTTTTCCCTTATTCCACTTTCTTGCAAAAGTTACTGTAATGATCTCAGGGGAGCCAGTGATCTTTCCATTTCAGCTAATGTCTAAATGTCCAAAGGTTGCTTGCTCTTCTGGATACAAAATTTAAAGCGTTTAGAGCAGTATGCTTCTTTGTAAGTTTTGTTATTTTGAATTCACTTTAGAAGTCTGTGTCTAATTTGCACTGGTACTAGATTATGTCTCTATGTCCCCCTCATCAAAATATAACTCAAAGAGAAGCTGTAACATTTGCTTTCATTTCATTTTGATACTTATTTTTTTTAACACATTAGTTGTTAATATAACTCAAGGAAAGGGAAGCTGTGACATTTGCTTTCATTTCATTTTGATACTTATTTTTAACACATTAGTTGTTAATAGACTTCAAACCATAAGCTATTTTTTAAAATTATTACAGTATTATTAATTCTTTTACTTGTCGTATTGACTTAGTGAAAAATTACCTTTACACATTTATTATGAATGTATAGAAGTTTAATCAGCTTTCCTCATTGGATCAAGATACTTTTGTAATCAAGAATTACAAACATTCTATCCCATATACTAGGTTTTAAATGGTTAATTGTAAGTACAGTTGAGAGATTGTTTACTATACTACTTTGAATTATTTATACGTAATATTATTATGTTTTGATGCCATACAAAGTAGTTAAGGAAAAAGAAAGTAAAACATATATCCATTCCATATGAAATAATCAATGATTTGTAGCCATGCCTACTTAAACACCTTTTAATGATATCCTCCATATTAGATATTTCAAAATGAGCTATGAAATTCTGAAAATAAAATTAAAATTGCACAGTATTTCATGAATAAGAAGAATGGAACTAGTATAAAAATTAAACCTGTAGTGTAAAAAAAAAAATTTTACACTAGAGACTCTAACCAGACAACACCATAATTTAGAAGTTTACTAAAATTAAAAAAACAGAGGCTATGAGGGAATGTTATATGAAGCCATAGAAATCTTATTTCTTGGTAACTATATTTTTATATAGTGCAATAATTTATGTTTGTACTTCTTCCTTAAGAAATAGTTCAGGTGGTAAACCACGGCATGAAGCAAGAGCTCACAGAACTACACAGCTGGTTATCTTTTGTATTTGAGGGTAGTCAGAATGAGTGGGTAGGTACGAAGGAGGAGGGCTTGATTTGGGAATCTTGGCTAGAAAATTGGATTTTCTTTTTCCTTTAAAGCATTACATGTTGGATATACCTGAAAATTGATTATTCTAGGGAAAACAGACCCTTGCCAGAGACATTAGCTTATATTGACATAATATATGAATGACGTTTTCACACAGGAACTTACAAAATACTAGAAAAATGATATTAACACATGCATAAAAACTTGGTGCTTGCTTCCATATAAAAGAATTGGTACCATAGTTTATTAAAACTTGTGTGCTTCTTTCTTGTTTAATGATGCCAAACATCCAAATAGTATTTGCTGTGGTAAGCATAACTACAACATACAAATTTTATTAGCTAAGTGGTGATCAGATTTGTTCAACTTAGTATTTGAAACATACTTAAACTGTTACGCTTTGGAATGATAAATATAACAAATTGTACAGGTATTAACACTTATGTGTAGAAACAATCATTGTCCTATTTATCTTCACAAAACCTTTCTTTCTTATAATTTGTATCCTGTTTCTTATATTGCATGGTTTAGATGTTGAAACATTTGTAGCAGACATACTGAAAGGAGAAAATTTATCCAAGAAAGCAAAGGAAAAGAGAGAATCCCTTATTAAGAAGATAAAAGATGTAAAGTCTATGTAAGTCACTTACCTTTTCTTTACTGATTTCTTACATAGAAGCAGTTTTGTAACTAACATTTAATAAGAAATTGATTATTATGGAGTTAAATTTTTAATGTTCTAATTTAATTGGTGTTAAGTATTTTTAAAGGGCAAAAAATAGATTTCCACTATATAGTTTTTAAACACAGATATGCTTATAATACCCTTCTTGATTATGTATTTTTCTGAGCATTCTAGCAGAATTCAACTGTTTATTTTGATTATCTGAGGGTATATTTGGTTTAAATGATAAGACAAAGGTAAATTGAGGATTTTAATATACAGAAAATACCTCAGACACTGAAGAAAGAGAATCCTTTTAATTGTTACTACTTTAAATGAATAAATGTAATATATTTACATGTCATAGATATTAAGATATGTCCTCATTTTACTACTGTACTTAGATCTTTAAAAATTATTTTAAAATTTTAAGCATTTTGGAATTGTCGTTTCAGGACAGGAATTAGTTTTTTCTAATGTATATCTAGGTGTGTATTTTTAATATAGATTTTGGATTTTAATTATTGTTACTGATTAGACCTTGTTTTGATTTTTCAACCTCATTTAAAAATATAATGTTCTTTATTTTGTAGCTATCTTCAGGAATTTCAAGACAAAGGTAAGTTTTTATGTTTGGCAAACTTGAAAGTTTTTTTTCCTCTGTGGAGATTTCAATAGGATAATCTAACATGTACCGAAATTTGATAGCTGGAATCAAAATTTAGATTTCTATGATGTGTACTTAGACCTTCAAGATGAGAGTGCTAGCTCCCCCTGCTGAGAAGAAAATTAAACAGTATATCCAGAATTTACTCTGCACAGTCTTCCGATGCAGAAATCTTATGCACTTAACATTCTTAGGTTTTGTGTTTCTTAGAATACATTGTGGCAGAAATTTGTCAGGAAAGGTGAAAACTTGTAATTACATGTGGAATAACTTGGTGAAGCAGAGGTGAGATATTAACCCACTGCCATTTAACACTGCAGAGTTTATTTTATAGTGGTAGGAGAAGGGCCTGTGGCTGAGTGCTCACAGGTAATGTTTTTGAAGGATGTTTTGAAAACAGTATAAATTTTTGTTTGAGAACAAACAACATCTTTTTCAAGTGAAAGTTTTTATTTTCCTTGTGGTTATTTTGATATGAATACATAGGGGCCACAGACATTTTTTAAAGAAGGGAATTCAGTTTCATTTTTTTTTGAAATATGTGAGAATGCTGATAACCTGATTGTCTCCCTCTAGATTTGCGAGACACTGCTTAGCAGACTGAAAACCAGATCAGGAAAGGTATAGGAACTTCCTACTACTTTATATATTCAATTCTTTAAGGGAAACTGGATGTGGCCCTTACTTCCATGATACTTATTCATAGGTTATGATGTATAGCTTGTGGATACTGGTGTGAGGGTCACAATATAAAGTTAGTTAACCTCCATGGAGCTAGGTTCCGGATTTGAGAAAGACACACAGTGTGGCATCTTCTAACTGAAGCTAAGAGATCCCAGAGTAAATCATATTTGTGCCAACTAATAAGTGGGAAGGTGGTAACAGTTTCAAATACAAAAGAGTTAACCAGACAAACCTAAAATCAATTAAAATCAAGTCACAGTTTATTTTCACATTAGATCATCAAGATTGGTATGATTGAAGGGAATGAGAAGAGATTTTTTTTCATATTAAGATTTTTAACACTTAAATAAAGAAATGAGCAGGAAACTATTACCTGCAAGTACCCACTTTTTTTGTGCTCTACAAGAAATCCTAATCTATGGGTTTAATTCTGCTGCATTTTGTTTAGATGAATGTAGAAATGAATTTATGCATTTTAATTATGATAACTTATATAGTATACTTTATGGAAGAATATTAGATAGCAGATTCTGCCTCTCTTAAAAGGCATATTATTTCCAGTGATTATTGAACTTCCATTGTGCTTTGCGGTTTAATTATTTGTACATTTAAAATTTTTAAGCTAAAAAAGCATGATATGAAGCAATTGTGTAATTGCATATGGATCAGTAATAGTGTAGAAACTTTCCCTTTGGTATTTTGTTTTAGAATTCGTTCAGGTGTGTGGATATTAAAATTACATTACTGAGATACATTCTTTGTCTCTAAAGAGAATGGAAATTTATATAGTATTTGATAGAAATTGAAAAATGAGGCCGGGCGCGGTGGCTCAAGCCTGTAATCCCAGCACTTTGGGAGGCCGAGACGGGCGGATCACAAGGTCAGGAGATCGAGACCACCCTGGCTAATACGGTGAAACCCCGTCTCTACTAAAGAATACAAAAAACTAGCCGGGCGACGTGGCGGGCGCCTGTAGTCCCAGCTACTTGGGAGGCGGAGGCAGGAGAATGGCGTAAACCCGGGAGGCGGAGCTTGCAGTGAGCTGAGATCCGGCCACCGCACTCCAGCCTGGGCGATAGAGCCAGACTCCGTCTCAAAAAAAAAAAAAAAAAAAAAGAAAAATGAACATAAAATAGGAGTTCAAAAAGCATAGAATTGAGGGATTGCTCATAATCATTTTCCTCTCAATAAGTCATTTGTAGTTCAATACTGCTGTATTGAGTTAACTAATTACGAAGAATGCCTATTCAAAAGTAAGCCTGTAGATGAATTAGGTGTATACCTTGGAGAAATTTGAGCTGTGTACTTTTATGCCATTGTATACTCAAAGTATATTCAGCTTTGTTCTAAAAAGACTATTCCTGTACTTTGTTAGGCATAGTAAAGGGTACAGACCTAATAGTTGCAAAGTAATTATTCAAGATATAGTACATCTCTTTTTAAAAATAGGAATTTATTTTCAGGTCTTTACATTGAGTAAATTCAATTCTAAGTATGTTTTGGGAGTGTTGCCTTTTCTCCACCTTGCATTTTCCCCTTGAGGTTTTGGATTATCTTTATACAAGGAGGTCTGGGCAGAATTCCTTTTGGCTGTTTTCTGTCCTTTCTCTTCCCTCTTGTCTCTCTCTCTCTCTAGTCAATGTAGGGTCGCACTGTGAACATAACCTTTTTCCTCCTTTCTACCTTTACACCTTTATTTTATTTACATATATGTATATATATATATTTTTTAAATGACAGTTAAGTATCATTTTGATGTCACTATTGGTGGGAAAAAAAGGACCAGGTAGAGAGTTCTTAAATAAAAAGAGTTAATGCAGATTTATTCATATTTAATAAGTTATTAATTTCTCTAATGCACACAGATGTGTATCATCCTTCTTTACTTTCCTCACAAATCCTTCCCTTCTACTCTATATAATCTCCCATCCTGAGATTTAACAATACAGATTTTACAGTTTGAGGTATTTCTTTTAAGACAGGGTCTCACTCTGCCTCCCAGGCTGGAGTGCAGTGGCACCATCTTGGCTCAGTGCAACCTCCGCCTTCCAGGCTCAAGTGATCCTTCCACCTCAGCCTCTGGAGTAGATGGAGCTATAGGCTCTTGCCTACATGCCCAGCTAATTTTTTTTTTTTCTGTAAAAACGGGGTTTTGCCATGTGTCACAGGCTCTTCTCTAGTTCCTTGGCTCAAGAGGTCAGCTACCTCGGCCTCCCAAAGTACTGGATTACAGGCGTGAGCCACCCTGCCTGGCTGTCGAGTCTTAAAATTTAAAATTAATTGAGTTGATATGGTAGTTGAAACACTAGGCTGCATAGATCTTAGGATTTTTTTTTGATATTTCCATTTTTTTTCGGTGAGAATAGTTTACATTGGTAGAAATTCATTTTATTACAGTGGTTTCTAGTTATTGAAGCTTGTGTATTAAGCTAATTTTTCAATTGTTTATATTCATTTCCATAGAAAGCTATTGTTTTACAACCTTCTTTTTCATTTAATTTATTAAAATTCTTCTTTTATTCTTATATGTGCAAGTCTTGATTCCTCTATTGAAGAGATCTGACAGATTGCATCTTTAGAATAATTGTCAGCTGATTTTCTAAATTCCTTAATTTTACTTGTACTTAGGAAAGATTTGAATCTAATCAGCTAGAACACGTCTTGCTTAGTTTAGTCCTTGTTATTCATTTGAAATATTACTGGTTTTATCTAGAACAGATACTTCCTTTTTATATCCTTCAAAGTATTCTATGTAACAGAATAACCTAGTTTCTTTTTTCTTTTCTTTTTCCTTTTTTTTTTTCTTTTTTTTGAGATAGGATCTCATTCTGTCATCCAGGCTGGAGTGGAGTGGTGTGATCATGACTCACTGCAGCCTCAGCCTCCCTCAGCTCCTTTGGGAGGCTAAGGTGATCCTTTTTCCATCTTAGCCTCCTGAGTAGCTAGGACTATAGGTATGCTGCCTGTGCATTGTATTTTTTTGTAGAGATGAGTTTTCGCCACATTGCCCAGGCTGGTCTTGAACTTCTGGGCTCAAGAGATCCACCCGCCTTGGCCTCCCAAAGTGCTGGAAGTTACAGGCATGAGTCACCGTGCTCGGCCAACAGAATAACCTAGTTTCTAACCTTAGTGTTTTACTTGCAATATTGCCTCATACTATAAAGTATCCTCCGGAATTTAGGCTTCATGCACTGGAGTTATGCTATGTGATTATTTCAGCATTGTTCTCCATCACATAACAAGGTCATAAGTCTCTTAATGTGACTTGAAATAATTATTTTTGCAATGAGAATATATTACTATTTAGTAAATACTGTTATGGACTATTAACTAGAATTTTCTAATACTGTATATATTAAGTACATGATAAAAAAATTTTGCCTATAGTTGTGTCTTGATCATGTATTAGTCTCGGTTTTCTCCAAAGGTGATTTAGGTGTGATTACTTTCTTTATAGACTGATTTACTGAAATAAGATAATGTGAAAGTAGATAGTAGGTGTTTAATAAATACTATTGCATATTTTCAGATTCAACTTTATTTGTCAAGAAGATTTAAGTTAATCTTGATTCATAAATTCAGTTTTCAAACAAATTTGGGGGGAAAATTATCAATTATTAAAAGAAGGGCATATTTATTAGCATTAGTCAAATATTTCATGAGACTTTTTTTTCAAATTTGTAAAATATTAATGTCTACAGTTTTGTTTTGTTTGTAATTTTTTTTGAGATGGAGTCTCACTCTGTTGCACCCAGGCTGGAGTGCAGTGGCACGATCTCTGCTTACTGCAACCTCTACCTCCTGGGTTCAAGCGATTCTCCTGCCTCAACCTCCCGAGTAGCTGGGATTATAGGCATCCACCACCATGCCCGGCTAATTTTTTGTATTTTTAGGAGAGACAGGGTTTTACCATGTTGGTCAGGCTGGTCTTGAACTCCTGACCTCAGGTAATCTTCCCACCTTGGCCTCCCAAACACTGGGGTTACAGGCGTGGGCCACTGTGCCCGGCCTGGTGTCTGTAGTTTTGAAAAAGGGGAATATATTGCTTCAGGTGCTACAGCTAAAAAGTCTCATTTTCTCCTTTAAAAATCTTTTTGCTCTAATTGTCAAAAAAAAAAAAAATAGATTTTGCCTTAATATTTTATTGATATTGTAAAATATGCATAGATTTACTTAGAAAGCAGTTTCCTTTTACCTTCTCACTCATACTATTTCTTAAGTTTATTAATGGACTAAGAATAGCAGAATAAGAATAACAGAAAAGTCTGAAGTTTGGATGATGTTTAATTTCCTTTTTTTACCGTTCCTAACATAGTGTGTTTTCTGTTGAATGATAACTCCACAATGAAATCTAAGGAAATAATTCACAGCTTTTTCCTTCTACCACCTACCCCCACCATTGGCCTTCTACAAATGTCTTTTTTTTTTTTTTTTTTTTTTTTTTTTTGAGGTGGAGTCTCGCTCTGTCGCCCAGGCTGGAGTGCAGTGGCCGGATCTCAGCTCACTGCAAGCTCCGCCTCCCGGGTTTACGCCATTCTCCTGCCTCAGCCTCCCAAGTAGCTGGGACTACAGGCGCCCGCCACGTCGCCCGGCTAGTTTTTGTATTTTTAGTAGAGACGGGGTTTCACCGTGTTAGCCAGGATGGTCTCGATCTCCTGACCTCGTGATCCGCCCGTCTCGGCCTCCCAAAGTGCTGGGATTACAGGCTTGAGCCACCGCGCCCGGCTACAAATGTCTTAAGCATGTTTGAAATGACGGGACCTATAGTAGTAGAAGTATATTTCACAGGCAGTGCTTGAAAAATGGTATTCTTATTTTAAAGCTCTGCACCAGTTTCGTGCCAGAAGTTGTCTTCAGTATTTTCATGCTGTAAATTAGCCCTCCTACTGTAGAAGAATTATGAGGAGAATCTTCTTTTCAGTGATGTATATCCTTCAAAGCCTTAAGAATGAAACTTCCCTGAAGAAATGACAAGTTAAATGCTTAATTATGTAAATTTAGTTATATATTATTACTTGAAATATTAGTTTAGACAAGTGAACTAAGTAGAGAATTAGAAATTAATTTATTTTCACTAGAGTAATTTTTCCCCCTGTTCGTCTTTCAGTAAGAAAGAATGGTTATCACTCAGATTTTAGGTACAGGTTTAATAGTATCCCTTATCCAAAGTTCTTGGGACCAGAAGTGTTTCAGATTTTGGATTTTGGGACATTTGCATATATATAATGAGATATCTTGAGGATGGAACCTAAGCGTAGACACCAAATTCATTTATGTTTCATATACACCTTGTAATTTTGTGCATGAACTAAAATTTGTGTACATTGAACCATCAGAAAGCAAAGATGTTAGGCATGGGATTTTCCACTTGTGTTGTCATGTTGACACTCAAAAAGTTTTGGATTTTGGAACATTTTGGAGTTCTGTTGATTTAGGGATGTTCAACCTGTATATTACTTCATTTCCTGTTTACCTGATTGTGTTGAAAATAGGACTGTTTTGAAAAAACAAGCAACAAATTGGGTAAATCAGCTTCAATGGTTGTAGAGATTATGACTGTTCAGTTGTTGTTGGGCTACATCTCTAGGCATTTGGGAAAATGTTATTGATAATGAACCATATTAAAAAGAATGGCTAATAGTAATTTGATCCCAGCTAGTATAAATTTAAAAATGTTTTTCAGAAAAATATGCTGCCGTAATATGATTAAACCTTGAGTTTGTTGCAATGTTTGTTACTACTGAAATTATAGGAAGCTAAGTCTTGGATCATTGTCTTTTATTCTGTTAACTTTGTATCATTAATTAAACTATTGAAAGTTGTGGGATAAATCAAATGCTTTTCTAGGGAAACAAGAAACAGTATTAATGAGCAACAACCCCATAATTATCCTTATGAGTACATAACAGGGACACATTCATGTCTTTTCTTTGCGCAATAACTTTTACAAAGAAGTATTTTTAAACTGATCATTAATTTTATGACCACAGAAATGAGATGCAAAATTTATGCTATTGTCAGTGGCACAGGCTCACGGCACCACTGACATTATGTGTGATTGTAATAGAATGGCTGCCAACTAATGATTCTGTAGACATTTCATTTGAGTGTGCTTTTCTTTTAGATATGTGATTAGGCTGTAATGCTTTCACTTATGTCTGTAAATTGTATTGAATATGTTTACCTGATGCCTGTTGTTGATTTGGAGTTTAGTTTTGTATTACATAAATGCAAGTTGAACTTTTTTTTTTTTAATTTGTAGAAGTCTTTGCAGGTTTAACTACAAATATTCAGCCCTGGGGAGGAAAAATGCTTTGCACTACTCAACAGCGACCTCTGTGTTCAGTTAAAACTCCTTATAAGACAGCAGCTTTTACTCTTTATTGGGTTGAAAAAAAATTAGAGGGGAGGAAAAGGGATAGACCATCACTGGAACAATAGTAAGATGAAGAAGACCATCTTGAAAAATGATGTGTCCTTTCAACTATATGCAGGTTAAAAAGGGGCTATCCCTGTATATATAACATATAGATTCTTTGCTTTCTGAGTTAATTCAAAGGATTATGGGGAGAAAAAAATAAGGAAGAAATGAAACCAGTAGCAGTACTTAGTTCATTTTGTCTTAGGTAAATATAAACATCACACTGATTTTTTTAAAAAAAATACTTGCAGTAAGCTGCAATTCTTAGAATGGGTAAGTTGAAGACAATTTCATTTTAATATATAACCCCAAAGCATTTTATTTTTATTTTGATTTTTTGAGATGGGAGTCTCACTCTGTTGCCCAGGCTGGAGTGCAGTGGCATAATCTTGGCCCACTGCAGTGGCACCATCTTGGCTCACCGCCTCCCGAGTTCAAGCAGTTCTCCCTGCCTCAGCCTCCTGAGTAGCTGGGATTACGGGTGTCTGCCATCATGCCCAGCTAATTTTTGTATATTCAGTGGAGGCAAGTTTTGCCATGTTGGCCAGGCTGGTCTCAAACTCCTGAGCTCAAGTGATCCATCTTCCTTGGCCTCACACAGTGTTGGGATTACAGATGTGAGCCACCACACCCGGCCTATTTTTTTAATAAAAACAAAACCATAACTTTCTATAAAAGTCAAAACCAGGCCGGGCGCGGTGGCTCAAGCCTGTAATCCAGCACTTTGGGTGGCCGAGACGGGCGGATCACAAGGTCAGGAGATCGAGACCATGCTGGCTAACACGGTGAAACCCCGTCTCTACTAAAAAAAATACAAAAAACTAGCTGGGCGTGGTGGCGGGCGCCTGTAGTCTCAGCTACTCGGGAGGCTGAGGCAGGAGAATGGCGTAAACCTGGGAGGTGGAGCTTGCAGTGAGCTGAGATCCGGCCACTGCACTCCGGCCTGGGCAACAGAGCGAGACTCTGCCTCAAAAAAAAAAAAAAAAAGTCAAAACCATGACTTTAATAAAAACCAATCCATGAAAGGCTAACAGGTCTTTCACCTGTTAGTGATCAATTTGTGTAGAATAAATACTCTGAACTCATATTAGATATTGTTGAGTTTATAGCTTTAGTAATGAACTTTTGATATGTATGTATATATTTATACATATTGAATAAAGAATGGCGTTTGCATTTGTGTGTATGTATGTGTATATAAATGCATATATACACATGTATACATATGCATATTAATGGATATTCTTAAAGGATAATAAACTACTTCTAATTTTAAAAACTAAGTTTTAATTTTTTCTGTTTACTTCCACACAAAATTTAATATAATTTAAGCCTGAACATCTGAATTTTTTTTCAAAATTTTTGCTATTATTATTTGGTTTTACTGTTCTTTTTGAATAGTCATAACGGCAAAATATGCCACATGCTAAGTTCTAGTGATGTTTTTGAAGTATCCTAATACATTTTTTTGCAGCAAGATTTTTTGTGTGAGATATGAAATATTCTTAGAAAATTTATACCATAAAAATTCTTAACTTCATTAAGAATGTAAAGATACCCTAACAACTAAGAGTAACTGAGAATTTCTTGATCCCTACTGCACGTATTCTGTGAACTGTTGTAACATGATCAAAACATTTTTACTAGCACTTTATGAAGTTCCTTCCTACCTTATATTTGAATTCAGAGCACTCTTCTTTTGTTAAAAAAATGTTTTTTTAGAGATGGGGTCTTGGTCTGTTGCCCAGGTTGGAATGCAGTGGTGCAGTTATAGCTCACTGCAGCCTCAAACTCCTGGGCTCAAGCGGTCCTCTTACCTCAACCTCTCACAGATGTGACTATACAGGTACAGGCCACCACACCTGGCTAATTGATTTTATTTTTATTTTTATTTGTTTTTGAGATGGAGTCTTGCTGTGTCACCCAGGCTGGAGTGCAGTGGCGCAATCTCGGCTCACTGCAAGCTCCACCTCCCGAGTTCACGCCTTTCTCCTGCCTCAGCCTCCTGAGTAACTGGGACTACAGGCGCCCACTGCCACGCCTGGCTAATTTTTTGGCATTTTTAGTAGACACTGGGTTTCACCGTGTTAGCCAGGATGTTTTCGATCTCCTGACCTCGTGATCTGCCCACCTCGGCCTCCCACAGTGCTGGGTTTACAAGTGTGAGCCACCACGCCCGGCCAGTTTTTATTTTTATTTAGAGGTGTGGTCTTGCTATGTTGCCCAGCCTGGTGTCTAATTCCTGGCCACAAGTGACCCGCTGGCCTCAAGCATGCTGAGTAGCTGAGATTACAGGCGTGAGCACTGCCCACCAGCCTAGCACTCTTCTTTTCGTAAGAGAAATATCGTAAGGGATCATTGAGTGTTCTGAAAAGGACTTTGAACATCTCGAAAGAAAAAGAAATTAAGTTCCAAAGAATGAGTAGTATTTATGTGTTCCTTATAATTTTAACTGTGGGAGTAACATCACCACATTTACTGTACCTAGTAGTGGAATCCCTAAGAATGACAATATAGCCATCTCTATGTTCTACCCTTGTCGTCTTAATGAGAGATGTCTCTGTGATGACAATTGCTCATGAAGTGGCAAAACTATAAGGAAATAGAGAGGAATATGTATTTTAAAAAAATTATTTGGACAGTGTTGTCTTGAAAGAGGCTATTTTCTCTACCAAAAACGTGGTAACAAATAGGGTGACACCCCTCAAATGGGTGTCAGAGGACAGATACCCTTTTGGAGAGACAAGTAGCTTTAATCTGGATCTGCCAGGAACTGTGGTTCAAAAGTAATACCGTAGCTACTCTGCAGTTCCAATGGGCATTTTCCTTGTGCTTTTTGGATAATCCCTGAGGTGGCTGTTTTTCTGTCATGTAACTTGAATTCAACAGTCAAATAATATGGAATTAAGCATACATTTTTCTTTGTTGTGAAATCTGGGTGAGAAATGAATGCTTATGTGTAACTGGGCTAGCAAATATTTGTGTTTTTTAAAAAAATTATTTTAAATGATTACATGGAAAAAATTGAAACCACAAGATCTTGTGGAGATTAATTAGCCTAAAATAGAAAAATCAATCAAAAAATCGACCAACCAACCTAGGATTTGAAAATCAAGTAGGAAACTGGCCAGAACACTAAAAAATAATAACATACCATTGAATGAAACTGAAAGTATATAGTTTGTAAATTACCCTTACTTGAATTTTAAAAGATTATGAAAATTTTAAGGCAGTTTTTTCTGTAAAAGATTTGTGCTCTGGAAAATGCAACAGATTATTTTTAATCCTCTCTAATCCTGTTATTTTAATGAAAATACAAAATATTCATATAGCTTCAAATTATTAGTTTCTCATCATAATTTTTCAAATTATTGAGTAGGTAAATGGAATTACTTGTATTGTGTTTTCTGTTGTGCTTCCTGGGTTTTGTTGTTGTTGTTGTTATTGTTATTTTGGTTTTGTTTGTTTGTTTGGATATACACTACACTCTGTTTTACCCTGTTTCTACTTTTTGGATTCTTCTTTGTAGAGATCATCATAAGTTTGGATTGTATTCTTTTGTGTCAATAATAAGCAATTGTATAATGACCTTCAAAAACTCTTACTATATCTAGGTTACAATGGCTATGAACTAAAATAAGACCTGTTTTTACCTAGTTTTAAAAGTTTTCTTTGTTTTTCTATGACAATGACTCAATTTAGTAGTAAGTAAAATTTACCTCTTCTAACAAAGTAACATTAGCATTAAGTAACATTGCTTTAAATGGCTAAAGTATAAAAGGCATTTCTCTGATTTTTTTTTTAACAGGTGATGCAGAAGATGGGGAAGAATATGATGACCCTTTTGCTGGGCCTCCAGACACTATTTCATTAGCCTCAGAACGATACGATAAAGATGATGAAGCCCCCTCTGATGGTATGTGACATTTTCCCACATAACTCTGGCACTCACACAAAACAATGCTATGTATATAGGTGGTAGTTTTATGAGAAAGCAGATGAACATAAAGGCTTCGGTTAACTTACCTTTACCAAAACCTTTTAAGGAACAGAAGAGCTCTCTCTAGTGGTTCTAGTGAGGTTTTCCTAAGTATGTAATGGCTTCTTTTTCTTGGAAATTTCCTTTACTAAAATTTTTGAGAGAGTGCCTATATCATCATATGAATATTATTACTAACAGTTTGTTAGTTAATTTAATATTATCAGATTCTTGCTTAATTTTATTGTGCTACTTAAAGGCTTATTGTATTATTTATTTTATAAATAATAAAAAAGATTTTTGATCTATTTTTTTCTGAAAACTTTATACAAAATGAGTTAATAAAATATTAAGTTAATTTTCCGACATTGCCTCTTCACATTGAGACAGGTTTTTATAAAATGCTTCTTTTAATACACATTTTCATTTTTATGATTGTCACTTAAAAGTGCCCCATATTATGTAGTAATATTGTAGTGTTTGTTGACTGAATTAGTAATAAATTTATCTCTTAGTAATTTCTGAAAGCTATTGAATGTTGCCAAAGTTATGAAACTTGTTTTTAGTGTAGTATGTACTTTCTCTGTTATAGCCATTGAGTATATCTCCATTATAGAAACCTTATAAGGGTAATATATAGTTATAAATTAAGACTGTGTATCGATAAATTAGTCATGCATGTTAATTTGTAGCACTCAAAGTTTCACATAGACATAGAAATGAAGAATACCTTCTGCCACTATGTGACGATCAAACTGTGCAGTTCCATCTCTAAATACAATTGCTGAATGAAAATATGCTTCCTGCAACAGAGCACTTCACATTTTATGTTATCCAGATTATTCCCTTTGGAAACATAAATTGCTTTTATGAGGTATAAAATTATGTCTATTGCAGAACGGGGATAAGTCAAGTACATGCATAAGTGATAAACATTCTAACCACTGATTCAGTACAAAACAATCTTTTTTTATATCCAGAACTTTGTACAAAGTGTAGCAATAATAGTCATATCTATTTTATGTTGAATGTTATGCTTTGGCAAACATTTAATTTCTTTTTTTAAAGGGAGGGTTTTTTTTTGCTGTTATATTCACTTTCTGTTTTTTGAAGAGATAAACATTTCTTTTCTCTTCAGCAAAACAGAGTATTACCCTTTCCAACCTCATCTTCAAAAGCATTTCTACTAGAAAATGTTTTATAATTAAATAAATAATATTTTCAGGCAAAACAATGAATTATTATTTAAGTGGTACTATTTTTCAGACACATTGCAATTGCTTTATTTCTCTCTAAAATGCTGGTATATATAAATATGTGTGTGTATACACACAAACACAGACAGAATATTTATACTAAGAGAGACATACACAGAATATATTCATAGACTATATATACATAGTTTCTTAAAATAGCATAAATATTTTGATATTCAGGGGCGTGCTATGTGTATTCTTGAAAAATTTGCAACCTAAAAAGAAATTCAACAATTAAATATCTCTGAGAGCCAGAAATCCTCTGGTAGCTTGTTAGAAAAAATAAATTATTATTAAATTATAGTGCATTTACATTATTGTGTTTTCTTTTTAAGAGTAAATAATTTATCATATATTTTTATAACCAAATATTCAGGAAATACACTAAAGGATTTGTTGTTAAAAGGTTGTTTTATTGATTTTAAATATTATTTAATAACATTTATGTGTAACATCAAATTTTTTGTTAATAGTGCCTGCTCATTAGTGTTTAAGCAATTCTTTAGTAGATTAAAACTAACCTGTAGTATTACTCATTTTTGATATATAAATAATACTATTTTTGATACTTTCACATTTTCTTCTAAGAATATCATTATTAAAATTCATTTTGAAACTACTACTAGGACATTTAATATTCACTGTAAAATATCATCTCAATGTATCAGTCTTTCTCCCTTCAACTTAGATTTTGTGTGTGTTCTCTTTCCTTTGATGAATACATTTCCTTCATCATGTGACCTCAGTCTAATAATGTATTAATTATAAAAAAGATAATGCATTTAATGATAAGCATAACCAAATTAGCACAGGTCACCAAAAGGCCTTTTGTCAAATCAGATTGTTGTTTTGTCCTTTTGACTTTTACCTTATGGTAGGCACTAACAAAGTATCTGAACTTTGATGGGCTATAAACTCTAAACATGATATGTATTTTTCATAATGCTAATGTAATTTTCAAGGTACTGAAAAGGTCAAACCTGCACATCTCTATGTGCATTCTAAGTCTGTCTTTTGCTTTAATATTTCTTTTTCTCTGTTCCTGCGGTTCAAAAGTTCACTCAATTCCCAAATGGCCACCTAATTTTCCAGTTATTCCCTCAAGCCATATGTGTTTTGGTTTCTTTATGGTTTATTAGGTACTGTAGAAAAGTAGCATAAGTTATATCTTCTAATGAAATTCAAGCACACTTCAGTGATGCTTTGACTTGATTGCTAGTAGCAATTAAATCACAGCCAAGAAGAATAATGCATAATCTCACAAAGTCCAGGCACCATATAGAAATTGAATGGGGATGAAAACAGCAAAAAGAAAGTTTCCAAACCCTGCCAGGTATGTTGTTTTCAGCCTGCCTTTTTTTTTTTTTTTTATTGGCCAACTGCCTGATAGATAGCAAAATCATAACTTGCTGCATGCTAACAGGCAGAGTTCACTTGTAGGTTATTGTGAACTGATAAAGGGTTAGATGCAGTTTTGATTTTCGCATTGGACCTTGGTACACCAGATTAATGGAATTTCAATGAGAGACTAGAGTAGCCACAGCTTTGTCAGAGAAACAGATGGGGATTCTATAGTCATGTCTACTCATTAATACTAGTTGCCTGAAAGATATGCTGCTTCTCGATACAAAAGAGTTGATATAATTGATTTTTGAGTTGTACATTGGAAAAAAGTACCTTATTGATGACTAGAATTGTAACATAGATGGTGACAGATTTTTGTATAGCTCCTAGCATAAAAATATTGTACTTTGTAAATTTTTCTTTTCCCTCTTTGGAAATGCTTCTTATGTTTTATATTTTTTGAGAAGAACTACATTTTGAGACCAATAGCAAAAAAAGAGAGAATGACATGCCAAATTACCTTTTTAGGAAAAAGAATAAGAGTCTATATTTTATTTATAAATGATTGCATGACTGCTGTTAGAGTTTAATTTTGATATTCTATTTAGAAGAAAGTATACTTATTAGAAGTTTGATTTTATTAGTTTATGCTTGATTTTTTTCTGGAAAACAAAAAAACACATCATAATAGTTTCTAGACTATTGTAGATCACTGTTAGAAGTTTTATGCTATCATGTGGCTGGATATATTGGATTGTCAATATAAATGGTGCATGTCAGTAATCAGATAAAGTTAGAGATAATGAGATTTACAACCTTAAAGAATATCCCTTTCTGTAAATGCTTAGGCACTAAGGTGGGTAGATACAGAGTAGACTTTAGACACTATATAATTACTTGGGTTTCCATTTTTCTATTCTGAAATCATTTTTCATTCATTTTTGTCATTTGTGAAAGACAGCTTCTAACTATGTAGCACTGTGGAAAGTCCCTAAGGTAAGGTTTTGAAAGGATTCAGTGAGCTAGAAGATATATATTGGCTCTGCCCGTCAATGATAGGTCGAAGGATCCCAGTAGATGTTTGTTACAAATCTGATTCAGTCCTAGACCATAATCACTTTGTGGATAAAAATCTGGAACCTCTAGGGTGTGAATACAGGTAAGCTAAAATGAAGCTGAAAATATAAAACAGTCATTTATTGTCCTGGTGTCTTTCTAACTAAAAATTTCTGAATAACCTAGGTTACTGAAAGGCTGTGGGCATTGCAAGGACATAGGTTTGTATGAAGAAATATTTTTTTAGGAATGAAACTATTTTTTAAATCTCAGGGATTAAGAAAAAGGCTTAACTTTTTATCATAATTTATAATATTAAAAAAAATTTTGGTATACCTTTCTTTACAAAAATCCAATGAACAAAAATTTGGATTAATAAAGCATATAAATCATTTTTTCCAACAGATTTCTTTAGAAAGATTGTCTCCAGGATGCTTATAAATAATTAGCTCTTAGAAAGTTTCTAAAACAGGCTTAGATACAAACCTATGCATGTGCACACACATAAATTTAATGTACCAAACTTTTGAGGAAGACTTTTTGTGTATAAAATTAGGTATAGCACTAATCAGTTCTTACAAAAGCCATGAAATAGATGTTTTACTTTTCTCTGATATGAGTAGAGTATGAAACAATGTTTAAAACTAGATAAAAAGGTTTTTTTCAATAACTTAGCATTTAGGGTAAGTATGAAACAATGTTTAAAACTAGAAAAACAATTTTTCAATAACTTAGCATTTAGGGTGGTTTTTTTTTTTTTTTTTTTTTTACCTACTGTCATATTTTTGACACCTAAAATTATCTTTGTATTTTGTTCTGAAAAATTTAGTTTGCTTGCACATATTTTTGAATATATAACATGTATTAACATTGCACTTTTGTTTTTAAAATTTTTGGGTTATCTTAATATGCCAAATTGCTAGCTTATGTATGTTTTAGCAGTTTAATAACAATGATTCTTTTAGTCATTGTGCTATGTGTGTAGCACAGGGATTATAGTTGAGGAAATGACAGAAAGTAGAAGACATATTTTTAATCCCCAAGTTATATATTGTGCAGTTGGGGATGTAAAGTACACAGATGTAACATATTTTTGTGATACAAAGGTATATTTTAGTAAATAAAACACAAAGTCATTGAGAATTATCTTTCTAAGTTTTTATGCTATTGATCAGGAAAATTCATCAGAATAAAACAGAGTGGACAGATGATACTATAACAAAGTGAGCTAGATACGAAAGATTGCAAAGGTTAAATAAAACTCAACATTATGAAAAACAATGCATCTTTAATTCAGCAAATTAGCAGTTATTTACACAGTACATGAAGAGGAGAACGAGATACTTGGACAGGGCAATTGGGGGTGAATAAGATAAAGTTCCTATTTTTAAGAAAAATGTAATCTAGATGGCAGGAGAAGATAATCACCTAGAATAAGGTAACTAGCAATCTAAGTTATATTAAGGCAGATTCCAGAAATAATAAATACTACATGCTATAATATTCAGTTTATTTGGTCTATACCAAGGCAAATAGTTGGTTTCATTGATTTTACTTCCTGATGTATTGATTGAATCAGCCATATGTTTTAGCATCCTGTCAAAAAAACCACAGCATAAACTTTATGCCTAAATTCTAAGAGATTGTGGAAGGAGGACCTTTTATTTAAGTGAGTTTTATGTGGGTCTTGAGGTTTGTTGCAGAGAATGGGAAAACAGACTGAAAAGAACTTTTGGAGTTCAAGCTCAGAAACCAAGTTTTCATTATAATTGATGATAACTTTATTGCCAAGGACAAGTTGCTTAGGCCTTTTTGGATTTTTGTTTTCTGGTATGTGAAATGAAGAGTTTGAACCAGGTAATTGCTTAGATGTTCCCTAGAGCACTAAATGCTTGTGTCCCCACATTTCAGAATTAGTAAATTGAATGGTGGCAGTGAGGTGATGTTATCTGCGTGGAAAAGATATGGGTGATGACCAGAGGTGGTGTTGAATAGGAAGGAGTGGAGGGGGTCTTGGAGGTCGGTGCGTGATTTATAGTAGGAGCTGAATGCCAAATTAAGGAATTTACCTTTGATTTGGTAGTCATTAAGAGATCCCTGAAGGAGTATACTGAAGTGAGGGATGCAGATTTGAGGGATATTGTCCTGGCAGTTAAATGTAGGTTAAATTAAAGCATAGAGACCATCTAGTGGAGGTAGCAAGCTAAATGCTTTGCTACATTACTTATTTTTAATCATGACAGTCTCTTTGAGGCAGATAGTACTATCACTGTTTGACAAATGAGGAAACCTAAGAATACAGAGGTTAAGTGATTTGTCCCATGACATATAGCTACATAGTGGCAGAACTGGAATTTGAATTCATGTCTGTGAATTGTAAGGATCATGCTTTGCTCTTAAAAGAGTTACTTTTTCCCTCTTCCCCAGCTAGCATACTGCTCTGCTGCTTTTGATTAAGGGAGTGTTGGTAAGACCCTGGGTTAGAGAGGTGGATATTGTACTGAAAAGGAAGTGATTTTCTAGCCCCTTCCTACTCAAAGTATTGTCAGTAGATCAACAGTATCAGCATCATCTGGGAGCTTGTTAGAAATGCTAAATCTGTGTCACCACCTGATATAGTTTGGATATTTATCTCCGCCCAAATCACATGTTGAATTGTAATTCTCAGTACTGGAGGTGGAGCCTGTTGGGGGGTGTTTGGATCATGGGGGCAGATCCCTCATGGCCTGGTGCTGTCTTCGTGATAGTGAGTTCTTGTGAAATCCGGTCATGTAAAAGTGTGTGGCACCTCCCAACCCCACTCTCTGTCTCTTGTTCCTGCTTTTACCATGTGTTGTGCCTGCTCCCGCTTTGCCTTCCACCATGATTGTAAGCTTCCTGAGACTTTCTCAGAAGCCAAGCAGATGCCCAGTGCCATGCTTCCGGTACAGCCTTCAGAACCATAAGCCAATTAAACCTCTTTTTTTTCTTATTATTATACTTTAAGTTCTGGGGGGTACATGTGCAGAACGTGCAGGTTTGTTACATAGGTGTACACATGCAGTGGTGGTTTGCTGCACCCATCAACCCATCATCTACATTAGGTGTTCCTTCTAATGCTATCCCTCCCCTAGCCCCCCACTCCCCGACAGGTCCCGGTGTATGGTGTTCCCCTCCCTGTGTCCATGTGTTCTGATTTTCAGCTCCCACTTATGAGTGAGAACATGCAGTGTTTGCTTTTCTGTTCTTGTGTTGGTTTGCTGAGAATGATGGTTTCCAGCTTCATCCATGTCCGTGCAAAGGACATGAACTCATCCTTTTTTATGGCTGGATAGTATTGCATGGTGTCTATGTGCCACATTTTCTTTATCCAGTCTATCATTGATGAGCATTTGGGTTGGCTCCAAGTCTTTGCTATTGTGAACAGTGCTGTGATAAACATACATGTGTATGTGTCTTTATAGTAGAATGATTTATAATCCTTTGGGTGTATACCCAGTAATGGAATTGCTGGGTCAAATGGTATTTCTAGTTCTAGATCCTTGAGGAATCACCACACTGTCTTCCACAATGGTTGAACTGATTTACACTCCCACCAACAGTGTAGAAGCATTCTTATTGCTCCACATCCTCTCCAGCATCTGTTGTTTCCTGACTTTTTAATGGTCACTGTTCTAACTGGCATGAGATGGTATCTCGTTGTGGTTTTGATTTTCATTTCTCTAATGACCAGTGATGATGAGCTTTTCTTCATGTGTTTGTTGGCTGCATAAATGTCTTCTTTTGAGAAGTGCCTGTTCATATCCTTCACCCACTTTTTGATGGAGTTGTTTGTTTGTTTTCTTGTAATTTAAGTTCTTTGTAGATTCTGCATATTAGCCCTTTGTCAGATGGATAGATTGCAAAAATTTTCTCCCATTCTGTAGGTTACCTGTTCACTCTGATAATAGTTTCTTTTGCTGTGCAGAAGCTGTTTAGTTTAATTAGGTCACGTATGTCAATTTTGGCTTTTGTTGCCATTGCTTTTGGTGTTTTAGTCATGAAGTCTTTGCCCATGCCTATGTCTGAAGCGTATTGCCTAGGTTTTCTTCTAGGGTTTTTATGGTTTATATCTTACATTTAAGGCTTTAATCCATCTTGAGTTAATTTTTGTATAAGGTGTAAGGAAGGGGTCCAGTTTCATGTTTCTGCATATGGCTAGCGAGTTTTCCCAACACCATTTATTAAATAGGGAATCCTTTCCCCATTGCTTGCTTTTGTCAGGTTTGTCAAAGATCAGATGGTTGTAGATATGTGGCATTATTTCTGAGGCCTCTTTTCTGTTCCATTGGTCTATGTATCTGTTTTGGTACCAGTGCCATGCTGTTTTGGTTACTGTAGCCTTGTAGTATAGTTTGAAGTCAGGTAGCGTGATGCCTCCACCTTGTTCTTTTTGCTTAGGATTGTCTTGGCTATATGGGCCCTTTTTTGGTTCCATATGAAATTTAAAGTAGTTTTTTTCTAATTCTGTGAAGAAAGTCAATGGTAGCTTGATGAGGATAGCATTGAATCTATAAATTACTTTGGATAGTATGGCCATTTTTCATGATATTGATTCTTCCTATCCATGAGCATGGAATGTTTTTCCATTTGTTTGTGTCCTGTCTTATTTCCTTGAGCAGTGGTTTGTAGTTCTTCTTGAAGAAGTCCTTCACATCTTCTATAAGTTGTATTCCTAGGTACTTTGTTCTTGTTGTAGCAATTGTGAATGGGAGTTCACTCATGATTTGGCTGTTTGTCTATTATTGGTATATAGGAATACTTGTGATTTTTGCACATTGATTTTGTATCCTGAGACTTTGCTGAAGTTGCTTATCAGCTTAAGGAGATTTTGGGCTGAGATGATGGGGTTTTCTAAATATACAATCATGTCATCCTCAAACAGAGACAATTTGACTTCCTCTCTTCTTGTTTGAATACCCTTATTTCTTTCTCTTGCCTGATTGCCCTCACCAGAATTTCCAATACTCTGTTGAGTAGGAGTGGTGAGAGAGGGCATCCTTGTCTTGTGCCAGTTTTCAAAGGGAATGCTTCCAGCTTTTGCCCATTCAGTATGATATTGGCTGTGGATTTGTCAAAAATAACTCTATTTTGAGATACATTCCATCAATACCTACTTTATTGAGAGTTTTTAGCAGGAAGGGCTGCTGAATTTTATTGAAGGCCTTTTCTTCATCTTTTGAGATAATCATGTGGTTTTTGTCATTGGTTCTGTTTATGTGATGGATTATGTTTATTGATTTGCATATGTCGAACCAGCCTTGCATCCCAGTGACGAAGCCAACTTGATTGTGGTGGATAAACTTTTTGATGTGCTGCTGGATTTGGTTTGCCAGTGTTTCATTGAGGATTTTTATATTTATGTTCATCAGGGGTATTGGCCTGAAATTTTCTTTTTTTGTTGTGTCTCTGCCAGGTTTTGGTATCAGGATGATGCTGGCCTCATAAAATGTGTTAGGGAGCAGTCCTTCTTTTTCTATTGTTTGGAATGGTTTGAGAAGGAATGATACCAGCTTCTCTTTGTACCTCTGGTAGAATTTGGCTGTGAATCCATCTGGTCCTGGGCCTTTTTTGGTTGGTAGGCTGTTAATTACTGTGTCAATTTCAGAACTTGTTATTGGTCTATTTAGAGATTTGACTTCTTGGTTTAGACTTGGGAGGGTGTATGTGTCCAGGAATTCATCCGTTTGTTTTAGGTTTTCTAGTTTATTTGCATAGAGGTGTTTATAGTATTTTCTGATGGTAGTTTGTATTTCTGTGGGATCAGTTGTGATATCCCCATTATCATTTTTATTGTGTCTATTTGATTCTTCTCTCTTTTCTTCTTTATTAGTCTGGCTAGTGGTCTATCTATTTTCTTGATCTTTTCAAAAAACCAGCTCCTGAATTCACTGATTTTTTGAAGGTTTTTTTGTGTCTCTATCTCCTTCGGTTCTGCTCTGATCTTTGTTATTTCTTGTCTTCTGATAGCTTTTGAATTTGTTTGCTCTTGCTTCTCTAGTTCTTTTAAATGTGATATTAGGTTGTTGATTTTAGTTCTTTTCTGCTTTCTCTTGTGGTCATTTAGTGCTACATTTCCCTCTAAACACTGCTTTAGCTGTGTCCCAGAGATTCTGGTACATTGTGTCTTTGTTCTCATTGGTTTCAAAGAACTTATTTTCAAAGAACTTAATTTTGTTATTTACCCAGTAGTCATTCAGGAGCAGGTTCAGGTTGTTACATGATTGTGCGGTTTTGAGTTAGTTTCTTTTTTTTTTTTTTATTATTATACTTTAAGTTCTAGGGTACATGTGCACAACGTGCAGGTTTGTTACGTATGTGCCCTGTTGTGCCCTGTTGGTGTGCTGCACCCATCAACTCGTCCGCACCCATCAATTCGTCATTTATATCAGGTATAACTCCCATGCAATCCCTCCCCCCTCCCCCCTCCCCATGATAGGCCCCGGTGTGTGATGTTCCCCTTCCCGAGTCCAAGTGATCTCATTGTTCAGTTCCCACCTATGAGTGAGAACATGCGGTGTTTGGTTTTCTGTTCTTGTGATAGTTTGCTAAGAATGATGGTTTCCAGCTGCATCCATGTCCCTACAAAGGATGCAAACTCATCCTTTTTTATGGCTGCGTAGTATTCCATGGTGTATATGTGCCACATTTTCTTAATTCAGTCTGTCACAGATGGACATTTGGGTTGATTCCAAGTCTTTGCTATTGTGAATAGTGCCACAATAAACATACGTGTGCATGTGTCTTTATAGCAGCATGATTTATAATCCTTTGGGTATATACCCAGTAGTGGGATGGCTAGGTCATATGGTACATCTAGTTCTAGATCCTTGAGGAGTTGCCATACTGTTTTCCATAATGGTTGAACTAGTTTACAATCCCACCAACAGTGTAAAAGTGTTCCTATTTCTCCACATCCTCTCCAGCACCTGTTGTTTCCTGACTTTTTAATGATTGCCATTCTAACTGGTGTGAGATGGTATCTCATTGTGGTTTTGATTTGCATTTCTCTGATGGCGAGTGATGATGAGCATTTTTTCATGTGTCTGTTGGCTGTATGAATGTCTTCTTTTGAGAAATGTCTGTTCATATCCTTTGCCCACTTTTTGATGGGGTTGTTTGTTTTTTTCTTGTAAATTTGTTTGAGTTCTTTGTAGATTCTGGATATCAGCCCTTTGTCAGATGGGTAGATTGCAAAAATTTTCTCCCATTCTGTAGGTTGCCTGTTCACTCTGATGGTAGTTTCTTTTGCTGTGCAGAAGCTCTTTAGTTTAATTAGATCCCATTTGTCAATTTTGGCGTTTGTTGCGGTTGCTTTTGGTGTTTGAGTTAGTTTCTTAATCCTGAGTTCTAATTTGCTTGCACTGTGGTCTGAGAGACTGTTTGTTATGATTTCCA
This sequence comes from Trachypithecus francoisi, assembly GCF_009764315.1. NCBI lineage: Eukaryota > Metazoa > Chordata > Mammalia > Primates > Cercopithecidae > Trachypithecus > Trachypithecus francoisi. Next base: position 98,722,534 of record NW_022681469.1, on the reverse strand, counting down.
TTCTTTTGCATTTGCTGAGGAGTGTTTTACTTCCAATTATGTGGTCAATTTTAGAATAAGTGCAATGTGCTGAGAAGAATGTATAATCTGTTGATTTGTGGTGGAGAGTTCTGTAGATGTCTATTAGGTCTGCTTAGTCCAGTGCTGAGTTCAAGTCCTGAATATCCTTGTTGATTTTCTGTCTCGTTGATCTAATATTGACAGTGAAGTGTTAAAGTCTCCCAGTGTCATTGTGTGGGAGTCTGAGTCTCTTTGTAGGTCTCTAAGAACTTGCTTTATGAATCTGGGTGCTCCTGTATTGGGTGCATATATATTTAGGATGGTTAGCTCTTCTTGTTGTGTTGATGCCTTTACCATTATGTAATGCCCTTGTCTCTTTTGATCTTTGTTGGTTTAATGACTGTTTTACTGGAGACTAGGATTGTAACCCCTGTTTTTTTATTGCTTTCCGTTTGCTTGGTAAATATTCCTCCATCCCTTTATTTTGAGCCTATGTGTGTCTTTGCACGTGAGATGGGTCTCCTGAATACAGCATACCAATGGGTCTTGACTCTTTATCCAATTTGCCAGTCTGTGTCTTTCTTTTTTTTGTTTGAGACGGAGTCTTGCTCTGTCACCCAGGCTAGAGTGCAGTGACGCTATTTCAGCTCACTGCAAGCTCCACCTCCTGGGTTCACTCCATTCTCCTGCCTCAGCCTCCCAAGTATCTGGGGCTACAGGTGCTCACCACCACTCCTGGCTAATTTTTTTTGTATTTTTAGCAGAGACGGGGTTTCACTGTGTTAGCCAGGATGGTCTTGATCTCCTGACCTTGTGATCCTCCTGCCTCACAGTCTCTGTCTTTTAATTGGGGCATTTAGCTCGTTTACATTTAAGGTTAATATTGTTATGTGTGAATTTGATCCTGTCATTATGATGCTAGCTGGTTATTTTGCATGTTAGTTGATGCAGTTTCTTCATAGTGTTGATGGTCCTTAAAATTTGGTATGTTTTTGCAGTGGCTGGTACTGGTTGTTTCTTTCCATGTTTAGTGCTTCCTTCAGGAACTTTTGTAAGGCAGGCCTGGTGGTGACAAAATCTCTCAGCATTTGCTTGTCTGTAAAGGATATTATTTCTCCTTCACTTACAAAGCTTAGTTTGGCTGGATATGAAAATCTGCATTGAAAATTCTTTAAGAATGTTGAATATTGGCCCCAACTCTCTTCTGACTTGTAGGGTTTCTGCAGAGAGATCTGCTGTTAGTCTGATCGGCTTCCCTTTGTGGGTAACCCAACCTTTCTCTCTGGCTGCCCTTAACATTTTTTCCTTCATTTCAACCTTGGTGAATCTGACAATTATGTGTCTTGGGGTTGCTTTTCTTGAGGAGTATCTTTGTGGTGGTCTCTGTATTTCCTGAATTTGAATGTAGGCCTGTCTTTCTAGGCTGGGGAAGTTCTCATGGATAACATCCTGAAGAGTGTTTTCTAACTTGGTTCCATTCTCCCTGTCACTTTCAGGTACACCAATCAAATGTAGGTTTGGTCTTTTCACATAGTTTATTATTTCTTGGAGGTGCGATGTTGGCTCACTGCAACCTCTGCCTCCTGGGTTCAAGTAATTCTCTGCCTCAGCCTCCTGAGTAACTGGGATTACAGGTACCCACCACCATGCCCAGCTAATTTTTGTATTTTTAGTAGAGTGGGGATTTCATCATCTTGGCCAGGCTGGTCTTGAGCTCCTGACCTTATGATTCACCCTCCCGAGCCTCCCAGAGTGCTGAGATTATAGGCGTAAGCCATTACGCCTGGCCTCTTTTCCTTTTCCTTTCCCTTTTCCTTTCTGCTTCCTTTTCTTTCCTTTACCTTTTCTTTGCTTTCTCTTTTCTTTTCTTCTTTTTTTTCTTTTTCTTTTTTTTTTTGAGACAAGAGTCTCGCTCTGTCACCCAGGCTGGAGTGCAGTAGCACGATTTCAGCTCATTGCAACCTCCACCTTCTGGTTCAAGCAGTTCTCTGCCATAGCCTGCTGAGTAGCTGAGATTACAGGCATGTGCCACCATGCATGGCTGATTTTTGTATTTTAGTAGAGACGTGGTTTCACCATGTTGGCCAGGCTGGTCTCGAACTCCTGACCACAGGTGATCCGCCCACCTCGGCCTCCCAAAATGCTGGGATTGCAGGCATGAGCCACCGCGCCCGGCCAGGTATTTCTTTATAGCAATGTTAGAACAGCTTAATACACCACCCAAGACCTACCGTATCTGAATCAGCATTTTAACAAGATCCCCAGGTACACATTGAAGTATGAAAAGCTCTGTTCTAGAGGCATTTATCATGTTGACCTTTGCAGCTGAAAAGAAGGGTGAATCAGACCAAGCAGTTGCACTTGTAGCCTGCGTGTGCAAATGTGTGAAGAGTCTTTGAAATAGGCAACACCATGAAGTACGTAAAAAATATTCTTCTATGTGCTCACTTACCTCCACTTCCAGCACTCTTGTGGTCACTCAGCACCCTTAGGCTGTGGCTTTCTTGGCTGTTTAGGGCACGGTTCCTGAGCTTTGTGTCTGTAGGTAGTTGTCCCATTTTTGAACCTATTTCCAGAGTTTCTCCCCTCTCAAACCAAACTCTCAAGTATAATGGAAAGGCTCTGATAAATTACCCCTAGGAATATTTGCCTGTAAATAGGGGCAGTGCCTTACTCCAGGGGAGTCCAAACCCCAATCACAGATCTTTAGATAGCACCAGGCCCGTGGTAAGTATGATGTATGTAGGCATGTAACAGGTTTATCTCTTATCTCTTTTGCTGTATATATGTGGATCTGGCGTGCAGTCTTTTGATTTTGGAGAAGTTGTACTATATAGCTTCCTGTTTTCAGTTGAGCTTCCTGTTTACAAACTGAGCCAAAGTGTGAATTTGGAATTTAAAAATCAAAGAGCAAAGGTTCTTTAAGATAGTGAAAGGACCAATTTGATTTAAGAGGAAGGCATACTATTCTGGCACAGTATCCCGAAGAGAATTTCCTTTCTCTGAGAAACATAACTTGGAGGTGACTGTGCTGGTGGTTGGGGTAGCATTTTCAAGGAAAGATAAAGGATTAAACAAGTTTTAATTAATATTTATTCAGAGATAAGTCTGACACTGTGTGCCAGATTCTTCCGTGTGCATTGTTTCCTTTAATCTACTCAAAACTTCCCCACGAGGAAGACTTTTTACCTTGTCTTAAATTGACAAAACTGAGTCTGAGAGAGGTTTGTTTCTTGACCAGGACATTTAACTCTCAAGTAATAAACTCCATCACCTCTGGTCTTTCTATGCCATATAATTTTTAAAATCAGACTAGTTTTTTTGTTTGTGTGTGTGTGTGTGTGTGTGTGTGTGTGTTTTGGAGAGACAGGATCTTGCCCAATTACCCTGGCTGGCGTTCAGTGGTATGGTCATAGCTCACTATAACCCTGAACTCCTGGGCTCAGTTGATCCCCTTGCCTCAGTCTCCTGAGCAGCTAGGACTACAGGCATGTGCCACCACACCTAGCTAATTTAAAATTTTTTTTCAGGCTGGGCATGGTGGCTCACACCTGTATCCTAGCACTTTGGGAGGCCAAGGTGGGTGGATCACCTGAGGTCAGGGGTTCAAGACCAGCCTGACCAACATAATGAAACCTCATCTCTACTAAACATACAAAAATTGGCTGGATGTGGTGGTGCATGCCTGTAATCCCAGCTACTTGGGAGGCTAAGGCAGGAGAATCACTTGAACCCAGAAAGTGGAGGTTGCAGTGACCTGAGATCGCATTATCGCACTCCAACCTAGACAACAGAGGGAGACTCCGTCTCAGAAAATAAAACCAAAACTTTTTTTTTTTTTTCAAAGACAGTGTTCTCATGATGGCCAGGCTCGTCTTGAACTCTTGGTCTCAAGCAGTCCTTCTACCTCGGCCTCCCAATGTGTTGTAATTACAAGTGTGTGAGCCACCACCCCTGGCCTTGTTTTTGTTTTTTCATTGTAAGAGACATGCATATGATTAAAAATAAAAACAAACAGAAAGTTGTACGATAAAAAGTAAATGCTTTCTTTTCCACCTCACCCTACCCCCTGAAACTACTACTCTCTAGAGACAGCCCGTCTTGGTACAGGTTCTTCGGTAGTTACCATAGGAACTTTAGATATTACACTTTTAGTTCTTGTTTGGTCAACTGTAGATGGTACCAGTTGACTTCCTCTACAGTGAATGATTCCTTAAACTTCCTCTCCTGCTTCTCCCTTTGTGTTTCTCTTTGTGTTTGCTTTTCAATTAAATAATATTCTTATTTTGTAATGTGCCAACCTCAGACAGTGCCTATTGATTCCTTGTTTTAAAATATGAGGAAATTAGTGCACCCAGCCTTGATTCCATTTCTCTTCCTGCTCTTCAATTCAAATTTTGTTAATTGTATTACTTTTGCTTGTTAAGGTCTATAACATTTATATTTGATTCTCTAAGTTGACTGCTTTGTCTACAAGTTGGATTTTAAACAATGGGCCTTTTTCTCCATGCCATTGGTTTTCCTCAAGTATCTGGAGAGCTTGAATTAGTGATTCATGTTTGTGAGTGAGGGACCTGGTTGGATCCTGTACGTAACTTCTGTAGGATTCCTTTACTTTTGCATGTCTGTTGTCCTGAAAGACTTTTCCTTTGAATGGGAGGTCGACTTGGGGGTTGTAAGTGAACTAGCAGCTTGCCTCGAGGCAGCTTGCCTACAGAGCATTTTGGTATGGAGGGAGGAGGCAGACTAGTACCCTCCACAATTGCCAAGATAAATAGAACATTACTCGGGGAAGTTAAATGCTTTTATTTCATAACTAGTTACAGATTTTTGACCCTCTGCATACTTTTTTGGTGCTGGGGTGGTAGGGAGTTTAGAGTTATCTGACACACTGCTCAACTTCTCTCTTGGTTGCAATGCTCATGGAGAAGGCTCCTTTGGGAATTAGTTCACTTACTTAGAGAATGAGAGAGTGGAGTTTGGGATTTAGCCCAAATATACAAGCCTTTACTGCTAGCTGCTTTTGAGGACGGACCCAAGGGTTCTGGCTGCTTTGATTATAGTTCTTTAATGAGTTCTTCATCATCCTGTGTCTTTGCTTGTAGCATCTCTGAGTCTCCTTTATGAAAACTAGCACTTATTCTCCTTGGTGTTCTCCTGGGCTTAGGTGTCCTCTGTTGTATCATCATCACTGCAGTCTCATCTGCTTTTCCAGTTGCAAGGAATTACTCAAAACTTTTGGTCTGCTTTCTTTACCCTTTTGTGATTACCAGTGTTATTAAAGCTTTCTTCTTTCTTTCTTTTTTAGAGATGGGGTCTTGCTGTGTTGCTCAGGCTGGCCTTGAACTCCTAGGCTCAAGTGATCCTTCTGCCTCAGCTAAGACTACAGGCATGCACCAGCATGCCCAGCTCAAGGCTTTATTCTTTAAAAACAAACAAAAGGAATTTCAAGGAAACTTTAGGAGGAAAGGTCGATGTTTAGTCTATGCTTCCTTTTTAATGGCACCAAGAGACTGCTGTATCCTAAAACTTTTTCGTAACTAGTCTGTTAGAATCATTGGAAGAAGTAGCTCCCTGGCCATCAGTCAAAGGTAGTCCTAATAAGTATGTCAGTCAAGCCTTAGATATAGTCACTTAGAGTGAATACTAGATTTCTAGAAGAACCAAGATGCTATAAGCAATAGAAAAGAACTCTTGCTTCCTGTAAAAGGACTACAGTCTTGTTTTGGGTAAAAGGTATGCATATCTAATAATTGGAAACCTTACCAACTTTGTTCAGTTACAGAAATGTGTGGCATTGACCATAAATACTCTAAGAGGTTAAAGAAGGAAGAAGCTATTGCCAACTGGTATCAGTGGATAGATGTTTTGTGGAAGAAGCTGGAGTTTGAACTAGAATTTAGTGAGGGTGGATAGAAATTTAATTAGTAGAGAATGGATGGAAGAATGCTTTCTAGGTAAGTTAAGGGAATGAGGGACAAGGGGAAATGGAGCTGGAAATGACCATAGTTTGAAGAACTATGGAAAGACTAACATGACTGAGAAAGGTTGGAGAATGGGAGATGAAGATTGACAAGGGTGGCATGTAAAAAGTTTGGCTCTGGCTTCAGGTATTTATTTAGAGTGACTAAGGTATGGGATGTCCAGCAAATTTCTTAACTTTTCGGGGTTTTCTCATCTGTCAAATTAAGGATAATAATAGTACCTATAACCTATGGTTATTCCTAGGATTAAGTAGGATAAGGCATATAAAAAGTTTAGAATACTTCCTGACCCATGGTAAAGACATATTAAATGAGAGTTATTTTTGTTATCCAGTCAATTTTAGGGATTATCTTAAGTAAATTTTCCTTTTTGTGTTTGACACAACTGTTTGTGAGTGTTGTCTAACTTCCATACTATATAGCTCGTATGTTTTACTGGCTAAGATGAATTTTGTAGGATTTGCAGTTGAAAGTTTTAGGGATTCCAAATACACAATCATTTTTTCAGTGGGGTATTCTGTGTTGAAAACTGTTAGTGGTTAAATTTTCTAAGCAAATATATCATGCCTTTTTCTTGAACCCTTGTACTTCTTTGTGCCTTAGCTTCCTTCTGTTGAGTAATGAGCATATAAGAATAAAAAAATTTTATACCTGGAAAAATTTTATACGTAGGCATCATGAGCCCTGGGAAGGAGTCACTGTATTTGATACATGAGCTTGATAGCTAGTGACTAAAAATTTACAAACTTTTAAGAGCATTTGAATGAGTTTGGACTGCATTAGAAGATCACTTATGAAGCTATATATGAAAATAAGTGGGGAAAAATGGTCCCAAATTATTAGGAAACAAGGCTGCCAATCAAAACCTCATAATTCTCATTCAAGAACTGAATGGTCTAGTGCTAAAGACAATAACAAATCCAAACAGAAAAAGTAGTACACACAACTAAAATGCAGGGCTGCAAAGTCAGTAGTAGAAAATAAATGCCCTGTTGATAAATAAGCAGAGAGGATTAGGGCAAAACTGTTTTTTATTTTTACAAAAATTAAACATGGAGAAGGTACCGTTCTCCAGCTTTCATATGTGCTTATCAAAATATTTCTTTTTCAAAACTCAGAATTGATATCAGGGTCCTTGCTTCACATTTGAGGAAAAATTGAGTATGCTGTATGTTTAAAAATAACATAAACACTATTGAAGAAAATATCTCTGCAAGGAAGGTGTAAGAATTAGCTCAGGTAAATTATTTTCTTGAGCTCTTTATATATGAATAGCACATTGGTTTACAGAATTGAGGGTAAGACTAATGCAATTTTAAAATTAAACCTTCTAAAATTATGGCTTGAGAAGACATGCATTTATTGAGTTAGAAGAGATTATTTTGATTTTACATAGTTTACCAACAGTTTAGGGGTAGGGTCTAGGATTCTTAAAGTATTTTTTATACTCACTTGATTGAGATATATTTAACCATAGAATATACTAATTTAAAGTATACAATTCAGGTGATTTTTAATATGGTCACAAAATTATGTAAATATAATCCCAGTCAATTTTAGAACATTTTCATCTCCACAAAAAAGAAACTCCGTGCCATGAGTAGTCCATCTCAATTTTCTCCCAGCCCTTCTCCTCCATCTCCCTCAAAGGCCTAGGCAACTGTGAATGTAATTTCTGTTTCTACAGATTTGCATAATGTGGATATTTCATATAAATGAAATCATATATCAGAACTTTGTGTGTCTGGCTTTTTTTGCTTAGCATAATGTTTTCAGGGTTCATCCAGTATGTTACCAGTTCTTTATTCCCTTTTATGGCCCGATAATGCTTCCTGTGTGGAGGGGCCCCTTTTGTTCATCCATCCTCAATTGATGGACATTTGTGGTGGTTACTCTTTTTGGCTATTATGAATAGTGCCACTATGAACATTTGTATAAAACTTTTTATGTGAATATATTTTTTCATTTTTCTCGAGTATATACCTAGGAGTGAAATTACAGGGTCATATGGTATATTTTGGTTTCATTTTTTGAGGAATTGCCAAACTTTTTCCAAATGACTGCACCGTTTTATGTTCCAGCCAGCAATATGGGGGGGTTCTGATTTGTCCTCAATTCTCTCCAACACTTACTGTCTTTTTCATTTCGGCCATTCTAGTGAATATGAAGTGGATCTTACTGCAGTTTTGATTTGCACTTCTGTAATGACTAATAACGTTAATCATCTTTTTATGTGCTTATTGGCCATTTGTATGTTTTTGGAGAATGCCCACTTCAAATTCTTTTCTTATTTTTCATTTGGGTTGGCTTTTTATTGTTGTTTGTTTGTTTGTTTTGAGCCAGAGTCTTGCTTTGTCACCCAAGCCATAGTGCAGTGTGGTATGATCAGGGCTTATTGCAGCCTCTACCTCCTGGGCTCAACAAATCCTCTCAACTCAGCCTCTCAAATAGCTGAGATTACAGGCGCATACCACTACACCCAACTAATTATAAATTAATTTAATGTTTTGTAGAGACAGGGTTTCACTTTGTTGCCCAAGCTAGTCTTGAACTCCTGGGCTCAAGCGATCCTTTCACCTTGGCTTCTCAAAGTGTTGAGCCTCCCAAAGTGTTGAGCACAGGCATGAGCCACCGCGCCTGGCCTATTTATTGTTAAGTTCTGAGTTATTTATGTATTTTGGATACCAGTTACTTATCAAATTTATGATTGGTAAATATTTTCTCAGTATCTACAGGTTTTCCTTTTACTTTCTTGATGGTATCCTTGAAGCACAAGTTTTACATTTTGATGAAGTTTAATTTATCTGTGTTTTCTTTTGTCACTTGTACTTTTTTTTTTTTTTTTCTTTTTGAGACAGAGTCTCGCTCTGTCAGCCAGGCTGGAATGTAATAGCGTGATCTCAGCTCACTGCAACCTTTGCCCCCACTGGGTTCCAGCGATTCTCATGCCTCAGCCTCCCAAGCAGCTGGGACTACAAGCGCACACCACCACACCTGGCTAATTTTTGTATTTTTAGTAGAGACGGGGTTTCATCATGTTGGCCAGGCTGGTCTCAAACTCCTAATCTCAGGCGATCTGCCCACTTCGGCCTCCTAAAGTGCTGGGATTACAGGTGTGAGCCACTGTTCCTGGCCATCACTTGTTCTTTTGTGACATGTCTAAGATGTCTGCCTAACTGAGGATTCTTTTTTTTTTTTTTTGGAGTCAGAATCTCACTCTGTCGCCCAGGCTGCAGTACAGTGGCTTGATCTTGGCTTACTGCAAGCTCCGCCTCCCGGGTTCACGCCGTTTTCCTGCCTCAGGCTTCCGAGTAGCTGAGACCACAGGTGCCCACCACCATGCCCAACTAATTTTCTGTATTTTTAGTAGAGATGGGATTTCACCGTGTTAGCCAGGATGGTCTCGATCTCCTGACCTCATGATCCGCCCACCTCGGCCTCCCAAAGTGCTGGGATTACAGATGTGAGCCACTGCACCTGGCCGAAGATTCTTAAGATGTTCTTAACTTGAGGCTGTTTTCTCAAAATACTGAGTTTTTTACTCTAAGGAGTTGTGAGATTAATATACTAATTAAAATAGAAACGAATTGTAGCTCTCCTTTAAGATTGTTGTTGCTTAGAGCATATTTTTAAAAATTGTGCAGATGGCAAAAGGTAATTTTCTTGCTGTACCTTTTTTTTTTTTTTTTGGAGTCTTGCTCTGTTGCCCAGGCTGGAGTGCAGTGGTGCGATCTTGGCTCACTGCAAGCTCCGCCTCCCGGGTTCACACCATTCTCCTGCCTCAGCTTCCCGAGCAGCTGGGACTACAGGCACCTACCAGCATGCCTGGCTAATTTTTTGTATTTTTAATAGAGATGGGGTTTCACCGTGTTAGCCAGGATGGTTTCGATCTCCTGACCTCGTGATCTGCCCGCCTCGGCCTCCCAAAGTGCTGGGATTACAGGCCTGAGCCACTGTGCCCTGCCTTGCTGTACCTTTTAAGCTCAGTGAACTCTTGAATTCTGTAGCCTTTAACATTGTTGGTAAAAATAATTCTTATTTTGTTTATATATCACTGTTATTTCTAGCAACATAATACATATATTTGAAATATAAATGAAATGTTTGTTGCATTGCAAATACAAACCTATAATCACACAACTCTAATATCAGTTTTCCTTAAGTTATTTCAGAGACCACATAGTCTAATATATCATTTTGTTGACTTTCTGGGTTTTCTAGGGCCAGGCTTTGTCAATGCGTAGTTACAGTGGTGGGATCTGAGGGGTGCTGTGATCATGGTCTTGAAAAAATGGTTACTGTTGTTAGCTTTCCAAAAGAAAGTTTGTTTATTTGAATTGATCTCTTCTCCTTTGTTAAGATATGTATGTATGTATGTATGTATTTATTTTTTCCCTGTGTCAGTCACATTGGGGACTGAGACACAAAGAGGCCATGTGAATTTTCTAAGCAGCACTCGCTATCAGTGTGTGGCCTAAAGACTGGTCCTGATTTGTGATCTATTTGTTACTGGTCAGCGACAACATAAGTACAAAAATTAAGAATAAGCACTTAGAAATGTTTATAGCAATTTGATATTTCTGCCTTATCTAAGTACATGATCTTTTTTTCTAGTAATTTATATTTTTGTTGTTGTTGTCATTTTTACAAAAATAGTGGGGTTTGTGATATCTTGGGAAAAACTGGTTCTTTACCACAGATTAAACCATTGATCTAGGTTCAGAGAGAATTATTGACAGTAGTACCAGAACTATTTTGATTGCTGGGCTTTTTACTTTGAATTCCTATATCTTTCTCCATAGTCATAGTCATATTTTAATTCAAATATTTAGGTTTATTTTCACTATGGAGAAACTTTAGGCCTTTTAATCCCACATTTCTCATCAGATATACTTTCAGATTCCAATGTCATAATCAGATATTAATTATATTTTTGTATGAGAGTCAAGCAATGGAACGTGCTGAAAGTTTTTCATTTGGAATATCTAGAGAAAAGGGTAATTGAATTTGAATATCAACTAATTCTTTTCCATACCTAAAAAGCAGAAACATATAATGTCATATTTAAAGACTACGTCAGAAAAATAATTTCCTCCCAGAGGTACTTTTGTGTTGTTTTGTATAAATGCCTCCAGAAGCTCCTCCTTGCTTTTTAATACCACCTGTGAGCTTTTCTATTTTGAACATGCTCGTATCTTTCTTTAACACTAAAGGAATTTAATAAGAAGTATATTTTAATATCAAAAATAGTAAAATTTCTTACCATGGGGAAAGAAATACACATATATTTCTTTCACTGAATAGGACTTATTTTGGTGTTGGTGTCCTGGGATTTATGTATGTTATAATCCCCTAATATGCTTAAAATACGGTTTCTTTTCTAAAAGAAAATTTGTCTTATAAGAGGTGAGTAATTGATTTTTAAAATAAAAGTAAGAAAGTGTTGTACATTTTAGAGTGCTAGATGGAATAAAAGTTTATTTCAACAGATTTTACGTTTAGCTATTTTAGACTTGGGAGAATAAAATGATTAATAAGGTATGTCACTGTCTTTAAAGACCTTATTTGTAGATTAGTAGAGAGAGGAGAGATATAAATATCAACTAATTCAAGGCAGATTGGTTTAATCACTATTACAAGAAATATAGAAGGAGAAAGAAGATGGTAATTATGGTAGGAATAAAGACAGACTTGATAACATTAATGACGTTTGAACCAGGTATGGGAGAATAAGATTTTTGATATATAGAACATGGAGGTAATAGTTTTTCACATTTGCAAAACAACCTGGTAAAGGCATATATTGATCAGGACTCTTTGAATGGACAGGACAGAAAAAGAAACCCAACTCAAACTGGCTTAAGCACAAAGCAGAAAGGGGAGTTTACTGGTTCACTTGTGAAAGATATGTCACTTCTATTCATTTTTCACTTGTGAATAATGAAGAGAATTGGAATCTTGCCTCTTGCCCACCTAGATCCAGGTAGGTGCTCAAACTGTAGTGAGTAGTCCCACTCACATACTGCTTTCCTATGTGTAGCTTCTCCTTAGAGACACTGTGCCCATAGGATGGCTGTGGCAAAGATGACCACCCACCAGCAGCTTCTTAGATATTTCTACCAGATTAGCAACCCCATTGAAATAGAGATCTCTCAATAATTGCAGCAGAAATCTTTGGCTTGGGTCATGTGCTTATTCTAAATCAATCACTGTGGCGTGTGTGTGTGTGTGTGTGTGTGTATGTGTGTGTGTTGCACTAATTCGCTAGGTCTGGATCATGTGCCCAAAAAAGAGTTTGTGGAGAGGGGTGAGGCCAGCTTCACCTGATCCCCATGGACTGGGGCAGGTACCATTCTCCAAAGGAAAACTGAGGTACTCTTAAAGAAATAAGCAATTCAGAGCAGGCAAAAACAGCCACTACAAGGTAGGATATGTGAAAGTATGACTAAACTTAGGTGTTGTAAAAACGTGTGTAGCGAGAATAAGAGGCTGGGATAGATAATAGTTACAGATATGCATTCAGTAATGGATATTGCAAGTTCCTTAAAGGAGAGTATAATGTTTATCAGTAGGTTAAAATAATTATTTAGCATGCTAAATTTTGAATTGATTTATAGAGAGAAGAGCTGGAGGCAAAAATAAATGTTAAAACTGTCTAGACTGGTTAATTTTTAAAAATTTTCATTTATTTGTTGTCATTAATTCTTCAAACCTTTCATAAGAGCTGATGTTCCAGTTAGTGAAAGTTCTCCTTTTTTTTTAACTGTTTGCTGTTTGGCCGCTATATTCTTTCTCTTTTTAGCAATGTATGAGAAGAAAGGATTAACTAGATAAAACAAACCAATCACTTTTACTTGTTAGCACCTATATGAAAAGGTGCAATTGTAAAGATGAGAACTAAACAAAAATTAGAATTTTAGATTATTTGAATTTAATTTGTCTTGGATAGACATGCTTTTTGTTTATCTTTTCCTAATTTCTATTCTTTTGTAAAAAACAATTGAGGCAGTTAGGGAAGATATATGTATTATACCAAAGTTAAAAAAAAAAGAGGAAATCAAAGGTGGGGAAGAGGAGGATACATAGGAAAATTAAAGTAAGGCTAGTATTATCTGTATCTCAAATGCCTACCGTAAGTACTCTAGCTTTTGCTGGAGATTACTTACTTATTTGACCCTCGCTTGCTTGCTTTGTTTGCCAATGCAAAGAAGGAAAACTGATTAGGTGCAAGATTTATAGTGTTCTTGTTATAAAAATAAATGAAGTACTCAAGAGAAGTATAGTTCTTAGTACCCGTAGTACTAGGATCTGGTGAAACTTCTTTGAAGGGGGCTTTAAAAAGAATGTCATATAATGTGGTAAATAAAAACCACAAGAGTATATTTAGTAATGCTCTGGAGTTCTTTCCGAAAACATCTACCAACATAGGTATGTAGCATAATGCCAAAATACAGCCTAGGACAAGTCATTTTTGTGTGGGGCCAAAATAACAGTCTAGATCAGGGGTTGGCAATCTACAGCCCATGGAGCAAATTTGGCTTGTTGCTATATTTTATAGATAATTATACAGCACAGCCATATGTATTTGTTTACATATTGTGTATGGCTGTGTTCGTGCTACAACAGCAACAGTATGTAGTTGTTCCACAGACCATAGTCCCACAAAGCCTGGAATATTTCTAGTCTGACACTTTACTGAAAAAGTTTGCCCACGTTTGGTCTAGATATACAACTCACTGATAGATTGGTTTAAAATTGAGACAGTATATAAAGTCTCTAGAACAAAGGTCTCAAACTGGTAGGCCAAGTTACAAATTTGGCCTATAGGTATATTTTGTTTAGCCAAATCAGTATTTGACTTTTGAAAATTTGTGCCAACCCAGAAAAATTCAGATTTGTGCCTTCTCTGGGAAAATTGGATGGTCTGGCAATACCGAGCTTACATTGTGTTTGTCATCCTTTAAAAAGGATGCACCATCTTTTTCCAATTTGTATTCCTTACTACTGTATTACCTCCCAGCACACTATTAAGTGTGCATTATGTCTTAAAAAAAAACCCACACATACTGTAATTTTAAAATGCTTTATTGTTAATAAATGCCAACAATCATCTTAGCCCTCAGAGAATTATAACCTTTTTGTTGGTCGAGGGTCTTGTCTCAATGTGGATGGCTGCTGAAGGTCGAGGGGTTGTGGCAATTTCTTAAATAAAGACAACAATGAATTGATTGATTCATTGATTGATTCTTCTTTCCATGGAAGATTTCTCTCTGGCATGTAATGTTGTTTGCTAGCATATTACCCATGGTAGAACTTCTTTAAGAATTGGAGTCAGTCCTCTCAAACCCTGCCACTGCTTTATCAACTACGTTTATGTTATATTCCAAATTAATTGTCATTTCAACAGTGTTTATAGCATCTTCATCAGGAGTAGATCCCATTGCAAGAAACTACTTTCTTTGCTCACCCTGAGAAGCAACTCCTCATCCCTTCAAGTTTTATCATGAGATTGCAACAATTCAGTCATATCTTCGAGGTCCACTTCTAATTATAGGTCTCTTGCCATTTCCACCACATCTGCAGTAACTTCTTCAATTGATGTCCTGAACCCCTCAAAGTCATCCTTGAGGGTTGGAATTAACTTCTTCCAAACTCCTTGTACTTTTGTGTTATGAAGATGGCTTCTGTCCTTAAACCTCATGAACCAACTCTGCTAGATTCTAACTTTTCTTCTGCAGCTCTCATCTCTGTCAGCCTTCATAGAATTGAAGAGAGTTAGGGCCTTGATCTGGATTAGGCTTTGGCTTAAGGGAGTGTTGTATCTGGTTTAATCTTCTAGCCAGACCACTCAAAGTTTCTCCATATCAGTAATTAGGCTGTTTTGCTTTTTGCTTTTTTTTTTGGAGACAAAGTCTCACTCTGTCACCCAGGCTGGAGTGCAGTGGCATGATCTCAGCTCACTGCATCCCCTGCGTCCCGTGTTCAAGTAATTCTCGTACCTCAGCTTCCCGAGTAGCTAGGATTGCAGGTGCCCGCCACCACACCCAGCTAATTTTTGTGTTTTTAGTGGAGTCGAGGTTTCACCATGTTGGACAGGCTGGTCTCAGACTCCTGACCTCAGGTAATCCACCTGCCTCAGCCTCCCAAAGTGCTGGGATTATAGGTGTGAGCCACCACGCCCGGCCAGGCTGTTTTGCTTTCTTATCATTTGTGTGTTCACTGGAGTAGCACTTTTGTTTTCCTTCAAGGACTTTTCCTTTGCATTCACAACCTGGCTGTTTGGCACAAGAGGCCTTCCTTTTGGCCTATCTCGAATTTCTACATGCCTTTCTCCCTAAGTGTTATCATTTCTACCTTTTGATTTAAAGTGAGAGATGTGGAACTCTTTCTTTTACTTGAACACTTAGAGGTTATTGTAGGGTAATTTTTTTTTTTTTTTTTTGAGATGGAGTCCCGCTCTGTCGCCTGGGCTGGAGTGCAGTGGCGTGATCTCGGCTCACTGCAAGCCCCGCCTCCTGGGTTCACACCATTCTCCTGCCTCAGCCTCCCGAGTAGCTGGGACTACACGTGCCTGGCACCACGCCCAGCTAATTCTTTTTTTGTATTTTTAGTAGAGATGGGGTTTCACCGTGTTAGCCAAGATGGTCTCAATCTCTTGACCTTGTGATCCACCCGCCTCGGCCTCCCAAAGTGCTGGGATTACAGGCTTAAGCCACCATGCCCAGCCCATTGTAGGGTTATTAATTGACTTAATTTCAGTGTTGTTATGTTTCAGGGAATAAGGAAGCCCAAGGAGAGGGAGAGAGATAGGGTAAGGTTGAGTTGTGGAGCAGTCAGAGAACATACATTTATTATTAAAGTTTGCTGTTTTATATGAGTGCAAATCATAGTGCCCCAAAACAATTAGGTGGTAACATGAAAGATCACTGATTATAGATCACTGTAACTGATATAATAATAATAATGAAAAACTGAAATATGGCAAGAATTACCAAAATGTGACACAGAGATACAAAGTGAGCATGTGCGGTTGAAAGAATGGTGCCGATAGATTTGTTCAACAAGGGTTGTCACAAACCTGCAATTTGTAAAAAATGCAGTATCTGTAAAGTGCAGTAAAGCAAAGCACAGTAATATGAGGCATGTTTGTATAAATACAAATGGGTAGTTGAGAACCAAATGACATATCTGTTACATTTACTACTTTGGCTCTTCAGTTGTCATACTTAACAGAGGTGATAGTGGATGAAGCTATCACCATAGAAATGAAGAATAAAGATTGGATTCGGCAAAGAAAATACTTACATTAATAATTGTTATTAATTATTTGGTAAATGCTAATGTATCAGATTAAGCAGACAGAGATAAGAGTTATAAGGAATGGGTCAAACGACAAATACATGTTAGTTTGTTATGGGAGGGAACTGGAAGTGTAGAAGAAAGGCAGGGCTTGGTACACTTCTGGGGAACTCAGGCCTGGGAAGAACCTGACTGGAGGCCCAGTGATCAACTTGATGGGTAGGGACAAAGGAGAGTAAGTAGTCAGGGGTATAACCAATGGTAGACCTCATGATTATGCTTAATGTGAATCTTGACACTTAGATTATTTTCTCGGGGAAGTGATATTATCTATAAAGAAAGTGGAAAAGCAGATAAGAAAGATCAAGTTTGTTGAGCTTGAAGGAGTGTTCAGAATCCAGTCAAAGACATTTAAGAGGGAGTCTGAGATATGGAATAGAGATATGGAGAATCATTGATTTATTTGCCTAAACATGTTTAATATCATGAGAAAGGGAAGACTTGCCAGAGATGGTAGAATGAGATAGATGAGAAGATTTAGAATAGAGACATTTTCTCCAACTTTCCTCGCAGGTAAACCAGGAGAATGCTGCTTTTGTTTCTAAACCTATGATTCTATTTTACAGAATTTTAGAAACCGTTAATTACTTTCATTCCTTAGTATGATTATAGTCATGGTGATACATTTTATCTCGGTAGCTTTCTTTGGCGTTTGTTAGAATGTTGATGTGATCTTAGGCTTTTTTTCCTCCCTCTTTGTTTTTATTATCTAATTATTTTTCTCCATGTAATTCAGGCATCATGTTACATTACTATGTCTTGTCCTGGCAACTTAAATAATATTAAGCTATATTCAAGGCAGATCAGATATACTTTTAGTATCTGCATACTAAATTTTCAAAGACTTTAAAGAAGATAAACTCTGTGTTTGATCATGTCATGAGTAAATAGTACTGTTGTTGTTAAGTGTACAGATTATTGTATCCTACATACCTGGGTTTAATCCTGGTTTGACACTATGACTTTGAACAAATTTTCTGTCTAAACCTTAGTTTCTTAATTTGTAAAAATAGGGATAATTAATAGTATTTCATGAGATTGTAGTAGGGATGGGTACATAGGACATGCCAATGTTAGCTCTTGGTTACTGTAATGTCACAAGATGACCAAGGGATGAATAATTGACTTGATTTTAGTACATATTTTCTTTGGAATTTTTATCCATGTTTGAACACAAGTAGTTTAATTTGTGTTGGACAATATTTTATTTAATCATATCATATTGTGAGTAGCTAAAAGATGAGTCGATAACTATGATTATTTTTATGATTTAATATTCAACTTTTTACTAATAAATATGGCAGGCATTTTTATGTGGTGGTTCATAAATGTCATGACCAGTGTTTTGACCTATGTTAAATTTCTGTGATCTTTTTTATTTGGGTGAATCGTATTTAGCTTCCTGTCTGTTAGACAGTAGGAAAGTAATGCAACAATAGCATATGAGAATTTGATCAAAATGAGCCTTAACCCTGAGAAGCATTAACTAGATTATTTTGTTAGAAATATGCCAATGGATTTAAATGTAGATAATCTTGAAATTTCAAATGATTTCATTCTTTGATTAGTTGTTTACATACTTGATGACCAAAAAACCCAAGATATGTAGTTACTGTCACATTAAATTAAGAAAATAATTTATAAATAAAGCTTCATTTTAAATGTACTAGGAGGTAACTTTTGAGAAAACTTATTAGTAGATCCTGTTTTATAAATGGAAAGATTATGTTTTGTGACAATTATTAACAGTTTTAAAAATCAAGTTCTTAAATATTTGATTTTTTTAAGAGATAAGATCTCGCAATATTGCCCAGGCTGGAATAGTGGCTATTCACAGGTGCAATCATAGTGCGCTACAGCCTTGAGTTCTTGGGCTCAAGCAATATTCCTGCCTCAGCCACCCAAGTAGCTGGGACTATAGGCATGTGCCACTGCACCAGGCTTATATTTGATTTTTTAAAAATTTTCTAAGCCCTTTTATTTTAACTTTTATGAATAATTTCAAACATACAGAAATAGAATATTATAATAAAACTTCTGTGTATCCATATCTCAGCTTGAACAGTTATCACCTCGTAGACAGTAGTGTTTTGTTTGTATTTATACTTGCTCTACTTGCTCCTTCTAGATTATTTTGAATAAAATTCCACATGTCATTCCTAAATATTCCAAGATATTGATAGTGATTATTTTTAAAACAACCTTAATACTCTTATCACACCTTAAAAATTAGCAGCAATTACCTAATATTATTAAACATACAGGTATAAGGCATGTAAAGATGCTATCTTTTAACAATTGAAGGCATTGAAAAATTAACATTTCAGAACGTGATTAGTGTTAAAGTGGTTTTTGTCTTGTGAACACTGAGAAGGGAAGAGTATGAGAAAGTTCTTTTTTTTTTTTTAATTATGCTTTAAGTTCTGGGATACATGTGCAGAACGTGCAGGTTTGTTACATAGGTATACATGTGCCATGTGGTTTGCTGCATCCATCAACCCGTCATCTACATTAGGTATTTCTCCTAATGTTATCTATCCCTCCCCTAGCCCCCACCCCCTGACAGGCACTGGTGTGTGATATTCCCCTCCTTGTGTCCATGTGTTCTCATTGTTCAACTCCTACTTATGAGTGAGAACGTGCGGTGTTTGGTTTTCTGTTCCTGTTAGTTTGCTGAGAGTGATGGTTTCCAGCTTCATCCATGTCTGTGCAAAGGATATGAACTCATCCTTTTTTATGGCGGCATAGTATTGCATAGTGTATATGTGCCACATTTTCTTTATCTAGTCTATCATTGATGAACATTTGGGTTGGTTCCAAGTCTTTGCTATTGTGAATAGTGCTGCAGTAAACATACATGTGCGTGTGTCTTTATAGTAGAATGATATAAAATCCTTTGGGTATATGCCCAGTAATGGGATTGCTGGGTCAAATGGTATTTCTGGTTCTAGATCCTTTAGGAATCGCCACATTGTCTTCCACAATTGTTGAACTAATTTGCACTCCAACAGTGTAAAAGCATTTGTATTTCTCCATATCCTCTCCAGCATCTATTGTTTCCTGACTTTTTTTTTTTTTTTGAGATGGAGTTTCACTTTTATTGCCCAAGCCAGAGTGCAATGGCGCGATCTTGGCTCACTGCAACCTCCATCTCCTGGGTTCAAGCGGTTTTCCTGCCTCACCATCCCAAGTAGCTGGGATTATAGACATGCACCACCACGCCTGGCTAATTTTGTATTTTTAGTAGAGACGGGGTTTCTCCATGTTGGTCAGGCTGGTCTCAAACTCCCGACCTCAGGAGATCCGCCCTCCTCAGCCTCCCAAAGTGCTGGGATTTGACAGGTGTGAGCCACCACGCCCAATCTGTTTCCTGACTTTTTAATGATTGCCATTCTAACTGGCATGAAATGGTATCTCATTGTGGTTTTGATTTTCATTTCTCTAATGACCAGTGATGATGAGCTTTTCTTCATGTTTGTTGGCCACATAAATGTCTTCTTTTGAGAAGTGTCTGTTCATATCCTTCACCCACTTTTTGATGGGGTTGTTTTTTTCTTGTAAATTTGTTTAAGTTCCTTGTAGATTCTACATGTTAGCCCTTTGTCAGATGGATAGATTGCAAAAATTTTCTCCCATTCTGTAGGTTGCCTGTTCACTCTGATGACAGTTTTTTTTGGTGTCCAGAAGCTCTTTAATTAGATCCCATTTGTCAATTTTCACTTTTGTTGCTATTGCTTTTGGTGTTTTAGTCATGAAGCCTTTGCCCATGGCTGTGTTCTGAATGGTATTGCCTAGGTTTTCTTGTAGGGTTTTTATGGTTTTAGGTTTTAAATCTTTAATCTACCTTGAGTTAATTTTTGTATCAGGTGTAAGGAAGGGGTCCAGTTTCATGTTTCTGCATATGGCTAGCCAGTTTTCCCAACACCATTTATTAAATAGGGAATCCTTTCCCCATTACTTGTTTTTGTCAGGTTTGTCAAAGATCAGATGGTTGTAGATGTGTGGCGTTATTTCTGTGGCCTCTTTTCTGTTCCATTGGTTTATGTATCTGTTTTGGTACCAGTACCATGCTGTTTTGGTTACTGTAGCCTTGTAGTATAGTTTGAAGTCAGTTAGCATGATGCCTCCAGCTTTGTTCTTTTTGCTTAGGATTGTTTTGGCTATACGGGCTCTTTTTTGGTTCCATATGAAATTTAAAGTAGTTTTTTCTAATTCTATGAAGAAAGTCATTGATAGTTTGATGGGGATAGCATTGAATCTATAAATTACTTTGGGTAGTATCGCCATTTTTCATGATATTGATTCTTCCTATCCATGAGCATGGAATGTTTTTCCATTTGTTTGTGTCCTGTCTTATTTCCTTAAGCAGTGGTTTGTAGTTCTCTTTGAAGAAGTCCTTCACATCTTCTATAAGTTGTATTCCTAGGTATTTTATTCTCCTTGTAGCAATTGTGAATGGGAGTTCACTCATGATTTGGCTCTCTGTTTGTCTGTTACTGGTATATAAGAATGCTTGTGATTTTTGCACATTGATTTTGTATCCTGAGACTTTGCTGAAGTTGCTTATCAGCTTGAGATTTTGGGCTGAGATGATGGGGTTTTCTAAATATACAGTCGTGTCATCTGCAAACAGAGACAATTTGATTTTTTAAAAAGAATTAAATCTGTGTCATATGTCTATATGTTTTATAATTAAATAAATTTAAAGTCTTAATGTTGTTGTCGAATTGTATCAACTGGAATTCTAAAACTCTTCCTTTGGATGGTAAAAATGCATGAGATGTAAGTGTTGTTCTTTATATACATGATATTTGGATTTTATATAATAATAGCTCCTTTAGTTGAAAATTGGTCCCCAATTTTTTTCTTGCTCTGTTTTACTATCCACTGAGTTTTAATAGTGTCTGTTATCATGAAATATTTCTTCTGTGTTGATATTATTTTAAATCCCCTGTTCTTTCTGTGCCATCTGATTTTCATCTAAAGATGTATTTCAATGTATTTTTATAAATCTTGATAGATATATAAACCTATTGACCTGTGTGAATGTTTATACTCCTGTGAACTAGCTGTACTCCTCTGAGACTATAAACTCATTGCTGGTCTGTTATTTAGTCCAGATACGTAAAGATTGAATAGCTTTTTATCCCAAAATCATGGTGGGGGAATGTGTACTAAGATGTTGAAATGCTGATGTCCATTTAAAATGTTATAAATGTTTTAAACAAGCTATTTGAAGTATACATACACAATTTTTGTTTGATGAGGAGAAGTGAGTTAGGTATGGTTTAGGTAAAGCATATCCTCTCAGATTAAATTTTTCATCACTGTGACTGTGCCCACAACAGGGATTCAGATAGTGCACTGAGCAACCCATGTTAGCAATTCATTTCCTATCCTTTTGTAACATGTTAGAAAATGTGTCAGAAAGGTTTCGGTGAACTTTGATCAAATTAGTTTATACCTGTGATTTGACTAATACTTTTCTAGAATCCTTGTGAATTTATTCTTGCTTTCATATTTAGCAACTAATTAATCAGAACACTTTTTTGCCTTATCAGATTTATTTACTACAGAAATCTAATTATCTGTTACTGATTGTTGAGACAAAATCCAAAGGCCATCTTTCAGTGTAACTGCTAATATAGTAAGTGCATCAACACATATTTATATTGTAAAAATTGACAGTCTGAATTTTCTTATTTTTAATATCTTAGTATTCTTATCTTAATATATGACTTACTACTACTAGAATAATACAAAACAGTTGTAAAAATTGACTGTATTTTAAAAATTGACAGCCTGAATTTTCTTATCTTTAATATCTTGGTATTCCTAATATTCTTATCTTAATATCTGGCCTACTAAAACTAGAGTAATACAGAACATCTGTATGTATTCATAAGTGATAGGAGGCCAAAGAAACAAAAAATTTTTCTCAACATAAGCTCTGCCAGTTAATGCTGAATATGTAACCATCTTTCATTTCAAAAGTATGAGTAAAATTGATATTTTCTCATAATTGCACAAATTAACAATGCACTTATCTTTTATCTACCATGTGGTTGGATTTTGAATGTGTCTTGAGATGTTGCTATTTCTTTAGCATTCTTTATATAGCACAGATTGGGAAATGCTTTTTATAAGCAAAAACATGAACAAAATATTTGTTAGAAAACATGTTAAGTCAGTTATTTAGTCATGAGATCATCATATGCAACCATTATCTATTTATAATTCTCCTTCTGGAAAATAAATAGAAGTTTAACAAATGGTGTCATTGAATGTCAAGCAAAATTTCAAAATTTTTTTAGAAATGTGATTTTTAAGTAATGGAACTATACTAAAATACGTTAGTGTTTATTGTATGTGGACCTTATGCAGTTGAGTCAGGTTATCAATATAATTGACTAGGGCCTATGATGAAAAACTGAGATTATATTCTACTTTTTACTATATACTATGTAATCGCTCCCAACTAAGTTTGGGGCTACTTAAACCTTGAAAAGTTTACTTATGTGGTATTTAGAATCTGTTATTTGGGTATCATAGGAAGGATGTAGTGAGTTGGTGGTAATTGATTTATCCTCCATCATACTGAACCTCCCACTCTTCTTCCACTTTGTCCTCCCTTGGGCAATAATCACAGGGTCGAACTGCCAATCTGTAGACTTAATTTTTTCCAGCAGTACCATCTGGCTCCTTGGCACCAGAAGTTATATTGGTTCTTTGTGGTTGTTACTGAGTTTGTCATATTGTTAGACAGCTGATGGGATGTTTTTTGCTATTCGACCCTTTTAAAACTAATTATTGATTTTTATTTAGAGAATCTTCTTTTGCCATTTGTGATAGCATGGCAGGATTTTATTGTGAAAAAAGTAGAATGCGCCTAAACAAATCCTATATAATGTATCAACCTTGAGATTCTCTTCTCTGTATTGTATTCTGTCTAGTTCTTTAGTAGCTCTCCCTTTCAAGAGAGATTAAAATTAATTGTACAGCTTTTCTGTTTCATTCAAACCTGTATGTGTTTTTAAATTATTTGAATTTGCATTTAAAGTCCTGTTATTACTGCAGTCATTTCCTAATCATGAATGTTTAGAAGTCCCTAATAGTGGCACAGATAACCTTCTAATACCCAGCAATACTTTATCTCCTTAAAAAAATGGCCATTTGTATATCATCTTGTGTTTTATTTTGTAGATGAGGTGGTTTTACTGTTATGTCTAATGACATTCATAAACAATTTAAAAGAGTAATTTTGAAAGGTAGTTCTGAGTTTCAGTAATTAAAAAGAATTGCCTAAGCACATTTCTACAAACTTAAGTAGTTTTTTCATATTACAGTTAACTGGACATTTTTGATGAAGGCAAAAATTATTTGACCTATTTGTTTCTAAAGTAAGGATCATAAACAAAAATAAGTAATTTTTTAAACTCATAAAGAATCTGCATATAAAGCAGTTCATTTTGACAAGTATATGTCATATTTGATTGCATGTATTTTTAATGGAACATGATAAACATCGTTTAGAAAGTTTTAAAGTAGTTATTTTAGAACACAATAAACATCTTTTACAAGGCCCTTTAGAGGTTTTCATTCATATAAAAGTGTTTCTCTTGAGTTTAAATATTTAGTTAGAATCTATTAATCTATGTTGCATTATAATAATGGCAGGATACTGATGTGTTAGAAATATTTATAATGAATCTTTTTTTTTTTTTTTTGCTGATGTAAGGGTGTTTGAAATTCCTAAAGAGTGATTTTGCTGGGATTATTTTAATACCACCATATTAGAAGCCTACTAACTACAAATTGGACTTTGCAGAATATTAGATAACATATAAAGCTAAATTGCTGTAATTTGGTTGTGATGTGATGTTAAATCCAGTTGTTTATAATTTTTCATTTAAAGTATGTAAAGAAAAGGAGCAGTAAATATCTCTCTGTAAGGGAGCTAAATCAGGTGTCAGTGAAATGATTCATATGCCAACTGGAATAGTTAACATGCATTTTATTCTACTGTCTAGCAGGAGGAGGTGGGCTATAGAAAATGAATTCTCCACTAAATAATTTACAACAATTATATCAAATTTTAATAACTTGAGCTAAGAAGGCATACATATGATTCATGTTCTCACAGTTTCCTACATTAGAGATTAATTGTGCTTTTGTTAAACAAAAATGTACTCTTATAAATATTTTTAATTAGTAAATCATGATTAGTTTAATATTTATAGAGTAGCATCGTTTGATCAGTTTTTAGCTGTAGCTTCACATGAAACTAAAATATCACAGCTAAATCTGTTGTCTCAAATGCCAGCTCATGAGAATTTGCTCCTAATATCAAGAAATGCCCTGAATTGTTTGTTGGCTTTATCTTAACTCAAATATGTAAAGGGGACAGTAGAACATTTTTCTTTGGAATCACAGAGAGTTCAGTGACCTTTCTGTGGCAAATTATGTAGAAAGAAAATATTTATATTCATTTAAAATAACCTTCGTGAAGAAATAGTCTCATTACCCTGTTTGATCAATTTCTTGTAGCCTGAGCTGTAGCATGCTGCTATTGCCATTGGTTGATGGAATACACTGAGTAGTGGCTAATGGTGATGGTGCTCATCAGGAAGGGTTCAGCCAGCGGTCAGCAACAAATAATTCAAGACTGTTTCTAAGTTTGTGGCTGGTGGAATTTGCTTTTTGCCCCAAGCCAGCGGCATTGCTGAGCTGGGCTATTTGATTAGAAGAGAGGCATATTTGCTTCTTAGCAACTGCACATTTGCACAACCCATAGTCCTTTACTGCCTCCAAAGGTTTTCCTTTTGTGATGGTAGAATAATACTTTATTGTTGATTGACGGACAAAAGAAGTTCTAATACAAGGCAAGCTTATAACCATTTTTGTTGTTGTTGGCTTTAAAAAATTTCAGCTACATATGCCATTTTTTGAAGAAGTATAGACAAAAGGTATGTATAGTGTAAATCAGTATGGAAACCCCAATGTGCTAGATTTTTAATATATTATCAAGGAGATTTGCACAGCATGAATACAATTGCATACTGTTACTTTTGTGCCTAGTAGGTTCAATGGTAGAAAATCAATTCTGACTCCAGTGTATGTACCTATATCAATATTCTGGGTGTTTGCAGTCTCCAAGAAGTAATGCTAGAGAAAATTTAACTAATAATGTTGAAAGAAAAATTGATGTTAGTAGAACATCTGTATAGCTTTGTCACATTTAAGAACTAGTTTTTATATAAGATTAGAAGTCAAATTTTGAATTCTGAATACAATGTGAGTATAGAATTTGGAATATAATCCTCACAGGAATGAACTTGCAGAAGAAAATATATGTCTTTAATAGAAGACAGAGGTATTTATAACTCAGCAGTTAAGAAACAAGTGAGAAAAGATAAATTTGGGGAGGACAGTTTGAGTTTTATGATCCTGGGAAACCAGGACCGGAAAAAACAGGCTTTTTTTTTTTTTCTTTTTTAAAAAAGCATGGTTTTATGGCTTTTCTCACTGAAACTATATGGTTAGGACTTGAATCTCAAGATTTTAAGGAAGATGGTATAAAAAGTGATACGACATAGATGATGATAATTTTATTCTTGCATTATTTTTAGTAATAGTTTTTTAACATACCTATTATACCTTAAAGAAATAATGCAAAACTATTTGAGTCAATACATTTTGATATACATCATTTAAATCTATTGTTTTACATATTTTGTCGACATAATTCATGGTAAAATGAAATGGCATCTGTAAGATTAATTGCCATTGGTTGATTTTTTTATATTCTATGATGTTATGTCTAGAACATATGGTGCTTTTTTAAGCGATTTTTTTTTTGTATTTTTGTCTCCTAAGGTTTAGAATAGATATGAGAGTTTCCATAATTTAAGATGAACAACAAAAAAGTGCACTGGTGTGAATTATCCAGTTAACAAATCTTGAAACATGTTTTGGGATTTAGGGAAGTTAAAGCAAGTGCAGACATTAACATAGACATAAAGTGTATGTGGGCAAATACTCTCATTTCCCAATAAAAGGACCTTGGGGCATATCAGTATGCATAATATGACCATCACTCTGTGTACTTACTAATGAATAGCCATTTTTGTGGCAACCTAAAGCCCAAAAAAGGGAAAAGAAGTGAGGTTGAGTGATTTGATATTGCAAGGCAGTAATATGCCTCTTTGTATCAAGCAGCTGTCCCTTTGCAATTTCGGTTAACATCTTTGAAACAGTTCCCTTAAAAACAAACAGGGCCCTAGGAGGAAATGGAAAATACTTTTAAGAGTGGTTTTAAATTGTTTAAAAATTAACATGCCTGCAAATAAATTCCCAAAGTTAGGATGTGACTTTGATGTTATATAAATTAAGGTTATAGCTTTTGCTAGCATTTTACTTATAAGGTAAATTATGGGAATTTGATGTAATTAGGAAAATGTTCTTTAAATTACTAAACTCTCTTGTAAATAGTTGCAAAATGGCATTTTAAAACTCTAACCTACTACATTAAAATTACTTGTATTTATTAGTCTATATCATTAGCTGGCATTTACTACTAAGTACCCCTTTCCCCTCTTTTAATAGCTTAACAGTTTCTTATTTTGGGATACATAACAAATGACAGTTTTCTTAGTGGGGCTTTATAACAATTATCACCTGCAGGTGGAGGGGGAATCTGTTTTATTACTGACTAGTTTCTTCCCTCCATCTCCCACTGCAGATAGAAAAAGTACAAAGTAATGTACAAAATGGTGTTCTTTTGGACTTAAGTTTTTACATATAGGTCCATTTGTTGAGAGAGAAGAGGAACAGAGACAAACGGAGGTTTCTGGTGCTTTTCTACTAGGTAAAGAGGGTGTAGAAATAGGGAAAGAGAAAGATGGTGTGGTTTGGGGATATGGATGGGATTTTTCAATTTGTTCATCAGAAAATTTCAGTGCACAGGTGGCTTCCTGAAGCCTTTAAGGTAAAATCAGTAGAGAAATATATCAGAATAATTTTCAGTGGCATGAATGATGAATTATTGTTTTATTACTGAAGAAACTATGGCCCAGAGATACTAGGTGATTTGCCCAAAGCTACACAGCAAATAAAGGTGGAGCCCAGGTAGAAATTTAGGTCTTTTTTTTTTTCTCCAAAGCCTGTGATCTTTTTCCGGTAGAACACGAATACCTGTTCTTCAGGCTTGTTGTGTTTAGGGACATGAGCTTTGGATGCTAACAAACAAGAGATGAAATCTCTGATACTTGCTTTGTGACTGGCCAAACTACTACTTGACTTCGTTTTATTTTTATTTTTTAATTTAAAAAATTTAAATTGACAATTAAAATTATATATAGGGCTGGGGACGGTGGCTCATGCCTGCATTCCCAGTACTTTGGGAGGCCAAGGTGGGCAGATCACGAGGTCAGGAGATTGAGACCATCCTGTCCAACATGGTGAAATCCCATCTCTACTAAAAATAAAAAAATTAGCCAGACATGGTGGTGTGCGCCTGTAATCCCAGCTACTCAGGAGGCTGAAGCAGGAGAATCACTTGAACCTGGGAGGTGGAGGTTGCAGTGAGTTGAGATTGCGCCACTGGACTCCAGCCTGGCAACAGAGTGAGATGTGTCTCAAACAAACAAACAAAAATATATATATATGTATGGTGTATAGCATGATATTTTGATATGTGTATACGTTTTAGAATGACTAAATCAAGTTATTTAACTCAAGTATTACCTCACATGCTTATATTTTTGTGGTGCAAACCTTTGAAATCCACTGTTAGCAATTTTCAAGTATACAGTATGTTAAGCAGTCACCATGATTTACAATAGATTTCTCTTGAACTTACTCCTCCTATCTAACTGAAATTTTATATCCTTGGATTAGCACCTCCCCATTCCTTCTATTCCTCAGCCTCTGGTAACCACCATTTTGCTCTCTGTTTCTGTGAGTCTGACTTTCTTGTTTTTCTTCTTTTCTTTTCTTCTTCTTCTTCTTCTTTTTTTTTTTTTTAGAGACAGGGTCCAGGCTGGAGTGCAGTGGTGCAATCTTAGTTTACTGTAACCTCAAACTCCTGGGCTGAAGCCATCTTCCCACCTTAGCCTCCTGAGTGGTTAGGACTACAAGGGTGTACTACAATGACTGGCTGATTTTTTTATTTTTGTAGAGATGGAGTCTTGCTAGTTTGGCTAGGCTGATCTTCAGCTCCTGGCCTCAAGTGATCCTCCTGCTTCAGCCTTCCAAAACACTGAGATTACAGGTGCGAACCACTGTGCCCAGCCCAACTTTTTAACACTACATATAAGTTAAGATCATGCAGCATTTGTCTTACTGTGCCTGGCTTTTTTACTTAACGTTTCGCCCTCCAGGTTCATCTACATTGTTACAAATGACAAAATTTCCTTCTTTTTAAAGGCTAAATGGTTTTCTGTTTTGTATATATACTACATTTTCTTTATCTGTTCGTCTTCATGGATACTTAGACTGATTCCGTA
This sequence comes from Trachypithecus francoisi, assembly GCF_009764315.1. Lineage (NCBI taxonomy): Eukaryota > Metazoa > Chordata > Mammalia > Primates > Cercopithecidae > Trachypithecus > Trachypithecus francoisi. Next base: position 98,693,685 of record NW_022681469.1, on the reverse strand, counting down.
TCTTGGCTATTGTGAAAAATGCTACAGTGAAGATGGGAGTGGAATTATCTCCTTGATATACTGATTTTATATCTTCTGGATATATTCCCAGAAGTGGGATTACTGGATCATATGGTAGCTCTATTTTAAATTTTTTTGGGGAACCTCCATACTATTTTCCATAATGGTTGTGCTAATTTACATTCCCACCAACAATATACAAGGCTTTCCATTTCTTCACATCCTCACAAACACTGGTTATCTTTTATCTCTTTGATAATAGCCGTTCTGACGGGTGTGAGATGTTATCTCATTGTGGGTTTCATTTGCATTTCCCTGATGATTAGTGGTATTGAGCATTTTTTTTCATATACCTGTTGGACATTTGTATATCTTCTTTTGAGAAAAGTTTATTCAGGTCCTTTGCCCGCTTTTTTTTTTTCTTTTTTTTTTTGGAGACAAAGTTTTGCTTTTGTTGCCCAGGCTGGAGTGCAATGGTGCGATCTCTGCTCACTGCAACCTCTGCCTTCCGGGTTCAAGAGATTCTCCTGTCTTGGCCTCCCTAGTTGCTAGGATTATAGACACATGCCACCACACCGGGCTAATTTTTGTATGTTTAGTAGAGATGGGGTTTCATCATATTGGTCAGGCTGGTCTTTAACTCCTGACATCAGGTAATCTGCCCACCTCGGCCTCCCAAAGTGCTGGGATTACAGGCGTGAGCCCCCACACCCAGCCACCCCACTTTTTAATTGAGTTTTGTTTTCCTACTATTAAGTGGGTTGAGTTCCTTATGTAATTTGGATCTTAACCCCTTACCAGATGTGTGTTTTGCAAATATTTTCTCCTATTCCGTAGGTTGTCTCTTCACTCTGTTGGTGTTTCCTTTGCTGTACCGAAACTTTTTAGTTTGATGTAACCCCATTTACCAACTTTTACTTTTGTTGCCTGTGCTTTGGGGGTCTTATCTAAAAAATCTTTGCCAAGACCAACATCCTGGAGCTTTTCTTCTGTTTTCTTCTAATACTTTTAGTTTCAGGTATTCCACTTAAGTCTTTAATTCATTTTGAGTTGATTTTTGCAGTAGGCATTGTTGTTATACCCATTTTGTACATGAAGAAATTAGGTTACATGCCTAGTAAGTATTGGAACCAAGGTTGAGACCCAAGCCATCTTATTCCAAGGCTTGTCCCCTCCTTTTTTTTTTGTTATGGTAAAAGACACATATTATCAAATTTACCATTTTAACCACTTTTGAGTATAAATTTCAGTGGCATTAAGTACATTCACAATGTTGAGTAACCACCATCACTATTTTCATAATGTTTTCATCATCATAAACAGAGACTCTGTATCTGTTAAACAGTAACTCCCCATTCACCCACCTCCCTGCCCCTGTCCCCACAATCTCTATTCTATTTTTAATCTCTGAATTGGCCTGTTCTAGGTACTTCGTGTAAGTAAAATCATACTGTATTTGTCCATTTGTGTCTGGCTTATTTCACTTAGCATAATGTCCTTAAGGGTCATCATGTTGTAGCATGTATCAGAATTTCATTCTTTTTTTAAAGCTAATAATATTCCATTATGTATATATACCAAAATTTATCCGTTCATCTGTCCATGGACATTTATTTGGGTTATTTCCATCTTTTGGTTATTATGAATACTGCAGGGCCTGCACTTTTGACCACAGCCCTATACAGATGTATTAATTATTTATTGCTGTATAGCAGATTACCCCAAAACCTATGTATTATTTTATTATCACAGGCATACCTCGGAGCTGTTGTGGGTTTGGTTTCAGACCACTGCAATAAAATGAATATTTCAATAAAGCAACTCATGAGATTTTTGATTTATATGCATAAAAGTTATGTTTACACTGTAGCCTATTAAGTGTGCAATTAGTATTATGTCTAAAAAACAATGTGTATACCTTAATTTAAAAATACTTCATTGCTAAAAAAATGCTGACAATCATCTTACCCTTCAGCAAGTTGTAATCTTTTTGCTGGTGGAGCATCTTGCCTCAATGTGGATGACTGCTGGCTGATCAGGACAGTGGTTGCTGAAGGTTGGGATGGCTGTGGCAATTTTTAAAAGTAAGATAGCAGTGGGTTTTGCCACATTGATTGACTCTTCCCTCCATGAAAGGTTTCTCTGTGGCATGTGATGACATTTGCTAGCATTTTACCCAAAGTAGAACTCCCTTTCAAAATTGGAGACTGTATTAGTCCGTTTTCACACTACTATAAAGAACTACCTGAGACAGGGTAATTTATAAAGGAAGTTTAATTGACTCGCATTCCACATGGCTGGGGATGCCTCAGGAAACTTACAATCATGGCAGAAAGTTAAAGACACGCAAACACCTTTTTCACAAGGTGGAAGGAGAGAGAGAGAGCAAGGGGTGAACTGCCAAACACTTTAAAACCATCAGATCTTGTGGGAACTCACTCACCATCACAAGAACAACATGGAGAACCCCCCCTTCCCCAATGATCCAATCACTTCCCACCGGGTCCTTCTCTGGACACGTGAGGATTATAATTTAAGTTGAGATTTGGGTGGGGACACAGAGCCAAACCGTATCAGAGGCAGTCCTCTCAAATCCTGCCACTGCTGTATCGCCTAAATTTATGTAATATACTGAATCCTTCCATTATTGTCTTTTCATCAATGTTCACAGTGTCTTTACTGGTAGTAGATTCCATTGCAAGAAACCACTTTTTTTGCTCATCCTAAGAAGCAACTTCCCTTCCCTTCAGGTTTTATCACGAGATTTCAACAGTTCAGTCACATCTTCAGGGCCTACTTCTAATTGTAGTTATCTTGCTATTTCCATATCTGCAGCGACTTTCTCCACTGAAGTCCTGAACCTCTGTAAGTCATCCACAGAGCTGGAATCAACTTCCAGACTCCTTACACTTTTATGTTATGAAGATGGCTTCTTTCCTTAAACCTCATGAACCAACCTCTGCTTGATTCCAACTTTTCTTCTGTGGCTTCCTTACCTCTCAGTCTTCATAGAATTGAACAGAGTTAGGGCTTTGACCTGCATTAGGTTTCAACTTAAGGGAGTGTTGTAACTGATTTAATCTTCTATCCAGATCACTGACACTTTCTTTATATCAGCAAAAAGGCTTTTTTGGTTTCTTACCATTTGTGTATTCACTAGAGCAGTACTTGTATTTACCTTCAATGACTTTTCCTTTGCATTCACAATTTGGCTGTTTGGTGCAAGAGGCCAACTTTCAGTCTGTCTCAGCTTTCGACATGAATTTCTTACCAAGCTTAATCATTTCTAGCTTTGTTTGCTTTGCAGCCTCAAACTCCCAGGCTCAAGGGCTTCTCCTACCTCAGTTTCCTGAGTAGCTGGGACCACAGGCATACAACACCATACCTGGCTTATTTATATTTTTTATATTGATTTATTGATTGATTGATTGATTGAGATGAGGTCTCACTATATTGCCCAGGCTAGTCTCAAACTCCTGGGCTCAAGCGATCCTCCCACTTTGGCCTCTCAAAGTGCTGGGGTTACAAAAGTGAGTCTAGCTTTTGATTTAAAGTGAGAGGTGTGTGATTTTCCTTTTATTTGAACACTAAAAAGTCATTGTAGGGTTATTAATTGGCCTAATTTCAATATTGTTATGTCTCGGGGAATAGGGAAGCCCAAGGAGAGGGAGAGAAAGGGGAAGAGTCCGTCAGTGGAACAATCAGAACATATACAATATTTATCAGTGAAATTTGCTATCCTATATGAGTGTGGCTCATGGTTCCCAAAACAATTACAATAGTAACTATAGGTCACCATAGCAGATATAATAATAATGAAAAAGTTTGAGATGTGAAAATTACCAAAATGTGACATAGAGACACAAAGCCAACACATGCTGTTAGAAAAATGGTGCCGATAGACTGTCTCGACACAAGGGTTGCCACAGACCTTCAATTTGTGGAAGGTGCAATGTCTGCAATGTGCAATAAAGTGAAATGCAATAAACTGAAGTGTACATATGTTTATTATTAAGTAATAAATATTTTATTTATTCTCACATTTCTGTGAGTCAAGAATTTGGGAATGGCTTAGCAGTCTCTGGCTTGGAACTATTCATAAGATTGCAGTCAGAATTTTAGCTGAGGCTGCAGTGATCAGAAAGTTTGAATCCACTTTCCGGGAGGCTCACTTATGTGGCTGCAAGCTGGTGCTGACTGTTGTCAGGAGGCCTTGGTCCCTTTTCACATGAGTTTTTCCACTGTCTACTTGAGTGCCCTCATGACTTTGTAGCTGGCTTCCCCCCAAGAAAGAGCCAAGTAGCAGCTATATAATTTTTTATGACCTAGCCTCAGATGTCAGATGTCACATAGCATCACTTTAGCCATATTCTGTCCTTTAGAAGCAAATGGGTGAAGTTGACCCACATTGAAGGGGAAAGGGATTAGGCTCTACCTTTCGAAGGAGGAGTGTTAAGGAATTTATGAACTCATTTTAAAACCAGCACACCTGATTAGAATAATAAAGTAATCACTAGTAACAGAAATAATTCCTATGAAAATTATGGTATATAACTGTCTGGAGACATTTTCTGTACATATATGACCTCATAGTTGTTGATTGTTTCATAATCTGATTAAAAATTTTTTCTTTTAAAGAGACAGGGTGTCACTATGTTGCCCAGGCTGGTCTCAAGCTCAAGGGAACCTCCCACATCAACTTCTGAAGTGGGTGGGAATATAATTGCTCACCACCATGCCCAGCTTTATAATCTGATTTCAAAACTAACCCCTGTTAAAATTGTAGTATAATAGTATTTTGCTGTTAACTGGCTTTCTTTTTACTAGTTGATGGTGAATTTTAAAACTGTTTCATTCATTATTTACATTTTAAATGAATTGCCTTTTTATATATTTGTGCATTAAAACTTGGCACTTTTTTTTTTTTTTTTTTGAGACGGAGTCTCACTCTGTCACCCAGGCTGGAGTGCAGTGGCGCGATCTCGGCTCACTGCAATCTCCGCCTCCTGGGTTCAAGCGATTCTCCTACCTCAACCTCCTGAGTAGCTGGGACTACAGGTGTGTGCCACCATGCCCGGCTAATTTTTGTAATTTTAGTAGAGACGGGATTTCTCCATGTTAGCCAGGATGATCTCAATCTCCTGACCTTGTGATCTGCCTGCCTCGGCCTCCCGAAGTGCTGGGATTACGGGCCTGAACCACCAGGCCTGGCCCGGCGCATTCTTTTTATTAAAGATTATGTGTTAAAGATTCTAAAACATGATAATGTAAGCTATAAATATTTCTTCTTTGCTTATAATTTGTGTTATTGATTAAAACAAATTGTAGAAGTATAGAGTTAGAAAAGATAACAGAGGAAATGTAGTTGAACACTTCTTTTTAAAATTTTTTAAAAATTATTTTTAAAGCATTTTGTGGGTATATAGTAGGTGTATATATTTATGGGGTATATAAGACATTTTGATACAGGCATGCAGTGTGACATAGGCACATCATGGAGAATGGTCTTTCTATCCCCTCAAGCATTTATCCTTTGAGTTCTAAATAATCCAATTACGTTCTTTAAGTTATTTTAAAATATACAATTAAGTTACTGTTGACTATAATCACCCTATTGTGCTATTCAGTAGTAGGTCTTATTCATTCTTTCTATTTTTTTATACCCATTAACTTCCCCCTCCAATCCTCCACTACTCTTCCTCACCTCTGTTTACCATCTTCTACACTCTGTGTCTATGAGTTAAATTGATTTGATTTTTAGATCCCATGAGTAAGTGAGAATATGCAGTGTTTGTCTTTCAGTGCCTGGCTTATTTCACTTAACATAATAATCTCCAGTTCCATCTATGTTGTTGCGGATGACTGGATCTCATTCTTTTTTATGGCTGAGTAGTACTCCATTGTGTATATGTACCACATTTTCTTTATCCATTCATCTGTTAAGAGACACTTAGTTGCTTCCAAATCTTAGCTATCATAAATAGTGCTGCAACAAACATAGGAGTGCAGGTATCTCTTCAATATACTGATTTCCTTTCTTTTGGGTATATATACAGCAGTGGGATTGCTGGATCCTATGGTAGCTCAATTTTTTGTTTTTTTGAGAAACCTCCAAACTATTTTCCGTGGTAGTTGTACTAATTTACATTCCCACCAATAGCATACAAAGGCTCTCTGTCATTCACATGTTCGTCAGCATTTGCTATTGCCTGTCTTTTGGATATAAGCCATTTTAACTGGGGCGAGATGATATCTCATTGTAGTTTTGATTTGCATTTCTCTGATGATCAGTGATGTTGAATACCTTTTCATATGTCTGCCATTTGCATGTCTTCTTTTGAGAAATGTCTATTTAAAGGGTTTGCCTAGTTTTTGATTGGATTGTTAGACTTTTTTCCTGTAGACTTGTTTGAACTCCTTATGTAGTCTGGTTACTAACCCCTTGTCAGAGGGGTATTTTGCAAATATTTTCTCCCATTCTGTGGGTTCTTTCTTCATTTTGTTGATTGTATTCTTTGCTGTGAAGAAGCTTTTTAACCTGATGTAATCCCATTTATCCATGTATGTTTTGGTTGCATGTGCTTGTGGGGTATTGCTCAGGAAGTCTTTACCCAGACCAATGTCCTGGAAATTTTCTCCAATGTTTTCTTGTAGTAGTTGCATAGTTTGAGGCTTTAGATTTAAGTCTTTAATCCATTTTGATTTGAGTTTTGTATATGGTGAGAGATAGGGGTCTAGTTTCATTCTTTTGCATATGGATTTCCAGTTTTCCAAGCAGCATTTATTCATTTATTTATTTATTGAGACAGAGTCTCGCTCTGTTGCCAGGCTGAAGTGCAGTAGCGTGATCTCGACTCACTGCAACCTCTGCCTCCTGGGTTCAAGTGATTCTCCTGCCTCAGCCTCGTGAGTAGCTGGGACTACAGGCATGTGCCACCATGCCTGGCTAATTTTTGTATTTTTAGTAGAGTCTGAGTTTCACCACGTTGGGCAGGATGTTCTCGATCTCTTGACCTCGTGATCCACCTGCCTCTGCCTCCCAAAGTGCAGGGATTACAGGTGTGAGCTACTGCACCTGGCCCCAAGAAGCATTTATTAAAGAGACTGTCTTGGCTGGGTGTGGTGACTCATGCCTGTAATCCCAGCACTTTGGGAGGCCAAGGTGGGCAGATCACCTGAGATCGGGAGTTTGAGACCAACCTGACCAACATGGGGAAACCTTGTCTCTACTAAATATATACAATTAGCCGGGCGTGGTGGCACATGCCTGTAGCTCCAGCTACTTGGGAGGCTGAGGCAGGAGAAGCGTTTGAACTCAGGAGGCAGAGGTTGTGGTGAGCCAAGATTGTGCCATTGCACTGCAGCCTGGGCAAGAGTGAAACTCTGTCTCAAAAAAAAAAAAAAAGGACTGTCTTTTCTCCAGTCTATGTTCTTAGTACCTTTGTCAAAAATGATTTCACTCTAGTTGTGTGGATTTACTTCTGGTTCTTTATTCTGTTCCATTGGTCTGTGTGTCTGTTTTTGTGCCAATACCATGCTGTTTTGGTTACTATAACTCTATAGTGTGATTTGAAGTTAGATATGTGATTCCTCCAGCTTTGTTCTTTTTGCTTAGGGTTACATTGGCTATTCTAGGTCTTTTGTGGTTCCATATAAATTTGAGGATTTTTTTTCTATGTTGGGGAAGAATGTCATTGGTATTTTGATAGAGATCGCATTGAATCTGTAGACTGCTTTGGGTAATACGAACATTGTGACAATATTGATTCTTCCAGTCCACGAACATGAAATATTTTTCAATTTTTAGGTGTCATCTTCAATTTTCTTTGTAAGTATTTTATAGTTTTTATTACGGAGATCTTTCACCTCTCTAAGTTAATTTCTAGGTATTTAATTTTATGTGTGGCTATTGTAAATGGGATTACTTTTTAAATTTCTTTTTCTCATTGTTCACTGTCAGCATATAGAAATGCTGCTGATTTTTACATGTTGATTTTGTATCCTGCAACTTTACTGAATTTGTTTCTCAGTACTAATAGTTTCCTTGTGGAGTCTTTAGGTTTTTCCAAATATAAGATCATGTCATCGGCAAACAAGGATAGTTTGACTTCCTCCTTTCCAATTTGGATGCCTTTATTTCTTTCTGTTGTCTGATTGCTCTAGCTAGGACTTCCAGTACTGTGTTGAATAACGGCAGTGACAGTGGGCATCTTTGTCATGTTCCAGATTTTAGAGGCGAGGCTTTCAGTTTTTCCTCATTCAGTATGATCCTACCTGTAGGTCTGTCATGTATGGCTTTTATTATGTTGAGGTATGTTCCTTCTATACCCAGTTTTTTTACAGGTTTTTATCATGAAGGGATATTGAATTTTATCAAATGCCTTTTCAGCATCAATTGAAATGATCATATGGTTTTCATCCTTTATTCTGTTGATGCGATGTATCATGTTGATTGATTTGTATATGTTGAGCCATCCTTGCATGCCGGAGATAATTCCACTTGGTCATGATGAATGATCTGTCTAATGTATTGTTGAATTCAGATTGCTTGTATTTTGTTGATGATTTTTTGCATCAATATTCACCAAAGATATTGGCCTATAGTTTTCTCTTCCTTCCTTCCTTCCTTCCTTCCTTCCTTCCTTCCTTCCTTCCTTCCTTCTTTCTTTCTTTCTCTCTCTCTCTCTTTCTTTCTTTCTTTCTCTCTCTCTTTTCTTTTCCTTCCTTCCTTCCTTCCTTCCTTCCTTCCTTCCTTCCTTCCTTCCTTCCTTCTCTCTCTCTCTCTCTTTCTCTCTCTTTCTTTCTTTCTTTCTTTCTTCCTTCCTTTCTTTCTTTCTTTCTTTCTTTCTTTCTTTCTGTTTTCATGCATCTTTGTCTGGTTTTGGTATCAGTAATACTGACCTTGTAGAATGAGTTTGGAAGTATTCTGTTCTGCTCTATTTTTTTGGAATAGTTTGAGTAGAATTGGTATTAGTTCTTTAAATGCTTTGTAGAAATCAGTAGTGAAGCCATCAGGTCCTAGGCTTTTGTTTAGTGGGAGACGTTTTATTACAGCTTCAATCTTGTTGCTTGTTATTAGTCTGTTCAAGTTTTGGATTTCTTCCTGGTTCATCTCGGTCAGTTTTATGTATCTAGGAATTTGTCCATTTTTTCTAGATTTTCCAATTTATTGGCATGTACTTGCTCATAGGAGACACTGACAATCCTTTGAATTTCTGCAGTATCACTTGTAATTTCTCTTTTTTCATTTCTGATTTTATTTATTTGGATTTTCTCTTTTTCTTAGTGTGGCTAAAGGTTTGTCAATTTTGTTTAACCTTTCAAAAAACGAACTTTTTGGTTGATCTTTTGTATTATTTTAAAATTTCAGTTTCATTTATTTCTGCTCTGATCTTTATTTTTTTCTTCTGCTAATTTTGGGTTTGGTTTGCTCTTGCTTTTCAAGTTCTTAAAGATGCATTGTTACATTGTTTATTTGAAAATTTTCCTGTTTTTCAGTATAGGCACTTATAGCTATAAACGTCCTTCTGAGTACTGCTTTTGCTGTATTACATAGGTTTTGGTGAGTTCTGTTTTCATTATCATTTGTTTGAAGAAATTTTTCAATTTCCTTCTTAAGGTCTTCACCAACCCACTGGTTATTCAAGAGTATACTATTTAATTTCCATGCATTTGTGTAGTTTCCAAAATTCCTCTTGTTACTAATTTTGAGTTTTATTCCATTGTGGTCAGAGAAGATGCTTGATAGTTTTTCAGTTTTTATTTTGTTTTACTTTATTTATTTCTTTGAGACGGAGTTTCACTCTGTCGCCTAGGCTGGAGGGCAGCGGCGTGATCTCGGCTCACTGCAAGCTCCACCTCCCAGGTTCACGCCATTCTCCTGCCTCAGCCTCCTGAGTAGCTGAGACTACAGGACATACCACCACACATGGCTAATTTTTTTTTTTTAATTTTTAGTAGATACAGGGTTTCACCGTGTTAGCCAGGATGGTCTTGATCTCCTGACCTGGTGATCTGCCCGCCTCGGCCTCCCAAAGTGCTGGGATTACAGGTGTGAGCCACCATGCCTGGCCATTTTTTTGAATGTTTTAAGACTTGTTTTGTCTGTTCTTGAGAATGATCCATGTGCTGAGGAAAAGAATGCATATTCTGCAGCTCTTGGATGAAATGTTTTGTAGATATCTATTAGATCCATTTGGTCTATAGTGCAGATTAAGCCTGATGTTTGTTTGTTGATTTTCTATCTGGAAGGTATGTGTGATGCTGAAAGTGGGGTGTTGAAGTCTCCAGCTATTATTGTATCAGGGCCTCTCTCTTTAGCTCTAGTAATATTTTCCTTATATATCTGGGTGCTCCAGTGTTGGGTGCATATATATTTAAAATTGCTAAATCCTCCTTTATCATTATATAGTGGCCTTCTTTATCTCTTCTTACTGTTTTTGTCTTGAAATCTGTTTTGTCTAAGTATAGCAATTCCTTCTCTTTTTTGGTTTCCATTGGCACAAAATATCTTTTTTTTTATCACTTTGTTTTTAGTCTATGTGTTCTTATAGGTGAAATGTGTTTCTTGTAAGGCAACAGATCAATGGGGTTTTTTTTTTTTTTCTGTCCATTCAGCCAGTCTGTGTCTTTTGATTGGAGAGTTTAATCCATTCATACATACAATCCATTTAATACATTCAATGGTATTATTGATAAGTAAGGACTAATACCTGACATTTTGTTATTTATTTTCTGGTTGTTTTGTGGTCTGGCCTGGCCTGGCCTGGCCTGGCCTTGCCTTGCCCTGCCCTGCCCTGCCCTGCCCTGCCCCTGCCCCTGCCCTGCCCATCCCCTCCCCTTTTCCCTCCTCTTTTCCCTTCCCTTCCTTTCTTCCTTTCTTTCCTTTCTTATCTTCCTCTAGTGGAGATAATTTTCTCTGGTGTAATGATTTAATCTCTTGCTTTTTATATCTTGTGTATCCATTGTATGTTTTTTTGTTTTGAAGTTATAGTAAGGCTTGCAAATACTATCTTATAACCCATTATTTTAACCTAATGACAGCTTAACACTATTTGAATAAGCAAACAACCAAGCAAAAAGCAAACTCGTTAAACACTCTACACCTTAATTTCATCCCCCCATGTTGTAAGTTTTTGTTGTTTCTATTTATATATTATTGTATTGACTGTGTCTTGAGAAGTTGTAGTTATTTTTAATTGGTTCATCATTTAGTCTTTTTACTTAGGATAAGAGTAGTTTACACACCACAGTTACAGTGTGTTACTATTCTGTGTTTTTCTGTGTACTTACTATGACCAGTGAGTTTTGTACCTTCAGGTGATTACTTATTGCTCATTAATGTCCTTTTCTTTCTGATGGAAGTACTTCCGGTTGCATTTCTTGTAGGACAGGTCTGGTATTGATGAAATTACTCAGCTTTCTTCTGCTTGATCAATTCTCCTGTTTAAAGGACTCTGATGCCTTTTTCGGTATGCCAATTGCATTTTTCAGCTCCAGAACTTCTGCTTGGTTCTTTTTTGGTTTCTTCTTCATGTTTGAAGTGTATTTTCACCAAATCTACTATTCTAAGGTAGTTTTTTTCCTGCGGTACTTTAAACATGTCATGCCACTCTCTCCTGGCCTATAAGGTTTCCACTGAAAAGTCTGCTGCCAGATGTATTGGAGCTTCATTGTATGCTGTTTATTTCTTTTTTCTTGCTGTTTTTAAAGTCCTTTCTTTATCCTTGATCTTTGGGAGTTTGATTATTAAATGCCTTAACCTTTGGGTTAAATCTGCTTAGTGTTCTGTAACCTTCTTGTACTTGGATATTGATATCTTTCTTTAGGTGTTGGAAGTTCTCTGTTATTATTCTTTTTTCTTTTGTCTCCTCTGACTGTATATTTTCAAATAGCCTGTCTTAAAGCTCAGTAATTCTTTCTTCTGCTTGATCAATTCTGCTGTTCAAGGACTCTGATGCATTCTTCAGTATACCAGTTGCATTCTTCAGTACGCCAATTGCATTTTTCAGCTCCGGAACTTCTGCTTGGTTCTTTTTCATTATTTCAATCTTTTTGTTAAATTTATATGATAGAATTCTGAATTCCTTCTCTATGTTATCTTGAATTCCTTTGAGTTTTTTCAACACAGCTATTTTGAATTTCCTGTCTGAAAGGTCACATAACTGTGTTTCTCCAGGATTGGTCCCTGGTGCCTTATTTAGTTCATTTGGTGAAGTCATGTTTTCCTGGATGGTGTTGGTGCCAGTAGATGCTCTTTAGTATCTGGCCATTTGTTGTAGTCTTCACTGTTTGGGCTTACTTATACCCATCCTTCTTGGGAAGGCTTCCAGATATTTTAAAGGACTTGAGTGTTGTGATCTAAGCTGTATCTGCTTTAGGGGACACCCCTAACCAAGTAATGCTATAGAGGTGCCACCTTGACGGTCTTAGACAAGATCTGGGAGAATTCTCTGGATTACCAGACAGAGACTCCTGTTTCCTTCCCTTAATTTCTCCCAAACTTAGAGTCTGTCTTTCTGTTCTGAGCCCCCTACAGCTGGGGGGGTGGAGTGACACAAGCACCACTGTGGCTGCCGCCCCTAAGACTGCACTGGGTAAGACCTGAAGCCAGCACAGCACTGGGTCTTGCCCAAGGTCTGCTGTAACCACCCCGTGGCTACTGCCTATTTTAGCTCAAGGCTCTGGGGCTCTACAATTAGTCAGTGGCAAAGCAGCCAGGACTGTGTCCTTTCCTTCAAGGCAGCAAGGTCCCGTAATCCCTGGTGGGTCCAGAAGTGCCATCCAGGTGTCAGGGACTACAGTCAAGTCCAACACTTCTGATTCATAGGTGAAGATGCCCTGTTTTCTTTATCTCCTCCAGATTTCTCCTCTACTTTTCTCCCACCAAATCTTAACCTATTATGACCATTTGTCCAAATGTTTTGTGCTCTGCTCATGGTAAAGGAGTAAGGGATATACACTTGACTCTTGAACGATGTGAGGGGTTAGGGACATCAACCCCTGTGCTTTTGAAAATCCATATATAACTTTTGACTCCCCCAAAACTAACTACTAATGGCCTGTTGTTGACCATGAGTCTTACCAACAACTAAACAGTTGATTAGCACATATTTTGTATATGTATTATATACTGCAATTCTTACAATAGAGTAAGTTAGAGAAATGTTATTAAGAAAATTAATGAGACAAGACATTTACAGTACTGTATTTAATGATGCCACAAGTTTATATCATCTGTTTACACAATCAATTATCTGTCTGAAATGGCAGGCAGCCACAGCTGCAGACCTCAATCTATGGTACATATCAAGTAACTCAACTTTTCCTTGTAATGTCATGATTTTTCTCTGCTTTTCAGAGGCGCTGTTAGCATCACCAGTGGCACTTTGTATGGGTCCCATGGTGTTATTCAAGGTTTTCAGTATTGCACTAAACATGATAAAAAATATGTGAGACCCACAAGAGATCACTTTTTACTGCGCTATGCAATTTACTGGAGAGATGAACTACTCACTTGGAGATGATTAGTGTCACATAGCATTTTAAGCAGATTTTTGTAACTCTCAAGCTTACCCCAACAGCAACAGGAGATAGCTATGATATTATTACCAAAGGACAGGATATACTACAGTTAATTTTATGCAGTTATGATTTAATACTACATTATCATTTGTTTACATTTCTATCGACTTTGCATAGCGTCATGTATGATCTGTGTTTGTGTGTGTGAGTTTTGATAAATACTAACTTTTTATAACAGATTTGTGTATGTTTTATGGTAGTAAATTATAAAATAGACTAGTATTTACATATATTTTATGCATTAATGACATACCTTTTTCTTAATTGTTTCCATATTTCTAGGCCATGCAGGTCATCTGTGAGTTTTTTCAAATTGTCACAGATCTCTAAAAAATTTTCCAGTATATTTATTGAAAAAATCCACAAATAAGTGGACTCGTGCAGTTCAAACCTGTGTTTTTCAAGGGTCCACTGTAGTTGATGCACTGCCATTTGCGCTTATCAAGGAGACATTCCTTAATAACCCCTAACAATTAACCACCAGGTAGTGGGAGAGATTTTATTTTTTCAAGAGTTAAGTGACTCCCTAAGTTTCTCAAACGGTACTCTTCATAGGTGCCTGCTTCCCTTATCGTTTTATAAGACCATATCTGGATCACAAGGTTGTCGCCCAGTAAATCTAAATATAACGTAGGGACTTAAATGATGCTATTGTTTATATTATACCTCATATTTTTTCCAAAATGGATTTGAGGTGGCTAAAATTTTGTTTCACTTACAGTGCTGAGAATTGTATCTTGCTAATAAATGTTGATTACATTGAATTAACTGCTTCTAAAGTTGTCAAAATGAGATTCTTACTAATGAGAAGAAAAATTCAAAAATCCACTTAGGAGTTTATTCATCCTATGATCTACGATAAGATTAAAATATGTAGTATTTAGATAATTTGATCTTATTCAAAAACTTAGAGCTTTCTGGTAGGAAAAAGTGATAACACTTAATATTAGTATACTCATCCAGGTGAATAAATTATTTACTGGAAAGGGCCAACATCTGGATCTTTCACATTCTTCCTCTTTGGTTGTATATAATTACTGAAGTTTATCTATTGCAAGTGCTAAGGAACTTGGCTGGAATTTCAAAGATTGAGGAATTTGATGGTATAAACTGAAGCAAATACTGTGTAGCAAGAGTAATAGTGAATTTCTGTGGCTCTTTTGAACTTCTAGGACATTTTCTGTTTATATAGTAAAATCTCTTTAATTGGTTCTCAAACATGTATCCACTTATGATCAACATTGTTTTGTCTATGTTGTGCCAAACCTCTATTAACCTCAACAGGGGAGGCACCAGGTTCAAGAGGCTGAAGAAGAGACCCAGAGCCAGCAAACGAGATGTGGGGCTTTATTAAGGACTTACATACACACAGGGGAGAGAGTCCAGTGGTGGCTGACCGGACAAGACATCCACCTTCCTACTGTCCTGTGGTGGCGAGCTGGACAAATGTCCACCTTCCTGTAGTCCCGTGATGGGCTGGACAAGATATCTTCTTTCTTACAGTCCAGTGGCGGGGGTTGGACAAGATATTCACCTTTTTACAGTCTAATGGTGGTGGGCTAGACAAGATATCTGCCTTCCTATAGTCCAGTGGCAGCAGGCTGGACAAGATAATTGCATGGCCCAGTGGTGGTGGGCTGGGCAGGAAAACTGCAACCACTTGCAAACAGCTTGCAGTTTATATAGCATTTTTATTTGATTCCCTCCCCTTAATGACCTCCACCTGGTAACCTTTATCCAACCCAAATCTCAGGGCCTCAATCCATGTTCCATGGGATGGCCGGGGGCTCAGATGTTCCTTATAGACAAGGAAGAAATCTTTGGGTTGGTCACTCCCAGATTCCCTAGCTTGGTACACACATTCAGGTATATCTGCCATACAGGGTCATTCTCAGCATATGCTCTGGGCATGCTTAAGTTATTGCTATCAAGGTGTCTACCCTAGTCTATTCCTTTAGCCACTTTTTCCTACCCCTAGGATTATTGAGACAAATTATTATAGGTGAAATATACTGGCTTTGTAATTTTTATAAATGAAAATTCAAATGTTACTAACATCTCATATTTGAAAATATAAAAGAAGATACACTATTTCCTGAGAAAAAGTATCAACTTTAAAAAAATGGGGTTCCTGCTGGGATAGCAGCTCAATTTTCTTGTTGGCTTTTGATTTGTTATGACCATTTCCAAATAGAAGGATTGGATGAAGCAGCTTCAGCTAATATATCAGAAATTCTGTAGATACTTAACCAATTCCTTACTCTGGCTTTGATTTCTTTTGAGCTTTAATTTCCTAGGTAGGCACATTTCCTGACAGCCAGGCTAACTAATTGTATTTTAAGCCTGGATCTTGCAGCTATACAGAGGCTGCCAATATTAGCAAGTGTAAAACTTGAGTCATTTGTAATCGCTCTATATTTCATTCATCTGCTTTTATAAATGAAGTTTTTGTGATATATGAGAGGATCATCAACTGTGAGAGTTTAAAGTGGTTTCAGAGATTCTTTTACGGATGAGGAAACTGTAGTACTGATATGTTAATTGACTTGTCCAAAGTCATACAGCCTGTTGGTATTGCTTTTATAGCTTAGATTACATACCTCTTATTTGGGGTTAAGACTTTCCATCTCTTGCCCTGACTAGTCTAACTTCCTTGCCAGCACACAAAATACTAATTACTATTTATACTGTTTAATAGAAAAAAAATTTAAAACTTAGACTTATGAAAAGGCAACCTTTCCTAGAGAATTTCGTGTGATTTAATCTACTGTACAATTTGAATGATCAGTCCTCCCACAAACTGTGGTGGTGTAGTGGCTTCTCCTGTATGGATATTGAGCTGTGAGGAATTCTTATGTAAGGATACTTCAGTGAAGGTTTTCAATTTCTGATTCTAGAGCACAGGGTTAAGGAAAGGGCCCCCTGGAGGATTCCTGAACCTTTTCTCATTTGGAGGATTCCTGAACCTTTTCTCATTTTGGAGAATTAGTATAATTTCTGGTCAACGTAGTTTGGTAAAGGATAGTTGGCAATTGTGTTTTACCTGTTTCACTTGCAGAAGGGTCAAGTCAGGTAAAAGTAAGTCTGTCAGACTAGGGAAGCATTAGCCTAGAAACAGCAGGTAGGTAAGGAAGTTTAGCACTTCAGAAATAAGGCCCTGATTTCTAGCAAACACTGTGTCACTGCTAGTCTGGAGTAGCCTAATTGCCATTAGAAAAGAATTGGTTTCTTAAAAGGGAAAAATCATGAGGAAGACTTCCTAAGAGCTTTATTACATTCTTTTTATGAAATTATTTCTGCAATGTATTGATTAATATCTAACTTTAAGAATTTTATGTAGGCATTTCACCATTATAATTTTGAAATATGCAAAGTCCTTGCAAACATTCTTAGATTGCCTTCTGTCTGTCTGCCTTATAAAAGATCCTTTTAGTTAAATGGACCATCCTCCTTAAATGATGTCATTAGCTCAGATTGAAAAGACATTGCCTGCAGGGAAATCATTTAATTGAACTAAAGTGCCTTTATTTCTGTAGATCTTGGAACAACTCACTCACTCTTATTTTCAGATTAGATAATTTATATCAGATAATTTTTTCAGCTCTATAAATGATAAAATGTTAAGAAAAGTAATCTTCTTTTTAAGATATTTTGATATTTCATGGCTTCTCATTTACATCTGAGTTAGAATTTATGGTTCTTAAAATGCAAAGTCTTATTTTTCAAATAAAAGTTTTTTTTATGCGTTAGACTAAATTATTAATGTGTTTGGAATACACAGGTCATTGGCTCCAAAATAAATGTATGTGAGATATATAGAAATAAGTCAACTACTTTTACTCTTGAGATCTCTCACTGTCTTTTTTGTTTTTAGATCAGGTTTATCAGGTACAATTTACATA
This sequence comes from Trachypithecus francoisi, assembly GCF_009764315.1. Lineage (NCBI taxonomy): Eukaryota > Metazoa > Chordata > Mammalia > Primates > Cercopithecidae > Trachypithecus > Trachypithecus francoisi. Next base: position 98,676,199 of record NW_022681469.1, on the reverse strand, counting down.
CAATAAATTCATCCTTTAAGTGAACAATGTGATGAGTTTTGGTAGCTATATGCAGCTGGATAACCACTTCCTCAGTCATGATATCGAACATTTCCATCACCCCAAAAAGTTCCCTTGTGCTCCTTTGCCATCAGTACCCTGCCTTCACACCCAGCCACTGGCAACCACTTACCTAATTTCTGCTCCTATAGTTTTGCCTTTTCCAGAAGGTCATATCAATAGTATTATACAATATGTAGCCAGAGAAATCTGGCTTCTTATACTTAGCATGATGCTTTTACAATTCATCCATGTTGTTTCATACCTCTGTAGTTCCTTCCTTTATTGTTGAGTAGTGTTCTGTTGTATGGATGTATCACAGTGTGTTTTTCTACTCAGTTATGATGGAACATTTTCAGTTTTGACTAATAGGAATAAAACTACTGTAAGTGTTGGTGTACAAGACTTTTTGAAGGCTATGTTTTCAAATCTCTATGGAGTGGAATTGCTTGATCCTATGATATATGTTTTTATCAGAAACTCCCAAACTGTTTTCCGCAATGGCTGTAACATTTTGCCTTCCCACCAGCAATGAAAATCACAGTTGCTTTGCATTTTCACCTTTCTTCATTTGTATTGTCCGTTTCTTCATTTTAGTCCTTCTAGTTAGGTGTTTTAATGGCTGTACTGCCTTTTAATTCTACTACCTATTTGTCTTTATTTTAATCCAAGAATTCTAATAATTGCAAATAACCAAAATAGATAATTACCTAATTGTCAAGTCTGCTTTAAAGATACTAGATTGGTTTGATTTATGGTTCTAAAACCAAGTATAAGCACAGTCAGTTTTTAAAAAATTGTGTATTGAGGCTGGTTGTGGTGGTTCACACCTATAATCCCTGCACTTTGGGAGGCCAAGGCAGGAGGATCGCTTGAGCCCAGGAGTACAAGACCAGCCTGGGCAAAAAAGTGAGAACCCTGTCTTAAAAAAAAAATAGAAAAAATTAGTCAGCAGTGAGCCATGATCACACCACTGCACTCCAGACTGGGTGACAGAGTGGGACCCTATATCAAAAAAAAAAAAAAGAGAGAAAAGAAAAATTTTGTATTGAACTAGGTACAGGCTAATAATCACTTTTGGTATTATAGAAATAAAACCATTATCATTATTTCTTTTGGTCATGTTCCTAAATATGTGATAAGATAACACTGGCTGAAGCAGCACATGTCTCCTTACCTCTTGGAGTTTGGCCTGTTAAGAAATATATTATTGAATTTACTTGGCAACTGTACATCCTGGATTTTTTTTTAATTAAAAAAAGTTTTAAAATTTCAATATGATGTTCAAGAGTTATACCATTGAATTGGTTCTATATATATTTCTTCAAGGAAGACATTTCCCCATGTGTGACTGTTAAAATCTCGATAGTTTTCTACTATGAAGTCCTCTGGTGTCTTAGCATAATAGAA